>NC_140496.1:52782939-54015439 GCF_964271855.1 Acomys minous | reverse complement strand
GGAGGAGACATTAGGAAGCATTGTGTTCCCTAAAACTCTGATTGGAGTGCTCTATTATCTGGGTGGGAAGGAAGGTGGCTGTGAGATGATTGTGTATTTGATTCAGCTCTCTCTCTCTCCTTCTCCCTCTCTCTCTCTCTTCTTCCTGTCAGCATTTGTGGAATGGACTCTTGCTTTGTGGGTCCCAACTTGATGGTCATTTTCTCTGCTTGCTTTCTTGCCTCCATGCAGGAGGGAGAGGCCAGAAAGAAGGTTCTTCTTGAAGATAAAAGCCAGCCCGTCTGGACCGACAGATGAAACTTCATCCTCACAGCATAAGAAGATGACCCTCCTCTGCTGACCCACAGGTGGTACTCTCCCTACCTCCCAGCCCTCTTTCACTAACCCTGACTCAATAAAATAAAGTGAATAAATGGATAAAGAATTAGTTTCCAGGTATTTGTTTCTCGGCTTGTCTGGCTGTGCGTGCAGTCTGTGGACTACTGGTACTCATGAGGAGTGTGTCAGAACACCCGGTACTCTTAACTGCTGAGACATGATTCTCCTGGTGCATGAGTTCAGTTTGCTTTCAGAGGGAATGTTTTAGAACTCACCCCCCCCAAAGAAAAGGAAAATAATAACAACAATAACAACAACAACAACAACAACAACAAAACCTCGCTCACTCCAGTTGAAGATCTGGTCTTCAAAGTTTACTCAGAAAGAACCACCTCTGACTCCTCTAGTCTTCCTCTTGCAATGTAATCCCACAATGTGAGGATAAAAATCAAAGGAAGGCTTTGCTTGACCCAGTGTTTCTTTCAGAAGTAAAGAGGAATCCACCCACCCCCACCTCTTTGCAGACTGGTTAGTGTCTACTTCTTCCCAAAGATAAGTTGGAGTGATTTTTTTCCACACTTTTAGGAGGGGTGGTGGGTGGGAGGGTTCAAGACAGAGGTTTCCTGTGTGACAGCTCCTGGAAGTCACTCTGTAGACCAGGCTCATGGAGATCTACCTGCCTTTGCCTCCAGACTGAGTGCTGGCTAGACTTTCCACCATCTTAAGGCGCAAGATGTGTGGAGAGAGCTGCCTCTTTATAGCTCACATTTTGAGTGGGGGGGTAGGGGTAGGGTGGGGTGGGGTGGGGATCTTTACCAGTGGAGACCAAGATAGGTTCAGTTCTCCTGGTGTTGAGAAAGATCTGTTCCTCTTCCTGTTGGGTCGCATAACTATATTTTTGTTTCAGGCACACCAGCCACATAATTGTCTCAGGGCTAGGGTTTGGGTTTTGTGTTTTATTTTATTTTATTTTATTTTATTTTATTTTATTTTATTTCAAGAATGAGAAACTCTTCGGCTTGGCTGCGCGCAACTATCAGGCATGCCAAAGGCCATCCTGTTCAAGGAGCTCATTAGGTATGTGGGCTTTCTTGGAGGTGATCTTGTACCATGATATACCTCCAGAATTGCTTCCGACTTCTGAGAACAAGGCAGGCATGAAAGTGCCAGATAACCTTGGACCTGGAATTAAAGACAGACAGGTGTGAGCTGCCATGTGGGAGCTGGGAACTGAGCGACAGCGCTCTTAACCACTGAGCCATCTCTCTCCAGCCCCTGCCCATCTTTGTTTTTCTTTTTCTTTTTTCTGTTTCTTTTAACCAAGCACACTCTCGATGGATGAAAGTGTACAGTTGGCCTAGAGACTACCTGAGAGTTTCAAGACTGACTGACTGACTGACTGTTTGTTCGATTAGGTTTGGGGAGGGGCAGGGCTCTCAATTTAATTGAATTTTTATTTCCTACTATGCCTTCCAATCATAGTTTCCTATCCCCATACTCATTATGGTCTATATACAAACCAGTGAGACTTCCTTGTCTTCCTATGGCCCAGATGCATGGCAGGTCCTGCTTCTTGGTTTCCTTTGGTTTGTTTCGAGACAGAAGGGCAGGCAGGCAGGCAGGCATACAAGATGAAACAGAGATTGAATGAATGAATGATACCTTCTGTGTATTAATTCCCAGGAACGATTATCCCAGTGCTGTCAACAGGATTTCTTCTGCTGGCACCTGGAGCCCTGAAGCCTTCCCTTGAGCAGTTCTGTCTAGGAACGTTTCCAAGAGGAGCAATGAACAGCCAAAGGACCCCAAGTCTCCAAAGATGCCCCCCCCACTACCCTCCTGATTTTGGCTCACATTTATATCTCCTCTTGGAATTTTTTCAAGGAGGTTTTTCAGCTGGTTGGTAACAACCAAGCTCCCCAACAAGGTTCTTCTTCTTCTTCTTCTCCTCCCCCTCCTCCTCCTCTTCCTCCTCCACTTCCTCCTCCTCTTCCTCCTCCTCCTCTTCTTCTTCAGACGGAAGTGAAGACAGGGTTTCTCTGTGTAGCCTTGGTCTTACTTTGTAGACCAGGCTAGCCTCGAACTCACACTGATCTGCCCGCCTCTGTCTCCTGAGCGCTGGGATGAATGGCAGGCAGGTGGGCAGGTGCCACGAAGCCCGGCTAAGTGTTGGATTTCTGTTTTGTTTTCTGTTTTCTGTAAAGTCAAGGGTCCCTCTATGTAGTCGTGGCTGTCCTGGAAGTCACTCGTTAGACCAAATTGGACACAGACTCAGAGGCTCACTTGCCTCTGCCTCCCAAAGGCTACAATTTTGTGTTTAGGGGTTTGCTTGTTTTCAGGGTTAGCGTTTCGATGCAACAGCCCTGGCTGTCATGCAGCTTGCTCTGCAGACCAATCTGTCACTTTGCTTTGGTTTGTCTTTTCTGTGAAGTGAAGGGCTTCACATTTAGAGTCAGATTTGGTGCAGGCAGGGCCATACCTAATATGCCGTTGCTTTCTCAGAACCCTCTCTGTATGCCAGGCTCACCTCCGATTCGGAACAACCCACCATTCTCTGGCCCCCAAGTGCTGGGATCAGAGCTATGGGCTGCCACAGACAGGCTTGCTTGAATTCAATGTTTTATCTTGCTGTCTGGTTGGGTTGAGTGAAAAAGAACCTGAAGTTAGATCAAGGTCATCACCCCTCCTTCAGCCTTTTACTGAACTTATCTCTTAATTACCTTCCATGAAACCTTAGTTTCTCCTTGGAGGTGAAGAGGCTTCCGTGGCCAATGTGGAAAGTCAGCCATTGTCAGGTGTCACAGGGAAACGCTCATTTGGTTTTTGGTTCCCCCTCCCCCTTCCCACCCCAGACAGGATTTCTCTGAGTAGTAGTACTGGAATCACTTTGTTGATCAGTTTGGCCTCAAACTCACAGTGATCTGCCTGCCCCTGCCTCAGCAATGAGTGCTGGGATTAAAGGTGTGTGCCACCATAAAACAGCTATGTTTTATTTTAACAGATGGTGTTATTCTCTTTATGTAGCCTGTATTGTGTCTGGGTTTTTTTTTCTTTTTGAAGATTTCTTGACTATTATGTGTACAGTGCTCTGCTTGCATGTACATACACCGGCAGGCCAAAAGAAGGCATCAGATGACATTATAGATATCAGAGATGGTTGTGAGCCACCATTCATATTGTTGCTGGGCATTGAACTCAGGAGGAGCAGTCAGTGTCCTTAACCTCTGAGCCATATCTCCAGCCCCAGAGTTCACTATTCACAGCATATCTGCTTCTCTCTCTCTCTCATCTGACATCCATGAAGCCCTTTTGATATCTGTCAGAAATGTGTTTTTAGCCTAACGCATTAGTTTTGCCTATTTGCCCAGTAGTAGAGATTCTGAGTATGTAATTGTGTTTAATGAAATCAGCATGTATCTTGCTTCCCTGTGCGTAGGGAAGCTCAGTTTTAGTCACAGTAGCTCCCACAAGTGTCTCCTCAGTTTGTTCACATTTCCTTAGAAACAGAGTATTTGCTGGCAGAAACGTGCATTACTGTGCCCTTTCACCCTGTTCTGCTATATACCGCAGTAGTAAAAACCTCGAGGATAGGGAGGTTAGTTCTAAGGAATGCAGCTGCAGAGAGAAGGTAAGCAAGCAGCTTCCTGGGACCAGGACCAGGTGGTGTGGCCTCAGGCTGACCCTCACCTTGCTATGTGCCAAGCAGAAGTCTAGAAAATGGAGCCTACAGGTAAGGTGGATTTGCCTGTGTTTTAAGCCAAGAGCCACTAAGGGTGCCCCCCCCACAGTTAGGCATAGTTACACGGTAGCTGTCTAAGCCTAACATTAGTAGGTATTTTCCATACTCAATCAATTCTAATGTATCATGTCCTTACTACTCTCTAGTGCTTTACAGGTCTGATGCCTGTGACTGTGCTGGCTGTTTGAACAACTGTTTTGGCCAGATAAAGAAAGTCAACCACCAAGTGATGAGAAAATATATAAAGTTGTAGACATAACTTTTTTGGTTAGTGAAATAGGACTGAGTAACAACTTTAGACAAATGAGATTGTAGATATTAGTATTCTTTTAACATAATAATTAGTTCAAAATTGATATTGGAAAAAATGAGGGAAAACTTGAGCTTGTATCTTGTTCCTCTGTGTTCCCACAAGGCCTCTCTGCCAAGGGGCAATGATCAAAGCCAGGGCACCAGGGTTCATGTCAGAGGCAGTCCCCCCTTCCCCCCGTTAAGAATGAGCTGTCCATTTGGTTATATCTGAACAGAGGGTCTAGGTTCTCTGTTTGCAATGTCCGTGGTTGGTGCATCAGTTTGTGCAGGTCCCCCTGGGTCCAGATCCCTCAGCCTTGATAGTCCTGTGGAGCTCCTGACAACCTCTGCCCCTCTCCCACTCTACCATCCCCCAACCCCTCCATACAGCTTATACAACTTGCAGTGCTTCGCCCATAGTCCGGCTGCGAATCTCACTATCTGTCCCGATGCCCTGCTGGGTGGAGTCTCTTAGAGGACATTATGTTGGGCTAATACCCACTTACAAGTGAGGATATACTATGCATGTCTTTCTGGGTCTGGGCTACCTCACTCAGGATGATCTTTTCTACTTCCACCCATTTGTTCTAGGATGGCCAAGGTTACACAGAGAAACCCTGCACTCCTCCCCACACAAAAAGAAAAATCACAAACAAACCAAACTGAAACCTCCACTAAAAGTATCCACATAACCAGTCCAGCTGGTCAGTTATTGGGGGGCCGAGGGGGGTCGCAACCTGTGGTTAAAGCAATGGGCGAGAGAGACGCAGGGCTCAAGGAAACAGTAGCTTGTCAAGAGCCGTTTATTGAAGGTGAGGGCAGGCTTTTTAAAACCTGCTTTAGGGAGGGCGGGGGTAAGCGAGGAGAGTAATGGAAAAGTACAAAATCTTCTGGGGTTGAGCCCCGGGAACATCTGCAGGGGGAGGGGTTTTCCTAGGTGGGGCAAAGCAGGATGTCTCTGTGGTTATCTCAGGATCAGATCGCTCTCTTCTCAGGGCTAAGCCGGATGCCTTGCATGCCTAATGAGTGGCCAAGCAGGATGTTTGCTGCAGATGCTGAATGGGTGGGGGTCGGCCACAGGCCGTTTGGTCCCTGGCAGAAACCTACTAGACAGCAAAAAATAACAATCAAAGCTGAAATTTAAAATGCAGAAGAATTCTTTCATGAAGTCCAGCATGACTTCATGATCGAAGTTCTACAGGTAACAGAAATAAAGGGAACATGTCTCTATAAAGTAAAAGCTAGAATCCTAAATTCTAAAACAAGTAAGCCTAATTTTTGAACTGTGTACTGAAGTCATTTCTTTCTAGTAGGTTTGTGTTTGTTTGTATTTTTCCTAATTTTTTACTTTATACTGAAGTCAATTATTTGTACTTATATACATTTTTAAAGGTAGGCAATTAAGCCAGGTGGTAGTAGTGCATGCCTTTAGTCCCAGCACTCACAAGACAGAGGTGGGTGGATCTTTGTGAGTTTGAGGCCAGCCTGGTTTACAAAGTGACTTCCAGGACAGCCAGAGCTGTTACATGGAGAAACCCTGTGCCAACCCCCTTCCCCCCCAATAAAAGGTAGGCAATTAAAGCTATAAATTTCCTTATATGATAGACTGTACTGTACTTCATGGGTAGTGTAGTATTATGTGTTTTTATTTTCATTTAGTTGAGGAAATATTACTTCCTTTCTTTTTCTTCCTTTCTGCTATCTGTTTTCTCCCTTTCATCACATAGTGATTTATGAGTTCTTCAATCTCCAGTCCCATAGACCCTGATGACTTCATCTGTCCTCTGAGGGCAACTGGCAGGTTGTTAGACACAGAGTTACAGGCCAGAAAAATACTCATTCCCATAAAAGTGAAGTACCCATTCAGCATATCAAAGCAGACTTGGCCTTGAGATTCTCCCGGCATTCCTCTGTTCCTACCTGAACTTTCCTCCAGAGGATCTCCACTATATAATCCAGACACTTTGGACTGTGGGTGTTTGTCTGTCTGTCTCTGTCTCTGACTCTCTGCATTTCTTCTATCCTCTTTCTCTGCCCCCTGCCACTTTGTCGTCTGCATGGAGACTTCACTGACCTCCCCATATGAGATCAGTAAACCTGCCTGAGAGCTGCCCCCAATAAAGCTGTCTTTACCCTCTAATTTGTCTTGAATTGGCTCGTTTCATTAGCAGAGAATACCTACCAAGAATTTGACAGCCATCATCCTCCTAAATTGAGAAAAACTTGAAGCAATTCAGCAGAAGATAAAATTTGTGTAACAGTCCCTGAGGATCTCTGGAACAAGGCAAAAAATGCTAATTATTTTTTCATGCACTTGATTTCCCCTGAGGACACATAGAAGTTTGAAACAAGATCAGTAGCCTTCCATGCATGTCTCTGTATGCTGACCATGGAGCAAAGCCTGAGGGAAACTGTTGCAGTGGGTACTACAGAACCATGGCGAGTCAGGAACCAGACTGACTTACTATACTGGTAGGCATTTCATTACAGATGTCTATATCTATACCTATATCTATATGTGTGTGTGTCCTCCTTGCCCCCTTCCACTGTATTTCTCCTTGCCAAACCTCCAAAACAAGAGACTAAACCTATAGAACATCCCATTCATTCAAATGATTCTCACAATTAAAATTACCTTTTAATATTAATAAAATTTAAACATGAATCTACATTAACTAGCTCAAAACTTATTTTCTTTAAAAAAATCTCTTAAATATAATTTACCTATTAACAAATTAGTTAATGTAGCTTAACACAAAGTGATGCACTGAAAATGCTTAGCTGGATCTTCTCTTATTCCATAAACATAAAATTCTGCTCCTAGGAGGTAAGATTATACATGCAAATCTCCATAACTCAGTGTCAAATCCCTTAGAACTTCTTACAAACCCTAAGAAGATGGTATCAAGCACATTAAAAATAGCTTAAGACAGGGAAGAATGGGAGGATACAAGGGATGGGATAACCATTGAGATGTAACAAGAATAAATTAATTAAAAAAAAGGAAAAAAATAGCTTAAGACATCTTACCTTGCCACATCCCCATGGAATCTAGCAGTGATTAAAAATTAAGCAATGAGTACTGGCCCTACAGCATATGGGCTCCTGGGCCCGCCAGGCCAAGATGCCCAAGCAAAAGGTTAGCCTGGATGGAGCGGCGAAGGCGGAGCCCAAGCCCGCCCCTGCTAAGGTGGACAGGAAGCCAAAAAAGGGGAAACAGACACAAGTGGCTGACCAGCAAGCTATAGATCTGCCTGCAGAAAATGGAGAGACAGAAAACAGAGTCCAGCCTCTGAAGTAGAAGAGAAAGACGCCAAGTCTGACTAACCCTCCATCCTGTCTGTCAGTGGTCCCTGCCTCCCTTCTTGTACAATCCAGAGGAATATTTTTATCAATTATTTTGTAAATGCGAGTGTTTTAGAAGCTCTAGAAACATTTTAAAGAGGTGGGGGAATCCTACCTCATCCCATTTTTAAAGTGTAAATGATTTTTAAGAGGTTAAATCACTTGCTGGTTGTTTATTTTTTGGCACAACCAGAAAATAGCAGGATACTGAATGAGGAGAGGCTGGGACTGTCTCGGGGTCACCATAACATTCCGCAGAGGGGCTAGTTTTATATCCTACAACACAGCGTGCTAAACAGCAATATGGAGTCTGTCGTGCATTCCTGTCTGGAATATTAATATTTTCAGTTAGATCTGGTCTCCTGTTTCTAGTAGAGCTGTTTCCTAAGAAAACCACTCCTTGGTCCTTGCTCTGTCACAATTGTAACGTCTCTGGTCATGGCAGTCCATTTTTCTAATAATTGTGATAATGTGCTGTGAAAGGTGGAAATTTTGAGTATGTACTATCTGTGGGATAAAATTGCAAGTCAGTGGAATTGAGGATTGTGAGTGGAATTGAGGTTATTGTGTGAGGTCTTAAGGAAAACCTGTCAAATTTGACTCTGGAACGTCACTGGAATAAGCTCAAAGAGGGACAACTCATGGCTCTTCATGTGGGCACGTGAACGCAATGTGTGTGTGACTTCAGAGTCTGGGTACTTTTGTTAAGAATTGAAATGTCTGTATTCTGTTCCTCAGCCAATAAAATCTCAGCTGTGAAAGAGGAAAAAAACGTAAGCAATGAATGAAAGCTATACCTCTAAGGGTTAGTAAATATTGTGCCAGCCTCCATGGTGGTATGATTAACCCAAACTAATTATTCTCAGCATAAAACATTTCATTTATACTCATGAATAGAATTAAAATCCAACTTTATGTGAAACCCATTGTTTGGGCTTAAACTCAATCATGAAAGTTTATTAAATACATGATAGCTACTATCCAAACTGTGATTAGATACCAACTATGCTTAGCCCTAAACTTCAATAATTTTCCAACAAAATTATTCGCCAGACAATTACTAGCCACAGCTTACAGCTCAGAAGACTTGGTGGCACTTTACATCCATCTAGAGGAGCCTGTTCTATATTCAGAATCTCACCATCTCTTGCTAATTTAGCTCATATACCACCATCTTCAGCAAACCCTAAAAAGGAATTAAAGTAAGCAAAAGGACAAACATAAAATGTTAGGTCATGATATAGACAATGAGATGGAAAGTAATGGGCTACATTTTCTTAAAAAGAACATTTTATGAAATCCTTTATGAAACTAAAGAACTAAGGAAGATTTGGTAGTAAATTAAGAATAGAGAGCTTAATAAAATAGAGCAACGAAGTACATACACACCACCTGCCTCCCTCCTCCAAGTAATATTCATCAACTAATTTGTGAGAGAAAATGAGTCAAAATATTGGGTCTGTGGTTGTGCAAATGAAAACATCAAGTGTCCCATGAGAGGGTTGAGAAAAAAAAAAACAACTTTATTTCCAGGCAGAAAGAGATACTGATGTCATGGACACTGTCCAATGTAAGAGCATTGGAACTGTAACAACCAGTCTCTGCCAGAGTTAGTTTATATAGGCAAAAACCACAATTTGGTCAAGCAAGGGGTTACTAAGGGAAAAGGGTGGTTAGCAGGGTGGATGACTTGACACCCTTAGACCAATGCACATAAAATAAAAATAACTAAATTTTAAAAAATGAAACATATTCTGGTTCACAAAGGACAGTGGCTTCTTCTGACCACCAGCATTTGGGTGACCTTACAGTTACCTTTAGCTTCAAGAACGGTCCTTGCCTCTTGGAGCCATCACACTCCCGTGCTTGGGGGTCAGTGTGAGTTCTCTATGTAAGTAGTCTGGCAGGAACAGACCCCTCACACTGCGTGTGCCACCTCTGCTTCTCAGGTGCATCTCTTTGAACTTCATTTACAAAGCATAGGGCCAAAGAGAAAAGTAGGAACTCCATGATGGTGGGCCGGGGAGACAGCTCAAGTCACTTGAAGGTGTGCCGCACAAGCCTGAGGGTCCGAGCTGACATCCCCAACACCATGTAAAGAGTGAGACATCCCAGCACACGACTGCAATCCTAGACCTGAGGAGGTAGAGACAGAAAGATCCCTGAAGCTTACTGGACAGCCAAATTAATAAGCTCTGAGTTCAGTGAGAGGCACTATCTCAAAGTAAAACAAGGTGGGGGGGGGAGACTGAGGAAAGCATCTACACACACACACACAAAAAAAAAAAAACCAGAAAAAATAAATGTTTTTTAAAAGTAATTGCGTGATGGTAAGAACAGAGCATTAAGCCCAGAATTTACAAAAGCCATCTGTCCACAACTCCAGGTCTACATTAGGGGGTAATAATAATAATAATAATAATAATAATAATAATAATAATAATAATAATAATAACAACAACAACAACAACAATAATACATATAAGGTATACACACAATAATGTACACACGTAAATGTACACATGGGCAGACATATGCTTGCACTTCCATGCAGACACACACCCACAGGAATTTTAAAAGATCGTAGCCGCACACTGCAAGGTTTTGTAAATGCCTTTTATTCTTTGTTCTGGGCTCTGCTATGACTCTGTGGAAAAGCTGTTTGTGTAATGGTGAAAGATAATACATTCGTACTACTCTCGCTTGGGAAGTCATCTTCACGCAGGCTCAGTAAGAAGGTCAGAGGGTGAACAGGTCTCCCTGTGCATCATCAAGGCAGGAGCCACGCCCACTCAAGCACCTTCCTCCCCTCCTCCCTTGTCACACCAGGATGGAGACAACGTGCCAGATGTTAAGTTTTTTTGTGGTCCTTTTAAGATGGCTTCATCTATTGTTGAGACACTTAAAGCACATAAAGGTGCTGCCTTCTACTGTTTGCCAGACATGCCACTTGACAGGAAAGGCACGTGCTATTAAAATGGGAACTGTTTTCTAAAAATGCTGAGCGGGTTGCTCTGATGGAAGCATTGTTCTTGCTTTTCCAATCCTCTTCTCCTTGAGTCACAGCCAGATAGGTGCATGGATTAGTCGCGTGCTCACTGTATTACATCTTCCCCTTTCTTTCTGTTCCCCATTTTGATGGATGAGATAAGGTTGGCAAGTGTTCCTGGTCTAGCACAAGTCATCATTTTAGCTCTGGCCGTCATTTTTCACTACCTGCCATATTGCCCCATTAATCACCCACATCCTGGGCATTCCTTGTAGCCTGCAACAGAGTAGGTGTTTAGTTAATGCTTCTTGTATGAGCAAGGCAATGCCTGTGGGATTCTATGAATGAATGAAGTTGATAATCGACTCCATTAATCCAGAGCCAAAACTCACTTTTCTTAGAGATAAGAGTCACACACACACACATGCACACACACACACTGAACCACAGAAACAGTTAAAATATTTCTATCATGATAGCCAGATTTCTACCAAATGAGATTTACTTCTATGAGTTCATTAAGTTCTGAAATCCCCTTTTACATTTCAAAGATCTATAGGAGATAAATACACATTTTGTGTGTGTGTGTGTGTGTGTGTGTGTGTGTGTGTGTGTTTTGTTCTGTTTGTTTTGAGACAGGGTTTCTCTGTGTAGCCTTGGCTGTCATGGACTCAATTTATAGACCAGGCTGGCCTCGAACTCACAGAGATCTTCTGCTTCCCTGAGTTCTGGGATTAAAGCATGTACCACGACATGGCTTTTTTTCTAAACTATATTTTAGCTCATAAGTTAGGTAGTGTTTGCCTGGGAAATTAGAGACAGCCAGTGGGGTCACATGTACCCAAATGAGAAGAAATTTCAGGCTTCCTCTTGGGTGAAGCTACACAGAGGGTGTACACATATTTCACACATACGCACACACGTGAACATATGGCAGGATGGTAACATGTGTGGTCTGTGACTTGAAAATAGAAGATGGTATTCACATAAGGACCCACACAAGGGGAAAGAAGTGTGGATGGAAAAAAAGAAATATAAATACATTTCATGCATTTGAAATTTTTCTTTGACTGGCGTTCCTCTCTGGCGTTTATCTCTGGTAATGTCCCACACTATCGATATACCCAGAACCCAGCCTCCTAAGAGGTCCCATCTCCCTTACTCCAGGTTGGCAAATGTTAGAGAGGGTGGGGGAGGGCTTGGTAATAGAATGATTAAAGCAATTGCACCCTTACAAAGATTTGACCAAAGTACCATGATGGAGCCTTGGGGAGCCTTCCAGACAGGATTCTGACACCTTCCAGAATGAAGTGGAAGAAGAAAACCAAATGGAATGGAATGGAGTTGACCAAGAGCGGCTAAGCTTTCACAAGGAAGATGTGTCATTTCAACAGTTCTCACTGTGATGCAGAATCCATGAGAATAAATTTGGGAGAAGGATCAAACATTTAAGGAAAAGATGAATAAGCTGTATGGACATTCATGGATGTTATAGCTTTGTGAATATTGAACAATGTGGCTCTCCTTTAATTTATATTGCTCCATCCATGCTGCACCTGTCACCATCCATGCTGCACCTGTCTCTCTTCACCCGTGCTGCATCCATCGCTCAGCCATGAAAAGGCTGCTTCCTGACCTTCCTTTCCCCATTGTGCCTCCTTAGGCAAGAGTGAGAAATGTTCACCTTGTTTATCCAAGTCATTAGCAGAGTAACTAGAGCTAGGCACCCTGCATGTCAAAGGGCTGGCTTAACAAATAAACAAATCATTTTCAGTTGGGCTAGCCACAATTAAGCAGACGTAAGGCTGATTCCAAGGTGGCATCAGTGTCTTTGTACCCACAGAGTGTCCTCATCGCCAAACTGAGACCAGCAGTTCTCTTCTCCAGAACTTGTAATACATGATCCATGGCTGTTGCGTGCACACATACGTGCACTCATGCACACACATGCATGCACATGCACACACACATTCACATGTGCACACTGCTCATATTCATTCTATCTAAAGATAACTTGGCCATCACAGTCTCCACAAATGTCAGAGGAGCAGACAGGCACTAAGGGAACATGGCAGAAAAGCCACATCTTAGTCACACACTTCTTACCTATCTGTCTTCCCTTCAAGGTTCCTGGGTATTTATTTCCTGAGGATATTTTTTCCATCTGTCTCACCATTCCTTTCTGTTCCCCTAACCCTCATTGACTCTCTGCCTAAAGAGTGATCTCACCAACACTTCAAGTGAACAGATTCTGTCTTTGAGTTGTCTGCTGTGCCTCTCACTCCCTTGAGCTGCTCAGGGCCCTCCAGCTTCCCCCTCCCCATCAAGGCCTAATTAAGAAAGGGCTCATGTCTGTTGGTAATTCACTACTGTGATGATTTCCATTCCAGCTCTCAGACCCATCAGAAGTCTTCCCTGTGTGCCTCACAAGGACATCTGGAGCACTAGTGGTGAGATGGAACAAAAAGAAGGAAGGAACGAACGAACGAATGAAGTAAAGAAGGAGAAAGCCGGGTATCTCTGTGATCCTAAGTCTCCCCATTCCCCTGCAGTGTTGTGAAGTGGATCACTCTGCCCCTCCAGAGTACCCAGTGCAGAGTTGGCACAAGTGATCAACTGCTTCTCCCAATGGAAAGCATGTGTCAGGGTGAGCAGAGATGCACAGGGGTAAAGCATTCTTGGGTCCTGTGGCAGTGGGGCTGGAGGACCTGTTAAAGCTTGGATCAGAATCTGCAGCTTTACCAGGTCCGCCAGCCCCACTGCCACATGACCCAAGCTACTGCATGACTTACCAAGGGATATACAAGCACCCAGAACAGAGAGCCTCCACTGGACTCCCCAAACAGAACTTGATACCATGCCGCTCCCAACTCAAAATGACGACTCTAAAAGCAACTGGACCCGCCTCTCAGCTTAAGACCAGCGTAGGAAATGAATGGCAAGAGCCTCCTCAAGACAGAGTTCAAAGCTGTCTAAAACCAGAACATTGCTCCTCCTTCTTCAAATCATAGGCAAGCAAGTGTCCTGACTGAGTGATCAGATGGAGGTCTTGGCAGAAATCCTAACTTTCCACATAGTAGTGGCACGCTGCAAGAGCTGCCTTATTAAATATTACTACTTACATAAATAAAACTGATGAGTTCCTTCCTCTGGCCTAGCACTTTTCAACAGGATGAAACATCCCACAGTACCCTTCTTCTGTGTGAGAGGGGTTGAAGTTGGTGTTAAAATGCCATTAAGCGGGCATACGGAAGTAACATGGGCTGTGACCTCAGAGGTCAAGAAAAGAAAGAAGAGAAAAGGAAACAAAAACATGGTATTGGCGATTACAAAGGCTTTGTCTACACAACCAGTGATTAATGACCTCTCATCAAACCTAAACACATCCACCTCTCTCAGTGAGAAGGACCAGTGTCCCATCTGAGGCTGACTCGCTGACCCATCCTGAAGACGGCCCAGATCAGTGACTGAGACTCTAGCAAGCACATCTCATCTCTGAGTCTTCCAGCTCCCATAGAGTCAATCCTCCCACAGACCTGCTGAGAACAGGAAGTGGGATGGAGCAGAAATCAAGACGCAGAGCTCAGGGATGAGGAGAGACCATCCTGCCTGCGCGCTGATGAGCAACCCAGGATGTGTGAACTCTGGTATGGCCCTACTATGGCCCCAAACTGAGTACTGAATTTAACACGCCTTCTTAAGACAAGGACTGAACTTTAAGAATCTTAGGGACTAGCTCAGCACACTCCTACGACCTCAAACAAGCAAGCAGCAGGTTTTCTGAGCAATGAGACGCACGTTTACGCCACCGTGGATGGTGATCACTTTAACTCCACAGGTGCAGAGTAACTGGAGCTCTTTGGCCCCTGAGATGCTTACAGCTGGACCTGTTTCCATCGCTGGCTGTCTCCAGCTGTTCAGGTTTAGATGGTGACTTCTAAGAAGGAGGTTTCAAGTGGAAGCTCTCAACTGGCATCCTGCTAAAATGTACTGCTGTTCAGTTTTGTTGCTCCGAGGTTCAAAAGGAGAAAGTCAGTTGGCGAGGAGTAAACCTGGCTAAGATTTCTTAGCAGAAGTTCCAAATAAGGTAGTTAGAAGCCCCGGATAGGCAGGACTGAAAGAGGGATGCTATCAAGAGAGTGAGGCAGAGTTGCTAATGCTTGGAAGCTTCTGTTCTTGAAAGGCATCCTGTCGAGAGGGTGAACAATACCAGGCCTTGTGGACTGAGAGCCGGATAACGACTGCCCATATTTGCTTCCCATGCTACGTCTGTAGCTCTACCTTCAAACCTGCACTTTCCTTCCCTTCTTGTCTCGCCTGTGGCTGTAAGTGGTTTTATGTGAACACAGGTTCTGAAGGGATAGCCTCAAGGGCAGAATACAGGAAGAAATGTTGCATGTGTCTATGTTTAATAAAAGAGTTCTACTGGGGGGGGGCAACTGGAACCCCTTTGTTTTCTTAAGGCAGGAAAAAATGGAGCAAGAGTCTCAGTATGGTGTGGGCTATCAAGTCCACCTCAGCGTTAGTGAGACAGGATAGGTGAGTGCAAGAGTGGTGAGGATGGAAAAAGCCCTCCCGGTGGTGCCCAGCCGCTGTCCAATATGCCAGTGCTATGAAGGGCACATGGTTCACTTCACGTCTCTTCTGGAAGGAGAAGCAGCTCTCCTCTGTGAGCAGTCTTGATGTGTGATCCAATTCCTGAGGGGTGACAAGTCTGGTGGTCCTTCTGTACAACTGTCCTAGCAGTGTCCTCTGACAATGGTACACAGGTTGGATGTGCTTAGACACAGCGGTTTCTTCTCCAAATCAAAACACTATTTTCGCCTACCAGTTGCAACTGGCAGTTCAATGAACAATGGCAGGATTTTATGTTAAATTATATTTCCTGCCATTTGGAAGCCATTAGGACACTCAGATCTCAGCTCTATGTATATAAACTTATGTTTTAAGTGAAGCCAGAAAATTGGGATGAAAAACAAATCATAGAAACCTCTTTAGTCCACTAGACAGCAGACTTGCTGGGAACTGTGGTCCATTCGTTCCCCCTCCCTGTGTGGGTCTCACAGCCTGCTGGATCTAACCTCCCTGGAGCCCTGGGACGTTGTGGCTCTGGGCTGCATGTTTGGCCTGATCCTCTTTGGACTGAGCATCACATGACTCTGTGTGTTGCAGCCCCTGGTTTTGACATGATAATGGTGTGGCTGAGCAGCACTTTGAGATGACATCTGGCTAGCTGTTCCCTTCACTCCTTGTGACCACCCTTGTTCCATCTGTTGACAAAGCCACTTCTTGTCCCACAGCAAAAGAACAAAGGTGGGGCACTGTCACCTCATAAAACAGAATGCAAAGGTTCTAGGGAAGGGAAGGGAATTTACAACAGGGACTTCCCTGTGTAGAGCCCTCTCTACCTGATAGCCTCCTTAAACAGTGGAGGGGGCAAGGGTCAGAAGGAATACAAAATGTAGATTTGGGTCGACCATTGTACCATGTCTCTGCCACTCTCTGGAAGTCTCACAGAGGAAATTAACCAGAGTCACTGGTTTACGGGAATGAGAACTGTGTCTCACTGGGCCCACATGCCAGTGCAGACCTCAGCATTCCCTTCACAAGCCTTTGCCTCTGGGCATGAGACCAAGTAGGGAAAAGGCTGCATGGGTGTGCTGAGGTGCCACGAAGACCCCTGATGGCCCCCTGGTCTGTCTAGGGTCCCAGAAAGCCTGTCCACTCGCATGAGAAGGAAGACGAATGGAGGAGAAGGACTGATAGGCACAGAAACAGGAGAATGAAAGTGAGGCAACTGAAGGGTGATTTGTGAGCTGAGCAACGAACTTCAGAGAGCAAGACTCGCACCAAGGGGAACCATAATTAAATGTGGCTGGGCACCCTGAAGCTCTGTGAAAGGAACCCTATGTAGGACCTCTACATGTGCAGCCTAGGACCATGACAGGTGGTCTCTGACCTCTACAGGTGCAGCCTAGGACCAAGACAGGTGGTCTCTGTGCCGTGGACAGCGCCTCTCCAGAACCCTGTGGCAGGAACCTTTGTCATACCTGCCCCTTCTAAGAGTCATTTACAATACAACTGAGTCTCGACCTCATTTTTCTTAGCTGATACTACATTGTCTGAAAGTGACTAGATTAAGTTTCTATACCAAGTACAATGAGGTTTCAGACATAGAAAATTAAATATCCATTTAGGAAAATGAACTAACTTATTTTTGCTCACTGGAGCCTATGTTGGTGAAAATTCATACCCAACAAATTCATGCCCCCACAGAGACACTCATATTAAATATTGTTAAGCAACGGCATAAATAAGGACTTCCCATAGAACATGCCCTCTCTGTGCTCACAGGGATCTGAGTGGCTTAGATAAACTCCCCACTTGGGCCAGGACTGCAGCAGGAGATAGCAGTTCTAGCCTGAGAGAAGCTAGCAGCAAGCACCATCCCACTAGGATTCTTTTCCCAATTAATTATGCAAATGGTTACTGATTACTAATTAGAACATTTAGTGGTATTATTAAGAACTGGGAAGATAAATCTTTTTGACAGTATCCCAGATTATGAGTTTCTCTTAAACACAGGAAGGGACTGTTTCTTAATGTTTTGTTCATACTTCAACTGGTGGCTTGAGCCCCAAGTGTCATCTGGCTCACTCAGTCAAATATTAGCCACATGCAGAAGCACCCAGAACATTTTCTCTAATGCACAGTCCCCGTGGCCCAGTCATGCTGACATCTCATAGAGCTCTCTAGAACTCTTCCTGTAGATGGGAGCTGTGAGTATTTATGCCCTCTCCTGTTAGCTTTTCTGTTTTCCTGTTGCAGTGTTAGAAGCTAAACACAGGGTGTTGAGTCCAAGACAAGAAATCTACCATTGAGCCACATCCCCAGCCTGCTCACCTCCCTCTGAATTCCTTCTTGCAGCACAGGTAACCATGGGAAAACAGGCAAGAGGTGACCCAGCAGAGATCAAACAATGGTTTTCAGAGCTGTACCTGGGATAGCCTGGATTTACCTTAGTAAATTTGTTTTTTCTTTCCATGCCCTTTTTTCTTCACCTCATATGAAGAAAGCCTCAGAGCTCAAGGAGGGATAAGCATTAATTTTAACTATTTGACTGCTTAAAACTGGAAATGTAGTGACTCCAGGGTATAATAAAATGCTGTGTCTAAGAAATCATCCCTCATCCATCATAACTGTGGCTACATCTCCGCTCCATTGGTTTGTGCCCCTGGGAAGTCAATTCCTTAACCTCTGTGAGACTCACAGGATGAATGCAAACATGGGTAAAACAATAAAGATGTGAACAATGCCTATGACAATGCTTCCAGGCTTTCCATAGGTTGTCCTTGTTGTGACACCAAGCAAGAGGCAGACCCATTTCCCCCTGTATCAGTCACTGCCAGTCAGTGGACCGTCCAAGAGGGCCTCTGTTGCCACCCAGTGGCCACTGATCACACTATGAGCCTAGGTCTACAACCCAAAGGCAACTCAGTGCTGATGAACAGAGACTTTAGAAGAGACAGAGAAAAGAAACTACAACCTCCAGTCGTTGCCTCTTCACAGGTGACAGTAGCTACTCCTCAAGCAAGCACCAATGATGCACAACTGGCAGAAGAAGGTGTCTGTTGTCAGATTGGAAATTTGTTGTTTTTGTCTTAAATTGACATTGCATAAATTCATTGTATGTGGAACTATGTTATAAAAGGTCATTTTCATGGGAGCACATGCTGACATTGAGCATATTTCCTCCATTTGTGGTATCTTAGGAGCCTATTCTCAGGTTCGTGTGCATGCTTGTGCAGGGGGTGGAGTTCAGCACGTGTTCTGACCACATGTGGATTCAGACAGTGCAGCTGGGAGGGAACTGCACTGCCTCTGGCTGCCTGGAACCACACAGGCATCCCAATCAAACCAGGTCAGAGTGTCATAGGCACGGTGTGTCCAAAGCTCTGTACACTCAGCAGAGAGCAGGCTTCAAACTCCTTCCCTGGCCTTCTTTCCTCTTTGGCTCCCAAACCCCACAGAGACACCATTTAGGGGTACCTGGGAGGCAGAATGGTTGGCAGTCTCCTTCTATTTCTCCAAAAGTCAAATGAAGTCCAAGTGAAAGCAATCCACAGATGTCTGCTCAGCAGACTGTAGGAGTCCCTGCAGAAAAGAGAGAGGCATCTCTTAGCACATCACAGGGCTGCTTCCTTAGCCCTCTATCTTCATTAGCATCTGTCCCAACAGGTTAGGTCTCCCTCCCTTGAAAGCCTTCCTAAACAAGAAGCAAGGGAGGAAAACTAAATTCAGACTCTGCTACAGTGAAAATTTCCCAAGGAAAAATGTCTCCTTGCTCTTTGGGGGTGACCTACCACCAAACAGTCCCAAAGTGTAACCCCAGCCAGCACCCATCCCACTGACAGGAAAACAGCCAATGTCTCCCTGGGGAGAGACAAGGAGTCTGTAAGTAAAAGATGCTGTGTGATTAGGAAGCACAGTCTTATTTGTATCATTAAATGAGCAAATCATGAAGCATCTCAAATGATTAATTTCTCACTAGGGTTGTCAGTAAGCTGTCACCAGCTGACAGTTCTGTCACAGTGTCATTTATAATGTCCAAGTCTATTCCCCATCAATGCCATTAAGCAATTATACTTGGTTTAGAAAAAGAAAGGGGGAGTATGTGGAGGAGGACACACCCACAGCCATGTGAGGGGCTGGGGCAATTAGATACTCTGCCACTGCTGGGTAGCAATCCCAGCCAACAGTTAAATCTTACTTGACTTGTTCATTTAGGCAAATTATCAATTACTTGGAAGCATCAACCTGGGTAATTTCTTTTTCTCCACTGGCAGCACCATCACAGCCTGCCAGGATTGTTATCATGTGGCTGGGGGCAACTTTGATAATTACCTCACCACTCTGGCTCTTGGACTCGATCTTGTGTTTTCTTCATCAGCGCTGGATATATATATAGTTGACGCCACTAAAGATTGCTCTTATAATGAATGAGTATTCTTTTTCTTCCTTCCTTTGAAATAGTTCGGTTCTTCCTTTTTCTACGTGCAACTTTCTTCCTAATCCACTGGGCCACTTTGCTGGGCTCCCTCCCACTCAAGTAACAGGGTCTTGTGTCTCCTTTTACAAAACGAGGTTGTTTTCATGGGCATGGTCAGCAGATAGGAACACAAGCGCTCTTTTCTTTTCTTTCTTTCTTTTTTTGGGGGGTTGGTTTTTTTCGAGACAGGGTTTCTCTGTGTAGCCTTGGCTGTCCTGGACTAACTTTGCAGACCAGGCCAGCCTCAAACTCACAGTGATCGCCTGCCTCTGCCTCCCAAGTGCTGGGATTAAAGGCGTGCGCCACCACGCCTGGCACAAGAGCGCTTTTCTAATGAGTATGTAGCACAAAAGGAGAATACGTAGGATGCCAGGAGCCAGGTAGTGAGGTGAGAATATGACCAGAACTTGTAAGGATGGAAAAGGTAGTTGGGACATTCTTGGTGCTAGAGAAGAATTGTCTTCTGGAACACACTACCTGTGGCAAGCCCTGGCTGGTGATAGTCAGATTCTTTCAGTGTCCCAGGAAAGCAAGACTATCCTGTAGAATGGGCTCAGAATGCTGTCATTTAAGCACTGCTGTCTTGGGTAGATGTGACTCTCTCCTAGAGCATTCCAGAAACTACTGCATAGCTACAGTTGGTTCATTTTTATGATTTTGACTTTTTGTTGGCATCTTGGGTAGACATTGTTGTTTTTGCTTTCCAGTATCTTTCCTAGTCTGAAAATAAGATTTCCATTTTTTTTTGAGGCACATTGGTCCTTGTTCACTCTCGATCTTTGAGTAGGCCAGACTTCACTCCCGCTTCCAAGAGTGAGCATCTAACTAACACCCAAGCAGTGAACACATTTTGTGTCCTGGAATGGCAGCCAATCCAGAAAGGGCTTTAACAGGACCTCACCCCAAGCCTTTCCTGACATCAAAAGTCTGAGTCAGGCAATGCTGGGGACTCTCCTGCCATCCCAAGAGAAAGCAAGACCGAGAACAAGGTTAGGGCCAATAGGCACTGGGAGTCATCAGCATGCTTTCTACAGGGTATGTGGCGGTTACCTTTGATTGACAACTTGATGGATTGAGGAGCACCTAGGAAACTCACAGAGCACATTTCTGGGTATGTCTGTGAAGATGGGAGAATTAGCTCACAAAGAACACCCATTCCATGTAGGCAGCACCATTTCAGAGTCTGGAGGCACCAATGGAATCAAAGAGGAAGATGGAAATAAGAAGAAAGTGTTCTCCCACCCCACCTCAGCCACCATGGTATAACCCACTCTGCTCTGACACCCTGTCCCTGCCATATGACAGACTGAAACCCTAAGCCAAAGTAAGCCTTCCTCCATAAAGCTATTATGCTTGGCATGAGTTGTCACTGAGAAACTGTCCCTGTCCCTGATGATTCAGCCTAGGTGTCTTGGGAATTGGCTTGTGAGAGGAGTTTGGAAAAGTCTGGAGATGTGCACTAGACAAGTCCTCCAAGGCTGTAGCCAGATCCATGGCCTAGTGGGAGTTCAGATCAGAATATGATGAGGATGCAAATACTCCCGTCAGGTGGAAAAGAGAACACCATGAGAACTCGGCCTGGCAGCATTCACATATATGCGTTTATATCTGCCTGTGTCCTGAGAATCTGTCAGAGGTGGAGTTTAAAGTCAATAAGATGATTGGCCCAAGGCTGCTCATCCTTCAGACTGCAGCATGGCTTTTGCTAGCTCTGTTTAGTGAGGTTGAGAGCAAAAATTGGGAACAAGAACAGAGCAGAGGGGTCTGAACAACTTGTAACCTGTCCAGAAGAAAAAATTTAAGTTAAGCCCAAGGAAATTACAGCTGAGATGTAAGGGGCCAACCTTAGTGGGAAAGATGTCGCGAGCAGAGAGTTTACACTCAGAATCCGGAACAAAGGAGTCAGGCCAAGAGCAAGTGGTACGATTTAGTAAGAGAGGTTTATTAGCAATACAAAGGCAACTACAACAAAAGGCAGTGGCTAAAGCTCCACGGCCAAGCCACCAATACCATTTCATTACACTCTTAAAACTATCTTAATTCTAATAGGAGTAGCATTTAGCATCTTATACTATCAATGTTCTGGGAGCTTATGCCATTAGGGTATACGACCTGATATTGCGACGATCTGTCGAACAGGTTCGCTGCTGCGACTTGATTCAGTTCTCGGGTTGTTTTCTGACAGCATGTCTGTCTGCTCCGTCTGGGGGGGGGGAGCGCCCCGTTGGCTGGCAGCATTTCAAGTGATCATGGTGACAGAGAGAGAGAGAGAGAGAGAGAGAGAGAGAGAGAGAGAGAGAGAGAGAGAGAGAGAGAGAGAGAGAGCTGGCTGCTTCTTCTCAGGGTTTTTATACTAACTTAACCTCATCCTCTCTAGTTCACACATCTAGCTTTCTGCGGCACTCTTATCACTAACTTGCAGTCGTGGCTGCTCCTAAGTCAGAACTTACTACTAAGGTTTTATCTATCACTCACACATCTGGTCAGACGTCAGCTTTTTGGGCTGTCAGCTATTTTCTACGCTGGGCTTTCAAACAAGCCCTGACATGTCCTACACTGGGCTTTGAAACAAGCCCTGACATGTTTATTACAAAAGATTAAGCTTTGTCACAGGTGGAAGCAATCTTGATGGGCTTTACACTTGGGGCACCCCATGAATACCTTGTGACAGACTGTTTGGAGCCTTCCTGGGCTTGCAATTCAGGAAGCAGACCTGAGAACCCCACCGTGGCTATTGTTTTCCTAATTGACCCTGGAAGGGAAAAGGAGACTGCCCTTTGCATGTGACTGAGAAGGTGGGGAGGAGAGAACAACTAGTGCAGCCCAGGCGAAAGAGCGAAGGGAGCAGCAATCGGGCCGGACCAGCACGGGGGACAGAGAGACACCTAAGGACCCATCCCGTGGAACGGATACCCAAAGGTTCACTCTTTTGTCCCTTTAACCTTTTTTCCTTCTTGTGTATGCTAGTTGGGTTGTATAATAAAGTTTAATTGTTAAGAAACAGAGCCAACACAATTCCACCTTGCCCGTAGGCTCCATTTTCTACACCTCTGTTTGGCACGTAGCAAGCTGAGGGTCAGCCCGAGGCCACACCACTCTGTCACAGTCCCCAGAAGCTGCTTGTTTACCTTATCTCTGCAGCTGCATTCCTCAGAACCTATCTCCCTATCCTTGAAGTTTTCACTACTGAGATATACAGCAGAGCATCCTCATTAGCTCCTAGGAACCCGCTTGCTTATCAGCTACATTCTCTCAAAGTTTACTCCCTTATCTTAAAAGTTTTTACTACCAGGCTAGAGAGCAGAATAGCTGCCATTGGGTTTCCATAGCAACCCTGCCCTTGCCTCTCTGAGACCCTACAAAAACATTGAAATTTTTCAATAAACAGGGTTTGATCAGTATCCAGACTTGCCCCCATTTCTTCGTGTCTCCTTGTCCTGTCTCTTTTTCAGCCTTGCATCCCCCTCCCAGGTTCCGTTTGAAGACCCCACGGGCCGGGGCACTGAGAGAGATATTAGGGATGTTCAAAATGCTCGTAGCTTAGGAAGGAGACCTTGAGGACATCTCAGGAGATAGCCTCAGGGTGGAACAGGCTTTACTTTTAAAAGAGCTCTGGCTACCTCTGGAGCACTCTGGCTTCTGCTGAATCTGAAAACACATCATCATAAGTCCCGCATCATGTTTTGCAGCCATGCAGAATGAACGAGTCACTAGGTCCTGGTCACAAAAAGCTCTGGAGGCTGGGCAATGACAGGCAGGGCTGGGACCCCACACGCAGCCCCAAGAACAGCAATGCATGAAGTATAGCAAAGACACTGGAGCTGTAACAGTGAATGCAGGAGCTAAGTCAGGATCTGGACCGTCTGCCAAGGAATGCTGCAGGCACTCCACAGAGCTGGCTGAAAAGGTCAATAGAGGCCCTGTGGGCTATAACTGGCAAGGACTGTGGGCGTAGGGCTGCCCGGCCCCAGTGGAGCCTATATGACGACACCCAGGGCCCCAGACGCATGACATGGAACTGAAGGATTCACTGTCGTTCTGTTGGGTTTGCGTCCTGTTTGGTCTCCCAGACTTGCTATTTTTCTCTCCCCATCCCCCTTTAGAATAGGAAGGTTTACTCTAAACTAATGTATTCTCCTTTCACAGAGAACTCATTTCTCACAGCTAAGACATTATCTTAAGTCTCAGAGGAGACTTTGGACTTGAACATGTGAATAACATTTGATGTTTTAGGATCCTTGAGATGGAGTGAACTCATTGTCCTGAGATGAACAGGAACTTCGGGTGCCAGTGGGGAGTGGCATGGTTTAAAGCAATGTGTTTGGGCTCAGTTGGCAAGGGATAGAATTGTGATGGACTCGGGGTACCTAAGGAGTTAGTAAAGCACATCTCACTGCATCTGGGAGGGTACTTCTGATAGGATTGACTAAGACGGGAAACCCACCCTGTGCATACGTGGCAGCATCCCAGAGGCTGAAGGGCAAAGGGAAAGGCAGAGATCTCCTACATCTCTCCTTCACAATCCTACCTGTCTTAAGTCCACATGCAACAATAGGGCTGCCTCTACCTCAGTGTCACCAAAATTAAAGTAAATAAGAAAGTAAGGCTGTTAAGGATATCACAGTCCGTAAACTTTTAAAGTGTTTCTTGTTCAGAAAGTATGTGTTTGCCACTGTCCTTTCAGGAATTTTTGTCAATGGCAGCAGGGACCCATCCTTACTGTAAACTGGGGACTTAAGCAGAATAGGAGGACAGTAGACGAAATCCAGCAGCCACTAGGATTGGTTGGCAGTCCCATCCCTCAAAGCTAGGATATGCACACATAGCATGCTCCAAACCTGAAGATCTCCCACTCCCACATGTATGAAGGCTGCACAGAAATAAACCTCCACAGCCTGCTGTGTCCAACCTAAAGTCTGTCAACTCCTTCCTCTTCTCCATCTTCTCCTTACCCCATTAAACTCTCTCTGGTCACTTTACCTCCAAGGACAGCAAGCAGAAAGATGGTATGTGCACTAACAATGTGAGCTGCTCACTCCCACACACCCTCACTGCCAGTGCGCACCAGAGCCTGAAAGCGTAAGCCAAATAAACAGTGACAGGAAGCACACATCGTGCTGGCATGGTATGAAACTATATGTTCCACACGCACTTAGTCAAATAGGTTTGTACTATGTGCAACCTGAGTAGTTCTGGCTATGTCTCGGCCTCTCCGCTCAGTGCAACTAGAGTCCTTGTGTTTGCATTTGCTTGGTCTGAGCCTGGCTGTCTCCTGATTCCTCTACAGCAGGTTGATTTCCATTTTGTTTCCTCGCTGTAGTTTGGTAAGCTGGCTAAACTGCTGCCCTCTGTCACATAGTGAGCTCGTGAGGTGAAGAATGGGGGAAGGACCCGCATTCTCACTCACTGCCACATTGCGTCTCTCTCGATTCACCTCTGAGAATGGCTGAAACACATGCAAAAACTGCTAGGTGTCCACTAAATCTCATCAGTGACTAAATGAAGAAAGGAAGAAAATGAAGGAAAGAGGGAGGAAGGAGACGACAGGAGTCCACATCCCTCATAAGCACAAGATCATGATGCCTTTTTCTCCTTTTAGGGCCAAAAATGCTTGTGAGTGTTTACATGAGTGTGTTGTGTGCAGTGAAGGAATCTGGCCTGAGCTCCCTCGTAGCACTCCTTACTTCCCCAGGAATGTTCCCTCTGGTTATCACACCCATTGGCCATCAGACTCCAGCCCTCTATGCTACTGTCCTTGTTCCTGGGACAAAACGACTGACTGCAGTAAGTTACAGAAGGAGGAGTTACTTACTTTGGCTCACAAGTTCAGGACTCCAATCCACCATGATAGGGAGGTGTGGTGACAACACTTCAGTGTGCCCTGTCAGGAGCATGAGATGTGTGCGTGCCTCCGTGGAAGCGGGAAATGGATAGTCGGGTGAGAAGAAGCCGGGCTGTGACCTTCAAAGACCCACTTTCCAAAGGTTCCACAACATCCCAACACAGGATCACCACATCGCCAGCTGGGGACCAGATGTTCAGACACAGCCTGGGAGCCTGGGCTGACATTGTGGGCTTTAAGGTAGAAACACCTACCTCTCCCCACTTCTCTAATTGTGACTGCTTTCTAGTTTTGTTTTGTTTTGGTTTTGGGGTTTGTTTTTCAAGACAAAGTTTCTCAGCCAATATACAGCATAGACTGGATTGCTAGTGTGCGGTATGGGACAGTGAAGCGAGCCACCCAGGGCCAGGTGGGGTCATTCATCACATCGGTCCACCAATCCTACCTGCCAGATCTATGTGCTGCCTCAAAGACGCTGGCCTGGACGAGGCTGAGTCCGTTAAGTACCTGCTTGGCCAACAGCACCTCTCTAACCAGTGCTGATCTGACATGTTCCTGGCTCAAGTGATTGGCTCTCCTTGCCATCTGCTAACTCTCGTTAAGTTTTCCCTTGAGCTCTTTACTTTGCAGAAGATAAATGTAAACTGAATTCAAAGAACAACAGATCAGAATAAACAAGTGTATGCTGTATCTTCCGGCTCATGAAGAGCTGGGAAAGAAAGCAAGTGAGAGACAGAAAAGGGAAGAGGAAGAGAAAAGGAGAGCAACAGGGCCCCCATGGCAGATCCTCCTGGACCACCCTGTAGAGCTGTGCTACAAGCCAAGTTTGCCAGTTGTTGAAGCTTTGGTAGGAGCACAGGTGTTTCTGCAACAGCAAAGAGATTCTGCAGTTGATGTCGGAACTAATGCCAGCAGGAAAAATTTAGATTACATTTAAAAGAGATTTACCTTTTTGTTGTTGTTGTTATTTCTTTTTATTAATTTATTCTTGTTACATCTCAATGGTTATCCCATCCCTTGTATCCTCCCATTCTTCCCTCCTTCCCATTTTCCCCTTATTCCCCTCCCCTATGACTGTTCCTGAGGGGGATTATCTCCCCCTGTATATGCTCATAGGGTATCACCTTTTTATCTTTTATCTTTTTATCTTTTAACCTAAGGCCTTTCCCAGCCATGCAGAAAAATCAGTCTTGGCCAAGCCACTAACCGTGAAAAATGGAAGAAAAAAAAAAGCAGTCAGAACACTGCATGAAATAGCTCCTTTATGCTCAGAGAGGAATCAGAGGGCATGAGATTCCACCAGCCCACCAACAGGAACATGGGCCCAAAAGGCTGCAGTGAGGGACTAGCCATCAGTTGTCAGGCAGTCACAGAGCTTCAGGCAAGGATCTGAATCAAAGAGCACTGGAAAGCCCTGCCAGGGCCGCTCTCCATCTTTTTTCTGACTGCAGGGGAAAATGGATAGCTATCATTAGCAGACTATAGCCAACCATATGACCAGCATACAGGGGTAGGGGATGGATAGCTATCATTGGGAGACTCTAGACAACCATATGACTAGCATAAGGGAGTGGGGGTGGGGGGGCATTATCTGGAAAAGGAAGATAGTTCCAACACCTCCTGTGAGGTAATACAGTGCATGTGCTCTTGTTTTCCCTAATTCAGCACAGAGCTCAAAATAAAATAAAAACACATGAAATTCCCTGAGTAGCACAGCAAGCTTTGGGCCACACCTGAGTTTATGTCAACAAGATGACCAATGAAGGGCCACGATAAGCACTTAGCCTCAAGGGAGGGCCTAGGGACAGGCAACATGCACCCCAAGATAGCAAGGAACTCAACCCAGAACAAGCCTTGAGTGAATGTGTGCTCTTGACCAATAAATACCTCAGTCCTTCTTGAAGATATCTGCAAAGCTCTCCCCCTGAGGCTAAAGAGCCATTCTGGGGTCTGAGTGCAAATGTTGATAATGTGTGCAAGTGTGAGTGTTTAAAAATGATCGCCCCGTTTGTGCAAAATCTAGCCCCTGCAGCTTTCTCCTTCTAGATGTTTGCAGCCTACAGACAGCTCCTAACTGACTCTTGGTGTGGTCTGCATAAGCATTGCTGGGACTGAGGCTCAGGGTTCCTTTGAAAGTTGGTGCCACTCCGTGAGAGTGGCCACAGCCCGCCTGACCTCAGCTTTTCTGTGCATGGTACCTGTCCTTTCTTCCTTCCTTTGTTGCCTCTAGTCAGGATCCTAGGACCTCAGCGATACAGGTAGTGGTAACATTTTGAAATATTTTTTTGCAATACTTTCTGTAACTTGATCACTTGGTTCTTGAGCATGAACACTGTAGATGGCAATGCCATACTGAGATGTCAAAAGTCTGGAGTCATTACTCCAGAGCTACTGAGAACATTAATTTGACATGGAACTTAATGGGCCCGTTCTCAATGCCAGGGAGAGAGAAGGGTATCTAGTAATGTAAGCTGCTCAGTGAGACCAAAAGGCAGAAGGTGACACCTTGAAACCTCCTGTGGTTTGCTCCCCATGTCCCTTCATCTGGCCTACAGGTCTATCATTGACAACGTGATAATCATGAAGAGAGTTCTCTAAGCTCTGTGTCATTCTGACAACCAGTGGAATCCTTGGGTTGTAGTCAATCATGCAGGAAGGTAGGTGGCTCCATGTGAGCCAGCAGGTGAAGCAGGGGCATTCTGCTGGGGTCTAACCCCTCACTGGTTCTCTCTGCTGGTTACTCTGGGCAGTCAGTATCAGGGCTGAGCTGAACTGTAGATGAGTTCCTCAGGGAAGTGCTCTTAGGCACACTGCCCATGGAGCACACCAGCTCTACCCTGAGTTGATACACTTACCACTTCTTGGTAGGAGGTGCTGGGCCCCCCCCAAAAGAAAAGAGAGACAGATTATAGGGGCTGCCTGGCACAAAAAGGAGAGCCTCAAGTGTTTCATACCTACACTGGTTCTAATAGTGATAAATATAAAGTGTATCATTCCAGCTATTCTGAATGCAACGGTTCTGTGTCACTAAGAAGATATTGTTCTGTGGCCATCACCCCCATCTGTACTACACACCTGAAAAACACTTAATTCCTCA
The DNA here is from genome assembly GCF_964271855.1 of Acomys minous. NCBI lineage: Eukaryota > Metazoa > Chordata > Mammalia > Rodentia > Muridae > Acomys > Acomys minous. The sequence goes on along the minus strand of NC_140496.1, from coordinate 53,986,769 downwards.
TCCTCCTCCACCTCTCTCTCATAGCAACCACTGTCAGTTTCTGTATCTAAGAACCTGTCCGCAATACTGTACTATGCACGGCTTTCTTCACTTAATATGCACATGGTAGCATATGTCAAAAGTCCCTTGCCTTCAAAAGCTGTGCAGTGCTCTATTGTAACCATAGGCTAGTTCCCACTCAGCTGGTGACAACACTTGACTTGCTCCTAGTCTGGGCTGTTGTGATTAACGCTTATGAGTGTTGCCATGGTAGAAAGCAGGTAGCTGAGTCTCAGGTAGACACTTGGAGCCGGATGACTGGGTTGCTGTAAGAGGATGACTAGTAACCATGTTAATCTTTGCAGAAATGACCACACGCTTTCCCTGGATTCTCTTCTCCTCTTTTGATTCTGTCTCTTTGCCCATCTTGACTTGTGAGGTTAATGAACATTTGGCTTTTGCCCTTGTCTTCGTGCCATGCTGACTCCTCTCTTAGAGCCTACTTCCACTAGTGCCACTGCTCTCCTGCAGCACCCCAGGACTTCCCTGTGTCCAAGCCCAGCAACTCAGGCTGAGTCTGGCACTTGAAACAGAAAGATTTGGAGCAGTTTGCTGTCTGCTCTGAGAAGGCCTAAGGAAAAGCTCAGCTCTCCAAAGCCCTATATGTAATGAATAACAACTGCCCCTTTGTAATGAGCATTAGCAAAGCACCAGCATGCTATTATCCAAAATGCATGAAGTGCCTTTTTGTGGCCTTAATACAGCATTCACGGCATTGCCCAGGGCCCACTCCAGAAGATTAGCTCCTTTTCAAGGAAGGAGTCAACATGCAAGACACACCTGCCCTTTTTCCATTTGGGGTCACTTTAAGGGAAAGAGCATTTCCAAAATGGCTCTTGGGGCTTAATTGGTATTTTTTCTTTTGCTGCCAGTATAATCCAGGAGAAGAGACTACAAAGCAATTTAAGACCATTAGCATTGTTCCTAATACCCACGTCCAAGGTTACTGAGCACAACTGGAAAAGCCCAGGGTGTACCTGGGGAGATTAAGGGAGGTTCTGAAGCAGAACACATGATTCTAATGAACTTGGGCTCTGCCTCATGGAAGACGAATCTATCTAAATACATTAGGACCAGCAGAGCAGACAGCAGATGAAATGGAGAAGTGCTGTTCTCAGAAAGTTGTGAAGCAGTGTGAATAGACCTGGGTGGGTCTGAAGCCCTATGTCACTGCAAGGTGCTACTTAGGATTTCAGTATCTCTAGCAAGAGAGCCATTCACGCACACAGCAGGGCACTGAGAGTCCCACCATTTACCCATGCAGCTGTCCTCAGGGCATCGCCTTACACCTCACCCCACTCTACCCAACTAGGTACAGACCCTGCCTGGTTTCCTCCTCAGACTGGGTGATAAATTGATTTGTCTGGAGATGAGTGATGTTGAGAGGAAAGGGCTGCACAGTCCAGGTCTTAATGATCCCTTAGTGTTTGTAAAGTCAGCGGGATTGCTATCTAAAGGACCACGAGGTCACCATGAGCCCTTCACATACTTACTTCCAAAACAGGCAGCAAATGTCACATTCATAAACCCTGCCTGTGACTCTCAGGGTGAATCTGCTGTTATTGGTGAGGGTCTGTGGTCTAGGACTGCAGTGGATTCTGCCACCACATGCCAGAGGAAGACCACATTTCATAGGTTATGTGGAAAATACTGCCGGCCACTGCAGATTCTGGAGTCCCCCAGCCTTCCTCACTTCAGAACGGAACTACAATTTCTAAGGTTCCATAATTTGCAAGAGCAGATAGCCGAACTCAGAAAAGTTCAGTATTTATCATCACAGCTGTATCAAACCAAAGGACACGAACCACCAGAAACAGCCCAAGGGAGAGATATGCACAACCGTAATGCGAGCAGTCACCAGTGCAGAGCTTCCTCTGTCCTATCCCCAGGGAGTGTGTGCACTGGGTGTGATCTAGTAAGGATGCTGTGCAAACTGCTACCACCACACTGTCAGCTGAGCGTCAGTGTCCTGGAGGCTTGCTAGGGCTTCATTACACTGGCTGTGACTGAAGGGACCACTGGCCAGTTGATGCCAGCCTTTCCCAGAGGTCAGTCTCTTACTGATTTCAGGTCCAGCCCTCCGCTCTCTTGCATGGCCTGCCTTATTCCTGGGCCAACCCTCGGCGTAAACTACTTGGGCCACATCACAAGTCACCTCCTAACAGAACCTTCTAGGAGCACCATGAGTAGCAAAGACAGCCCTACTTCTCTGGGACATTTCAGGTTTAAAGATGACCTCCCAGGAACTGGAGACAAAGCTGAGATGTCCTTATTTCTGGGGTCTAAGGTATGTAGTCTAACTAGGCAGCAGGGAATGGCATGTTGGGGACAATGAGGTCATACAGGAAGCAAAATCTCCAGTCCTAGCTTTCATTGTATCATCTTAGCAAATAACCTAATCAGCTTGTGTCTGATGTTGTTTTGCCGTCTATTAAGCCAGTGCTGCCTATATACTATAACAAGCACACGCTGCACATCAGCCCCTGTGCTGAGAACTTGCCTCTTCATTTTCTTTCTGATGGATTTGCACTCTTGGTCACATCATCACTTCCATTTTATAAAGAGCAAAGAGGTAACGGAGCACCGAGAGCTTAAGCAGCTGGCTCAAACAAGTGCTGGAGCTGGCACTCAAACACAACTTCAAGTCCAACATTCCCTTCGTAAGCTTTCATTCGTAACTTTGCACCTGCAACCTTTGATTGGCTTGCAGGCATGCTGGGAAAATAAATGAGACTGATTCGAATCATTATAATCTCAATAGGAAGAACCTTACAGCTCAAGGTTAACAGGTCACCATGATTATTATATCACTGCTCATTATCATTAACACTATTATTTTATCTCTATATGAACCTGTCCACTTAATACAAGAATTGCTTCTACTTATCGTAGGATTCCTACTTTAAGTAACATGTTCGGGGAGGGCATGTCTTTAAACGGTATTAAGTGAAATCTCATGCACTTCCCCAAACTCTGTCACGTGTGCCTACTGTATTCTATACGGAAGAGACAGAAGGGAGCAGTATGTGAGTTCTGACAGTAAGACAAACCCACTAAGGGCAGCACATACACGCACACACATGCCTAAACAGGCTTGTTCCGTGGGGAAAAGGAAGGCACAGAACCTCAGGAGTCAAGAAGAAATAAAGCTCATCAATTGAAGGATGGACAGCATTTGGTGTGGGGGCGGGGAGTCTTGTGTGGAAAGGAAAAGGGTGTTTCCTGAAGACACAATTCTGGTAGCAAATCGAGAGGTCCAGTCCAGCAGTGTCCAGGGTGCGGAACAACAAACCCTGCTGGTGACATCCTCCGTCCACAGGATGAGCACACAATTCAAAATCAAAACTCGGCTTCCCCATGAGTTAGCACCCCAACACGACTTTTCCCATTTAAAACAGTAAAGATGGGGCTGTGGAGATGACTCAGGATATAAAAGTGTTTTCCATATAAGCACGGCTGACCTGGGTTCTGTCCCCCAAAGCCATGTAAAAAGCTAAGCATGGTGGCATATGGTTCTTATCCCAATGCTAGGAAGACCGAGGCAAGAGGACTGAGGCACAATAGTGAGTTAGTCCAACGGGGAGTCCCAGGCCAGAGAGAGGACAAAAAGAAAGGTGAATGGTTCTTGAGGAATGACTCCAGATGGTGGTCTCTGGCTGAGCACACACACATAGGCCTGTACTCATTTGAACATGCACACACAACAAAAACAAATAAATAAAATAATAAAGGCAAAAGGTAATAGATTCTATGGCTTTTTCTTGGCTTAAATAAGGAATATGCTGAAAAATTTAAACTGTAAACTAAACAATATTAAAGAATGAATGGAATTTGTAATTTATTTTTCTTCTTTGAACTATATAAAATCAGCAGAGCTTTGATGCTGTTGTGGTTTGAATGTGATCTGTCGAGATAGTTTCCAATCCCTGGCTGTTTTGGGAGGCTGTGGATACTTTAAAAGGTGGGGGGCTTCAGACTGGAACACCAACCCAGCCACAAAACCCTTCAGCCTTGTCCTGCCTACAAGATGTACAGCGATAAAGATGGAGCAGAAATTGAGGGAACAGCCAACCAATGACTGGCCCAGCTTGAGACCCATGCTGTGAGAGGGAGCCCACCCTGGCACTATTAATGATACTCTGCTATACTTGTAGGCAGGAGCCTAGTGTAACCGTCGTCAGAGAGGCTTCACCCAGCAACTGAAGGGAACAGACGCAGAGACCCACAACCAAACAGTAGGCAGGGCCTGGGGCATCCTGTGGAAGACAGAGAAGAAGGTTGTAGGAGCCAGAGGGGTCATGGACACCATGAGAAAAACTACACAATCAACTAACCTGGGCCTGGAGGGGTCCACAGAAACTGAGCTGCCAAGCAGAGAGCATGGAACTGACCTAGGCCCTGTGCACATATGCAACAGTTGTGCATCTCTGTCTTCATGTGGGACTCCTAACAGCGGGAGCAGGGGCTCTCTGCCTCTGTCGCCTGCCTTTGGGACCCTGCGCCCTAACTGGGATGTCTCAGCTAGCCTCAACAGAAGATGATACACTAGTCTAACTGCAGCTTGATGTCCTAAGGCTGGTTGAAAGCCGCCATGGGAGGCTGCCCTCTTCTGAGGAGCAGTGGGTGTGGGTGGAGGGAAGGGTGAGGGTTGGGAGGAGAAGGGGGACGGGAAAGTAAGGTCCGGATGTAAAGTTAGTTAATTAAAAATAAATAAATGAAATGAAAAATAAAAAGGTGGGGCTTCTCTGGAGGAAGTGGATCACTGTGGGGCTGGCCTTAAGGGTCATGACCTAGACCAAAATGTAGAGCTTATGCTGCAGTCACCAGATGCTCCCGGCATCACTCCTTCTCCACCAATACAGACTGCACTCCAATGTGAGGCAGATAATGTGTCTTAAGTTGCTTGTTAGCTCTTCCCTCACAACAAGAGAAAAGTAACTAACACAGTTGGGTGGCTCATCATGAAAGGAGTGCTGGAGCCACTCCAGAGGGTGTGAAGCCTCACCGGGAGGCTGTGAGAGGCAAGCTTTGTACTGAAGGGGATAACACCCTCAATCTATATAAAATGCATTAGCTCCAAGAAAGAGTCAATTGTCTGGGATTTTCAGCAAGTCAGGCCTGGAGTGAGCTCTGAATTCATCTTTGAAGATTATGTCAGCATGTTTACCTCCCTCCACTCCCCTGTAGAGCCTAAGAAACAGGCAGAAGCCTGAGGGCATGGGTCCCTAGGATAACACAGTTTGAACTGACCACTGGCCCAGGAACCCAAAGTCCGGTGTCAGTGGCTCCAGCACCACACAGCCCTTTCCTACCCTCTGAGCTTCCTCTGCTTGGCTCTCAGAAGTTGAGAGGAGATGGGAGCCCTCCTCTGCTGTCTCAGCCTCAGTAGGGCAGAAAAATCAGCTGTCTCTTCTAAGGACCTGAGATATTTATGGTTTCTTACCATTTCTGAGAGAATAGCTACTTATATTTATCTATCTTGTAGCTTTCTGGATATGCTCTGCACCTTTTAGCACTAAATATTTTTGTTGGTGTTGTAAATAAATTCCTCTCCTCTGCTAGGTAGGGTGGGCACACGGCCACACCCCTGTGGTCCCAGAACCTCACAGGCGAACGCAGGCAGACAGGGAACCTGAAGCTCGTCTGGTCTGCGTACAGAAGAGATCTTGGCGCTTCTGAGCTATACAGACCAGGAAATGCTAGAAGCCGCTATGGGGCCCTCCCTCCCTTCCTTGTGACTTGGCCCGTCTTTCCCATGATTGCAGATGGCAGCTATTCATCTTGTGCCATTGTTCCCAGCATCTATTTGATCTTCTCTGAGTACACTCAACCTTATCAGTGCTTCCTTAAAATGGCAGAAATAAACTAATCTCCTGTGGGGAGCTGCCCTTAGCGGCTCTTGGCTTAAAACATTGGGCAATTCCACCTTGTCTGTAGATTCCATTTTCTATACCTCTGCCAGGCACGTAGCAGGCTGAGGTCAACCCAGGCCACTCCACCTGGACCTGGGATCTGCTGCCTGACATGTAGCAGGCTCCTCTAGATCCTGGGAGGCTGCTTGCTTATCTTGCTTCTGTAGCTGTGTTCCCTCAGAGCTCAATCTCTAATCTTGGAGTTCTTCCTGCCAAGGACAGATGGCTGGATAGCTGCCGTTAGGTTCCCACAGCAACCCTGCCCTTGCCCTAGATATTGCCTATATAAACCCTGTAAGAATTTTCAATAAATGGGGCTTGATCAGTGTTCAGACTTGCCCTCAATTCTTCGTGTCTCCTGTCCTTTCTCTTCGGCACCCCGTCCCTGGTTCCGTTTGAAGACCCCGCGGGCTGGGCAATCTCCCTTTGTCTGGGCGCCCGCATATGTCAGTGCAGCTCCAGCCTACAGATTACCCAGGTCTGTTAGTTGCCTGACCAATATTCAGCTTGCTGGCAACTCACATTTAACTTCACTGAGAACCCTGCTTCTCCGAGTATGAGGACGCTTGGTCCCAGCCTTAGAAAAGCACTGTACACATCAGCAGGAGTCCCTTCAATCTCCTGCGCTTATTGAACCTTGATCTTTTAGGCATCAAGGTTTTTTGGTTTTTTTCTGATATGCCCAATCCCTTTCTTGGGATTTAATTTTTCTTTTTCTATGTCCTAGATCTTTCTGTTTGAGGATCACATGCCTATTCATAGACATCCAATGGAGTCTAGGGTCAAAGAATCCTCCCTTCTTTCTTTCCAGTTTCTAATCTTTGCCCCAGAATCTGAACAGTATTATCATCAGTGCACAAGAGAGCGGGAAGGTACAGAGAGCACGAGAGAGGGAGAGAGCCAAGGTAAGAGAAACAAAGGCAGAAGAAAGAGAAAGAATACAAGGGGAGAATGAGCACTATGAAGACACCAACTTGTCAAGCTCCAACCCTCTTTAAGGTGAAGAATCAGCTGTGCTTGGCAGCACTGACTTTTCACTGTTACCCCGGATATTACATTTGCATCCTGAGACCCTGTGTTTCCTCACTCATGAACTAAAAACGTAGTGGTGACCTTCACACTTTCACCTTAAAACATGTCTACTAGCACAACTTGCTTTGCACACACTCCCTATTTACCCTGGACATCTTCTCTTCTGAGGCAGTCTGCACACTAAGGAAGCTGTTGATAATGCTGATGGGGACCCTTGGGGCCAAGGAACTGAAAGTATCAACTCCAGTGTGAGTTCTGCTGTTCTAACTGGCCAGCTCCTCAGAAGAGCCAGTGTCTGCACTGGGGAGAGGCCTGGAAAGAGCAACTGCAGGGAGAGAGGGGTGAGATGGTCTGAGCCCCTCTCTCATGTGTCCCTTGTCACAGGGTTAAGAAATGGAGCACAGATGTTAAGGGTAGGAGAGAGACAGGACTAGGGTCAGCAGGGACAAGGGCACGGTATGTGTGCCTCTGTTTAACTGTTCCCCAAGCTCAAGCTGACATGCCGTTTTCCTCTTAAAGAATGGTGATAAACCACACGAGGTCAGCAGACGTCAGCAAGCCAGAGAAGTGCATGCATGGCCGTCCTGCTCATGGACCCGCTGAAGATCTCGGATTCCCTAATGCCCATGAACGCTCCTCCATGGCCGTCCTGCTCATGGCCCCGCTGAAGAGCTCGGATTCCCTAATGCCCATGAACGCCCCTCCATGGCCGTCCTGCTCATGGCCCCGCTGAAGAGCTCGGATTCCCTAATGCCCATGAACGCCCCTCCGTGGCCATCCTGCTCATGGCCCCGCTGAAGAGCTCGGATTCCCTAATGCCCATGAACGCCCCTCCATGGCCGTCCTGCTCATGGCCCCGCTGAAGAGCTCGGATTCCCTAATGCCCATGAACGCCCCTCCGTGGCCATCCTGCTCATGGCCCCGCTGAAGAGCTCGGATTCCCTAATGCCCATGAACGCCCCTCCATGGCCGTCCTGCTCATGGCCGAGACCGGTCTCTATCCCGCCATTGTCCGCCCCGCCCCTAAGGTCTTGCCACCGGATGAGGGGCCCCTCCTGGATCTCCTGACTGAAGAACCACCCCCTTATTGGGCCCTAGTGGTTCCAGGCCCAGCCTCACCGGCCGGACCTCCGACTCCCTCGGCTCCTCCCCCGCCGGGGACACCTGAGGATATCACGCCCCGCCCTGAAGATATTGCTCCCGCTGCAGCGCCCGAGGCCTCACCAATGGCCGGCCGACTCCGTAGCCGGCGCGAAGTTCCACCCCAGACTTCTCAGGCCTTCCCCCTTCGGGCTGGCACGGGTGGCCAGATGCAATATTGGCCGTTTTCCGCCTCAGATCTTTATAACTGGAAAAATAATAACCCTCCTTTTTCTAAGGACCCCTCCCGGCTAACCTCCCTTATTGAGTCCATTCTAGTTACCCATCAACCCACTTGGGATGATTGTCAACAGCTCCTACAGACGCTCCTCACCTCCGAAGAAAAGCAGCGCGTCCTTCTGGAGGCACGCAAGAGCGTCCCAGGAGCTAATGGGCGGCCTACCCAGCTGCCAAATGAGATCGCCAGTGCCTTCCCCTTGGAACGACCCGACTGGGACTTCAATACTGAGGAAGGTAGGGCCCACTTACGTCTTTATCGCCAGCTGCTTATAGCGGGTCTCCAAAAAGCCGCCAGGCGGCCCACCAATTTGGCCCAGGTTAAGATGGTTACTCAAAAAGCAGATGAGACGCCGTCAGCTTTCCTTGAGCGTCTAAAAGAGGCTTATAGGGTCTATACTCCATATGATCCGGAGGACCCCCTCCTGGCCACCACCCTGGCCATGGCTTTTGTCTGGCAGTCGGCCCCAGATATCAGACTCAAATTAGAGAGATTGGAAGAACTCAAAGAGAGTACAGTTCAGGATCTTTTAAAGGAGGCAGAGAAAGTTTATAATAAGAGAGAGACGCCGGAAGAGAGAGAAGAAAGACTTAGGAAAGAATCCGAAGAAAGGGAAGAGAGATTGAGAAAAGAAGTGGAAGAAAGGGAAAATGCTAGAGATAAGAAGAGACATAGGGAAATGAGTAGACTGTTGGCCACCATAGTTTCAGGGCGCCAGGATAGTCAGGGCCAGGGAGAACGGAGAAAAACCCCTGTGGATAAGGACCAATGTGCCTATTGTAAGGAGAGAGGCCACTGGGTACGGGACTGTCCCAGGCATCCCAAAGGGCCCCGTAGAACCCCCCCCCTCCGCGGCTCTCCTCAACCTGGAAGACTGAAGAAGTCAGCGTCAGGAGCCTCTCCCTGAACCCCGGCTAACTCTAAATGTGGGGGGGGGGGCAACCCGTCACCTTCTTGGTGGATACGGGAGCTCAGCACTCCGTCCTCACCACCGTACCGGGGCCCTTGACAACAAAGACTGCCTGGGTGCAAGGAGCAACTGGCGGGAAGCCTTACCGCTGGACCACCGAGAGAAAAGTACATCTTGCCACCGGTAAGGTCTCACATTCTTTCCTTCACGTCCCGGACTGCCCATATCACCTCCTGGGAAGAGACTTATTAACCAAACTCAAGGCCCAAATTCACTTCGAAGAAGGGCACACTCGTGTGACAGGACCACAAGGGCGGCCTATTCAGACTTTGGTATTGAATTTAGAGGATGAATACAGATTGTATGAGACTGACCCCCCTGGGAGCGATACCCCTAGCCCAGACTGGCACACCCTGTATCCATCATCATGGGCCGAAACTGGGGGAATGGGCCTAGCTCACCAACAGCCCCCCATATTAGTACACCTTAAGGCTTCTGCCACCCCAGTCTCTATCCGGCAGTACCCTATGTCACAGGAAGCCTACCTGGGAATACGGCCTCATATTCGGAGACTCCTGGACCAAGGCATACTGACTCCTTGTCAGTCTCCCTGGAACACCCCCTTGCTTCCTGTTAAAAAGCCTGGAACGGGGGATTATCGGCCGGTCCAAGACTTAAGAGAAGTCAACAAACGGGTTGAAGACATACATCCTACTGTCCCCAATCCTTACAACCTATTGACGGGGCTATCCCCAGACCATGTCTGGTACACTGTGCTGGACTTAAAGGATGCTTTCTTCTGCCTAAGACTGCATCCCTCCAGCCAGCCTCTCTTTGCATTCGAATGGAAGGACCCCGACTTGGGGATTTCGGGGCAACTAACATGGACACGGCTGCCCCAGGGATTTAAAAACAGTCCCACCCTGTTCGATGAGGCCTTACACCGTGATTTGGCCGACTTCAGGGTACGATACCCAGACCTCATATTGCTCCAATATGTAGATGATCTCCTCCTGGCAGCCCCCTCTAAGGAGAGCTGCCAACGGGGAACCCACGCCCTCCTACAAGTCCTAGGACGGCTGGGGTATCGAGCCTCTTTCAAGAAGGCACAAATTTGCCAGACTGAAGTAACCTACCTAGGTTACTCCATCAAGGATGGACAGAGGTGGCTCACTCCGGCTAGGAAACAAACTGTCCTCCAAATCCCGCCACCGCGGTCCCCCCGTCAGCTCAGAAAATTTTTAGGAACAGCGGGCTTTTGCCGCCTCTGGATCCCTGGGTTCGCGGAACTGGCAGCTCCCCTGTACCCCCTTACCAAGCCAGGAACGATGTTTGCCTGGGGGCCCACCCATCAACAGGCCTTCGAGGCTATTAAGACTGCCTTAATCTCAGCCCCTGCACTGGGGCTGCCCGATTTAACCCAGCCCTTTGAGCTGTTCATTGACGAGAAACAAGGCTACGCAAAGGGAATTCTAATCCAGAGACTGGGGCCCTGGAAAAGGCCTATAGCCTACCTCTCTAAGAAACTGGACTCCGTGGCAGCAGGCTGGCCCCCTTGCCTACGGATGGTTGCTACAGCCGCCTTACTCCTTAAAGACTCTAATAAACTCACCATGGGACAGCCAATTACTATCTTAGCGCCCCATGCCATGGAATCCCTGGTCCGGCAGCCCCCAGACAGATGGCTCTCCAACGCCCGGGTTACCCATTACCAGGCCATGCTTTTAGACTCGGACAGAGTCACCTTTGGGCCAACGACCAATCTCAACCCTGCCACGCTACTCCCTCTCCCAGACGGGCCCGAGGATCATGACTGTCAGCAAGTCCTGGCGGAAACCCACGGAACCCGCCCTGACCTCACTGACCAGCCCCTCCCTCACCCAGACTTCGTTTGGTATACGGATGGGAGCAGCTTCCTGGATAACGGGACACGACGGGCCGGAGCGGCTATCACCACCACCGACCAGGTAATATGGGCCAGCCCTCTGCCCCCAGGGACCTCCGCCCAGCGTGCTGAACTGATCGCCCTGACCAAGGCCCTGGAACTGGCAAAAAGGAAAAAGGCTAACAGTCTATACAGACAGCCGGTATGCCTTCGCCACGGCCCACGTACATGGAGAAATTTATCGGCACCGAGGACTCCTCACCTCAGAAGGTAAAGAAATTAAAAATAAGACTGAAATCCTGGCCCTCCTGAAGGCCCTCTTTTTACCCCAGTAGCTCAGCATCATCCATTGCCCGGGCCACCAGAAAGGGGACTCCCCTGAGGCTCGAGGTAATCAGCTGGCTGACGAGACAGCCCGCCAAGCCGCTACAAGACCCCTCGACACTCTCGAGGTACTCTCCTTACAAGGGGACACCGGAGCGCCAGGACAGCAGGATCGGAATTGGAAATTCACCGACGACGACATACAAAGACTTCACAAGATGGGTGCTCTTCCTGAAGGCCCCAACCATTGGCGATACCAGGACAAGGTAGTCGTCCCCTCAAAAGAAACTGACTATTTGATTGACTACTTCCACAAGCTCACTCATTTAAGTGCCCAGAAAATGAAGACCCTCCTTGAAAGAGAAGAAATGGACTTTTACCTATTGGAAAAAAAGGAGGCCCTCCAGAGAGCCATTGACAATTGCCGGCCCTGCACGCTGGTCAATACCAACAAGTCCTTGAATTTGTCAGGAACTAGGGTCCGAGGGCACCGGCCAGGGACCCATTGGGAAATTGACTTCACGGAGATCAAACCAGGTATATACTGATACCGGTACCTGCTGGTCTTCGTAGATACTTTTTCAGGATGGACTGAAGCCTTCCCCACCAAACATGAGACGGCCAACGTGGTTTCCAAGAAGCTTTTAGATGATATTTTCCCTCGCTACGGGATGCCACAGGTAATTGGGTCCGACAACGGACCAGCCTTCGTCTCCCAGGTAAGCCAGCAGGTGGCCAAACTATTGGGGATTAATTGGAAATTACATTGTTCATATAGACCCCAGAGTTCAGGACAGGTAGAGCGCATGAATATATCTATTAAAGAGACTTTGACTAAATTAACGCTTGCAGCAGGCACTAAGGACTGGGTGGCCCTGCTACCCCTGGCCCTATACAGGGTTAGGAACACCCCTGGCCCACATGGGCTTACTCCCTTTGAGATTGTCTATGGTTCACATGTTCCTATTGTTCACTTCCTTGACCCAGATATCGGCTCCTTTGCTACCAGGCCTTCCCTCCAGGCACACCTAAGAGCCCTCCAAGAGGTGCAAAATGAGGTATGGAAGCCCCTAGCCCGTGCTTATAAAGACCAGCTTGACAAGCCCCTGGCCCCTCACCCATTCCAGGTCGGAGACTACATCTGGGTCCGACGCCACCGGACCAAGAACCTTGAACCCCGCTGGAAAGGACCTTACGCTGTTCTCCTGACTACCCCGACGGCTCTCAAGGTAGACGGAATTGCCACCTGGATCCACGCAGCCCACGTCAAGGCAGCCAGGGAGACGGACCCAGACAAGACAGCATGGAAGGCTCATCGAACCGACAATCCCCTAAAGATAAGACTTTCCCGAACCTGATTCGCCCCATGACCCTTACTTTTCTCCTACTATCACTCCCCTGGACCCCGTCTGCCAGCCCTCACATTCCAGTACAACAAACCTGGGAGGTAACCAATGAAGAGGGAGACACCATCTGGTCGGTCACCGCACTACATCCTCCATGGACTTGGTGGCCAGACCTAACACCAGATATTTGTAAGTTGGCAGCTGGGTCACTCACCTGGGACCTTCCTGACCACACTGACCTCTCTAACCCCCCGGCTGAGAGACTATGCGTTCCAAATGGGATAGGAAGCTCCTTTGGGTGCTCAGGACAGTTCTACCGGGCTAATCTCCGGTCTGCAAAGTTTTACGTTTGTCCGGGACAAGGCCAACCTCGGCAGCTTAGACGCCAATGTGGGGGGGCCCCTGATTTCTGTTGTGCTTCTTGGGGTTGTGAGACTACAGGCGAGGCTTACTGGAACCCTTCCTCCAGCTGGGACCTAATCACGGTAAAAAGAAACAGTACTTATGACAAACCCATGGAAAACGAAAGAAATGAACACAAATACCTTGAGAGCGGATGCGCTCTCGGCAGCAGTGGCCCGGAGGGACCCTGTAAGGGAAAATACTGCAACCCCATAGTTATCAGGTTTACAGAAAAAGGAAAACAAGATCGCCGGTGGCTTAAAGGAAACACCTGGGGATTGCGTTTGTTTACCCAGGGAAAAGACCCTGGACTAATTTTTAGGGTTAAGTTAACCTTGGCCACTGCCCCCACCATGGCAATAGGCCCAAACCCTGTCCTGACTAAGCCACATCAGGCCCAGCCAAGACCCCAGGTGCTACCCCAACCCGCTCCACCAACGACGTCATTTTCGGTAAATCCTAGCACCCCCTCTGCCCTAGATTCACATCCTAGCACGAGAAATCAGCTCCTGGACTTGGTTACGGGGGCATACCAGGCCCTAAACTATACTTCCCCGGAAAAGACTAAGGAATGTTGGATGTGTCTCACCTCCCAACCCCCTTACTATGAGGGAGTTGCCCTTATGACCAGCATTACTAACTCCTCCACCCCAGACAATAGATGTCTCTCCAATACCTCTCACTGTCTCACGCTGTCTGAAATGTCCGGTAAGGGAACTTGCTTAGGGACCGTCCCCTCGTCCCATAAATCTCTGTGCAACACCACCTTGACCAGCACCCCGAAAATTTCGGAAACCAGGTACCTTACTGGCCCAAATGGAACCTATTGGGCCTGTAACACTGGGTTAACCCCATGTGTCACAACATCCGTCCTTAAAATGTCCTCGGACTTCTGTGTATTAGTCCAGCTCTTCCCCAAGATCACATACCATGACCCCTCCGACCTATACCGCCATTTTGAGGGGATTAATCGTTACCCCCGAGAGCCAGTATCCATCACTCTGGCACTGCTATTGGGAGGATTAACAGTCGGGGGAGTTGTGGCAGGGATCGGAACCGGGACTACTGCTCTCACTCAGGTTGCTCATTTTCAGCAGTTACAGCAGGCCATGAACGCAGATCTTCAAACATTAGAAGAATCTATTAGTGCATTAGAACAGTCCCTGACCTCCCTTTCCGAGGTAGTGCTCCAAAATCATAGAGGGTTAGGTATTTTATTCCTGAAAGAGGGTGGGCTCTGTGCAGCCCTCAAGGAAGAATGTTGTTTTTATGCAGACCATACAGGAGTAGTCAGAGATAGTATGTCTAAGCTGCGAGAAAGACTAAAACAGCGACAGTTGCAATTTGAATCAGGACGAACTTGGTATGAAAACTGGTTTAATAAGGCTCCTTGGTTCACCACTTTAATATCTACCATAACAGGCCCTTTGTTAATTATTGTTCTGCTCCTACTTTTTGGGCCCTGCGTTCTTAACAGACTGATGCAATTCATCCGAGACCGAGACCACCTATCGGTTGTACAGGCCTTGGTTCTAACCCAACAATACCAACAGCTCCAACAGGCACAACCAGAGGTCATTGAATGAAAGATTTCATTCAGTTTACAACAAGAGGGGGGAATGTAAGACCCCCTCCCCTGTGCACCCGACATAGCAAGCATAGCAGCAGTAACGCTATCTTGCAAGGCAAGACTAGAATAATAGGTTCCCGGGATAAGATAAGGCCTGGGGCTCAGAGGAGAAAGATAAAAGCGTGCTTGTCCTTGTCAAACAAGATATTTATGGTCGGGCATCTGGCCCAGAGAATGGGCAAACTCCCCTGTTCCCATCCGATGGCCGGGCCATAACCTCGCTTCATGTCAAACAAGATATTTATGGACGACCACCTGGCCCAGAGAACGGATAAACTCCCCTGTTCGCAGAGCCCATCTAATGACCGGGCTATAACCTCGCCTCATTTAAATTTACCAATCAGAGCCCTGTAACTATGCTTCTCGCTTCTGTAATCGCGCTTCCCGCCAAACTCCCTATAAAGGACCCCCTAAAGACTCGCTCGGCGCGCCAGCCTCTCCAGAGACTGAAACGCCCGGGTACCCGTCCCCTTAATAATAAAGCCTCTTGCGTGTTGCAACCGAAGCCTTGGTCTCGCTGGTTCTTGGTGGGGGTCTCCACGTTAAGACCGCCGTGTCGGGGGTCTTACACTGGATACAAAAATAACTTTTAAAAAGAATCAGTATTCTTCCTATATACAAACTACAAACCAGCTGGGAAAGAAATTAGGGAAACAATTTCCCTTTCACAATAGCCACAAATAATATAAAGTATTTTGGTGTAACCAAGCAAGTAAAAGACCCATATGACAAGAACTTCAAGTCTCTGAAGAAAGAAATTGAAGAAGCTATCAGAAGACAGAAAGAGGTCCCAAGCTCATGGATCAGTAGAATTAACATACTAAGAATGGACATCTTACCAAAAGCAGTCTACAGATTCAATGCAATTCCCATCAAAATATCAGCACAATTCTTTACAGACCTTGAAAGAACAATTATCAACTTCATATGAAAAAACAAAAAAATCAAGACTAGCTAAAACATTCTTGTACTATAAAAGAGCTTCTGGACGTGTCATCATGCCTGATTTCAAGCTGTACTACAGAACAATAGTAATAAAAGCTTCATTGTACAGGCATAGAAATCATCTTCAACAAATGGTGCTAGTCTAACTGGATGTCTACATGTAGAATAATGCAAATAGATCCATATCTATCACCAAAAAATCCAAGTGGATCAAAGACCTCAACATAACAGCAGATACACTAAATCTAGTAGAAGAGAAAGTGGGGAAGAGTCTTAACTCATTGGCAAAGGAAACAACTTCCTGAACAGAACACCAACAGCCCAGGTTCTAAGATCAACAATTAATAAATGGTACTTCCGAAAACCAAAAATCTTTGGTAACACTGTCAACAGAACAAAATGAGACCTACAAACTGGAAAAAGATCTTCACCAACCCTACATCTGGCAAAGGGCTAATATCCAAAATATATAAAGAACTCAAGAAATTAAACAGTAACAATCCAAATAATCTAATTACAAAATGAGGTACAGGGGTAAACAGAGAAATCTCAAAAGAGGAATCTCAAATGGCTGAGAAACACATAAAGAAATGCTCAATGTCCTTAATCATCAGGGAAATTCAAGTCAAAACAACTGCAAGATTCCATTTTACATCTGTCAGAATGGCTAAGTCAAGATCTCAAGTGACAGCTCATGCAGGTTAGGATATGGAGCAAAGGAAACACTCCTCCATTGCTATTGGTAATACAAACTCATATGACCACTTTGGAATCAGTCTGGTGCTTTCTTGTCGCGCCTCGCTTGACCGGCAAGTAAGACGCGACCACCGGTTCTTCTCCTAAGTAGCTTTATTCAGGCCTTTCTTCTTCGCTTCGGTGAAAAATTCCCCCAAGCCACGCCCCTCACATTCATTTATAGCACCCAAACAGCCAATCACACCAAGACGCGTCTCACGCTCTGATAGGCTCGCAAGCAGCGGGCCTTTTTCAAATAAGGGGTTGTTTAAATCGAAACGGCTCCGGCTGCATGCCGGGCGCCCTGTGGAGGCGGGGGTCCACAAAGGGCTCCGTGGCTCTCCACAGTTCCTCCTTTTTGTTTTATTAGCGCTGACGCAACAGGTGAGAGTAGAGGTCTGATCTCCAGGAGGACACTGATGTATAACAGCCCACAATCTAAGCCCTCCACCAGATTGAGTGCTGAACCCGTCCTGTTGAATGGACACTGATGTACAACAGTACTCAGCCAAAGCTGTTCACTTGGCTCAGCACTGGACCCGTCCAGTACCTTTTTTTCTGGAGGTGGGGTCTGGGGTACCAACCCACATGCAATCAGACTTGCTCCCCAGGAGGCCATTAACTGCAAACAATGTACCTCCTGTGCAGTGCTCTGCCTCGCACCCTGAGCTTGACGAGGTGATCAATTCTTCAGGACCGCCAACCACACTTATGGAGATTGCCCCGCCTCAACTGCTGCAAATGCCTGAGCCATCATAACTTGAGTACGCATCTGAGACACACACAAACGACAAATACACCAAAAGCATACCACACATACTGCAAACATCAAGAACTCCAAGGCTCCTATCCCCGCCCACTCTTCCAGGTGGTTCATCGCTGCCGCCATCCATGAAGAGAAGCTCGTGGCAAGGGACAGGTCCCCGCGCATGGAATTAACAGCTGCAATCACGACATGCAAGTGGTTGAGTGCCTGCTCGAGAATGGCTGACCAATTTCCCTGGAGTTGATCTGATAAAAACTTAGACAGATTAGCGGCTTGGGTATAATTTTCATGAACCATCATAACTACCATTATATAGGATGAACAAAAAGGGGGGCCAATTTGCTTTTCCAAGGGTACAAAGGGCAATTCTAATCTAGCATTTGAGGTAAATAAACAGGGAAAAGCTTGCGCATCATGTCGAATCGGCATCAGCTTTGGGAAAACTGACAGTATCCCCCATTGGGGTTCCCGACTATGAATGCGCGGGAGGAGGGTTATCATCCACAGGATCCACAGGAAGATCATCTCCATGGCACCTACGGACGAGACGTTCTGGAACCCACACCGGGTCGGTTGCTGTCCGGGGAAAAACACAAACAGATCCTCTCGTCCATGCCAGGACTGGATCGGGGCCGTGCCATATACCAGTCAAGACATCCTTCCATTTCACCAAACCTTGTCCACAAGGCACAGTGGAGGAATGGCGATCAGCAGAGGATCGTCCGTCTATATCCAGATTTAAAAAATTTAAAGTAAATAGGGCTAAAGCTATTCTTTCTTTCGGGGTGCGGCCATTGCCTATTCCCCCTTTTTGTTTTATTAAGCATTCCTTTAAGGTCCTGTGAGTGCGTTCAATTATTCCCTGTCCTTGAGGATTGTATGGCAATCCATGTTTTAATGTCACTTCCATATGTTCACAAAAGGAAGCAAAAGATGCTGCTGTGTAAGCAGGACCATTGTCTGTTTTTAGTTGTTGTGGTTTCCCCCATGCAGCCCATGCCTCAAGGCAGTGGGTCATCACATGGGAAGCCTTTTCTCCTGTCAAGGGAGAAGCAAAAATGATACCTGAGCAAGTATCCACTGATACATGCACATATTTTAATTTTCCAAATTCTGCAAAATGAGTTACATCCATTTGCCAAACTTGTAACGGCCGAAGCCCACGAGGATTTACCCCGTAGGACGGAGGATGGTGATGGATAACACATTGTGGGCACCGAAGCACCACTTCTCGAGCATTCGCTCGGGTTATGTGAAATTTAGCCTGTAAGGTCCGGGCATTAACATGAAACTTAGAATGAAATTCTTTTGCTAACTCCAAGCTAGAGGCCATGAAGGCAAATTGCATGCGGGTGCATTGATCAACTATATCATTACCAGTAGACAGAGGACCAGGAAGACCTGTATGAGCTCGAATGTGCTGTACAAAAAAGGGTTTATGTCTCTCCTTGATTATTGTCTGCAATTCTTTGACTATTTCAAAAATGGGACTCCTATCACTGATATTCCCCGCTACTTCCAGGGTCTTTACTAGATTCACAACATAATTAGAATCAGAGATTAAATTAAAGGGTTCCGGATGTCTTTTGAAAACTTCTAAAACAATTTGCAACTCAATTCGTTGAGGTGATGTAGGATGGAATTGTATGAGGATTGGTTTTTGACCTTCAACTAAGAAAACCCCACAACCGGTCTTTGATCCATCTGTAAAGATATTAACAGCTCCACTAATGGGCTGGGATCGAGTAATTTTTGGAAACACTACTGGATGTACCTTAAAGAAGGTCATCAATGGATGTTTAGGATAATGATTGTCAAAATACCCATCATAACTAGTTTTTAAAATAGCCCATTCATCAACTGTTGCAAACAAAACTTGAAGTTGGTGACTATCATAAGGGACAATAATTCTTTCAGGGACCATACCAAAGAATTGTAAACTCTGTTTTAGGCCTTCCATGGCTAATTTTGCAATGGCTGTGGGATAATGATCTATAGTTTTTGCAGGAGAACATTTTGGGTGGATCCATAATAAAGGTCCATCTTGCCATAGAATTCCTGTAGGTTGGTCTGATGTTTGTAAAATGCACATTTGAATGAGAATTCCTTCTTTTATTCTATTTAGGCAAGCTTTCTGCAATTCCTGATTAACTTTATTTAAAGCCTTTCGTGCTTCTTCATTTAATTGTCGAGGGGAATTCAAATCACTGTCCCCTGCTAGAATTGCAAATAATGGCTTTAAGATATAATTTGGAATCTTTAAATAAGGTCTAATCCAATTAATATCACCTAACAATTTCTGAAAATCATTTAAAGTGTGTAGGCAATCCAGGCGTAACTGCAATTTTTGGGGGCAAACTTGTCTTGGTAGAATCTTTGCTCCTAAATAACTCACTATGGTGTCTTGTTGTACCTTCTCAGGGGCTATAGACAATCCCCTTCGTCGCAGCAATTGGTCTAGTTCAGAGAAAGCTGTATGCAAAAGGGTTTCATCATTGTGTGCCAGAAGGATGTCATCCATATAATGGATACATCTTAATTTGGGGTATTTTTTCCTCAATGGCTCAATAGCTTGTCCTACATAAAGCTGACACATCGTAGGGCTATTAGCCATACCTTGTGGCAACACTACCCATTCATATCTCTGGTCTGGCTTTTCATGATTACAAGAAGGAACTGTGAAAGCAAAACGTTCCCAATCCCTTTCATTTAAAGGAATGGAAAAAAAGCAGTCTTCGATATCAATAACAATTATGGGCCAATTCTGAGGCAGGGTAGAAAGTAGCGGGAGTCCACGCTGAATTGGTCCCATCACTTGCATTTGCTCATTAATAATTCTTAAATCATACAACAGCCTCCATTTTCCAGACTTCTTTTTAATAACGAAAATGGGGGTATTCCAGGGTGACACAGAAGGTTGAATATGTCCTAAGCTAAGCTGTTCCTGAACAAGGGTTGTGGCTGCCTGTAATTTCTCTGAGGAAAGTGGCCACTGGGGAACCCATACAGGGTCCTCAGTCTTCCATGTAATGGGAGTCCCCTCCCCAGCGGCCCCTAAGAAAAACCCAAACCCTCTTTCCCTTGTTTTTGTTTTGGCTCTATAGGAGAATGCCGTCCCTGGAGATATTTTCCTAGGCCAAAACTGGGATGATAACCCATATGGTTCATTATTCCCTGTGATTCTTTTGAGTATTCATTAGTTAGTCTAAAGCCCAAGTCTTGTAATAAATCTCTTCCCCATAGGGTGACCGGCAGGTCAAGGACATAGGGCTGAATTTCTCCAACATGACCCTCCTGATCCTGCCATTTTAGCAATCTGGAACTCATGTCAGGGGCTTTGGCATATCCCAGTCCTTGCAAGATCTGTGAAGAAATTTGAACGGGCCAAGCAGTAGGCCAGTCCTTTTTGGCAATAATACTGCGGTCGGCTCCAGTATCTAGCAACCCTGAAATTCTTTTACCCTCCACTAACAGGTCCAAAATCGGTCTCTTATCCAATTGCAAAGAGAGGAAAGTTAAATCAACTCCACTGGACCCAAAACCTTTCTTTCCTCTCTCTTGTTTAGCTGATGGAAAATTAGTATGTAGACTAGGGAGAATCACCAATTGTGCTATGCGATCGCCTGGTGATATGGCCACAATACCGTGAGGCGAGGAAACCATAATCTTAACAGTACCATAATAATCGGGGTCAATGATGCCTGGATGTACTATTAACCCTCGGAGAGCAGTGGAGGATCTCCCAATCAAGAGCCCCACTGTTTGAGGCTTCAGGGGTCCTTTGAAGTCAGTCTCTATTAATTGGACACCCATTTGGGGAGTTAACACCAGTCTGGTGGTGGAACGGAGGTCCAACCCTGCGGAACCCGAAGTGGCTCTCCGTGGTTCTTGGGACGACGGAGAGATGGCCATCTCTCCTCCTCCCAGCTTTCCTGGTTCCCATTGTCCATGGCCCCATATATTTGCGGGCCCTGGGGACGTGGGCCCCGCTGTCCGTTTTTTGAACGAGCTCCACCATAGCCAGGTGTCAAATGCTGACCGTTAATATCTTTCACCGATCTACACTCATTTGCCCAGTGGTTCCCCTTTTTGCATTTGGGGCACAAACTTGGTTGTCTCGGTTGAATGTTTCCTCCCCCTCCCTGTCCACTTCCTCTCTCAGGACATTGTCTTTTTAAATGTCCATGTTTGCCACACTTGAAACAAGTGCCAGGGGGAGCAGACTTCCTTCCTCTTGAGAGCTGTACTACTGCAGCGGCCAGTCCAGTATTAGTCAAAGGCCCGCCCAGTTCTCGACAAACTTTCATCCAGACTTCTATCCCTTTGCCCTTATAAGGAGTGATGGCAGCACGGCATTCCTTCGTGCATTGCTCATACACTAGCTGCTTAACCAGGGGCATGGCGACATCTGGGTCCCCGAAGATTCTCCCTGCTGCCTCAACCATGCGGGCGACGAAATCAGAAAACGGTTCTGTGGTACCTTGCATGATCTTAGTCAGGTTCCCACTTACCTCCCCTTTATTGGGTAAGGCCTTCCATGCCCTAATGGCAATTTGGTTAATCTGCTCATACACTTGCATTGGATACCCCGTCTGTTGATTTGCAAATCGGCCCTGTCCTAGAAGCATGTCCCTGTCCCAGGCTGGATTTCCTGCCGCAGCGTTAGCGGCGGCCTGTTCAGCGGCAAATTCTATTACAAAGGCCTTAAAATCAAGGTATTGACCAGGAGTGAGGCAGGCCTTGGCAAGGCTACCCCAATCCGTGGGCGTCATGCAGTGTCTGCTCAGTGCTTCAACCTGCACCACTGTGAAGGAAGCCAAAACGCCATAGGTACGTACCGACTCGGCAAGGGACTTCACAATTTTGAACTCTAGGGGCTCGTGGTAGCGCTGTCCCTGAGCATCCTGGAACACTGGAAAACCCAAGGCACCAGCTCTAACGTCCCTCCAAACTTGCGGGCAGAGAGACCGAGCGCTTGCAGTTGCCTCTGGCCCAGGATTAGGAATGTTCACTTCCTCCTTTGGCAAATTCCCCTTTTTAAATGGAGTCAGGTCTGGATACAAGGTGGACCTCTCCATTTTTTCTGCTAATTCCTCAATATCTTCTTCCAAGTCTGAACTGTCGCTTGATGTGTCCCCTTTCTCTGACCTCAAAGACCTTTCTTCTTTGAGCTGCTCTAAGGCCCGTTTCCCTACTTCCAGAGCCTGTGAGCATCTGGTATCCTCCAAGCAACTGCGTACCAGCCTCCATATAGGTCTTATACCTCTTTTCAGATCGCCTTGTTCCCAGGCGAAGTCTAGATCTCTACCTAACTTGTCCCAGCTCGAGGAGGCTAGTTTACCCGATTCAGCAAACCACGGGGCTACGGTATCACATTCTGATAAAAAGGTTTCCAAAGTTTTACTCTTTAATTTGATTCCCTTTGATTTTAACAGCTCTTGAAGAGCGGCGAAAACTGGATGAGACTGTGACGCACCCATATTTTCACTTATTGGCTCCCTCCCGGAGACCTAAGAATTAGCTCCCTCCCGGAGACCTAAGAATTAGCTCCCTTCCGGAGACCTAAGGATAGCCTCCCTCCCGAGGACTTTCCCCTTCCCCAGGGGTTGTAAGCTCCACTTACCAGGAACTTACCCGCCGGCAATCCCTGACCACTTGGAGTTCTGAACTTGACGGTGGGGGAGTCGGTTCCCCGTACGGGCCACCACTTGTCGCGCCTCGCTTGACCGGCAAGTAAGACGCGACCACCGGTTCTTCTCCTAAGTAGCTTTATTCAGGCCTTTCTTCTTCGCTTCGGTGAAAAATTCCCCCAAGCCACGCCCCTCACATTCATTTATAGCACTCAAACAGCCAATCACACCAAGACGCGTCTCACGCTCTGATAGGCTCGCAAGCAGCGGGCCTTTTTCAAATAAGGGGTTGTTTAAATCGAAACGGCTCCGGCTGCATGCCGGGCGCCCTGTGGAGGCGGGGGTCCACAAAGGGCTCCGTGGCTCTCCACACTTTCTCAGAAAATTGGGAATAGCTCTACCTCAAGACTCAGCTATACTACTCCTGGGC
Source organism: Acomys minous (assembly GCF_964271855.1). NCBI lineage: Eukaryota > Metazoa > Chordata > Mammalia > Rodentia > Muridae > Acomys > Acomys minous. The sequence goes on along the minus strand of NC_140496.1, from coordinate 53,963,405 downwards.
ATATACTCAAAAGATGTTCCACCATACAACAAGGACATCTGCTCAACTATGTTCATAGAAGCTTTATTTATTATAGCCAGAAACTGGAAACAACCTAGATGTCCCTCAATGGAAGAATGGATAAAGAAACTGGTACATTTATACCACAGAATACTATTCTGCTATCAAAAACCAGGAAATCATGAAATTTTCAGGCAAATGGATGGAACTAGAAAAGATCACCCTGAGTGAGGTAGCTAAGACCCAGAAAGACATACATGGTATCTACTCACTTATAAGCATATAGAGATATAGTGTAGGATAAACATACTATAATTCACAGACCCCACTTATCTAAGTAGCAAGGAGGACCCAAGGGAGTATACTTAAATCTCACTCCGAAGAAGTAGAATAGATAGCAGAAGCAGTAGAAGAGAGGGAACTACATAAGAGAGGGAGCAGAGAGAGAAATAAGGATGGATATCAGACCTGGGGAGGAAAGGGGCGCTGGAGGACAGAGGGCCTGCAGAGAGAAGAGAAACTGTGGGTGGGGAATCCTTGTAACAAGCTGGAGACTGAAGACAAGGTAGGCTTCTGGGAGGATAGGGGGTGACTCCTAGTAGTAAGGGTCAGGGAGATTTAATACGATAACTTCTAATTAGATAGGACTCTTAGTGGAGGGAGGGAACACCAGCCCACGCACAAAAACATCAACCTAGAATTTACCCTGCTTTCAAGATGTGCAGGGATAAAGATAGAGCAGAGATTGAAGGAATGTCTAACTAATGCCTGGCCCAACCTGAGACCCAACCCCTGGGAGAGAGCCAACCCTGGACACTATTAATGATGCTCTGCTTTGTTCACAGACAGAAGCCTAGCATAGCTGTCCTCCAAGAGACAAAACCCAGCAGCAGATCAAAACAGATGCTGAGACTTAGAGCCAAACATTGGGCAAAGTGTAGGGAGTCTTGTGGAAGAGTGGGGTGAAGGATAGGACCTGGAGGGTACAGGAGCTCCACAGGAAGACCAACAGAGCAAACTAACCTAGGTCCAGGGGATTTCAGAGACTAACACACCAACCTAGGGCCATGCATGAGCTTAACCTAGGCCCCCAACACAAATGTGGTCAATGAGCAGCTCAGGCCTCATGTAGGTCCCCTAGTAAAGGGTGCATGACTGACTCTGATGTGGACTTCATTGCCTGGTTTTTTTGGTTGGTTGGTTGGTTGGTTGGTTTTTTTGGTCACTCTCCTCCATCCCCTGCTCCTTGAGGCTGCCTCATCAGGCTACAGTGGAGAAGGAGGATGTGTTCAGTCCTGAGGAAACTTGATGTGCTGGAGGGGGGTTGCCAGAGCTCCTCTTTTCAGAGGAGTAGGGGAGGGAGGGAAGAAAGCGAAGGGAAAAGGGAGAGAGGGAGTGGGTATGATCACAATATATAATGAATAAATGAATAAATATAAATTTTTGAAAAAGAAAAAAAAGTTCAAATTCTAACAAATGAGCATTCTATATTCTTCTGTTGAGAAGTCTCTATTTAGCTCTGTACCCTGTCAGAATGGCTAAGATCAAAACCTTAAGAGACAGACAGCACATGCTGGCAAGGATGTGGAGAAAGGGGAACATCCCTCCATTGCTGGTGGGAGTTCAAACTTGTACAACCACACTGGAAAATAATCTGGCACTTTATCAGAAAATTAGTAATAGCACTACCACAGTAGTACCCAGCTGTACTACTCCTAAGAATACATCCAAAAGATGCTCCATAATACCACGGAACATTTGCTCAAATATGTTTATAGCAGCTTTATTCCTAATAACCAGAAATTTGAAATAACCCAGATGTCCCTCAACTGAAGAATGAGTGAAGAAACTGTGGTACAGTTACACAATGGAGTACTACTCAGCTATTAAAAACAAGGACACCATGAAATCTGTAGGCAAATGGATGGAACTAGAAAAGATCATCCTGAGTGAAGTAACCCAGACTCAGAAGTACACACATGGTATGTACCCACTTATAAGTGGATATTAGCCATATCACACAAGATAGTCATATTACAACCCATGGACCTATAGAAGCTAAGTAACAAGGAGGACCCTAGGGAGGATGATTAATTCTCATTCAGAAGGGCAAATAGGATAGACATTGGACGTGATTGAAGAGAGGGAACAGGGCAGGAGCCTACTGTAGAGGTCCTCTGACAGACTGCACCCAGCATGGGACTGAAGTAGGAGCCGAGTCTGACAGCCAAACGTTGGGCAGTGCATAGGTAGTCCTATGGAAGAGTTGGGGGGTTGGAAGGACCCAGAGAAGACAAGAGCTCCACAAGACCACAGAGCTAAGAAATTTGGGTCCAGGGGCCTTGGCAGAGGCTGATGCATCAAACAAGGACCATGCATGGACAGGACCTAGGTCCCCCACTCAGATATAGCAGATAGACAGCTCAGTCTCCATAGAGGTTCCCTAGTAAGAGGAGCAGGGGCTGTCCCTGCCATGGACTCTGTTACCTGCACTTTGATCACCTCCTCCTGGCGGGGCAGCCTTACCATGCCACAGAGGAATAGGATGCAGGCAGTCCTGATGAGACCTAATAAGGTTACTCGGTAGGAGAGAAAGGCTCCTCTTCTCTGAGGACAAAGGGAGGGCCATATGGGAGAAGAGGGAGGGAGGGTGGGACCAAGAAGAGACTGGAGTGGAAAGTCAATAATTTTTTAATTGAATTTAAATAAAATAAAATAAATAAAAAATAAATTCCAGTCCTGTCTATAGAGGTGAACTCTTCCACAGACCAGGATACTGTTCTCTCAGGAACAGAGGCGGGTACTATGAGAGGGCTGCTACACAGCACCCGTCTCAGATGAGACCATGGAGATTGGCAAGTCAGAAAGAAGGCAGGCCAGGGCCATAGAGAGGAGCACTAAGACACGTCTGTCAGTGGACTACTGGTACTTACAGAGGCCATGAGGAGGGTATCAGATTTCCTGGGACAGGAAGAATGGATAGTGCTCTTAACTGCTGAGACGCGAAGACTTCTGCGTGAATTCAGTTTGCTTTTAGTGTGAATGTTTTGGAACTCCCCTTCCCCTCCCCTCAAAAAATAAAGAACTCGCTCCAGTTGAAGGTTTGGTCTTCACGGTTTACTTGGGCTTAGAAGAACCTCTGGCTCCTCTAGTCTTCCTCTTGCAAATTAATCCCACTATGTGAGGATAGAAATCAAAGGAAGGCTTTGCCTGATCCATTGCTTCATTTGGATGTAAGGGGGAATTTATCTGCCTCTTTGCAGACTGGACACAGGTTAGTGTGCACTTCTTCCTCAACAACAAGGGAGTGAGTGACTTTTTCCACCTTTTCTTTCAACTATACGTTATATGTATGTACATATATATTAAACTTATTTATGTATATATATATATAAACACAATTTCTAAATAATAAACAGGAGGTTGGCCAGTTGTTCATCACTTTATCTTTCTTTTTAATAAACAAATATGAAGAGGTGGAGTCCAGCAGCTGTCTCTTGGCTTCCTCAAAGTCCCTAGAACAAGGAGTTCTGGAATCCTGAGAGGAGGATGACCAGTTGTCCCTCTTACATAATGTCAGTCAATCAAGAAAGATGACTTTTTCTATTTATTTATTTATTGACTTACTTACTTGTCTTTTTGTCTACCTATCTACTTATTTATTTATCTCCCCCCCACCTCTTGTGGAGCATACAGACATTGGGAAGCATTGTGTTCCCTAAAACTTCAAAACGTTCACATAAAGTAATGTAGTTATTTTCAGCTTCGATGCCGACGGATGGAATTAGTGGCTTGATACTCCGTGCCTGGATCTATTATCTGAGTGGAAAGGAAGGTGGCTGTGTGCTAGACTCAGTTCTCTGCTATCAGCATTTGTGGAATGTACACTTGCTTTGTGGGTCCCAACTTGATGGCCGTTTTCTCTGCTTGCTTTCTTGCCTCCATGCAGGAGGGAGAGAGAGGCCAGAAGCAAGGTTCTTCTTGAAGATAAAAGGCACAGAACTATGCCCCAGCCCGTCTGGACCGACAGATGGACTGACTGACCACCCTCTTTCCCAAAAGAAGAAACTTCATCCTCCCAGCATAAGAACACGACCCTCCCCTCCTGACCCACAGGTGGTACTCTCCCTACCTCCCAGCCCACTGGCCCTCTTTCACTATATAACTCAATAAAATTAAATAAATAAATGGATGAATAAGAAGTTTCCAGTTATTTATTTGTTTATCGGCTTTCCCTTTAATCTTAGCTAAATTCACCACCACCACTGGCTTGTCACTTGTCCTGAGCCACATACTGTTGGCTGGCTCTGCATGAGTGAGTGCGTGCATGCATCTGTCTGTCTGTCTGTCTGACTACTGGTTCTCCTGAGGCCATGAGGAGGCTGTCAGAGTTCGTGGGCCTGGAAGAACAGCCAGCGCTCTCAACTGTTCAGACGTGATTCTCCAAGTGCAAGATTTCTGTGTGAATTCAGTTTGCTTTCAATGCAAATGTTGTAGAACTCACCCCCAGTCAGAGGCCATGTTTCTGTGCTGTGGCTCAGTGGAGCAGTCTTTCTGCTCATTTTTGAGCTGCCAACCCCTACTCAGATGATCCATCCTGTTACTGAAGGTTTTGATTCTTTGCTGCAGAAGCTTTGCAGTGCCTGGATGTTTGTTTTACCTCTCACTGAGAGACTCAAAGGAGCTCCGTGAAGAGCTTTCCATGGAATGTTTTCTTTTCAGCCTGCCCAAGGGGCTGGGTGGGATGGAGACCTTACAGGTGGCTGTGACTTTATACACTGCACTCCTTACATTAAAGCAGAAACCTGGATCTGACTGCTTGGCTTGGCTTTCATATCCACGTGTGTCTCTGTCTTTCCTCTTTAATTTGTACCCCTTTCTCAGGTGGACCCTGGTTTGAAATGTCCTCCAGGAAGGGACAGCTCCCCCGCCCTTCACCCACCAAAAAAAGAACTCCCTCTAGTTGAAGATCTGGTCTTCAAGGTTTACTTGGGCTTAGAAGAACCTTTGGCTCCTCTAGTCTTCCTCTTGCAAATTAATCCCACTACGTAGGGATTAAAAAAAAAAAATCAAAGGAAGGCTTTGCTTGACCCATTTTTTCCTTCTTCCCCTAAGGCCCCTTTGCAGACTGGACACTAGTTAGCAGACTGGACACTGGTTAGTGTCCACTTCCTCCCGAACAAATGTGGGAGTGGATGACTTTTTCCACCGTTTCTTGTTTTGTTTTGGTTGGTCGGTTGGTTGGTTTTCATTTTCGAGACAGGATTTCTCTGTGTAGCCTTGGCTGTCCTGGACTCCTTTTGTAGACCAGGCTGGCCTCGAACTCACGTGACCCGCCTGCCTCCCAAGTGCTGGAGTTAAAGGCGTGTACCACCACACCCAGCATAACACCGGATTTTTAACTATAGTTTATATATATACATATGTATGTGTGTGTATGTATATAACTATAACATGTATGTATACATAGCACATTTTCAAAATAATAAACAGGAGGTCGACCAGTTGTCCTGTAATGCCCAAGTCACAAAACTTCACAGACTACGAGGGACCAGTCTGATGTAATGTACACAGGGTCTTTTTTAATTGATCTGGCTCCAGAGCAAGGACCATCCGTTCCCCAGAGGCTGAGGAAGGTGGGCAGCCTTGACTCCTTCCAATACAAGGTTTTTAAAGGCAGAAACTGCAAGTGGGAATTTCCCAGCCTTGGCATCACATAATTGGGTAAGGGGCTTAGGGGAAGTTGGCCTTAATTGATAAGGTACAGGGCAGAGGAGCTCTGAGTCATGCTGCAGGGGGACTCTTATCTAGACATTTCATCTGCTGTAGCTGTTACACTTCCAGGGTCTCCCACACAATTGGGGAAGGGGAAGCTGGCCCTAATCTGATAAGGTGAGCTTTTGTTTGGATCTCAGGGAACTGAGCCCCTCCTCTAGCTCCCAGGGAAGCTGACTTCAAGCTGATTGAGCATAGGGCAGGGAGGGGGCTTCTGCTCAGGGAAGATAGCCCTTGTCCAGTTCCCACAGTCCTTCACTTTTTTAGAAATAAACAAATATGAAGAGGTGGAGTCCAGTAGCTGTCTCTCTTAGGGTGCATGTGGGGAGGGGGGAAGAAAGAGAAATGAGAAACATGGAGGAGAAACACATAGGGAAGCACAGAGCTGATGATGTTACTCATACTTTCTGACCCACTTCGAAAATCAGCCTCATCAGTCGCCTGCCTAAAAATCCATAATAACCATGTATTATGAAGCAGTGGGCAGTAGAAATAAGTTTCCTCATAGTTGCAATCTGGTCATTTACTTTCTTTGAGGGTGCTGATCCTTTCTGCCCCTTTTACCTGAAATCTGAGGATACTAATACTATGCACTTTATGGGGCTCTTGAAAGAATAAAGGAAGTAGGGCTGGGTATACCTCAGAGTCAGAGTGTGAGCTCAGCATGCTTGAGACCCTGGACTCCATCCTTAATATCACATGGAAAAGACGTAACAGGCAAGAATGGAATCCAGTAGCTCATTCAATGCTTATCACGTGTTACTTTGTTCTTCATCAGTATCAGTTCCTAAGTTTCTGTCAACGATGAATGCAAAGTAAACAGCCATGTGAGATAGGCATCTTTCATTCTGGAATTCTGTCTAGAAAGTAGGATTGCTACCTGCCTAGGAAGAGGGTTTCTTCTCCCAGGCTGTGTTCCATGAGAATACAGTATGATTATATAGATCTCAGTATGTCAGTTCACCCACAGATCAATGAGATGCTATCAATTTCACATCAGCTGAACTGGACTGAGTTTCAAGTCAGAAGAAATGCATCAGCATAGTGAAAGGACCAGAACCTGTCCCATAAAGTATATCAGATTGAGAGATAGAGCCACAGAGATCCAAGGAAGTACAAGATCCTAGGATCAGAATGCTCATTACAGAGGTAGAACACAGAGAGAGAGAGAGAGAGAGAGAGAGAGAGAGAGAGAGAGAGAGAGAGAGAGTGTGTGTGTGTGTGTGTGTGTGTGTGTGTGTGTGTGTTTTCCTCTGAGGATGTAGTAATGTTTACATACTAGAATGTTAAATGTCGGGGGCCACCCTTAGTGGCTCTTGGCCTAAACATAGGCAATTCCACCTTACCTGTAGGCTCCATTTTCTACACCTCTGCTTGGCACGTAGCAAGCTGAGGGTCAGCCCGAGGCCACACTATCCAGTCCCAGTCCCAAGAAGCCGCTTGTTTACCTTATCTCTGCAGCTGCATTCCTCAGAACCTATCTCCCTATCCTTGAAGTTTTTACTACTGAGATATACAGCAGAGCATCCTCATTAGCTCCTAGGAACCCGCTTGCTTATCAGCTACATTCCCTCAGAGTTTACTTCCTTAGCTTGAAGTTTTTACTACTAGAGAGCAGAAGAGCTGCCATTAGTTTCCATAGCAACCCTGCCCTTGCCTGAAACCCTATAAAAACTGTGAATTTTTTCAATAAATGGGGCTTGATCAGAATTCAGACTTGCCCTCATTTCTTTATGTCTCCTGTCCTTTATTTTCACTGCAGCACCTCCCTCCCAGGTTCCATTTGAAGACCCTGTGGGCAGGGGCAGTTAAAACATATTATACAAGTAAAAATCAGTAGAATATGAATTACCTTGTTCCCAGAATAAAGACCATTTCTTTCTCTTTTTTTCTTTCTTTCTTTTTTGGTTTTTCGAGACAGGGTTTCTCTGTTATCTTGGCTGTCCTGGACTCACTTTGTAGCCATGCTGGTCTCGAACTCACAGTGATCCGAGTGCTGGGATTAAAGGTGTGCACCACAACGTCCAGCTGAGAAACACACCTTTAATGCCAGCACTTAGGCAGCTACATCAGGAGGATCACCAGTTTTGAGGCTATCTGAGGTTACATAGCCAGACTGTGTCAGACTGATAAATCCTTATGGAGGAAAAGCATGCCCCCTACTACAGCAAGGGATAAGAAAGAGCCTTGGCTCTGCAAACATGGGGACCTGAATTCAGATGCCCAGTACCCACACAAAAGCTAGAGTTCTGGGGTTCACTAGCCAGCCAGCCTAGCTGGGGATAAACCAACACACCAGCAGTAAGCTCCAGATTCAATGAGAAACCTGTTCTAAGGGGATACAGTATAGGGAGAGCAGAACTCCCAATGTCTGCCTCTGGCCTCTACACACCTGCACATGCAGCATCCACATACCATCCTCCACCTACACCCGACACACACTCACACGCTTACACATATCTACACTCAAAAATACATCACACACACTCCCATACACACACCACACACACTCTTACACATGCACACACACCACACACATTCTTTTACACACACACACACATACCCCAAAACAAACACCAAACATCTGAACATACTCTTTCACACACACACCCAAACACATATCACACAGTCTTACACACAAACACAACCGCACACATACACACACAGACACACTTACACACACTGCTCTCCCACCAGCTTTGCTGTAGATGATGCTTCTGACTGTACAATGAAAGTTGCATTTTACTATTTTGATGAAGAAGTTGCTGTCCACAGATCCTTCCTGTTCTCCACAGGAAGTTGCTTGCCTCTACCTCCTCTGTCCTCAAAGGAGTAGTGTAGCCTTCAGTTATCTTATCCTGACAGGAAAAATGATGCCTTTTATAACTGCACTGGAACCAATACAGAGAAAAGGAGCTATAAAGGAGTGAGTTTTATAACTTTCTAATCAGAAACTTGTCTTTAGATTCACAGAGCCCTGTTCCCCGAGTGACATAAATATGAGTCTTAGCTATGAAGCCATAGAGTTAATTAAAGGAGTCCTAATACCACTTAGAAAACCAACATTTTAAAAAAATGTATTTCCTCATTCCTACCAACAGTATACAAACACATCAGGAATTTTTAGTATCTATATTTCAGGGCTGAAGAAATAGCTCAGCAATTAAGAACACGGGCTTGGCCAGGCAGTGATGGTGCACACCTTTAATCCCACCACTTGGGAGGCAGAGGCAGGTGGATCTCCAAGAGTTTGAGGCCAGCCTAGACTACAGAGCGAGTTCCAGGACAGCCAGAGCTGTTATACAGAGAAATCCTGTCTTGAAAAACCTAAAAGGAAAAACAACAACAACAACAACAAAAAACCAAACAAACAAACAAAAAAACCCAAAACATTAGCTAATCTTTGAGATGACCAACAGTGTATTCCAGCAACCTCATGGTAGCTTACAACCACCCATAACTCAAGTTCCAGAGGATTCCGTGCCTTCTTTTGGCCTCCACAGCACCAGGCACAAGACTAGTACACAGGCATGCATGCAGGCAAAACACACATGTGTATAAAGAAAACATTTTAAATTAAAAATGTTTCTTCGAGCCTAATGGTTGGGGCATGCCTGTAATCCCAGCACTCAGGAAGCAGAGGCTGATGGGTCTCTGAGTTTGAGGCCAGACTGGTCTACACAGTGACTTCAGAGACAACCAAAGCTACACGGAGAAACCTTACCTTAAAGAAACAAAAACAGTCAATCAATCCATCTATCTGTCTATCTATGCTTCTATGGTGCAGAGAATTCATATCCATAAAAATTGAAACATTAACTTTCTTACTTCCCTACCAAATGATAAGTCTGACTATCATGCAAGAACCCTAATGACAGAGAAAGAACATTAATTAATGTCAACAGTCGGGCGAATTAAGAAGGCAAAGTTTCAGTCGAGCACTTCGCACCACTCTATTCATTTTAGTAAAAATAGTAAGATGCTTTCTCTTCACCACCTGGTGTAATTTGTTTCATGTTAGCTAAAAAGTAAATATGAGAATAAAATAGCACAGTGTATAAAGTCTAATCAGAAAACACCAGGAATATACACATAACACAGTCTTCTTGTTATTATTCTAACTTTCCTATTTCAAATTCCAGAGATACAACCTGGAACCCGAGGTACAGCAACACTGTTGACTGATTTCTTTAGTGTCTACACATAGACAGTCCAGAGACTCTGAGGAGAATTGATATTTTGTTTTTCCACTCAGAAAGAATGGGCCTGCATTGAAAGTCAACACCAACTGGAAGTCTCTAAAAGACTCAGAACTGCCTCCCTAGTCATCCTAAATGAATACAAACACAACTGATCATGCAACCAGCAATAGAAGACCCATGAATTTCTCTACCATGGCTATTTAAAAGGCACACCAGACACACCAAATAAAATAAGCTAACACATTATAATCTCAAGCTGATGCAAGTTACCTCTCTGTCAAGCGGCAATGCAGAACCACTAAAAATTAGACTTGGGCTGAAAACATTTCTAAGTGACACACAGAGAGAGGACCTGGACTTCTAAAGAGATTACAGTTTGCAGCACTACAGCAATAGGAGGCAGCAGAGCATCTTGGCGACACTGTAAATACTGCACAAGGCACCTCTTCCTCAGGGCCAGGAATACATTACCAAGTGAAAATAAAATTCATCCAGTGAAAAAAATCACCAGGGACTGGTAACCAGTACAGAAAAGGAACTTGAGAGCTGAGAGACAGGAATCAGAACAGCCCAGGCTCACAACAGGTCCAGGGAGAAGCTCACATAGCTGTTGGCCTAATGTGCAGTCAGTCTAGGACTCTCACATCAGACATTATTGTTAAAACCCTCCAGTTGGAAGCCACAGAAGCTCAGCACTTGAGCACTTTTAGGCTGTCTCATCCATTATCTTGGAAACTATTTCCTCTAGACCAACAGGGCAAGTGAGGCACAGGCAGGTAGATTCTAGTTATTTCAAGAAAAGAGCTGAACCAAATGAACACTGTCACTGATCCATGAAGATGTTGTGGAAGCTGGGCCTGATGGTCCTCACCTATAATCTCAGCACAGGAGGCTGAGGCAGGACCATCTAGCTAAGGAATACTACATATTCAACAATGATCCCAGTGGCAGCACAGCTGGCTTAGGTCCTGTCCCTACTCTCGGGGATGTCTGCAGTTATGAGGTCACCTGCCAATGCATTTCTTAGAATGTGACCCTGTTTGTCCTTCAGCAAATCTATACAGGGCCATGTCTGGCTGAATACCTCACACTCGCCTCTCCCCCGGCCACTTTAAGGTCAGTCTCCTGTCTCCACTGGGGACCAGTCCCTGAGCTTCTGCCTTGAACATTCTGAAGCCAGCTCAGACTGAAAACGTCTGCTCCCTGAGGCAGCCAACAAAGAGAGACTGGGCCAGAGTGTGGAGGTGAAGGTGAAATGTGGTCTAGAGTAGCTGCATGTGTAGGAGGTGAACGGTGGAACCGGCGAAGGCAGGAGGCCAGTCTGGTTCACGGATGTTGGTGTGAGAGACAGAAAATGGTTAAACCTGATGCTAGTCAAGGGACTGTCACTTTTCCCTCCTCTTGATACACTGGAACCAGAGAAGGACGCTACTCTTCGCAAAAGTTAAGAAGCCACTGACTCTATGACAAATGACAAAGAAGAATAGTGCCAAAATCTGATGGGTGCAAAGATAACATTGATTTTAAGGTGCACCCCAAGTTAAAATGTGTTATCATAAAGAAGATGTATCTTAGAGTAAGAAGAACACAGTAGGTGTTTTGTGTCAAAGACTCTACATCACTGTAAACAGAGGGCAGATGGTTTAAAAAGTTTTAGAATTTTCTTCCATCTTGAAGATTTTGTACATGTATACAATGAAATACGATCAGACCCACCTTCCACTTCCCCCAACTTCCTCCAAAGCACCTCTTACTTGGTCCCTAAGTCTTTTTGTTTGTTACATACTAAGTCAATTTACTGCTGCACTCATGCACAGCTCCAGGGACCTGCCTGGAGCACAGCAAGGGAATGAGATAAAAACAAACAGACACACACAGAATGCTGGGATTGGAATCTTGGTAGGAGGAGCAGTCTCTGCAGGGTAGTCTTCAGGCACAAACATGGGTCGGTGAGAAAGGCACAGTGGACATTCTCGGCACACACTGTCAACACCCACACTCAGCACCCCCAGGAAAGCCCTGCCATCCCTCTGAGCTTGATGACTCTAATGGGGCCCTTGATATAGCTATGCTCATGTCAACAACATCTTCACTCAAGCCCTCAGCCAGGCTCCCTGAGCTCCCTGCAAGTGCTACCCAGTTCTGTATGAGTGTGGAGTCACCCACTGAATCATGAGAAATCCATCAGTGGCCACAGGTCCAATAACCCCTCGGTAAGGGACTTGGAGAGCACCTCCCCATCTCGCCAGAATCAAGGCTGGATTCTCATATGCAGCTTTTTAATGCAACTAACAACAGCTGCTGTTGAGTTCGTGAATGCAACCGCCATGTGAAATCCAGAAGATGCATTCCTCAGGGCTCCTCCCCATTATCCACCTCTTACACTCTTTCTACCTCCTCCTGTGAAATGTTCCCTGAACCGTGTGGGAGTGGTGACTGCTACAGTGGTCCCACCTATGAGTGAGCATTTGTAATCCTTTATTCTCAGCACTCTGAGGAGCTGGGGGTCTCTGTACTAACTCACAGGAACAAGAAGTTTCTCTGATTTTTTTTTCTGCGTTACTGTTCATGTGTCAGCACAGGAGCATGTCCAACTGCGAGTGTGCATTAGGTATGCCTGTGGAGGTTAAACACAATCTCAGGGGCCGTCCTTACCTTCTGCCTTATTTGACTCAAGTATCAGTTTACACTGTGCAGACCAGGCTGCTGACTTGTGACTCTGGAAGTCTCTCATCTTGCCACAGCAGTGCTGGAGTTACAGTCTTACTACCATGTCTGCCTTTTATGTAGAATTTGGAGACCCAAATCTCAGCTTCTCATGCTTGAGCACCAAGCATTTTACCACAGAACAAACTCCTGACACTTTAAAAATTTCTGTCAGTAATTTCATCAATATAATTTTCTTCTTAATCGGTTGCTAGAGAATTACATATTTGGAAGGCCTCAAACCACCTTGTGTTTCTCATGTTTTCTCTGCTCATGTTTCTCTGTGTGTGTGTGTGTGTGTGTGTGTGTGTGTATGTGTGTGTGTGCGCATGCACACGCATACACACACACACACACACACACAAATTTAGCCCCAAATTCCAAATGACCCGTCCTCCATTCCTGACAGAGTCACAGTCAGGCCACACATATGGCCTGATACAGCTAACTGACTGTCCCTGTCAGGCCACACATAGGGCCTGATACAGTTAACTTGCTGTCCCTATCAGGCCACACATAGGACCTGATACAGCTAACTCACTATCCCTGTCAGGCCACACATAGGGCCTGATACAGCTAACTCGCTGTCCCTGTCAGGCCACACATAGGGACTGATACAGCTAACTCACTATCCCTGACAGGTCACACATAGGGCCTGATACAGCTAACTCACTATCCCTGTCAGGCCACACATAGGGCGTGATACAGCTAACTCACTATCCCTGTCAGGCTTCATATATGGCCTGATACAGCTAACTCACTATCCCTGTTAGGCCACACATAGGGCCTGATACAGCTAACTCACTATCCCTGTCAGGCTTCACATATGGCCTGATACAGCTACCTCACTATCCCTGTCAGGCTTCACATATGGCCTGAAACAGCTAACTCACTGTCCCTGTCAGGCCACACATATGGCCTGATACAGCTAACTCGATATCCCTGTCAGGCTTCACATATTGCCTGATACAGTTAACTCACTATCCCTGTCAGGCCACACATAGGGCCTGATACAGAGAACTCATTATCCCTGTCAGGCCTCACTATGGCCTGATACAGCTAACTCACTATCCCTGTCAGGCCACACATAGGGCCTGATACAGCTACCTCACTATCCCTGTCAGGCTTCACATATGGCCTGAAACAGCTAACTCACTGTCCCTGTCAGGCCACACATAGGGCCTGATACAGCTAACTCACTGTCCCTGTCAGGCTTCACGTACGGCCTGATACAGCTAACTCACTATCCCTGTCAGGCCACACATAGGGCCTAATACAGCTAACTCGCTATCCCTGTCAGGCTTCACATATGGCCTGATACAGCTAACTCACTATCCCTGTCAGGCCACACATAGGGCCTGATACAGCTAACTCACTATCCCTGTCAGGCCACACATAGGGCCTAATACAGCTAACTCGCTATCCCTGTCAGGCTTCACATATGGCCTGATACAGCTAACTCACTATCCCTGTCAGGCCACACATAGGGCCTGATACAGCTAACTCACTATCCCTGTCAGGCTTCACATATGGCCTGATACAGCTAACTCACTATCCCTGTCAGGCTTCACATATGGCCTGATACAGCTAACTCACTATCCCTGTCAGGCCTCACTATGGCCTGATACAGCTAACTCACTGTCCCTGTCAGGCCACACATATGGCCTGATACAGCTAACTTACTGTCCCTGTCAGACCACACATATGGCCTGATACAGCTAACTCGCTGTCCCTGTCAGGCCACACATAGGGCCTGATACAGATAACTCACTGTCCCTGTCAGGCTTCACATATGGCCTGATACAGCTAACTCACTGTCCCTGTCAGGCCTCACATATGGCCTGATACAGCTAACTCACTGTCCCTGTCAGGCCACACATAGGGCCTGATACAGCTAACTTGCTATCCCTGTCAGGCCACATGCAGGGTCTGATACAGCTAACTCGCTGTCCCTGTCAGGCCACACATAGGGCCTGATACAGCTAACTTACTGTCCTTGTCAGGCCACACATATGTCCTGATACAGCTAACTCACTATCCCTGTCAGGCCACACATATGGCCTGATACAGCTAACTCGCTGTCCCTGTCAGGCCACACATAGGGCCTGATACAGCTAACTCACTATCCCTGTCAGGCTTCACATATGGCCTGATACAGCTAACTCACTGTCCCTGTCAGGCCACACATAGGGCCTGATACAGCTTAATCGCTGTCCCTGTCAGGCCACACATAGGGCCTGATACAGCTAACTCACTGTCCCTGTCAGGCCACATGCAGGGCCTGATACAGCTAACTCACTACCCCTACAATGAGGCTTACACAAGCCCAGCAAGAACCAGGCATCCAAAGCCTTCTTCCCCCAGGCTCCCATAGCCTCCTGCCTCCAAGCCCAGGACCTACCTCAGGTCCAGGTAGTCTCATGTAGGGTTCTTAGAAAACACCTGAGACACATGGGAAAGGATCCCCTTTGTCCCCTAGTTCTAATTTCTGTCTCTTATTGTGTAACACAAAGAACTTTAACAGCACTGACTAAGGCACTTGCCCTTTGACCCAAGATTCATCTCTCCTAGCTCTCCCTTCTCCAGTTATAAGTTAGCTCCAAGTGCCTAAAAACTCTTCTCTTCAAAGACAGATTACTATGGAATAAGAAAAAGGACTGCTGGGCAGTGGTGGTGCACACCTTTAATCCCAGCACTTGGAAGGCAGATCGCTGTGAATTTGAGACCAGCCTGGTCTACAAAGTGAGTCCATGACAGCCAATGCTACACAGAGAAGCCCTGTCTCAAAAAAACTAAAAGAAAGAAAAAGAAAAGAAAAGGAAAAAAAAGGACTAAGCCATGTGCTTAGTCCCAGCATTCAGGGAGGCAGAGGTAGGTGGATCACTGTGAGTTCGAGGACAGGTGGGTATACAAATCTAATCTAGGACAGCCAAGGCTACACAGAGGAACCCTGTGTGGAATAAAAACCAAAAAAGAAAAAGAAGAAGAAGAAAAGGAGGAGGAGGAGGAAGAAGAAGAGGAGCAGGAGCAGGAGGAGGAAGGGGAAGAGGAAGAGAACTGTATCAGCGCATTTCTCCCTAGTATCTAAATATAGCTGCAGAACACATAGCTTCAAGTCCGGCAGTCACATATACAGCTGCTACTGAGTCACTTTAGCATGTTTCGCCCCATATTTGACTCTTTAAATGTGTCTGATCTTTCTGCTTCATCAACACTAACTGCTTTACTTCGGTCATCCTGAAATTTTTTGTTGGGGAACACATACAAGCATACAGACACAGAAACACACACACACACACACACACACACACACACACACACACACACACACAGTGAGTGCGTAGATATGGGGAGCTGCCCTTAGCAGCTCTTGGCTTAAAACATTGGGAAATTCCACCTTGTCTGTAGATTCCATTTTCTATAACTCTGCCTGGCACGTAGCAGGCTAAGGTCAGCCCAGGCTACTCCACCTGGACCCTGGGAACTGCTGCCTGACACGTAGCTGGCTCCTCCAGATCCTGGGAGGCTGCTTGCTTATCTTGCTTCTGTAGCTGTATTCCCTCAGCGCTCAATCCCTAATCTTGGAGTTCTTCCTGCCAAGGACGGATGGCTGGATACCTGCCTTTAGGTTCCCACAGCAACCCTGCCCTTGCCCTAGATATTGCCTATATAAACCCTGTAAGAATTTTCAATAAAAGGGGCTTGGATCAGTGTTCAGACTTGCCCTCATTTCTTCATGTCTCTTGTCCTTTACTTTCACTTCGGCACCCCCTCCCAGGTTCCGTTTGAAAACCCCGCAGGCTGGAGCACACAGATGGAGCCATGGGTGTATTATTGACATGGTCATAGCCATGTCAAAGACCCCAGTGACTCAGGAACATGAAAATGGCAAAGTTTTCCCCCAGGTGTCACCCAGCAATAATGAAGCCTTCCTTTCTCTGATGCAACTGTTTAGGGAGGACAGGCCAGCCTGTGCAAAAATCAGCAACCACAGCTTCCTCCTGCTCCTCCAAGATGACCTCTCCCCAATTGAGCCCTCCTAGTGAGACTAGCTCTCCCTGCTCCTTGTGATGATTGTAGTAGGTGCTCCCATCAGAGTGAGCACATCCCACACGACCCAGCTGTTCTGTATGTCTGTCATTGCCCCATTCCTACATCACCCTAGTCAGGTTTCCAAGGCCAAGCCATGCAGGCCTTAGCGTGCATGCACACTAGCATGCAACAAACACACATAGAGGCTCTAGGGTCCACAGGTTATACTGACACGACACTGAGTTGTATCTCCTGCTGCTGTTGGCAGTTCCATTGGACTAGACCCCACCCCTTGTTCTTTGTTTCAAGATTTGTTTCAGTAATTGTTTGTGCATGTAAATGACAAGAAGAATTTATCAGATCCAGCTCTAGAGCTGGAGTGCCAGGTGGTTGTGACTCACCCACCTGGGTACTGGAAAACTAACTCTGGTCTCCTGCAAGAGCAGTAAGTAGTCCTGTATCTCCTAAGGAAATAGAAGAAGTCATCAAAAGTCTTCCAACCAAAATAAGCCCAGGTCCAGATGGATTCAGTGCAGAATTCTACCAAACCTTCAAAGAAGAGCTAATACCAATTCTCTCCAAAGTACTCCACAAAATAGAAACAGAAGGATCATTATAAAACTCTTTCTATGAGGCCACAGTCACCTTGATACCTATACCTCATTAAGACTCAAAAAGAAAGAGAATTTCAGAGAAATTTCCCTTATGAATGTTGATACAAAATATTCAATACTTGCAAACCAAATCCAAGAACATACCAAAAATATCATTCACCATGACCAAGTAGGCTTCATACCAGGCATGCACAGATGGTTCAATATACAGAAATCCATCAACGTAATCCATCATATAAAGAAACTGGAAAAAAAACACATGATCATCTCCTTAGATGCTAAAAAATCATTTGAAAAAGTCCAACATGCATTACTGTTAAAAGTCTTGGAGAGATTGGGGTATACAAAGCATGTAAACAAACATAGTAAAGGCAATATACAGCAAACCTATAGCCAACATTAAATTAAATGGAGAGAAAGTTAAATCAATTCCATCAAAATCAGGGACATGACAAGGCTGTTCACTCTCTTTATATCTCTTTAATATAGTGCTTGAAGTCCTAACTAAAGCAATAAAACAACTAAAGGAGATCAAAGGGATACAAATTGGAAAAGAAGAGGTCAAATTATCACTATTCGCAGATGATATGATAATGCACATAAGTGACCTCAAGAATTCTACCAAGGAACTCCTAAAGATGATAAACACCTTCAGCAAAGTACCTGGATACAAAATTAATATTTAAAAAATCGGTAGCCCTTCTTTATACAAAAGACAAATAGACTGAGAAAGAAATTAGAGAAACTACACACTTCATAACAGCCAAAAAACAAAAAATAAAACAAAACAAAAACCCATAAAGTATCTTGGTGTAACTTTAACCAAGCAAGTGAAAGACTCTATGAAAAAAACCTCAAGTCTCTAAAGAAAGAAACTGAAGAAGATATCAGAAGAGGCAAAGATCTCCCATGCTCATGGATCGGGAGAATCAACATAGTAAAATGGCCATCTTACCAAAAGCAATCTACAAATTCAATACAATTTTCATCAAAATTCCTACACAACTCTTTACAGAACTGGAAAGATCAATTCTCAACCTCATATGAAAAAATAAAACAATCCCTATACAATAAAAGAATTCCTGGAAGAATTTCCATCCTGGATTTCAAGCTGTATTATAGAGCAACAGTTACCATGGTATTGGCACAGCAATAGGCTGGTTGATCAGTGGAATGCAATCAAAGACCCAGAAATAAACCCATACACCTATGGACATTTGATTTTTGACAAAGAAGCCAAATCCATACAATGGAAAAAAGATAGCATCTTCAACAAATGGTGCTGGCCTAACTGGATGTCTACACATAGAAAAATGCAAATAGATTCATATTTATCGCCTTGCACAAAACTAAAGTCCAAGTGATTAAAGACCTCAACACAAAACCAGACACACTAAATATGTTAGAAGAAAAGTGGGTAAGAGCCTCAAACTTGTTGGTACAGGAGACAACTTCCTGAAGAGAACACCATTAGCTCAGGCTCTAAGATCAACAATGAATAAATGGGACCTCCTGAAACTGAAAAGCTTCTGCAAGGCAAAGGAAACAGTCAAAAGAACAAAACAACAGCCTACAGACTGAGAGAAGATCTTCACCAACCCTACATCTGGCAAAGGGCCAATATCCAAAATATGCAAAGAACCCAAGTAATTAAGCACCACCAAACCAAATAACCCAATTAAAAATGGGGTACAGAGCTAAACAGAGTTCTCAACAGAGGAATATCAAATGGCCGAGAAACACTTAAAGAAATGTTCAACATCTCTAGTCATCAGGGAAATGCAAATCAAAATGACACCTATCAAAATGACTAAGATCAAAAACTCAAATGACAGCACATGCTGATGAGGATGTGGAGAAAGGGGAACACTTCTCCTTTGCTGGTAGGAGTGTAAACTAGTACAACCACTTTGGAAATCAACCTGGCATTTTCTCAGAAAACTGGGAATAGTGCTACCTCAAGACCCAGCTATTCCTCTCCTGGGCATATACCCGAAAGATTCTCCACCATACAAGGATACTTGCTCAACTATGTTCATAGCAACCGTATTCGTAATAGCCAGAATCTGGAAACAACCTATATGTCCCTCAACTGAAGAATGGACAAGGAAACTCTGGGACATTTGTACAATAGAATACTATTCAGCTATCAAGAACAAGGAAATCTTGAAATCTGCAGGCAAATGGATGGAACTAGAAATGATCATCTTAAGTGAAGTAACCCAGACTCAGAAAGACACATGGTATATACTCATTTATAAGTGGATATTAGCTCAACCCAGATGTCCTCTGAGAGATTCCACCCAGTGGGGGATCAGGACAGATACTGGGCCATGCAGCTGGACTCTGGGTGGAGAGCTTTGAATTGTATTGAAGAGTTGAGGGATGGAAAAATGTGGGAGGGGGGTTGTCAGAAACTCCACAAGGAGGCTATCAAGGCATGTGGATCTGGACCCAGGGGGGCCTGCACAAACTGATGCACCAACCAAGGACATTGCAAGCAGAAAACCCAGACTCCCTGTTCAGATGTAGATGATGGACAGCTCACTGTCCACAGGGGGAGGAAGATGAGTAGGGGACTGTCCTGTCCCATGGGACAACTTCAAACCAGGGTTCACATGAAAAAAGGAATGCAGATGGGGCAAGAGCAGAGAACACAGAGACAAGAAGACCTGGTAGAAGATCTCCGTTGGAGGCCTCCATTTATTAAAGCACAATGCAAGGTTTATACAGACACCAGACACCACTGCAAACTCCATCCGGCTTTGCCCTCAGGGCAGGCTATAAAGGAAGCATTCGCCTGCTAAATTCTCCTATTACAGAAACTTGTTACAAGTCCTGGGGGGGGGGGGGGAAAGAGAGCAGAGCCTGGAAAGACTCTCTGCCCAAGTTTCTTTGTCTTATCTCAGCAGGAGGTAGTCCACACATCCAGGTGTTGCAGCTTCTGCAACAACACAAAGGATCCTCCCAGCAGGGTCTGGCTAGCAGAAGGCTGTCTTTGCACTCACTAAGTCACAGTCCTGAATTATGGCTTGCTACAGGGGACTGCCTCTGAGAAGAACTCTGATGCCTTTCATTTGTTCACTGTCCCTGAGGGGAGAGGTCCTGTGGAAAGTTCACTGCCCCTGAGGGGAGAGGAAAGTAATGCAGGCTCTCAAGATGAGACCTGGTAGGCTGTGGTAAGATGGTTGGGGAAGAGGACCCTACCTGTCAGAGGTTGGAGGCCAAAATAGAATGGAAAGGGAGGGAAGGTAGGAACAGGAAAACAACAAGGGGATTACAATTAGGATGTCATGTTAAATAATAATAATAATTTTTTTTTAAAGAGCAGTAAGGGGCCGGGCATGGTGGCGCACGCCTTTAATCCCAGCACTCGGGAGGGAGAGGCAGGTGGATCGCTGTGAGTTCGAGGCCAGCCTGGTCTACAAAGCAAGTCTAGGACAGCCAAGGCTACACAGAGAAACCCTGTCCCCCCACCCCCCAAAAAAGAAAAGAGCAGTAAGCACTCTCAACCAGTGCACCATCTCTTCAACCAAACTCCTTGCTCTTAAGTTACAGGAGCCAACTCTCCCTCTTTGCAGAGTGATGCACCCACATAGTGCTATGCACAGAGGGACTAAAGCAACCTCAGCCACAGTTGACACCTTCAAGTCTTCTTGTCACCTCCCATTTGTTTTCACTGCACTAAACTAGGTTTTCCATCACTGGCAGCCACAGCATCTCAGCTGACAAACATCTGTATGTGCAGAACTCTTAGAGTCCTAACAACCCAGAGCCTTTCATTTCCCTAATAGACAGTGACCCTCTCAGAGGGTCACTACTTACTACATGAAGCAGACCCCAGAGAAGGTAACTGGGATATTAGAGACTGTATCACACCACACACAAAGAGAACACACTGCTTTTCTCTAGGGAGATACAAAAGAGTGCATAAAAACGTGTGAGCCACAGCAGCAGTCTTCTCAAGCTGGAGGGTCAGAATGATGTGTAGGGCTCTGCCTTCTTCCAGAAACGCTGCGTGAGTGGAATACAGGGAGGAGTACACAGCAGCCTCTGGGAAACAAGAACCTCACATGCTCTCCAGCACCAAAGTCTCAGCAGGTGATGGACAGATGCCCCACAGGTGGGAGACTGACTCCACGTGGTGCATCAGCCCCTTAAGGGCCCGTCAGTTCAGACAGAGCTGTCAGAGTCCAATAGGCTCAGGGTCACCCAGGAGGATGGGCGGGGGGAAGCCAAGCCTGCTACTGAGGTCACCCTCCAACAGCTCTAGGTAGAGCCTGATCCAAAGTTTTAGCCTCCTGCTATGAGTAAAAACATTTCTGACCCTGGGCCTATAGTTCCAATTCATATTTGAGGGCAAGTACTCAGGTAAACCCAAGCCCCAGAGTTGCTGCCACTCAAAACTGATAGAACAGCAGCAAAGCACAGCAAAAGGAAACTGTTCCAGGCCAGGAGTCTTGAGCTCAGGTTCAAGGACAGGACAGTGCCCCAGATTTCATGTCCTGCTTCCAGATCTTTCCTGAGCCGGGCAGAGGAGGGGCACCTCACTGCTGCCTTGCCTGGGCATCACTCAAGGGCAGGTGTCCACGCAGGAAGGGATACTCAGATGGGATCCTCATGCAGTTTAAAGTCTCAACTGTCACATGGATTATCCTGACCATTTTGAGAAGATCACCCACATCACATCCACACACGTACTTTACCGTTAGAATTCTGTTAAACATTGGTAAAGATGCCAGTTCTATGGTATTTACACCAGCTGTCAGCGAGTGACCCAGCCTTCCCATATCCTAGCAAGGACCTAGCATGTCTTCAAATTGCAATGAAAAATGAGTTAGAGAAAGTCCATTTCCATTAATTTATAAAGATTTTTAAAAGTTAAACCCTAACTTTTCCTTTAGAAAGTGTCTTTTATAAGTCAGTGTTGTTACATCTTCTCTGATGTTCAAGTTTTTTGAGAAGGCTTACTATTTTCTCATTCTGGTCAAGGAAAAAAGCAGTATCCTACAATTTTTACTGAATCTCCATTTTATGTAACAGAGAGCTCCTACTTTTCTTTACCATATTAAGGCAGGTGTGGCTAATGACAGGACGCACACTGAGCTTTACTGTGCTGCTATCACCCCATGCACACACACTAACCTAGATGGTGAAGGTTTATCATCTGCGTGGTCTCTCAACACAGTCAACAAGCGCCACAGAGACTCTCCAGGCTGCTGCTGGCACAGCAGAGCATCTTGCCTTATAATAAGCTCTCTGATTCATAATGCTAAAGTAATGATAGAAGAGGAGAGAATGCACAAGCCAAAGAGCCAGCGTGAGTGTTACAGAGCCCTGGATGTGGTTCTGCAGTACAGTCTGGCATATCTGAGACCATAGGCTCCATCCCCAGTACCCCCAAAGGAAGTATCATGCACTACACCTAACTGGACGAAATAACTCTTATAAAGCTAGAAGACTAGACTGTCACCATCAGCAGTTCACTGAACTAGGATGTAACAATCATTAAAACGGACGATATCCCTCACAGGAATTTTCAGTTCCTATCAGGACCACCTTCACACATGTGGTTTGTCTTCTATCAGAGCACCGGTGTCTGGCAAATGACTACAGACTACCTTGATTCGTAGAAAGTTTAAGGCACTAACAGATGTAAAGTGATCAGCGCAGGCAATCTGGCTTCTGCCCTAACTTCCTCCACAGGCATGCTCCTTCTCAGTCACACCTGTTTTTGCACACAGGTCTGTTGAAAAGACCAATTATTTTCTTCCTATCTCTCTTCCTCCCTCCCTCCGCGCCTCCCTCTCTCTCCCCCCCTCACCTCCCCCTGCTTTAAAAGTAGTAAATCTACAGACAAGAACCTGGAAATCTGTGCTAAAGGCTCTAAGAAGAAACACAGACCCTCTATGTGCGTGCGTGCGTGCGTGCGTGCGTGTAAGAGACCTTGAGTTGGACTCCCACCGTGGGATTTGTGAACTTGGACAACTATCCTGAATGAACCCAAATATGGGGTCACTGTCTTTCAACTACTGATGGGCCAGCCTCGGAAGTGCCCAACAGTAAGAGCGCCAGGGAACAGGGACGACCCTCACACGGATGCAAAAGGCTTCTCTGCCCCAGAGAGAAGTGTCCCAGTTTTGAACAATTAAGTACAAACTAATAATACAACCACAGATCGAAAGGACATCTTCAGGAAGCACTGCAGAGACCGAAGCGCCTTAAATGCCAACAGGTGCTCCCAATCAAGCATGCTCCCCGAGTTTTCCAAGGGGACTGGTGAGCGCAGACACAAGCTGGGGTCGCCTCTGACTTCCCCTCCCAAAAGAGGGCAAAGGCGGTAGCTTGGCGGCCTCTCGGAGTTGGTCAAAGTTTGGGACCGGCGCAGCTGCACCGCACCAGAGCGCAGAGCTCAGTGCGGACCACGCTCCTGGTGAGAGCCGGAGAGAACTGGGACTGTGGCTTTCTGAGCCCAAGTCCGCATCCTGGGCAGCCGCTCCACCGTGTACAGGACCCGGCATGAGGATGCGGACTCCGCAACTCCACTTGCCATCCTGGGTCACGACTGGCCCTGCTTGGCCACAATCGGCTCCCGTCCCCTCAGCTCTTCACCTAGGCCCTACTCACCTGCGGAGTCGGGGGCTCTGCTTTACGAACCCTGTGTCCGGATGCTGGCGCCAGGAGCCTAAACCTGGGAGCGTCCCTTGGACGCGCATGCCTCAGACGCTCTTCCTGTTTCCTGTTCCCAAGGCCTCAGGGCGCCGCCCCCTCATTCTCGCGGGGGTCTCCCCAGGGAAGGGGAGGGGCGGCCTCGAGAGCGGGGCTTGGAGGGGGGAGGCAAGGAGGCCGGAAGACCTAAGGCCTTTCAAGAATTGAGTCCCACAGGGTGGAAGGCAGCCATGGACCAGTAAAAAGCACATATCGTCCAGCCTGGTCTACTAAGTGAATCCAGGACAGCCAGGGGTAAAACAGAAAACCCTGTCTCGAGAAACAAAACAAAAATAATTATGTATCATACTCTGATCAGCAATTCTTTGGCTGGCTGCCCCAACCTGTGACAGACACACCCAGTGGCAGAGGTGTAGCTGTAGTACATAATAACCAGGGCCCTGCTTCCTTCTAGATTATAATATGGGCTTTCCAAAGCATGCTGTGCCATAGTTGCCACTGTGAAGAACCTATTTTATCTGGACCAGGGAGATGGCTTCAATCCCAAAGGCACTTGCCTAGCAAGCCTCATGGCTTGAGTTGAATCCGGAACACATGTAAAAGTGACAACAGGTGCTGGAGAGATGGCTCGGTTACTGGCTGCTCTTCCTGAGGATCCATGTTCAATTCCCAGCACCCACATGGCAACTCACACCCATCTGTAACTCCAGTTCCAAGAGATCCAATGTCATCTTCTGGACTCCTCAGACACCAGGAATGCATGTGTTACATAGAAATACATGCAGGCAAAACCCTGATACATACACATTTTTTTCCACATGCATGGTCAGTACTTTATTCCTTGAAGATGGTCTTAAATCATCACATTAAGTAAGGATAAAAATTAAAGTTTCAAATAGAGAGTTTTATGGGGTAAGTTATAACCCATGTACCATAGTCACTCTGAGGAATTTTGATCTTAGAGCCTATGATGCATCCCGCTGGCAGTACATTTTTTAAAAGTTAGAGGTTGAAAATAGACTCCACAGAGCTTTCCCCTGACTATGCAGATACACATGCACACACACACACACACACACACACACACACACACACACACACGGGGAGATAAAGGGAGACAAGGGGAGGGAGGGAAACACAAGGTACATGTACTTATGCACACACACACATTCACAGAATAAGTTTTTATTTTATATATCTTTTTTGCTGTTCATAGAAACAAATTTAATGTACCATAGAATGCGAAAGATTAGAACTATTATTAGTAGAGTGTCTAATTCTTCTACTTTTAAAAAATAAAAATAAATAAAACAGGACAGTGATCAGAATAATAGTACCATTATAATCACATCAAGTAGAAAGGCTACCATCACGTTAGAGATGTAACAGGCAGGACCGCGTGTCTTTCATGACGCAGAGGCTTCAGGTGTGTGTGGTTCCACTAGAGCTGCTCACTCACTGATGGAAAGGACCCTAGGTCTCTGTGTCCACCCTTGGATTGTTCTAACTTCATTTGACAGATAAAATAGGTGGACTATACAAAACACTTAGTAGAATAGTTACTTAAGCTGTTTTACCTTGTTAAAAGACTGTCCAAGTTGTGTGTAGTTTGTTTTTGGTTTTTGTCTTTTGTTGTTGTGTTTTTTTGTTTTGTTTTGTTTTGTTTTGTTTTGAGACAGGGTTTCTCTGTGTAGTGTTGACTGTCCTGGACTCACTTTGTAGACCAGGCTGTCCTGGAACTTGCAGAGATCCACCTGTCTCTGCCTCCCGAGCACTGGGATTAAAGGCGTGCGCCACCACACCCCGTTATATGTAGTATTAAGATCAACAATGTGCAAATATGTATCTGATTATAATAATAGAAGTGTCCAACTCCCTGTATTGTGAGAAATAGTGCACTGTCTATTTTGATATATGAGACAAAAATAATTGTATGTGATAAACAGCCTTACTCAGTATATACACATGTATTTAAGAATGAGCAGCACAGAGCAGACCTAACTCTTACTACCCAGATTCCTGACTACCAAGAAATGAAAACAAACTTTAGAAAAATACAATGCAAGAAAAGATTCAAGTCAAAAATATATTCCTTTGGTTAAAAATCATCCCTCTGTATGGTCATTTGTACTCTACAAGCATGTTCAGTAGCCATAGGCATCCACTCCCGTCACTACTCTTACATGCTACAGCGGTTTTTCGGTCTAGTAGTTGTGGAGCTCACTTGGTTGCAGAAACAAAAACGAACTCTGGAACAGTAAAGCCTTGTAGCATTACCCTCTTGATGGTGGTTTTTAGTTTAGCTGTCTCTGACACATGTACTTTTCTTCAGATACTGTATAGCCAAACTTTTTGTAGAAATCAACATTTTGTGGTAGACATTCAAGTGTGGTCTTGTAACAGTTCAGTTCCTTGCTTAGCAAAGTAAGAGTTGATAATAACAGTTTGCCGAGCTGCTTCCCTCTGCACTCGTCACTGACGACAACATCTTCCACTCTTCCTCTCTTAGCATATGAGTGGATAAATTTATGTTCTATTATCAGAGTCGCTGTGGCAACAATTTGCCCTAGGGTCACATCTTCCACCACTGTGACATAGTAATCCCCGGACTTCTTCATATGCTCAAAAGACTTCATGAACTGCTCAGGGCTGACCGTCAACTGACCCAGTATCTTTAAAAAAACCTTTATTCAAGTCGGCAGTACAAAGAGGCCGCAAAACCAAGCCTTCTCCAGGATGCGTTGGGGAAATGGCCGGAGAAAATGTGACTGTATTTTCGCTCCAGTCGACATCTCTGAGCAGGCTTGGGTCAAACATAGGCGTCTCATCAGGTTTCATCTTCCCAGTGAAGCCGGCGCGTGGTCACAGCGCCGCATCCGATCAGGCTGCAGCTCCAGCCCCACCCCCTCCTGCACCCCCAGCGCCGCAGCCGGAACCACCGGGTCTAACGTGGCCAGACCAACGCCTCGGCTCTGCCCTGCCCTCCCGCACTGCTGCACACGCACGCCGCCCCAGGGCTCCGGGGGAGAGCTATTTTATATATCTTTTTAAAGACTTATTTTTATTATGTATACAGTGTTCTGCCGTATGCCAGAAGGGGGTAACAGATCACATTATAGATGGTTGTGAACCACCATGTGATTGCTGGGAGTTGAACTCAGGACCTCTGGAAGAGCAGGAAGCACTCTTAACCACTGAGCCATCTCTCCAGCCGCAATAAGTCCTTAAAATGCTTTAAAAGACTGTATGTGCTTTAAGTCTCCTTACACTGTTGGGTTTATCATGTGCTACTAGAAAATGAGCTGGTGTTAGGTGATGAGAGTGCAGGGCCATTTCCAACATGCTGGACGTTATATCACCCAGGAACTCGGTCTCTGGGGTCTTCACTTTCTTCAGCTGAGGAGACATGAAAATACCCATTTGCAGGGACGTGAACTAAATAATCCAGTCTCATCAGCACCACATTAGCCACACAGCAGTGGTGCCAAGCCAGAGAGAAAGAGGGCATGTTACTGCATTTCCCTAACTGTAGCAAATAGCTTTAATACACACACACACACACACACACACACACACACACACACACACACACACCTATATATAAAGGTTTCTTTGGGCTTGCAGTTTTAGAGGTCTCAGTACATGATTATTTACCTTTGTTGTTTCTGAGCTTATGCTAAGCCACCACATCAAAGCTGGAAGGCAAGAAAGGGGGTGTCAGAGTCCCTCAGGGGCACCTCCTCAATGACTACAAGACCTGATGCTAGATCCCAATCCGAACATCCCAACAGCATCACATCCTGGTGGGTCTTCTCTCTGCCAATATTTCATTTGTTTCATTTTTAAAGGTTATTTATCAATTTAGTTAGTGCATGTTCGGGGAGCACATATGCTTCATGGAGTGGACCCTTGTCCAGCAAGTGTCTTACCAGCCACACTGTCTCCCAGGCCCCAAAAGGTAGTATATTTTTAAAAATAATTACTTCCCATTCCTTTTTAAACATACAAATGGTAGAGCACAGGCTCCCATCCCATCACTGAAGGAATGGTGTTTGGACCCCATCCTGAGACTACCTGATTTCCCACATGAAGAAAGTCATTTTTCCAGACAGAGGTCTACATTCTCAATTCGCCCTGAAAATCACTTTGACAGACAGATTACCCTTGTCTCCCCAGCAAGAAAAACTGAGTCGTCATAGGACACAACATGATACCCTTTTGTGTGTGGACCTGATGTATCATTTTGAAGCCAAGGATCTGGGAAACAAGGCTCCTGCTAGCAGCCCATGCTGAGACCTTGTCTGTTCCCAGCAACTCAGCAAAGGCTCCGCAACATGCTGGCTCAACAGCCTGGTCTGGCTGACTCACCAAGACTGTAAACTGATCAGCTGTCTGTGCAATGGTCACTGCTCTCCTTTCATTTCATACATTCTTTAGCAGTTGTTCAGTAAACCCTTGAGCTAATGTTGCTCTTTTCTGTGTGTTTGTTTGTTTTGGTGCTGAGCAAAAATGTACAAACTGTAAAAAACTGAAGTACAGACTTCCCTTGGCTAAGCATGTGTTCTCCTACTGATAAACATCTCCAGGCTTAACATTCTATTCTCAATACAGGATGAAATGAGAAGCAATAACACAACTTCTTTCTAGTCCTTCAACTGTGTCTGTCATCTTTGATTCTCTATATTTTGTCTTCTTGTTCCTGACTGAAGCAGGGGAGGAAGTGGTAGCATCTCTGCAAAGGTCGTACGGTGTCCTTGAGCAAGCAGCCCTTTTAAGAATCCCTTTATTCCACCACGTGATATGAGTGGCCTTTGGTTTTGGTGTTGCAGATTGAATGCAGGGCTGTGTGTGTGCAGGTATATGCTCTACCACTCAGTTTCACTCCCAGCTTAGAGGTAACCTTAGAACTCCCTGCCTGTTTCTCCCTCCCTCCCTTGCACCTTCCCTCCCTCAATTCCTTCTCCCTCCCTCCCTCATTGTCCTTCTGCCCTTCTCTTCCTCCCTCCCTCCCTTAATCACTGAGCTGTATCTAAGGAGGCATTCTTGCCCACTGTTTCTGGTATCAGTTGCCTGTAATGTGTGGTTCCCCTCTCCACACCCGAAATTCTCTTCTCACCTTGTCCTTCTCGTCCTTCATTTTGGGAGACAGAGTCTTTCGTAAATCAGGCTGTGAGGTGTGCATGTCCCATGACGTGTATATCAGAAAACAGCTTAATGGACTCCTTCCATCTTTATATGGATTTGGGGGATTGAACTAAAGATTGCCAGGTTTCATGATGAGCACATTTGCCCACTGAGCTAAACCACAAGTCCCAGACTGCTAATATTCTTAACCAGGATGTATGTGGTACTCTCAGGAACTGTGTTTGCTCCAGACCTTCAAATGTTCGCAGCCCATCTCCGTACTCACACAGGGCACTCCACTCATCAGGCAGGCATGTGTTCCACACCATACAGCCGACTTCCATACTCGGAGTCTCTCTAGGTAGAATCCACCTTCAGGAGACTCTCTGTCACATGTCTCACTAACCACCAAAAGGCTCACACAACTTCTGACACAAAGGCGCTATCACATCCTACACTGAGAACAGAAGTCCTATCAGAGTTCCCTCTGAGCGTGCTCCATCCTCACACTGCTCAGCCTTAGCTGCGTGCCTTACAAGACAGGGCCATGCAATCTCTGCTCTCTTTCATCAATATCTGTCAAGTTCCTCTTGGATGCCACGTATGTTGCCTGGGAAAGTAACATAACTGTCCCTTAAAAATGTAATTCCCAAGTCACCTCCCTTCTGAGAAATGTGAAGTAGACTTGACAACAGAAAATGGTGACTAGAGGCTGAGCAAGAATGATAGAGCAGGGCTGGCATAGGAAGAGAAATGATCACTTAGGAGGAATCAGACTAGGGACCATCCTACCACAGGACCAGCACAGTCAAGGGCACTCTCTATGTATTTCAATGTCACTCAAGGTCCCTTTGCCATGTCTCTCTGCTTTCCAGTGCTGATGGAGCAGCTGGGCTCCCTGGAGGCTGACATCTGGTAAGGATACAGATAGCCACAGCAGGGAGCCCAACCTAAGTCCAGCCAGCTGTGTGCTTGCACCCTGGTCAAGCGCATTCTATCTAGCACCAATGGTATGCAAACTAACGTATGCTTGTTCACAGAGAATCCCACTCAGAAAATTATCAGGCTCAGTGCTGGACATTAAATGTGTCTTGCTGAGAGTAGAGGTTGAGCCAAAAGGATGACCACCGACATTTGGTGACTAAAAGCCCCTATGAAGCCCTGAACAGGGGATTTAATACACTGGTGTTGAGACATAACCCCCTGGTTGCTCTGCTGTCCGTTCTTCATGTTTCTGGGCAAAGGGAAGTGGTCTTCTGCGTGAATTGCCCTTCCCTGTCAGACTAGCCCACTCTGGACAAAAGATGATGCAGGCTGGCTCAGACCATGGAGCTTGTAGTTGTTGGTTACAGAGTGATAAACAATTGAACATATTCCATTGCTTTGTGCAAATCTTCGTTTTCAGATTCTTGGGAGCAATATAAGTATCATTTGAGTCAGGGAGAAAGAGGATCAGAACCAGGGAGAGATGGGGTGCAAAGGCAGGGAGATGGAAGAATAATGACCTTCTAGTCTGACACCCCCAGATCCTTGCATTGGACCTTTACATACAGTGACACTGTTGGAAGGAAGCTTGTTACCATCATGGAATCACACAGAGATGCAGTGAATATTTTAGAATTTTGTTTTCTTTTAAAAATGCAGAAAGATTATTTGTTTTTGTTCTAATCTCACGTGTGGGGATAAGGGGCTGCTTTACAGCAGCTGCCTATGATTTGCCTAGTGCTCGGCCAGGGCCTTGGTTTTGCCAACTACAGATAGTTTCTGCTGGTGTGTGATGTTGGGAAGTCATGGGAACTTTTCAGAAGATATATAAAATCATAGGTGTATGGCTGGTTGGTGGTTTGATGCTGTTGGTTGTGGTATGCTGTTGGTTGTGGTATGCTAAGTAGTTATGCTGCTCAAAGAAGAAATAATAAGAATAAATTAGATATCTTAATGGCAAAGGTCAAACTTCCCCCAAGGAATTCAATGCCTCTAAGTCAGCAGGAATAAGTCTAAAAGGACCTTTTCCCTCTATCCTTTTTCTCCTACCTAGTGTGGGAAGGTTGGAAGGGATGGTGTGTTGTAAGAGGTAGAAAAAGAATGCAATACAATAGACAAAAAAATCCAGCTACATATTGATGCCCTTAAACTTCAGCTATTCTAAGCCACACAGACCACCCACCTGGAAATGGGAATTTGGGCTCTCTGACATGGGTCAGATATTGCACATCATTACAACTTCTAATTAATCTAAGTTGAAAGAAGATTACAGTAAGCTCTTTCCCCTCCATTCCAGGATGGGGTGTGGACAGTTACAATGGGAAAATAACCTGTGAGGCATCCCAGTCTATGCAAGTCCAGCCCAAGGAGGCCAATCTTGTCAGGGTACTGATAAATATTACTGTGACACTTAGAGCTGTGTAACTATTGCGCCTGTCACCAAATGCCCAACAAAGAAGTTCTTATCATCTCTCCCAACCCTCTAAGACCAAGACTGATGCTTGTTGCAAAAGGCTGCAAAAAATTCAAGGCCCAACTACACTGTGAGCCTTATTCCTTGGGGGTACAAACAATGAATTCTGTAAAAGATCTGTGGAGGATGTCCTGTACAATATAGATTTTGGAGGTTGCACCTTGATTGCTGACATGGCAGGACATCACAAGGCCTGTGCCCTAACTTCCTTCTACCTCTAGGTCAGAAAACTTACAACATGAGCTGGAATAAGCCACAGGCAAGATGAGAGCCACCTGCAGACAGAGCTGCGGCCGCAGGAGCAATAAGTGTGCTGGCCACGTGAGCCACCATTGCATCTTATCCCAGCAACATGGCATTCCTGGGGGTGATTTTCGTCATTGGCTTTGGTTTCCTATGTGTGAACAGGCCCTGACTTTGTCTAGCCAGTGACCCAGCAAGGCCTTTCCTTCTCTGACAGCACCATTGAGAGGACTGAGGAGGCAACGGAAGCAGCAGAGAACTGACACTCTCCACTCTAGGATCAAGGCCTCCTCAGAACCAGCTGTGCCCTTGTAGCTGTGACTCAACAGTGATGCAATAGGATCAAGGCCTCCTCAGAACAAGGTGTGTCCTTGTAGCTGTGACTTAGCAATAGGATCAAGGCCTCCTCAGAACAAGGTGTGTCCTTGTAGCTGTGACTCAACAGTGATGCAAATATCAACCTTGCTGCAGCTGGTCCATTCCCAGTGTGATCCATGTGTCTGTTGGCTCTCTGTTTCTGGAGTAAAGCAAACATCAGAAAGAACCACAAGATACAAAAAGTAAAAGAAAGATCCCCACCACATGTTACTCAGAACCATGACATCCACGAGCAAGTGGCCCCAGTGAGGGGCACATCATGGAGGGAGGACATGTTTCTGCTCATAGTTACTAGGTCAGTTTAGTGCTGAGACATTCTGTAAGCTCAGAGTCCTCAGTCCTTCACATGTGGGGAGAAATCTGTCAAGGGAGACTGTGTTGCTGCCACACTGCCGTCCAGACAGACCACACCAAAACCATCTTATAGTCTAGACTGTCCAGTGCTGGAGCTACTCCATGTCATGCCCGTGTGATGCACATGTGCTGCTGCAGCTAGTGTTCTACAGGGATGGTAGTCCCTTGCTAGCCATGTTAGTCATTTGTTATTCCATAAGGAAACTGACCATGGGCTCTCCAGTTTCACAGTCTAGACTGAACTAAACAATCCTGAGAAAGGATTCAGAGAGGATGTCAAGTGATCTTTGATGGCTTTGGACAGCAGATGCTCCCCACGTACTATTTCGGTTTTGAATAAGCACACAGATAGGTGATGGCTAAAAGATTATGTAGTGCTCAACATATTATAGGATTAGCACTGGGAGGACTTGACCTACAAAGCGCAAAAGTGGCATCTCTACCCTTGTCTCGAAAAGGTTATTACAATCCGTGGCTACTTTCCACTATGTGTACAAGGCAGACCACAGGGTGTAGGTCAGTGCCACAAAATCTACTTCAAGAATGATGCTTACAGCCGGGCGTGGTGGCGCACGCCTTTAATCCTAGCACTCGGGAGGCAGAGGCAGGCGGATCACTGTGAGTTCAAGGCCAGCCTGGTCTACAAAGTGAGTCCAGGACAGCCAGGGATACACAGAGAAACCCTGTCTCAAAAAACCAAAAAAAAAAAAAAAAAAAAAAAAAAAAGAATGATGCTTACCTTAATTTTGCTTTTTGTTTGATTGTATGGGTGTCTTGGTTTCTTTTGAGGTTTTGTTATTTCTTTATTCTTTCCTTTGTTCTTGTCTTTGATTTGAGATTTTGCTAAGGCTTTAAATTGTATTTGCTGAATACACTTTTTAACCCCCCATTCTGTCCAATACCTATCTCTTTGAATAAAAAGACTATTTCCTACTATTCACTGTTACATCCTCATTGTACTCAGGTGTGGTGCCAGAGTTCACCTCTTGCAGGTTCAAAGAGCCTGAGGACAGTGACGTGGCCACTGTGTGATAAAGGAGATGGCCACCAACCTGCCATTGAGAGAGGGCTCCAGACAGCTCAAGCCTCTCTGCTTCTATTTCACTCCAACATTACAAAGCACACACCTTCCACTTTGCTGAAGCATTTAGAGCCCCCTGTGAAAATGTCTTTGACCCACAAAGTGGTCAGGACCCACTGGTTGACAATCACTGCTCTAGTGTCACACACAGTCTAGGGATAGATCTGTTCTGTGCTGAAGAATGAGTTCAATACCTGGGACCTACACAGTAGAAGGAGAAACCTGACTCCTGCCAGATGTCCTCTGACCTACACACACACACACACACACACACACACACACACACACACACAAATGTGGTTTATTTAAGGGGGTTAACGCACTTGTCAGCAATCATGAGGATCCAGATCCAAGTTTGATCACCAGAACCCACGTGGTAGGAGGACTGACTTCCCATAAATTGTCCTCTGATTTCCATACACTCACATTAACACATGTAGCCACATGCACACAAAATAAATGAATGTAATTAAAAATAAATAAAAAGTGATTTTTCAAATTATCTTTTCTTGGCCAAGTAAGAAAGCACCAATGCCAATTTTCTAAGAATATATTAGTAAGAATCATGTAGCTTTTAAAGCCACAAAATGATCCATATAACTGTTACGACATTTAAATGTTGACATTCTGGCCAAGTGCAGTTGTGTAGGCCTTTAATCCCAGCACTTGGGAGGCAGAGGCAGGCGGATCTCTCTGAGTTCAAGGACAGCCTGGTCTACAAAGTGAGTCCAGGACAGCCAAGGCTACATAGAGAAACCCTGTCTCAAACAAACAAACAAAAAAGGTTGACATTCTCTGTTGAGAAGCCCAGACTCACTTTTGTTTTAGGATTACAAAGCTCGCCTGTGCACCTCTACCTTTCTTTCTCTTGCCTGTTACCCTTGTATGTGTATCTGCGTTTCATGAGGCCTGGAGTCCAAACCCCAGGATCCTGCAAACACCTGTAAATACAGATTCCAGGAATCACACACCCTCTTCTTAGGCAGAAATAATGAAAAACTCCCAGTAATCAGGAGGAACATAAATTTACAAATTATATGACAAAAATGCAAAACTTTGTCCTTTTAAAATGTAGCTCACTGCACTAGGGAGGCAGAGGCAGGCGGATCACTTTGAGTTCGAGGCCAACCTGGTCTACAGCAAAGGCTACACAGAGAAACCCTGTCTCAAAAACCAAAAAAAAAGAGTAGCTCACAAAAGAGTTAGGACCTGGGTCATGAATGAGGGGGACTTAAAACTCACAGTTCCTTTGATACCAGTGACCCAACAAAGTGCTGTCCCCTCTCCACCCACTTGATATGCTGCTTCTGAATATCAAGTTAGAAACCACTCAGCAAAGGGCCCTGGACCACAGTCCATACACTAACAATTATATTATATTTTGTAATAAATGTTTTAAAAAAACAAGTGATATTTCATACTCATTTTTATGTTCAATGCACAGAGCTTAGAATCCTATCATTTAAAGTTAAGACTGAGCTATAAAAGGAACTACAAAAAGCCCTTTTGCCAAGTACAAATGCTAAGTAAAAATATCTAGTGTTATACAAGTAGAGTACCATAGACAGAATTTTAAGTTTATAAGAAAAACTCAAGACGCATCAGCTCAGAGTATCTAGTAGTACATGGCAGGGCCTCATTGCCAAAACACAAAAGGGGAAGAAAAAAAAAACCCAAGGTATTCAAAACAAAATAAAACGGAGAGAAAACAGTAGCTTTGTAGACTATTGTGGTAGGCTGCTTTAAGCTCCAACTTGAGAAACAAAATACAACATGTAGGGAAGAATCCTTGTGAGAGATGGCAGAAAACATCTCACTAAAGATGTTAAAACATCTCTCCTTCCTAAACTACAAGAAACAGACTTCCGTGAGATCTTCAAGGATTGTCCTGTCTGAAAACAAGAAGTCTGCCCTCTGTCTCCCACTGTCCTTCTGTCACCACAGTCATATTTCCAATGGAACTTCAAAGCAAAGGCTATGAAAGCCACTGTCGTGAGTGGTGGTAGGGACAATCACTTGGCATCAGCTTTAGATTGAAAAATAAAAAATCAACCTTACATACACATTAAGACTACAGAGAGGCCACCATCCTTAGCAGCGTATTTTTTTATTTTATTCTAGACATATAGAGAAACTATTTAAAAAGTCAAATAACAAACAAAATTTCATTCAAAAAACAAAATATAAAAACTAATTAGATTTTATCCCATGCCAACAATAAAATATGTTTTTGAAGCCAGGCAATGGGGGTGCGGGCCTTTAATCCCAGCACTCAGGAGACAGAGGCAGGTGGATCTCTTTAATTTGAGGCTAGTCTGGTCTACAGGCTGGCCCAGGGCAGCCAAGGATACAGGAGGAACGCTATCTCCTAAAAACAAAAACAAAAAATGTTATTATGTGAAACAATAATTTTAAGGGTTGTTTTTTTTTTTGCTTTTTTTTTTTTAGGGCTAGGGAGAAGGCCCAGCACATGAAGTGCCCGCTTTGCAAGCAGGAGGACCCGAATTCAGACCCTGAGCCACATAATATCTGTGCAGCACTGCCCACTTCTTTCCAACTCCAGAGCTTTGGTGTGGTAAGAGCCAGCCAGCCTAGTCACAATGGCAGTCTCCATGTTCAGTGGGATTGTGACTCAGAGCTAAGGTAGAGAGCAGCTGGAAGACGTCGGACACAGACCTCTGGCCTCCACACAAAGTATAGAAAACTCACACCTATGCACTTTGACATGTATTCAATTGCTCACTGTAATGCTGTAAGCTAGGTAATACTGTAATCATCATGTACAGCTGAATAAAATGAGGCAACAGAAGTCGTTAACCTGTGCAGGGCCCTGGACTCAGTAAATGGCAGCAGACAAGATCTTGACTGAAGTTGTCAAATATTCAAATCAACTACAGCATTCATTTAGTTAACAATTTTTACTAAGAGTCTATTAGGTACCAGGCATAGCTAGGCATAAATTTAGGAATAAATCTAATAAGATCTCTACCCTAGAGCTAGGAAGAGAGAACACATGTAAAGCATATGTGTTCTTTATGCTGATATGCTATCAGCACATATCTGATAATATATGTGAAGGAGTAAAAGAACAAAACAAAAGAGTTTAATTTAATGCAGCACCCACACTGCTTGTCTAGGCTACAACAAGGGTCTGCGGATTGAAAAGACAACACAACAATGGGTCATTCGTGCTAAGAGAATGCCGTTTATTGGGAGTAACAGAGCTGCTTATATAGGAGAGGAACCAGCAACTGAACAGCACTGTGGAAAGTCCCCAAGAGGGAGCAAACCAAAGGCCAAACAATGAGACTCAAAACAAGGAAAATGAAGGCAATCAGCAGACCACAATGTTTCAACT
Source organism: Acomys minous (assembly GCF_964271855.1). Taxonomy (NCBI): domain Eukaryota; kingdom Metazoa; phylum Chordata; class Mammalia; order Rodentia; family Muridae; genus Acomys; species Acomys minous. The sequence goes on along the minus strand of NC_140496.1, from coordinate 53,926,411 downwards.
GCAGACAAAAACAGGTAATGGTTCGGTACCAGCACAGCTGCGGCTCCCCACAGGTCCCCCTTCTATATATAAAATGAGCTCCTGCTGTAGGTCGTCCAGGATGTCAATGTATGTCTTACCCGTCATGGGAAAGTCCATGTATATCATGAACTTCCTGTCTTAGGTTGATCATACATCCCCTGGATCTTACCCATCATTGAAGACTCATTTATCCAGATTTTGGAAGTGGGATTGTCCATAACTAAGGACAAGACTGCTTGCTTTAGCCTGAATTGTTGAGCAGTGTGTATGTGTGGAGTCGACATAGAAGCATAAGGGATAAACCTCCTATGCCACAAGCCATGGTACCAATGGCCAAAGTTCCATCCCACTCCTTCATCAGGTTGCCAAAAGTCTGCAATCCTTGCAAAAATGTGCCTCCCATAATAGGGGGAATCTGAGTCTTGTTAATTTTAACAATTTGGGAAGCCAATTGCCCTGTATAATTTGTAAATTTTCCTTCCAAGGTCCGGCCAAATACTGATTGAGTGTGCGAAGGTGACGGGAAGCGTGAGTGGCTGGAACAGGGGTAACACGAGTATGGGGGTACACAGGCGAGCAAGTAGCCATGTGCGTGTCCCACAGCACGTCATGAAAGACCCTCAGTTCAGCAAGTTAGCTTGAGTAACGCCATTTTTGCAAGGCTTAACAAGCACAGGGTTTCAACAAAGTAGATGGCCCCCTCATGACCTCCGGTCCTGGAAAAGTACCGAGCAGCTGGCCATTGCCAAACAGGATGCTTGTGGTCGGCCACCTGGCCTAAACTGACAAACAAACATACCCACTTCCCTGTTCCGAGAAAAACAGGCCGTTGACCTGGGTTCGACCCGACCTCATTTAAATCCTCCAATAAGAACCCCGTAACTATGCCTCTCGCTTCTGTACATGCGCTTTTGGCTCAAAACCCTATAAAAGGGCTCTGCTCCCCTCACCGGGCGTGCCAGTCTTCCGAACAGGCTGAGACGCCCAGGTACCTGCACCTATCAATAAAGCCTCATGTGTTTGCATCCGAACATCTTGGTCTCGCTGGTCCTTGGGAGGGTCTCCACGTCTAAGACACCCACCTTGGGGGTCTTACATTTGGGGGCTCGTCCGGGATCCGAGACCCCCACCCAGGGACCACCGACCCAATTTCGGGAGGTAAGGTTTTCTCTCGCTGGCGTGTCTTTGTCTTCTGTCTCGTCTCTCTGAACTTCTCCGAAGCTCGATCAGGCATTTGGTATTTGGCGGAGACTAGAAGGAGCTGACGGGCTCGGACTTCTTCTCCGCAGCCTCCGAGAGACGTCTCGGGGGCTCTGGGGACCTAAGGTCCCATCGGGAAACTGACCCACCCGGGTCTTTTTGGGGCCTTGGATCTTCTGGGAGGCTATCAGCCTCATCCAGGAGACGAGGGATCCGGACCCTCTCCACCGTCTCCGCTCTTAGGTTTACTCTCACTTTGGCGCACGCGTGCCGCATGGCTTGTCTCAGTTTGTGTACTCTCTGTTTTCCTAATTGTTTTATGTATATTTGTGTTTGAAAAAATGGGACAATCTGTCAGTACCCCCCTAACTTTGACTCTACAGCGTTGGAAAGACATCCGGACCATCGCCCACAATCTCTCGGTGGAGGTCCGGAAAGGAAAATGGGAAACCCTGTGTGCCGCCGAATGGTCCTCTTTTAATGTGGGCTGGCCCTGGGACGGTGCCTTTAACCTGTCTCTCATCTTACAGGTGAAGGCCAAGATCATGGATCTCAGTCCTCACGGACACCCTGACCAGGCCCCCTATGTTATTACTTGGGAATCTCTAGTCCGCGACCCACCACCCTGGGTCAAACCTTTCCTTTCGGCCCCGCTCCTCACTATCCCCTCCGCACCTCCCGCGCCCCTCGCTTCTCCCCTTACCCCTCTTCCCGCTCCTCCTCCTTCCTCAACCGGTCTTTATCCTACAGTCGTCAAGCCTCCCCCTAAGGTCCTTCCCCCGGACGAAGGGCCTCTCCTGGACCTCCTGACAGACGACCCCCCTCCCTACCAGGTCCCCCCACCTCAACCTCTGGCGGCCTCGCCGCTGCCTGACCAGGATGAAGACAACGCGGCCCCTTCACCAGTTGCGGGCAGGCTCAGGGGCCGCCGGGAACAGCCACAGCCTCCCCCGGCAGCCTTCCATGCCTTTCCCCTGCGGGCCGGGACGGGGGGCCAAATTCAATATTGGCCCTTTTCTGCCTCAGACCTATACAACTGGAAAAATAACAATCCTCCTTTTTCCAAAGACCCCTCCAGACTCACTTCTCTTATAGAGTCCATTCTAGTCACCCATCAACCCACTTGGGATGACTGCCAGCAGCTGCTCCAGACCCTCTTAACCACGGAGGAGAAGCAGCGGGTGTTCCTTGAGGCCAGGAAGAGCGTCCCGGGGGCGAACGGGCGACCCACTCAGTTGCCTAATGAAATCAACAGCGCCTTCCCCCTGGAAAGACCGGACTGGGACTTCAACACGGAGGAAGGTAGGGCTCACTTACGTCTCTATCGCCAGTTGCTTATAGCGGGTCTCCAGAAGGCCGCCCGCCGGCCCACTAATTTGGCCCAGGTTAAAATGGTCACTCAGAAAGCTGACGAGACACCGTCTGCCTTCCTAGAGAGATTAAAGGAGGCTTACTGGGTCTATACGCCTTACGACCCAGAGGACCCTCTGCAGGCCACTACTTTGGCAATGTCCTTTGTATGGCAGTCAGCACCAGATATTAGGCGGAAATTAGAGAGATTAGAAGAGTTGAAAGAAAGTACGGTGCAGGACTTATTGAAAGAAGCAGAGAAAGTATATAATAAGAGAGAGACCCCGGAAGAAAGGGAAGAAAGAATTAGGAAGGAAAATGAAGAGAAAGAGGAGAGACTAAGGAAAGAAGTGGAGGAAAGAGAGAATGTTCGAGACAGGAGGCAAAACAGGGAAATGAGTAAATTATTGGCCACCATAGTGACAGGGCAGCAGCAGGATAGACAGGACCTGGGAGATCGAAGAGGTCCCCGAGTGGACAAGGATCAATGTGCTTACTGTAAAGAAAGGGGCCATTGGGTCCGCGACTGCTCTAAGCGGCCACGAGGACCCCGAAAGCCAAAATCTGTGACCACCCTCCTCAGCCTGGAAGACTGAGGAGGTCAGGGTCAGGAGCCCCCCCCCCAAACCCAGGCTAACCTTAAATGTGGGGGGGGGCAACCGGTCACCTTCCTGGTCGACACGGGAGCCCAGCACTCCGTCCTCACCTCCTCCCCAGGACCCTTGGCCGACAAGACAGCCTGGGTCCAAGGAGCCACTGGAGGAAAACGATACCACTGGACCACAGAAAGAAAGATCCAACTCGCCACCGGTAAGGTCTCCCACTCATTCCTGCATGTTCCAGGTTGCCCTTACCCCCTGCTGGGGAGAGACCTCTTGACAAAACTTAAGGCACAAATTTTCTTTGACGGAGGCCATGCCCATGTTACTGGGCCCCAGAGGCAGCCCCTACATACCCTAGTCCTGAGCCTGGACGATGAATATAGACTCCATGAGGTTGAGGACACTGGGACTGAACCTGAAGCCTCCTGGCTTGACACTTGCCCAGCTGCATGGGCAGAGACTGGAGGACTGGGACTGGCCATTCGCCAACCCCCCTTGCTAGTCAATCTCAAGGCATCGGCAACCCCAGTCTCCATCCGACAATACCCGATGTCAAAGGAGGCATATCAGGGTATCTGGCCCCACATAAGGAGACTTTTAGACCAGGGGGTCCTAGTGCCTTGCCAGTCGCCCTGGAATACCCCTCTCCTTCCCGTCAAGAAACCAGGAACTGGTGATTACCGCCTGGTACAAGACCTACGGGAAGTAAACAAATGGGTAGAGGACATCCACCCAACCGTGTCTAACCCGTACAATCTACTCACTGGCCTACCCCCTACCTATACCTGGTACTCTGTGTTAGATCTCAAGGATGCCTTTTTCTGCTTGAGACTGCATCCTACTAGCCAGCCCCTATTTGCCTTTGAATGGAAGGACCCAGACTTGGGACTGTCTGGACAGTTAACATGGACCCGACTTCCCCAAGGGTTCAAAAACAGCCCCACCCTTTTTGACGAGGCCCTACATCGGGACCTGGCTGACTTCCGGGTACAACACCCAGATCTGGTACTGCTCCAATACGTGGATGACCTCCTCTTGGCAGCCAGAACAAAGGAAACCTGCGAAAGGGGGACCAGGGCCCTCCTCCAGGCTCTTGGGGATCTGGGCTATCGAGCCTCTTTCAAGAAAGCACAAATATGTTTGTCCCAGGTGACCTATCTGGGATACCAGATCTGGGATGGCCAGAGATGGCTTACGGAGGCCCGCAAACAGACTGTTTTGCAGATTCTAGCCCCAAAGATGCCCCGGCAACTACGGGAGTTTCTAGGGACAGCCGGTTACTGTCGCTTATGGATTCCAGGATTTGCTGAACTGGCAGCCCCCCTGTACCCCCTCACCAGGCCAGGAACTCTGTTTGCTTGGGGAGATGCCCAACAACAGGCATTTGAGGATATCAAGCAGGCACTGTTGTCCGCCCCTGCGTTAGCACTCCCCGACTTGACCAAACCATTCGAACTGTTCATTGATGAAAAACAGGGGTACGCGAAGGGGGTACTAGTCCAGAGGCTCGGCCCCTGGAAGCGGCCAATCACTTACCTATCTAAGAAGCTGGACCCAGTGGCCTCAGGGTGGCCACCATGCCTGCGGATGGTAGCCGCAACTGCACTATTGGTTAAGGACTCTAGTAAACTCACCATGGGGCAACCCATCACACTCCTGGCCCCCCATGCAATGGAGGCTCTGATAAGACAGCCCCCGGACCGCTGGCTCTCAAATGTCCGCATGACTCATTACCAAGCCCTGCTCCTAGATTCTGATAAAATCACCTTTGGGCCAGTGGTCAATCTCAATCCAGCCTCTTTGCTCCCCCTGCCGGGAACATCGGAAACCCACAACTGCCTCCAGATCTTGGCAGAAGCACACAGAACTAGACCGGATTTATCTGATCAACCCCTCCAAGGCGCAGACTTCACTTGGTTCACGGACGGAAGCAGTTTCCTGGAAAAAGGGGAACGTCGAGCCGGAGCCGCCATCACCACCACCGATCAGGTAATCTGGGCCAGCCCTCTGCCTCCAGGAACCTCGGCCCAACGGGCCGAACTCATTGCCCTGACCAAGGCACTACAACTGGCCGAAGGAAAAAGACTCAACGTATACACCGACAGCCGGTATGCTTTCGCCACTGCCCACGTCCATGGAGAAATCTACCGTCGAAGAGGCCTGCTCACATCAGAAGGCAAAGAAATCAAGAATAAGACTGAGATATTGGCCTTGCTTAAAGCCCTATTTTTGCCACGACAGCTCAGTATCATGCACTGCTCAGGCCACCAGAAGGGCACTGCCCCTGAGGCTATTGGAAATTGCCTTGCCAACAAAACAACGAGAAGAATAGCCTCTACTGCCAACCCCCTGATGGTCCTTGCAAATGAGGAGCCTCCCCGACCACCAGAAGCTTCGGAAAAAACATCCCGCTCTGGATGGACTTACACAGAAAAAGACATAGAACTACTAAGAAAAATGGGAGCCACTTGTGACGCACCCAACCAATGGGCATACCAGGATAAGATTGTCATCCCCATGGAAGCCACCGCCTACCTCATTGATTACCTCCACAAGTTAACCCACCTGAGCGAAAAGAAAATGAAAACCCTGCTGGACCGTGAAAAGTCTGGAGCAATCTTACTGGGAGAGAAGGAAGCCCTGCAAAAGGCCACGACAACTTGCAAGGCCTGTGCCATGGTTAATGCTAACCGCTCCACTGTTACTGCCGGTACATGGTTAAGAGGACATCGTCCAGGGACCCATTGGGAGATTGATTTTACAGAGGTAAAACCTGGCATGTATGGATATAAATATCTTTTAGTCTTTATAGATACCTTTTCAGGCTGGGTCGAAGCTTTCCCCACCAAACATGAAACGGCTAAGATGGTCTCAAAGAAGCTCCTTGAAGAAATATTCCCCAGGTATGGCATGCCCCAGGTACTGGGGTCAGCTTTCGTCTCCCAGGTAAGCAGGATGGTGGCTCAACTATTGGGGATTAATTGGAAATTGCATTGTGCATACAGGCCCCAAAGTTCAGGTCAGGTAGAGCGCATGAATAGAACCATTAAGGAGACTTTGACCAAATTAACGCTGGCAACTGGCACTAGAGACTGGGTAACCCTTCTCCCCTTGGCCCTGTATCAGGCCAGAAACACACCAGGTGCCCATGGATTGACCCCATTCGAGATCATGTATGGCTCACCCCCTCCCCTTGTTAATTTCCTTGATTCAGATATTGCCTCCTTTGCTAACAGCCCATCTCTATAGGCTCATCTTCAAGCTTTACAGATGGTCCAGAAAGAGGTATGGAAACCCCTAGCTGAGGCTTACAAGGAACAGACTAACAAACCTGTGATTCCCCACTCTTATCAGATCGGGGACTTCGTCTGGGTACGTCGCCACCAGACTAAGAACTTAGGGCCTCGGTGGAAAGGACCCTACAATGTGCTGCTGACAATGCCTACGGCCCTTAAGGTAGACAGGATCGCCTCCTGGGTCCATGCTTCTCATGTAAAAAGGGCGCCCCCACAGACCGGCCAAGATGGATGGACCCTGGAAAGGACTAATAATCCTCTTAAGCTGTGTCTGCGTCGGAGACACAATCTTGAATCCGGACCACAACCCTCATGCCCTGGTGTCACAGACATGGGAAGTAACCAATGAAGAGGGGGACACCATCTGGTCAATCACTGCAGCACACCCCCCATGGACTTGGTGGCCGGACCTAACACCAGATATTTGTAAGTTGGCAGCTGGGTCGCTCACCTGGGATCTTCCCGACCACACCGACCTCTCTCGCCCCCCGGCTGAAAGGCTATGCGTCCCAAATGGGATAGGGAGCACTTTCGGGTGCTCAGGACAGTTCTACTGGGCCAATCTCCGGTCTGCAGAATTTTATGTTTGTCCGGGACAGGGCCAAAGTTGGAAGCTTAGACACAAGTGTGGAGGAGCCTCTGATTTCTATTGTGCTACATGGGGTTGTGAAACTACAGGTGAGGCTTCCTGGAACCCTGCCTCCACCTGGGACCTGATCACGGTAAAGAGAAACAGTAGGTATGACAGGCCAAACCAGGGAGAAAGAGATGGATATAAATACCCCGAGGGCAAATGCGCCCTCAGCAATAGCCCACAAGGGCCATGTAAAAACAATTACTGCAACCCCATAGTCATCAAGTTCACAGACAAGGGAAAACAAGACCGACGGAGCTGGCTTAGAGGGAACACCTGGGGATTGCGCTTATACGCTGCAGGGAAAGACCCCGGGTTAATTTTTAGAATTAAATTGACCCTAACAAATCCTCCTCCAATGCCCATAGGGCCAAACCCTGTCCTGGCTAGACCACCGCCCGTTAAACCAGGACCCAGGCCCACTTCCCAGTCTGCTCCCCGGACGCCACCCTCGACAACCCCCAACACCCTCTCTGCCTTAGACTCACACCCTAGCACGGAAAACCAACTCTTAGACTTGGTTGAAGGGGCATATCAGGCCCTCAACTATACTTTCCCGGAAAAGACTGAAGAATGCTGGATGTGTCTCACCTCCCGACCCCCTTACTATGAGGGGATTGCCCTTGTGGCTAACGTTACTAACTCCACCACCCCAGACAGTCGGTGCCTCTCCAGTACCCCTCACAGCCTCACACTGTCCGAAGTATCTGGGCCCACTGCTAATCCTAATCTTGCTGCTCCTGTTTGGGCCTTGCATTTTAAATAGACTCATGCAGTTTATCAAAGACCGCCTCTCCATCGTTCAGGCCTTAGTCCTAACCCAGCAATATCAACAGCTTAGACAGACTGAGCAAGGTGCCATCGAATGAAAGATTCCATTCAATAGTTTCAAGAAAAGGGGGGAATGAAAGACCCTCAGTTCAGCAAGTTAGCTTGAGTAACGCCATTTTTGCAAGGCTTAACAAGCACAGGGTTTCAACAAAGTAGATGGCCCCCTCATGACCTCCGGTCCTGGAAAAGTACCGAGCAGCTGGCCATTGCCAAACAGGATGCTTGTGGTCGGCCACCTGGCCTAAACTGACAAACAAACACGCCCACTTCCCTGTTCCGAGAAAAACAGGCCGTTGACCCGACCTCATTTAAATCCTCCAATAAGAACCCTGTAACTATGCCTCTCGCTTCTGTACGTGCGCTTTTGGCTCAAAACCCTATAAAAGGGCTCTGCTCCCCTCACCGGGCGCGCCAGTCTTCCGAACAGGCTGAGACGCCCAGGTACCTGCACCTATCAATAAAGCCTCGTGTGTTTGCATCCGAACATCTTGGTCTCACTGGTCCTTGGGAGGGTCTCCACGTCTAAGACACCTACCTCGGGGGTCTTACAGTCAAACTGTTCCTGCACCAATGCAGTTAACTGATTCAAATTTAAAATGCCATGCTGTATCAGAAAATTCAAATGACTCTGAGTAGCCAAAGCATTGGGAGCTTCCCTTGACAACTTATCCACCATGTTGACAACTGTTACTGATTGAGATATAGCAAAGACAATAGCTGCAGTGATACCCAAGTCTTGTTCCAAGGTAAAGGCGCAATCCCAGGGACTCAAACAATAACAGCTGTTTCTTCATTAGTCCAACAGCTACAGAGATGGCATGTCTGTGGGGAGCAATTACTTCTCTGCGAATCCTCTGGTATGGCTGCCTTCCCCTTGCTGAGGTTGGTACTCATCTTCTGCAGCCATACTGTGCTGTGGATTCCCACTAGCATGAGTAAGGGCGGGTTTTTCACCAGTGCCCATACATTCTCCTGTTGGCTGAAAAGAGGAAGCAGCCACAGGAAGCACACAACACTCAGGAACCCAAATAGGTGATCCATGATCCTGCAGAAATATGCAAGCAAACCCTCTGGCCCAGACCAACAGAGGGTCTGGGCCATTCCATTTTCCAGTGGCTAGGTCCTTCCATCGGGTCATGCCTTTGTGTTGCACAGGGGCCTTCCAATGCCTATCAGCAGCAGAATGACCTGAGGGATCGACAGTCAAAAAATTCAAGATATATAGAATACGGGCTAAATAAGAATGTGGGGAGGAAAGGTGCTCCCCTTTCTTTACTTTTAACTAGATAGGCCTTAAGAGTACGATGGGCTCTTTCCACAAGTGCCTGGCCTTGTGGATTGTAGGGAATTCCAGTTTTGAAAATAATGTAATAATTAATACAAAAGGCTTGGAATCCTGAACTGGTATACGCAGGTCCATTATCTGTTTTGTACTGTTTTGGAGCACCCATGTAGGCAAATGCTTGTAGACAATGAGCCTTAACATCCTTCAACTTTTCGCCCAAATGGGCAGAAGCACAGATAAAGTGGGAAAAGGTATCAACAGAAGTATGGACATATTGAAGCTTCCCGAATCTAGGAATATGGGTAACGTCCATTTGCCAAATGTGATTGGGCATAAGACTTTTTGGATTAACTGTTTGAAGAGAGGGTAGAAACTGCACAGGAGGGGCAATTTTTAACAATTTTAATGGCTTGGTCTCTGGGAATGGAAGTATAAAATGTTAAGGAACCAGCGTTTAAATGGAAGCAAGAATGTAAGGTACATGCCCTATGACAATTATTTTCTAAAGAATGGTCTGCAGCAAGACTTATGGTCACTTGCGTATATGCATCAGCCAGGTTATTTCTAGCACTCAGGGGTCTAGGAAGATTAGTATGGGCCGTGAGGTGGCCAAGAAACAAAAGCTCAGTGCGTGACCAATTGAGCCCCTGAAGGTGTAACAAACTATCATGTACTGTGGATAGGGGCGGGCGGGGGGGGGGGCAGGGGGGGTTATATAGGCTGCAGTTTCCAAAGGAGAAACTATTTGGGTAACATATTGACTATCTGAATAAATATTTAAAGGCAGAGAAGGAAAAAGTGGAAGGGCAGTAACTACAGCAATTAATTCTGAAACTTGGGCAAAGCGAGAGGGAACTTGTACCTGCTTAACTATGGACCTGGACACAACCACACCAAGACTTTAGAGGGGTCATCAGTAAAAAACCCCATCTGAGCCCCAGGAATGGGGGAATGGCACACAACCCGAGGAAAAATAATCGGATGAAATTTTTAAAAATCAACCAACTTATTAGGAGGATAATGAGTATCAAAATTGCAGGTCATAGAGGATAAAAATGCGGCCCAATCATCATTAGAATTTTGCAGCCATGTCAATTGTGAAGCAGTCAGGGGTGAGATAATCAAATTGGGTGCCTTAAGCAAGAGTGAAATAACAGCCTGAGGGTAAGAGAGTACCACTTTAGCCAGTGAGGCTTGAGTGTGAACCCATAAAATAGGCGCAGTTTGCCAAAAAACCCCTGTGGGACTGTGGGAAGTACAGAAAACAAGAAGCAACAAAGTTTTATTATGATGCACATAGTGACATGTGCAGTGGACAAGGCCTTTTGGAGCAACTGTAAGTATTCTCGCCCCTGCGTGTAAGGTGCCTAAGAGAGGTTGGACTAGAATCCCCTGTCAGAATGTCAAAAAGGGGTTTTAACTGCCCTGTTGTTAATCCTAAACTGGAGCATATCCAGTTAATATTCCCCAACAGTTCCTGAAAGTCATTGAATGTCCACAGACTGTCAAGACAAAGAGTAACTTTTTGTGGTTTAATACCATTATGAAGTAAATAGTGGCCTAAATACTGATAAGGAAATTGTTTCTGAACTTTCTCAGGTGCTATATGAAGCCCAGCTGCTCCTAGGACATCCTGAAGATCTCCAAAAGCCTGTAATAATTCATTCTCTTAGGGGGCTGCCAAAAGTATGTCATCCATATAATGGACGATATATGTCAGCGTACTTTCTACAGATAGGATCAATAGCAGCTGCCACGTAGGTCTGGCAAATCATGGGGCTGTTAGCCATACCCAGGCCAGCACGATCCACTCATACTTCTGATAGGGCTGCCTTAAATTTGTGGATGACACGCTAAATGCAAAGCAGGGGCAATCGTTAGGATGCAAAGGAATGGGAAAAAACAATCTTTTAACTCAATAACCAACGTATGCCAATCTTTTTCTTTTTTTTTTTTTTTTGGTTTTAAAGTGATGACTTTATTAATAAATATACATCTATATGATGATGTACATATGCCAATTCTTAGGAATAGCCATAGGGATGGGCAATCCGGGTTGAGTGGCTCACATAACTACCATGGTTTTATTAACCACCAGTAGGTCCTGTAAAAGTCTCCACTTACCAGATTTCTTTTTTATTACAAAAATAGGAGTGTTCCACGGGGAAGTAGATGGCTGTATATGACCTGCAGCCAGTTGCTCATTGACAAGTATCTTGGCAGCCTCCAATTTTTCTTTAGAAAGGGGCCATTGCTCAGTCCACACAGGATCATCACTCTTCCAGGAAATAGCAGTTGGTGCTATAGGAGGCTGCCTTACAATGGCCCCTACGGAAAATTTCCCAAACCCCATCTATCCGATGACTGCCAAACTGAGCCAAGGTCATCGGATATTGGTAAATTGCGTCCCTGCAGGTGCTTTCCCAAACCCTGCCCTGGACAGGATTCCTGGTCTGCAAGCATTCTTTGCACAGGCTGCGTAGTCAACACAGGCCCCATACCCACCAGAATATCCCTTCCCCATAGACTTACAGGAATACTAGGCAGCACATATGGTTGAAAAGTCCTGGAGTGGCCTTCGTCATCCCTCCATGTTAAAATCTTAGAACTTCTCATAGGGGCTCTTGCTGTGCCCACACCTTGAAGTTGAGTGCTGGTAGCTTGCAAAGGCCAAGCTTTTGGCCAGTGAGTCTGGGAAATAATGGAGGAATCTGCTCCAGTACTGAGCAAACCCTGACTTCCTACTATTTATAGCAAAGGTTAACATGGGTCGATCACCTAAGGTGGAAACCCAGCAAGCAAGAGGTCCAGTGGATCCAAATCCTTCATGTGACCTGGATGATTTTAAAAAGGGATTGTTGGTCTTAACTTTAGGGACAAGCACAAGCCAAGCAATACGGGCACCCTGGGAAATGACAGTAACCCCTTTAGTTGCTTCAAGCTAATTTGAATCTCCCCCATGCTATCTTCATCAATTATCCCAGGAACCACCCGTACCCCTTTCATGACAGCACTGCTTCTTCCAAGTAACAGTCCGAAGGTTCCTGAAGGTAGGGGCCCCAGGACTCCCATACCTATAGCCTGGCGTCCCATTTGTGGAGTTAGTACAACTTGGGAGGAGGCACAGAGGTCCAATCCTGTGCTCCCTGGGGTGCCTCGGACAAGGTCTCAGACAAAAAGGGATTTCTTTGCGGGCCAAATTGGATAGATGGCGTGACTGCTACAAGAGTATACCACAGAGAACACTCTCTGAGTATCTCCTGCTCCATCTCCTGCACGCCAGGCCCTGTTCAGTACACTGCTACATGAGTTCACCACAGAGTACACTCACTAAGTATCTCCTGCTCCAACTCCTGCTCACCAGGCCCTGTTCAGTACACAGCTACAGGAGTTCACCACAGAGTACACTCACTAAGTATCTCCTGCTCCAACTCCTGCTCACCAGGCCCTGTTCAGTACACAGCTACAGGAGTTCACCACAGAGAACACTCACTGAGTACCTGCTCTAGACTCGTCTCATCAAACGCCTTGCACTTAAGAACCAGTTCATCAGTTGGCTACCCAAGCTGGAAAATGGTGTCTTCAATCTATGGATGAAAAGCGTGTCCTAGGTCACATGACTAGCAGAGACACAATTCAAACCCACATCTAAACATCTTGGTCGTTCCACTTCAGAAGCCATTAAAGACCATGCTTGACAATTAAATAGAAGTACATGCAGTCACTGGAACTTATTAACAGTGACTGGTTGTTGAGAACCGTTTTGGGGGGTGTTTTTCCTATTCAGAATTTTAATTTTCAGTTGGGGTTAAGGTTACGGAGTTATATATTTAACACACATTAACTCTGAAAATTTGTATGTTTCTTCCTGAAAAACATAGAAATTCATCTTAAAAGTGATTCCTGTATTTTTAAACACTATTTTTAAACACGAATAGGCATTATTTACCATAAAAAGGAGTAAAGTTTCCTGACAAGATACAGGACCTACAAAACACAAACAAGAAAACAGTAATTAAAGAAAAATGACAAATAACTAGCTAAGCAGTGCCTGAGTGGCCCTGGATTGAGAGCTTCAGGTGAGCTCCCATGTGTCCAGCACATGCAGCACCACGAGGGCAGGAAGGGATTCTAGCAGCATTTGCCTGGGCACAGCCCTGCCAACATGGGACCTTAGGAAGGCCCATGGAAGGTAACATTAAGCAGAGCTAATGTGCACTTACTCACCTAAAGGAGGAACTGACATTCTTGAGGATTGGAGGAGCCAGAGACCACGCAGACAATATAAAAGTTCTTACATAGTCCTTAATAGTTAGAAAATCTGTTTATGATGTCTCTATTTTTATTACATACTATTTCTACTTTATACCTGGCCCAGGAAAAAGAGAGTGAAAAAAAAATCCTGATTAGACATGTATCACCTGTAGTGTTTTATTGAGAACCTCTACTATACGAAGGCCCGGGCTTTCCAAACCAGGGACAGGAAGAGCCTCCAAACACAGACAAGTGCTCCTCTCCATCTCCCTCCCTACACTTGGGGACAGGTGTACTGTATATGCAGGGGACAGATAAGTAACAAGGAAAAAGGAGTGAGGAACACACTGCCTCCGGGATGCCTGAGAACATGGGAAAGGGAGAAGCCTGCACCAGGGACCAGCGGCTAGGGGGCCTGAGAGCGCACCGGGCGCCCCAGCCAGGTGCTGCAGACGCAGGTGGAGCTGACGAGCGCGCGAGAGAACGGATGGCCCCGAGACCGGAGGGAGCTAGGACTCACCTTCCACGCCGCCCCAAGCCCACGCGAGGGCCCAGCCACAGCCCATGCTTCCTCACTCCCTGCATGGGTTCAGCGCCTTCCCGCCCTCCCGCCCTCCCCCCACCCCCCAGCGACCCGGGCGTCCTCTCCCGTCCCTGCTGCGCCCGCCTTCCATCTCCTCTGGCTCCCCCTCTGGTCCTCCAACTCGCCCAGCTCCCCATCCCGTCCTACCCCTGCTGGGCCCCGGCCACCCCCCCCGCCGCCCCCCCCTCCGCCACCCCCCCCCCCGCCATCTCTGCTTCGCCTGGCTTGCCAGGAACCACGGGCTTGCACAGCCACGCTGTCCCCTCCCACCCGCACCTGTGGTAGACATTGCCTCGGCTGGACAGGGACTCGTCCCTGGCTGTACGTGGGAAGAGCAGCGGCTCATCGTGCTTCAGCAACACGCTGGTGCCCAGATAACAAGTTTATGACCTCCCAGGGTCGGCCAAGGTGTGAAAAATGCCTGGGCGCAGCACCTGCAACTGATGTGCAGCAGCACGTGCTGCAAGGACGCACCTACTAGCACGTGCTCCCTTTGCACCCACTAAACAAGCCCTGACATTGGTACAAGAAAAAATGACAAATCATAGAGAGCTTTGGGTGACTGTTCAGACAGCAAACTATCTCTGTCATTTTTTCATTTTGGAAGCTGCTAACCTGCACTTCCTGTCTACTCAGGTAATTAATTTTCTTCCTTCTCAAGTCTCCAATAGGTTTGAAGACCAGTTGGTTTAGTGTTACAATTAAGCTTAGTTATGGTTAAGATGTTTTTAGTTCTAGATGGATGTTTTAAGTTGGCAAAGATGAGATATGATAGATAATGATGTTTTCTTCAAGGTTGCCAAATTAAATAGCCAAAACACTATGAATGAACATTTATATAATTCCTATTTCATGGTTCTTCTTGCTGTAGGTAATTTATTTCATATATGTATAATAATATAAATGTATATGTAAAAAATAAAAATAATAAAAAATAATAATTAAAAAATTATAAACCAACAACTAGAGTAAATTGACTGTACACAACCTTGGGATTTTGCTCTTATATCCACTCCTCAGACTCCCGCTGCACACCTGTGGCAAACTGGGCCACTTGAATGGATTCCTTCAAAAATTGTTGCCTCATATCCCTCCATAGTCATCTCTCTGAGCCTTACAGGTATTCCATAAAGCCCACAAGGACAAACTATTGTGGAAAGAGCTCATCAAACTTTAGAGGAATGCATTACTAAATTACAAGAAGAATTTAAATATGGTTTTCCACATCATATTCTCCAACATGCTCTTTTTGTGATCAATCATTGTCAATGAAAAGGCCCCAGTGTAAGTCTTCTCACAAGATGCAGGGTATCTTGATCTGACCTCATGGTTTTCAGCCACCTGAGCAGCAGAGCCAACACCTAAGCTCTGTGTGTGTGTGTGTGTGTGTGTGTGTGTGTGTGTGTGTGTGTGTTGGATATTAACCCTTTCCATTCCAGCCCAGGACCTACAGTCTCAGAGCTTGTGCCCCCATTTCTGGGTGAGCTATTGCCTGTAATTCTGAACCAGTCTTGGTCTGATGGCCCAGGAACCCATGCTTTAGATATTATTACTAATTCTCTTACTCGCCTAAGAGATTTGTTGCTGCTCTCATGTTAGGAAGGACAGCTAGGATCTGTCACAGCCTCTGCTACTCCATTGGTTCAACAAATGCATAAGACAGAACATATTAAACCGCTTTCTAAGAATGTTTCCTTATCACCTATTATACAGAATATTGATAAAATTTAGAGGGCAGAGTAAATGCATTAGAAGAAGCAGTTTTGTTTATAGGCAATCAGATTCAAAATATTAAGGTTAGATTGACTGTTTCTTGTCACTCACAGTTTAAATGGATATGCGTTACCCCAGTTCCATATAATTCATCTAAAATAACATGGGGACCAGTTAGGACCCATTTGCATGGCCCAGGGATAATTGTGATTTGGCAATACAACACTTGCTTCAACAAATTGCAGCTGTAAGCTCAGCTCAATCAGGACCTATCTCAGCTGCAGAAGTTGCAAATACATTTTGACAGACTCTGACATCCATTGTCTCGGGAAGGGACTTTGGTCATCTTTTATTACTAATTCAGGAATAATTCTGGGAATTGTCCCAGTTTTCACTCCTGTTCTTCCAGTCATCTTCTGAAGACTAAAAGAATGTTCTACATACCACACAACTGTCGGGAGCCGCTCCGCCATTACAAGATGACACTGGTTTCCTGTTTCCTGGTTCTTCACGGAAGCCCTTGCGGCCAGTGCGCATGCGCAATTACGTCATCCTTACATAACCTGCTTACGCAGACGATATGCTAATTGGGTATTCTCTAGAGCGCCAATGATAAGAGGACACATCCCTATACGCCCCTGAATTCCCTATATAAGCCTCGGGGTTTTTGGGGAAGACGTCCTTCGCATCTGCCATCA
Organism: Acomys minous; assembly: GCF_964271855.1. Taxonomy (NCBI): domain Eukaryota; kingdom Metazoa; phylum Chordata; class Mammalia; order Rodentia; family Muridae; genus Acomys; species Acomys minous. The sequence goes on along the minus strand of NC_140496.1, from coordinate 53,909,944 downwards.
AAAAAGAGCTGTACAATAAAATCGCTGTCAGAAGAATCCTGAGTTGCTGCGTCTCCTTTATCAGCGAAGGCTGCGCGCGACAAGTGGTGCCGAAACCCGGGAACTGCCGACCCCTGGGTGAAGGAACGACTTGAAGGACCCCTGACTGCTCGTCGGAAGAGGATTCAGAACTGACGGCGTGAGAAGCCTAGGCACTTTTCTGCAAGGTATGATTTCTGTTGTTTGGTACGGTCCGCTGTTGCTGGTTGCTTTCGTTATCATTTTGCTGTGTCGCCTCTGTCTCAGTTGTGGGAAACGGGACAAGACTTTCACGTCCCCTTTCTGTACTACAGATTAATTTACTGTCAGTCTCAGGTAGATAACTGAGCAAGCGCTCCCGCTCCTGTAGGTAAAGGAAGCATGGGAAATCAACAAGTTAAGCCGATTCTGGAGGCAACGCGGGCATTGCTTAGACAGAGAGGTTTAAAAATCCCAGAGCGAGTGCTGATTAATTTTTTAAAAGAGGTGGATCGAGTGGCTCCTTGGTTTACTTCCACAGGATCCTTATCCAAGGGGTCATGGAGTAAGTTAGGGACAGACTTGATTACTGAAAAGGAGCAAGGAACATTGAGAGCAGGCACATGGCCAGTTTATAAGATGATTAAATCATGTATAGAAGATGAGAGATGTAGGGAGACGGTTAACGAAGGACAGAGGGTTTTGGCCGACCATCAAGATAGTCTATCAGAAGCAGAAAAGGGAAGAGGTTTAGGGAGAAAGAAGAAACCTCAAACAAAAAGATTTGAGTTTAAGGAGGGAAAGGAGAAACAAAAGGAAGGAGAAAAAGAGGAAGCCAGGAGGCTTTATCCTGTCTTAGATGGACTCAAAAATCTCAGGGTGGAATCCTCTGCCTCTGAGGAGACGTCCTCAGAGGAGGAGGACCTTAAGCATGATTCGTCTAGTTCAGAAGAAGAAGAGGGACTAGATCCTGAGGAGCAAGCAGAGTTGGAGGAGAAAACAGCTCGTTATGAAGCAGGGAGATACGGGCCAGTCCCGCCTTATGCGCCTGGCTTTGCCCCTTCTGCACCCCCGCTAGAGGAAGCAGTAAGAAAGAAAAGGAGAACCAAGTTAACAGAAAAACAGGAAATCAAGAGGCAGGGAGTTGCAACAGCTAGTTCGTTAATATCAGAAAAAGAAAGACAGAAGATTAGAGCGGCCTTTCCAGTCTGGGAAGACGCCAATCAAGTCAGACAACACACGCCTTTGGATTTAAAAGGTTTGAAGGCACTAGCTGAAGCAGTCCAGACTTATGGGATCAATGCCTCTTATACACAAGCCTTAGTAGACAGACTCACAATTTCTGCTATGACGCCAGAAGACTGGTATAACACGGTCAAGGCATGCCTGACCATGGGTCAATATTTGGATTGGAAATCTATTTTAATTATTAGTCGGCTCCTTTGTGGGATCAATGGCAGCTGACACCAATGGCCATGATTAATGGAGGAGCATTTGGTAATACTACTTTCAGCTGGAATACATCTGACCTTTTTGAAACTTCTAACAGGTGATTCAGCTCGGATGCAAATGGAAATGTCAGGGTTATAAGAATTATATCAACTTATTCAAACAAGTTGCATTTCTCATTATCAACATGTGAGACAGACATGTTGGCCATTCATCACCGTGAGAAATGGTGAAATGGAAGGATGTTATTGATAACAAATGGAAAGGCCCAGATCCAATATTAATAAGATCCAGGGGAGCTGTTTGTGTTTTTCCACAGGACCAAGAAAATCCAATTTGGGTGCCGGTGCGGCTGACCAGGATAGGGAAAAAGGACGAGAAGGATGGAGACCCCGCTGCAGGTTCTTCTGAGTCTGCTGATGCTGAGTCCGGTGTTGAGGGCGCAGGAGCTTTGGTGGGGAATACTGTCAGTGTACCCTGTCCCGTTTCCAGTGATGTATGATGCATAAGTTTTTCCACGCTTTTTCTCTACAAATGCAACCATGAATACTGCATATTTGCCTCAAGGAACAACTGGACATCTTATGGCAATTGGCCCAATTAGGATGTAAATGGAAATATTCGGGCTTATGTGTTACGTCTGTACCTTATGAAAATTTTACCCGTGCAGCAAATTTGTCTCGACAATTATCCAAGTACTTATTATCTATTTGGTCATCCCAATTTGACATAACCATGAGAGATTTGAGACTTGCCATAACTCATGTTAATTCCACCTGCATAGACCCCCCACTAGCTGAAAATCTTTCTTCTTGGATGAATAGAGCTGTATCTTTTGTTAAAGAATGGATGGGGATGGGTTCATTTGGCCTTATGTTAGCTGTGGGACTGGTTTTCTGTCTTTGGTTGCTCTGCAAATTTAAAAGACAACAATAGCGTGACAGAATTGTGCTTGCACAGGCTATGCTTGCTGTGGAACAAGGGGCATCTCCTCAGGTTTGGCTTAGCATGCTCAAACATTGAGACACTATCCTGATTCTAGCATTCCTGACGGGCACAGGTTCCCATTGCACCAGGATGCTACAGGATAGACCTGTGCACCTCCCGGGGCTCGAGTTCCCATTGCACGGGAATTCAGGTGTACAGGGTCTCTGTCCATGTAACTTCCTTGATCGCTCCCTGCTGCTGATGCGGAGAGCTGGATCGGTAATTTCATGGCTTCAGTTTGGCATTTTTAATTGAAAGTTAAGGGGGAGATGTCGGGAGCTGCTCTGCCATTACAAGATGACACTGGTTTCCTGTTTCCTGGTTCTTCACGGAAGCCCTTGCGGCCAGTGCGCATGCGCAATTACGTCATCCTTACATAACCTGCTTACGCAGACGATATGCTAATTGGGTATTCTCTAGAGCGCCAATGATAAGAGGACACGTCCCTATACGCCCCTGAATTCCCTATATAAGCCTCGGGTTTTTGGGGGAAGACGTCCTTCGCATCTGCCATCAAAAAGAGCTGTACAATAAAATCGCTGTCAGAAGAATCCTGAGTTGCTGCGTCTCCTTTATCGGCGAAGGCTGCGCGCGACACACAACAGATGCACAAAACAGCACATACATCACATAGGAGGAAAAAGGGTTCAGAGAGCAAAGGACATAAAGCTAGGAAGGTTTGGAAGAGCCTTGTGTGGGAAGCACTGGATGTTCAGGAGGCAGAATTACAGGAGTGCACTGGTAGAAATGATTGCCAACTGGCAGCTAAGCAAGGCACCAAGCCCAGATATTCTTGTCTCAAGAGCATTCAACACATAAGCAGCAATGAAGGGAAAACTTGCAGAAGAAATTACAATACAAGAAGGTACAGGAAAAGGAGAAAAATACAATATAAAGAAACATTTCAAAATAGATGAAGCACATTTATCGTGATGAGGAAAAATCAAAACAAACAGTAACAAAAGAACCAACAGATGATAAAACAATGCAGACAGACTGTAGAAAAATGGCCAGAAAGAAAGTTGTGAGAATGTTCATGGAACAGTCTAGAAGCTTCGTTTGTCCTCATTTTTATATATGAGCTAATCGCATTATTCCAAACTCCATGTGCTTCCAGATGTCACTGCTATAGTTATGGAAGGGGTCATTTTGCACATGATGATTTGGGACAAGGAGAGGGAAAAGCAAGGAATATAGCACTTTACTACATGGGAAACTATTTTCAAAGACTGAGCCAGAAGCTAGAAAGATCTGACATCAGAGCCAATCCAAGATCCAGGAAGAAGGAGGAAGGTGGCTTCATCGGTAATTCTAGGGTGGAGAAACTCATTTCAGAAAGTCTCCTGACACCAAGAAGAGGACTTAGGAAAGACAACTGAAAAGAAAGGAGAGGAAAGAAAGAGAATTCTGATATGAGTCACTATGGCATCAGATTGCCCTTCCTTAGCAAAACCCAAATACACAGTATTCACAAGTGTATGACAGAGAAGAGGAAAGAGCCAGTGTCCGACAGATGGACATATGTCACAAGTAGAATCACACAGGTCCATCAAAGCAGGCTAAGGTGTCTGTGAAAACAACAAACTGTCATGGTCAGGTGTCCCTGCCCCAGGCCTTATTCTTGATCAAACAAACTGGGCTGATGTAACTGCCTATGAAATTAGTAGCTGTGATTAATGATTTGAAGTAAACAGTGCCAGAAAGGGTTTCCTAAAGAAAATTTTCCTTTGGAAGTATTTAAAGGAGCAAGTTTTGTCTGCTTAGTTGTTTTGTCATTCTTCCCTGCACCAATTAAGGGATTGCAGATTCACAGATGCACTGGTATGGGAGCAGCAGCTGCCAGCTGGGCAAAACACCAAAGAGAGTTTTGTTTTGCTTTAGGGACAGGAGAGCAGGGGTATCTGAAATAAAAGGATGAAGATAAGAGAGACCTGCATAGAGATGTTTCAGTATCAATGGAGAACCATTGACAACATGGTGTACAAAAGGAAATCTGAAAATGGTTGAAGAATTTGAAAATGTACCTTGCTTCATCACCAATCCACCTCTTTGTTCCACCATCTTGGGAAGTCACTCTCCACCTCTGAAGTTGGAAATTTGCAGCAGACTCCTGAAAAGGCCCAGTTTCAGGCCTTAGATGGAATAGAAGCTTGTTCGTCAGGAGGAGGTGGCCTCTAGCTTTTGAGAAGGGGAGTGGGAACTTGAGGACCATTCGCTCCGAGTTTGACTGCTGTGATGTTTATTAACTACATCTGCTCAGATCCCTTCTGAGGTGCAAGGATGATTTCTGCTGCTTTCCCCCAGAAGTCTAGCTCTCTGTGATATGCAGAGGCCATTTAGAAAGAGCAGCTTCTGTCTATGGATATAAAATATGAGCTTTTGTAACAGGCCCCAAGACAGTAGTGTGACACCATGTTATAGGCACCATGTTGACTTAGAAGCCAGCACATAGCCTCCAACACCAGAAAAAATGGGAGCATAGACCTAAGCTTTCAAGACTTAGTCCACAGTTCCAGGATCAAGGAAAGTCCTAAATATAATAATCTTGTCTTTGGCTTTTCAATAGCTATCTGTTTTTGCTGACCAAAGAGTCAATCAAGATGTGATTTTTATTCACAAAAGAAAAAGAACTGTGAAGCTTGGAGCTGTATGATCTGGGCAAATTCTCCATGCCCTGGCCAGCTGGCATACAGGCTTTAAGAGTGTCTGTGTGTTCTCTAGGGAAATTACCGTGCAACACTTTCATATGTGAGTTCCTCACAGTAATTAATTATATTTGCTTGAAAGAAGGTAGTTATTGACTTTTTAGGGTTATCATAACACAATGTCACAGACTAGGTGACTTGAAACAACAGAAGGGGGATGGAGAGATGGCTCAGCGGTTGGGAGCACTGACTGTTCTTCCAGAGGACCCAGGTTCAATTCCCAGCACCCACATGACAGCTCACAACTGTCTGTAACTCCAAAATCTGACACCCGTAGACATACAATGCACATAAAATAAAAATAAATAAACTAAAACAAACAAACAAACAAACAAAAGGTTATTTCTTACCCTGGAGGCTGAAGCCACACATGCACAGAGCCATGTGGTGTCTGAAGGCTCTACAGAAGGATCTGCCCTGGCCTCTGCCTAACTCCCAGTGGTTCCTGGGAGCCACTGGTGCTACTGGGCCTTTTCCTGTCCCACAGCCTTCTTCCTTCCTATGTGTGCCTTGGTGTGCAAATGCATCAGGATGCCTGTGGAGGAGTTTTGGTGCCAAGTACAACCCGGTGTGGCCGGGCTGTGATACTAACTTGATTGAGGAAAACTAACATCTCTACTGAGGTCACACTGACAGGTTTGGATTTGAATATATCATCTTAGGGGAAACAATTCAACTTGGAATAGGTAGGATATAAGATTAGCAGCAAATTTCCAAACACGGAGCAATCTGTTACTAATTAATAAAGGGGTGCTCTGAGGGCACTTGGGGTGTTCACAACCATTAGAGGTGCTGGTAATGCTTCAGGGTGTAGAAGATAAGGTTTGCGACAGCTTTGATGACTGCATCTTAGTGTTCTGTGCATCTCCTGTTCTCCGCTGAGAATGCTACATGAGGCATTTCTGAGTAAAAGACAAAGTTTTATTTAAGTTCTTGTTAAAATTAGTAGTATAATGAATGTCCCTTTCAGTTCAGGATTTCCAAAGGTGAAAAGACAAAAGACTCTTTGGAGCTAGCTCAGTGGTCAGAGCACTCGCTGCTCAAGCCTGCGTCTGGATCCCTGGAAGCCACATAGAGCCAGGCACAGCTGTGCACACACCTATAACCCCAGCGCCAGGCACAGCTGTGCACACGCCTATAACCCCAGAGCCAGGCACAGCTGTGCACCCGCCTATAACCCCAGAGCCAGGCACAGCTGTGCACACGCCTATAACCCCAGCACCAGGCACAGCAGCTGTGCACATGCCTATAACCCAAGAGCCAGGCACAGCTGTGCACATGCCTATAACCCCAGAGCCAGGCACAGCTGTGCACACGCCTATAACCCCCAGAGCCAGGCACAGCTGTGCACACGCCTATAACCCAAGAGCCAGGCACAGCTGTGCACATGCCTATAACCCCAGCGCCGGGGGAGAAGAGGACAGGATGATCCCTGGACATGCTGGCTGAGTCCCAGCCTAGTTTCAGGCTCAGCAAGAGGCTGTGTCTTAAGGGACAAAGGCTGAGAGTGATACATGGTGAACTGATGTCCTGCTCTGGCCTCCCTCATACAGAGGCATAAGCCACCCCCACACACGTGTGCACATGCACCACACCCACAAAAGGATTTATCTGTTTTCATGTTTTTGCCATGGTTAGACTGAGAGTTCTCTGGCAAAGAGGGGCTTCAATCTGCTCTGATAATAAATGGACAGTAACCAGAGTGCATTTCTAACCCAGTGAAGGAACACTCATGTCAGATCCACCTGCAGTGTTCAGAGGGTCTTTGACATTTGATGCTCATGCATGTCTGGCCTAAATGATTTTGCCAGGATTGTGTCACAGGCAGGTGTGGACCATGTTGGAAGCACCCTTAGCAAATCCTCTAAAATTTGCCTGCTTATGGTGATTTAACAGTATTATCAATGGATTCCTGCTATTATGTGTAATGCCAAGAGAAGCATTTTTGCTAAGTTCCATATTTAATTTTTTGGCATTACCAGTCAATTACCTCCAAAAGAACCAAATATTTATCTACAATGAATGCCTTAATTTTTTCTATTTGGCTTTTGTTTTATTTCAAATCAAGAGTTTGTCTCTTACAGTTAACAATGCCTTCTTTGAGTTCTTTTTTCTGTGTTATTATGTGGCCCTTTTTGACATAGAGGTCAACTGAAGTGTTTCCTGAGGTTCAGGGTTTTTGCATTTGAATGTTCTTTTAAAACATTTAAAAAGTGTGTGTGTGTGTGTGTGTGTGTGTGTGTGTGTGTGTGTGTGTGTGTGTAGATACAGAGGGAGAGACAGAGAGGGAGGAGAGAAAGTGAAGAGAGGTGGGGCCATGCGCAGGTGCCATGATGGGTGTGCAAAGGTCAGAGGATGAAGGAACCAGCCGGCTTAAGGACCCCCATTAAGGCCAAAGTCTGGGAAAATGTAAAAGTCGGCTTACTCAGTCTTCCCTTAAAGACCCCCATTAAGGCCAAAGCATGCAAATTTCTAGAGGGTCCAGCTTGAACAAAGGACAGACAGATATCAGATCACTGTGTGTTTGTGTGTGTGTGTGTGTGTGTGTGTGTGTGTGTGTGTGTGTGTCAGGGACAAGAAAAACCTTGAAGAGTCCAACTTGACTCAAGGTCTCATTCTGTGCTCAGAGGCCAGCTGGACTCAAGGACAACCAGCTGTGTTTAAATTTTCTACTACCCCTCCCCCCAACTAAAAAAGTTCATAAACGCCTCTTGTGACTGTTTCAACCAATCTCTTCCATAGGTTAACTTGCCCCTCCACCCATTATCCAACCACCAAACGCCAAGACTTGTAACTCCCTGCTTGCAGCTTTTCTGCCCAAATGCCAACCAATCACATACTGTAAAACTCATTTCTTTGTCTAAAACCTATAAAAGGCCTGTGCCTCTGTTTCTCGGGGTCTGCAGCTGGAAAGAGCTGGACAGACCTCATCGCGATGGCTCAATAAATTCCTATTCCTATGCATTTGCATCGACAACAGACTCTGTCTCTTAGTGGGGACTCCGGGGATAGACTAGAGGTCTCTCTAGAGGTCTTAGTCTTACAAGGACACGTTTAGGAATTGGTTCTCTCCTTCTACCATGTGGGTCCTGGAGACTGAACTGAATTGGTGGGTTGGTGGCAAGTTGCCTTTACCTGCCGAGCCATCTCACTGGCCTAATCTTCCACTTTTATGTTGTTCTCCCAGTTTAAAAAAAAAGATGTATTTTTACGATATTTTGGTGATGTGTGCATGCGTGTATTTGTGTGTAGGGTCTGTTCACTAGCTAGTACAGGTGCCCAAGGAGGTCAAAAGGAGTAGTTGGATCCCTGCAGCTGGGTTATAGGCAGTTGGGAGCCACCAGCAGGGGTGCTGGGAAGTGAGAGCTCCAGTGCTATGCAAGATCAGTAAACGCTCTGAACTGCTGAGCATTCTCTCCAGCCCCTGACAGAAGATTTTCCTTTAAAACACCACCTACATGTAATTAAATATAAAACAAACATTTTTAAACAAACTTAAAACGGAAATGAAAACTATTTGAGGTGCTGCATACGTCACTCAGTCTTGATCATTTCACACCATATACATATATGCAACTAGCATTCTGTATGCCATAAATATCTATAATTGTGCCAATTAAAAACAGACTAGAAGGAAAGCAAATGAGCCGCAGATGAGTCTCATGTAATTGATGAATACTGAATTTAGATTGTTTCTGAACAACAAGGGATTGCATGGGTTTTGTTAATGAGGTGCTCCTGTTTGGGTGCCATGGCAGAGCTGTATTTAGGTCCCAGTTTATTTTCCTAGGGTAGAGGTCCAGGAACTAAGGAAGTAATTCATGGAAAGAGGGTCTGATGTAAGAAAGTTTACTACCTGTGACATACAGCCGCCCCCAGGAATTCTCAAGGTCATTTTGTCAGACTTGGGAAATTCTGCATGTTTGTCCTTTTTACATAATGAAATTTGCCTTCTTATGGTACAGCATGCCAGAAGCAAGGAGGCTTTGCTGTTGTTGCAGCATATTTTAATTCCTCTTTGAAGGTTTTCTGTTTCTCCTGGGCTTAGGTTTTAATAAATATGCAAAATCAGTCTTAAACCTTTACTCATTTTTTAAGTTGCAAAGCGTCATCTACCCTTACTAGAATAGACTCATGAGGAATCTCAACTCCTTGGGCTCCCAACTAAGAACCTGAGAGAAATACAGCATGAGAAGAACTCAAGTAAACGTCTGCACAAAAGGCCAGGTGCATTGTTGGGTTTCCTATGAGAAGGGAAGCTAATATTGAGTACCTGGATCTAATGGTGCCAATGGTCATAACCCCAGTGGACAGAATGGCATCTGGATTAAGTATCGTTGGAAAAAGGAATCAAACTTTACTTGTTGTCTGTGGTTTTGCATGAATCAGTATCTATGCCCATGAGGCTTTTTCTTCCTGGACAACACCAGAGTACCACACGGGCAGGTGCAAAGAGTAATGAGTCTCTGGTTTATAAAGTCCTCAGCGGGCTGCATCCCTTTCTGAACTCTGTGTTCTCAAGGGTATTGAACAGGAACAGGTGAAGATCTGGAAAAGTCAACTCACACCTTGAGTGGTTTGATCCTTATAATTGTTTCTCAGTAGAACTCCTGTTCAGGGGTTATCAAAGGCCTGATGTAACCTCTCAGGTTGAGATTGGGTAAACTTTTCCTCACTAGCAAAGTACCATCTAAATTATGCTAGTGAGAGCGTGAGGGTGTGGCTCAGAGGGAAAGCACTTGCCTGGCAGACATGAACTCCGGGCCCCAGCTTCAGCCTGATAAATAAATTGCATTCCTGGAGAGAATAGAAGGATGCAGCCTGGTGCCAGAGCCTTGCCTCGCATACATGGTACATGGCTTTGGTGTCAGTACTACCAAATAAATAAACAAAGTCAAAGATAAGGAGGCAAGAGAGAAAATAAATTGTACTGGCCACGCGTGGTGGAGTTCCCAGCTGTTTTCTGAAGTAGTCCAGTGCAGAGCCTCTGGTGTTTACCTGAAGAACCCCCTCATGAATTTAATAGTGTGGTATCATGGAGAAGTTTGTGTTGATTGGCAGAGGGTCGGGAGTTACAGCCATAGACGAAGAGAGGGGAAAGTCTGAGCCCTGTTTGAAATCCCTGGACAGTTCAAAGGCTCCAAGGAAGGTGGGTGAAGACCATGGTAGAGTTGAAAGCAGACAGCACTTCCACCTATGGGAAAGATCTGTTGCTGCTGCTGCTGCTGCTGCTGCTTTGTTACTGAGGCCAGTTCTCCTTCCTGATGCAGTGGGGTCATTGGATAGTAACCCCAGGTTCTCTTCTTCATTTTGCTTTGGCACGACATGAAGGATGTGGTAACTTATTTAATTTTCCTTCTCTTCTTCCTCCTTTCTTCCTCACTTCCATTCTTTTTTTTTTAAGATTTATTTATTTTATTTATTGCATATGAGTGCTTTATCTGCAGAAGAGGGTATCAGATTACATTATAGGTGGTTGTGAGCCACCATGTGGTTGCTGGGAATTGAACTTAGGACCTCTGGAAGAGCAGGTGGCGCTCTTAACCATTGAGCCATCTCTCCAGCCCCTCTAATCCATTCTTGATAGAGTCTCACTGTACATAGCCTAGGCCCAAAACCTTTTGTTGCTTCTGCTTTCTATGTCACCTGGAATGATCTACTGCTCTTTTACCCAGCCCAGTTTGATAGGAATAATCTGTACTTACAACCATGAAAAGTTCTGAAGGCATGCTAATGCACTCCTGTGTTACATCAGCCATCAGGCATACAACATATGCTTTTATACCAAAAGTGTAAACATTTATAAAATGTACTTCACTATATAATACACCTATATGAGGTAATATGCAAGTCTGATTAGACATTTCTCTATCTTACACACAGGAGTCTCAAGGTAGAAATTGTATCTGTTCACACTGGACACTACCTTGATCCCAATCATACTGACCACTGCCTTAGTCCCATTCACACTGGATACTGCCTTGCCTAGCTTGTGGCTTTACTAAGTGATATATTCTAAAAAAGAACATTTGCTTTGGAATATCTTTAGAAAGCTGTGGAATGAGCAAAGCACTTACTTCATCTCAATCTCCCCAAACCTCTTATCATCCCTGTCCAATTACAGATGCAATCATTACTTAAGGACCATGATGATGACAATGAGAGCGAGGTAGAAGCATCATTAAAGTGTATCATCTCTTATTGGAAACAATTTTGGTACAAGAATCCTAGTGTGTTTGTTTAAAAAAAAACAGGTCTCAGAGTTTCCTGGTTTACAAGGTGGGTGAGAGCACACTGTGTATTCATTTGGCTGACTACATATTTCTTCTTTATGACTGTGACTTCTTGCTAGCTATTTAACCTCTTTGAGTTTCTGTATTATGATTCAGAAAAATGAAGAGGGAAGGGTTGGCTGGATGACTCAGTGCACAAGAGTGCTTGCTGAACAAATGCAAAGACCTGAGCTTGAATCCAAAGAGCCTATGTAAAAGCTAGGTAGTGTAGTGTTCAAGTGCACATCTACAATGCTAGTACTCTGACATTGAGATGATAGGCAAAGACAGAAGAATCCTTGGAATTCTGAGAGCCAGCTTGCTTTACAATGGCAAGTGGCAAACAGTAAGAGATGCCATTTCAAACAAGATGGAGGGTGAAGATAAAAACCTGAGGTTGTACTCTGACCTCAATGGAACATGCAGCTGCCCTCATATAAAAACTCACACATATACACAATATGAAGAAAATGAGAATGATCAAAGTGCCTTTGCTTACATGACTGTTTATGTAAGGTTTAAAAAGCAGTATCATGATATCATTTATCTTCTGAGAGGTGCTACCAGTTAATTGGAAGTGTTGAAACTATTTTAGTACTGGCTTACATGGAAGCCATGTATAGCTTAATAAAGATTCACAACTAAAGGTCAGAAGAATTGTGTGGTGGTTTGAATAGGGATGGCCCTCATAGGCTCATATTTTTGAATGCTTAGTCATTGCAGAGTGACACTATTTAGAGGTATGTCCTTGTTGGGGTAGGTATGTCCTTGTTGGAGAACTATGGTACTGGTGGTGGGTGGATTTTCAGATTTCAAATGCCCAGCCAGGCCCAATGTCTCTCTTCCAGTTGCTTACAAATCTGGATGTAGAACTCTACCTCTCCAGTAGCATAATTGTCTATATGTTATGCATCCTACAATGCTGACAATAGACAAAACCTCTGAATGGAAGCAAGCCCCAAATGAAATGTTTTCCTTTATAAGAATTATCATGGCCATGATGTCTCTTTGCAGCAACAGAATACTGACTAAAACAAATTACCACTTCCCTAGACCAATAGCTCTGTTTTGAGCCCAGGTATAAGCATGGGGACAAGACACATCTTTATTACTGGAGAAGGGAAGAGATTTTTGGAAGCTTTAGGGAGGTGGAGGATACCTCCTGGCTCAGCCCTGAATCCTTTATGGGTGGCTCTAAAATACAAATGTGAGCTGAGACTGGGGGGAGGGGGTAAGAAGGCTGTGACACTTCAAAGCAGTTCCAGTGCTATTTGAGAGGCTCCGTATTGAACATGATACATTAAAGGGTTGGATTCAGAAGGCCAGTAGATTAGAGCTACTTTCTGCATCAGGGATGAAACTAATGAGGCTTTTCTTTTCACCATCTGTAAAAGTTTATTACTGAGACTTCAAAGGCAGAGAGAAGGGGAGGGCTGATGAGAGGTGCTATTCCTCAGAAAAGGAGAACAGAGAATAGAAGATGCTGAGCTTGGAGGGCTGAGATAAAGGGCTTCCCTACCAGCTGAGAAGGAAGCAACTCCTTGAGACATTCACCTGGATGCCTACATGTGATGACCAGTAACTGGTAGAAGTTAAGGGGTGGAAGTATGAGGGAGGTGATGGAGGATTAATTGATTTTGATAGAAGGCATCTGGGCTGACACTATGTACTTGCTGCTGGCAGCCAGCACTCAGAGATGTCACACACTCATGGTTTCTTTCCTAGGATTGGTAGAAAGTGGCCTAACCCATTTTTAGTTTCAACCTACTTAGCAATTTGGTTTCCTTGAGATGAAGTGGAAAGGCACATAGAACACCTCTGTCAGCTAAGCTCTGTTGTATACCTGAGGACACAGGGAAGGAAGTTCTAGTCTAAGGAAAGAGCCCTGAGTTGGAGGAAGAGCGGTTCTTTCTAGGAGCTTGGGGTCTCAATGCCTTACAGTGTGAGCCAGGACATGAAACAGAACAGACAATCAGACATTGAAACATGTTCTTTGTCCTCTGAAGACAAAGTTTGTCCAGGCAACACTCACGTCTTCATCTCCAAGTATGCTCTTTTTTACAGCATATTAGGAACTCAACTACAAGTACAATAAGCTACCATGCTCCGTGCTTTGTATGTGTTTCTAGTGTCTTTCCAAACACTTCATTAATCCACTTTTGTGATAGGAGACAGTTTCCAAGCTCAAGGGCGAGGCGGTAGAGAGCTACTGAATTGAAATGCTATCAGGAGCTTGCTGCAAGACCTGGGTTTGGTGCAGTAGGGTCCAAAAGTACCAATTGAATTGCTACAGTAGAACAATTTGAGAATCAAGGGTTATCCAGAACCTCCAAGACGTGATTCTTGCGTTGGCACTGACCAAGAGCAGTATTAGGACATGATGAAGCGATTTTAGAAAATAATTTGGCAAGCCTTCAGATCCAACATCAGTATTCAATAGGTGACCCAGCCATTCTACTCTTCAAAATGTTCAGAAGAAACAGAAACATATATCCACTCAGAACTGTGTAATGAGGGGCTGGAGAGATGGTTTAGTGATAAGAGCACTGGCTGCTCTTCCAGAGGACCTGGGTTCAACTAACAGCCTCCACATGGTGAATCACTACTATCTGTGACTCCAGTTCTCGGGGATCCAATACTCTCTTCTGGCCTCCTCATTCACTGTACATAAGTGCTACACAGCTATCCACATAAGCTAAATACCCATGTAAAATAAACACATATGTTACAGCCTGTGTGGAATGTTTGCAATAATACTGTATTGGTCACTGTTCTCTCTGTGATAAATACCTGACTTAAGGGAAGCAACTTAAGGGAAGATAGATCTATGTTACTTTACAGTTCAGAGCAAGTAGTCTATCATGAGCTGGAGTGCATCTGTCTGTGGTAGGAGAAATTTGTGGGAACTGTGTGTTCTGTGGAACAGACTACGAAGAAGAGTCAGGGCCCAACTCACATCCCAACTCTATTCACCTATGTCAGTTAGCTAGTTCCTTCATCCAAGAGTTTCACATCCTTCCAAAAGAATGCAGTCACCTAGGGATCAAGTGTTCAAACACAGTAGTCTGTGAGGAATGGTTCTCATTCAAATCATGACAAGTAAAGTAATCCAAAAGTGAGGATGACTTGAATGCATAGGTGACATGTGGATTTTAAAAAACTATGATACAGCTATGCTATGGCATATCATTCAGTCATAAACTGAATGCCACACTAACACATAGTACAATATGGAGGGAATGTAAAAATACCATGTTGAGTTAGGGAGCCAAACAGCAAACACAGTGGGTTAGATCATTCTAGCCATAAGACGCATCTAGAATTAAAAAAAAAAATTCTACAGAGGCAGATTAAGGGTTATGTATGGCTTAGGATATGAAGGAATAGAATAAATACTAATGGGCACAGGAATTTTGCATAAAAAAGTGCAAACAATATTAAATGTTTTAATGTTGCATGGTCATTACACTCTGTGAGACAACTAAAAAACCCTTGAATTATACATTCTGAACTAGAGAATTTTTTGGAATATGAAATGCATCCTCAAAAGTGATATTAAAGTTTACATATTAGAATTTCATAGATGCAGCTTTGGATTCTGGCTTTTGTGATTTCAGTACTATATGAAATAGGTGATATGCCCTCCCACTATACCCTGAGCTTTGGTTCCCACAGTTTGTACATCCAGGATTCAAAAAATCAGAAATGAAAATAGTCAGAAATCTTTAATGTTTGGACTGCCACACAGAAAATTACTTAGCACAAAACCCTGTTTCCCACTGAGAATTATTTTCAAATATAATTTATCCTTGTGGTCATGATCTATGAATCATAGTAGATGATAAATTTGCTAAGCAATGTGGCAGTATCCCAGCTTCCCAGTTGCCATCAGTTCATGGAATTCACAGCCATGCCAAGCTTCTTCCTCAATGGGAGGAACAGGGTCTTATTTCAATCTTTTCCCACTAAAGGTGTTTTAAAAGTGTGTGTGTGTGTGTGTGTGTGTGTGTGTGTGTGTGTGTGTGTGTGTACATACTTTATTCTAAGAAAGCTACATTCTTACTTAAGGCTGAAGAGTCAGTCAACTGCTGCTCTGGAACAATTTTCCCCTTAAGCCCAGCAATAAAGGACAACTCTGTACAAAGTACAGAAATTAAGGGTCTCCAGGAACCAGAGATGAAGTGGCTCAGAACAAGACTCTGGTGTTAGGGACATCGGACTGCTATTGTAACCTTCAGGGGAATCCTACCTCTGTACCGGAAGTAACTTGTAAAATTTCAGAAGGGGCTGAGAGCTGGATGAAGAATCTGTGTATTTGGGAACACATCTAATTCCTTTAGATAAAACCCTTATGGGATCCCTTCTTTGTCTAGGTGCTATTTAGCAAGCTGGCTACTTCCTCTTATAACTATAAAAATTACTTGAGCAGCAAAGACTGTGAGCCAAGGTCGTAAGCTGAATAGTCAGGAGACCCAAAAGCAAGACAGAAACTGTTTACAGGCACTCGTCAGCTAAAGGAATAGGGAATGGGTAGTCATGAGTGTGGATGAAAGAATCACGATAGACTCACATGACATAATTTAAACATATGTGAACTTCTAGCAAGGGTAACAGTTGAGGGAAGGGGAGGAGGAAGCCTTGAGGATGAGATGCAGCTTGGCAAGTTGAATGATGAGATGCTACCCATAAAAGGATCAAGTTTAGCAGAGGCAGAGACCTGAGGGGAAGTGAGCTCCTTGAAAATGAAACAAGCTTGTCTGCACAGCACATGGTGCTGGAAATGAAGGCCTAGGATGGGCTCTGAGGTCATGGCTAAAGATGCTGACAGCTCTAGTACATGCTTAGTGGACTGAACTCCAACACCTGCTATAGTACACATCTAGTGAAAGTACATGACCTAGAGAAATATGACAGGTACACAAAAAGAAGCATCTGAAAATTACATTTATATGGGGCCTCTAGAACAGACAAGCATGCAGAGACAAAGTAGAAGGGTGGCCTAGAAGAGATAAGAAAGAAAAAATGTGGAGTGACTGTTCAAAGTGGACTCACAAGTTGGGAAAGGAACTCTTCCAATATGTAAGTTGAGGAACTGCAGGCTGTTCTGCACTGCCAGAGACCATGGGAGCACACTCATATAGATGACGTAGTAGACAAAAGAGGCTGTCAGCTCCTGGAGGAGGGAACCCTTAACTCATGAAGTTGATACATCCTCTTTCAATTTCTCACCAATGCCCTTAATTTTATGCCTCTAGCTAAGGGATGAAAGGGAAAAAATGGAGATAGCCACATTTCAATTTCATAATATTCATCTCAATAATGCTACTCTTAATTAACAAGACCCCACACTACCAAACAGCTGCCAGCTTCCAGCGCTTCTACAGAGGTGGAGCTTTGGTCTCTGTTGAGTAGTATCTAGAATGAACACAACAACTTTTTACAACCTAAATCATATAGCCACTGATGCAGTGCTTACACCACTCAATCCAGGATTCTGAAGATGCATGTCAAACATCACCTTGGGCATGCCACATGCCACCATATGCATCAGTATACAAGTGAGATAGTAGTTCATCTCCAACATGTGGAACACACATGGGTCACAAATCAGCCTTTCTATTCTTCCAATGCACAGTATATACACAAGAGATCAAAGTAGGAGGTAAGACCTTTCTATCTCAGGACATTCTGTATAAAGGATTTCTGTTTAGCAACTGAACACTGAAGTTTATAAATTAGATTTTAATTTTGAAAATTCTCTCTTTAGTTTCCTTTCCTTTTCTCTGGTTCCTTTGTCACTAAACGCAGGGAGAACTGTCATTGATGATTTCATCCAATAATTTCAGCCCTGCTTATAAAGCACTTTAAGCTTCCTGGAGAAGGTAAAAATGCTATCCTGACATTGCTATAGGAAAGATTCAGGTGCACTGAGAAGGAGGTGGCTCATGACTTCCACAGCTTGCCTGGTGGGAGAATCTCCTGGCAAACATGAAAAACACTACCTCATATTATGCCTCCATGCGATTTTGTCTCTGGGGATAGTTCTATCCAGTTGTGAAGGTGTTTGTATGTAAAAGAAAAACATGGCAGAAAGATGTTGACAAAAACAGAAAAACGCAAAGTGAATTCAAATGGTAGGATGTCTTTGAACCACAACTGTTTTCCTCTCCAGAGTCATTAGTGCTAATTACTAACAACCACTCTGGTGACAAGCACTGGCAGTTACTAGATGCTAATTGGCTTTAATTTAACACTCTGATTGTGTGGTCACAGGTAAGTATTTACTTAGGGAGGGAGGACTACCTGCCCCTAGACAGCCCTTACAACGAACACCCTTGCTAGATGTTTTCAGCCTAACTCAGGGTGAGGTGAAGGTGCACATTCCAAACTTCCTGGGGCATCATAATCACCCAGAGGGCTCACAAGGGTGCATACTACACTTCCACTCTACCCTCCTTACTGTTTTATAGCTCCACATGTTCATCCATAAGTGGTCCATGCTGATAGCTCAGGACCACCTGGTGAGAGCCCCTGCTCTATGAGGACTGAGCAAAGAGGCAAGGTCCCTCTCACTACCTGTATTATAGATGCAGATGCACACCCTACACTGTGAAGGTCAAATTATGCCGTGTTGAACTGAAACCCAAGTAATATGCAGTCTCTTTAATCTCTTTCTTAATTGGCCATAAATAAATCAAAAAAGATAAGAGACATCAATATTTACATGAGCTTCACCTAGCTAAGACGTCTAGGTAATTAGAACAAGGCTTCAGGCTACACTTTGGACCCTACCTGTGATCTTAAAGTTGATCCATATTGAATTCAATAATAAAATAAGCAACCAGAGCCTACCTGATAGATTAAGAGCACAAGCCAGCACAGAGAACTAATTCTATTAGTTAACAAACTATGCTAGCCAGTCACTGTGTGCAGCGAATCAGGGACAAATAATAATACCTTCCTCTGTAAGTCCCAATCATACTCAGTGTGTTCTAAAGAAATTAGACCTAACGCCTGCAGTCACCTGGTAGAAGGGTGGTATCGATATCAGGGAGATGGGCATACAGTGCATTCCATGATCCAAGACTCCTTCCTCTGAGTAGATTGCATATCTTTAATTGCTTACCACAGGTCTGTCAGGGTCTGCACAGGTGAAAAAACTGGATTGAGGAACTGGGCCAACGTCATTTTCCATTAAAAGGTGGAGGTAAAAATTTTAAAAATCAGACTGCTCTGCTCTGGAAGGAGCACAAACAATCACTAGATTCTACAGCATTAGCTGGCCAGTGCTCTTTTACCCATGTGCCATGCCTTCAGAGGTTAGAATCTGACTTTGCTTTGTAACTAGTCTTTGGCACTTGTCATACTCCCCTAAGTGCTTCTTGACCTTAGGAGGACAGAGGCATGGCAGAGGGTACTAGGAGAGTGCTAAGAAACCAGGCAACTGCTACACACACATATACAGTGACTCCATGCTTTCTGGATGAGCTTTTAAATGACTAATGCGAACAAGCTGGGGCAGCCAGATTTTGCTCCCATTTGGACAGATGTTTTCACATGTGGCAGCTGTCCTCAAGTACTTTCACATAGAGCTTTGGTGGCTGCTCCTTCTCCATACTGTAACACCACACACATAAGCGGCACCTGTGTGTGCACTGACTGCTGTCTGCATGTGGAGGGATCTGGAAGCTTAGTGACTGATGCACACAGTTATTGGATCTGCTTTAAACTCGAAGGAAAGGAGATGCCTGACACAGCTCAGGAGGTATTCTCTTACCATGTTATCCATGTTGCTACTGTGGACTGCATGATATGGCTCAGCTTTGCATCATAAATCCCAGAGCACTTCAGACTGTTATCACTGCTCCCAAACATTCAGAGGATTTAGGTGACCTAAGCATCGCCACGGTTGTCATTAATCCCATAAATACAAGATGAATGATGCTTTAGAGAATGGAATCCTTTAAAGCTGGGACATGCACAAGCACCATAGCAAGGAGAGAATGTGCTCCGATGGAAACAGACTGGTGAAAGGAGTAAATTGTAAATTTACGGAGAGTAGAACACACACACACACACACACACACACACACACACACACACACACACACACGTACCTATGCATGCATGTGCAATATAAAAATAGTAAGTCTTTTAAAAAGAGCAGGTATTAGGGTGGAGATAAAATGTTTGCTTAGTGGATGAAATTAAAATGCTGCATAAGCACATGGGGACCCAAGTTCAGATCCCCAGCACCCACAAAAAAGTGGAGGATGATGGTGTGTGTGTGTAACATTGTCCATCGTACAAGGAGAAGGCAGAATCAGGAGGAACCTGGACTTGCTGGCTAGCTAGTGTAGCCAATCAGTGTGTTCTAGATTCAAAGACCCTGTCTCTAAAACCAAAGGCACAGAAATATTTGTAATTGAGGAAGATATTCAGCACCAACCTCTGGGTCTTACACACACATACACACACACACACACACACACACACACACACACACACACCTGTGTCAAACTGTCTTCACAAACTGCCATTCCACAGTATGGCTAGAACAAGAGACTTTCAGCCCTTTGGAGCTGAAGATTGGGGCTTAGGAAAGGAAATGGTTCACCTGTGTGTTAGCAATACAACTGATCTTTCAAAAACCAACATCATTACTAGTTAGTGAAAAAATACTTGAATGAAATCAAAGCTATGCACAGAACTTCATTATGATGTAAAACACACCATAGAAGCCAGAGCTCCCACTTAAGTCTTTGGTCCTTTCCATGCGGCCATACTTTCTTACTAAGAAGACTGACAGTGCAACATGAACCTTCAGAAGGGCAAATAAAATAGACACTAGAAGCAGTTGAAGAGAGGGAACAGAATGGAAACCTAACAATTATGTCCTCTGAAAGACTCTACTCAGTAGGGGAGCAAAGCAGATGGATGCTAAGACTCACAGCCAAACTTCAGGCAAAGTGCTGATAGTATTGTGGAAGAGAGGGGGATAGAAGGACCCAGAAGGGACAGGAGCTCCACAAGGGGACCAACAAAGTGCGGCAGCTTACAGAGACTGTTCCATCAACCAAGGACCATGTATGGAGAAAACCTAACCCTCCTGTTCAGTTGTAGCCAATGGGTAGCTCAGTCACCATTTGGGTCCCATTGTAAGGAAAGCAGGGGCTATCTCTGACATGGACTCTGGTACCCACTATTTGATCACTTCCTCTGTGGGATGACCCTGCCAAACCACAGAGCAAGAATTTGCAGGCAGTCATAATGAGGGGCATGGGAGGGATGAGAGAGAGAGGGAACAGGAGATGAGTTAGAGGCTTATAATCAGGATGTAATGTGAATATATATATGAAGGCTATCACCTGAAATTACACTCAGCTAAGACCCAAGAAACCAGTGTTGTGGTTTTTTGTTGTTGTTGTTGTTGTTTTGTTTTTTTGTTTTTTGTTTTTTTTGGCCTCCTTTTGAGGCATAAGGACCTCACTCTGCAAAACTTAAGGGTGGCTCCAAAATCTCTGTGCATTTGTTAAGTACCCCAGTCTAGACTTCAACTTATGGTGAACCTCCTGTCTTACTTAACCTCTTCAGCAATGGGTTTACAGGTCTTAAGCACAAAGTTTTGAAACATTTTCAAATGAAGGAAGATTTTTTAAAAATCGGAGACATTACCAGTGGGGGGGGGGGGGGAAGAGAAAGTCTTCACAGGATGATGATATAGCAGTAGATAGAAACTTACCCAGCCACTGGCCATTACAAAAATAAATTATATTAATTAAATGAAGACCAGGGAACCATAGCTAGATACACAAGGAAAACATATGCCTTACAATTATATAGAAAAGAGACTGGAAGAGAGCACGGATCCCTGCAGAATAAATGGGAAATGCTTGATTTCTGTCTCTTCCTTTCTCCAGTTTGAAACATTTTAGGATAAGCATGCTTTTCTTCATAAAGGGGAAAAACATTCAGGGTAATTTTTATGGTGTCTCTTATATCCATCATGTGTTATGTCTCTTTGACTAATGATTTTTCAAAAGGAGGAGCCTAATACCAGCGGATACATTCTTTCCTTAAGAAACACAGGAGGGGAGCTCAAGATGGCGGCGCCCAGCAAGCACTGTATCAGATCAACTGCACGGAGACCAGGGACTTGAATGAAGCCACAGACTGTTAAATCCAGAGAGCTTCAGGTGAGTTGGGTCCCGCACAGTGCAGACCACCGGCGGGCCTGGCCCCGAGTCAAGTACCAGTCCACGGAGGCCCTGAATCCACTCTCCGGTCGATCAGACGGAACCCACCTGCGGGCTGCAGCTGGTAGATAAAGCCAGAATTCAGAGTGCGGGTCGGATCGGTACAGGAGCCCCTGGCCGGGGGAAGTTACAGGGAATCAGGGGAAGGTCCCCTTGGTCCCATACATCCGCCACACGCAAATCTGCCGAGGACCCCACGCCGCGTGGAAACACAGGCAATGGGGTACACCTAGTTTGGAGAGAGCAGCGCCCGGCCGGCAGCGCAAAACTGCCTGCGTTGGAACAGAGCGCGAGATACGGAGCTGCTTGAGCCCATTTTACTCAGAGAGAGAGGCGCCCATCCAGAGGCGCCATACCCTGCCCACTTTGGAACAGGGCGCGGGAGTCAGAGCGGCTCGGATCAGCCTGACTCAGAGAGAGTGACCACAACCTGTGGCGCCAAAGCAGGCACTCTTTGGAACAGTGTGTGGGAAACAGAGCTGGTGGGATCTGCCTAGATCAGAGAGAGCGGTGCCCAGCCAGAGGCCCCATACCCTGCCCACTTTGGAACAGGGCGCGGGAGTCAGAGCGGCTCGGATCAGCCTGACTCAGAGAGAGTGACCACAACCTGTGGCGCCAAAGCAGGCACACTTTGGAACAGTGTGCAGGAAACAGAGCTGGTGGGATTTGACTAGCTCAGAGACAGCAGTGCCCAGTTAGGGGCGGTATACCCTGCCCACTTTGGAACAGTGCACGGGAGACTGAGCTGCTTGGGTCAGCTGGTCAGAGATAGCAGCGTGTAGCCAGCGCATCCATACTGGGCCCATATTGGAACAGAGCACAGGGCCTGAGCCTGCAGATCCCAGCTGTCAGAACCTAGTGTGGACACTACACACAGCATAGACAGGATCTCCCACCCCCTCGGAAAAGGCTGGACACCTCAGAGGTATGTATATGCTGGTTTAAAAGGCGCATTTAGCTCAGTGGATCTGAGCGAGGCAAGGTCTGAGATACAGGTCTGTGTGTAGTGCAGGCAACTGAGAACAGCTTGCCCATTCAGAGCTTGCCAGCCTCGATCTGACACCCCACAGCAGCAGGCCTGATTCACAACACTAACGTGAAAGGAACCAGTCAGATGCCTACTTCTGCTGACCCATCCCAGAGAATAAGGTATAGAACAAAGTCTCCAGGAGTGGAAACTAGGTCACCTGCCTGTGTCAGGAGGAAAACTACCTGATCCCTACAAGCAAGAGCACGCAACCAATAATCATTCACCAACTATCCACTCTCAACCAGTGAAAGTCACCAGAAGCTACCTTCCAACATCAGAGACACCAAAATGACAAGAGGACAACGAAAGAATGCAAACAAAACCCAAAACAGTTTGGAATCTCCAGATCCCAACAATCCCAATGAAAGCAACCCAGAGAACCCAAAAATAATAGAAATACAAGAAAATGACCTCAAGTCCTTAGTAAGGAAGATAATTTTGGAAGAAAGGAAGGAAATCTGTAAACAACTGCAGGAGGAGGCATCCAAGCAGGTGGAGGACATAAAAGAGTCATACAGAAAGGCACTGGAAGAATTTCAGGAAAATACAAACAGACAGATGAAGGAAATAAAGATAACACTTCAAGATCTGAGGACAAAAACGGAATCTATGATAAAGGAACACACAGAAGAAAAATGTGAACGAGAGACCATAGAGAAGAAAGCAGCCAACAAAGAGATGGCCTTCTCAAACAGAATCCAGGAAACAGAGGAACGAATCTCGGGACTTGAAGATACAATTGTAGAACTCGAATCAGCCATCAAAGAAAATGCTAAATCAGAAAAGTTCCTAACACAGAACATCCAAGAAATCAAGGACGCCATGAAAAGAAGAAACCTGAGAATAATAGGCATTGAGGACAGAGAAGATGCCCGACTCCATGGCCCAGAAAATATCTTCAACCAAATTATAGAAGAAAATTTTCCCAATCTGAAGAAGGAGATGCATATGAACATACAAGAGGCCTATAGAACACCAAATAGAATAGATCAGAACAGAAAATCTTCCCGCCACATAATAATCAAAACACAAAACATACAGACTAAAGAAAAAATTTTAAAAGCTGCAAGGGAAAAAGACAGAGTAACATACAATGGCAAACCTATCAGAATTACACCCGACTTCTCAGCTGAGACCATGAAAGCCAGAAGGGCGTGGACAGAGGTCCTGCAAACCCTAAGAGACCACAGATGCCGGGCTAGACTACTGTACCCAGCAAAACTTTCAATAACGGTTGATGGAGAAAACAAAATATTCCATGACAGGAACAAATTCAACCAATACCTATCCACAAATCCAGCATTACAGAAGCTACTAGAAGGAAAACTCCACCACATAGGAATGAGTTACAACCAAAACTACACAGGAAAGAGATAACTACACCATCGCAAAATCACAACCTCACAAACTTTCAACTTGAACAAACATCAAAATGAAAGGACTTAGCAATCTCTGGTCATTAATATCGCTGAACATCAATGGTCTCAATTCTCCAATAAAGAGACATAGACTAACAGAATGGGTGCATAAACAAAACCCAACATTCTTCTGCATCCAAGAAACACATCTCACCCACAAGGACAGACATTACCTCAGGGTAAAAGGGTGGGAAAAAATATT
This sequence comes from Acomys minous, assembly GCF_964271855.1. Lineage (NCBI taxonomy): Eukaryota > Metazoa > Chordata > Mammalia > Rodentia > Muridae > Acomys > Acomys minous. The sequence continues at coordinate 53,885,628 of NC_140496.1, read as the reverse complement.
TCAAGCTAATGGTCACAGGAAGCAAGCAGGTGTAGCCATCCTAATATCCAACAAAATAGACTTTCAACCAAAATTAATCAAAAGAGACGAGGAAGGACACTTCATACTCATCAAGGGTAAAATCAACCAAGATGACATCACAATTCTGAACATCTATGCTCCAAATACAAGGGCACCCACATTTGTAAAAAAACTATTAACAAAGCTTAAACCACTCATTGATTCCAACACATTGATAGTGGGAGACTTCAACACTCCACTCTCACTGAAGGATAAGTCTTGGAAACAGAAACTAAGCCGAGAAATAACATCACTAACCAACACCATGAATCAAATGGATCTAACAGATGTGTACAGAACTTTTCACCCAAACACAAAAGACTATACTTTCTTCTCAGCACCACATGGAACCTTCTCCAAAATCGATCACATTGTAGGCCACAAAGAAAGCCTCAACAGATACAAGAATATTGAAATAATACCTTGTATCTTATCAGATCACCATGGTCTAAGGCTGGATTTCAACAACAACAGAAATAACAAAAAGCCTACTCACACATGGAAACTAAACAACTTTCTACTTAATGACACGTGGGTCATACAAGAAATAAAGGAAGAAATAAAAGACTTCCTGAAATTCAATGAAAAGGATGGAACAACATACCCAAATTTATGGGACACATTGAAAGCAGTGCTAAGAGGAAAATTCATAGCGCTAAGTGCCTTTAAAAAGAAATTGGAAACATCCCACATAAGTAACTTAACATCACATCTGGAAGCACTAGAAAAGAAAGAAGCAGAATCATCCAAGAGGAGTAGACGTCTGGAAATAATCAAACTCAGGGCTGAAATCAATAAATTAGAAACAAAAAGAACAATTCAAAGAATCAACAAAACCAGGAGCTGGTTTTTTGAGAAAATCAACAAAATAGACAAACCGTTAGCCAAACTAATTAAAAGGCAGAGGGGCAGTATCCAAATCAACAAAATCAGAAATGAAAAGGGAGACATAACAACAGACACTGAAGAAATACAAAGAATCATAAGATCCTACTTTAAAGGCATATATGCCACAAAATTTGAAAATCTAAGGGAAATGGACATTTTTCTTGACAGATTCCACTTGCCAAAATTGAATCAAGAGCAGATAAACAACTTAAATAGGCCTATTTCTCCTATAGAAATAGAAGCAATCATTGATAGTCTCCCAACAAAAAAAAAGCCCAGGGCCAGATGGATTCAGTGCAGAATTCTATCAGACCTTCAAAGAGGAGCTAATACCAATACTCTTCAAGCTACTCCAAAAGATAGAATTGGATGGAACATTACCAAATTCTTTCTATGAGGCCACAGTCACGTTGATACCTAAACCTCACAAAGACCCAACAAAAAAGGAGAACTTCAGACCAATTTCTCTAATGAACATAGACGCAAAGATACTCAATAAAATACTCGCAAAACGAATACAAGACCATATCAAAGATATCATTCATCATGACCAGGTAGGCTTCATTCCAGGAATGCAGGGATGGTTTAATATACGGAAATCCATCAATGTAATCCACCATATAAACAAACTAAAGAAAAAAAACCACATGATCATCTCCTTAGATGCAGAAAAAGCATTTGACAAAATCCAACACCCATTCATGATTAAAGTATTGGAGAGATCGGGGATACAAGGTACATTCCTAAACATAATAAAGGCGATATACAGCAAGCCAATAGCCAGAATCAAATTAAATGGAAAGATACTCAAGGAAATTCCTCTAAAATCAGGGACCAGACAAGGCTGCCCACTTTCTCCATATCTCTTCAATATAGTCCTTGAAGTCCTAGCCAGAGCAATAAGACAACACAAGGAGATCAAGGGCATCCAAATGGGAAAGGAAGAAGTCAAACTATCCCTATTTGCAGATGATATGATAGTGTACATAAGTGACCCCCAAAATTCCACCAGAGAACTCCTTCAGTTGATAAGCACGTTCAGCAAACTGGCTGGGTACAAAATTAACTCAAAAAAATCAGTAGCCTTCCTATATACAAATGACAATCATACAGAGGAAGAAATTAGGAAATCTACACCCTTCACATTAGCCACAAGCAAGTTAAAATATCTAGGAGTAACTCTAACCAAACAAGTGAAAGACTTGTTTGAAAAAAACTTTAAGTCCCTAAAGAAAGAGATTGAAGGTGACTTGAGAAGATGGAGGGATCTCCCCTGTTCGTGGATTGGGAGAATCAACATAGTGAAAATGGCCATTTTACCAAAAGCAATTTACAGATTCAATGCACTCCCTATCAAAATACCTACACAATTTTTTAAAGACATTGAAAGGTCAATTCTCAACTTTATATGGAAAAACAAAAAACCCAGAATAGCTAAAACAATCTTATACAATAAAAGATCCTCAGGAGGAATCTCCATACCTGATCTCAAGCTGTACTATAGAGCAATAGTACTTAAAATAGCATGGTACTGGCACAGCAATAGGCTGGTTGATCAATGGAATCGAATTGAAGACCCAGATATGAATCCACACACATATAGTCACCTGATTTTCGACAAAGAAGCCACATCTATTCAATGGAAAAAGGATAGCATCTTCAACAAATGGTGCTGGTCTAACTGGATTTCTACATGTAGAAAAATGCAATTGGACCCATACTTGTCACCATGCACAAAACTCAAGTCCAAATGGATTAAAGACCTCAATATAAAACCAGAGACACTAAATCAGTTAGAAGAAAAGGTGGGGAAGAGCCTGGAACACATCAGCACAGGAGACAACTTCCTGAACAGAACACCAACAGCCCAGGCCTTAAGGTCAACAATTAATAAATGGGACCTCATGAGGCTGAGAAGCTTCTGTAAGGCTGGAGACACTGTCAAAAGAACAAAGCGACAGCCTACAAACTGGGAAAAGATCTTCACCAACCCTGCATCTGACAAAGGTCTAATATCCAAACTTTATAAAGAACTCAAGAAATTAAATGCCACCAAACCAAATAACCCAATTGAGAAATGGGGCTCAGAATTAAACAGAGAATTCTCAACAGAGGAATATCAAATGGCTGAGACACACTTAAAGAAATGCTCAACATCTCTAGTCATCAGAGAAATGCAAATCAAAACAACTCTGAGATTCCATCTTACACCCATCAGAATGGCTAAAATCAAACATTCAAGTGACAACACATGCTGGCGAGGATGTGGAGAGAGAGGAACACTCCTTCATTGCTGGTGGGAATGCAAACTAGTACAGCCACTTTGGAAATCTATCTGGTGCTATCTCAGAAAAATGGGAATAGGGCTTCCTCAAGACCCAGCTATTCCACTCCTAGGAGTATACCCAGAAGATGCTCCAGCACACAACAAGAAAATTTGCTCAACCATGTTCATAGCAGCCTTTATTCATAATCGCCAGAACATGGAAACAGCCTAAGTGCCCCTCAGTAGAAGAATGGATAAAGAAACTGTGGTACATATACACGATGGAATATTACTCAGCTATTAAAAACAAGGATTTTCCAAAATTTGTGGACAAATGGATTGAACTAGAAATGATCATAATGAGTGAGCTAACCCAGAAGCAGAAAGAGTCAAATGGTATATACTCACTTATTACCGGACACTAGCCCAAGGGACAGGTCCCATGAAAGTCTGCACCTACCAGGAAACGGGGATAGAGGTGAGGACATCCTATTGAGACTCTAGATGAGGAAAATATAGAGGATAGGCAAGTAGGGGGACCCAGAGGGTCCTAGAAACCTACAAGAAGAACATTATGATGGCTAGATCTGAGCCCAGGGATTCTGCTTGATCTAAGGCACCAACCATGGACAAAACGGGCAGTCATCATCAAACCCCTACCCAGATCTAGCCAAGGGACAGAACATTCTCCACAGCTAAGTGGAGACTGGGGACTGACTTTCACAGGATCTCTGGTGCCCCATATTTGGCCATGTCCCTTTGTGGGGGAGGCCCAATGGCACTCGGAAGAAGGATAGAGGACTACCAAGAAAAGACTTGATACCCTAGCACCATATTCAGGGGGAGGAGGTCCCCCACAGCCACAGTCATAGGGAAGGGGGATTGGGGTGAAAGTGGGAGGGAGGGAGGAATGGGAGGATGCATGGGATGGGATAGAAAATGAGATGTAATAGGAATTATTTTTAATTTTCAATAAAAATGTGTAAAAAATAAAAAAATAAAAAAATAAAAAAGAAACACAGGAGGAAGCATAGCCTTTGGGATGTTTTCCAGTGTGACAATTAAAGAAAGGCCTATGAGAGAAAGAGGAACTCCAGGAGGCCTGCTTACAGGGAAGGGAGGGCAGGTGATCATGTGCTGCCTATGAGAAAAGATTTGTAACAAATGCAGCCAGCTAGCAAGATTAATGAAAGGGGAAATCACTTTGCATGGTGGGCAATCTTCAATAATTTAAGAATAATCAAGACTAATTTCAAGGTAATAAGAAAAGCTAGCCATGCCTAATTTTTGGCTGGAATTGTGCACTAAATTGGCTGAACGGTGTGAAACTGTTGCAGTATGGGATGCAGAACAACTCACTCTGGTTCTCTGCCTGGGTTCTTGAACTTTAATAATGGTATTTACCTTGCCAGGAAGCTTTAGAAAACACCAAAGGTAGTGATGATCAGGTAGGTATGTGATGCAGGAAGAAGGGGGATGCAATTCTCCTGAGCAGACAGTATGATGATCAAACCATGATCATCATGGTTTGGTGCACTGGAAGATGAGAAAGGCTGATTTCATTGAGGGCCTGTCTAGATCAGCTGATCTGTAGGTATATCTGTGGGACAGAGCCCTGACTGCCTAAATAGATTACAGGAAGACTTAGCCTGAATGGCAGGAGCATTCCATAGTTTGTGGCCCTGGACTACGTAAGAGTAGGAAAAGCCAGGTGAGCATTACATATGCATGCATTAATGTCTCTCTACTCCTGAGTATGTATGTGATGTGACTAGCTGTTTTAAGTTCTTGCCTCCTTGATTTCCTTGCCACTATGGGTCTGTAATCCAGAATTGTGAACTAAAACAAACCATTTCTCCTGTAAAGTGGTTTTTGTCAGAGTATTTTATCACCACTGAAATGAAAGTAAAACAAACAGGAATAAAACAAAAACACCTGTAAGAAAAAACTAACTGCATCTCTCCCTCATAATAACGCTTAGCAGAAGCCTGGAGCTCAAACGGAAGGAACTAATTTTAACTTCTCTTAAGTGGGAACAAAATCCCACATGTGTGGAAACAGGGTGGCATGGGCTGGGACTCCGGTTGAGAGATAATAGTGACAAATCAAGATGATCTAGAGACTTAAAAGTTAATAAGGACTTTGTCAATTTATTTGGGGTATGTATTAAATGTTAATATGCATGCATATGTAAACATATATACACATACTTAAATCTGCACAGCCTTATTTCAGTGGGCCAGACTACACACAGAGGAAACATAATGAGCCTAGCTACAGTACTGTGGAGACACAGAACTATGGAGAGCGGACACCAGCAGCTCATTTATAGAGGACGACAGTGAAGGTCCAAGAAAAGTGGCATGTTCAAGTTTGCTAAGAGTGACAATGTGGAACACTTTTTGAGTGCCCAGGAGAGGTATAGCTGGGTCTTGAGGTAGCACTATTTCCAGTTTTCTGAGATATCACCAGATTGATTTCCAAAGTGGTTTTACAAGTTTGCACTCCCACCAGCAATGGAGGAAAGTTCCCCCTTGCTCCACATCCTCACCAGCAAGAGCTGTCCCTTGAGTTTTTTATCTTAGCCATTCTGATGAGTGTAAGATGGAATCTCAGATTTGTTTTGATTTACATTTCCCTGATGACTAAGGATATTGAACATGTAAGTTCTTCTCGGCCATTAGAGATTCCACTTTGAGAATTCTGTTTAGCTCTTTACCCCATTTTTATGTTGGGTTATTTGGTTTGTTGGTGTTTATTATTATTATTATTTTAGTTCTTTATATTTTGGATATAGGTTTGGTGAAGATTTTTTCCCATTCTGTCATATTGACAGTGTCCTTTGCCTTGCAGAAGCTTTTCAGTTTCATGAGGTCTCATTTATTAATTTGTGATCTTAGAAACGGTTGGTGTTCTGTTCAAAATGTTGTTTCCTATGCCAATGAGTTCAAGGCTCTTCCCCATTTTCTCTTCTAGTAGATTTAGTGTATCCAGTTTTATGATGAGGTCTTTGATCTACTTGGATTTGAGTTTTGTGCATGTGGGACATGTGGATCTATTTGCATTCTTCTACATGCAGTCTTCAGTTAGACCAGCACCATTTGTTCAAGATGTTTTTCCCCATTGTATGATTTAGGCTTCTTTGTAAAAAAAAAAAAAATCAAGTGACCGTAGGTGTGTGAGTTTATTTCTGGGTCTTCAATTTTATTCTATTGATCTACCTGTCTGTTTTTATTCCAATAAGATGCCCCATTATGGGAGGTAATCCCCCTCAGGAACAGTCATAGGGGAGGGGAATAAGGGGAAAATGGGGGGGGGGGGAGGGAAGAAGGGGAGGATACAAGGGATGGGATAACCATTGAGATGTAACAAGAATAAATTAATTTTAAAAAATAAAAAAAAGATGCCCCATTATACCACAGAGATGCATGCTCAACTATGTTCATAGCAGTTTTATTCATAATAGCCAGAAACTGGGAACAACCTGGTAGTCTCTCAACTGAAGAATGTACACAGAAATTGTGGTACATTTACACAATGGGATACTATTCAGCTACTAAAAACAGGTAAATCATGCAGTTTGCAGGCAAATAGATGGAACTAGAGAATATCATCCTGAGTTAGGTAACTCAGACCTAGAAGACACACATGGTATGTACTCACTTAAAAGTAAATATTACCCATAAATTACAGAATAACAGGCTACAATCCATAGACACAAAGAAGCTAAGTAATAAGGAGGGTCCAAGGGAGGATGCTTCTATCTTACTCAGAAGGTGAAATGTGAGTGGAGCGAGGGAACTAGGTAGGAGAGGGTATGGGGAGGAATGAAGGTAGGGATCAGATGTCGGGAGAGTAGGGGTGGAGGAAGTCAGGGGGAAGACTGAGTAAGAGAATGCAAATCATGGAGGAGCATCTCTGGGACAGGAGAGACTCACAGGAGTCTATGAGGATTACCCTAGCTGAGATTCCTAGCAGCAGGGGATATGGAGCCTATGGCTGACATCTCTTGTAGCCAGGGGAAGCCAATGAAGCCACCAACCTACACATAAAACCAACATTTGACCCCATATTTGATGTGCAGTGTGGGTTGGTACCCATGGGGGCTTTCCCTTCTTTGAGAAGAGGGAGAGCAAAGAAAGGGAGCATGAGAGTGGAACGTGGAGGAGAGGAAGGAGAGGGCTGTGATCAAACTGTAAAGCAATTAAATAAATAAATTATATATAAATAAATGAAAGAAAAAAGATTGACAATGTGGATACTAACTATGCTGAGTGTTTTAGGTGTGGTATGACCTCACAGAAACATATGCTCCTATAAAGTGTTCCCTGGGTAGAATCTGGACTCAAATCACATTAGATACAACATATATATAGTTGAGCCAAGATGATACTCCTGGGTATGACTTCAGACCACAAGCTCCTGATTTCAGTGTTGGGACTGGATGTTAGAATTCTAGACTCTCAGTCCAAATGCTGCCTAATTTTCATCATTGTAATTGCAAAGATCATCATGGATAGGTGACAACTTCTTGAATACCAGGTCCCAGACCTCCAGGATGGGAAAGGGCTAGGTGTCCTATGGTTAGTTGTAGTGAATCCTGAGGCTTAAAGGAGTACTTGGCACAATACAAGAACTCCATACAAGTTTACTGAATAAATGAATTAATTCTGTGAGGGAACAGAAAACAGAAAGTTGGCAGGAGATGTCAGGTGTTTTCAGCATGAATTAGGGGGCAGGGCAGCTCTGGGCTCTTCTGGCCCACAATCAATGAAAAAAAGTGACAAGTAAGAACTGGCTCCCTTATGGTCAGTTGAACTTACAGCAGAGAGGTGGAGATCCTCACTGCACTCTCTGTGGCATAGCCTGGCCTTTGTCCCAGTTCCAGGAGCAATGTGATAGGCAAGCAGAGGTTTGGTGTCATGATATTCACCGAGCAGAAACCATGAAAGAGCTCTAAGAAATAGAGAACTTGATTGTCTGTTTATAGAGTGATATTGGAGCACACATATTTGATAGTCAACTTACATTTAAGACTCATAAAATGTCTTACAACTCAATAATAAAGATTAAAAAGATTTTTTTTTTACAATTTTGCTACAGGGTCTTATATAGCTGAGGATAGCTTCCAAATCACTATGTAGCTGAGGCTAGCCTTGAACTCCGAATTTTCTTGCCCTTACCTCTCAAGTGCTGGGATTTCAGGAATGAGTGACCAAGTCTGGCTAAACAACACATTTTTAGGGGGTAGAATATTTTAATAGCATCCTATGATATAACGTACATAGGTACGAAGTAACTACATGAAGACATCTTTACAACCATTAATCATTTGTACATTTAAATGTAAACCACAAATACAAAACCACAAAAAGGCTTACTACTGAGAATAGTTTTTAAAAATTGCCATTTCTAGTAATGTCAAGGTACTGTCACACAACACTGGAGGAAAAGGAAAACCGTATAACTGATCTGGAACTTTTTTTCTCTTAAATCTCCAAGCAAACCTACATATGATTCTATTATAGCAGACCTTGGGTATTTGCTCCAGAAAAATGAATACATATGTCTCAATGATCTTAACCCAACCTCCCTGTAGCACACAGACACTCAGCACCTTCTTCCTCAATAGCTCTTAATATGCTCAGAGGAGCATGTTTTGGTATACTTTCCAAAGCCATTGATGTAGACAGTCCCTTCCACACAGGACCTTTCTCTGTAAATTCAGCACTTGGGGTCTGAGTCTCATAGGCAGCATCCAGAATGACAAAGCCTGAGATTAAATTTTCCTTCCACTAAGAAGATTTGGGAGGAACAAACATTTGCTCTTTCCCAGCCTTCAAGTCTGTCTTGCCTTCTAAGTAACAAGCCCCTTAGCACATGCACACACAAGTCCTGATCACCCACAAATACTGTGTACCTACAAGAACAGTGAATAATCTACAACTCTTGAGTATCAGCTGTACATTACACTCTGCAAGCCATGGAGAGCAGGAGAGAATGACCACACCAGACATGTCCTCAGGATTGAGTGTGGTGGCAAATGATATAAGACCATGCAAACATTGTCAACACAAGGCCCTCTGCAAAAGTGGCATCTGTATAGAATATGCAGGGAATGAGGAATGACAAGGCTGTCTGTGGCACAATCTCTAGGCAGATGAGCAAGCAAGCAGGAAGTTGAGAGGCACACATGTGCTGGTATGACAACTCTGTGGGGCATCATGGCTGAAGAGTTATGGAGATGTGGAGAAGACTACATCCCAGTGTTATAGCCAGGGTCAGCTTCAGGGTGGTGAGACCTATGGGGCCCAAGCTAAGGAATGTGTCAGAACTTCTCTTTTGCTGCTACCAATATGAAGTACATGATGACTTGAAAAAAAAAAAAAGATTGATTTACTTGCTCTGCTGAAGATCAAACCTCAGTCCTTCCATATGTCAGGTAAGAGCTATATCGCCAGACTGAAATCCAAAATAAATTCTTTTTTTCTGTAATTTTTAAAGATTTATTTTTATTTATTCTACTTTATATCCTCATGGCAGCTTCCCCTCCTTCCTTTCCTCCAATCCCCTCCCTCTCACACCCCCATCCACCCCTCTCTGCTTTCTCTGCAGAAAAGGGGAGGCCTCCCATGGATATCAACCAGCCTGGGTATATCATATTGTAGTAAGACTAGGTGGATTTTCTCCTATTGAGGCTAGAAGAGGAAGCCCAGTAAGGAGAAAGGGTGCTAAAGGCAGGCAAGAGTCAAAGACAGCTGCTACTCCATTAGGAGTCCCACATGAAGACTGCACATCTATTACATATGTACAGAGGCCCTCGGTCCATCCCATACATGCTCTCTGGTTGGTGGTCCAGTCTCCTTGAGCCCCTGTGCACCCAGATTAGTTGGTTCTGTAGGTTTTCTTGTGCTGTCCTTGACTTCTCTGGCTCTTTTAATCCTTCCTCCCCTTCTTCCACAGGATTCCCCAAGATCTGCCTCACACTTAGCTGTATCTGTTTCCATCAGTTGCTGGATGAAGCCTCTATGATGACAGTTATATAAGTTATGTGTATATTAATGTCCAGAAGTGTGGGCCTTTGTCTGTAGGTGGAGGCGATGCCTGTTCCCTGTAAGTTTCCTGCTTGGAAATACACGGGTGTGCCCCCTGCTGGCAACAGTCCACAAGACCAAAATGTGTTAGAAGGCTGGTTCCTTGCAGAGACACTTCCAAAGCAAACTTCACAGACTTTAGGCCAAAAGGTGTTAAAAGATGGCTCTTTGAAGAAACATACATCAAAGCTGTCCTGGAGACAAGCCCTGGGAGGTGTCCTGGGTGTGGCTCCTGTAATTCAGATACTCTTCCTTAAAAAACTCAGAGGTCTAGGGTGGGGGACACTCTCTCCCTTTTCTCCCTCCATATCTCCCTGTCTTTGTTTTTAAGGTTGGATAGAACAGTAGTTTAGTGAATTAAAATCTAGCTCTTTGACTCTTGGCTGTCTTTATTTTAACCAAGTGCAGTATATTACCTGGCCTTTTACAAGTCTGAGGCTCCCTTCCCCCACTGGAAGGAACATGGACTCCCATTGTTTCAATCCTGACCACCCTGTACTCCCTCAAGCTAGATGGATCTGACTAGAAAGCTCCTTCACTGCCGAGGAGGCCTTCCTCTTGAACAGTTCTCTGGAGAGAACCTGCCTCAGCTAGCCTCCAGAAGACTGAAGAAAACTCTGTGGCCAGATTCTCAGCCTAGCCTCCCGGAGAAAGGAACCCACAGAGAATATGGACTTGGCCTCTCAGTCCTGGTTAGGAACTGAACTCAGGTCCTCTACAACAGAGATATATGCTGTTAGCTACTGAACCAGAGTATATAACAGGGACCTACCTGGGCACTCAGTATGTGTAACCCACTAGATGCAACACACTACAAAAATTAAGGGCTGCGATCATTTAGATTGCATCGCACTCCCCCCTAACTGGAACCCAGACCAAAAGCAGAAATAAAGGAGACTATACGTCCAGCTTCATGCTGTTTCTACACTGCTTCCATGCCAACTGAATTCCCAGGCCTCTCCAAGGATCGTTATTCCCATGTCAGTGGGCCTCAATATGTGACTTGGGGAAATACTCTTGGAAGATATTACGAGGGCAACTTTCAGCTTTAAGCTATGACACTTGGGCAACGCTAGGGTGGTGGTGCTACCTGCTGAGTTGTGTCACAAAGGGAGAGCATAATTGATTCATAAAGCTCAATGTGGTCATGCACCTCTATTTAACACAAGAGGCAACTGATCACCCCAACAAGTTTAGTCACCTGCCAGAGGCTAAACAGCCAGCAATGGACAGACTGAAGGTAAGAACTAAAACAGACTGGTTTTGGTATCCAGATTCTGTTCTACCACTGACCATCACTTTAGGCTCTAACACAGTCCTCCTGCCCCAGGGAGCCTCCCGGGCCACCAGGTCAAGGGGTACTGGCCAGCTTAGGAGTCCTAAGGAGAGAACCTGGACTGGCAGGGACGGAGAAACAGTGAAGTGATTCTGGGAGAGAGTTATATTCTAATTGCTTTTGACATACGGTGCAGAAAAACAAATAAACTCAAATACACACACACACATATACAACACACACACACACACACACACACACACACACACACACACACACAGGAATTCCACTCAGACAGGTAACTTGAGCAGCCGGATACCATCTCATAGGCATGCTGGCTGACTACAGATTAACAAAATAAAGATCTAGGTCAAGATTGAGAAAGCCGAGATTGGCCCAAATGTGCAGGTCCTAGCACTCACCCCATGTAGGAAGGTCAAGGCCACACTGGCAAAGAGATGCCCAGAGGGAAGAGCTATGACCTGATTTATACTGCTGAGATAGATATTCCAAGTTCTCCTTCAGAGATGCCCAGGCTTTACTCACTTGCACCAGAAGAGGGCAATGTCCCCTTAAAATTCAAGCCAGTCAGATCTAGTTATTGGAAATGAACCAGCACAAGAAATGCTACTGCCCTGGCTCCCACACAAGCCTGGATTCCACCCAGACTCCAGGCTGTTGGGCCCCTTCCCCTAGGAGTTTACTTCTAACATTGAAAACAGCAAAGAACTTGATTCTTTCCAAGCTTTGTTCTAACTTGCTATTTTTTACGACTGCTACTGATCCACATCACTCCGTTACCCACCAAACAAAAGATAATTTTTACTTTAAAAGTGTGTGTGTATGTGTCTGTGTGTGTGTCTGTGTGTGCGTGCACACATGCATACACACTGCAGAATCTACCTGTCCTCACCTGTGTCATTCATTGTCCCTTGATATTTACATGGATGCAGCAGATCTGAACTCAGGCCCTCATGCTTATGCAGCATGCACCTTACTTGGTGAGCCATTTTCCCAGCTCAATCACCATATGGAATCTCCCCTACATTTAAAGTACTGGGTCAGCTACAAAACCCCCTTTTGTTGAGCAAAAGAACCTTCTAGCCAATCTTCTGCCCTTAGGACTGATTATCTGTTGTGCTTTCACACTCTACACAGGCCTTTTTCCCTATGACAATATTCTAGCCTAGGGCCTGGCAGTCATCACATCTCTCTTCTCATTCCAATACTGGGGAGAAGTAGAGCGCCCCCACCTCCCTGAGGACTGAGGAGACTGTTTAGGCCTTTTTGCTTGGCTGGTATCAAACATTACAAAAGCTTACAAGGAAAGTTAAAAAGAAATAACAAAGGCAAATAGAAAAGCAAAGGGCAAGTTCAGGGCCTGGAGGCTCTCCGCACTTCCTACTGGTAAAGACACTGCTGTAGAACAAATCAGGCAAGAGAGACCCTGGGAAACTCTTCCTACAATACCACTTGAGTTTGAATAACAGACACTTTTGACACTTACTAATTTGGTACACAGATCTTCTGGCTTAGCACAGTTTAAAAGTTAATGTTTTGTTTGGACTCCTTCCATTATGGCATATGCTGATGTCATCAGGATGGAATTCCAGTATCAGTAGAGAACATGAAAATTAGGGGAAGTAGCAAGGACTTTCCAACAATCTTTGTAGGTTGATCCATCCTATGGGGCTCACATGCCTCTGGGCGAAGATCTCAGGACAATTGAGAGCAGGGGTGTGGTGTACAACAGGAAATGGAAGGATCAAACCTCTTCCAGCAGTGCTGGGGTGGGTTGATGGGAGAGCTCCCCTTTTCTGAGAAGGGGAAGTGGTAGAAAGGGAAAAGAGGATGGGAGAGAGGAACTGGAAAGAGAGGAGGAAAGGGACTGCATTTGGGATGCAAACTTAATAAATAACCATGCATGTGCAAGCATGTGTGTGTGTGTGTGTGTGTGTGTGTGTGTGTGTGTATGTGAGAGAGAGAGAGAGAGAGAGAGAGAGAGAGAGAGAGAGAGAGAGAGAGAGGGAGAGAGAGAATTAATCAGGAAGCTGTAGGAAACAGCTGTCCAAATAATGCTGCCCTACCATGCTTAACAATGAAAACAAAAGCAATGGACACAGACCTGTGACTTCAACATTTGGAAATCTATAAAAGACGTTTCTGTCTTAGTTGATGACAACAGGACCGGTTTCTAGGAGGCACCTGGATCCTGGGTATGTACCTGAGAACACTGAACCTCTGGTTACTTCTGAATTAATACTCAAAGTGTCTGCAGAGAAGAGGTGCACTCTCTACACTGCTTCCCTATGTATACCTGTCCATCAGTCCCATGAGATGAAGACCCAGTGTACTAGTATCATATGTATTGATATTCTTTATACAAGAACAGCGATGTCTGAGATGCAGAACTGCAAGTGGGGCAGACATTTAGAAAACATTCTTCAAAATGAAACACAAGGCATCATATGACCCAGCAACTCGACTCCTAGAGAATTGAAATGTATGCCCACATAATAGCTATATACATTAATATTCATGAAACATTATTCACAATTGCCACACAATTGCAAACTGCCTCAAATGCCTATCAGTTGATAAAAGCATTAAAAATGGTAGCCTGTGCACAGAGTAAAATATCATTTGGCCATGAAAACAATGAAGTACAAACTGATGTTACACGAATAAGCTCTGAAAATATTAGGCTAGGTAAAAGGAGTCACTAAAGATCACATATCAAAGGGATCTGTTTATATAAAATATCTGGTACCTGAAGAATTATACAGGTGCGTGTGTGTGTGTGTGTGTGTGTGTGTGTGTGTGTGTGTGTGTATGTGCATGTGTGCGTGCGTATGTAATGAGATGGCCTTACATGTATGAGGTTTCTGTTTTGGGGTCAATAAAATTGTTTTAACTTTGGTGGTGTCAGTTGCATAGCTAAGTATTTGAGCACTCCAAAATCCACTGAATTAAAAGTTTGACCAAAATTAATTTTATGTCATGTGACTTACATTTCAATAAAGCTGTTGTAAAGATACATAACAGTGTGGTATGCCCATATACACTTTTTTTTTTTAATTTATTTTTTATTTTATTTATTTTTTTTTTACTTATTTTTTTAAATTAATTTATTCATATTACATCTTGATTGTTAGCCCTTCCCCTGTTTCCTCCCATTCCTCCCTCCCTCCCACTTCCCCCCTTCTCCCCTCCCCTATGTCTGTGATTGAGGGAGACTTCTTCCCCCTATGTATGCTCTAAGATTATTGAGTCTCTTCTTGGTAACTTGCTATCCTTCTGAGTGCCACCAGGCCTCCCCATCCAGGGGACATGGTCAGAAAAGGGGCACCAGAGTTCACGTGAGAATCAGATCTCACTCTCCACTCAACAGTGGAGAATATCGTGTTCGTCGGCTAGGTCTTGGTAGGGGTTCGAAGTTTACTGCCTATTTCTCCTTGGCTGGTGCCTTAGTTTGAGGAGGACCCCAGGACCCAGATCTGCCTGTCATAAAGTTCTTCTTGTAGGTTTCCAGGACCCTGTGGGTCCTGTTATTTCCCCATTCTTCCATGCTACTCTCGCCTAAAGTCTCAATAGGATGTCCTCTCCTCTGACCCACTTTCTTGGTAAGTAAGGTTTTTCATGGGACGTATCCCTTGGACTAGTGTTTTGATATAAGTGAGTATATACCGTTTGTCTCTTTTTGCTTCTGGGTGAACTCACTCATTATGATAATTTCTAGGTCAATCCATTTGTCCACAAATTTCGGGAATTCCTCGTTTTTAATAGCTGAGTAATACTCCATAGTGTAAATGTACCATAGTTTCTTAGTCCATTCTTCTACTGAGGGACACTTAGGCTGTTTCCATGTTCTGGCTATTGGCCCATATACACTTAAAGGTTCAATAAAATGTATACCTCTTAAAATATTAACTAGCTTGGGAATGGAGTCAAAGCAAACTTAACTAATTAATAGCTTTTTAAAAAACATTTATTTATTAATTATATACACAGTGTTCCTCCCACGTACGTGCCTGTATGTCAGAAGAGGGTACCAGATCTCATTATAGATGGTTGTGAGCCACCATATGGTTGCTGGGAATTGAACTTAAGACCTTTAGTAGAGCAGCCAGTGCTCTTAACCTCTGAGCCATCTCTCCAGCCTCAATTAATAGATTTTTTGAAGAATGAGCTAGTGCGACTTCCTCTGTGTCATCTGTCATAAAAGACCCTTAATTGCCTCTTTTAAGCATTTTCCTTGTCATACCAGGCTGTACTGATTAACCATTGAGTTTTCTGATATTCAAGAAAATCAATATAAGAAGGTTAAATGAAACAGTTTCTTGATGCTAGAGCCAACATTAATATCCAGTCATTGCATAAATAATGTATTCCAGAGAGACTTCTTGTCGACCCACTGTAGGCAGGGCACTTTCTTTTCTCTTCGAGCAACTATCCTGCAGCATGGGAGAATAAGTAAAAGAGGAAGAAGAACACAGACTCTTCAAAGAGGGAATCAGGCCAGTAGAGTGAAATGGCTTCTTTTTGTAGTACCAGTAAGTGGGAGGCTGAAGCCTGAGGATTACAAGTTTGGCCACCTTTGGCAACAAAGTGAGGCATTATCTAAAAAATAAGCTAGTAAAATATTTATTATTGCTATAAAATTTTAGCAACAGGTGACAGGTAAGGAAGGGCTGTATACTGCTAGGCTTTGCATCAGGAGAATGAACTCCAGATAGGAGTCAGAACTCACTCCTGGAATGGGCATTTTTAGAGTGTATCTGATTAATAAACCAAGGATGCTCACTGGTGCACATATCTGGTTCTCTGACAAAGATTAAAAAACAAAACAAAACAAAAACCCCACAGCTGTTCAGAGCCCATAGCACAATCTTGCCTGATTTCAGGAAACCCTGTCCTGGATAGGCCTTGGAAAGACAACAAGCCAGGAGTCAATATACTGCAACAGCCATCCCGATCTTTCAGAGTAATACTGATTTATTCAGTTTTCATTTACTCTCTAAATTTCCTTCTGTTCTCTTTCTACATAAATTAATCAGCTGTGTAGTGACTCTACCAATCTACTATACAGTTAAAAGCCTGGCACACATATTAGGTGGAATTTTGGAAATGTAGAGTCATGGTCACAGACCTCAAGTTCACAGGTAATTGTCTCAAATTTCAAAGGTAGCTTAAAGATCTGTGCTCGGGGATGAAAGCCTTGTATCTGGGATCTGGAATAGTACTACCCCAAGGCTAAGATCCTGGCTCCTCTAGGCATCTCTTCATGTATGGTACAATCATATGGCCAAAGTGTTGAGTATTTTAAAGAAAGGTAAAAATAAAGAAGAAGAAGAAGAAGAAGAAGAAGAAGAGGAGGAGGAGGAGGAGGAGGAGGAGGAGGAGGAGGGGGAGGAGGAGGAGGAGGAAGAGGAGGAGGAGGAGGAAGAGGAGGAGGAGGAAGAGGAAGAGGAACACACAGAGGGAAAAATAATAAAAAAATAAAATGGCTAGAACATACAGGAAAAGACAAAGGGGAGCACTCAGCCATTAACAACAGTACTGGTCTTTTGGCAGTGAACAGATGCTCACTTTATGAGAAAAGACAAGAGCTGCTTGGCCTTTATAGGTACCTCTACAAATCTAGATAATTCTAACTTATTCTAATAGCTGCTTGACAATTTTATTAGCGTAGTCAGCTGCCGGGTGGCCCTGTCCATGCCTGAAAGAATGAGTCCCCACTGGGAACTCTTTATAACAGTGAGTTCTATTTAGAACATCTTCCTCTTTTCAATTAGCTAGTCACATAGGAGACTGCTTCCCATCAAGTCCATGAAAGCAGGTGGCTGAAGTCTCAGCAAGTGAGTGGGTCCCTCACTTAGCAGCTCTTCTGAGCCTTGGAGCTCAATGCAATAGATGTAAGCTACCCCTTTAAATTTTTACAAAATACTTGTCCATAAATTTTTATGTGTATGTGTATGATAGTAAGGGGCATCTGTGCATATAGCATGTATGTGGAGGTCAGAGAACAACTTGGAAGAGTTACTTCTCTCCTTCTATAATTGGGTCCTAAAGATCAAACTCAGGTAGGTCACCAGGTTGAGTGACAAAGAGCCTTCATCCCCAGAGCCATCTTAACAACCTGATGGCCTGGTTTTATGTTTCACTGCATTTATTTATCACAAGCCTAAGTTTATTTTTAAGTAACCAGATAGTAAACCAACAAGCTCTGACATTTGACCATTGTTTTAAACAGTCAAAACTCACATTTAATTTCTTAAAGTTGGGTTTGAGAAGATGGGTCAGTCAGTAAAGTGTTTGCTTTTAAAGCATGAAAACCTGAGGTCCATACTTAGAATCCACATTTCGAAAGCTGTGTGTAGTGAGTGCATCTGTAATCCCAGTATTAAGGAGGGAGCAATGACAGCAAATCCCTGGGGCTTGGGGCCACCCAGCCTTGCCTGCTTGGCAAAGTTACAGACCAATGTGAAAGGTGACTGAAAAATGACTCTTGAGGGTTATCCTAAGATCTCCATATACGTAAACATATACCTGTGCATATGCAAGTGTACATACACACACACACCAGACCAAACAAAATGTTCTAAATTTCTTGCTTAATTCTCAAGTATCCTTTTTTTCATGTTGAAGTTTATGCTTTATGACTGATGTTTGTTTGTTTGTTTGTTTGTTTGTTTGTTTGTTTGTTTTAGCTCCAAGGTTATGAACATCAGGACTGCTTGATGTTCTGGGCTGTTATTTCACCTACTGATTTCTTAACGGCTTCTTTATACAACTTATCAAAGAAGCTCGTGACTCTGTTAGAGAATCCAAGGTTCTTCCTCTGCTACCTGTGGACTCTCTGTAACACACACATACCACTAGCAATGGCAGGTGCCTTTAAGTTTGGAGGAGGCCTTGAACCACTAGTCGACACTACATGATGATGAAGTAAGTCCTGGATCTTCACTGGCCCAAAATTCAGCTATTAATCAGGGTCTTTCTAGAAGAGCCTTTTGCAAGTATGCAGATTCTAAAGCCTCACCTTTATATGGATTGTGAGGACCCACTGGCACTGTCAGAGCCTAGACAACAAAGGGATGGAATCAGCCTAAGAATGTAGCCCCTCACTCTTGGGGCTACATGTCTAGGTTCAGCAAATAGGTAATCCAAATCCTGCCTTGAATCCAAATGGGGCATTTATTGGCTGGTGATATCCACTGCCTTTGCCCAAGTATATTGGTGCTCTCCAGGTGTGTTCATTTCTCCTCTATGCTGTGGTAGCTTCTCCTGTTCTCATTCTCTCTGACCTGTTGAACACGTATATTTTTATTCCTTTCCTGCAAAATTAGTGGAATTAGAGTGGTCACATTAATAAGCCCATGTGCTCAAGATGCCATGTTTTATAATGTACTTAAAATAAAAATAGATACATAAGCCACTTAAATCCGATATGTAAATTAAATTTTCTGCTATCACAATGCTGCTCTCTGACCAATATATGGAAAACCAAAATATTCTGGGTCATTCTGTTTTGAAAAGCAAATCAGAAGAACAAATTAATGATGGCAGAGTGACAATCTGAAGACAGTGGGGCTGTTGTCTTGTTCTGAGAACAGAATCAGAAGAAGTACAGCACAAGTGTGACATTCAGATGTGAAAATTGTCACTGTGAGTTCTGTTGTGGCCACAATAACGTCTCCCTTTAAAATAGACTATTGTGAGTCTTCAAAGGTAATAGTTCAAGGTTTTATCATTTATCAATTAATTGTCAGAAGTGCAACAGGCTGGACCCAGGGCCAGACACTGGGGAGATAGAGGAAGCAGGCAATTCTGCATCTTCTGTGTAGTACTTACATATGAACCACAAAGACCAGGAGCAAGCATTCCAAACAAAACCCAAAACTGAGCATAGTAGTACATGTCTGTAATAATGACACATGTCTGTATTCACAGTACTTTCTGGAAGGAGAAACATCAAGGTCACCCTCAGTTATAGCTCCAGTTCCAGGCTAGCCTGGGCAACATGAGATCTTGTTTCAAAAAATAAACAACAGAATAAGCCCAAAGCCATGTGTCTTTCTTCATTTTTATATACTTCCAGAAAAAAAAAACAAAAAACAATACAACAACAAAACCTCTAGCTTTCCCTGGGGCAGGTGGTTAAGTAGACAGGAAAATACTTTTTTCAGAGGTTTACTCTATGTTCTTCTCATTTTTACAGTTTGGGGAGCTGAGGCTTGAAGAGGTTAATTGTATCCCCAAACAAAAAACATTTAAAAGGGAGGGAAAGATGGTTCAGTGGTTAAGAACACTGCTCTTCCATAGGTCCTGAGTTCAATTTGAGGCAACCACATGGTGGCTATGGCATATAGGTATACATGGAGATAGAACACTCATGGAAATAAACAAACAAATGCATATTTTAAAAACCCATTTAAAGTAGCATCTGATTTTTCCCTCCGTCCCTCCTATCTGCCTCCTGTGGGCACACATGAGAGAGAGAGAGGAGGGGGGTAGGGGGGAGAGAAACAATAGCAATTTTAAGGTATGCTGTGCAATCTTTCCTGCAGTGTAACAGCTTTAAAAAAGAAAATAATGAACCTCAACTACCACCAACTCCATTAATAAACTGAGCACATGGTGAGTAGTACTCTGTCAAATGTTGGCAATGCAGAGTTCAAGAACGCACCCGCTTGAACAAATGGCAAATGCAACATACAGCACTTCTCCTCTGCATGCCAGCTCTTATAAGAGGAATAACAGCATCAGTCAAACAAGAACTCTCTGGCCTTTCTAGGTACATGAGCTCTAGAAAAGGAGCTTATAATGTCTGGTGGCAGGCAGCACAGGACTGCCAGACATCAGAATTGCTTCAGAGTGTGGAGAAATCTTAATAGTGTGCTGATGTCACTGTTTTTGAAAAGAGGGTTTGCAACACCTTGAGGTGGGGATGTGTGAAAACAACCTAGGAAGCCTGGAAAAGCATTTTAAACAGAATATTCCAAGCAAAGTAGGAAAGAAATACAAGAGTTCATTGGAGACAAGATGGTTAAGCAATGTTTTAGTTGCACATATACATACTGTGTTCAGACAATAGTGCAGGTGTGTACAGACTTACAGGAAGTCAGACATGGTTTGAGGTTGGTTTCAGGTCATGTTGTGTATTAGTACCTCTCCTCAATGGTGCAATGTAACACCTGGAAAAAGCAACTTAAGAAATGGTTTAGAAGCTATAGTCCATCATGTGGGGAAGACATGGTGGCAGCAGTCTGAGGTACCTACCTAGTCATATCACAACCAGTCAGGAAGCAGAGAAGGATGAATGTTGATGCTCATCTCACTTTCTCTTTGCTTAGACTAGGACCACAGCTAATATTAAAAATGGCTCTTCCCTGTTATTTAAAGTCATTCTGATAACACTCTCATACATACCCAGAGGCATTGTCATGGTGATTTTTAAAGCCAATCAAGACTATAGTGAAGATTAACCATTACATTAAGGAAAAGGAATTCTTTGCTGTGGGATTCAGCTCATCAAGTATGAAAAGCATTGATGTCCCTGAATCTACATGTCAGGTTAGAAACAGTCAGGCTGGCAATGGAACCATGCCAGATCTTTTAATAAAAGCCCTGATGGAAAAAGCTCCCTGTGCCCACAGGTGTCTGTGCCTCACTCATCTGTCACCAACCACAACTGTCGTGGTGATCTTTCAGTAAAGGAGCCGGTGGGCCTACATGGGCTCAGCGGGAAAATGACATGCTCAAATATATCTTGTTATATGACCATGGCAAGCCTGACCAATATATATTGTTTTTTAAAATTATCTGTACTATCGGTATTATCAGTATGTCTGGCTAGCAATTAATTAAGACACAGACACTTGTTATATTTTAAAATAGCCTTAGTTAATGGGGCAGGGCAGATATCAATCCTCTAAACTACCTCCCATAGTGGGGCAGGCATGGGATCCCTGTCTCAATCCCATTTCATCCGGTTTTAGTAACTTTTATCAAATTACCTCCCATCCATAATCCCAAATACTTAATAATGTTCTTTATCTGGCCATGTGCTTTTCTTTTATCTAACCCATGGCAGCCTTTCTCTTTTTTCTTTAGGTCTCTCTTCTTTCTCTTCATGGCAGTCTTTCTTCTTCCTAGAATTCTTCTCTCTCCTAGCCCCACCTATCTCCTTTGCCCAGTCCAGGTGGGATGACTTTTTTATTAAGCAAAAGGTGAGTCACACAGACAGCAAGCAATAATTAGCATCAAAATAAATCAGACCATCCCCTAACAAATATACGTAGAAATTTCCTTTAAATAGTCTCAGATGGCATTTCTTCTGGATTCTCAATCAAAGCCATCTAATCTAAAAACACTAATTAAACCTCCATGCTCTGAAGGTGTGTGCTTCTGATAACCTGGGATAAAATTCATACCCCTGCACATGTGTGAGCTTGTGACCTCAGATACCAGCCAGGTTTGAGGAGACCTGCAGCTGCTTTGTGAGCATTGGAACAGGTGTCAAGAAGATGAGGGCAGTCCCTTCAACCCCAGGGAGGCATACATAAAACAGAAAGTCAGTAAACATTAACACCTCCTGCTTTCACTCTCTCTTCTCTTGAATATTTTCAGAGACATTAAGAAATAACCTCATGCCAACTACACTAATGAGTCAAGGAGAACCACTGCTGAGAAAATGGCATTTCCCCTTCTTCAGCAAAAGAAACAGAGCCACGCAAACCTCTATTCTGTGGCTGGGGTGCTAACTGGCTGGGCCTTGCCAAATTCCCTCACCTCACCCACGCTGCTGCTTGCCAGCTAAGAGCTATCCATAAGCCAGCCCCAGTCTGGCTGTGTGTGCGTGATCCCATGACCAGCCCAGCCCTGACCTTTACTGGTATTTATGATACCGGATTGGATTTTGATGACTGTTTGAGCTCTTGACACAAAATAAATAGGTTGGCGTCTTTTCCTCCAAGGCAAGGGTGCCAGGATTTTAATCCTGTCTCCAAACACTTCTCCCAAATGCTACCCTGCCTCTCTCTTCCAACAGAGAAGTAAGCAAGGAGCAATGTCTCTTTCCACACAGTGGCCCCTGGCACTAGGTCAATTACCTGAGCACAGTCATTCTCAACTCTGGCCTTACCTTAGTACCATCTTGTAAGCTTTGCCAAATATGGGCTGGGTCTAGGAAGCTATTTCAATTAGTAAAATCCTTGCTGTACAAGCATGATGATCTGAGTTGTATCCTCAGATCCCACCTTAAAAATCTGGGTATGAGGCACCAGAGTTCGTGTGAAAGTCATACCCCACTCTCCACTCAACTGGAGGGGGAGACCTGGTGGTACTCAGAGGAAGGATAGCAGGTTACCAAGAAGAGACTTGATACCCTATGAGCATATACAGGGGGAGGAAATCCCCCTCAGGAACAGTCATAGGGGAGGAAAATAAGGGGAAAATGGGAGGGAGGGAAGAATGGAAGGATACAAGGGATGGGACAACCATTGAGATGTAACAAGAATAAGTTAATAAAAAAATTTTTTTTAATCTGGGTATGGTGGTAAACTATGTGGGAGTTCTACTCTGAGGAAGTAGAGAAAGGTAGATCCCTATGGCTCCCTTACTAGCCAGCTTAAACAAATCAGTTAGTTCCAGGTCAATGAAAGATGGAAAAACAAGGCAGATGGTGTCCTGAGGAGTGATCTCCAAGGTTAACCTTTGGCCTCTATATGTATGCACGGCCTCCACGCCGACCTGCAGTGCCTGTGCTACAGAGGCCAGGCTTTGGTTGGAAGAGAGTTGGCCTGGGGATTTGGATTTTTTCAAGAATTCTCCTGATGATACTACCTTGAAGCTTGGGGAAGGGAAGGAAACAGAGAGATAGGTAGTCTCCTTCACTACTCCATGGGCTGGCTGGCCTCTGTTAACTGGTTGGGAAGGTACACATTTTTATTGCACAGAAAAAAAGGTACGGAGATATGGAGGAGACCGCCTGGGACAACTCAGCCAGTCTAGGATGTGGAGACATGCTTTCCTGGCTATTGCAGCCCTGGCACTTTGCATTGGTGATCTCAGATCATTTACACATGCATGTGTGTGAAGTCATACTACCTTACAGGTCTCAAGAGGACTCTTTGCTGAACTTTAGAGCATCAAAATCAGGTGGAAACAACAAAAAGTCTAAAACCAAATGTCAGCACAGGAAATATGACAGCAACTGGACACAAGCAAGTGCGCACAAACACAATGCAGTGCATAACAAGTATAGAGCTTGGCCTTGTGAAACTAGGAAGAGAAGTCAGGCCACAGCATTATAATACATTTAAAACCCTTCACTAATCTTAAATGCACAGGCAGAAGTTGAAAATGTTATCCGCAACTGACTCCAGATGGGAGAGATGTTTGGATTTCCACCCTGTGCTGATATGGACACACACTCTTTATTCCTGATAGAGATTCATGGGTCAGATGGAGAAGGCCATAAGGAGGCCAAGGTAGAGAAGTCTGTCCTCTGAAAAACCTAGGAAACTTGTTTTGTATCTGCAGATGGCACCTTTTCCTTAGCTCAGTACTGCTCAGAGTCCACAATCCTTATCCTATCTTATATTCTCCTTAGTAGTCTATAAAGAAAACATATTTTCATCCCCTAAATTTAAAAGAAAAACAGCTGCTATAATGGATGGCAGAGTTCTTTGAAGTCCCAAGACAAGGGCACAAACATTTGATATTGAGTATCTACTCCAGGCTGCTATTAGACAAACTCCAAGTGAGGCAAAATAGCCACCTCCCTTTGCAACTCTTTCCAGGCTTGTCTGGGGGACACAAGCTGGCCTGTGGCATGGCTCTAGAAACCAAATGTTCTTTTGGAACTCTTGTGTGCAGCATTCAGTCTTGGAAGATCTCAATGACATGGGAACACTATTTTATTCACTTCTGCTTCTGTCTCTAGTTCTGCCTCAGAAAGCATTCCATTCCAGGATGTTATATGACTGTCTCAAATCCTCTCTGCTTTAGTTGTGTTTTGTCTTGTTGGTTGCTTGGTTTGGTTTTTCAAGACAGGGTTTCTCTGTCCTAGACTCCTTTTGTCGACCAGGACTCAAACTCACAGAGACTTGCTTGTTTCTGCCTCCCAGAGTGCTGGGGTTACAAGCTATCACAATTGTCTCTACTTTTAAATTGAAGCCCCCATAAGGAATAAACTCACCAGCTTGACTGATGACACAATTTATTAGCCCAAATCAGAAAGAAACGCAGGACACCAATTCCAAGTAGAGGCCTTGCTTCCCTGGGGCCCCGAAGAACCAGTTTGTAATAATAAAGATCAATTGTATGCCTGACTCAATCAAAAATATTTTATATACAAATTAGGTATTATTTTTACATTTTGCTTCTCTTTTAATTCTTGAACATTTTCAGCTTCTGGGGGAGGGAGAATTCTTTTTTATTAAGGTGTTCCCATTAGTTGGTTTCCTAGCTCCTGTGATGGCCCCACATCCATGAACATATGGGCAGAATTAACTAGAGTTAGTATGGTATCAAAATTTTAATGTAGGTCACATGATTACATAAGTAGGCTACAAAATCTACCCTTTCTGTCTAAAAAGAATCACTTTCTAAAATGCTAAAGAAACTTACCAATGCATCAAATGCCTTGAAGAGGCTGAGCATGGTATAGCCTCTGTCTAAGAGGTGATCCAGGAAGGCAAAACAGGAATGAGTTCAAACAGAACATGCCGTTCATGTAGGATGGGTTCCCTTAGTCAGTATCCTTCTCAGAGTTGTGAAAGAACAAAATGTAAAATGACTTAAGAAATTAAACAAACAAACTTTGCTTTGGCCTGACTACAGCTAGGAATCACAATTCAGTATCATCTGCTTTCTGTCTCTTCTTTTCAAGGTCTCGGACTTGCTTGAGCTCTCAAACTGCCCATGCAGGGTAGAGGATGCATAGCACTCAAAAGGCCATCCTCAAAACTGCCTGCTTATGGACTTGGATTCTGGAGAGTTCTTGTTAGACTCTAATAATAATGTACCGTGTCTATAGGACTCATGTGAAGCCCTGCTTTATGTCCAGGAGTCTAGAATTTGGATCTGAGAGTACTTCCTCTCATACACACACAAACTAGCTCCTACTGAACTCATAGTGTGTCTGTGAGCTTCTCTGGTAGACAAGGCCTGTGTGTGCTGTTACAATCCATTGCTGCAACTCCTGCCATGTGGCTTTACTATAAAAAGTCTCTAGAACTCTGAGCCCGACACCCTCTGAGCTTGTCTACACTTGCCTTTTCTGTTTGCAGATTTTTCTCAGGATTCCTTAGTTGTCATGTTACATCTATGAGTATACCATCATACTGAGTGCCAGGGATCCTTTAGCAAGTCTTTGAACCTAGGGTGAACATGGAGACCTACGCCAATGTTGGAAAGACAGGTGGTGATTCCTCCCCAACAACTTCATAGTCCTGCATTCGCAGAGGAAAACATGATTGCTTTTCTAGGGGGGTTTTACACATATTGCTTCCGACTCTTCACTGTAGGTCATATATCAGCTCTCTACAATACCTTCACCCAGGGAGTTGTCCAAGATCCTGTTGCTACTCAGAGAAGCTCATGTCCTTATCCTTATGGCCAATAATGGATCCATCCCATCAAATACTTATGAGGGATAAGAGCTTCTGAGGGAGGATGTGAAGGCTAAGTAGACAAAACAATACTTCTATCACACTGGAGCATAAAGGTGGTTTTTATGTGCAGCATTCAATATAAATAGATATCACACATGCAAACAACCAAAACACAAATTTGGAAAACTCAAAGATATTGTTTGTCATTAAACCTATACTGATTTTTTTTTTTTTATTACCCACCTCCTGTTAACCCGAGAGACTAGGGTCAGCTTCAAGTGTGTTTGCTTCTGTATCATGCCTTACCTAGACATTCATGACTAATATTTATTTATTTATTTATTTATTTATTTATTTATTTATTTATTCAGATTACATCTCAATTGTTATCCCCTCACTTGTATCCTCTCGTTCCTCCCTCTCTCCCTCTTTCATCCTATTCCCTTCCTCTAGGTCTGTGACAGAAGGGAACCACCTCCGCCACCATATGGTCACAGCCTATCAAGTCTCATCCTTGTAGCCTGCTTATCCTTTCTCTGAGTGCCACCAGGTCTCCCCACCAAGGGGAAATGGTCAAATATGGGGCAACAGAGTTCATGTCAGAGGCAATTCCCACTCTCCACACAACTATGGAGAATGTCCTGTCCATTGGCTAGATCTGAGTAGGGCTTAAATGTTTACTGCATGTATTGTCCTTGGTTGGTGCAGTAGTTTGAGCAGACCACCTGGGTCCAGATCTGGACATCATGATATTCTTCCTGTGGGTCTCCAGGACCCTCTGGATCCTTCTATTTCCCCTTTCTCCCATACTTCTCTTACCTTGAGTCCCAATAGAAAGTCCCCGCATCTATCCCAATCTCCTGGTAAATGAAGACTTTCACAGACCATCCCTTTTGGGCTACTGTCCAATTATAAGTGAGTATATACCATGTGAGTCTTCTGGGTCTGGGTTAACTCACTCATGATGATCATTTCTAGCTCCATCCATTTGCCTGCAAATTTCAGAATTTCCTTGTTTTTAATAGGTGAGTAGTTTTACATTGTGTAAATGTACCACAGTTTTTTTAAATTAATTTTTTCATATTACATCTCAATTGTTATCCCATCCCTTGTATCCTCCCATTCCTCCCTCCCTCCCACTTTCCCCCTACTCCCCTACCCTATGTCTGTGACTGAGGGGGACCTCCTCTCCCTGTATATGTTCATAGGGTATCAAGTCTCTTCTTGGTATCCTGCTATCCTTCCTCTGAGTGCCACCAGGCCCTTCTATCAAGAGGATATGGTCAAAAATGGGGCAGCAGAGTTCGCATGAAAGTCAGACCCCACTCTCCACTAAACTGTGGAGAATGTCCTGTCCATCGGCTAGATATTGGTAGGGGTTTGAACTTTACTGCCTATATTGTCCTTGGCTGGTGCCATAGTTTGAGCAGGATCCCTGGACCCAGATCCACACATTATAATGTTCTTCTTGTAGGTTTCTAGGACCCTCTGGATCCTTTTACTTCCCCATTCTCCCATACTTCTTTCACCTAAAGTCCCAATAGGATGTCCTGCCCTCTGACCCACTTTCCTGGTAAGTGAAGACTTTCATGGGACATGCTCCTTGGGCTAGTGTCTTGATATAAGTGAGTATATACCATTTAACACTTTTTGCTTCTGGGTGAACTCACTCATTATGATAATTTCTAGTTCAATCCATTTGTCCACAAATTTCAGGAATTCCTTGTTTTTAATAGCTAAATAGTACTCCATAGTGTAAATGTACCACAGTTTCTTTATCCATTCTTCTACTGTTGGACACTTAGGCTGTTTCCATGGTCTGACTGAACATGGTTGACATATGTCCCTGTTGTGTGGTGGAGTATTTTCTGTGTATATTCCAAGGAGTAGAATAGCTGGGTCTTGAGGAAGCACTATTACCATTTTTCTGAGAAAGTGCCAGATAGATTGCCAAAGTGGTTGTACTAGTTTGCATTCCCACCAGCAATGAAGGAGTGCTCCTCTTTCTCCACATCCTCGCCAGCATGAGGTGTCAGTTGAGTTATTTATCTTAGCCATTCTGATGGGTCTAAGATGGAATCTCAGTGTTGTTTTGATTTCCATTTCTCTGATGACTAAGGAGGCTGAGCATTTCTTTAAGTGTTTCTCAGCCATTCGATATTCCTCTGTTGAGAATTCTCTGTTTAGTTCCGAGCCCCATTTCTCGGTTGGGTTATTTGGTTTGGTGGTGTTTAATTTCTTGAGTTCTTTATATATTTTGGATATTAGACCTTTGTCAGATGCATGGTTGGTGAAGATCTTTTCTCAGTCTGTAGGCTGTCACTTTGTTCTGTTGACAGTGTCTCCTGCCTTACAGAAGCTTCTCAGCCTCATGAGGTCCCATTTATTAATTGTTGACATTAAGGCCTGGGCTGTTGGTGTTCCGTTCAGGAAGTTGTCTCCAGTGTCAATGTGTTCCAGGCTCTTCCCCACTTTTTCCTCTAACTGATTTAATGTTTCTGGTTTTAATATAGAGGTCTTTAATCCACTTGGACTTGAGTTTTGTACATGGTGACAAATATGGGTTTAATTGCATTTTTCTACATGTAGACATCCAGTTAGACCAGCACCATATGTTGAAGATGCTAATGTTTTTCCATTGAATAGATTTGGCTTCTTTGTCAAAAATCAAGTGACCAAATGTGTGTGGTTTCATCTCTGAGTCTTCAATTTTATTCCATTGGTCCACCAGCCTATGGCTGCACCAGTACCATGCTGTCTTAATTACTGCTGCTCTATAGTACAGCTTGAGATCAGGTATAAAGATTCCTCCAGAGGATCTTTTATTGTAAAAGATTGTTTTTGCTATTCTGGGCTTTTTGTTTCTCCATGTAAAGTTGAGAATTGATTTTTCAATGTCTTCAAAATATTTTGTAGGTATTTTGATAGGGATTGCATACCACAGTTTCTTTATCCATTCTTTGAGGAACATTTAGATTCTTTCCAAGCTGGTGTTGCTGAACACGCACTGTGTCTGATCTACAGGAAGAAGACTAGGGACTGGACTGGGAGCCACAGACCGCAAGACCTGGAGAACATTATATGACTAGTTTTTAAATAGCCCAGAGTCTGTGTCGCACCCACCCTTCACTAAGCTTAGCTATGATACAGTGGGGTCCCAACCAGGATTCTTTGATTCTGGTACTGCACTGTCCAGTATACTGAAACTCTCCAAGCCTTTCATGACAGCAGCAGGATTGCTGCCCAGTACTGAGTGCTGAAGTCTGACTAGGTCACTGTCCTCTCTATAACCATCAGCATAGCCTGATATGCTATCTCCTCCAGGTCTCACTCTTGCTTATGCTTAAACCTTCCATCAGGCTCTCAACTGTCTTCCTCTGTTCGCTACACTTCTACCACAGAGAATCCGAGATGTCCAGGGAACATAATCTCATTGTATTTCATGTTTCCCTGTTTTTGTTTTTGTTCCCCTCTGCCCTCTTTCTGGAATAGCTAGGAGTTTTCTTTGGCAACTGGAACTCTCTACTTGGTTTGTAATTGACATTGTTCCTTATCCCAAAAGTCAGTAATATTGCTCTCTCCATCACAGCTAACTATGTTTGGTATGATCCCCATCTCTTAGCAATCATTTGTGCTTGTAAGTCCTCAGTTAGAACTGGAACCATACCAAGGAAGGGAGATCAGCTTAACCAACCTGTAAAATTGTTACAGATGGAGCTCATTGAGTAGGCCTGTCTACAAACCTATAGAAAGAATCAATGAATGAAAGCAGATACATACACACATGCATGCTCTTGCCTCTACTACTGACCAGGTAGAAAACTTGAGTGTGCTCTTTAATCTCATTAATCATGGGGCTCTCTGTTTTGTAAAATGGAGATGGACATATGTGTGTAAGAACTGGTGTGATGATGGAGGGAGTTAACATATTTTTAAAACTCAAGATTACATATCACAGTCCAGACTATGCCATAGTTTATGCAAGTTTCCTAAAGAATTGTGCTAGATTAACAGAAGAGAAATAAGAGAGATAGAACAGGGTGTACTATAAATCAATATTCTATCCACATATTTTCTGTAAATCTAAAATTGTTTCAAAATAAATTTTATTTAATAAAGTTCTTACACTGAGGAACAACCCACCCTTCCACCATGAACATGCAACCTACAAAGGCTGGTTCTTTCTTGTATTTCTGTATGACTTCATCTCAGAAATATTTAGCAGTTTAGAGCAGTTGCTATTCTTATAGAGGACCCAGGTTTGACTCCAGCCCACATATAGTGGCTCAAACCTTCTGAAACTCCAGTCTCAAGGGATTTGACACTCTTTTCTGTTCTCTACACAGAACAAAATTATTCTGTATATAAATATTATACACACATGCAAGCAAAATATTAAAAAATAATATTTGTAAGTAGGATTGTTGGCTACGACTGAATATTGCACTGGTTCTTGGCTTTTATAAGAACTTTGCTCTCATGAATGTCAATGGTCTTTTTTTTTTTCCCTTACTTACTCTTAAATGTTAAAAAAAAAAAAAAAGTAAGTAAGCAAAGCCCTAAAGCGCCATGCTTTCAGGCCCCTGAGGCTGTCAAAAGCAAGTAAGAACAACCTAATCAACAAGACAAAATACAAAAAAATGAAATAAAGTCAACAAGAAACCCATTGTTTTCTTTCTGAACAGAGATATCTGTTAATAACACACACACACGTAGATAAAGTGTGCATGTGTGTTTGTGTGCAGATATGTATATGTATCTCCCTTTGCTTCCAGGAAGCACTGTGGCTTGGCTGGGTGGTCATGTTCCTTCCAGATGAGCAAGCCTGGCACACTGTGTAGAAAATGGCCTGGAGGATTTGCCTTCTTTGATAGGCCAAGTCTATCCTTGTCAAATATTAGATTTTCCTAATAATCTATATATATGCACTTAAGATAAAAATGTCATGTGCATTTGACAGCTGAAGAGTGACATGCACTGATTTCTTCTTTTCATGAGTATACAAATGAGGAGCAAGCTGTTCCCTCTTGTCATTTCCAGGGTAGATCAGAAATCCTTGCCAAATCTGTGGTGTTTGATGGGTCTGGTTATTACAACTGTGTTTCCTTTATAGACTCCTCAAAAAGGCAATCTACATGTTCTTCAACACTGTAAGAAAATTGAGAAATTATGTATGGCCTTTTCAGGTGTTGTTGCTGTTGTTTGTTTCTAGGCTAGTGTGGAGTATAAACAAGAAGGAGAAGAAAGTGTGAAGAGTATTCAACAGGAATATTTAGCATAGAGCTAATTCGGAAAGTCAGTTGAAGGTGTATGCATCATGGATGCAGGAGGATGGAGAGAGCCTCTTTTTCTTTCTCCAGTTGATGTTACTTGCACCTCATACCACCATGTCTACAGCTGAAACCTCCTAATGGATTCTACACATACCCATCAGCTACACCAGGTCACCAGAAAATAGTTTCCAATGAGAAAGACTATTGGACTTTTGGTGGTACCCACAGATAACTGAGGAGTGTCTGTTGGCTCTGTTTCTTAACAATTAAACTTTATTATACAACCCAACTAGCTTACACAAAAGGGAAAAAAGATTAAAGGGAAACAAGAGTGAACTTTCTAGTATCCATTCCACGAGATGGGTCCCTAGGTGTCTCTGGCCTGCGCACTGGTCCGGCCTGTTCACTGATCATTTTCCCGATTCACATGCGCTCAAGCCTGGTCTGAACTTGCTGCTCCTCTCTCCTCTCCTCCTGCCTGTTTCTCATGTGCAAAGGGCGGTCTCTCTTTCCCATTGAGGGTTGATTAGAAACACAATAGTCCAGGTGGAGTCCCCAGGTCCAATTCCTGAATTCCAGGCCCAGGATGGATACACCCAGTCTATCTCAAGGTTAATCTCAGGGAGTATCTGTGGTGGTGTGCCCAAGGGCAAAGCCTGCCAAGACTGCTTTCACCTGTGACAAAGTTTACAATCCTTCCCACAAGGATCTGTGTATTTTACTTTTGAGTATATATGATAAACACCGGAGAAAACAATTTCAAGAATCCAAGGGATATCTTGGCTCATTGTGTGTGAGGACTTAGGCAGAACTAAAAAGAATCTCTGTCTCATGAACTGGAGAGCAAAAGTGCAAGGGACTAGAGTCCCTGCAAGACAATGCTTGTCTCCACTTTCTACAACTGTACCGTAACTCCTGAGGTTTCCACAACCTCTCAAAATAGTGCCACAGTTGGAAACCAGGTGTTCACCATGTGAGCCTGCCCTGTGCTGGGAAACATTCCATACTCAAATGATAACAGGATGTTTTTGACATCTTGTGGGTAGCTAAACATCCTACCAGGTAGACATCAGTCCTCTCTCACAAAGCAGCATGTTAACTGAGGCAAGGTAAACAGTCACCATACCAGAGCCATGATATTCAAGTCACTGGCGAAGTCAGGTCATTGTGGGGGTTTGAAATAGGCACTGACCTGTATAACTAGAAAAGGTCACACAGGTAATTCTAACAACAACATCACCTTCCATCTTATAGCTCAGAGCAAGTTTTCAAAGGACAAAGCTGTAAATGATCCTTAGGTACTGACTGCTCAGCTTTCCTTTGCCTATTAAGCTAATCTGAAACCTGGCTAACACAGAACTAACCTTCATGTGAGGTCCCTTGGACCAAGATACTTAAAGAGCAAAAAGATTGTCCTCTTTCCTGAGCACAGGATTGTAAAGCAGACTTGGTCCACATCTCCATGAGTTCATTTTGTGAGAATATGTTTCTTGCCTCCAAGTATCTGGCTCAGATTTAATGCTTTTATTAAAGGGTCTGACCTCTTTCATTTGAGTTTTCTCTACCACAACCCAGGAGATCCCAATAGGAGGGTCTCTCTATCTACCTACAGTAGCTACACTCACAGTCAACATCTCCTTAAATTGAAGGATCTGATTTCAGCAGAATGTCAAAGTTAGCCAGTGGAATAATTCACAGGTAAGACACCTAGCCCTATAATGCTCCCAGAAGCAACAGATGTTTTTGGAGGAAGATCAGTTAGATACTGGGATTTCTACTACCATAGTACTACAGCCTCATTTTGGCATTTCATACTAAGCAGATGCTCAATAAATATTTACTGAATATGTGACAAGGTGAGAGGAGACATCTGGCTAGAATAAGTTCCCTAGGTTCCAGATGTAATGCTGTTCAGCTTTTCAAAATCTCTTCCTGGAGCTTCATGCCTGTTTCCTTTCTTGCTGTCCATGACCTTGCACATACTTGCTTCCAGGACACAGGCAGGTGGTCTCTATACCTCAAGTTACTCGTAGATGACAACCATTCCAGCCAACAAGACATTAAGTGAGGCCTTCCCCCAAATTGTAATTGGCACAGGTTACCCCCTATCCATCTTCAAACAATAACAGGGAATCAAAGGGTATCCTGTCACAACACCAAATACTTCTCTTTGTGGGATGATGTGGAAACTAGTGCAGTGGAAACTCCCTAGAATCTCCAAGGGTGATGCTAAAAAAGACTCATAGAACTGAGGTATACATATCCTGAAGTGGCCATCTTTTATAACTATGCAAGACTTCCAGAAGTGGGACTGCGACACTAACCCAGCCACAAAACCTTTGACCTATTATCTGTCCTGCATGCAAGATGTACTGGAGTAATAATGATGCAGAACTTGTGGGAGTGGCTAATCAATGACTGGTCTGACTTGAGGCTCATGAGAGGAAAGGGAGACCCCGAATAACACTGCATGGATGGCCAGAAACCAAAGACTGGGCAGGTCAGTGACCCAGGATAAAACCAAGCATGACTGGAAAAAGTTCAATGAAATTATTACTAATAATACTTTGCTATACTATAGATCCATGTGTAGCCCAGTTGCTGTCATCATCCACTAACTGATGGGAACAAATGCAGAGACCCAAAGGCAAACACTAGGTGGAGCCAGGAGAACTCCACAGAAGAAAGGGATGAAGGCTTGTAGGAGCCAGAGGGGTCAAAGACATCACAAGAACAAGGTTCATAGAATCAACTAAGCAGGGCTCATGGGAGATCACAGAAACTGAAGCAACAATCATTTACCCCTTATGGGTCTGAGCTAAGTTCTCTGCATATACAGTGTGGCTGTGTAGCTTGGTGTTCTTGTGGGACTCCTAACAGTGAGAGTAAGGGTGTCTCTGACTCTTTTTGCCTGCTTTTAGGAATGTTTTCCTCCGACAGGGTTGCCTCATCCAGCCTTGACATGAGGGTCTGTACTGTGAGGAGACACCATGATCAGGCAATTCTTGTTAAAGAAAGAATTTAATTGGGGGCTCACAGCTTTAGATTGGTCCATTGTCATCAGGGGAGGGTTCTGGAGGCAGGCAGGCACCGGTGCTGAGAGCTTACATCCTGATCCACACAAACAGAGGAAGAGAGATTGGGACTGGTGTGGGCTTTTGAAACCTCAACTCATCCCACATCCCGCCCCACACATCTCCTCCAACAAAGATACACCTAGTGCTTCCAATACAGTTCACCAACAGGGAACTAAGGATACAAATACATACGCCTATCGGGGTCATTCTCATTCAAACCACCACAGTTACCCACTTTCCTTCTCTTCCTTGTTACTCAAGAGTAAAGAAGAAGTAACAGAAATGTACTGATTAAGATAATAATACATTTTTCAGGATTATTAAGAGTCCACTGATTGTAGTGTAGGATCTATCAAAATATTTTCCAGGAGAAGGAGACTATCTGTCCAGTTGCTTTTCAGATCCACATTGCAGGTTCTGAAATGGTAAGATGTGAAAACCCAGTATCACGGAACTGAGATAATAGCATAAATATCTGCAAAGTACTAGGAGAAGTACACATTTTGCTTCTGAAGTACTACTCCCATTGAGAGTGAGAAGCTGAAGTGTAATATGCAAGGAAGAGCCAGGCCTCCAGGAAGCTCTTAGGCGTTTCCTGCTCTGATACACAGTTGCTTTTACCAAAGGAAAGAAAATTCCCCGGTTCTTTAATATCTATATACCCCTGTTACCAAATTTCTCTACTCCGTCTCAGTTGGACTAATTTGGAACCTTTCTTTTCTCAAGGAGGGCGGGGAATGCCTCTTCTAGTACCAAAAGCCTCTGACATCCTGAATATTTTGAAAGTGGCTATCTTCTTGTGATGAGCACAAAATGACTCTAATTTCAATGACCTCAGAGGCTAACTCTGGCAGGTCTCTACTCTAGTTCAAGTACTTCACAGTAAGAAAATGATGTGCATCCACTCAGGTAATGTCCTGTTATATATACTATAGATGCAGTATGGTTAGCCTGAATTAAGCTCTATTTTTAGGGAGGCACTATTGGGAAGTGGTGAAAATTTTAAGGTATTGGGTATGGTCTTTAGGTCATTAGGAACATGCCCTTGGACGGTAGGCCTTCTGTGAGGATTTATTTCTCTCTAGAATACAATTAGGAAGGCATGAGGATGATGATAATCAGGCTTTCTGATCTTACTTTAAGATTTTACCTGTTTTTTGCTCAGTGGGCACTGAGATAGAAGCTATCTTAATTCCTTGGCCTGGACTGCACAGGTAGAGGCTTCCAATAGCTACACTAGAACATCTTCACCCAACATGAATGATAGCTTCCCCTCAATAGCATAGATAAAGCCTCTCTCAATTAATCTCCTGTCCTAGTCAATGTTCTATTGCTGTAATAAGACCACAACCACAGCAACTCTTATAAAGGAGAACATTGAATTGGGGCTGGGTTATGTTTCAAAGGCTTAGTCCATTATCATAATGGCAGGAAGCATGTTGGTGTTCAGGCAGACATAGTGCTGGAGAAGGAGACAAAAAGACAAGAAATCTATATCTGGAACATCAGGCACCAGGAAAACAGAGAGGGGGGAGAGGGAAAGTGAGAGGGAAGGAGGGAAGGAGGGAGGGAGGGAGGAGGAGGAGAGAAGAGGAGAGGAGAGAAGAGGAGACAGAGAGAAACAGATAGATTGGGCATGAGTTGAGCATTTGAAACGTCAAAGCCCACCCCCAGTAACAAACTTCCTCCAACAAGGGTACACCTACTCCTATAAAGCCACCCATATTCCTACAAGGCCACACTTACTCCAACCAGGTCACACCTCCTATTAGTGCTACCCATTTTCATTCAAACCACACCTCCCTTTACTTATATACACATGTGCAATTAGAGTGGAACTACACAAACAGTTGAGAAGAGTGGATGAAAAGTGACATGAGGTTCCAATGACCCTCTCACCTCCTTTATCTAAAAGGTTATGTAAACAAGCCTAATACTGAAGGAGGCTTACAAGTAGGCACAGACAATATAAGGAAGAAGGTGGCTGTTTTGCTCAGGAAATAACATTCCACAACACTTAGATATTTTCATACACTAGTGAAAATCAAGCTAGCAAATCCTGACACTAACACTTTATGAAGAGTATTATCTCCATTGTGTCCTGAGAGGATAGCAATTCAGAGATCCAAACAATGCTAAAGATATAAAGACTGCAAGAAGATACCAAGCAACTCAAAAAAAAAAAGCCTCATTTTCCACATTCCATTACCCTGGTGAAGGGCATCTGAATTGGGAAAAGGAAGGGGCAGGGAGGAATGTCCTATCTACAACCAGAAGTTCTTTCACTCAGATTCTGGCTCCTATGCTTTCAAAAAGCCATACTATCAACAGGGGCTAATTAAAGTTGGGAGATCCTGCACAATCCCAGGATGCCAGGGCACACAGGACTCTTACTGAAGGGAATACTGAGGTGGGAATTATCTTCATCCCTTAGCTGGGCCCACACAGAAACTGACTTCCAATAGTAGGGATGCATCAAGGACTGCACACACAGGAGTTCCCAACAGTCAGGGTGTGATACAATGAATGATATATCTCACCTGGAACATGAATCATTTCTTGGTATCTATCCCGCATGCCTGTCAGTCATTTAGCAGCTGTTAGAGATAACATATAACAGTGCTGGTGTTCAAGTAGCTATTATTTGATTTAATAGTAGTCCCAAAAAGTTAGAAAAGTGATCCTGGCAATGAGACCACCCCAAAGAGAAGACATCCTAATTGAAAAGAGAAAAACAGTGGAATTTGGACTGAAAATAATAGCTTTCACAACATTTATTTCAGTGTGTTTTATAATTGTTCTATTACTGTCAATCTCTTTCTTTGTCTAGTTTATGGATTAAACTTTGTCATATATATATATATATATATATATATATATATATATATATATTAACAAAACATAGAGTATATAAGATTTGGGGCTATCCACAGTGTTGGCAATCTATCACAGAGCCTAGAATGGGTCCCTTGTTGCTAAACTGGGAAATCCATGCTACTGGTTTCCTGCCTCACCTTTTGTAAAGTCCCCACATTCAGCAAAATCCAACATTTTCAACTCTGAAACCCCAAGCATTCGATTGCAATGTTGAATTGTCTTAATAAACCCAATGCAGATACTTAATCTCCATATAATTCCTACTCCTCCCACCTTATCCCTCCAAATCTGTTCTAGAATTGTCTGCATTATCTATCCACCATGTAGAAAACCTGTACTGAGTACGTACTATATGCCACACACTGGTGCTGGGAGATACCAGGAATATGGCAACTGTTCCTGGTCTCTTACTGCTTATTTAAGAGTGGGCAAGACACAGAATGACTAGTGCAGCTTTCTATACTCGGAGCACTTAGATGAGCAGCACTGGCTCAATGGTACAGAGCAATTACTCAACAGATGAGAAGGCGCTGATATGAAGAATGGCAGGACTGCCTTGCTGTGCCACCGGGGAAGTGGACACACTCAATCCTCATACAAGTTAATGAGCCAGAATAGGGGGGATACAAAGGGGCTCCCCTGTTCTGAGGAATAGGGAAGGAGGATGTTGGAGGGGGGATGGGACTGGGAAGTGAGGAGGGATGGAGCTATGACCAGGAAGTAAAGTGAATAAATAATTAAACTTAAAAAAATAAAAAAGAATGGCGAAGAGGGAAAGGCATAGGTTTCCATCTACAGGATTAAATAAAACCTTTTAATAATGTCCTGCCAAAAGCTCATATCTGAGGAAAGACATGAAAGAATTTAAAGTAGTGAGGCAGAGAGAGGTCAGGGGACCAGCGGGATCACCAGGGCAGATGGACATGAGCCACCTTTTGAATGAGCTGCAGATCAAATGTCTCCAGCAATTGTTCTCATTATTTGCTCTTTGGACCTCAGCTTTGAGCATATGCTGTTCCTGTCAGTGCAGATGTGGAGACCAATGTACCAAAACCCTTCCTTCCTATCTCCTCTTGACTCTCTTTCTACCTCATGTACTTTTCCTCTCAAGAAATAAGCCTACTGTCACAAAATTTCTTTAGATGGACCTAGAAGCTAGTGGTCAGAGTCCAAGGTCAGCCAGATTTCAAGCCAGGCTCTTCCACTAAAACTCATCCTTAGTGATACAGGTAGGCTCCACACACATTTCTCTGCAGGTATCAGAGGGGAATAGCACAATGCAGTGCTAGGGCTTAGTAACTGCTTAATCCTCATGGCCTGGGGCAGGCCCAGGAGCTCAAAAATAGTAGAAAAGACAAATTAAAGACTCAGTGAAGATGAAAAGCAAGACAAGAGAGAAGAGGAAAAATGAGAGAAAGAAAGGGGGAAGTAAGAAAGGAGGAGCAAAGGAGGGAAGAAAGCAAGGCA
This sequence comes from Acomys minous, assembly GCF_964271855.1. Lineage (NCBI taxonomy): Eukaryota > Metazoa > Chordata > Mammalia > Rodentia > Muridae > Acomys > Acomys minous. The sequence continues at coordinate 53,846,729 of NC_140496.1, read as the reverse complement.
AATAGAAGAGAAGGAAGAAAAAAAAGATGACAAGGAATGAGTAAGGAATAAAGTAGACATGGGTTGGGAAGGAAGGAGGGAAGCAAAATTTCTATCCCCTAACACTCAGGTATCTCAGGAACAAGGACAAGAGAAAAATACACAGATGGGATGGAAACAAGCTACGCTTTACTGAATAATGTGCAAGGCAGAGCCATTACCTGACTTAACTTAAAAAGAAAAAGCCTTTGAGGCAATTATTAGGGTATCATTCTCTTACATTTATGGAAAAATACCAACAACAATAAGAGGTCCTGAGAGGCTAAAACAATCTCTCTGATGTTGTAAGAAAAGGCACAGCCACATCAAAGCTAATACGGGAATAATGAAAACTTCTACAACAATTTTGCCAGGGATGCAATTCTTAATGCTGCTCCAGTGACAGGCACCCACCTCTTGTTGAGCTGCTATGAGTACCACAAACATCCAAGTGCCTCATAGAAGAGAGGAGGAGGGTATCAATTTTAGAGAGAAACAATGATTGCAAAAGACCCTCAGAATTCTGCAAGTAAAAAGTAAGCCTCAAGGTAGACATTAAACACACACACACACAAAAAGCCCAGCATGTTGGTGCACATCTGCAACCCCAGAAGCCTTTGGATTAAAGGCCTTTGATATATATATATATACACATACATACATATGAAGACCCCATGCCAAACCCCACTCCCCCCAAACAGAAAACAATAAACCTGTGGAGGCTAGGTAGGAACCCTATTGATATTGGGGGCACAAGAGATTCTTTAAGGTATGGTACAACTTAGAAACGTTTCAGACTCATAGCTAGACTATATGACTGATGACCAAGAACAATCTTCCCTGGCTGACTTTCAGCTTCTGTACTTACTATGTCACACATTCAATATCAGGTTACAGGTATCACTGAAAAACCCCTTCATATGATAATTTAAATATATAGTTTAAAATTCTATTTTTCTTCCCTGAAGCCAAGCTGTCTCTCTAGTTTAAAGGGCATCAAGAGCCAATATGAGATGAGGTGAAAACTGTCTACAGCAGTACTAGGAGAGGCCACGCAGGACTAGCAAAAAGGGGACACCTTTAATCAAGGGACTCTGGCAGATAGCATGGTGTGTGGCTGCCCTGAAACCTCCACTTTGATCCCTTTCATATCAGCTAAAGGGAAGAATCAATGTCACTTTCAAATGGGTAACTAAACTTCTAAGAAGGAGGAAAGTGGAAAAGTGCAATATTCTCCAAGTCTCCAGCAGGTATCAGTCACTCTCAAACCTCATCCCACCACTGTGAGGAGATGTCAGTATTTTCCTTCTAAAGGTGCAGAGGAGATGGGGTTTTGAGGAGTTAATAACCCTCAGACATATACTGCTGATAAGCAGGCCACCAGCAGGGACTTGAAACTTGGTCTCATTCCTTGCTATGCTTTTTGCACTCCACCATTCCCATCAGGAAGAAAGGCAGTGGGAGAGCTAGCCAAGATGAGACATGTAGAACTTGAAAGACACTGGAAGAAAACTCCTTCAATGCACCTAGCTGGGACTTTAAAAGCTCCCCAAGTGTCTTTCTGAAGTAAGACTTCCAGGGTTCTTTGTGTTCAGTGTTACGGTTATTTTTCATTTAAAACTACAACCAGCCCCAAGAGCTTCATGGGCAAACCTCTGAAGTAATGGAGCACATACAAATTAATGATGTTACCCATTATCCCATTTGCTCTGACTCTGGTAGGAATCCTTGGAGAAAACAAAAACGGAAGAAATAAGAAAACAAAAATGGAGGGAAAAACACACATTATCTTGTCCAGGTCTCACAAGGACAATATTAGAATCATTCCCACTATATTTAGGCTCAGAGAAGTTATGGAGCCCCCTGGAACGAAGCACCCTAGACCGGATAATTTATAAACAACAGGTTTATTACAGTTCTGGAAGCTTAAAAAGTCCCAAGGCTAAGGTGTAATCAGACCCAATATCTGGAGAAGGCTAGTACTCTGCTTGAGAGATGGTGCCACGCAATGTTGTTTCCTACTCTTCATCTCAGATGTCAGAAATTAAGGTGGACTATGTGAGTGAGAATTGCAGTTCTGCACCTTGAGAACTTAGCTGGGTTAGACATTATACTTCAATGAGCATACTCTCCCAGATGGGTAAGATAGAACCATTCGCAGGAATTGCTTCATGCTAGGCAGCAAGGAATGAATTTACCTATGGATTGCTGAGCTGAGTGTTAAGTACAAAACAAATGTGGGAAATGTAAGCTGTGATCAACTCCAGTGAATCAGTTAGGCCCCTGAAAAGACTGAGGCTAGCCATATTTGTTTGAAGGTCATCTTGTACCCTGCAGCAACATGCTCTTCTTCAAGAGGAGGCATTGTCCTTCTGGGTCAGAATGCCATCTCCATTATTCAGTTAGGCTTTCTTCCAAAAGCCTCAAATTATGGGCACACATCTATTATTTATCCCCTCAGAAGATCTTCCTGTAACTGCTGCGGTCAGGTCCTACATCGAATTTAACTTGCAGTTAGGCCAGGGACCCAGGACCCCAAGTCACACCTGATCTAACTCCACCTCAAGATTGGTAGCTGCCCTGTCCACTACTCCAGTGAGAATTCTAGAGCCTTGACAAAAAGTGACAGACTGCAGGCTCTAAAGCTGGAGAGTTTGGAGTCAGCTTTGCCACATACTAACTGTCTGGACAAGAACAGCAATGTAAATCATGGTCAGGCCCAGTTTACCCAATGTTCAAAAGCATAAAGCTTCTAGCTTGGTTTCTGAAACAGAAGGACTTAAAGAATAATCAACTCCCTTTCCTTCAAGAACACCCATCTCTCTGCACACTTCCTTGTCTCTCTGTGTTCAGTTGCTCATCTCAAGATTATCAGGACTTACAACAAATTCCTGACTTTCCGTTTGACCTCTCTCATGTCCTGCAGTGTAACCCGTGACACTGGCCCAGCCGCCTTGGATCATCTCCCACCTTATTTTTTGGCTCCCTGGGAATCTGACCTCCAGAATGTGCCTTAAAGTGGAAGCTTCCAGCTCTTCACATGCTGTACCTGGGTTGAAGCTCACATCATCACCCACTAGGATTACTGAAAGTCTCCTAAATGTTTTTCTTGCTTCCTTTTACTCACTTAAGTACCACAAGGATGATCCGTTAAAACAGAAGACATATCAAGTATTGGGGGATGGTCTGATGTATTTTGATGCTAATTAATAAAAAGCCATCCCACCTGGGCAGGGCAGATGAGATAAGGTATGGCTAAGATTCCCTCACTTAGAGGAAAAAGAGGAATTCTGAGGAAGAAGAAGAAGAAGAAGAAGAAGAAGAGGAGGAGGAGGAGGAGGAGGAGGAGGAGGAGGAGGAGGAAGAGGAGGAGGAGGAGGAAGAGGAGAAGGAAGAGGAAAGGAGGAGCAGGGGGAGGAGGAAGAAGAGGAGGGGCAGGGGAGGAGGAAGAGGAAAGGAGGAGCAGGGGGAGGAGGAGGAAGAGGAGGAGCAGGGGAGGAGGAGGATGAGGAAGAGGAGGAGGAGGAGACCAGAGGAGAGAGTCCCAAGAGGAGAAAGAAAAGGACTGCCACAAGGAGGAAGGAGAAAGACCCAGGGAAGAGAGGAAGGCCACCATGGGTTAAATGGAAGAGAAGCACATGGTAGGCGTGGTTGAAGAATAAGCCCAGATGTAGAACATTAGCAAGTATTTGGGATTATGGATGGGAGGTAGCTTGATAGAAGTTATTAGAAGCAGATGGCATGGGATTGAGGCAGGAATCCCATACCTGCCCCACTATGAGAAGTACTTTAGATGATTAATGTCGGCCCTGCCTCAGGTTAACTAAGGCTATTTTACAATATAACAAGTATCAGTGTCTTAACTGATTGCTAGCCAGGCATACTGATCACACTGATAATACAGATAATTTAAAAAGAATAATCAAGTCACAACTCTAACAGAGTCTGCCAAAAGATCCCCAAATTACTGGAAGCAAAGGCAACACCTCATTGTCCTACAAGGGTCCCATGATGTGAACCTGCAAAGCTTCTAGCCTTCTCTGGGGCTCATTCCATTCCATTTTGAGGTACACCCTGTTCCCTTTCTACTCTTAGCAGTTCATGCCCAATGCCCCTGTGCTCAGGACAGTAGCCTAATCTGCTTCTAAACACACCTACTTGCTCACTTGTTCTGCCAAATTTGGGTATTTTCTTAAATATCAACTATTCAGTGAAAACCCTCATTACCAACCTGTCTGCATATTAACCACCCACTCACATGAGAATCCATACTTTTCTGTCATTTTCTCTACAGCACTAATCACCATCTAATAAACTACACATTTAACTTACTAATTTATTGCCTGACTGCACCTACATATAAACTTCCAAGAGTAAAGTTTGGGCCCTTATATTCTCACAACATTCCCAACTCTCAAACTATTTGTGAACTAGAATAATATATTATTGAATGGGAGGTTCAAGATTTTGTCCATCACCAGTTTGCTACTTAAATTTATATCACAATGTTTTGGCTTATATAACTTAAAAAAGAAAAGATTAACTTTCTTTCATTTTTCAAAGATTTTAGTTCGTGATCACTTAGTCCCCTTTCTATGTTTATAGGTTGAGGCAAAAAATCATGGCAAAGAACACAGTGTCAGGCAGAACTCATTTCACCATGGCTAGGAAGTATAAAGAGCTAAGAAGGAACTTGGGTGTGGTGAATCTTTTCAAGTCATGCTCCCAGTAACTAAGTTCCCCAACAAAGCTTCACCTTCTGTAGCCCCCACCACCTCCCCAGAGAGTACCACCAGCTTGGGAGGACTTCAACACACAAACCCATGGGAGCTGATGTATACTTATGACAAATGCAATGTCTGATACTGTTGCTAAGGATTAATGGTGCTGAAAACCCTCCAGTGGCCAGCACAGGCATGTGTGAGGGTACCCTGACTCAGGTTGACGGGAAGGGACCTGATGTCGAGGAGAAGCATATGGCAAGAGATACTGGACATCGCCCAAAGTCAGAAGCCAAGGAGAGGACAGAGTCTTTTGTTGATTTTCTGTGGAATGAAGGGCTGCAATGTTGGTAGCCTTGTGTTTGGTCTCAACACAAGAGCCACTGGACACCCGGGGAGCTCTCTGTCCTTCAATAGACAAAGATGGACAAGGCCCTTCAATCTGTTTCGAGTGAATGAAGACCAGTGTCACTGACTTGAGATGAGGACTTTCCCCATTGGCCCAGAGCATTCTACATTCCTGGGGGTGCCTATGAAGATTGCTTCTTGCTGAAAACCTTCCTTAGTTCCAACGTAGAAAGAAAAGGAAAAAAAAAAAAAGAAGAAAAACATTGATATATGGGGAACACAGAGCTTGCTTATTTTATTTTTACCTCTGTATTTCCTTAGGGGGAAATATAAGAGGGGGACATGGGAATAACCTCACATTTGATTCCTTACAGTTAAAAACTAAAGATGTAGTACAGTATAGTCTATCAGAGAGCTCTCTGAAGTCAGGTGCCCGCTTCTGAGTGCTTTAGGAGAGTGGTTCTCAACTTCATGGTCAAAGGACATTTTCACAGGGGTTACATATCAGATATCAAGTAGCAAAGAAAATAATTTAATGCTTGGAGGTTACCACAATATGGAGATTTGTATTAAAGTGCCACAGCATTAGGAAGGTTGAGAATCACTGCTTTAGGAAACAGTGGCGCTGGTCGGTGGCGGTGCATGCCTATAATCTCAACACTCGGGGAGGCAGAGGCAGGTGGATCACCGTGAGTTCAAGGCCAGCCTGGTCCAGGACAGGCAAGGTTAAGCAGAGAAACCCTGTCTTGGGGAGAGAAAAATAAAAAAAGGAAACAGTGGTATCTAATAGACACCTTTCTATGGCAGAGGACCAAGTAATGCTGGAAATAAACTAGTAAAAGAATGGACAGACATAATATAGCCCATTAACTCATCTCAATTCAAGGGTGTCCCACAGTCACTATACCTGTTCTGAATTTGAACAAGTACTCTATGCTAAGGCCCAGGATCCTCCAGTTCTAAGATCTCCAACAATCCCTAGGAGGTGCAAGAGCCCCAATGCCTTTCTTCCCTTCTAGCACTCTTCGCTATAGTACTTTGAGTAAGTAACATTTGAGTAAGTAATAATAGCTCAAACTGTGTGCTCTCAGCTGTGAGCGCTCAGTTACAGCTCTGCAGTTGGTGGACTCCTGCTCTAGTGTATTTGCTGAGATCTTCTTTAAGGGTGACACAGCACTCCTGATGTGGGTAGATTGTGTTGCTGGGAGGCTCAGATGGAAGTCATCATAGCAAACATTTGTCAGTGAGGAATGTGAGGGAGGAGCAGAATGCAAGACTGTGAAGACAGTTCAAGGAAGTCTCCATGGAGTACTCCAATGTATCCCCTTTTCTGTCACCCCAGCAGGTGCACCCCGCAATGGGGTCTGGCCATAGGCAACATGAGTCTCTTCAACCCAGGCTGTCCTCAGAGATAGCTGATGCCTGGCTCTCTTTATACAACATAGTCTAAGCTGTGGAAAGCCTAGGTTTTCTCTTCCAAGAGACAGGTGGTGGGTTTCTTTGGCACACAAGCACTCTGCCTATCCAATAAGACAGCACAGCTACCATTTCCCTGCAAGAATCTCGCACTGACTTCTCTTCTTCCCACCAGGACATATGACAACTCTCATTGTCCCTTTATTACTCACTATTGCATTTCCAGAGCTGGGCACACTGCCTGGCACCCAGTAGGAATGCAATAATGCCCGCAGAATAAATGCACCATTAAACACTGAACATCAGCATAAAAGCACAGATAAAATTACACACAATTAAAGAGAAACTATCCCCAGATGAGTTCAGTGTGGCATTGAAAGGAGGAATAAACAAAACTGACAGTGGAATTTGAACAGAGCAAGTGACAGGATACAAACTGAGTTTGGTCTTGAGCAAAACCCTGTACCCCTGCAAGTTTAAACCAAGAAGTAGAAAGATGGACCCTGATAGACTCGGAAAGAGGAGGGACAGACACACCTATTTTCTGCATTTCCAATTCTGCAGAATGATGTCTTCCTAGTGTCCTCAGTGACCCACAAAAATACATTTTCATCTTGATAAGAAGGGATCAAAGGAGTCACTATGTCATCCTCAGACTTTGCCAAGTACTTTGCCCAATTAGCAGAGAGCTACACAGCCCCTAGTAGGAGCAGGTAGTGCCACAGTAGAGAAGGTATTTACTCTCTGTCATGAGAAGAAAGAGAAATGAATAGGAATAACCCATGATTAATGAGAATGCTATAATTTAAAGTCACAGAGTGTTGATTCACTCTCCAAAAAGATAAGAGAAGAGGCAGAGAGATTTTAAACATAGAAGCCAGAGTGCAACACAAAAAGAATAGAACTAACAACAACAAAAAAGACAGAAATTTCTCTCCCATTGGCCTTGGCCTTGGTGTAGAAAAACTTTAAAAACCAAGTAAGGTTAAGGAGGAGTTTTGGGCAGGTGCTATTAGAACAGTCCAACATCTATATTAATGTGCTGCTTTTCTTCCTTCTATGCTAATGTGATGTTTCTTTGTCATTCAAATATACATACCATGCTCATGATCTGACCTTAGACAGTCTCATATACTTTGAAGTAATGATAATAGCTCAGACAACTTCTAAGAAGAGGATCTGGAGAAATGGCTCAGTGGATAAGAGCACCTGCTCTGTAAGCATGAGGTCTTACATTCAAATCCTCAGCAACCACATAAAAAGCCAGGCATAAATGCATATACCTATACTTCAGCATGGAGTAACTTATATATTACTGGACAGATATTCTAACGGAAACAGCAAGCTTCAGGAAAAACAAAACAAAATGAAACAAACAAAAACCAAACCTTTCTCAAAGCAATAAAGTGAAAAATTATAGAAAACACCTGATGTCCTGCTGTGAACACCACTAGCGCATGCACAGGTATGCCCATCTCCACACTCATGTGTAGGCACCTCATACATTATGAAAATAATAAGAAACCAGACAGGAAGAACAATGATTCAAATCCATCTTTACATACATATTTTTTAAAAATGTCTCCTTTACTTACTATAATTTATTCAGATATTACATCCCAATTGTTATCACCTCATAACAATCCACAGTACTGGTGAGGACAAAAGCCATAGAACATTTCAAACACTCCCCCATCAATAGTCTTTACTCTTGCCTTGAAGAAGTATGGGAAGTGCATATCTCTACATAAATATCTCAGTACTTGGGGACTGAAATCGCAGAATCAAGTTGGTAGGAAAGAAGGAAGTGAGGGAGAGGATACAGAAAGATACAGTAAAAACCAAAGTCCATTTGAAGGGTAATGTGGAAACCCAATATATAGTAGAAGCCAACTACTGGGGAAGACACAACTCCAACTGTCCATATCTTGTCACCAAAAGAAGTTTCTAGTATCAGAAATTGGTTACATCTAATTGAGTTGTTGGCCAAAGGTGTCTTATAGGAACCTGCAAATAAGCTAGGCTGTTGTCAAGACTACAGTTTGCTCTCCACAAACTGACAGCTGGAACCTACTACTTACTTACACAACTCATTGAACGTGGAGAAATTGAGCTTGTGCCTGCACAGAGCCTTCACCCCAACAGGCTAGTAACTTTAGTACAGGAAGTTACTCTGCATGCTACTCAATGAGAATTGTAAACACCAACTCATCTACAAACCCTTCAATTAGCAATAATGTACTATTTTGAAATAATGTTCCTGTGGTGGTGGCACAAAGCTGGTGGTAATAACCAACCTAATTTATATTTGATTTGACTTAAGGCCTACTCCACAAGAAAGAATCCATACCTGATGCTGCTTGGGGGTTTAGGAGCCCAATACTAGATAGGCCAGGGACTGAAAATAAAATCAAATACTATGTTCCACTAAAAGAACATTAAATGACTCCTGATTATATTCTACACATTGATAAGTACCTTGCTCAGCCATCATTGGAGAAGCTTCCTCCTGCAGCACATGGGAACAAATATATAGAGAAACGCACAGTGAGACAAAGTACCAAGAGTGAGGGACCTTGGAAAACTTAGCCCTACGTGGGAAGTCTCTATCCAATTCTCCCTCAGAGAACACTGCAGAAGAGGACAGGGAAAGAATGCAAGAGCCAGGGGAAAGAGATGAGGGACACAATGGAAACAAGTCCTTCAAAATTAACAAGATGGACGCACATATGAGTTTACAGAGACTGACACAGCATGCACAGGGTCTATGACAGATGGAGTCCTAAGATGTGAAAGGTGAAGTGGACACGTGCCATATCTGTAATCCAGAAAGTATTTCCATTAGAAACCAATTGCTGCATGCTCAGTTCTAGATGGCCAAGAGAAAACAAACTCAATGGAGGCTCCTTTTCTCATAATGTTGTATCAGGGCTTCTATTTATCTGTTTGTTTTTATCTTTTCATTTTTAATTTTACTTTATAATAGCTTCCAGTTTTGTCTTCTTATGGAATCCCTGAGTATATATGAACAATTGGTCTCTGCATCTATATTTTCTTTTTGTATGTTTGTATAATGCTATTCTAATGTGTTAGTTTTTGATTTAATGTAATGCATCTTATTTTATTTTGTTAATGTCCATTAGAAGTCTGTTTTATAGTAGAGACAGAAAAGTAGGGGGGGTGAGTCCAGATGGAAGGGAAGGTAGGAAAAAAATGGTAGGGGCAGAGGGAGGGGAAACTATAGTCAGGATATATTGTATAAGGAAAAAAATCTGTTGTCTTCCCTCCCCTCCCCTCCCCTTCCCTCCCCTCCCTTTTCCTCCTCCACCTCCTCCTCTTCTTCTTCCTCTTCCTCCTTCTTCTTTCTTCTTCTTCTTCTTCTTCTTCTTCTTCTTCTTCTTCTTCTTCTTCTTCTTCTTCTTTCTTCTTCTTCTTCTTTTCTCTCTCTCTGTCTCTCTCTCTGTCTCTCTCTCTCTCTCTCTCTCTCTCTCTCTCTCTCTCTCTCTCTCTCTCTCTCCAAGGTTTCTCTGCATAGTCTTGGTTGCTCCAGGTTAGCCTGGAACTCACAGTGACCAGCCTGCCTCTGCCTCCCTGAGAGCTGGGATTAAAGTGGGATTAAAGGCATATGCCACCATGACATTTACATTTGTGATTTCTTATTGATATTATCCTTAAGCTCATGTCCTTTCTCAGATGTAAGGCTTGGGTATGGCTCAGTGGTAGCATGCTTGCCTGGTGCATGCAAGGCTCTAAATTCAATCTTTAGAATCACATTAAAAACAAACACTGGCTAAGAAGATGGCTCAGTGAGTTAAAGTGCTTGCCCTGCCAGCACAGCCACCTGAGTTTAACCTCTGCCATTCAAAGGAAGGAAGAACTGACTCTCAAAATTTGTACTGACCTCCACATGTACAGTATGGCATGTACATCTATGGACAGATGGATACACACACACACACACACACACAAGCAGCGCACATACACACGCGCTCACGTACACACCATAATAATACATACAATACATTTTTAAAAGCTAGCATGGTTGTATTGCTAACTCCTACCTTTGAACTTATGGAATACGGCCCACAGCTCCGCAATGTCAGTTGCAAAGGTAATGTCAGTGTCTAGGACAATGACTCTCTCAAGGTTGGCAGGTAGAGTCTTGGTCAGAACCAGCTTCATCAGGCCATAAATCCCAGAATAATGTTTGTTGGGGATCCAGGACACCTCAGACTGTACATAACAAAACAGAGAAAGAGAGAGAGAGAGAGAGAGAGAGAGAGAGAGAGAGAGAGATGCAATATGAGAAAAAGAACAAAAAGTCACCACAAGGATTCCTGGCTTAAATACTATAAATCATACCTAGACATAAATAAAATTAAAAACAAAACTGTTAAATAAATAAAAGAATACTCTTTAAAGATTTGCTCATTTAGTTTTAACACATCACGTTCTTCTGGGAATAAAAATGTATTTAACACACATAGGTCTAATACACTGGTTGTAAAGTAATCATTAAATGCAAATTCTATGTTGAGAGCTTGAAAACAGAAATTGTTACTATTTAAGAAGTTATATGGGCCCACTGAAGAAAATACATATGTGCAACAAACAAACAAACAAACAAACAAACCAAACACCTCACTGTTCATAGGTCGAATTATTTCTTTAATTCATTCAACTTCTGTGCCATTAAAGATCACTACATTGGGCTGGACATATGGCTCAGAGGGTAAGAGCACTGGCTGTTCTTCCAATGGTCCTGAGTTCAATTCCCAGCAAACACATGGTGGCTCGCAACCCTCTATAATGAGATCTGATGCCCTCTTCTGGTGTGCAGGTGTACATGCAAGCAGAATACTGTATAAATAATAAATAAATATTTTTTAAAAGATCACTACATTTTAATAAATAAATATTTTTTAAAAGATCACTACATTTCACGGTATTTTTATTGTTTATGCTTATCTCTATTTTACAGTTATAATGGGCTAAGTTGCTACCAGTGCCTCTTCATGAAAATAAGGACCTGGTAAGCATCTGTGTAATGCTGGACATCTGAGAGCAATGGAAGACAGACCTATATCACTTATCTCAGGGCTGCAAGGATCACCTGACAGAAAAGGAATAACTAATGGCTCATAGGTATGTGGCATGAGCTGCAAGGCTCACACTTTCATAGAACTTGTTATCAAAACACTATACCTAAAACTACACAGAGTCTCAGTGTGATTTAAAAAATGTCCTCATCTAGCAGCTCATGCCTTTAATCCCAGCATTCAGGATGCAGAGGCAGGTGGATCTCAGGGAGTTCAAGGACAGCCTGGTCTACAAAGTGACAGGACAGACAGGACTACAAGAGAAATCCTGTCTGGGAAAAAAAACAAGAAACAACAACAAAAAACAAACAACAATAACAACAAAACCTCATCTATGTAGGTCATTTGTGAAGACCACATAGGAAACGTATGGAGCATGTTTGTGGAGGGTTTACATGTGACCTGGTTCCACATTTTAATTTCAACAGATTAACACTGAATATACACCATTTAATGAGGATGGAGACACCATCTCAGAATTCCAGACAATATTCTTCTCCTTTGTCCTTATAACTCCTTTTAGAAGACATTAGTCTTTAAGATAGTATACAAGCATTGGGTATGGGTGGCTCACACATATAATCATAGAACCTGGGTGGCAGAGGCATGAAGACTGCTGAAAGATCACAGGCAGTGTGGGCTACCCAGTGTCATCCCTATCTCACTGCCACTCTATTCACAATAGCCAGAAATCTGAAACAACCTAAATGCCCTTCAATTGACAGATGGTTAATGATGAGGCATACACACACACACACACACACACACACACGGAATTATATTCAGATGTAAAGTAAAATTACAAATTGTGACAGTTAAATGGACAAAACTAGGAAAATATATACCAAGTAAGTAACCCAAGCCCAGAAAAATAAATGTCGCATGTTCTTTGACATGGAAGGCTCCTAGCTCCAAGTCTTCAGAGGTGACTATATTAACTACTGCAGAGGGAATGGGCTGTGGAAAGAAAGGGCAATAGCAAGTTGCAATTAATCTAAAGGAGGATATGGGAAAATGGAAAGAACTTCAATTAGAGATGTCAGTGCAGAAGTAAAAGGAGGGTGATATAGCGGTAAGGATGTCTGAAAGGAGTAAAAAAGAATCCTATTACTATTATCTAAGATTTCATATACTACATGTAAGTCCGTGTATATATATACATGTGTGTGTGTGTGTGTGTGTGTGTGTGTGTGTGTGTGTGTGTGTGTGTGTGTGTACTTTAAATAAAAGCAATGACAGCATGGCAAATAACCCAAAGAGTGTAAAAGTGGTGCGAATATTTCGGTTGTAACCAATAATTTACTACGTGGACTTAAGGCTCACCCAATAGGAGGGAGAGTGTGCCTGCTATTGTAAACCTAGCTCAGTATTGGGTTAGTGAGGCCATGGTTCTTGGAGAGAACCAACAACCACTACTTTACTTTACAGCAAAATTCCGAACTGCATTCTAAATATCTATCCTTATACTCACAAGCTCAAGATAACTTATCTGTGAAATGGATGGAGTCCATTACAGAAAACTAGAACTTTTCAAAACACTGAGAGCAAGTGATGGTATGGCATCCAGTACCAACTGATACACCTACAACACAACTCCTGCACCTAAGACTTAGGAAAGATTGAAAGAGCCAGAGGACCCAAAAGGCTGCTATGAGATTGTATTTCCTAGAATGTCAGGGAAGCCAGACCCATGAAATCTCAACAACATGGCTGCCTAAAAAAAGACCTCAACAAGGGCAATACCAATAGAAATGCCAACATGGAAGTGAAGAAATCTCATGGGCCCCTAGCCCTATACAAAGAACTAGAGACAACTAAAGAATTCTGAAAACAGGAGAAATAAAAACCCCTGCCAAGTGACTGTCTAATACTGTCAGTCCTGAAACCATATACATACAAGCAACATTATACAGACTGAGCAGGTTACATATGCACTTGTTTTTATAGAAATATATACTCATATATACATATATATACACACACACATATATATATAACACCAATTAAAGAAAAACATGCTATAGTTTTGAAAGGAGAGTTAAATGAAAGGGGTTGAAAGGATGAAAGGGAAGAGAAATGATATAATTACATTTTAATTTGAAAAAACAATAAATTTAAAATCTAAGGATGAGAATGTATTTCCACAGAAATTTCATCAACATGCTATAAAAGTAAATGAACAGATGGAAACGTCCATAAACTGATCAGCAAAGGAAGGCAGATAAGTTGGTTAGGTTGGTTTGGTAAGGACACAAAAAAGTACCAACATAGAAATCTTACATATGGTATTAAGAGGGTAAAGGCTGCTCTAAGACATAGAGGAAAAATAAGCCCTGATGGAGCCCCTATAACCCACTGCATGTCTCATGCTCACTGCCCAGAATTCTTTACCATTCATAGGTTATATAAAAACATATTTTTGCTACTATCTCTTAGGTTTATCTTAGTCCTCTGAAAAAGGAGACCTGTGACCAGAAAATTCAAGACACCCAGATGTCTATACCATGTGCCCATTTCACAGGGAAGAACAAGACACTGTTCATAATCTGTCACCTTGTACTCAGGCAGCACGGAGGACAGAAAGAAAACTGACATAAGAAGTCAAGTCCCTGGTTCTATCAACACAAAAAGTATTTAATCTCTCTGAGCCTTTATCTGTAAAATGGAGATGGTTCCAACTTCATGTCAAAATCAAAGGCAACAGGGGGATGGATTACAGTGATAGAGTACCCATCTGGCATGCAGAAGCCCCTGGGTTTGATAACTAGCACTAAAACAAACAAACAAACAAACAAAGGGCTGAATTCATTTCTGGCACACAAAAGATGCATAGCAATTATAAGATTTGGCCCTTCTTCCTCATTCAGTTCCCTCAGACCAAGTACTTACAGAGATGTATCTCGTGTATGTGTGTATGTTTGTGGGGGGGGGGGGAGGAGAGGGTGCTGTATCTCGTGCATGTATGTGTGTGTGTGTGTGTGTGTGTGTGTGTGTGTGTGTGTGTGTGTGTGTGTTTGTGGGAGGGGGAGGGAGAGGGTGCATGCATTCACCTGTGTGGAGGCCAGAGGTCAACATTACGTGTCATTCTTCAGGCTACCTACCTTGTTTTTGAGGCAGGGATTCTTTTTTTTTTTTCCCCATGAAATCTGAACTCATGTTTTTGGCTCTTGTTTTCTTTTGTGTTGTGTTGGTTTGCTTTGGTTTTTAAATCTGGATGTGTGGCTCACATAGTAGTTCTAGCAGCAGCAGCACCACCACCACCACCACCACCAGTACCACCACCACCACCACCACATTCCTCCTCCTCCTCCTCCTCCTCCTCCTTCCTCCTCCTCCTCCTCCTCCTCTTCTTCTTCTTCTTCTTCTTCTTCTTCTTCTTCTTCTTCTTCTTCTTCTTCTTCAAGTAATACTATTTTATTTTTTATATATTTTATTTAAATAATTTATTCAGATTACACCCTGATTGTTAGCCCCTCACTTGTATTTTCCCATACCCCCTCCCTCTCTCTTTCATCCTATTCCCCCTCCCTTAGGCCTGTGACAGAAGTGGACTGCCTCCCTCACCACATGATCACAACATATCAGGTCTCATCCAGATAGCCTGCTTCCCCTTCCTCCCCACCAAAAAGAAGTGGTCCAGGTAAGAGTCAGCCTCCCTTATCCACAGAACTGTGGAGAATGTACTGTTCATTGGCTAGATTGGAATCGGGGGTCCAGGTTTATTACATGCATTGTCTTTGGTTGGTACAGTAGTTTGTGCAGGCACTGCTGGATCCAGATCCACCAGCCTTGATGGTCTTCTTGTAGGATTCCAGAACCCTCTGGGTCCTTCTATCTCCCTATTCTCCCATACTTCTCTTACCTGGATTCCCAATAGCAAGTCCCAGCATCGATCCTGATCCCCCACTGAGTAAAGACTCTCAGAGGACATCCATGTTGGACTAGTATCCAATTATAAGTGAGTATATACCATGTGTATCTTTCTCACTCAGGATGATCATTTCTGGTTCCATCCATTTGAGGCAGGGATTCTTTCTTAAGCTGGAATTTCCAATTAGGTGAGTCTGGCTTTCCCTGGGGAACTACCTCGCCTTCATCTCCTCCAGCACTGAGATTCCAAAGAAGCACCAAGGGGTGTAGGTTTTCAGACGTAGGTTCTGGGCATCTAACAGAGGCCCAAGTACTTATATGATAATCAGTTTACCAACTGAGATAGCTCCCCAGCCTTATGTCTCTGCACAAGAACTGTGTTATTTGTCAGGAAGCCTGGTATATATAGGCTGTAGGCTGTATACGTAGGCTGTAGAGTCAGCTATACCTGAATTCAAGATCCATTATCATCATTTAATTGCTAGTCCTGGCTTTTCTAAGGTTCTACCATAAATAAAATACACTTCCTACTAAAAATTCACTTCATGGGTAGAATCAGACAGCACACCCAAACTTGAAGGAGAAGCCACTATCAGAAGGACTAACACTTGCCATGTTTGCAGAATTAAAGGCACTCATTGCTACTCAGGGAAGCAACAAGGAAGAGAATAATATTATCTTGCAATGTGCAATGCCAGGCCAGCAGTTACTAAGATCCCTAAAAAGTAGTCACACAGTGACAGGGTGCCTAGATCCAGCAGTGACCTGCAACTAAGGGGAATAACACACTTGTGACAAATCACATGGTTGGATCTAGGACATCCATCCCATTATCTTTCTCCTCTAGTCCTCCAATCACCTGGTAGGCATCCCTGAAGAACAACCAGTGGACACATAAAGCAGAGTTTATACAGCAGCACAAAGAGAAGGGAAAAGGATCAGAAGGACCTGAGTGGACACGTCTAACACTGCGAGCATAGCCAATAGTGTTGACAGGGAGGTAGAAATTAGATATAGGTCAGAGTAAAGCATGATTATTTTTCAGTGTAAAGTTGGGTCAGGTGAATAGGGGGCAGTAGAGGAGAGCAGTCACCATCCAACACCCCCAGCTCCACTCCACACAGCCATGATGTAAACCTGTAATTAAAATCTGCTAGAAGAAGGAATAGGAAGACCGCACAGTGAGCAAAGTGCTGAGTGATCAGGAGGACCTGTTAGGATCATCATAGGCCACATAAAAAGGCAAATATTTGTAACCCCAGTGCTTGGGAAAAGGTGGCAAAGAGATAAATGGATCCTGGACCTCACTGACCAGCCAGCCTAACTGAATTGATGGGTTCCAGGTTTAGAAATACCATTCCTCAAAAATTAAGGTGGGAAACAACTGAGGAGATATCTCATATCAGTTTCTGGCTTGCAAATACAAGCACACAAAAGTTCTTAGCCACACACCCACACCAAAAATCTGTTAGAGGAAGGTTCTGGGATTTTTTTTTTCTTCTAATCTACACCTTATTTCCCTGGGAGTTAGCTTCCCAGCAAGCTATCACCTTAAGATCTGGGACCTCAGCAAGCAGTTCCCTCCAATGCCCTTATAAAACTTTTCCTTGTGTAAGCCCTGGCCTTTGGAACTCAGCTCCATTTCTTTCCTCCCCAGAGAATCTGCCTGAACTGAAGCCTGGCAATCAGAACTCCACGCTGCATAGCAGTGCTATTTAATCAGACCTTTGATTAACTTATCCATCTATTTTGGTAACTATCAAAGCAGGAGAGCTTGGTGAAGACTGAGAGCCACTGTGTTGGGTTAAGCCATCTAATTAGATTTTCCTGACTCTCAGTTTTATTTTTAACATAGATGTGAGACACTTGGATGCATCACAAAACCATGAGACTACAGGAATAAATTAATCTCCACGTGAGTCCAGGCCTGAATGTCGCCCCAAGTGCCCAATTTAATTCATAATCAATTAAGTCCAAGTGTTCAATTGGAGGTAAAGGAGGCATGTGAATGAGTTTGTATTTAGAAAGAAACCACAGGCAAGGCTAGAAAATGAAGGAATCCTTGGGGGAAAGAATGTGAAGTAGGTGAAGCAGATACATTTATTGTAATAAGCTCATCTCAAGACCCATGTGGCTTCTACTGCTCTCTGCATCTTCCCTTCCTCTGTATTTTGTATTTTTTCTTCACTGAAAGCCACAGTCATCTAGGAAGCACCTCCTCTCTGCCTCAGGCTGGACTGGAGCTCCTAAAGTGAGCTATCTCACTCCGCCATGCACACCACACTAACACATTGTGTTTAATTTTCCATGTTTGTCTCTTGAGTTTGACTGAAATTCCTTGAGGCTGAGAAAAATATCTTTTAATGATACTGTGGCAATATCCCACATGCTCAATGCTCAAAAATAGCTTAATAAATGTGAAGAACCTTAGTTTGGGCTCACGTCCTAGCTTCAATGTCCCTTTTTACTTAAATAAGAGATATCAATAACTACAAGTCCATGGTCATGCTGTGTGACAGAAGACATGTGGCTTGTTGAAACTGAAATACTGACTTAATGAGAGCTCTTAATGTTGATATGAAATATTGCCACTGGGACAGCAAAATTTGCTAAGCAAGCAGGGTCACTATGAAAGCAACTTTCCTCCTCCCAATATGTCAACATCATCAGTATCAGAGCTCAGCTGACTGAGATTTTTTATTTTGATCAAGGAAATACTTGATATAGGACAGGAAAGAAGTGGTTACAAATGTAGTTTGGCAGGGGAGATGCTATTCATCACTTATGTAAAAGACATAAGTGAGGTTTGCCTATATGGAAGGCTAACAAAATTACAACCTAGAATCTAGGAAAACTGTAATGCCTCTAGGGTGGAATGCCAAATACACTGGCACACTCTGGGTAGAAGAGAGTGTGAGGGAAGGGTCACCTGTGTGGCTTTTCTAGGCAGTTTCTTAGGGTATTCACATAGGTATTGATCCCCCTCCCACCCAGCAACAAGCTCCAACATAAGGGTCATTAAGTCATAGGGTTTATGGTATCTAGATAAAGGAAAAGAACCCTATGTAACCACTCATACCCAAATATCCAACAGAGGCAGAAGCACCTGCTGGAGTCACTCCCCATGGTTGTCAATATGACAAAGGGTATGCATAATTAAGATACCAAAGATGAAGTTTGCTTTAGTGTAATGGACAGGACATTATTCCTGTGGTAGCTGTTAATAATTGTAAGCAGCATGGATGAAGGTTTAATTAGCAACCATGATTGCAGTCTACTGGACATCCATAAGGGAGCAGAAGTGATCAGAGCTTTCAGGTTTCTTCTCAAGGGTGGATGGAGGACACGGGCAGTTCAAAACTCACCTTGTTGAAGCTCTGACACTACATTACCCATTAGGAACTAAATGGAGTTTCTACAAAGCTCTATAGTTGACTCCTGGGTATACTGTACACTAGGTAACCCTGTAACAGTGACCTAGAAAACCTGCCAGTATGGTGATGTGAGCATTGGAACCTAGAGTTGAACTGTGGACTCATCTCCAAAGTGATTAATTCCAAATTAAGGACTGAGGGGCAGTGGCGTGCCAGTCATTAAGCCAAGTTTTTGGACTTTGATAGGCTATTCAGAGGCAGGTGGGGAGGCTGATTTAGCCAGGAATGGATGACCACTTGTCATTCGAAATCCTGATTCTCAGTAGCCCCTAGGATACTTCAGAAATGACAACATAAAAGAAAAAAAAAGCATTATCATTTACTGAGTGTCAAGCATTTTGGAGAGAGCTTGTTAATTTATTAAGTCCTCCTATAAGCCTTCCATCTGCTTATAATTAACCACAGTATACAAAGCTTGAGCTAAATCTTTCCTGCCCCTTCTCACTACAGCCTATCTATACTTTTGGGTTCATTTAAGGTCAGAATAGAATTATCTCTCCATCTAAACACAGTAAGCTGTGTGGGTGTGTGTGTGTGTGGGGCACATGCATGTGTGCAAAGTGCACACATGTGCCATCTTCAAGATGTTTTCTATGCTTTTTGAGTCAAAGTCTCTTTTGGGCTTTATAGCTTACCAGTTAGGCTAGGCAAACCCCAAGGACCTCTACCTTCTGCTTGACTCGATTACAAGCATATACCACCATGCCTGATGTCTCTAGCACAGTTCTGGAGAGCACACTTTCCTGCTTAAAAGCCAAGTATTCCACAGGCAGAACCATTCTCCCTAACAAGGAAGATAATTTTGGGGGGAGGATGGAACGCTTTATTTGTCTCACATTCCTACATCATTAGTTCATCACTGAAGGAAGTCAGGACAGGAACTCAAGCAGGGAAGTAACCTGGAGGAAGGAGCTGATGCAGAGGCTGATGCTGCTTACTAGCTTGTTTCTCATACCTTACTTGGCCAAGTAAGATAATTTTTAAAATTAATTCTGTGAGTGTGGAGACAGAGAGAGAGAGAGAGAGAGAGAGAGAGAGAGAGAGAGAGAGAGAGAGAAAGAGAGAGAGAGACACAGAGAGAGAGAGAGAGAGACAGACAGACAGACAGACAGACAGAGACAGAGAGAGAACAACATAGCGTACATGTGGAAGTGAAAATAACTTGTGGGAATCTCTTGTCTCCTACAATGTGGATCTCAGGGATTGAACTAAGGTCATTAGGGTTGTGCAGCGAATGCTTGTATCTGCTGAGCCATTCAGTTGGCCCCAGGAAACCATTTTTTTAAAGGGCAATTAGGTACCAAAGTTTTAGAGTTAGACATTGCTAGCTTCTAGATCTCCCTGGGACTTTTCTCATCTGTAAAATAAAATTACTCCTTTTGTCCCAGGGAGTAAGAGTATTTATAGTCTATGAGCTTTTCCCCATCACTACGGAAATATTTACTCTTAAAAAAATAGGTTCCTTATACATGTCAACATTTTTCTGTGAAGTAAAACTCTCTTTGATCATCAAACGAAAAACAGATTAAAAATGTGGTAAATTTATACTATGGAGTATTACTCAGATATTAGGGAGAAATGACATCATGAAACTAGGCTAAGTGCATGGCCAGCCCACTTGAATCTGTCAGCTACAAATTCAGTAACAAATTGTTTCAAAAGAAAAGGGAGGAAAGTGACTGAAGAAGACCTTCAAAGTGGACTACTGGCCTCCCCTGACACATGCACATACTCCTTTACACACACACACATACAAACACACACACATACACACACACACACACACACACACACACACACACACACACACACACACACAATCTTTGGGAAACCTAATGAGGTGCTGAGGATGAGCCAGAGGCCAATTTCAGTTGTCTAGAGACACTCATACCAACCTGTCACTGCTTTATGTCACACCATGACACATGCCCACCTATTTATCATCTCATATGGCTTTTGTTGGGAACATATTTGCCAGGTGGAATCCTTGTAAAGCTGTGCAAAGGAAGGTAGTGGAATCTTTAGTCATCAGAGTTTTGATTTGGTCTGAAATATTTGATCTTGTCACACATTGATCCTGTCAGACAGTATGGTCCATACACACTGCATGCTAATCGAAAGACTCTGTCGCACAATACTTTGGCTACTCCAGAGGCTGCACAAGTGTCAACATGGCAGCTGGCTTTCCCAGAGTAAAGAGTCCAAGAGAGGAGACAAAAGCTAGTATGCCTTCTATTAGCAGGCCTCAGAAGCAGCATGGTGCTATTTCTTCACTGTGAATCTGGCTGCACATTTGCAATGTGCAAAAGGTCTGGACAAGAGTATGGATACTAGATACTAGAGGGTTTACTGGGAGTCATCTTGGAAATAAGCTCCAACGTCTGTAATTACAGAATGGAACAAACTGTGCTGGGATAAATGCTGAGTGTGTGCACAGCAGCCATCTGTTGGAAAGACGATTAAAAGGGAGGGGCAGGAAAGAAGAGGACACAATCAAATGGAGATGTCTGAAGAAGATGAACTTTCAATTTGGTCTGCAAAAGTAACACGGAGGTAGTTTTTCAAATAGCTGAAAGAAAGAAGATAGAATAGGTGCCCTTAGTGAAAGCCCAGAAATACAAACAGACAGACAAGCACATAAACACACAGGATATACACATGACTGTTATGTGTTTATGTAAAGTAACTATCATTTGATACCTCTCTAATGTTTATTGTTACTTTATGTGTACATGTTGGCAAATGTGCTGAGGAGTGCATGTGAATATCAGAAGAGAACTTGTGAAATCAGTTTTCCTTCCCTTTTTATGTGTCTTTGCCTGTTAAGTCACCCACAGCCGAGGTCTGTTAAGAGGTTGGAAGTGACAGAGGAGTACATGGAAAGGGTAAAAGGTTGAAAACTATGTATGCCCTACCAAACAATATAGAGTATACTTACTAAAAGATAGATCTATTCTCATCTGTTTTTGGAATGTAAGATTTAAAGAGTCAATGACTTAAAGTAGCAGAAGCAAACTACAAGGTATCACAAGGACCATGAGGTGATACTTACCTGGAAGAAGTGTAACAAAAATGCATATTGCTGGGCTCATCCTACATTCATTAGGTCTGGGGTAGAGATCAAGAATCTGTAGTTTTCTGTCAGCATTGCAGGTGATTCTAAACTCCACAGATAAAACATAAAGGAGACCCCAAAACCACCACTTCTCTATGTTTTATTGGCTGGTCTGCTCACACTGGGTCTCAGCTCAGAACAGGTCATTGACAGGTTTGAGCAACAGTGTCCTAATGAAAGCTGATAGCTATCTGGAAGTAGATGGAGAGAAGACGCTTCTAAATATTAATAAAAGCCTGTGTTGAGACAGGTTCAGGAGTTGCTTGTACATCTCTTGTGACATCCGAAACTTAGAAATCCTGTTTCAATACAAGTAGCCAAAGTTTTGGTGATGTTTTTAGAAACCAACATCAATGGTATGTTGAATTCTTTGGCTCACATCTTCCAACATCAACATCTTTGAAAGAACCTTTGCAGAACCTCAAACCTGGTCTTTATAGGTGAGAAAGAATCGAGTGAGACTTATTTAATGTGTAGTTACAGCTTAACCTAAGACTTGATGGTTTCCAAGGATAAAGTAACAGGAACCTACTGGCAAACTACCCTCTGTCAATATAAGGCATCATGGAAAGACGGAGGCTCAGTGAGCCAAAAGGAACATGATCCCAGACCCTCCTGTCTATGCACAAAGTCCCTTCCTTTCATCACATTTTAGTCACAGAAGCATCCTTGCTTTAGATCAGTGGAGCCTGACGAGATTGGCCACTGGAGCATTCCCAGACTGTTTGCAGACTCTTCAGCACTTCACGTTCTAAAATGTAGCTCTGCTCAGCACCCGGAGCACTGATTTGTGAACTGGACTGTTGCAGCCATTTAATTTCCTGAAATATTGCTGCCTTCTCAACTAATAGATTTTTCAATGCACTGAGGAGTAAATTTCATTAGCTCCTGTATTACGTGGACTTAATATTTTTAGAAGTTACAGTTCTTCACACAGTTCTCTCCCCCCACCTCTCTCTCTCTCTCTCTCTCTCTCTCTCTCTCTCTCTCTCTCTCTCTCTCTCTCTCTCTGTGTGTGTGTGTGTGTGTGTGTGCGCGCGTGTGCGCGCGCGCGCTTAAAACAAGGCTGGAGAGAGAGAAAATACTCTGCAAATAGTTTCAAAGTGAACGAACGCAAACAATTCTGGCTAAAAGGTCAGGACTCACCCGAGTTGGAAGAGCACTTGCCTGGAATGCTTGATACCCACCCAGTACCACACATACCAGATGTGTATAATAGTACATTCCTGCAATCTCTGTATTGGAAAGTGGAAGCAGGAAGACCCAAAGTTCATTGAAATCCTCAGTTATACAGTGAGTTTGAGACCAGCCTGGGCTTCAAGAGACCCTGCCTCAAAACTACATAAATGTCCAAAGAAACAAATGCATGGAATTCTGAGTGACTTCCCTACCATTGTGGAGACCCATGACAAATTCTGCCATGTCAGAAATCATGTGCTTAGGCTGTATGCTGTGACCTTCGTGGTGCTGACTTTTACCTTACCACAAGGTCTTGTGTTCTAGGCTATCCTTGGACTATTTACCTTTGAAAGAAGTATAGAAGTCTCAACTTGGAATCACCCAGAGGATCTAGGAAGTTCTTAAAGGGAACTAGGAAGTTCTACAGGGAGCAATTTAGGCTATTACATTCTTGCCCCCGGGCTAGGGTGAGTGAGATAAGAATAGATCCTATTGACCTTGTCCTATATATGTTCCTGCTAGTCGGCAATAAAGTGAATCTTGATCAGAAATTTCCTGACTTGATTCGTTATTTCTCGAGTCTCTGTATCCTACTTTCAATCCCCACTCCCTCTTTCTGGTGAACCCTGATTCAATTTTTCCTGAAGGCTGGGACCCGACATACCATAGATTGCTCTAGGGTTTTGCCTTAAGGGAGAAGTCACAATTTCAGGAGACATAAGAATATTTCCTTAGTGTCTCTGGTTTTATGTTGAGGTCTTTAATCCACTTGGATTTGAGTTTTATGCAAGGTGAAAAATATGGGTCCAGTTGCATTTTTTTACACATAGACATCCAGCTAGTCCAGCACCATTTGTTGAAGATGCTATCCTTTTTCCATTGAATGGATTTGGCTTCTTTGTCGAAAATCAAGTGACCATATGTGTGTGGATTCATATCTGGGTCTTTGATTCGATTCCACTGATCAACCAGCCTGTTGCTGTGCCAGTACCATGCTGTTTTAATTACTATTGCTTTATAGTACAGTTTGAGATCAGGTATGGAGACTCCTCCGGAGCACCTTTTATTGTACATGATTGTTTTAGCTATTCTGGGTTTTTTGTTTTTCCATATGACGTTCAGAATTGAACTTTCAATGTCTTTAAAAAATTGTGTAGGTATTTTGATAGGGATTGCATTGAATCTGTATATTGCTTTTGGCAGGATGGCCATTTTTACTATGTTAATTCTCCCGATCCATGAGCATGGAAGATCATTCCATCTTCTCATGTCGTCTTCAATCTCTTTCTTCAGAGTTTTGAAATTTTTTTCAAACAAGTCCTTCACTTGCTTTGTTAGAGTAACTCCTAAATATTTTATATTGCTTGTGGCTAATGTGACAAATTAATAAAATAATATATATCTTGGAAAAAAAGAAGAATATTTCATAAGTTGTTTAGCACAGGAAATAATGGCTCACCTGGAGTGGGTATGGAACTTCCACGGCATAGTTCTAGTTCTAAGCCAGATGCATAGATTTTGTGCAGTCTGCATCAGAGCTTATCTTTAATCAGAAGTGGCCAGGTATCTGTATGGACTGATCTGAGCTGTGTGGAGTGACCCACAGGCAACGGTGTGTCCAACAAAGAAAATGCATGTGTTTAAACTTCCCTACCGAACATAAGCTTTAAGTAGTACCCAGTAAAATATAGCTGCCTACTGAACGAATAGATTATGTATGTGTGTGATTATATGTGTACTTCTGAATGCAGACACACTTCTAAAATTATATTAAACTCTTACTGAAAGTATTATGAATGAAGATAATAAATACAATGAAAAAGAAAAGAACATAAGTCCTCTGTTTCTCTTTATCCATCAATGTACCCTATCACACATATTTATAATAAGAATACACTGTTTTCTATGGGTTTAGGAAAAGATTCGGCCATTCTAATAGTTTGATATTGAAAGGCAGTGGTTAAATTAGAAAAACTAAAATAGTTTTAAAAAGAGGCAGAGAATTGATCTCTACTAGATCACATCACCTAAACAACCTAGCCCCAGGCAGGGAAGTAAGGGGAGCAGACACACATGCGAGTCACAACTACCAAGGGACTAAGCATGCTTGCTATTCTGGATTCAATTACAAGGAAGCTTTACCAGAAAGTACCTTTCTCTGCCCTGGGATATGTCTGTCACTCTTACCCCAACTTTTCCTTTCTTTCTTTCTTTTTTTGTCCCTCAACACACAGGTGAATTCTAGAGAGTAGCATTAAGGGAGATGAACCCTTAGTGCGACTTGGTTAACTTCTGGTTGGTTTAAAATTGTTTTCTTCCACAAGACATGGAAAACAAAACTCTCTAATGCGATAAAAAGATAGAAAATCTGAATTTCTACTGGCCACAAACAAAATGATCCTCTTTACTAGTCACTCATTAAAAGAAGGTGTCTTTTCTCTACTCATACAAGACATCTAATTAACATTAACTAAAAGACTGATTAAAATTTCAAATAATTTAAACCTAATCTTGAAGCCTTGCTTCTGACTACTTAGACTATAGTTATATTGACATTCACCCTCCATAACAGGATCTTACCATTTATATGATTGTTGTTAAGAAAATAAGATGTTGAGGCCGGGCGTGGTGGCGCATGCCTTTAATCCCAGCACTCAGGAGGCAGAGGTGGGTGGATCGCTGTGAGTTCGAGGCCAGCCTGGTCTACAAAGTGAGTTCAGGACAGCCAAGGCTAACACAGAGAGACCCTGTCTCAAAAAAACAAAAAACAAACAAACAAACAAAAAATATGTTGAGGACAGCAGTTGTCTAGATGGAGAATTTACTCTCCATGAGAGTGAAAAAAGAAGAAGAAGAAGAAGAAGAACAACAACAACAACAACAACAACAACAACAACAACAACATCCTTAGAAAGCACAATAATAAGACCTAGCTGGGGGTGTAATTCCCAGGTAGAGCACTTAGCTAGGATATACAAGGGTCTCAATCCCATCCCTAACACAAAACAGAAAAGCAGAATAGCCACAGTACATCGAACAAAATGATTTCATTGCTCTTTCATTCAATCTGAGTATTTGACTGACTAAAGGACTTTCTAAAGACCTGATTCTTCAGGCCATGGGATGGCCCCATAGATAAAAATACTTGCTTCCAATGATAAAGACCTGAATTCAGTTCCCCAGATTCACATAATTAGAGAGAACTAATTCAAGTCCATATTTATCCTCTGACCTCCATATCTATACCATTGTAAGGGTGCACCTGCCCATACAGACACTGATAGAAAACAAAAATGTCTAAAAAAAACCCCTCTTAATTCAAGTGATTATCTAAATATTCATTGTACTGCCCAATTTTGTATAACAAGGGAAGAATAGCAAAGGTGAACTGTTCTTGGGTCTCAGGAGACAAACTAACAAGAAAAGGATATTATTGTATGTCTATGAACAATAAGGTCACATTTGTCAAGTGTTTTCTAGGTTAAAACACACTACTGAAAAGCAATTTACAAATGTTAACTTCCCCTCCAAGTCATAATGCTGAAGCAGATGCCAAGGAAATCACACAATTATAAAGAACTATAGAATCTGGGTTTGAAAAGTCATATGTGTATCACTATGAAGCTCTGAATGATATTTGTGGAAACTGATTCAAGTAAGATATTCAAATGAGCACTGGAAAATAAAAGCAATAAATAAGTTCTTAGTACAATTCTTAGGATGGAGGAACAGATTGGAGATAGGAAGTCAAATCAGAAAATATGAAGCTCAGCAGACCTTGTATTTTAGCATAAATGAGCACTCCATCAAGGTAATACTGAATAAGCCTAATAAAGAGTCACTTTTTCACTAAATATGGTCACGTCTCCAATCTCTACAGGATTATAAGCAGCAGGTGAAATACTATTTAAGGAAACTATGAAACTAAAGCATCAGGAAAGGAAAAATAAAACCAAATCCAAATTATAAGGGACTCTGAGGTCTGTTCTTTGGCAGCTCGCCAGTGTGCTATCTTGACCTTGGTGCTCAGACTTACCCAATGTATGCGTCTGAACAGTGTAACACTGGCCTGCAGCAAAGGTACACTGGAGTTTGGAGATTCTTCTACAGGTAAGGCTGAAGCCAAAATGCAGCACCAGATAGCTCTGCCCTGAATCCACGTGGTCTGTCTGAATTTGGGTATCTGGAGGTGGTACCAAGTATTTCACCTTGGTTTCTGGTTCATTGGGCACAGAGAAAAGGGTTAGTTCCTAGAACCATCTTCAGTGGTGCTGCTTTGGGTTATTAAACCAACAAGTACTTCTTCTACACAATCAAGCATGGAGGTCACAACTGGACAAACGAAATAACTCATGAGCCCTAGCTTCCAACATAGGAAAAAAGAAGACCAAGTTAATGATGTAGTTTTGTAAATTTTAGGTGGCTGAGTTTGGCTGTTCTTTTTTTTCCCACACATATTGCCATAGTTTTTTATGTTTTTAATTCCCTGGGAATATTCAAAACAATCTTTATGCAGAAGCACAAGGAACAATAAAATGTACCTGGACTTCAATTTTGAAAACACATTTCTGGAATAGGGACTTACAGGTCCTGCATATAAGACACACAATGGCACTAGCTTGTTCTACAAGACCTGCAAGGAGGATGCTCTGTAGGAAGTACCGAGCAGACTGCCTCCCAGAGTGGGCATACATGTGAACTGTTAGTTAATTCTGAGTTAAGAAGGAATATTTCATTTGCTGACAAGTGGAAAAAAGGGCCTGATCACAGTGAGCGAGAACAGAACACAACCCTCTTACCACATCTGTCACCTCCTGTGATTTCCTGTCCTTGGTTATAATGGCTGGTTTTTAGCAGTAGGCTTTATGTATTATGTATATGTAATATAAAGGCAGTGAGCACCCTCTGGAACACAATGTACGTTAAGTAATAACACTGTATTAATAATAATAGGGGATGAGAAAGGGGAGTTTTCAGCAGGGCTATTATGCCTGAGAATAAGATGTTGATCATTGCTTGATATTTTCTCTTCAAACATATTATTTAGCCAGTAGTGTACAGATTTAAAACCCACTGGGATTCTTGAATTCAGCCAGGCTGAGTGGTTAAAATCCAATGAAAATATTGTTGATGAGTTTTAGCCAAGGGAGTATGGTATACAAAAGGAATATTTAACAGGTCAGAGTTTGCAGAGGTCCATCTTTGAAAAATAGATCCTGAAAAAAATAGTATCTATATACACATGTGTTATACTCTGGCTTTAACTCCAGCAAAGAAATACATTTTGACACTTAGGTATGCCTTCTTCCATAACTGAGCTGGTGACATGGAATTAGGACTGAGAAGCATGGAGTGTTTCCCATGTTTCCTATCCAAAGCAGTAATTGGGAATACTTGGTTTACCTCCCATGCTTCAATTAGAAAACAAAGGAAATCTGGCCCTGGGGTAGCCATTTGGGCTAAGGGCATGAAGAGAAATCACTATGTGTTGCACAGGACAAGTACCCAGTGTAGCAATATTGTGTTTCATGTAAATAGGCTTTCTGTTCTCTGGGTTCAGTGTTTTGAGCTTGTCATTCCATCACCCCAAAGTTTTAAGATTCTGCTGTGGGGGGTGACTTGGAGCTGTTTGGCAACACGTAGAGATATTCTCAATTTTCAAATTGTGTGTGTGTGTGTGTGTGTGTGTGTGTTTGTGTACATGGTGCCCATACAAGCATGCATGTGCACACACATATATGTATGCACGTATAGTAACAACAGGGATCTGCCTATTTCTCCCTCCCTAGTGCTGGTATTATAAGTCAGTGACACCACATCCAGTTTATTACATGCATTGTGGGAATCAAAATCAGGTTCTCAAGAAAAACATTTCATTGAATATCTCCCCAGTCCCCTTCACCTGCTTGTATGAAGCACTATGTTCTCTGTTCATTTCATATACACTCTTATTTCAGAAATAACAAAATACGGAATGGATGAGTATATTCCTCTGTATTGGGCAATATGTTATTCACAGGTATCATCCTATGAACCACCTGTGAGTGGACATCTAGACAACAAACTCTTATCTTTCTAAGAAAACTTGTCCTGTCCTAATTTCCACCATTTTTCTAGCAGTGTGCTCACCAGGGAGTGATATCTGATCCTTCTCTCTACATTATATCACCTCCCCTTTGTTTATCATGTCCATACCATATCAAGGCAGCTGTTAGCCCATACCTGTCATGTGCCTTCTGCCAAAAATGTGAGACATCTACAGAGGTATTTCAGGACCTTCTCTTGGGGAACCATTTCAGATAAAACATTAAGTACTGAGAATATTAACAAAATGTTTTCTTTCTTGGTTTATCCACTAAGACATCTGACTTCAGGACCCATCCCTTAACTGGATTTGTAAAGATAACCACGTCAAAGGCACTAGGATGACCCAGGGTCTGTAGTTGTCATTCTTTTGCAAGTTGATCAGTTATAAAACTAGAATTCTAAGCCGGGCCGAGGTGGCGCACGCCTTTAATCCCAGCACTCGGGAGGCAGAGGCAGGCGGATCGTTGTGAGTTCCAGGCCAGCCTGGTCTACAAAGTGAGTCCAGGACAGCCAAGGCTACACAGAGAGACCCTGTCTCGAAAAACCAAAAAAAAAAAAACCAAAAAACAAAAAACAAAAAATAACTAGAATTCTAGACAGACAGAACTGAATAAAACAAAAACCATCCCATTTTGTTCTGCCATCTTACCTGTCATATGCTGTATAGTTTGGGGAAACTTTTTAGACTCAGTTCTATACCCTACAAAATTAAAGTCCAAATTTCTAAACATTAGATCAATTTCATCTGCACTGATCTGATACTAAGCATGGGCCTCTCAGCTTTCTTGCTCATTGGTGACTCACTTGGTATATAGGATATCCTTAAGGGTGCCTTTTTGTTCCTTACTCACCATTCTAGATTGTAAAGTGTAGTGCTTTCAATGAAGCTCAAAGTAGAATAGAGGTTCGATTTGTGACTTGCCTCCTCTGAAAGTACACACCCTGACTATATACATCCTGAAAGGTAGAAAAATCTTAAGTGGATTAGGGTGACAGTTTTAGGTTTGGTTTATTAGGCTCCTCAACCAGAAAAGTGCTAGAGAGATACAAGAGTGCATTCTTTCTTTTCAGAGCATACAGCATGAAGGATTTTAACTTTTATGGATAAGCTCTGCAGATAATAACCAGGTAGGACTTTATTTTGGAAAACAGAGCATTTACTTGGGCAATGAAAACCTGTCTCCAGTTCATAACACCAGATAGAATGTTCTATGCCTTCATTGAGCCTTCTCCTAAAACTTCTGGGTGCTTGAAAATGAAAAATGGCCTTTCTTTACTTGTCACTAGAAACCATGGTAGCCCCAGCTCAAGTTCAGTTCCTGGTCATGATGCTTCTGGGAAGTGATCTCAGCTGCCTAGTGCTAAGAGACTACAGTTAAGTTGTCCCTGTTTCCAGTTACATTGTTCTGAAACAATAAACCAGTTGTTCCAAATATGAATTCCTGGGAAGAGTACGTACTCACTCAACAAGTCCTCATCTTCTGGTTGGTCCATTTCAAGGTATGAACAGGAAGTGTCTCCCCCAATCAGTTGAGGATGCTGAGACCCTTAAGTGGAGTTAACATAACCATTCTGCTTGCCTGGGTACTCTCAGGGATATCTACTCACTTCAAATTTGAAGAGTGCCCTGGGGCCTTCCACACACATATCAACAGGCATGTTATTCAACTTGAATACCAACTTGATTAAATGGAAAGCCACATATTAGAAAAGACAACAAATGATAGGAGAGAAAAACTGACAACTATTGATTATTACTAATTATTACTGTTTCCCAAGTAAGCAAGGTCCTCACACCAAACCTACACTGATAATGAAGGGCTGTTCACAAATGGCTTCCCGGATATAGATCCAAATTCTCTGCTGAGAAGACTACACACACACACACACACACACACACACACACACACACACACACAGGCACACACCTGTTGTAGTTAATGCATGGGTGCCTTTCCTCTCTTTGGATGCTGAAGAGGTTGTGAATCAAATTTTCAGTGACCTTCTAAGTATGATCTTTCATATCTCCCATAAAGATTCCTAAAACAATGGAGTTCCAAGATGGCGGCACCCAACAAGCATTGTATCTGATCTACTGCACAGAGACCAAGGACTTGAATGGAGCCACAGAATACTAAATCTAGAGAACTTTAGTGAAGGACACCAGAAGCCGCATTCCATCAAGAGAAACATAAAAAGGACTAAAGGACAGCATAAGAATGCAAACAACAAAAACCAAAACATCTCAGCATCTCCAGATCCCATCTATCCCAAAGAAAACAACCCTGAGAACCCAAACAAAATCGAAATACAAGAAAATGACCTCAAGTCCTTAGTAAGGAAGATGATAATGGAAGAAACAAATGAAATCTGTAAACAACTGCAGGAAGATGCAACCAAGCAGGTTGAAGACATGAAAGAGACATATAGAAAGGCACTGGAAGAATTTCAGGAAAAAACAAACAGATGAAGGAAATCAATAAAACACTTTAAGATCTCATGTTGAAAATGGAATCTATGATAAAAGAACACACAGAAGAAAAACATGACCCAGAGGCCTTAGAGAAGAAAGCAACCAACAAAGAGATGACCTTCTCTAACAGAATCCAAGAAATTGAGGAACAAATTTTGGGACTTGAAAATACAATTGTAGAATTTGAAGCAACCATCAAAGAAAATGCTAACTCTGAAAAATTCCTGACACAGAACATCCAAGAAATCAAGGACACCATGATAAGATGAAACCTGAGAATAATAGGCATTAAGGAAAGAGAAGACACCCGACTCCATGGCCCAGAAAATATCTTCAATGAAATCATAGAAGAAAATTTTCCCAATCTGAAGGAGATGCATATGACCATACAAGAAGCCTACAGAACACCAAATAGAATAGACCAAAAAAGAAAATCTTCCTGCCACATAATAATAAAAACACAAAATATACAGAACAAATAAAAATATTAAAGGCAGCAAGAGAAAAAGGCAGAGTAACATACGATGGCAAACCTATCAGAATTACACCCAACTTTTCAGCAGAGACAATGAAAGCCAGAAGGGCCTGGACAAAGGTCCTGCAAACCCTAAGAGACCACAGATGCCAGGCAGACTACCATAGGCAACGAAACTACCAATAAGCATTGATGGAGAAAACAAAATATTCCATAACAGAAACAAA
This sequence comes from Acomys minous, assembly GCF_964271855.1. Classification (NCBI taxonomy): domain Eukaryota; kingdom Metazoa; phylum Chordata; class Mammalia; order Rodentia; family Muridae; genus Acomys; species Acomys minous. The sequence continues at coordinate 53,814,267 of NC_140496.1, read as the reverse complement.
TTCAAACAGGACCTATCCACAAATCCAGCTTTACAGAAATTACTAGAAGGAAAACTCCACCCCACAGGGATGAGTTACAACCAAAACTACACAGGAAATTGATAATTACACCATTGCAAAACCATAACCTCACAAACATCAAAATGAAGGGACTTAACAGTCACTGGTCCTTAATATCTCTCAACATCAATGGTCTCAATTCTCAAAAAAAAAAAAAAAAAAGACACAGACTAACCGAATGGATGCATAGACAAGACACAACATTCTTCTGCATCCAGGAAACATATCTCACCCACAAGGACAGACATATTTGACCACGTTCCCTTGATGGGGAGGCCTGGGGGCACTCAAAGGAAGGATAGCAGGCTACCAAAAAGAGACTTGATACCCTATGAGCATATACAGGGGGAGGAGGTCCCTCTCAGTCACAGTCATAGGGGAAGGAAGTAAAGGGAAAATGGGATGGAGGGAGGAATGGGAGGATACAAAGGATGGGATAACAATTGAGATGTAATATGAATGAATTAATAAAAAAATAGAAGTTAAGAAAAAAAGATTCCTTAAACATGGCATAAGCAAAAAGAGTGGTTTGAGGATACATACAGATCCCCATGAAGTTCAGGGGTCTTTTCTAACCAAATTTTATGAGCAATCCCAGGAGTGGCATCAGCCTTACAGGACCAGACTGAATGCATAGCACACATGTTAACAGGCAGCAAAGTGCTCCAACAGGAAGAATTCTTTCTGTTCTATGTACCTATCTGTTTTCCTTTCCTCACTCTTTTTTTTTATACTGTCTGAGGAAAATCCTATTTTTTTAAATTGCACTACTATATTCTTTTAACTACTACTACTACTTTTGTACAATGAAATCAAGTTGAAATCAAAACAGAGCATTTCTAAATAAAGTGATATTACATGCTATTGTTTGTTTCCTATATAACTAGGTGTGAACCAGGTGCATGCCTTTAAATTTGGACAATGAGAACTTCTGTGCCTTTTTTCTTTTTAAATTAACTTGGTTTTGATTCATGTGTGTGACTCTGCATGCATATATGAATGTGGATCACATGTGTGCCTGGGGTCAGGCCAGAAGAGGTTGCTGGATCCCCTGGGACTAGAGTTATAAGCATCTATGAGATACCTGATGTGGGTACCAGGAAATGAACTTAGTTCCTTTGCAAGAGCAGTAAGTGCTCTTAACTGCTCAGCTATCTCTCCATATCCTACTTTTCTTTCATTAGAAAGCTTTAAAGGGCTTATGTATTTTCTTTAATTTATACAGGAAATATTCAAATTTGTTACTCAATAAATTAAAACCTGTTCAACATAATTATTAAAGTCCTTTAGTATCTCCTAGTGAGGAAAGGTACAATCTCTATCCTTTAATTATGTTTATTATTTATTACTACAAAAAATAATACTTTGACATCATTTCTATTTCCTGAGAGCAATGATATCTATATTTCATGAGTCAGCAAGTTGTTTTGGTTTTTTTTTTTTAAATAAGGAAATGGATAAGGTAAGGTGCAGTTTACCTAACTTTTTCTTCAGGCAATTTTTCAAGCTGTCAGTAAGAACCTTAATATATCTACCTGCACATATATATGTACACGAGGGTACTTGTGTATAGGTGTGTACATACAGGTATATTTACATGTTGTGAAAATACCAGCCTACACAAGAACAGAATTAACAAAAATTCAAAGCAAGTTCAGGGGCTGGAAAGATGGGTCAGCTGTTAGGAGAACTATGAAAACATGAGAGCCTGAGTTAAATCCCCATTGATGATCTGAAAAGCAGAACAACTCAATGCAGACATAAAACCCAATTTTGGAAAACAAACAAACAAAAACAAGCTTTAGGTCCACAGTGAGACTCTGTTTAAAGGAATTAAGGCAGAGAATGATGGAGGACACCTGACATCTTCCTCTATCTCTGCACATGCATCCACAGGCTCGCTTCGCTCCCTCCTTTCCTCTTTTCTTCTCTTTCTCTCCCTTCATCCCCCTCTTTCTTCCTCCCTATCCCTTCTCCTCCTTCCTCCACACACACACATATACACTACAATGTAAGCTAGAAATTTTGATTCACTCTGGACATGAGCTTTTACACATGATAAAGAGGATAAGACTCAGAACTTTGTCCAGCTAAGGGGCAGATAGGATGCCATGTACACCTAGAGACACAAACTGTATCTCTCTGCACGCACATGACCTAGAAATAAAGTTTGTCACGCACCTTGATGAAAACTGACTCTCCTTTCCCCAGCAGCTATTAATTATAAAAAAAACTTCTCAGAGAGGAGTGGTGTCTTGTGATCCCCTCCACTCTCCCTAACTGGAACGTTGACTGGCTTGACTATGTGTAGGTCTTGTTCACTCACTGCTATGTGAGTTTATATACAATGATCACATCTGGCCAGAAGACACTTTGCAGTGGGGCTCTCCATCCTTTGGCTCTTTCTATTTTCCGCACCCTCTTCTGCAGTGTTCTTGGGTGGAGAAGGTGTGATATACATGTGACACTTAGATTAAAGTGGAACACACAACATATATTTACTCCTTGCACTGTGACCACTTGTGCAGCTCTCTTAACTACAGTCCACTGCAAAAAGTTTCCTTGAATAGGGCTGAGAGAACACAAACCTTCTTTTAGGCAAACACAACTTCATTTTCACAAATCAGCACAGACTTTGCAAGGAGGACCAAGGTACCTTTTCAGCACTTTATGGCTAAGAAGGCTTGATCAAGGTAACTCTGTGCCTAAGTTTTTCTATGAAAACTAGAATCCTAACAGCACTCATTCCCAAGTCACTGTAAGAATGAAATAAGTTAAGCCACGCTAAGTACTTAGTGCTCTATCACGTGCATGGTGAATGACTAATAAATGCTGCTTATTACTTTATCATTGTTTTCTAAACATATTGCCTTCCTCTATCTTACAATTCATTTTCTTTATTAGCATTTTCTCAATTTTATTCAAATGCACTAGGGAAGGGCATATTCCTATGTGATGCACTACTTTTAAAATTATTTTTTTTATTTTTCATGCCTTAATTTTTCTTACTTCATAGACTTTTGCTTTTGACTTTGTTTCCTTTCTGCTTTCCTTGGGCCAACACCACTGCTGATGTTTCAATTACTAAATGGCAAGCAAGGTCCACTCATCACCATCTTTGCTTCTGAATAATGAGTATCAGAGTTTATTAACACATCTCCAGTGATAGCACTGGGTAAACTCTGGAAACTTTAGTGTTCCATGTCCTTTTCTAGCTGTAAAGTAGCTGGCATTTTCATTTCTATTTCCTCCTGAATTAAATATACATTTAAGAAGATACTTTTACCTTTCCCTTACTTTCAAGTGAGTTTCTTGCAGGTTATTTTTTCTACAGTGGTGTCAGGTCAGCAGCATTGGTGGTCTGGCATTTACTGAGGGTGCTGTTTGTCTTAGGACACCATTAGTCATCAAATTTTTTATGAACCTTGAAAATCCATTCTTCCTGTGCATGTGGATATGGAGATTGATAGCTGTTGACTTTGATGATATGTTTTTAAAACTCTCATTGGTTTTACTTCATTGCTATAATTGTTCTGATGGTAGAAACTGTCCCCACATAACCTACACTTGTTTGAGAATATGCTTTACCCATAAGCTGTCTTCTTGGCAGAAAGGCTACAGTATAAAGAGAGGTGCAAAGATTGGTTAGGCTTTTTCACCTGTGTGTCTAATAGTAAACATCATTTCTTCAGTACATATTTTACTTCATATTTTCTTTAGGTAGACTCTGTTTAATTTGCAACAGTGATCCCTAATAGCCTTCATTTCATCACTCGTTATACTGGGGCATTGTAGAAAGCTCACCTTCATTCTCAAAGGAAAGGGAAAACAAACAAACAAAACACAAAGTGTTAAAATACACCATCCAAGTTACTTTCTCAAATCATATAAAATTTTGTGGCTTTGAAACCCAATCCATATTTCCCCTAGTGTTTACTGCCTGTAATCAGATGGCTATTTGTACATATTTTCAAACCAATTTTCTGACATTTCTACTCAGCCTTGCAGTTGATGTAAGGCAACTATCTCCAGATCATTCTACACACACCCTTACTCAGCACACACTGTCTGCTTCTTGAAAACAAGGCTTTTCATTCCTTTTTAGTAACTTTTCATATCCATCTATATATAAATGTGTGTGTGTGTGTGTGTGTGTGTGTGTGTGTGTGTGTCTGTCTGTCTGTCTGTCTGTCTGTCTGTCTGTATTTGTTCACACATGCCATGGGGTACAAGTAGAAACCAGAGTATAATTTGCTGGAGATGTTTCTCTCCTTCCACCAAGTAGGTCAGGGGCCTTAACTTGGGTCCTTAGTACCTTTACAACCAGAGCTATCTCCCTGGGTACCAAGATCTTTTCATTCTTGAATACCCATTTTGATGACTTTGGGGATCTAGGAATGACTTATGATGGCTTGTTTTCTCTGGGTTCTCACACAGCATAAGCCATTTTACTGTCATATATACATGAGAATACATGAGTACTACTACTGGATGCTTCTCAATTTTCCTTCAAGCTCTGAAGATACTTTATTTTTAAAGTTTTCATTATAAATTAGTAGAAAACACTTAAGTATGTTTAACTTGCTTATACAAGGTATATAAGTTATTTATTGATACACTTTTTGTTCAATACATTATTAGTTAAAAACAAATTTAATTAAAATAAAATGAGCTAAATGTTTACACAGTACACTTAAGTATACTAAATTAAAATGAGGGCCTGGAACAGTGATACATGTCTTTAATACCAGCATTTGGGAGGCAAGGCAGGCAGACCTCTGTGAGTTCAAGGCCAGCCAAGGCTACACAGTGAGACCCTGTCTCAAAAAGAAAAAAAAAAAAAACCCAAACAACAGCAACCCCGCAAAATCCTAATAATTTAATTCAATTTAGGATATTTTATATAAAACATATCACATTTGTTTTTTATTCATCTGTGCATCCTCTTCATACATATCCTCTCACTCTTTCTCAAAATTGCCTAACTGGTCATCCTAGGCTAGCCTTAAACTCATACACTCCTGTCTTTCTCTGCCTCCTAAAAGCAGTAATTATAGGTACTGGCACTGTGCCAAGATTAATTTTGCTTTGTAAAATGTAGATAAAGAAAATGAAACATTCTACAAATCGTACCATACTTTATTACTATCAAACACTTTGCTGGAGTCAGATTTTCAGTTCTACAATCCATGAACATGGTCTTCGGAACAAGGCTCCTTCAAAGCATTCATTTCCTCACCTGAAAATGGTGACGTCAGCATGGCTACCTTAGAGTGCATTGTGTAACTAAAGTAAGATTATATTTGTTAAGCATATCATTCTGCATACTGTCAAATCTTACTAATGGGAATTACTATTTTAAAGGAGGGGTTTTGTTTAATCCCTGCTACTGAAATGTGCACTGAGTTGTGAACACTGATTAATGACCTCACCAACTCAGAGATCCTTCATTTCCAATTTTCTCATTTGAGATATTGGCAGGTGGAGTGTATATCACAAAAAGATAATACTGCACTTAGGTCTACAGAAGCTGGAACTCACATCTTCTCCGTCTGCTTATCAATGATCTAATAATGTTTTTGGTCTATGCGTAATTAATAAGATAAAGGAAGCACCTTTCTTATATAGAATATGGAGTTATTCAGAGGACATAGGAAAATCAGGCACATGGAAGCATTTCATTCTTCAAAAAGCTTAGCTATGACCAGGATGATCACAAGCAGTTAGAATGATAACGGTTCATTGCTCAAGACGAAACCAAGGTAGTTTCAGACACTGGATAGTTTTAAATGAGTTAGGTAAGTTTCTGAGCTTAGACCAGTGATTGTACCAGATAGGAAAGGGAACACAGAGCTCATGAAAAAGTGACAGGAAGATCTAGTTACAGAAATATGAGACAGAGAGAAATGGATGACAAAAGCCATTTGTGAAAGCACAGCTCAAATACACATTTACGTTGTATAACATCTCTGTATACCCTCCTTAGGGTTTTGCTTGACGAAATAAATTGATAAGGGAAAAGAGAGGACTCGGTAGATATGCCAAGTCTTTGAGAAAGCAGGTGGCTGGCTCAACTCTGCATAGCCTCGGAGAGAGAACACGAAATGGGTGCTTTGGACAATGTTTCACTGTAAGAGCTGGGCACAGAGTGAAGTTATAATCTCTTCTCATGGGTTCTCACCAAAAGAAAGTGTAATTAAAGATGAATCAAATACATACTTATCCTAAGTCTTCATTAGTCCTTGACCCAGTGGACCCAGTGAAGCTCAAGGCAATGAACTCTGAGAATTTCTAAATATGACAAGGAATCTTCAGAAAGAAATGATTTCAAATCACTAAGTGTTCAAACAAAAATGAACTAGTTATCTATGCATCAAATAAGAATTGAAAAGATGAGATAATGGCAGAGGACTGCCATGTTCTTTCCTAATGAAGAGTGCATGATTCTCAGAAGGAAACATGCCCCATTCATTAAGAAGGCTAAATGTAGCTGTATGCAGAGTGGTGCATGCCCTTAATCTTAGCACTCTGGATTGAGGTGCCCGGGGGCAGATTTCTGTGAGTTTGAGGACAAAATGGTCTACAGAGGCAAATGCTTTAAGGCTAGTCAGAGTTACGTAGTGAGACTCTGAACAGAAAAAAAAAAAAAAAAGAAGCTTGACATACAAAGAATAAAATTTCTCAGGTCTAAATGAAGGGAAGACCTGACATAAAAAGATTATATTATAAGGCATTTCTGTTGTCTGTCTACATAGTTATGTACACCCAGCATATAATGGGCAGTGGCTGGTCTTCTATGCATCCAATATATTTTTTTTAATCTGTGGCTCTTATGCACAATGTATATCCTGTGGTCTTGACGTAAGCATCCATGACAAAGGCTAAGACATACCATTTGAATGTGAACAAGACGTGGTTTTCATAAACTGGACCATTAATCCAGAAACCAGAAAAGCATTACATGATCATGTTTTTTTTTTTTTACATGATCATGTTAATGGCACCTGTTCTGGTCCTGCATGTATTTACCTCCTGTCAGCCCTCCTACAACAATATAACAAAGAAGGAGGGTCAAGCCTATGAACTATTCTGAAAACCAAGCCATGATGCCTATCCTTTAAAAGGTCAGCCATCACCCTGGGAGTGGAAATGATGAAGTTATTAATAACCAACTTCAAACACTAATGTTTCTTGACTTTTGATGGAGTTTTGTATTGATAATGCTAATTCAAGTAAAAATACTGTAAATCAGAAAGTAATTTATGCATTGAATATAAAAATTGCAGCTGACAAAACAACCTGTCCTAGAGCTGTGACTGTTTCCTCTGGTAGAACAGGGTAAACTGAGCATTGAAACTCCCTGTTGCTGCCAAGCATTACAAGACAGATATGCTACATTCCATTAGCAAATGAAAAACCCAAATTCCAGCCAGGCATGGTGGCACAGGCCTGTAATCCCAGCACTTCGAGGCAGAGGCAGAAGGATCACTATGAGTTCAAGGCCAGCCTGGTCTACAAAGCAAGTCCAGGATAGTCAAGGCTACACAGAGAATCCTGTCTTGAAAAAAACAAAAACCAAAAAACCAAACCAAACAAACAAAAAACAAAAAAACAAAAAACAAAACAAAACAAAAACCACAAAACAAAAAGAAAAGAAAAACTCAAACCTCAGGTACACTTTACTCCATGCTCAATGCTTTAGTTCTGTTTTAAAGATGAAGTGCTGTAAGCTGAACTGTCCTGATGAGTGCATGTGTAGTCTGCCATATGAGGAGAAGGTAGGTGTCCATAGTGTGTCAAGCCTTGTGCTTCCTAATATAAAATACAATTTTTATGCAATAAAGGGGGGGCTATAGCTGTGCCTTGAAAGGCCTAAGTGCTGTGTGTTGCTGTGGTTATTTTAGCATGTATCAAAAAATCCAAGTCATACTTCCTATCTGGGTCCACTACTGAGTACCTCAAGACTAGATCAGAGCCTCCAAAGGAGATGGAAGTGCCCAAGCGCAGAGGAATATCTAGTCACATTAACTGAAGCACAAATACTGCCAGTGTGGAACTCTAAGCCGACTAGACCCCAGGCTTAGCATTTGAAAATCCTAGCCAGATCTTCAGGAAAATGTATACATTAAAAATAATCAGTGAAGAGACCTTGGATACCTTGCTTGCCTTTCTAGGCCTCATTTGTTCAAAAATCTATGAATATCAGACCTCTTTAAACACAGAATCCATGTTTGTTTCATTTCTCTGTAGTTGAAAATTCAGTGTTCAGTAAGTTTATCTTCCTGGGAAATGGACTGCATAGGCAGGAGTTCTCCTAATGCTCTATGGAGAGGCCTGCAAGGGGGCTGAGAGATAACAACTGTCTAAAGAGAACCACCAGTCTTTCCACAGAAGTCAGCACAAAGGAAGTTAGTGATGAGTGGGACACCAATTTTCAGAGTCAACCATCAACAACTTCTGTAACCACTACCTTGAATTCCACTTCATAACCTCTCTGATGTGGGTAATAAGTAGGCATCAGGGCTGAGAGAAAAGGAGATAAATTAGGACTCACCACAAGATAGGTGAAGGATGAAACAGCCACTGCTCCAGCCACTTTCCTTTATGAGCTCAGTATCATTGGAACCTGAGTGGTGGCATGGGGGTGACTTTCTGTGCCAGACAGGGCAAGATAAAAGGCAAATAGACATGCAGGACCTTGTCTAAAAGCTGTCAAGAACTGTTTTGCTGATTTAAAGCAAACTATCTACAGTAACGATCATTTAATTTTGAAGAAGGTCCTTGGATGAGAGTGACTGGGCCACCACAAACCTCAGCAGCATCACTGGAGTGGGTCACTTTTATGCCTAGCAGGAAAGTCTGTTCCCAGCAGCCCTTAAATGCTTAATTCATTTGTTCTTCAGGGGAAGTCAGAAAAGGCATTGAGAGCTTGGGGCACCCTTGTCTAACTAGATATATAGAAAATATGTTAAGCCTACACACACACAAAGGGAAAGAACATAGTATGAGGATTAGACAGTGGTGTTAAGACATTTCTGAGTTTTGAGCCATGAGTCCATGGCTCCAGAACACTCACTAAGATTTGGAGCCATTTATTCATGTAGTAGGGATACTAGAACTGGCCCCATAGAATTGTGGGAATCCAGAAGAGAAGGAGGGAGAACATTATTATATTCATTCTAAAGGGAAAAGATGGTAGATGCAGCCCATGGTCCAAAGGACCCCAAAGGACGGGTTTGAGTACATTGGGACCAGGGCACCCTCATTTACCAGCCGCTGTGGCCCTTTCGTTCAAACTTAAACTCCATATGTGCCTAGTGAATTATGCAACTTCCTGTCTTAGATCATCTCATTTCACAAGAGAAAAGTCAAATATCAGCCTTGGCATTTATTAGCTGCCTGATCTTAGGCAAATATTCCTCAGTGCTGGGTTGCTAGCTTATGAATTATCTGTGAGATGGAGGTAATCAAAGTTCACTCTCAAGCCCAGAGGGTTGTCATAAGAAGTGAGTGACAGTATGCAGCCATCTACAAAGCTCTGTACCAAAATAAATCCCCCTATTCTTTCTGGAGGCTCAGAGCTGCAAGCTTTGAACAGAGCTCACAGCACAGAATGTACAGTCTTGGTAGCCTATTGATATGGGAATTTGGAGGCTGGAAATAAATGAGCCATGCAAGTATTGGAAAGACCAAGGAGTATTCTACAGGCTGCAGAGATGGGCAGGCTGAGACTCCTATTTGCAAATCCACACTAATTGGTCATTATGGAGAAAAGTACACCAGTCCATGGTGAGTTTCCTACAGTTCGTTTTTAATCATGTACCCATCCCTCATAAATTTTCTATTCCCTCATACTCCATCTCCAGCACTAACATAGATAAAAGAGGGCCCACAGGAGCATGTCTGAGAAATGCCACTTTCAAGAGCTATACAAAGTGATTTCTTGGAGCCAGCCCTATCAGGAGAGACTGTCTTGCATGTCTGCAGATGGGCTTTCTGACATACTTGTTGAACACAACTATAGAACACAGCTCATGTCTGCTTCCCTCCTGTTCTTCTTCCTTCCCAGTTATCATCAAAAGGGTGACATGTGGATGTGTTTGTTCCTGATACTTGTCAAGTAAAAAAAAAAATCAACCTGGTTTCATAGTGAGTTTGAAGGAAGCATGAGATACATGGTGAATTCAAGGCCATTGCAGGCTGCATAATGAGACAGTATCTTATTATATTTAGAAAAAGAAAGTGGAATAGTCAAAAGAAAAGACAGAAAAATGAATACTTACCTATCCTAGGGCTGCCACTGGGATATGGACTGGTATATATGCAAAACCACTATTGCAAAGTCTCAGGAAGGCAGACACCTGGCTGCCCACACCGATGGCAAATGATACTCAGAAATGTGATGACCCTATTCTGCAAACAAAGATAAATTGTTCCTTGTTGTTCTCAATAACACAGCACTGGAGCTGGGCATGCTAAGCCTGGTCCATGATCCCAGCTACTACGAAGCTGAAGCACGAGTATCATAGGTTCCAGACTACCTTGGAAACTTAGTGAGGCACTGTCTGAAAACAAAAAGTAAAATAAAGGGGAGGGAATGAGGCTCAGTATAACAATGCATGACTAGCTTTGGTGAAACCCTAGGCTAAATCGCCAGAACTAAAAATAAAACAAGGAAAGCAGCTCTACATGGACTATGTACCATAGTGATTATTTCCTTAATCAACAAGTCACACAACAGGGACAAAACCCAGGGAGCAAAAAGACATTAAAAGGGTCTTAGTGATAAGACACTAAGACCAAGGCAACGTAAACAAGAATTTAATTGAGGCTTACAGTTTCAGAGTGTTAGAGACCATGATATCATGCCAAAGAGTATGGATACAGATAGGCGGGCATGGCACTGGAGTAGTAGCTGAGAGCTCACATCTTAGAACACAACTACAAGGCATAGGAGCTAATGGGAATTCTGTGGACATTTGAAACCTCAAAGCCTTCCCCAATGACACACCGCCCTGCCTCACACACACCACCTAATCCTTCCCAAACAGATCTACCATGTGTTCAAACATGAGTCTATGGAAGCTATTCTCAAACCATCACAAGCAAGATATTAAAGAAGTCCATGGTCTGTGATGAGTTTCCTCATGAAATGTGTGCAATCCTACAATGCACAAAACAAAGAGTCCCCAAGGTGATGACAAAAAAGGCAGTTGCCCACAACAGCATAACTTCAAAAGAGAGAGGGGAATGACTTAGCAATGAGAAAATGAAGACCAAGAAACAGTTTAATAGCCAAAAGAAATGGCTTGCACAGTTTTGGTCTTCCTCTTAAGAGCAATATGGGACCACAGAAAATTTTAAACAGAGGGCAGGGGTACCATATGTGGGTTCACTTTTTCAGAAAACTGATCCTTGCTATTATAGAAGAATAGTCCTGGGAGAGGAAATGTGAGCAAAAGAGAAGGCAAGAGATGCCAATGTGCAAAGAAAGGTAATGATGGTTGGATAGGGATACCAAGGCTCAACTAGGATGTGGGGTTACTCACAGGGATCAGGAACAAGCCAATGATGAGTAGCTATGCCTATCACAGTGTCATGAGCAAGTTTGCAGAAATGATCATATATGAATGTTTTTCTGTATGACCACTAGTGCCCAGGAAATATGTCCACACTCAATATCTAGGTAAGATCTGGAATAAAAATCCTGAGATATATGAGAGAGCTGCTAACAGGTAGAAAGAAATACAGATGTCAGGACTCTTCCATGTAAGGCAGGGCTTATATGTCCTGATCATACTTCATCATTGAAGGGAGATATGAAAGAAACTCAAGGTAGAAACCTGTAGGCAAAGACTGAAACAGATTATGGAGGAACACTGCTTCCAGGCATGCTTTCCATAACTTGCTCAACCTACTTTCTTCTACAGCCAGGACCACCTGTCAAGGGATGGCAGCACCCCAGTGTGCTGGGCCCTCTCACATCAACTCTTATCAAGAATGTTTCCTACAAACTAATCTGACAAAGGCATTTTCCCAACTTAGGTTACCTTTCCCAAATAACTTTAACTTGTTTCAAATTGACAAAAATCTAACCAAGAAATAACAAGCTTGTAGAATAGCAGACAACTTCTTTATGTGAATAACCATGAATAAAAGAACCACATTCACTCTCTATTTTCTCCTCTCATCTAAGACTCACGGGACTGCAGGGATCACTTTGGCCCTTCAACAATATAAAGTCCATGGATTGCATCTCAGGAGATGTGATCAATATGATCCACAACATGTAGGTACTACATGACCTTGGAATTCAAAAAAGAGTTTGATTCTTCAAATTTCAAAAAAAAAAAATTATTTTTTATTTTTTATTTTTTTGAGAAAGAGTCTTGCTAAGTTACCTGCTGGGCTCTAACTCTTGGGGTCTAACAATCCTTCCTCCCTAGTCTCCCAAAGACTGGGAATATACATTCTTGTCACCAAGGATTTTTAAGAACTTGATATGTTACTGAAACTATCTCCTCCCTCAGTGGTTGGCTTTAACCTAGCCCATTTGACAAGTAAGCTAGCCAAGTCTCAGACTCGATTACATTGGCTTTCTATAGAAGACATATTTTTGATATTAAAACGTAGGGATTGCCCTCTTCTCAGTTTTTTTTTCTTTAAAGACAGAATCTCACAATATATTTCAGGTTGCCTTGGAGATAGTTATCCTCCTGCACAAGCAACAAAATTTTCTTGGATTACAAACTTATGCCCCCTCACCTGGCTCCCTCTGTGTTGCTAAACAAGCCATAGGTAGCTTGTTGATTGAGACAGTGCAGGGAGGAAGTGGGTGATAAGTGTGGAGCAGAGGAGCCCTCTTGCCAGCTCTGCTCCTCCTTTCTGGTTTCATTTCCCCCATGGTGTTGCAGCTAAAACCCTGGGAAACAAGAGTAGCTTGCTTCTTACCTTAATTAGTACAGCAATTTGCTAAATTTTGTTTTTACCATTTTAAGAATGTTAATCAATTTTAGCTCAGAATAGATTGGAATGGCACACAAATTACGACAAGCCCCAAATACAAAATTCTGAACATCTCCATCAACCTCAGAGCCTAAAATATGTGAAAATCAGAAACTCTAGCATGCATCAGCATGATCTATTTAAAATGCTACTAGTCTGAAATGCAATTATAATGGCATTGTGGCTCTTAGAAGAATCAATTTCTCAGAATTGGCCCCAGGCCTAGGTGTATGGTCCTTCCCAAGGTGATTAGAAACAGAGGGCAAAACCTGCTAGTACCTTTAGCAATAGCAGTATTTTAAACCTCCTAGTATATAAGACACCTACCATGCACGACCCACTATGCACCAGATACATATATTATGCCAAGTATGAGGGAAACCTACCATGCACCACTTCTTATGTACTAGAAAAAGCTCTTGGCTTCATATTTCATTATAGATATTCTGCTAGGCTCCAATGGCAGGCTCAGAATTTTAGCACTGCTACAATAGAATAGTCATTTGAACATTCCATGCTCAAGATCTGTGTAAGTGTTTTACAAAAAATAAAAATAAATAAACACATACACTCATACACACATCTTAGTCTGTTTTAAGTAAATTTACATTTTTATGTCAGGATGCATTTATAGCTTCCTGTGGCTGCATGGGGAGTAAGGACCATAGATTAGACATAGTGATAACAGACAACTGTATAAAACATCCCTTGCTTATTCTTGGGAAGGAGAAAGAACAGCAATGCCACTGAGTATAAAAGGATGAGTGAGATTTGACAAGATAGTAGGGAGAATAAGTGTGATACAGAGAACAGAATGAGACTAGGATGGCGACACTGGTGACAAGGCACACATCAGGTGTCTTCAAATATGTATTGCTAAGTGTTAGGGAGAATTCATAGAAATGACAAAAGACAGATAAGTAGCAGAGTTGGGAGCCCAAGTACATGGTCTTTCATTAGATCACAATCTCAATCATCATGGAAGCAAGGTGGCATTATAGAACTTCAAAAAAAGGAATTAGGTGACCACATGACTTATTGGTTGAATAAGACTCCAAATGTAGTCTTCTTTATTCAGTATAGTCTTCTTGGGGCATTGTCATATATTCTTTCATCAGAAACTCTTACTTACCTTAAAACTTGAGCATACATCCTTTCTGTGCCTGAAGAAGCAGGCCAGCATGAGCTGATGATTGGTTTGTGTCTTGTGATCAGTATTTAATAGAGCACAGACTTAAGGCAAGGTCTGTCCAACTCTGAGGTCAGCATTCACCTTGGAGAGCAGCAGAATGATGAGCTATCATTGTAGTACATACCATGTTCAGGTATGTACCAAGAGCACTGAACTTCAGCTTCTATGAAGTACCTTGGTGGATAGAATTGCCCAGACCAAAGTAGGTTCTACGTTAGCAGACCAGTTTTACTAATGTGTTGCTTAATGATAAATTCAGATAAGCCCAATTACAACCTGAACATTTCCAACCAGGAGGTGAAGTCTCTGTCTTCACTACAGTCCATTTAATTACACCCTACCAAGGATTCCAGCTGCAGCAGGACAGGGAAACTCTTATCCTTTTCCCCTCCTTCCTTTCAGTACCTTGAGCTCATCAGCATTATAGAAGTCCACACGCACTGCAGGTACCATCCAGGTCTGGAAGAGTGTAGCCAGGATCTGCTCAGCAATAGAATCAGCAATGAGGTGGAAGTGCAGAGGATTCCGCCTGTGGAGGGGAGAGGAGGATGCCAGAGGAACATTAAGGGCCTTGATTCTAGCTGCAAACTCACCCCCTTTCAAGCAGATAATGTGGCACAGTGTCACAAGCTATTGTGGAAGTAAATCAGGCATGCTGCTCCACAGTGGTTCTTGATGAGAATATTAGAGCTGCAAGGGAGAGAGGACATCGCCCTCAATCTTTGAATTTCAATTCCCACATTTGTTATTAAGACATCTGTAAGGAGGGCATAATTAAGAATTATGCAAACTCTTGCATCTTCCAACTTGACATACCAGCATTAATGCAGAAACACAAAGACTGGTATGGGAAAAGGCCAACATACTTCTCTCCATTAATTCAAAGGTAAGTGGTATTTTCTGCTTGTTCTTTTCCAAAATGAAAGCTATGTTTTTATGCAGGTATCATATGGGACTTTGCTAAGAATACTGGCTTGTTTCTTTGTAGTGGGTCCAAGACTTTTATTCATTCAACTGTCTACAGTAACCAGCTCTTACATTACAGCATGACACAGGGACATTTACTTATGCACTTTAATACTTGAACCCCATCTGGTGGTTCTGTTTGGGTAGGTACTGGAACCTTTATGGGGTAAAGTTTGCTGCCATAAGTGACAGAGACTAAGTCTGGAGGCTTCTAGCTTAAGCTCTCTTCCTGTATATATTACAGCTTGGGTTTGTGCTCCTGTTTTCCCTTTCATGACAAAATGTATCTCCTTGAGTTGCAAGTTATACTAAACTGTTTCTTTCTTAAGTTAATTTGGTTAAGGTATCTTCTTACCACAAAGAAAGAAGTAAGAAGTACTGAAAGTTGGTACTCTAAGGGAGGCTGTTGTTGTTTTTAAAGGTTTATTCATTATGTATACAGTGTTCTTCCTGCACACCAGAAGAGAACACCAGATCTCATTATAGATGGTTGTGAGCCTTCATGTGGTTGATGGGAATTGAACTCAGGATCTCTGGAAAAGCAATAGGTGCTCTTAACCTCTGAGCCATCTCTTGAAGAGTAGAAAAGGCGTTGTAATACATGTTTTTTAACTATAAGTCAGAACAAACCCTTCTTTCCTTATATTGCTCTATCTCAAGTCTCTTGTTGCAGCAAAAATGTTTTCAATACAGGGAAAAATGAAAATGAGTTTTAAATCCTGTTCTGGCTCTTCTTGCAGCATTTTCTCCTTGAGTCTAATAAATTATGACCCAGCCTACCTTAAGCTTAAAAGTCATTTTATAGTAAAGATAAACTAGGTTCATTCCTGTTTATGATTAAATTTCTGCTTCTCAAGAATTGGGCTATAACTACCTCTAACCTTAACTACAAATATTCTGTACCATCTAAGACTACCTTGCTAAGATCATCTTGTTGTGACCACCTTACAAACATGTCTTTTCAGGAGGTTGTTATGACTAATTTATAATGTTTGTGCTCTGCTTATGTAACCCTGCCTATTTTGGCCAAATAATCCTCCATTTGGAAACCACCTACTCCCGAGCTATAAAACTCTCATCTTCCTAAGGTCCAATGCTGATCTCTTGAACCTAGACTTTAGAAGGAGACGGTACACGTACACATATTTAAAATCTTGCTTCAATTAATGGCTTTTTAAAATTAATTTGGGCATGATAATTTGAGCTGGCTGTCTTTCTCCTCACATCTTTGGGTTTAAAAATAAATGCCATTTAACCAGTCTCTCCAGCAACAATCAGACCCATCTATCTCCTATAACCCATTTATTCTACACTCAGTAAGTGATAACATTTTAGAGACCACCCCACATAGGGGTTCCAAGTTGGATGTTAAAAGATAAATCCACTGGTTGTGACTTATCTTGGTTCTGTAAAAATCTAATGGTGGTCCTCTGGAAGTTTCATCACTGTCAGTTTTCAGACCTATAAAACGTGCTTGATTAACATAGTTCTGTCATCTATCTATATATCGATCTGTTACCTACATGAAATGAGCTTAGGAATATGAAGCAAATAGAACAAATACTGGAATGTCAAGGACCCAAGACCCCAAAGCTGTCATGACCACAGCAAACCTTTAGTGATATCACATGGATATTTCACTTCTATCTTCTTGACTATTTCCTCCTCCACCATGTATTTCATTCTATACATCCTATGTTCTCTCTAAAATTATCTCATAATCCTTTGTCCACTGTCCACTGTATAATATGTTAAGATCCATCCTCACACATTGAGCTAAAAAGGATTTTAGTGATCTTACCTTGTCTTTCACTTCAATCTCCTGGCTTAATAATCCTTCCTCCAACTCTGGCTATTTTACCTTCCATATTTATACGTAACCCTTTCCTTTTCTTTCTATACAATAAGCTCAAGAGTCATAAATTAAAGGCAGCCTTCTTCAGCCATCCTACATAAAGCAGCCCCATCAATTTCTACCAGGTTACAACCCAAGTCCCTGTTTGGGCCCATCCTAATATTAGTTAGTAATGCCAATCTCCATCCTCAGATGTAGCTCTGTCTTCTCCCTCTGGAGATACAAATGACAGATAATGTAAGCTATCTGAGGCAAAGCTTGGGTTTTCACAATAACTTTCTTGTTTCTTGTTACTGCCATAGTGGTGCTTGCAAAGTGTATGGCCTACTGCAGCTCTACAAAGGCACTATACTGTTCTGCAAGCTTGTGTTTGCACTGGCACCTCTTCCTGAACTAACAGCACTGGGCTGGAATCACTCTTCGCCCCATTGCGTTAACACTGGATGTTGGGAGTTCTGTTTTGCTAATGATCTCCAGAATTTTTTCACAGGTACTTTATTACATAAAAATTTACCTTGTCCTTGTTTAATAAAAGAATAAGAGGATCAAGACCAAGATGACCTGAACTCCATCGCAATTTGACAGAATTAACTGGACTTAAGCAAAGTGTTTTGAAGGAAGTAGTGGAGGAACTTCTTCAACATTGGGTTGTATAATTAGTTTATGAAACTAGAGTTTAGTTGCTCTGCTTAGGCAGTTATGAAGAGGCAGAATAATGGTTCATGAGTTAATCACACAATACATGTGAAGCCTGCATTTGTAAAAATTTTAAATATGAGTTCTTTCTATCAAATACTTGAAACTTGTGTTTAGGTCAAGGAATTAAAATATTTTATCTACTTCAACTCTGAGTATGAGTAGATTAAAACAACAACAACTATGAGTTTTCTCAAATCATTTAACATAACTACTCAAAAAATATGGGGCAATTTTTACTTGCATAAAGGCCCGGGGATGCATTCCAGGAATTGCATGACCTGGAACACAGACTTTTTTCCCGTTGGAGAAGTAACTCTTTTTCCCTTCCTCCTTCATTTCCTATATACCAATTCTTTTATGACTGGCCAATTGAATAAGAGGTAGAACTCCAGCAAATGGGGAGCAAAACAGTTACCATCTGAGTTAGCATAAATACCAAGTACACTTCTTGTCAGTGTGCTTCCTCACTGGATCACACACTCTAGATCAAGAGTAAAAATTTGCCTTGTTTGGTTACTTCAATTAGAGTGGTGGTCTCTTTCTTCATGACCCCAAATTTATTTCCTACACATGGAGCAGTAACTCTGCTTCTGTGGACAGACTGTGTATAGAGTATATGAACTCCTTACTGGCTAAGGCCTCCATCTACTAAAAATCTCCAGTCTCCATGAAGACTACTTCAATCTTTATCTAGTTCCTGCAGTAACAGCCATGGGACAGGGCAGCAGGAAGGTTCTACTCCACTGCCGCTCAGGAATTCCTTCTCACATTTCCTTGATAAAAGTACATTCAGCCTTGTCCTTGCTTCCTGTATTTCTTTGTTCTTCTTAGGCATGAGACAATGAACTCTGGACCACATTTGATTTGGGTGCCTTTGATGACCACTTACTGATCTTTACACATCCTAGCTCCTCTAGGTGAGCTCTTAGTCAAGAAAGGAATCTTGTTCTCAAAAGTCACACATCACTTAGATTTGTCATCTAAAGCAGAGAGGGAGAGGGGAGAGGGGGGAGAGAGAGAGAGAGAGAGAGAGAGAGAGAGAGAGAGAGAGAGAGAGAGAGAAACACACATACACACATATACATACACACAAAGAGAGAGACACACACACAGAGACAGAGACAGAGAGAGGTAGGAGATAAACTAGGCTTCAATGAAATTTAAAAAAAAAAAGTTTGTCCCGGCTCACTAGAATGTGAAAGCAGGGTGATCACTTTTAGATCCAAAGGAAGGTTCCCGAGGAGCATGATCAATCTGAAACCCTCACCTCAGCACCCCAAAACTCAAGATCACAAGGAATAATTCTGTGTTGCTAATGTCAGAAAAAGAAAGAAAAATGAATAGAACTTTTGTGCTTGGAAGGACATAAATAAAGTGAAAAACACTATTCAAAGTATGAGAAAAATATCTGCAAGTGAGTAACTGATGAGGGATTTGTTAGGATGCTACAGATCTTTTACAACTCAAACAAACAAACAAAAAAAGACAAGTAAGCCAATTAAAAATCCTGGAGAGGCTCTGAATAGTTTCTCAAGAAAGATATACAAATGGTCAATAAGCGCCTGAAAAGACACTCAATCTCCTTAATCCCCAAGGAAATGAAAATGTAAATGTACAATGAAAAAGCTCTGCACACCCACTAACATACTTAAAATAAAAAGACTAACAACAGAACGGCTGGGAAAGACTCTGAGGCAGTCACCATTATTGACACAATTTGGAAATTTCTCAAAAAAATTAAACAAAATTAAAATTAGCACATAAATATCATTTCTGAGTTACTTAGCAAATTCTTCTCCTGGTAACACGCAAAAGTGTGTGTCCATATACACAGATATATAAATATAAAAATATAGTTTCCTGTAGTCTAGAAAATAAGTCTCCACTGAAAGTCAAGGAAGCAAACCTAATTAAACTCAGTGGGTTAAAATGGATGGCAGGGGGTGGGGGTTTGAGTTTGATTTTGGTTTTACTGTTTCATTTTTATTTTAAGTAGTGAGGCTTTTCCTGACTCTTAGTGAACTCAACTCAAGGAGCTAGTATAAAGAGTAGACTCCACCTCTAGGAGGAGGTGTATATGCACTTGTCTCTTTCCTTAAGAGTAAAGACATTCAAGGAGGTCAAGGACCTGACTAGGGTAGCAAGTCTACAAGGACGGATTCAGCTTAAGATAACATTATTTTCCTTCCCTAAATTCTCTCCTCCTAGTGTATCCTTATGACCTGCCATTGGGTTGAGTTTGGCTGGGCCTGCTTGTTCCACATCAGGTGCTTGTTCTTAGGGAAGCAGTGCCAGAAGCATACACCATTCAAAGGTCTTCACTATCAGAGACCACTCTCCTCTTCTTTTTTTTTTTTTTTTTTTTTGGTTTTTCAAGACAGGGTTTCTCTATGTTATCTTGGCTCTCCTGGGCTCACTTTGTAGACCAGGCCTCGAACTCACAGCGATCCACTTGACTCTGCCTCCTGAGTGCTGGGATTAAAGGCTTGTGCCACCACATCTGGCCCAGAGACCACTTTCTTGCTCTGTTTTTCATCTCTCACTTCTCCCCTGCTCTCTCTCTTTATCTGTCTCTGTCTCTGCCGCCTCTCCCTCCCTCACTCCCCTGTCTGCTCCAAGAAGGCTTTCTGCTCCCCACCCCCATAAATTTCTTATAAGAGAACTGTTGCATGGTTTGATCTCTACAGAATTCCTTAATTCTTATCTACCAAGGTAATGTACCACATAAACCCCAACATTGCTTGCCCTTCTGAATACTGATTAATTATTCTTTTTTTTTTTCTTCTGTCATTTTTTTTCAGCTACTGGCCAGCTAGTGCTTGCCCTAGGTATATATTTAAACTAACTAATGTTTTGGACTTTCTTGTGTTTTTCTTTTTTTCTTTTTTTTTTCCTAAAGTTCCCACTTCTCATACATGGCTTCCTGGAGCCATAGGGATGACCACAAACCAGTTTATTCTAACCAGTGTCCTACTCCAGGCAGTTACAAAATTTATACTTTGCTCAGCCTAGGGTTTCCTGGTAAACTCTAATAAATTGTTATCAAGCTTTCATTTAAATTCATTGTTTGTCCTTCAGCTTCTATTTATGCTGGTTCTTAAATTCTTATTGCTGAGACTAAGAACACCAAGAGGGGGCTCAAATTTTCCAAGTTTCACATAATGGCTCTACTGAACTCCCTAAGATTTCCAAGACACTTCCTTGTCCTTTTGCTTCTTTAGCTGGCAGAGGCCCTGCACCCCTAGAAAGCATCACTAGGTTGCCTAAAGGCTAATGATGACCAAAGTCATGCTAAGCCAGTGGATTCTGACAGCGTTATATCGTTCCAAAGAAGAATAAGGAAACATGGAATAAGCAGGAAAAACAAACAAACCAATATAAATCTAACCAAACCAAAACCAAGCTGGGTGGTAGTGGTGCAGGCCTGTTATCCTAGCCCTCAGGAGGCAGAGGCAGCCAAGACTACACAGAGAAAACAAACAAACAAACAAACAAACAAACAAACAAACCAAAAACCAAAAACACAACCAGATAAAATGAGCTCTGAGAGAATGCCTTCCTTTTACCCAGGACCTCTTTTTTTTTTTTTTTTTTTTTTTTTTTTTTGAGACAGGGTTTCTGTGTACAGCCCTTGTTGTCCTAGACTCACTTTGTAGACCAGGCTGGCCTCGAACTCAGAGAGATCCGCACCTGCTTCTGTCTCCTGAGTTCTGGGATTAAAGGTGTGCGCCACCACACCCAACACTCAAGGCCTTTTATGAGTTGTAGGGCAAGAAGTTGGTGGAGCCTGAGGAGATCTTTATTTAGATGGATCAATTTTAAGTATACCAGATAGTGAGCTGGTAAGCAATATACACCCCTTAACATGCTTCCTTAAATCCAGCAGGAAAGTGATCATTCATCACTCATTCAATCAGAGTCATGTATTCTGACCTCTTTAGGTCATTTTCCCTTCTAACCCCTTTAATTTCTTTTGTAGGCTAATGATTTGGTCACTTTCGACTTTACTGGCCCAAGAGCTACCATAAAAACTGACATTATTTCCTTTGTAGTGCTAACGTCTACCTCAAAAATAAAAGCTAAATGTGGTAAGGTGTTCAGCAAGAAATGCGGAGGGGAGTTACAAAGGATAAATGGGGTATATATAATTAAAATACATCCATGTATGAAACTGTCAAAGAACAAATAGTAAATAAAAAGAGAATAGGTCTATATGCAAAAGCTTACACACAATTATTACAAGAGTGATTCCAAATAGCCAAGGAGTAGTAAATATCAAAATGGCCATCAATTAATGGTAAACACAGAACAACACATTCATACAAGAGAACATTAATGCACAATAAAATGAGATGAAGTTTAGTACATGGTATATCATGGAAGAACCGGAAAAACCTCATGGGAAGGGAGATAAACCAGTGAGAAAAGTTAAATATTGAAGGATGCATGTGGCAACAAATGTCTAGACTAAGCAAATCTAGAGACAGAGTGCAGATTGATGATTGGTGATGTGAGATAAGAGAGTGGGACCATCTTTAGGGAGCAATGCAGATAGTCTAATATTCAAGAGTGGTGATAACAAACTTATGGGAATTTTGAATGTTTCCTTTCAAAGTGCAGTTACATTATCGGAATATTCCCAGACACATTTTGCTATCTGAGACTGGACTAATAGTCCACCTCGTGAAGGTGGGACTGAGGTGACCCTGCTTTGCTTGTCTGTTCTTGATCCTTCACTACACTGGGAGGCCTGGCCTCCATGGTAAAGAGATCACTAGGTAGGAGAGCCTGCACATATGCAAGCCAGGCGGTGACCAAAAAGTATGTCCAATTCCGAAGGTCACAGAAAACAGCCTGATGATGCCCACAGTTAATGAAGACATCTACAACTCAAGACTAACTAATAAAGAAAATGATTGCATTCAGGAAGGTAAGAATGGATTTTAATGATAGAACCTTGCAAATACCACAATGTGACAGAGGCTGTGAGCCTCTGTCTTAAAAAGCACTGTTTAGGCAGATGTTAAGATCATATTTACTGCAAAGAAAATTTCACAAATGAAATTAATAAACTCACAAGGAATAATCTCTATATCCAATTTAAGGCTATTTAGTTTTACAACATTATCATATCTAGCTGGATTTTTTTTTTCAGTCACTAGTTATAAATATGTTTGGAAATGTACAGCCTTAGGCCACTGGGAAAAGGCCTCTTCCTAGACAAGAGCTTTGGTCTATGTCCTAATACCCAGTAGCTACTTTGGTCCTCAGTTGTATTAGGGATTAGCAACAGTACCTTTCTTCAGCAGGCACAGGAAAACTGGGCATTTTAATATCTTGATAATGTTTCAAACAGAATCTGGGTGCAGAGTGAGAGTGCCAGCAGCAGCTGTTAGGCAGTAGAGTCTCTTTGCATGCTCTAAACAGGGCCCTATGGCTGGGTAGAATTGGAGGAGAACAGAGCCAAAGTCCAAAGATGTATGGTGATTGCTTGCTTGAAATCACAATTTCCACAGGACTAAAGCAAAAGCAGAGACAAAACCCATGCAGGCTCACTTGCCTTCGTCAAATCTTACGCTCCCTTTCCAAGCCTAGATACTGCTTTTACAATGAATATAAGCAAGATTTCAAAAAGAGTTTGATTATACGGACTGATGCTATATTTAAGAACATATATATATATATATATATATATATATATGTATATATACACACACATATATGTATAATTTATGTATTAACAATTCATAATAAAAGAGGTCATCAGTTTCGAAGAAAGCAAGGAGTCTATAGAAGGGCTTGGAAGGAGGGAAGAGAAAGGGGGATGGTGGTAAAGTGATTATATTATAATAGCCGAAATCAAAGAAAAATGGTTTAAGTTATCCTTTTAAGAAAGACACAATAGTAATATAAGGTGAAAGTCTTTGGAACATATTATGAAATTTCTTTCCAGAAGGTTGGAGAATGTTCAATGCCACACTGGTATGTAACTGTGCATGTCGCTCTCTTATAAACTATCTTATAAACTATAGCATGCCCACTGTCACCTAGCACATTGTGGAAGCAAAATAGATTCTACATAACAAAGCAAGCCTTAAATGAAAATGTTTTGAAAATCTTTTCTGGAAAGTAAATCTAATTACTGTAGTTAACAGTGAAAGCCAAAAGAAGCATCCTGCACCACTATTATTCTATTATCATTAACATTAGGAAGGTACTTCATTTATCAACATATTTTATAATCATGTCTTAAGTCAATCCCCACAATGTGCTTAGACAGCAATAATGCTATTTATTCCTGGACTTTATCAGCTGAAAGTCTTTCAAAAAATTGTTTTAATATCCACACTCACAATCAGCAATGAACCAATTCACAGTAATTTTCATTTATATCACTTCAAGGTGAGGGAGGGACTCCAGCGGCCAACTGGTCCAGAAGAGCCAAGCACTCATTGTCATGGAGCAGCCTTCATCTTCATAATTCACACTAGTAATAAGCTCTCTTCTCAGATGTGCACTCCTCCATGAGAGGATGGTGTCCCTTTCAAGTCTACTAAGACAACTGCTATTTTTAAATTAACATCTTTGTACTACACAGACTGTTGGAGTACAAGTTTACCCTCAGTAGAATTCTCATAATTTCAACAACTACCACCTTATGTGATTTATAGTGAAAGCAAGAGGAAAGAAATGTATAATAATAATAATAATAATAATAATAATAATAATAATAATAATAATAATAATAACCCAAAACATGAGTTTTCCTGACCTAAAAATTTATCATGATTGAGACATTTAAAAAAAAATAGTATCTTTAATCATATAAACACCCTTTCTTCAGAGAACAGGCATTTGGACACCATCAGGGAGGGGCTCTAGCCCTGAAGACCAGGAATAAAGACATGGCTGAGAATTTCCCATCTGGCCTGGTGCAGTCAGCAATGAGGGTGTGGGGTAACAATGTCAGAAACTTTACAGTGGATATGGTCATGTTGAAAAGACTCAGCCGATTTCCACCTGACATTCCTATGACCTCTTCTACTATACAAATGAAATCACAGTTTCAGTGGGTCAGGAGAAGGAGGAAGAATTGCCAGCCCTTGTTGCTAACTGATACTGTTGTATTTTGGTTGGTTACTCATTCTTCTCCCCATCCGTGATGCCGGAAGGTAGGAAAATGTAATCTTCAGTCAACAGGCCAGCTCACTGCAGCTACATAAGGGGACAAGTACAAGAAACATGCCAGGGAACTCAGTAATAAATAAACATTATGACACAGGAAGTCAGTGATCCACTCCACAGCAAAAGTTAACAGACAAGGAAAACAAAGGGTTAAAACAACTTCCTAAAGGTCTCTTGCTGCTACAGTGTCATGAATGTGAACATGAACTCAGGCTAGGATTGTACCTTAGGTAACTGATTAAAAATCTCCAGGTTTCCTTATTAAAGGAATCCTCCAGGAGCATTTGATAAACAAATGAACATTTATTGGTTGATATTTTTCTAAGTATGTGGGATACAGAAAAAGAAGACATGGTGTCAATACCCAAAAGGTCCATTTTTCTGCTACAGAAGCATCTGTGGATAAATATGTAGTGATCAACATAATAAATACGATACAAAGGAAAGAAGGATATTTTGCGCTGTAGAATAGGAGCTGAAACACACACTGAGAGTTGCAAGCAGCTTCCTGTTATAGTTATTTAAGTGTCGAATTTCATAACGTAAGAAGGTAATTGTTGACCTGGGACTGGGGAAGAGGTGGGGGATGGAGTAGCAGGGCACATGAAGGAGAGAGTAGGAAGCTATGGCCAGGCCAGCGTGGCATGACATAGAGTTATCACAGCGACAGGTAAGAAAACACGATGAAGAACCACTGGCCCCTGATGGTATAAACATCGGGACTAGAAGTTCTACCTCTCCAACAATGAATGCCATGGATAGATCTTACAAGATCAGAGATTGCTGTGTCCAACACCATTCTGGAGTCAGAGACAATGGATATAAAGCACATAAATCTGGGAACCAGGAAGGTATGTACAGGTTAATGACATATGGGACTGAATTGGATGGAAAAGAAAGGGAGGGCCTGAAGGATCTCCAAGAGGGAGAGATGCAAAGGGCCACAGAAAGAAGGATGGCTGGAGACTGAGGTAGGAGGTGAGAGAAAAGGTAAATCCACATTCTTGGAATGTTGGTGGGTCTGGGTGGAGAATTCCAGTGTATGGTGATACTGTGCTGTCCATTCAGATGAATTGAGAACGTCTCAACAGTGTTCCTTCTGCTAAGAACGGTCAGCATATTGACTCAATGTCTCATATGTGATTGTCTATAATATGGATTGAAATGATAGATGAACCTTATCCAAATTGATGAGCAGTTAGAGCAGGCCCAAGAAGGGCACTGCCTGGAAATGCAGACACAATTTTCAGTACAACCTTAAAAATATCTAGTTAATAAACCTGAATATCAAAGGGAAGAAAGAGAGGCCCATGAGAAAGCAGAAGCCTAAGTGAGAGGTATCTCCATTTTCCAGAGGAAGGGAAGCAACCTTCTGACTGTTCCCATAGAGACCCAGAAGGCCTACCAGATTCCACCTACAAAAGTTCACTTTAGCCTAAGCTAAAGAATTTCTGACAGTCAAAAGTACCCAGAAATGGGACAAGTCAAGCTAGGGAATCATTTTATGTTTTCATCAGTGCTGTAGCAAACAGAGTAAGACTAGCTGGAAACAGAAGTTCATTTTACCACAGTTCTAAGAGATAGAAATCTGGGGTATTTGAGGTCAAGTTCCTTGGCTGGGTAGCTTCACAGTCTTCCTTCTAAATATATCTGTCCTAATCTTATATTTTTGACACTAGTCACATTGGGTTAGGGTCCACTGCAGTATACCTATTTTAATTTAATCTTCTCTTTTTAAAACTTTATCTACAGACAGTCCTATTTCAAAGTACCAAGGGTTAGAACTTCAAATAGGAGATTTAGGTGGGATGTACTGCAGATTACAACATAATCTGTCAACAGGAATGTGGAAAATCTCTGGAGAGTGCGGGGTAGTAGAAACAGAAGCATCTAATTTGGTATGCCCTTGAAGGATCTTTAATTCTGAAAGCTGCAAATCTATTCATGGTTGGGCAATACTGAACCATTGCTATTAAGCATTTTGAATGCAGTTTCTTTCCTCATATTGTAGACAAATATCATATGTTAATGGCAGTTTATAAGATGGGTTAAAAAGCACACTCTTATATAACCTTCCCCAAAGCACCATACAAGTCAGGTACACACACTGCCAATAGAGTATAAGCAAAGACTGATCTTACCTATGAAAGAGGACTGACTTGACCAGGGTGACAACATCCCTGCTGGCATTATATCCGGCACAGACAATGGCCACGTGTATGGTCTAAAAGGAAAGAAACAGAGAGTGAACAGTTTTACACCCAGAAGCAGTTCGTCCTGTCTGTAGACACACAGAAAAGAAATATCACCCTGATTTCTTGTTGGGATCATGGAAAACAAGGGCACTGCCTAAAGCCATAGAGAATAACTTGAGATGGTTTCACTAAAGTCTTTTTAATCAGTTTATGGAGCTATCATCATTTGGAGGCCATTAAGACTCTTTTCAATTACATTTTAGAGATGGAAGCAATGTGATTGGTTCAAATAGGTAAACAATGAGTCCCCTGCCCCCAAGCCAAGAAAAAATGGCAACAGATGAAGAAGAAATGTGCCCAGTGGGCCAACAATCAAAGCTTTCATATTGTTATGGTTTAGAGTGTGAACTGTTCTTCTGAGATGACTTAGGGTACAGTCAATGTTAGGCTAAATGGGCCAATGAGCAGCTCAGGGCTCCATCTGGGATACTATTCAAGGAATTCAAGGGCAAACTTGGGAGGGGAATTACCAGTCATCTCATTTAAGCTGTTGGCAGTACTGACCAGAAACATGAATCCTGGCCTGTCTTTAACCCCAGGGGGCTCTAGGAAAACTTGACGGTTAGCCAGTAAGTGGAACATAAGGCATAAGTATCCATTATGTTTGGTTGATGTGCTAAAATACCTGACTATGAGGAAAGATGCATTGTGGTTAATGGTTTAACATCCCTCATTAGTAGAGAGAGTATAAATCTGATTGCGTTTATCTTGAAGAATCAGAAAGCACTTGCCTGATCTCCTCTTTGAACTTTTATTCAGCTTGAGCCCATAATCCATGAAAGAACTATTTCCACATTGAGGGTAAGTCTTCCCTTCTTGCTTATTTCTCTCTGAAAATGACCTCAAAGACACATACACATGTGTACTGTCTAGTGATCCTAAATCCAGTCAAGCCAGTGATCTAGATTAACCATCCTGACACCTAAACACACTTCATTTGTAAACCAAAACAAAAAACAAAACAAAACTAACAAACAAACAAAAACACTTCTGGTCCTAAAGGCTCATGGCCATGTCAGAATACAATATGCAATTATTTCATCTTCGAAATTCACGTAAGTCATAACATTTTCATTATTGTTCAAAACTTCAGAATAAAGCCTTTTCTGAGACTCAAGTCAATTGCTTAACTATGCAGACATATGAAATCAGAAAATGATTCAGACACTTCTAATATAAAACAATGCAGTCAACATTCTCATTTGAAAGGGAAGAATGAAAGAAAACCAAGGACAAACTAGACTACAGAAGGAGAAAAAAAAAAAAAGCAAGGCACACAACAACGCCTTCAGTTCTTTGTCCAGCAACTAGGACTCATGATGACACTGCCTAGGTGCCATGTGTGTAGGAAGCCCCTACTTTCCACTACTGTTCCAGGTGGAAAACGTGGCACAATCTTTAAAGTACCTCTGGTTCACACCTGGAGCTTTTCTTGGGGTAACAAGTGCATCTCTGGTTAGTGGCACTGCACAATATCCTATGGTCACGACCATAAGATAGGTTTTAATCTCACAGACTCATAGCAGCTCTATTGGCTATTCCCTACAAGAATATAACCCAGTAACACATTTCCTCACATAAGTGGCTTTCTGGAACCTTTATGCAAGTCCTCATGACCCATTCTTGAATTTTGCAAGTATAGCAGTGCTCTGTCATTGAAATACAAATACTCTTAAAGCTGTCAGTCAGGCTCGCACATTCAGGTTGGCTGAGGTTAACAAGGCCATTTTTTAAATTAATTTTAAATGTGGTGGCAGTCAGGAGAAAGGAGGCCTGAAAGGGGAGAAACAGCAAGAAGGAGGGAGAAAAACAAAACAAAACACTCTCTCTTGCTCCCTCTCCTCCATACCAAGGATTGAGTTGAGTACTTGAGACTCCCTGCTTTTGGCTATTACCATGTTCCCATCTTGGCATCAACTTTCTCTTTCTCTACACTGTACAGACATTGTTTCTTATTTTGGGCATGTTCTGACCAAGACTGGGAATGAATAGTCTAGTCTAGGACAACTGTAGTAAGAAACCATGGATCGTTAAAGAACGCAGAGTCTCTGCACGTCCGTTTTGTTACCCCACCTAAAGCACAGCCTTCCTTGAATCAAAACACATCTCTTAAAAGCTATTTTCACCATTCTGTCCTACAAGCACTGCAGAAGAATAGTCCCTCTGCAAGCAATACTTCAACTGAAAAGTGGCTGCTTCACAGATCAAGAATTAGTCCCCTTTTCCATTGCTATGATAATATAACCTAACAAATGCAATTTAAGATAGAATTGATTTATTTGGCTCCTTATTCCAGGTTAAAATCCATTACTGTAGGGAAGCTAAGACTGCAGAAGCTTAATAGTACTAGTCACATTATATACAAAGTCAAGAGCACAGAGGAATGAACACATGCATGCTAGTGCCCTTACCTCCTCTATGCTCTAACTGCCCAGAATCCCAATTGAAAGAAATGGTGCTGCCAACAGTGGGTAGACTTTCTTAGATCAGCCACAACAATTAGTACAATCCCACACATGCATATATACACAGAGGCCCTTCTCAGATGATTCTAGATGGTATGAAATTAAAAATAAAACCAACCATCAGAATGGGTCTTCTGGTAGCTCATGCTGTCACATCATGGCTCCTGGCTTCCCCCTTGCCCAGGGCAGCACTTTCTAGAGGCTCTTCTACCATACTCAGTCTGTTAGATGCTATCTACAATGACTTCTGGCCAAGAGAAACTGTTCACCACCACATTTGGTATAACCACAGGAACTACATTCCTTAAACACAAATCATAAACTATTGGTCAGCCTTGGTCCATGTCTATAACCTCTCTGATCCCAATTACGTTCACTCAGCCTGACTGCTCCTACCATCCCAGTGCTAGAAGTAGGGCTGCAGCAGAGTATCACTGTCTCTTAAGTCTATTGTCATGTGGTTATGACATCTACAGGGTCCTTACATTTATTAGCCACTATACCTAATCCCTCTGCTGTGGAGGGACCACTTTTCCTGACACCATGGCATGACCTTCCCAGCCCCACCATACCTGGCCTCCATTGTTGCTCATCTAAACCACCCTTTCATTGTGTTCCCAGCCTCTTCCTTTCTATCATCCCTACCAAAGACACAAAGCCTGATCCCAGGAGTCTGATACAAGCCTTGTGAAAGATAAAAGACAAGACACTAATAGCAAGCACAATTAGAGCTGGCAGCAATCAAGAAATGACTATATCCTAGGTCTTGTGCTTCATCTCATACACTCTATCACACTTAAATCTCATAGCTATGTGAGTCAGATACAGTTCATTTTTGTATCACAGAGGAAATTCATGATTTCATGATGCCAGACGTAATCCCAGAAGTCGGGAGGCAGAGGCAGGTGGACCTCTCTGAGTTCAAGGCCAGCCTGGTCTATAAAGCCAGTCCAGGCCAATCCTGGTTCAGGTCAGCCAGTGCTATTACAGAGAAACCCTGTCTCAAAAAACTAATTAAAAAAGAAAAAAGGAAATGCACGCTTGGGGAGTAGTAAGTTTTGAATGTGAACTGCAAGAGGCTCCTGTGCTTGGTTAGCAGATCTCCAGTTGGTGGTGCTGTTTTATAATGCTCTGTGAGCTTCACAAAATGGAGGGCAAATGGAAGAAAGAAGTCAGCGGGTGGAAGGACGACTTAACAGTTTTTCTGACCTGGGTTTTCTGCTTCCTGGATTCCTATAAGGAGATTCCTCATATTCCCCATTGCCCCAGCAATGAGCTTCTCTCACAGGCATGTGTTCCATAGCATGACAGACTATATCCTCTGAAGACTTGGGACAAAAACAAACACGCCCAAACCTTTCTTTCTTAAATTGCTTCTATTAGGTATTTTGTCACAATGCCAAGAAAAGTAGTTAAAATTTAACCTATGGAACAGAGATTTCAATAGCATGCTGGAAATACCCCCAAAGTTTCAGAAAGCATAGTGTCTCTTACCCAATTAAAATAAAGTCTCTGATGCCCAGGATTTTCACATGCTCTGTAAGAAGGCAGTGTTCTCACCATGGAGCACTTGACACAGTCACCAAGATTCAAGATCTAGAAGACACTACTTGGGGGTTGGAATGTTGCTGACATGCTATGGATCTGCTAAACATTCTAAAGTACACAAAACACCCCACACCCCACTGGCCACCTGCCACTTAAGAAAGTAAACAGCACATCTGTTAAGGACCTGAGGAGATATCTGTTTGCCAGGCCATGAGAAGAACAAAATTCCTATCCTCAGAATCTATGTAAATGCCAGGGTAGGGAGGACATTTCCTGGAATCCTAGTCCTAAGGAGGTGCAAACAGAGGAGCTCACCAGCAAGCTGCTGGATAGCTAGCCTAGCTGAATCCTCAAGCTCTGGGATTCCCTGTCACAGGAAATAAGAGTGAGACAATCAGAAAGACATCCAACATCCATCTCCTGTCTTTACACACATTCACACATATGGGAACAGGCATATATATGTATACCACACACACTGTCCTAGATACTTTTATAACAATTTGACACAAGCTAGAATCATTTAGGAAGAGAGTACCTCAATTAAGAAAATGCTTCCATAAGCCTGATTTCAGTACAAGCCAGTGAGTAATTTCTTCATTAATGGTTGATGTGGTTGGGTTAATTGGGTATGGTGGGGTCCATAGGCCTGTGGTCCTGGACAGCATAATAAAACAAGCTAAAAAAGTTATGGGTGGTAACCTAGTAAACATAACTTGCCATTAGCTTCTGTTCCACTTCTGCCTCCAGGTCCCTGCCCTGCTTAGGTTCCAACCCTGGCTGGACTGTAATATTCCTGCTGGAAAATTATATCTTAAGAAAAAAGGTGTGAGCCGGGCGTGGTGGCGCACGCCTTTAATCCCAGCACTTGGGAGGCAGAGGCAGGCGGATCGCTGTGAGTTCGAGGCCAGCCTGGTCTACAAAGCGAGTCCAGGACAGCCAAGGCTACACAGAGAAACCCTGTCTCAAAAAACCAAAAAGAAAAAAAAAAAAGAAAAAAGGTGTGTTTGTGTGTGTGTGTGTGCGCGCACACGCACGCACGCACACACACATGCACGTGCATGCACTTAGCTACTCCAGCTCAGTAATGCATGCATTTCTTACTTTCTGCACCTGTAAAATGAAAGGATCATCACTTATCTCTAGATAATATCTCCCACCAAAGATTGAAGATAAAAGATGGCAATGCAGATATGACAGCTGCCATTGCAAGCATGAAGGGAGTGAATGAGAAAATGCTTGCACATGGGGACACAGATCCCAGAAGAGAAAGAAGAGGCAGAAAGCACATAGAATCTGGCTCTTCTGAATCCTAAAGTAAACATGTAACCTCTGAGATATCAAACTTAGACTTGGTTTCAAGGTTCAGGGATGTTTAAAAATGGGCCCATGAACTAGAAGCATAAGTAAACACACAGCTAAATATTTTAAATAACTTTCTAATCTCTTCAGTTTCAGCCAATATACGTTTTACTATGAAAAAATCCATCATCTGGAGCCAGAGCAGCAATGAGCTAGGAGTGGTTCAGGTGCTGCAGCTAGAGAGAGGAGGGTTACTAGTGTCATAACTAGGTTTTGATGGTATAAAGTTGAAGTTTACAAGTTTCTCAGTGTGGTAAATTAAACACCTAATCAATGACTGACTGGAACCATTATGAAAGATTGGGACTGAACATCAGGTTTTGTGGCCACAGTGCCTTTCTCTAAACCTTCCCTGTATTCTTGCAGCTACTGGTGTTTTAAGAATTTTCTTTGGCACTAAGTCTCTCTGGAGGGCAGGATAGTGTTCTTGTTTGCCCTTCTGGACTCACTCACTACCCAGCTTCAACTTGTTCTGTGCGCTCAGAACCAGATTTTCTTCCTATACCAAATAAACCCAGTTTCTTTTCCCTCCACTTCTGGTTCAGTGTGGCCAATAGGAAACACCAGTGGGATATGAGCCATCAGCCTCTGGCAGTCTCTGCCAGGACTACTGTCCCCAATTTGGCTCTAGCCTCTTTCTTCCCTTCCTTCATGTTCTGGCACTACAGCACCTGCCACCTGGAGCTGTAACCTCCTCTGCGCAGTTTCCCTTATTCTACCTGCGGCTTTCTTCTCCTTAAGCTCTTGAAGCTCTGTAGTATGACACGTGTGGTCTTTCAGGGTCATAGGTGACCCTTCCTGAGTACTACATGAGTTACCAGGACTGGAAAGTAAACTTTACTTTTTTTGGTCCATATTGATATTTGCTGATCTCTAACAGTAAGGACCCTAAAGGATCAATGTGAGAAATGATGATATCATTTAAACATTAGGAAGGCTCTTTCGAAGGAAACGTTCAAGGCTTCTACCTCCATCATTCATCCAGAACAAAATGCTTAATATATATTCAATCTCTGCCACCTGTGCTCACAGGTAAGATGGGCAGAGCTGTGAATGAAGACTCATTCCTTACAACTGTGGTATGAAGAGGTGACCTTTGTTCTAGAATCTGTATGATGGATTCAGAACTGGAAATCTTTGGCCTTTCCTGATATGCCAGGGCTCTTCTCCTTGTGAACAGAAATGCAAAAGAAGCACCACAGGGTCCATCTGAGGCCGGGCTAGAGAGAACAGGATGTTTTTTGTCCTCCTCTCTGTTAAGCTGTTTACTCTGAAGCAATCTAACTACTGCACCACAGGGACACAGAGTCCTAAGAAACTGAAGGCCCATGTATGTTGTGAACCACTTTGGAAACAAAGCCTGCAGCCTTTGGAAGACTGAACCACACTAATGTGCCTTGAAAGAACCAGAACTACAACCCAAGATGCATTGCTCCACCCTCCTGATTTTTCAAAAAACATATTATTCTATGTGCAATAAATAGTGGATGGCTTACAACAATGGATCATGCTATGAAGCAGTACTAACAACACGTATAGGCAGTATACTAATCTCATGTCTTGATGATATGACAAAAGCAACATAAGAAAGGAAGGATTTATCCTAAGTTACAATTTGAGGGAATATTTATCACAGCAAGGAAGTCATTGCAGCAACGGCATGAGGCAGCTGGTCACATGCTATCCATATGAGCATTGGTGCTCAGCTAGCTAGCTCCTTTCTCTGCCCCACCATGCCAATATGGGACACACAGCCCAATGAATGGTGCCTACCAGATTTAGGGTGGGTCTTCTCAATTCAATTAACCAAAACTAGAGACTCCTGCCCAAACATGACCAGTGGTTTGTTTACATGATGATTCTAGATCCCATTGAGATTCCATACTAACAAATAGAGGAGGAAGCCCTAAGGCACTGACTCTATGACATGCAAAGCCCCGTGAAAATCACTTATAAAACAATCCTGCTACACTCCAACCATAGCATTTTCTGACTCCAGGGTCTGGCATTTAGGGAGAATATTTTAGTGCGTTTACACTCTTAAAGAAGCCCCAAAAGAGACATATGGAGCTAATGAATTACAAATGCAAATACCATCATGGTATCTTCTGACAGC
Organism: Acomys minous; assembly: GCF_964271855.1. Taxonomy (NCBI): domain Eukaryota; kingdom Metazoa; phylum Chordata; class Mammalia; order Rodentia; family Muridae; genus Acomys; species Acomys minous. The sequence continues at coordinate 53,779,559 of NC_140496.1, read as the reverse complement.
AATCTGGGATGCAGTTAGACAGCTGGCAAGCCTTTATCCTGCAAAATACTTAAAGATGGAGTTTTAAAATTTTTTGAAAATACTGTGGTGTTAGGTAGGGGCCTAGAAGATATGAGTGAGAGGTGTCAAGTTTAACAAACATAGTGACTCCAAGCAAAATGTCAAACTCTCTTGATTTAGCAAATGCAGTTACATTCTGGCCAGAGAGGAAAACAATCTCCCTCATTTTTAGAAGACATATGGTTGCTTCCACCCACCAAGGAGTCATTGTCCTCCTGAGGCTACTAGAATGCCCACAGAGAAAGATGACCATGTATCATGACAGATGAGACACCCATCAGACATACAATATGGACTGGGCATCAGGTTCTAAGTATATGGATCCCAGAAGTCCTGAGCTATATAATTATGCACAGTGCTTCATGGCCAAGTTTCTGGAAGCAAACCGCCTAGCTTCATATGCAAGCACCACCTTTCTAGTTACGTCACTGTAAAATTGTGTGGCTTTGACTCACCTTTGGCTACTCGTTTGTAAAAGGAAGACAACATACTATGTTAGCATGACATCTGTTATTCCTTATGAGATTGAAAATAATAACTTACTGAAGTCATGTGATAACGGAAACAAAAAGCTCAAAGCAAGTAGCAAACGAAGAATAGAGATAAATCCATAAAGTGTGATTCTCCATAATATGTCATCATTCATCGAATCTTAATGTTACTATACCTACCATGGTGATTTTGCAATACATCCTTAAAACCTCTGACATTCCTCTAACTGGGAGATAAGGTTGTATCACATTTCCATTGCAACTAGGTGGACCTCTGTGACTATTTAAACTAACATACCTTGTCATTAGTAGAAGTGGCACATGGGATATTACATACTAGGACACTGTGACCTACAACCATTCGCTGCCATGTAAGCAGCTTAGTGCTGAAATTAGCCATGCTGTGAGGCAGCTCAATGTAGCCTATGCAGACAAAGAAGGTGTGCCTGGACATTATTCCTGCTTCAGTCACAAACATCATTTGCACCCAAAACAGGACCAATCAGCAAATTTATTTCTGAGCATCAGACAATGAGATGGCTCATGCAATGACTACAGTTGGGCGGGGAAGGGAGCTCAGTGGGCTAGAGGACTGAAATTCAAATACCAAACACCATGTGTAGGCATGGTCACATACACCTTTAACCCCAGCACTGGGAGAATGTAGAGACAGGTATATGTCAGGAACTTGCTGACCTGCCATCCTAACTCAAATGGAGGGCCTCAAGTTCCAGTGAAAGGCCTCGTATCAAAAAGTGAGGCAGAGGGTAATAGAGGAAGACACTCAAGGTCTTCCTTTAACATCCACACATGCATGCATGGATATGTACATATACATACAGGTGGCCCATCAATTGATTGACTACACAGCAACATGGAACAAGATCCATATCAAGTCTGTGGACACTCTTTTCCTACCCACAAACTCATTTCATCCTCAAGTCCACTGGGAAGTGGATATTGTTATTCTTATTAGTTCAAGAGGAAAAAAGAATTGTCTATGCTTATGGTTTCAATGAGGAGCACTGGAGGGACTCGTATTTGGGGTTTTTGCTTCCAGTTCAATTTTTTTTTTTGATCTTATGCATACATGGAAGAGAGGAGATGAAAAGAGGTCATTCAGCCTCTGCTGAAATGCTACTGCTTGAGCAACAGAATATGTAGAGATAAAATAGGCAGCTGGTTAAAAGCCACATAATTAGGAGAGGATGAAAGGGCACAGGGACTGGAAAGGCTGGTAGTTCTGTCACTAGCTAGCTCTGCTGACAGCAAAAAAGTCATCATGGTAGTTTTCAGAAACACTTGTCTTACTTAGTAGAATTTTCAGTGTGACCACAGATTATAGAAGTGTCCTTGGCAACATGACCTTGTCCTCTGATGGGATGTCAAGATGAGCTTCAGAATTCATCATGGAAAAGTGCCAGAGTGAAGGCAGGCTTCTATTTGGCAGACATTTTTCCTTTGTGTCTTTGGCTTTTTTCCAAAAACCTTTGCCAAGTGCTACCAACTGGACATGCACTGCTAATGGGAATGTAACTACAGCAGAGCCTCCAGGTCCATGTGCAGAGGGGCAGGTCACAGTAAGATGTAAGAGCCTTCACATTTAGGTGGAAGGGCAAAGCAGGACCAGAATTTATCTAGAATAATTCTATCAAGAACATTTTAAGGGTCTAAAAAGTAATATGACCAATAGGTACAGAAAAAGAAAAGAAAATGAGTAATGGTAACTGTCAGGTGCAAATCCAAACACTGGAAAGTAAGGGTCTACATCAGTATACCACTGCTTTGTTTCAAACAGCAATGTCATACCTTCAGAAATGATATTAAAGTAGTTCATCATATCTCACAATCGTGTGGACTGATTTTTTTTTTTAATATCCACATTCATAGTTGTTGGCTCAGTTTATTAACAATTAAACTTTATTATACAACCCAACTAGCATATACAAGAAGGAAAAAAAGGTTAAAGGGACAGAAGATTAAAACCTCCTGGAATCCGTTCGGCAGGACGGGTCCTTAGGTGTCTCAGTCCCACGAGCTGGTCCAGTCCTTTCCTCTCTCTCCTCGCCTTCTTCTTCTCTCCTTCTACCTCTTGTTTTTTTTTTCTCCCCCACCTTCCCAGTCATATGCAAAGGGTGGTCCCTTCTCCCTTCCAGGGTCAATTAGGAAAACAATAGCCATGGTGGGGTTCCTAGGTAGGCTTCCTGAATTCCAAGCCCAGGAAGGCTCCAAACAGTCTCTCACAAGGTATTCATGGTGTGCCCCAAGGGTAAAGCCCGCCAAGACTGCTTCCACCTGCGACAAAGCTTAATCTTTCCCACACATAGTACTTACTCCCACAAATTCCCTATTAGCTGGATTAGGGAATGTGGCATGAATAGACATTTTTGTAAAAAGTAATTAATCTTCATGCCTAATTAAGTTTGTGAATGATACATAAGACAGAGAGGAGTTCATTAGTAATAACAATAACATAGCTTCAAAGAGTTAGTTCCTTAAACAGAATCTGTTTTTCTGGCTCTCTTGCAGCTAGGTAGCTAAGGAAGTCTTGAAGCTAAGTTCTGCCAAAAAGGATCTAAAAGAAATTGAGGTACCTCAATGAAGGATTGTCTCACTGTACTGGCCTGAATGAATGTATATTAATTGAGATAGGAAGACCCATCCTGATTGGGAGTGGCACCATTTCATGGACTATCAGCTGAACACAAGAAGAATTTATTCTCTCTCTGCTCTTGACCATGACCATGTCTCACTGCATCAAGTTCTTGCCACCTTTACTGCTCCATAGTTATGGACTATGACATGAGATTGTGAGCCAAAGATATATTCTCTCTTACAGTTGATTTTGCCAGGTTTTTTTCCAATCACAGCAGCAAAAACAAAACATAACAGCCAGCTTCTAGATACCCTCTTACTAGGGCATGCTCCAATCAGGCTTGTATTAGACCAGAAATCCAAGGATCCTGTCCTTATCATTTCTTGTTCAAGTTTCCTCTGTTGATACTGGATTTCTATACAAGTACATCTTCATCACTCAATAAACCCTCACTTCCTGTGGCACACAAATATTACTGTCATCCCATTCATGGGGCAGATGCTATGATTTAAAATGAGCTGTGACCTCAGGGTAGAAAAGCCTAATAATATTTATTCTAAGAGACACCATAAGAAAACCCAAAATGTATTATTTGTTTTTAGCTAAAATTAATATAAATTACCTTAATTGAAAGCATGTTAACTGTCCTTGGCATCAGCTTTAATGGCTTTCATGAAGCAAAAATCAGCCTAGGATGTTCATAGCTGAGGCACCTGCCAGTTCCAAGAGGTAAGATAAAGTGTTTAAGTAAGAACTACCAAGGCTGAGTTCTTATTCACCTTGCTGTTAGTAAGCACTTGGCTAAGCCATCTACACAGTAAAAAACAGAGGACACAGGAAATGTGAGAGAGTGTGTATATGTGTGTATGTATGTATATACATCCATGTACATGTTTTCAGTCCATATATACACATGATTAAAAGAGGTGGATGGATAAATACTACAGGATTAAAAAGATTCACTAAGAAAGGAAGTATTCTCCAGGGAGAAAATGGTAGTAACATACAAAATCTCAAAGGGTGGTTTTTAATAGGAAACACAATTCTAGTTCTGAATTGCAGAGACTGGTCATACACATAAAAGAGACTGAGGACTGAACTGCAGGAGAGAGATACACCTCTGGGATTATATAGCTATACCCCTGGCGAGCCATCACTGGGTCCCCATGATGAAGACAAGGTATGAAAACCTGAGCATTTCCTCCTGAGCACAAAGAAACCCTTGACAGGTTCCATTAGTTATGCTTCTGTCCAGTAGGCTTTCTTATCCCTGCTTATCAATTATAGAAACTGTGGCAAAGTGACGTTAAAAGTCTTTATGGCCACTCAGCAAAGCTTATGACCAATGTAGTTTTGCACTGAATTAAGAAACCAAGCTCTTTCCAGGGCCCCAGATGTGCTTCCAGGAGGTGTTTGCAGGGATGAACAGTGACTAGGGTTCTGAGTAGTCACTTTGCCCAACTCTGGTGTTCCTTACCTCACACTTTTCCACAGCTGGCTGCTGCCCACACTCAGAGCTATTGCCTGCCACAATGCCAGCCCGTAGGTTCTCACTGTCCCCTGTTCCCTCCTCCATGGAGTAGGTCTTGGAGTGGTTCCCACGGCGGTGAGCAGGGCCCTGACCCTGAGCCAGGCTGAGCTGCCTGCGTAGAGCACGGTTTTCCTCTTCCACCTCTCGCACGCGCACCTCCAGGCTCTCTCGCTCCCGTTGGCTGGAGGCAGTGTACCGGGGGCTGTGAGCTTGGGACTCCAGGGGAGACAGAGACACAGGTTTCCCATCTAGGGGAGAAGAAACCAAGAAAGTGTTAGCTTAGTAAACTTACTTCTAGGAACCCCAGCATTACCTCCCCAGGCTCTTGCCACAATCACACTGCTTAGCAGGAAAGCAGATGGACTGTGAATGACAAGTCACCCACCCATATTGAAATGAGAAAAAAGTGAGAACAGAATGACTTATAAAAATCAAGATACTTTGCAGAGAAAAACATTCTTACTATTGTTCCTAACTAAGCATAATGCCTTCTTCTCCATACAACAAGTTTGCAAGGAAACTTTTTCATCAAGAAATCACAAAACATGTCTGGTTAAGGAGGAATGGAAGACTCGAGATGGGGAGCTCCATGTTGTAGAAGAGCTCAAAAAGAAAAGAGGGGAATAAAGTGAAACTCCTCTTAAGTGAACCTATGCCATCTTCCAAATCCTGTTTTGAAAGCATCACCCTCCAGGAGGAAGCCCTCCTCTGCCTCTGCGTGTTACATATAAGTATATGTTTTCAAGGCTGACTGTGTGTGTGTGTGTGTGTGTGTGTGTGTGTGTGTGTGTGTGTTTATAATTTGAAAAACACCACTTCACACAGGCAACTAACATATCTCCTTATATAAAGTCAGTATTCAGTACATGCTGACTATTAGGAATTCCACAGACACAAGACATACCCAAAGCTGTGTCCCCGTTTTTTGTTTCCACTTTGCTGGCATCCCAGAATCAAGGAAGAGGGCAAGTCTCTCAGAGGCTTCCACCCATAACTCTCCAGAGAATGAGCATCTCCCTTGCCTGCTAAAATGCACTTGTTTTTCAACAACCCAAGTTGTCCTCCTTGGAGCCCAGATCAGGCTGAGATCACAAACTGTACTAGAGAGGCTTACAGAGCTTGGGGATCAAAACTGGGGATGAATCATGTGCCATGCATTTCACCTGAGCTGTCCATGCCTCTGACCAGGGTGTTTGAAATCTTTTACAGGTAACTACTATTCTATTTAGCCCCTAATCACTTTAGGTTAACTGCAGAGACTCCTAATCCTATCATTGAAAAAAAAAAAGGCTGTAGGAATTCCACTGCTCTGAACTACAAACCAAAGGTTGAGGGAAAACCTGCAGGGGACAGGAAATAACGAATGGGTCATAAGTGCACTGTAACTGGGCTAATTACAAGCTCCCTCCCCAGCTTTTGAAGTCAGTCTCCATTTTTCTTTCCACTTAGTGAATTAAACAGCACAGGAATAGGGCTGTAGCTCATTGGGGAGAGGGCTTGCCTAACAAGTGTGAAGCCTCCTTTGGTGCACCTAGTCTCAGTAAGAACCCATAACCATAGCACTTAGGAAGATAAAGAGTTCAAGGTCATACTCAGATACACAGAGTTTGAAGCCAGCCTGGTATTGACCTGCGCAGGACAGCCAATGGGAGACCTTAGAAACGGAGGGGAAGGGGGACAAGGAGGGATGCAAGAAATGGAGACAAGTTTCTGATCAAGCCTCATTTATTGAAAATCCTCACAGAGCTTTTATGGGTAACCACTGGAGTGGGGGGGGGGGGGTATTTGCATAAGCAAGGTCTCTATGGATACCCAACTGTAAAATGTTCCAGCAGTTATCTACTTTTACAGCTGCTCTAACCACAGAAGGGGGAAAAGTTCCAGAAAGAGAGAAGTTGTAAAGGGTCTGGTTAGTGAAATAAACAGCTCCCAGAACAGGGTGGCCTCACAAGCAGCTGGCCTTTATCTGATCTTACCAGTAATCTTACTGGAAAAGGTAGTTTATAGCTGGAATGAAATAGCTCTTACTATGAGCTTGGGAGTCTTAGAATGATTGCACCCCACAGACAGCCACTATGCCCATACAGACAAGGAGACTGACAGTACTAAAGTTCACAGCAAGAGCCAATAGGAAGTAAGCTCTCCCTGATGACCCAACATAAGGGGCTGAGTACAAGGTTTCTGGGCCTAAGCAGGCCATTTCTCTCATGAAAGAAATCAGGAACATGAGCACAGAACCCATGAAGCTCTGAAGACCCAAGTTTCTGAGGGACTCTGAAAATGTAGCAAAGGGACCTAGCAGTTTGCTTTAATGCTCTGATCTTCAAATCCATCTGTGAAACAGGAACATGAATTGTAGAATAGACAATAAAGTAGGAGGCTAGAAAACCAGTTCAAACAAAATCAGCTATGCCTCTACCTAGGAGGTTCCTGGAACATAAAAGTTCCTATAACCCCCATCCCAAAGAGGGTAAGATGAGTTCCATATAGAAATTCTGGTGTTAAAAGAACGTCACATGTTCTGTGCATAGGATTACAGTGTATAAGTAGGTGGCCACATGCCTTGGAATTCTTGCGCATGGCCTTCACTATGTTAAGGTGCACACACAGGAAAACAGGTATGTTACCAGGCTCCCTTCCTGCCCTCTTTCTCCTTTCCTCACAACTCCACAAGTCTGTTTATGAAAAGTACAGGCTCTAATCATATGCCTATGGAAAATGACACTCCTGTGAAATCTGTTTCTAGCCTGTACTGGGCACCGTTGGGTTTTAACTACACTTACTTCTCAAACATTTGCGGGTATTTTCTTGCTTTTCAGAACTCTATCGATTTGTCACCTATAAGTACATAGGAAAACAAACAAACAAACAAACAAAGGCAATCCTCTGTGAGAAGAAAAGATACCTAAATGGATAAAAATAATACTGTTCCCAGAGCCTGGAATCGAAGATGTGCCAATGGTGGACATGAGTGTCATTTCTAGTCTGTTTTGAGGCCACAGCACCTTGCACAAATCTCTGCCTTTTTCAACTACTTTCTTCTTTTGAAAAGGAGGAAAGCTAGGAGTGGTGGCATATACCTTTAATCCCAGTATGGATACATAGATCTCTGAGAATTTAAGGCCAGCCTGGTTCACATAGTGAGTTCTAGGACAGCTGGAAATACATAATGAGACCCTGTCTTGAAAAACAAACAAATAAAAAAACAAACCAAAACAACAAAACAAAAAGGAACAAGGAAGAAGAAAAAAGAGGAGGGGAATGCCAGAGACTCTCAGCTCTGGCTTCCTGTGCAGAGAGGAATCCTGTGGTAACCTGGCTGCCTAGTCTCATAGCTGAACAATTAGATGTGAGTGCTAGGAGGTCCCATGACTTTGTCGTGTTGACAGCCTGCTCTCTTTTATTCAGATTCTTTCATTTGCTCCTGGTGTGCTGGGTCCTAACTTTGCTTGTTGACCTTCACCCAACCTTAGGTAGAGGTGACAACAAAGATCAACATGCCACGGTGGTTATCCATTGTCTCTTCTTACCCACATACTTCCATACTGGACTGGGAGCAGTATGGTAGTTCACCTTGAGCTTCCAGTTTGCTGACTCACTTGCAGATCTGCCACAGGCCTTATCAGTTTAGTCTATCATATACGTGTGTGTGTGTGTGTGTGTGTGTGTGTGTGTGTGTGTGTGTGTGTGTGTACCCATGTATATGTTCTCAGTGCATATACACAAAGTACTCAAAAATGATGAGTGTGGCAGGCATGCTCTGTAAGAGTGTCCATAAACATATCTATGTATGGCTCTGCTTCTTTGGAGCCATCTGACCAATAAAAAGACTACAGTGATCTATATGTCTCACCCTGGAGGACATTGCCTCACACCCAGTCTCTTTATCCACAGTTCCTGGCACCTTTGCTAAATTTGATAGGGATGTGAAGAAGGGACTGAGGAAAGGGTTCATGATCTCTAGAGATAAAATATTTTAAAAGCACCAGGTGTGGCAGCACATGCCTTTAATCCTATCACTCCAGAGGCAGAGGCAATCTGCCAGCCTTTTCTACAAAGTGAGTCCAGGATAGCCAATGCTATACAGAGAAACCCTGCCTCAAAACACCAAAATAAATAAATAAATAAATAAATAAAATTAAAAGCTATGAAAAATGTAAGCCTAATATGTATCAAACTACCTGCTACTAGAAATTGTAATAGTTCATGTTGAAGAAAGAGGGAGAGACAAAGGAAGCCAGCAGGAAATCAAAGGAAGTGGAGAACATGGCATTAAGAATAAATGAGCTTGAATTATGGACTTCTACTTACTAGTTAATAGATTTTAGCAAAGTACTGCATTCTTCAGTGACTCCATATATAAATTCTGAGAAAAACCCACAGCTATACATACACATTGCCCAGCACTGAAATTCAGCTGAGCTTATGAAATGTTTTTCTTCAGTTTTCCTCAAGCCTCACCCCAACTGTAGCCCTGGATGTAAGGTAATAAAATGTAGGGCACGAGGTCCTATACCTTTGTTCCCTGTTGCAATTCCCGCCGACTTTGCAGTTTCAATCTGCAATCTATTTATATACACAGTGCATCTTTCTATGACACAGTGTGCACATGTGTTGATCTAGTTCAGCCCACTTTGAGTCAGAAATGTCAAACAAGACATTACTCAAATCCTCATTTCTCCTCCCTACATTAGTTCTGAACAAGTAAGAATTTATCATCAGATTTGAATCTCTGAATCCACTCAGATGAATGCTCTGAATTAAGAAGCAAAACATCTAAGATTCAGAACAAAAAAGGAAAATTGAAAAGCAGTCTCTGTGTGGAGGAACCACAGGGATTAGGTACCTGTTGTTCACAATGTCCTAAATGGTAATCCCAATCAAATTGTAACTGTTGACTATCCTGCAATCTCTGCGGAGGGCTAGCATGTTATATGGTATGGGATCAGTTACTCATTTGCAAATGGACACAGCTGCAGGACTAATTTCCAGACTATGATGTAACCTCAAGTCCTTCTACTCACACCTTGGACATAGGTACCAAAAACCTTCATTGAGAGCCAGATTTCAAGAAATTTGTACTCCTGCATGGTTTTGTCGACAGCAAAGAGACTACATCCTAACCTTTGTATGGCAGGATATCAAATGGATATGGCTATGTCCTAGAAAAAGCTTATTTACAAAAAATAAGGAGGAACCAAATTTGGAAATTTTTGGTGTTCAAGGTCTGTGGGCCTTCATCCTAAAGCATCATATTAATTTCCTTGGTTAATCCCCTGCTTCAAGTATCCCATTACTCTCACAGCTTCCCCCACAAATATTGTGAATTAATGTTCTTCAACCTCACTTCCATCACTTTGGCACTTTGAGAATGTGCAGAAGTGAGCTCATCACTTCAAGGTCAACAATGACTGTTATGTAACCACAAGGCTCCTCAATACACACATAAAAGCCATGTATGGCCAGATATGCCTGTAATTCCAGTACTGAGGGTGAGGATGGGGGAGGAACAAAGGCAGGAGGATCACTGGGGCTTGCTGGTCATTCAGCCTAGCTGAAAAATGTTGAGCTCCAGGTTCACTGAAAAGACTCTGTCTGAAGGGAATATGGCAGAGAATGGTAAAGCAGGATACCTAATGGCCTCCTCAAATGCACACAGATACATATATACATATCACACACGCGCATGTGCACACGCAGACACACACACACATACACACACATACACACCACAATCTGTACTTCCTCTTCCAGTATACACAATAAGTTAGTAGTGTATACACTGCCTTATCAAGATCAGTGAAATTAAAAGTCTGAAGGTGTGAAGACTCTAGTTCTCAGCACAGAGAGCAACCCTGTTTGAGAGTCTCAGAAGTAGCCAAGGTGGAGAAACATTGACCTGTACATCATGCCAAACCCTCTGGCTCAGTTACAAAGAAGGCTTTCACAATGTCCCCTTTAGTGTAATGTGGCTCTAACCAGGGTCATGTCTCTTTGCCTCAGCTTCCATCACCCTCTTAGAGCAGCTCCTGCCATACGAGCAAGAATGGCCCACTTGCCAGATAAGGATGACCCCCAGGCTCAAAGGTTGGAATACTTTGTTCATAGTTGATGGCACTCCTCAGGGAGGAGCATGGCACTGAGGGCAGTCTTTGAGTTTTCAAAGTCATGCCATTCTTGGTTCTCATTCTCTGCTTTTGGTTTAAGACGTGAGCCCAGCTTCTTGCACCTGCTAGCATGCCTTCCCTACAACATCAAGGACTCTAGCCCACTGGAACCATAAGCCCAAATAAACTTTTTCTTATACAAGTTGCTTTGGCCATGTTGTTTTATCACAGCAACAGAATAATAGTTAATTAAATTAAGTAATTAAGATTAATTGTATTCTGACTCCTCAAACCTTCTGTGCTGTTTGGTTCCCCTGATGTTCCTCCTGTCTGGATAGGTGTTTTCTACAAAGCAGGTCCAGTTGTCAGGCTGCTCCCTTTTCTTCTGGGATGATCATTCGGCACTGAGTTATGGTGACTTTTCCAATGTCTCCTTTTCCACAAGAGGCAGTGTTCATGAATCATTTTGTCATTAAACACACACACACACACACACACACACACACACACACACACACACACACACACATACACACACACAAACAATGCCCTCCTTGAAATACAGACATTTCCTGCTCTCCTTCATTACCTCTTCAAAATGCAAAACAGACACAATGTTGAAGCAAACGTCATTTTATAAAAGTTTGGAAAGCTCAGGCTCATCTTAAAAGCATCATTCAAAAAAAAAAAAAAAAAGAAAGAAAGAAAGAAAGAAAGAAAGAAAAAAAGAAAAAAAAAGGAAAAAAAAAGTGATTCCCAAATACCCCAATGAGAGCTGAGTATGCTAACATGTTACCAGCTTTTCCACTGTAGGAAGTGTGTGTATCAGAGAGAGCAAGTCACAAACACACTATCAGCTGCATCATGGCCTAAAGTCCAGAAGCTTCCAGAAACATAGCACCACATTTGCAATGGGAAGGCAAATGTCAACAAGACCAAACAAAGACTGACTGATTGCTGTGGGTAAACTGGGAATGTATCACCTGAAGATTTCCTGGAGCAATTTTCTAGAAGATAACTTTGGCAAAAAAAAAAAAGTAAGCTTGAGTTTCAACAATGGCCTTGAGTATCATCTGGCAAAGGCAGAATGATGGCAAGAAAAGAGTGCGTAAGTTCTGATAAAGAATCTGCCACAGCAATGGTAGGGAAGGAGGCCTGGATTCCGTGCTCCTTGGCCAGAAATGAGCTCTATTCTCTCCTGCATGGAAGGATTTTCAAGAACCTTCTCTTAAAAGACTTCATTAAGTGGAGAAAATAAAGACATTCTTAGCATCAAACTGCTGGACCCATAGATGAAGTTTTGGCTTGAAGTGTGTGCTCATGATCCACAATTACAAGAATTTTTGCCCTTTCTAATTCAATGATATCAAATTTTGCCCTTTTTTGGCTAAATATCCCATGTCCAGAAAGGTAGAAGCAGGTGGTCTTCAAACTATTGTGCTAATAGCAGGACAGATAATTCTACCTGCTTCTATATAGCTAATTCTCTTTGATGGCCAAAGAAAGTGACAATAGACAGAAGAGTTGTGTAAGGAACATGTAACTTGCTACCAAACAAGGCAAGACAATGGCCCTCAGTCTACCATCAATTTATCTACTTAGCAGTTGAGTCATGACTTCTATTAGGCCATGAGCTTCAAGGATACCACTTGTTCTAGCAGAGGTCATACTGATTGGATGGAGGTAAGAAAGAAGCTTTTGTCTGTTCCTAGTTTATTAGGTTCTGTCCTAGTCAAATGTAACAGTTGGACAGAACCCTCTCTATTGTTAGGTCATGAGAACCACAAACTGCTTTGCTATCTCTGCAAAGCTAGCTCCAAGGCTCCCCAAATCATTCCTACGACTCTTGATTATGAAAGAGATGCAGAAATATTCCCAAGCTGCTTAGTCTCTCTGACCCAACCACACTCTTTTTGCTGAGAAACAGTCAAGATGGAAGAGTTCATTGGCATATGTTTTAAAATAAATCTTCTATAAAACATTCAAGCTTTAAATAATCTAGTACTACGTCTAAGACTGGCAAGTCACATGTGCTGAGAAGCATTATATTTTATAGTTAAAGAGTTCTAATGAGGGTATGTGCGTGTGTGTGTGTGTGTGTGTGTGTGTGTGTGTGTGTGTGTGTGTGTGTGCGGTGTGTTCATTTCTTTGTAGATCAAATAGAAAACAATCCAGCTGGCCAAATATTTCTTTTCCATTCATCATACTTGGGATACATTTTACCCAGTTTGTGAACCTCTCCTTGACATGAACTTCACATTACCATTCTTGGTGGCTATATTATATTCAGTGTTAAAAAATGTTTGGAGTGATTTGTTTAAGGAAGAGTAATGGGCAAAAACATCCAATTCAGATCATAGAGAGATGAAGACTTGAATGGCAAGAAGCAGACAAACCAACCAAGCTGACACCATCCACCCCTGCTTCTAATGTGAGGCATAGTCCAGCAAAATTCAGACCTTCAGAGAAGACCTAACAACTATTACAAAGAAGAGGTCAAGGTGGGGGGTGGGGGTAGGATGCTCAACAGCTAAGGGTCCTTACTGCTTTTGCAGAAGAAAATGGATACCCATGTCTGTGAGACCACAAATGCCTATACCTCTGGCTCCAGAGGATCCAATGGCCACTTCTGACCTTTTTGAGCACTTGTACTCACCATACACATACAGAAACTGATGTATACAAATACATAAAAATTAAATAAAATCTTTGTTTTTAAAAATGAGGATCCAATAGTGGGCTAAGGATATATTCAGTTGGTAGACTGCTTGCCTAGAATGTTAGAAAACATGGTTCAAATCTCAGTACCATAAAATATGGGCATTGTAGTACACACCCTTAATTCCAGCACTTTGATGGTGAAGACATGTCATCTCTGGACATCCAGTGAGTTTGGGAAGACTCCTGTTACTCTTTAAATGTCTTTAATGGTGCTGTAAGAGGACTAAACTACTGTAATTTGTCGCCAAGCATATGATGAGGACTAGAAAATAGCCCACCAAGACTCTCATAACCTCCTCTCTGTTTAAAGGTCACAAAGGCCATAGATGTCTTGGGACTGAAAAAATAGATTCAAAGAGAAAACAGAGCAAAAGGCATAACTGTCATTTCCCAGATAAGTCAGGGAAAGCCCTTTTTCTTTCTTCTTTGTGTGTGCATTTGAGTGTGGAGACATGAATTACCTGAACATCTACCATAATCGCTGCCTATCATATATATCAAGGCAGCATCTCTTGCTGAACGCAGAGCTCACTGATGATCTAGTGTAGCTAGCCAGCTACTTCCCATACCCCTGCTTCCCACTCTAGAAAGCTGGGATTACAAGAGGCTGCAGAGGCTGCCGTATTTACCCAGGTTTTGTTTTATGTGAGTGCTGCTCTAACCTCAAGAATCACACTTGTGCTGTAATAGTTTTTTTTTTAAATTGGGCCATTCCCCTCATCGGTTTCTGCTTACTTCCTGTAAATGAGCACTCACATGGGTGATCCCAGACCCAATCAGCAGACCTTTCAGAATTGGTGACAGATGACTTGAAATGAACCATCTTCTCAAGGCCCTCTGATAGTTCATCTCCTCTCCCGTCAAGTGGCTTTGACACAGGTCCCAACAAGTCCCTATCACAGCTTGACCTGTGAATGTCAAGCTGCATGCAGGTCACCATCACTATTGAGTGTTCATCAGGGAGTTAAACCCACTAGGACAGTAAAAAGAAGGGCTTGCATCATCAAAAAGAGTCTGATATCAAAGGGAGGTAGGACTGCATTTTTATTGATCAATGTTAGTGATGACTGAAGAGCTACCTGTGGCACTGTGGGAGGCTGCCACACACAGTGCTTTGCTACATTTCAAAGGGAAACAGAAGCAAGGCCTTTTTGTGAATGTAGCAGGGTTTTTGGGTTTTGTTTTTGTTTTTGTTTGTTTGTTTTTTGGTACCATCCAGATGTTATAAATTGCCATGCCACCTAAAACAATGCTATCATGCTCAGCTCAATTATAAATTAAAAACAAGATAAAGCTTGCCTGGGCATCCCTTTGCCTAGAAATGATACCTCGCTACCCTTTTTTCTATTGTCACCTTAACTAACATTAGAGTTGCATTCCAATTAGGGAGAGTCACAGTGTCAGGAGAAAGACAGAAGGGGACCTGTATCTATTATTTTCTCCATAAATCCAAATTAGCCTTCTCCAGGAAATCAGAAATGAAGAATGGATTTTTATCAGGGCAGACTAGGGAAGAAGAGAACAGGAGATTTTTATCAGAAGTTGAGCTTGACTAAAATGTCATTTTATCAAAATGACACTTCACATATTATGTAGAAAAAGATGCATATTTGGCTAATCTATTTTGTTAATACCCACTAAACTCAAAACCTGTCATCTCTGTATTGTGCACATAGTAATCTTTTTTCCTCCTTCTTGGATTGTATAATAAAGTGGTTGCAAAAGTCTTATAAAAGCAAAAATAAAACTAACAACTCATTTTTCAAATGATTCAATTTTATTATTATTAATATTATGTTTATGCTTGTATACCTCTGTGGCAGTATGTATACATGAATGAAGCACTGCATATGGCTTTAGATCCCATGGAGTTAGAGTTACAGATGGTTTTAAGGCATGCAAGAGCAGTGGATGCTCCTAACCACTGAATCACACCCTCCCCAGGCCAGAATTCTTGACTCAACTTCACTGTGAAACAAAACTGGATTTTTTTTTTGGAGGGAGGGGGGCTGGAGAAACCTTAAAAGATACCTAGGGCCAAAGTGAAGCCTTTGGTGGTAGATTCTGCAGTCTGAGATTCTAATTCATGGTCCCAAAGAGGAGAGTTCCTGGCAGAGAAGTGGCCTACATGACTCAGAGCCAATGCCAGTATCTCTGGGTGCACACAGTAGGACAAATTCTAGGTGTAAGCCTTTCTGAATCTTTGAGAATTGCTACTGAATCCCCTGCATACAATAATCCCATCTTCAGAAAGACATGGTTTCTGGGGGGGGGGGGGTCCCATACATGCAAAACGTAAGCTAAGTTCCAGGGAAATGGAATGGGCTTGGGAAAGTAGATCTAAGATATTTGCAACTTTATAATGTGGTGAGTTACCACTGACCCTACAACACCAGCTCAAGAATCCCGCTGAAGATCCTTGACGGCCAAGAGAGTGAGCTCTGGTCCCTAGATATCTAGTGCCGTATACTATACAAATGATGGCAGTGAAAAATGCCTGCCTGCACAGAGCTTTGCCTACAAATGACTGTCTTCTTCTACATGTCCCCACAGTATCTACAAGCTGCTTCACCCCGTGACTGTTCCGTCAACACGGATCAGCCTGATACCTGTTGAGACAGACACTGTGTTGGTGAAAAGCATTTCCTGTTGATGACATCATTATTATTTCTGTTGAACATGGCACTTAATTCCGCTCCTCATGCCCCATCGACAAGCACATCAGTACTATATTAAAATATTCATTCTGTCTTTGGAATACACCTGAACACACTCTAAACTGCTGCTCTCACCTCAGTTCTTACCGTATCATTCTTGCTTAGATGTTACCAATGGTCATCTAACCACTGTCACGCTAATTCAATCTATTTACTTGCTATGCACAGATGATATTTAACCATTATCATTAGATCACATCATAATACTTTTACCCAGGCTTCTCCATAGTTCCTATCAAACATAAAGCCGGACCCCAGAACTTTACAGTGGCTCATAAGCAGCTTCCTGACTTCAGTGCAGTCCTGTGTGCCCTCTGTGTCTTCTACACTGGCTTTCTCTATGTTTCTTAGTAATGCTTACCTAAGGGCTGCTGGCTCTAATGCTTTCAGTAGGAATCTGCTCTAACATCACTCTTCAGAGAAACATCTGACAAGGGCCATGCCCACAAAGAAGCCCTGGGTTTCTCCCTCTACTCTGGCACATCTTCCACTGCAAACATCACAATACTCTCTAATAAGAATGTTTCCATCCCCATCTTCTTTGCCTGCTTCTACCTCTAGAGCACAAATTTAACAATGTCAGGGTCTTCTATGCGCCTGTGTCATCCACCACACCATCTACAGGGCCTAGAACCAACCATACATATCCTAGGCAACACATAGGCTTCAACATCAAAAATAAAGAATGTAAGTGATTGGAACTAATTACTGAACCTGCCCACTTACTAGAATCAGGCTGAAATGAGGATGGGTGCTGCAGCTCACTTACAGACTATCCACTTTGCCTGGATAAATCTAACACATAACCCAATTTAACTGAGGCAGGTTTTATTGTCCATATATTAAAGAGAAAGAAACAGAAGCATGCCGAACTTAAGTAACCTACTGAAAGTAAGTTCTATGGACAGCTCATTCTACATTCTGCCTCTAGATAGCTTCAGCATAATATAAAGGTTGCACTTTCCAGTAACAAGGTGGGAACATTTCTCACCACACATACAAGAGAGATCTGAGAAAGGGTAGTTTCACTAAGAATCAGAAAAGTGAAGAAATTACAATAAAATAAAGAACACTGAGGACTTTAAATGAGAACTGTTCTAACAGCCCACTGAACTCCATCCAGGTTCAGCACCAGCAAAAAGGGTGACAGACAGCACACTATGCTGTGAAATGCCCCAGATGGTGAGTGCAGTTACAGAGGACTAGAAAGGTGAAGCAAAAGGATGCAGGGGCTTGACATCCTGACCAGGTTATGCTGGGTATCCCATGAACTTTTAATAGTAAGCTGGGGGAGCCTGGAAAAAGCAGCTGCAGGGAGATGGGAGGCCATTACTTCTAGAGCTGTAATGCTGCTGGTGCAGACAAAGCTGGATCCCCTCTGCCCCTCCAGCCTCTAACAAAGAAAGAAGGCTAAGCAGGGTAGGGGTGGTCTTGGGGTACTAAAGAGATCAGGGAGACTCAGCTGCCAGACTCAGGCCAGGCAAGAAAAGTGAATGGGAAAATCAGAGCCCAGGGTCTGTAATCACCAGATTATTCAGAGGCTGATCTGAGGCAGCAGGCTCCAGGGGAACCCACAAATGGTTAATTCACAGACTCTTCCCTGATGAGTAGCTTCAGCTGCTTCAGCTGCTCATCAATAGAATCTCCAGCTGATAATTATTAAGTGAAACTTGAGGCTTACATTTGCATATGTAAAGCACACTTCCCTTAGAAGCCACAATGGGAGGGAGAATGTGCTTCCTGATTGTACAGCATGAGGAGGATGAGGTTGGATGGGGATCCAGCCTGCTCTGCATGTGTTGCTCCATGCTAATCAAGCCAGATATTCAGCAGAAATAAACCCCACATCCCAAAATATGCCATTTTTCAAAATCCGGAGCTCACATAAGCGACCTCTCTCTAGAGAGTTGGGGAGGATGCATTTCACAATGCTAGCTATGAGGGTGTGATTACCAGCCTGGGTGCATACTCATGCAGATCCAGTCCACTCACACACCTGGTCTGGGCTGGATTCATCCAGAAAGCTTCCATCCCAGCCACTGACTCCTGAAACTTTGAATCTGTGCACCTGCCCATGGTGATGCTTCTGCACTGAAGGACAAGTTAGATGGAAATGCCAGCAGCATCCTTTTCATGGTGGCTGATGGCTTACCTCTGTCACTTAGGAACTTCAAATACCAGTGCAGTTGACAGTTCTAGGAATTCAGAGAGGAATAAGAATGCCACAGGACCCAAGAATAGGTGCCTAAAATTATATAATAGTCTAAACAAATAGACAACAAGGACAAAAAAGGTCACAGAAGTAGCAACTAAGGTTTTGCTTCTCTTTGATTGCGTTTGTGACCACCCCCATGCCCTGCCACCTTTTTCTGAAGAAAAAAAAAAATGGAGAAAAGAACTCTTCAGAAGCCCTCATACATGAGTCATGAACTTAGTTTATAAGATGTACACCAATTTACCAATGTTCTGCTATGGTGTAGAAGCCTTTTCTATAAGGATATGCCAAAGGTCCAAAACTCCGCATTGTCCTTTTTATATAAAATACGAGGAAACTGCTAAACACATCCAGCTTGAGTTTCTTGTAGGTTTTTTTGTTTTTTGTTTTTTGTTTTTTTTTACAAAACTAATCAAGTAACAGCATCAGTTTCCTATTTCTTTAACTTTTTTCTCATTTTTTTCTTAAAGTTGCCTTGCTTACATCTCATTTGAGGGCTGCTTTAAGAACAATCCACTTTTTGGCCATGGTCTCAAAGTATACGACTTACTGTTTTTATGGAGACACTTCCTACATTCATGTCAAGGCTAGAAGTAATAATGAAATCAATTACTTAATGATATAAAAAAATCTACTATAACAGGCATGATATATTTAAAAAGACTTTTGCTCATTATACAACTTAGCTAGTAGCATGAGCTATGCCAGGTTGCTCTAAGAAACTAGGTTCCTGGTGCAGCTACTCTAATTCACATTGGACACTGAGGGGTATTCTAAAAGAAAAACTGTTACTGCAAGTGTTCCTAAGTGAGGTGGACTTAAGAATCTCCTGCTGAGCACTTCCCAAAGGTCCAGCAGGGAAGAATGAAGGAGAGGACATACAGCTTGATGCTTTGGCTACCCAGGCTGGTACTCAGGGCAAAACGTCTCAGGGTTGTTTGAAACACTGGTCAAGGCACTTGTTCTATAAATCGCTGGTATTGGCTCTGAATAGCCACCTACGTGCTTCTGACAAAACAAAAAACTCTATGTGATGGCTAGTGTTATCAGCCTGACAGCATCTACGATCACATGGAGGATGGTGGGTGGCTTTCTGCTCTTGATTATGTCAAGTGATGTGGGAGGCTCATTCTCAAGGCAGAGCATCCTGGGATGTATGAAGCAAAGAAGGTGGGCTAAGCACTAGCATGTAGTCATCATTTCTCTCTACTCCTGATTATGGGTACAATGTGACCATGTCCTTCAAGCTCCACATACTGAGATTTTGCCTATATGATATATATACTGCAACCTGGAACTACGCAACAAAAGAAATCTTTTATCCATTATGTTGTTTTTGTGGTGGCATTTTATCATACCAACAGGAAAAGACACTAAGGTACTCTGCTTACAGAAAACCATGAGACCAAGCTCACAGCATCCATTATTCACCTGTCTTTCTTTTAAATAAACTGATAAAACATGGGGGATTGCCACTGTGCTACTCTACATGATGCAAAAGAGGCTCAGAGGGCCACAGGCTCTTGTCTAATGTCTCCAGGCATATAGGAAACTGAACTTGAAACAATCAAATCCTAGACTATACTGGTCTCTAGCTCCTGAAATTACTCCTGGTACAAAGTTTGTCTTATTGAAACACAGAGTAGCACAAATATTTAACGGCATCAGAGAACCAGGTTTAAGTTTTTGTGAAGATCCTTCAACAGACCTCTGTCCTCCCACATGAGATTTTCTAGCTGATCATGAGTGCAGCTGGCCACAGACTATTCTGATAGAAACAAGGCTGCATAGGTATAACACAGGATAAAACAGAACTTTTCAGAACCAAATGACCACAAGAGAGAAGGACCAGCTCTGTTGATGTTGGGCAAGTTATTCAATACTTTTGAGCCTCAATTAACCTGTAACTAAGCATCTACTTTAAAAGGTTTTTAGGATGTTCTTTCGAAAATGCTCTTTAGAGCAAAGTCTCTAGCCAAGGAAAAGAGACTATCCATAAGACTGGGCTACAGGCAAGTCGGCTGGGCATTTTTCTTGATTAGTGATTGACGTGTGAGAACCTAGTCCAGTGTGGGTGGTGTCAACCGTGGCCAGGTAGCCCTGAGTTGTATAAATTATATAAGCCCTGCTCTTACCCCATCTGGACTAGGTTCTTTGGCCTATTTCCCTTCTCCAATGTTAGTTGCAAAGTCTAGATCCAGGTTAGTTCATTATTATCATTCCCTAATTGCTAAACTGACTTTAAAATCTGAGGGGAAAAAGTGCATTGTGAGGTCTACCTTGTGGTTTTTTGTACTGTCATGGTTTGTTCAATCTATAAAAACAATGTATGTTGTCATTTCTCTAAAGCAGTGGTTCATAACCTTTCCAATGCCATAACCCTTTACTATAGTTCTTCATGATGTGGTGACCTACAACCATAAAACTGTTTTTATGTTAGTTCATAACTGTGGTTTTGCTGTGAGTTGTAATGTATCTGATATCTGATATATACAGGATATCTGATATATGACCCCCAAGGGAGCTGCAACAGCTAGGTTGAGAACTGCTACTCTAAATGTCACATAAGATGATTAAAAACACTCTCTATATCATAGCTATTTTGTGTACATGTATTTTTTTCCTTTAAAATGTTGCATTTGTACTGGATAGATGACTCAGCAGGTACCTATTACCAACACTGACTGAGTTTAATTGCAGGGACTCATATAATTAAAGAAGAAAACTGACTCCTTCAAGTTGCTTTCTGACCTCCATATACAAAGAAATAAAAAAGAAAAAAATTTAAACGTCACAAGAGGAGACTCTTGGCATACAGAAGTTCTCAATCTAAAGCCACTTTCACAGTCCCACCTGCTCTTGTTTAGATTTCAGTTGTGTCCCAAAGGTTCATAGGGAAGAAAGTTGGTCTTTTCTCATGTCATGGTTTTGACAGGTAGTAGAACCTTTAAGAACTGAATTAAGTATAAAGATGATTAAGGAGTATATTCTAAAAAGAAAGTAATGCCTATCCTATAGGAGTTGGTAAGGTTTTGTGGAACTAAGTTACTGGTTACTATGAAAGAAGGGAGTCACAAAGTGAGTCTAGTGTTCTCAAGCTCCTTAATCCTCATTCTCCATATTCACTCATATACATTGTTCTTTACACAAAAGCCTCCTCTTTCTACTATTCCATCATGAATTGGGCCTCCGTAGGGCACCTTCAAGAAAGTAAGCATATGTCAATGCAATAGTCAAAGCCCACTGCTCCAAAACTGGGGTTGAAAATAAACCTTTACATAAAATGTCCAGGATCATGGGTTATCTTTGTTAGTTTGCTAGCAAAAGAAAACAAAGACATCACCCAATTTATCCAACAGTTTCAGAAATTCAAAAACAGTTGGACCACTACAAATACCATATCCAGCTTTGGTCTTACAGAAGAACTAAGACGAGAAACACTATAAAGACTGTCCATAATAAGTTCATGAGGAAAAATGAGTATTCACATTGGTCACAACGTGTGACCAGAAATGATCAGGAAGCCATGCTTGTCCCCACTCTCATGCACAACTACAGCTGTAAATTGTGCAGCTTGAGAGTTTCAGTTATTCGCAAAGCCTCCATCTTATTCCTCAAGTTTCCACCTAAAGGAAGCTCTTCCAGGGCAACATGGTACATAGCATCCCTGAGTCCATCTGCTCCCCTACCCCTCTTCATAAAAAGATGAATGATAAGCCCATTAGCACCCCATTTTGATTCTACAAAACTATCCTCTCCTTTCCCTGGCTTCTGGTAACCAATGCACTTTTGGTCTCTCTCATTATTCTAGGAAATCCATGTAAGTGAAATCTTACATTGGTCCTTTTTTGCTAACCAACCCCACTTAGCTTAAAGTCTACAAGCATCTGTCATTATCTCAATTCTTTCTCCACTTAGTACATTCTCTTTAAAAAGACCCATCTCACCACTGTACCCTATGCACTGAAAGTCCTTCATAGGCTTGAGTTTATCAAAGACAATTGTTTATCCACAGACCAAGGCTGTGTACAGTGCCCCTGTTACTTGTCCACTTGTAGCAAACAGTTCTATCCACATAGCCATTGCCGGCCCTTTGCATGTGTTATTTCCAGGACACTGGTCACACTTCCTGGATCTCTGATCCATTTCTATTCAGCTAACCAAGTCCTTATCTTCAGTGAGACCTCAACATATGGCACATATGGCACATGTGATAACCAATGGTTACATGCCAGCTCTCACAGCAGTATGGGCTGCTCTTCTGGGGAACTCAATCACAGTAAAATGGAAATGTAATTGCATGTTTGCAATGCCTCTCTTTTCCTTTGCTTATTATAATTTCCAGGAAGAATCAAAAGTGTGTATTTTTGAGTTCTCATCTCTCTGAAGCACCAAACACACTTAGGAGTACAAGAGAGGAGTGCTGGAAGATTTTTGTTCCTTTGTTTAAAACCGAGCCCAAGAATGGAACCAGACCTAGGGTGGTTCAGGAAAGGCATGCTGAGAAAGTAAGGCTTGTCTCAGAACAAGAATGAAGGAAGAGGTAAAAATGGAAGGCACAGAATATCCAAGACAGAAGTCCTGAGTAGAAAAGCCCTAAGGGCACACAGATGTTGGGATAGTTGAGAAATTGAAAAACACCTGTAAAACCAAACAAAAAGAAGCAGACTTAGCATGGAAGGAGATAAAAGGATGGCCCACTTGACATGTAAGAACTGAAGTTACGCTACAAATGTGAGTTCTACCAGTAAAACAAGCTACGACTTCCTAAAACCATTACCTCATGTTGGGACTGTGCATATGTCAGTCCCAATTACTAACTACTGTGAAAGCATCACCTCCATCTTTTCCATGGCTTCCTATAGTAGATAATCCCTCCAATTCTGAAGACTGAGGACAGTGAACAAAAGCCAAGATGAGCTATGTAACTGGCCCCAAGGCACCTTTGCTGGTAAGTGTGAAAGTCTGAGGTTTTCACAAAGATCTATTTCTAGCAATCTGTATTTTAATGAGACCATGACTCTTGTCAAGCCCAGAGATATTTTTAAGAAATGCTTACTTAAATCCGTGTTCTAAAAGACAGCTCTATTTCTTCTGCATTGAAGATACTATGAGCACAAGTTCTGGTTGATATTTTGGTAACAAAGGATGCTTTTGCACAAAATACTAAAAAATGTCTGATGCAGACTTACTGCTCACTGCAGTAGCTGATGCCAACACTTGGGTCCCAGATCCAAAGTGCTCCCAAAAGAATTTGACTCTGGAGATGAACTGAAAAGTTGAGGTATTTGTTATCACAGCCAATCTGTGATGAATCTCCTGAATGATGTCAGTCACTACAATAAACTCTTCAGATCAAAGACCGTGTCTAGCTGCTCATGTTCACATGTTATAATTGTATGTTCTGACAGGAATTTGAAAACTAGCAGGCTTGCTATGGAAGTTTCCTGGTGATGGTGAAACACAACTGAGAACTAAAAAAAATTACCAGAAGATTAAATGAGAAGCCAGAATATATAACAAAGACTGAGAAAGTGGTCTGTACATTAAAATGTACCCTGTAATAACAGACCATGTACATATTATTATATACTGTATTTAAGGAGGATATTATAGCCATTCAGAGTGAAGCTATGAAATCTTCAGGACTTTTCCAATGAAGGACAAAATACTAAATATTCTGGACTTTTGTGGGCTACACAACCTCTGTTAGCTCATCAACTATGAACATATACATGACAGAAATCTGGTCCAAAAACAGGCTCTCTACAGAATTCTATTGCCATAATTGTCTTCTCATATAAGTCAAAGCAATATAGAAACTGGTCTCACACTGGAAGAATGCTTTTTAAAGTTACCAAAAGTTTAGTTTTTACAAATCCTTATCCTGTCATACAAATCTCACTTATTCTCACTTAACAACAACAAAAAGCACAACACTAAACATTTACACAGGGTAGCACAGCTGTGTCAGAAACAGGATCTGAATCCACAAAAGGCAGAATCTTTACATTTGGGGTCTTTTGACCATATTTGGGGGCCCTGCATTGAAGGCAGAGAAACAATAGCTTTGTGAAATGTTCAAGGAAGCAAGATAAATGACCTTTAAGTTGGTCTGCATCTATCAATACAAGAACAGTAACAGTTTCAAACTGGCCCAAGAGGAAAAGGAAAGTGGCCATGAACATAAGCAAACTATATAAGAACAGAACAGAAAGGCAAGGGAAATTAAGGTAACTATTAGTCAAAGGATATACTATCTCCATCATTTTCTCTACCCTGTGCCTTCTCTCTAGCAGTCTAATTTTCTCTCCTGTCAGCTCCGCTTGGTTGTCTGCAGTATTCTCTTAACTCATAGACACCTACAGCACACTTGGGTGCTGTGTCATCTCCAGATGACACCTGTCAGAGGAGTACCACTGTCCTGAACTCAGCTTAGCTCTGAGTTGTTTCTCCAAATTCCTGAAATGAGGATTCTACCAGATCATCAGCAATCTTGGATAACTGCTAGGCACAAGTCATAGGTACACAGTCCATCTAATCATGAGCAAAAACTAGCTAGTTCTCTGAGCAGTGGGCACACAACTTAGGATATACATGCAAAGGCAGGCATATGCTGACACTTAAAACCTGGTGCAAAGTGTGGGCAACCCAAGATACAGAAGGCCAAATTTAATACAGAATACACTGTCCAAAAAGGCACCTAAGAAGATGTATCTGTACAGTTCAACAAGAATCAGGACGACCGGGAGAGAATCCAAAGGAGTCCACATGATCATACAGGTAAGGATTCCAATGTATAAAACTATAAATACACAGTGGGATACTCTTACTTGATTTGAGAAGAGACTATTTTGACAGCTGTACAAAGCTGCTTTGTATTTCTCCTAAAGGCAGCATGGCAAAGAACAAGGGCAAGGAATTTTTGATCTGAAGAAGCGGATCATCAATTCTGATAGCAGCTGTTCATGTGTACATTGAAATACCTAAGTCAACACAGCAAGCAGCATGTCCCTAATGTGTACATGAGAGGCATGTTGCAATAGAGATGCTAGGATAGGAAGCCTTTGCTTCCTTTGTCCAATGATTTGTGAGAGATAAGAAAAATCTGAGTGTCAGTTCTATTTTTAGCATTTGCAGTAGAGCCAACTAATTCTCCCTTTGCTGCTGCTCATGGCTGACCCAGATCTCCCTGAGTTTCTTAGTGACATGCCAAGATCTAAGTACACTGTGTTTATCAATGACAGGCTCCCAAATTGAAACAAAATCCTTTTAAAGTACCCTACAGAAGAGGTACATATATGACAGCATTTCTACATGGTCAAGGCATGTAGTGATATGCTTTCTGGAGGTACAAGTGACATCCCTTCCCCAATTTTTTCCCTTGTTCTTACTCTCATAAAATAACTGAACCCCAGGTGAACCATACCGATGAGTTGGGGCACAGATTCTTAACTCTGAGTGCACAGCAGCATCTTTTTTAGAGTATTGTATAAAAATATATATTAGCCCATTATCGCCCAAATTCTGATTCAGCAGATTCAGACTATGACCCCCAAATTAGCCATCTGCACAACTTTCCAGATGGTTCTTTGCATAATCAGCATTCAGAGAGAGTGGTTTAGGACACATATCCCAACACAGATATGTAGCACCTAAGTAAAGATAGCAGCATTTTCCAATATATACACTAATGATAAGGGCTCTGAAAAACAAAGAGGGCTCAGAAGGTGCTGAATGCCAACGCCACTAGGACTTCAGAGGAGGGGCATTTCAACTTCAGTACTCTGAAACAGAAACAGGAATAGAAAGTCTTGAGGCTCTGAATGGTGACTCCCTTGAGCCTTGTCTCAGAAGGGATTTCTAGGTCAATGTTCACTTTGAATATGGCAGAACCTTCCAACAGTTCTAATATGCATCTGATGTTAAAAAATTAGGACTGGGCCACTTGCCTCTTTCTTTATTATTGGTATTCACTATCCATATATTTTTTAAAAAATGACCCTGCTCAAACTTAGCGTTTCTTGTAAGCCTTAACCTGCATCCATGTAATATTTAGCTAGTATAAAACTATGTACGCACCTGTTTGAGACATTCACTCCATTCCTCCATGGCTTATTATCCTCCCACTTCTGGAAAAGGGAAACTTTCTGGACCATTTGGCACCAATCAATATCCCACACACAACTACCTATTTTTTGTCCAGAGCATAAACCTGTAACTGACATGGTGCTTCTCTTTAACTATGACCCCCATTAAAATATAAACAACATAAACAACATGGAGATCTGGATGGCTGCATCACCGCTTCATCTCTGTTGTCTACAATGTATCAGGTACAAAAGACCCAGCTATTTATTCAATGTCCTATCTTCTACATACCCGCCTCTTTGTAGGACATAAGCTGAAGTGGTCAAACTATGTTACTCTATGTTACACCTAAAGTTCTACATCAGGATTCTAACTCCTTAGGCCATCAGTGTATAACCTATAATGGAAATAAGGTTCTTGAGGGTGTTCAGCTTTAAATATGGAGGGCCTTAATCTATTAAATATGATATTCTCATAAAAAATCTGCATTCTTCCTTGCCCCCATGGCTAGCCACACATATGCACAAGCAACCAGGACTAATTGGACTCAGGGGTTATTAATAACAGCAGCAGCAAATGGAACATATGAAGTTGGGGAAGACACTTGATGGAGGCAGTAAGGGAAGTTAAGAGTACATACTGAAGAATACATACAATCAGTATATATTGTAGAAATGTATGTGACCTTCCAAGAATACAAAACATTATTTTTAAAAGAAAGGCATTAGGAAAAGGAGGAAAACAGGGAGAGTAGAAGTAGGTTGTCACAACTCAAGGAATTATGGGAATCTAGAAGAGGTGCACTTTCCTAGAACCTAAACAGGCACCAGAGCTTTTTCAAAACCAAGACTTCAGACTTCTAGCCTCCAGCATCATGATACAGGAAGGTACCATCATTTATAGCACTCAGACACACTTTGGTTTTCACAGTTCCAGCAAACTAATGTACATGGGGTTCAACTTGAGGAAATCACACAGCAGAGCTACAAAACTCAATTTCCCTTACATTTATGCATCCACTCTTCCAAAATCTTGGGACATTACAAAGATGGGCCAGAAAGAGTGTAAGAGCCAGAGGCAGTGGAGGACTACATGGAAACAGTGTCTTCTGGACACAGCAGGGTAGTTGCACATATGAACTCACAGCAGTTGTGATAGCATGCACAAGATTTATGTAAGCCCAAGACAGACCAATCCCATCATGGAAAAGGCAGAGTTGGCATAAAATCTCACCCACTAGCTGCAGAGCTACAGGGACTTATAGCTGCTGGGAGAGGGGTAGCCAGTTTCCTTAAGAAAACAGGCACTTACTATGACCCTGGTAAATCAGCCATGGTCCAATGAGAAGCCACACATCCAAGAATATTTGGGCAACAAAGACTGGTCTTCACAACATTCTTTTTAGTTGAGAAGGTAAGAAAGCAGGGGTGGATCTGGGAAGAGTTGGGGAAGAGGGATGAATATGATCAAAACACACACAAAATCCTGAAATAATGAACATATGTTACTGTTGATTTACCAGTATGGCCTAATAACATTTATTATTAGGCCTATAATTATTATTACGGCAGTATAACCCACTAGCAATCAATCAAGACACAGACATCTATTATATTTTAAAACAGCCTTAGTTAACCTGAGGCAGGGCAGATATGAATCCCCTAAACTACTTTCCTTAGTTGGGCAGATATGGACTGTCTGTCCCAATCCCATGCCATCTGCTTCTAATAATGTCTATCTAGCTACTTCCCATCCATAATCTCATATACTTGCTAGTGTTCTTCATCTGGGCCAAATCCTCCATCCATGCTGGCCATGTGCTTCTCCTCCACCTAACCCAAGGTGGCCTTCTTCTCCTTTCTCTCTTCTTCCTCTCTCTTCTTCCCAAGATTCCCTCTGTCTCCCCTAGCCCTGGAGCCCTAGCCATGACTATCCCATTTGCCCTACCCAGGAGTGTTGGCCTTTTATTGGTCAAACAGGTTAGGCTCTTAGGCAAGGTATGTCACAAAGACAGTAAGCAGAAATTAGCATCAAAATACATCAGGCCAACCTCCAACAAACATGTGTCTGGGGCTTCCCCATAAGTTCAGGATCCACAAAGATGAGGAAAATGTCACAGTAAATGGACAGGTGGTGAGAAGATTGATTTCCAGGGTTGTCCCACAGATAAAAATGGAAAAGTAGGTATGCTTATAATAAACTAATCAATAATGTCTGGGTCCTTCAACCAGAATAGGGTACCTTGGGCACATACATAATACTTTTAAGATTTTTTAAAAAGTTATTTTTATTCATGTGCAAATGTTTATATGTCTGTGTAGACTTGAGTGCAGGTATCCATGAAAGTCAGAAGAGGAAGCTGGATCTCCTGGAGCTAGTCTCAGACATTTGTGAGATGCTTTACACGGATACTGGAAACCTAACTTTGGTTGACAGTTTTAACCACTAAGTAGTCTATACAGCCACTCAAGGAGAACTTGGGTGTATAATCTATACAGATAAGACCTTATCTTCACTTTCACGGATCTCGGATAAGCAGACATCACTCCAACCATACCAAACTTTTGGAGAAGTCATGAAAAACAATTTTAACTATGGCACTCTACTCTGGGTTTCCCACTAACAGACTTCTTGCCTTTGCAAAGAGTGAAGTGTGCCTGTGAGTGTGAAAGAACACAGCTTGTCCCTGGGTTTAGCAGGACTTTCAGCATCTCCTTGAGGAATAACCCAGAAGGTGAGTCATTGTTTCAGTTCAGATGGATCCCCAAAATATCGTTGGAGAGCGAGAGGGAGGGGGAGGGGGAGAGGTAGAGGGAGGGAGGCTACTTGTTAGAAATGTCATCTGCCTGTTCTGAAGAAGTGAAATCAAAGAATTCTTTGTATGAAGTGACAATCATGTCACTTGAAATCCAGAGCATCAATGATACCAAAACCCTCAGCAACCACCCACCCAGTTATCAGCTGGAGGAGGCTGTGAAGACACATAAAGATTTCTTAATTTTGCCACTCTTTTCCCCTGCTAATTTAAAAATATCACAGGGTTTTAATTACACTCAATTTAATGTACTATACCTGGCAGCTCCAACACACTTCATTATTTATATTGCTGGAAAAGCACTTAAAAATCAAATGGTATAATTTCTTCTCATACATCTTTAAGGTAGATTTGTATCTAAAAGTGTCAAAGAGCAGCAGGCAAGGCGGAGCATGCCCAAGGCGACCCCAAGCCTGGAAGACATCCAGATGATCTCGTGTCACTAAGACTAGCAAGTAAGCGGTAGAGAAAAAGAAACAAGATGGTGTGTATACAAAGAAGAGAGGTGGAACTGGAGATTCGAGCATGGTAAGGAACAGGCTGATGTGAGTAGCCTGCAATGCCACTAGAGACCATGGTGATGTCCTAGGTCAGGCTAGTGTGGAGGATCATGTCTAGGTCTATGGCCCTTGTTACTACCAAAGGTGATGCAGACATACCCGGGCTGGGCTGCTTCCTAGGACCATGTTGATGTCTAAGGGCTGATGGCGCTGCCCCTCAGCCACTGCAGCAAGTGGGAAAGCAGGTCCAACTCCTTAGCTGGGCAGTGTGGGAGAGCTGGCCCCTAGGGCATGAGAGTGTATAAGTTGGCATCTACCCCATATATGAACTGTGGTCCTCCAGAACCAAAGCTACAAGATCTCCACAACAAAGGACGACAACAGAACATTTTAGAGGAGTCTAGTGAGGACCCAGTACTGATAGTGTAGCAGAAGCAAGAGGCCTAGAAACAAGCCAATGACTCACTGCCATGAACTTCCAAGTAAAGCTATTGAGCAAAAGGGTATTGTTAGTTTACAGGCCATTCCTCTAGTCTGCCTCAAGGACATAGCAATGGCTTATATCATCATCAGGTACGAACAGGTGTCTGGGGGGCTTGTCAAAAAGACCCACCTTCCACCCAACCTCTCTAGGTCTCAGTCTGTCTCTGTCTCTACTTCTGTCTCTCTGACCCCCACACACTATTTCTCTCTCCCTTTCTCTTCCTCTCTGCCTACATGGCTCACTCACTTGTCCCTGCCTATTGCCCAGGCCCTCATTCTTCCCCCTTTCCCACAATAAATGTCCTTTATACCAGATCTGGTGCATTGCTTGTAATTCCTCAGGGGTACACCTAGGCACAAGCCCGTCATGGTGCCCTTGCTGACAACAGGTATACTGTGTGACACAGAGTGACACATACAGCTTTCATGGTGAGATTTTTTTGTTGTTGTTGTTTGTTTTCTTTTCTGGGAGAGGCTGCAATGGCAGAAGTCAGATATGGAGGGACTGGGAGATGGGGTACATTTCACATTTTCACATTGGGATGTGAAATTTACAAATAATCAATAAAAAGTTTTTTTTAAATAAAAATAAATAGAATATATCAATATACACAAATACTGTCAAAAAGCTACGGTAAGCAGTTGGTTGCTTTCTGAATATTACATTTAACAAGCTGTCAATACCCCACCCGCCAAAAACTCCTTATAAAGAATAAAGTGATTGGGTCATTAGCTATTGTGTGGGAAGCTATTAAAACAGAGGTTGAAATATTAATTCACACCCTCAGCTCTCAGAAGTCAAGAGGTCCATGGCCAGATTATCAGAGTCTAGATGCTAGATCTGCTGCTTGTCAGCATTGTGTTTTCAGGCTTGACAAAAATTTTAGGTCTTTACCTCCCTCCTGTTAAATGGGAATAATAACAATACCTCTTTTAAAGAGACGTGGGCGATGACTAATCCAGACAGCATGTATAAAGCTTCTAGAATACTGCTGGGAATACTTATACATTTGTTAGAATGAGCATTTCCAACATTGATAATAATTACCACCATTTGTAAAATAATAACAACTGTCAATACTTCACTATATTAACATAATTTGGCTAACCAGATCACCCCCACACTTGTTTGACATTGTTACCTCAACATTGTAAATGCCTGTGGGGTTTCCTGTGTTTCTAGTGTTTGCTAATTTGAAATTTCTACTTTGGTAGTAACATTTTCAGATGCACTCTTATGAGTGTATATTAATTATACACTGGGATTTCACTGTGACATTTTCCCATGTGCATATAAAATTCTCTGAGCATTTTCCTCTTATTTCTGAAATACATTCTGGCCCTCTGCAACACTATCTTAACATAGAGCCCAATGCCACCACCTATTTGAACCTATTTCGGTAGCCACACTGTTCATGACCTTAAGCATCCCAGGCTAATGAGAAACGAACAGAGCAACACTAGATATGTACATAAATCAGTTTGCCCAAACCAAGGCAATTGCACCTGAAATTCAGTGCAGACAGGCTGGGCACTGCCTTCTTGGATGTGAGAAAAGAAGGAGAAAAGCAGTCAGTGAGCAGTCTAAATCTCAGGACAGAGTGATCTATCCCTTGCCAATGCTAGGAGGCTACTATAGCATTACCAGACCTTGTTAAAAAAAAAAAAAGTCATGATTTCAAATCTGTGATATCTTTGTTATAATTTATATTTCAACCCAATATATGTTTTAAATTTTATTTTTAATGATTTTATCATTATTAGCACATAACTGGACAAAGCACGCTGTGAGTTCTCTACATGGATATATCATGTGTTAATAATGATAACCTACCCTTATTCTACTTCCCCTCTTCTCCCACCCTATCATGATCTTTCTCAATCCTCAGTAATATCTTACTACTTCTTAGATGTCTTATTTATTTACAGACATAATTAGTTATTATCTACATAAGAGTGCACGGATACTCATTTTTCTGTTGTCTGCCTTACCCCTCTTAACATACAGTCCCTGCTCCCATCCATTTTTCTTCA
Organism: Acomys minous; assembly: GCF_964271855.1. Classification (NCBI taxonomy): domain Eukaryota; kingdom Metazoa; phylum Chordata; class Mammalia; order Rodentia; family Muridae; genus Acomys; species Acomys minous. The sequence continues at coordinate 53,747,198 of NC_140496.1, read as the reverse complement.
GATAACAAGATCTCATCTTCCTTGAAAGCTCGATAATGCTGTGTTGAGTATACAAAACATAATTCTGTATTTTAGTTATGCATTCTTCTTCTGGTAGTACCTTGGCTAAGTCTATATCCTAGCCATTTTAAACAGTACCATAATAAACAAGAGGGCATTTCTTTTATATATTGACTTCATTTACTCTTGAAGTCTTTTCAAGAGGCTACATCAAATTGCATGTTTAAGGATTACTACAAAGCAAATACTTCATGATTTGGATACAAATGGATATTTTGAAATAAATTACTGAACTGCTGGAAAGTTGGTCACTGGTCAGTGATACAGGCATGGTCTATGGCCTGTTCTCCTATTTCTCAAAAGAACTTGTGCTGCTGCCCATCACGAGGCATTTCTTCCTCAAATCTTGAGTTCCCTCAATAAACTCTTTGCTTCCCTGTGAAGTCTCCCTGAGTCCCACAAGCAGAGAGTACATGTTCCTGACTAGCTCTGCTGCCCATGGTAATCTTTCAATTTTGATAAAGATCTCTTAGTATGAAATTCTATCTGTTTACTTTAAGAGAATGAGTGGAGTGCCATGTAACCAGGGGTGGTCATCATGTACCTTTAAATGGTCAGGCTTCCATCAGCTAGTACAGTAAACAATATAAAACAAAATTTGATCTAAAGATGTACTGGTAAGCCTCTGCAGTGGCAGCAAGGCAGTGCTGACAGTAAGCCCTCATGACGGTGCTACAGCAAGCTTAAGGACAACTATGCTGATGGAGGTGGTATAATTCAGTCTTCATGTGGACTAGAAGCTGTAGCTCACTCTGTTTCCCACCTTTGTATCCCTTTCACCTAACTGGGCTACTCTGTCTAGTCACAATATGAGAAAATGTGCCTCGTCCTACTGCAATTTGATATGCCAAGGATGGTTGATATCCATGGGAGGTCTCCCTTTTTCTGAGCCTTTTCTGAGGAAAAAGTGAGGAAGGGAAGGAAGACTCTCCATGTATCACTCTCCCCCTAATAAATCCTCTTACATGGATCTGCTGTATGCTGTGATTTCTGTTTCACCATACAGCCCCACTGCAAACATTCTAATACCTATGTGTTTTATATCCTTCATGTCCTGACACCTACAGTCCACCAAATACCAGTCAGAAAACAAGTCATAAAGGAGGAAAATGTTGAAAAGACATTCTGAGGATCTTTTCTATAAGAATGAAGCTGGGGTTTCGTTGACTTTCTGAGTAATCATGCTGATGTAAAAGAGGACAGCCCATTCAGTGGGTGCCTGCAATTCCACGAGGTTCAGGACCTAGATAGTCAGTGGTCTCTCTGTAAATAATAATGGTTCCTCATAGATCTGAGGAGGAAGAAAAGCATTGCTGAGTCAGATAAGTGTAAGTAAGAGGCCGGGAATGCCACTGCAGTACGTAAACCCATCGTCTTTCTGCAGATTCGTTATTCCTGCACCCAGAACGCTATCTCAATCCTATCTGCCTTGTATAGCAATATCCTACCTACAAACCTTCCAAGAAAAGGCTCTGAAGTTCTTTCTTCACTTCTTCAAGGTTCTAGGTGATGCCTGCAGATACTCATGGAATCTTTATTTTGAGGACTTCTTAGTGTCCTCCTTACTACCAAGAGTCCATATTGTACTTGGGAAGAGATAGAAGGGAAGTCTAGTGAATCATAACCATTCTGAAGCTTGTGCAGAGATAGGAAAGAAGCCTAGCTAATCAGAAGCCATACTGAATTTTACAAACAGAGAAATTGCGAGAGACTGGTGAAAGCAACAGCAGTGGCAGCTAGCATAGTTTCCAGTGTTGAGAAGCATAACAGGAACACGCACCCTGGGGACTGGGTGGCATACTAAGCAAATGTACTAATATACAAAGAATTCCACAGTGATTTTGCTAGAAAAGCTGACTGCACCTGCTTTCAGAGGCATCTATTAAGCCTGTGGAAATTACCAGAAACTCAAATCTGAGTGGCACCTGCTATGAAACTGCATCCAAACTCCCATCCCTGGATTCCATTATGGAATCTAGACACATCCACCAGTGATGTGGGGAAGTCGAGGATTTCTGTATTTAGCACAATGTAAAGAAAGTCAGGAAGCATTTACCAGAGCGTAAAGTGAACTAATGTCACATACATCAACTATGGGTTTGCTTAATTTTGAGTGCTTTGTCTGTTCTGCCATCAATATACCCAATATCTGAGGATGGGCACTTTGTCTAGAAAGAAGGTCTATTTAGTTCCCAGTTTCAGGTGGCTGAAAGTTCAAGATCAAGGAATCCCACCTGTTTAACCTATGCTATGGGTCTTCTAGCAGTACTACAACCTGCTGTAACAGCCCAGTGGATGTATAACAAGGGGGGCAGGGGGAGCAGAAGGGGAAGGGGTCAGGTTCCTCTTTTATAACTGTGTTCTTTTGGAAACTACTGAACTCTAAGGAAGACTACTATGAATCCCTTCTTAAGAGGAGTTATGAAACAGCCATCTCTTATTGTCTGTCCACTTTCACTCTGCACTGGAGACCTGGACACCAAACTTCCAGCTCTTCAACCTATTTGGACAATGCTTACCCAGACCATACCACTATGCTATACTCATGTCTGAAGGAATTAGAATTTAAGATTATTCACTAGTTGTCTATTTTTCTTGCTATAGCTACAGAAAATTGACGTCAAAATCTCATGCATCCAGATAATTACTCTGCCACTGAGGTACAACCTTTAGCAGCTCACTGTAGAGAAACTCATTTGGTGGGCTACTACTCGTACTAACATCTGAGACTGCTGCTATATACAAAGTCTGGGACAGAAGGGGTTTTGTATGGTGTCTTTATAAGAAATAACGTCATGGAAACAGTGTTCCTGCTGAAGGCTGAGTATGGGTCCAATAGAGTGCCCACAAATTATTTTTTTAATATTTATTTTTATTTTATGGGTATATGTGCATACCTTCATCAATATATGTGTACCATGGGCATGCCAAGTGTCCTTGGAGGCCAAAAGAGGGTGCTGGATCCCCAGGAACTATAGTTAACAGGTAGTTGTTAGCTACTTTGTAGGTGTATCCTGGTCTTCTATAAGAGCAACAAATGGTCTTAACTAGTGAGTCATCTCTCCATGAAACTTTACATAACAACAATAACAAAATTAACTTAAAAAAAAAAAAGAACAGTTATGTGTGCTACCTTCTCTCTGAGTCTTGATTTTCTCATCTCTGACAAGAGGCTGATCACAACATGACCCCATCAGCTTAGATGAGCTACAAACATGAAGAGCAATCAACAGGGGGCCTGGCACAGGAGAAGTAGCCAAAAACTGTTGGATATGCCAAAGATGGTACCTATTGACTCATCTAGTCACACAGGTGCATATAAATTCATGAGAGCAAAAGAGTGTGACAAAATATGGCAAATTAAATCAGCGCAATTTGTCTGTGAGTCTTGAAATGCTTAACCATGAGAGGCATTCACATTCCCAGTTGTTAACATGGTGAACAGCTTCCAGACTCTGGACTTACTGTTTCTCCTTCCTATTAAACAGGAGCTCAGGCTCCACTCTTTCTCTGCCATAGCCAAGCTATTAGCACCTCCAAGAAGTGCCCCAATATATCCCAAATCCAAACACTTTTCCCACCTCTTCTGGGACTACCAGTGTGGACTAGCTCTGCCTCTCTCTTCTATAACCAGAAAGTGTTTCTGCTTGATCACTTGGAATGCACTCTTTGTCTTTCTCTCTCCCTTTCTCTTTCCCTACCAGGTATTTATTCCAGAGGCCATGAACAGATATTGCTAGATCTGATAAGAAGAAATGTACAATTGATTCTAAGTTGCATAGAACCTAAGCAATTATTTATTGTTACTTCCAAATCAAATTCAACCTGCCATCTTGGACTTTGTCTGGTTACCTTATGTTGATAGCTTGCTACTGCCACCTTGTGGCTTACTATTTCCACCTGGAACAAAACTGTATGAGTATCTATGAAGACCAAAATCACTGGCATCAGCCTAACCCAGTTCTTATCTCTCCTCCTTCTAGCTGTCCTTTCAGCCATCCCATCTTGCCTGGCCTTAAGATTGCTGCATTTGGAATATCTGGGATATTTTTCTTATATCTTTGGCCTCTTTACTAGTTTCATGGATAACCCTGTTCCAAGATGGCCTCCTTAAGGAAGTCTTTCCTCCCTTAAAAAAACTCCACTTTCCTCCTATACATTATGGGTCTTTATTGTGTGTGTGTGTGTGTGTGTGTGTGTGTGTGTGTGTGTAGGCTAGAAGATCCTTACTTAGATGTTGACCTTTTTTTTTTTTCTTTTAAGTCAGGGTCTCTCACCAACCTGGAATATGCTATATAGGTCTTACTGGCTAGCCACTGAGGCCCACTGAAATATGGCTCTTCCTGCCTCCCTAGCACTGGGATTACCAGCATATTCCACCACACCTACCTTTGTAATACATGGATTCTGGAAACTTAACTCATGCCTTAGGACTTAATCACCCAAGGTATCTCCAACCCTGTCTATTTACTGTTTGTTTGTTTTGTTTTGATTAATCAGGGTCTCATTGTCTATCCCTGGTAGACTACAACTCACTATGTAGACCAGGCTGTCCTGAAACTCAGAGATCTGTCTGTCTCTGCTGCTTGAATCCCGGGATTAAAGGTATGTACTACCATATCCAACTGGTCATAGCCCTTATTATTTTTAACAACACTTATCACTGGTAGAAAGAATTGGTTTCTTATCCATTTCCTTCACTGAAAAGGAACTTTTGTGAAGCTACAGCTGACTCGGTTGAAGCCATTAATAAGTCCCCTGAGCTGAGAACACTAGGTGACACACAACAGAGCAGGAAGAAAATCTTCTAAAGAATGGACGGGTGCTCATGGAAGTACTTATGCTGCTCTCTGTTCAACAGAGTCATGACAGCTTTGCCAGCACAACACACTTCACTGTTACATCTTCTACTGCGCAATGTGTGGTGTGCTGGGAGGAGGAAAGAAACCTGGAAGACCAATGTTCCTCTCATGTGAAGGACAGAAGAGGGAGGATGAGAACTTGCCAGATAGGACCAATGCCAACATGAGCACACCCACTGAAAAAGTTAAAATATTCTAATACTAAATGTTTCCTCCTTTTAAAAGGGTTCTTCCCTTTGTGGTAAACATTGCACAGCACAGCTACAGAGAAATACCATATGATTCTTCTCACTCAAGATTCCTCACAATCACAACATCTTTCTGGGGAGGAAGTTGAGACCCAAAAACACTTAAGAAACTTAGCTAACACAACACTGCTAGTAACTAACAAAGTAATTAAGTCAAGATCGGGGATGTAGCTCAGTGATGAAGCATCTGTCTAGTATGTGCAAGGCACCAAATGCTATCCCCTGTACAGCACCTCCCTCTCTCCCTCTTATCACCCACCCTCACTCCCTCCCTCTTCCCCCCTCTCTCAAACACAGCTAAGAGAAAGAGTTCTGACTCTAGAGCCATCACTAAGGAATAAATCTAGGCCTGAAGACCCATTCTACCTTACTGTTTATCCATAAAGAGACATCTGCCTCTTGAAGTTGCAAGGAGAAAAGATGGGAGAGTACTGGCTTGTGGGAAACAGTGGTCAGCACCTAGGCAAAGCATCCATCATTGTCTCACTCAGATCTGCAGAGACCAAAGGGCTTCCATTGAACTGTTTTAAACCCAGATTTTGGTCCTCAAACTCCCTCCTTCCTCCCCTCATCCTGGCCAGCAATTGCCCACTTTTTCTATTTCTGATACAGAGGGTAGACTGCACTCCCTTCCCACCTCACCCATGTCTCAGTCAACCATCTATTTTTTCCCTTTTGTTGACTCCTCCTACGAAGCCACTGTCTTAGCATGAAAAGTTATATGTTCCCTGCATATTCACTCAGATGTAAAAATCACTGCATTAAGCACGAAGCCTCGTTTAGAGTTTTAAGCCATTAAATTAAAAGTTATAGTTCCAACAGTGACCATCTCTCTTCTAAATAAGCCCATATTTAGAACTGTGTGTCACTGTGTCGGCTAGCAAATTCACTGCCTTAATGTGTGTGCACGTCTGTACGTGAGTGAACATATGTGACTGCACGTGCATGTCTGGTTAAGTTATTTAGGTTGCTGAGTAATGACTTTGAAACTTTACAGAGTTCAGAATGGTAAAGTTCTCAGCATTAGACGTGTGCTACTTGTTTGCCCGGAGTGGTGCTACATGTCCTACAGGAAGCAGAACTCCAGGTCCTGAGGTGTGCAGAGGGATTGCAGCTTATTGAGTTTGTTCACACGGGGCAATGGAAACCTCCTAACAATGTATCAGAGGGTTCCTTTGATCCCTGAGGAAAACCTAGGGATTTTATGGAATATCAAGACAAACAAAATCAGAGAGAAGCAGGGCAAACGAGGAGTGAAGAATGAGAGGAGGAAGTAAGTGGAGGAAGTGGAGGAAGGGGACAAGGGAAGGTATAAAAGTTGAAGGAGCCTGAGACTCCACCCAGCAGAGGATCAGGTCCGATGCTTGGGCTCTCTGCTGGACTCCAGGTGAAGTGCTGAGAGTGGTATGGATGAATGGGCGGTGGGGGGGATGAAAGGACCCAGAAGGTTCAGGAAACCATCAAGGCCAAGGCTGTGGATCTGGACCCAGTGGGGCCTGCACAAACTGTTGCACCAACCATGGACAATGCTCTTAGGAAACCTAGACCACCTGTTCAGATCTAGCCAATGGACATCTCATTTTCCAGGGTTATGGGGAGAGTGGGAACTGCCTCTGACATGAATCTGGTACCCCTGATTTGACCATTTCCCCTTGATAAGGAATCTCAGTGGGCACATAGAGAAAGGGGAAGCAGGCTATCTGGAGAAGGCTTGATGGGCTATGGTCATATGTGGGGGAGGAGGTCCCTTCTGTCAGAGGTCTAGGGAAGGGGGATAGGGCTGAAGAGGGAAGAAGGATGGCAACAGGAAGATATAAGTGTGAGATAACAAATGGGATATAATTATGTTTTGTTTTAATTATAATTTTCCCCACTGATGGTAAGGGGGTTTTGGCTTTTTATTTTAGCTTTTTTGAGGCACAATATATTTAGTTTCATAAACAAATTATTGAAATGACAGGAATAATACTTGCTGAGGCAAATTATGGGGGCTATAATACAGTTGATTCTGAACTACGTGAAAATAACATCTCAGTGTAAGTTGGCCTGAGAGCCAGCTTCATTCTCTGTAGATACTATTCTACTTCTTTGAGTGTAATACAAATTACTTGTTTAGAAGTAATGCACAAAGCTGATTATTGGTGAACAGAGAGGCATATATTTAATGTGCTTACTGAAATGTCTTGTGGCTTATGCCAAACCAGATGCTAGTCTTGGGCTTATCTGACTTTCCACAGCACTGTCAATATTTGCTGTTGAGAAATGAGCCTGCAGTTACCACACGTCCAACACCCAGCCATGCCCTTTCTCCCCAGGATTGATTATCTTGTTATAGCAACAACTAATCTATATTTAATCCTTCCTTTTTCTCATCTTTTAGAAAATAGCAGAGCTTCTCTTCTTGACTCTTTCTTACTCCCTCCAAATCCTAATGAAATTAATATTTAGCAGTTGTGACACCTCCACATCTGCCTGAGCTTGTATCTAGGGTTAGAAGGCAGCTGTACAGAGGTGCATAGCATTTCTATGGTTTACTTCTTTGTATGCATGATGTGTGTGCAGGAGTGAGGGTGTGTGTTTTCCACAGCACATATGTTTAAGTCAGAGGACCACCTTGGGTACTGGTCCTCTTCTTCCACTTTGTTTGAGACAGCGTCTCTTGTTTATAGCTGTATTGGCCAGGCTAGACAGCCTGAACTCCCAGAGGTTTTACTGTCTCCACCTTTTATCATAGCAGCCCTGGAATTTCAGATACACACTACCATATCAAGTTTCATGTGGGTCCTGGGGATTCAAATTCAGGTCCTATGCATTCACGGAAAATGCTTTACTCACCCAACCATCTCTTCACTTATCAATATTACTTTGTCTCTCTGCACTGCATGGCATATTATTCTTCTCAGAACAGTTCTGTACACTTCCCAAGACTGCTCTGTTTGCCTTAACCCTTCTGAAGCAAGGCTTGAGGAGCCTGCCTCACTGGCTCTTCTGCAGCTTCTGGAACTGTGAGAAGTAGAAAGCTTGTTGGTGTTCCAAGACAAGGCCCAAGAGAGCTCAGGATGTGTTCTTTGCAGTCTGTGAGAGGGGGATGGGTGGTTTTATATGGAATGAAAAAGCTGAAAGACAAATATGCAGGTAAGGAGTAGAGCTCACTCCCACAGTGACCTCTGGTGCTTCCTGGCACAGAAGGGCGAGGTTGTCACTCCTGAAGAAAGAAGGTGGAGTTACATCGAGCCCATCTCAAAGTTCTCCATTTTAAAATGCTATGGTGCCACCTGATAACTCAAATATCCATACACAAGGTGCATGTTTCTTCATAGAGCTATCATGGCTTGCTGACTTAATCATGGCCCAGCTGGCTTAATTCTGCATGGTTATAAGCCCTGTTCTCATAGCTTGGACCTTGTGAATTCGGTACAAAATGGACTTGTTGATAATAATATCTACTTTTGCTCAAACTCATACAATTTTTTTGTCTGAGGGAACTCCAATAAGTCCAGTACCTTGGCTAATTACTGGAAGAACTGGGATCAAAACCAAGGTCTCTAAGCTTCTACTCCAGTGTGCTGCCAGAGTCACCCTCTGCCACTCTCTTCAAAGAAGGTAGAGTTGAAAGCCCAATGCTATATTTTGAGAACACACTCATGAAACAAAATATTTGCCTTCCATGCAAATATAGTCTGCTTCTTTCACCCTGGGTTGAACTGTTACTAAGGAATAAGAAACTGAAGGTCCTTCTGAAATGGCAAGATGCTGTGGGCCCATTTCAGATGACAGGACATTGCGGGCCATTCTAGGTTGACATGACAGACAGGAATGGGCATATCTGTCTGCTATGGACCATTTCTAGAGCACAGTCAGTTAGACATTTCTATCTTGAAAGATTAAACTCACTCCAGTAAGTGGGGGGCAAGGGTCACCTGTAGTAGATGTTCATAATCACCTGTATATAGGTAAACCCTCAAACTGGAACTGAAGGATCTAGAAACAGTAGCTGGCCACATTCCAGCCTAGACTACTGATCAAATCTTTATTGAACTTCCACTCATCTAAGCCAATAGCTTCCCTGCTGTCCACAAAGAATTTTAAGATCCCCGTGTGTCAACTGGACATGGTGGCACACACTTGTAATCCCAGCACTCAGGAAGTAGGAAGGCAAATCTCGCTAATTTTGAGGTCAGCCTGGGCAATAAAGGAAGTCCAGGCCAGTGAAGGATATACAGAAAAACCCTGTCTCAAAACACCCCAAAGCAAACAAAGAAACAAAAATCCTGTAAAGAGAACTTCTACATCACCAGCATGCCATTAACAGAGTCTGCATGCTCACAATAAATTCATGTAGACCAGACTGGTCACAGACTCATTATCTAGCCAATGATTGCCTTGAACTTCTGATTATACTGCCACAACATCCTGAATTTCAAGATGCACCACCATGACTAATATGTGTAGTGTTGGGGATCAAACTTATGTGTATGTGAGGCAAGCACACAACCAATATTCTTAACCAAAACACGTTTTAAAATATATTTTATTAATTTATTCATATTACATCAAATTGTTATCCCATCCCTTGTATCCTCCCATTCCTCCCTCCTTCCCACTTTCCCCCTACTACTCTCCCCCTATGACTGTGACTGAGAGGGACCTCCTCCCCCTGTATATGCTCATAGGGTATCAAGTCTCTTCTTGGTAGCCTGCTATCCTTCCTGAGTACCACCAGGCCTCTCCATCCAGGGGATGTGGTCAAATATGGGGCAACAGAGTTCGTGTGAAAGTCAGTCGCCACTCACCACTCAACGGTGGAGAATGTCCTGTCCATTGGCTAGATCCTGGTCAGGGTTCGAAGTTTATTGCACATTTTGTCCTTGGCTGGTGCCATAGTTTGAGCAGAACCCTTGGGCCCAGATCCGCCCATCATAATGTTCTTCTTGTATATTTCTAGGATCCTCTGGATTCTTCTATTTCCCCATTCTCCCATGCTTCTCTCATGTAGAGTCCCAATAGGATGTCCTCCCCTCTGTCCCACTTTCCTGGTAAGTGAAGACTTTCATGGGACATGCCCCTTGGGCTGGTGTCCAGATATAAGTGAGTTTATACCATTTGACTCTTTCTGCTTCTGGGTTAACTTACTCATTATGGTCATTTCTACTTCAATCCATTTGTCCACACATTTCAGGAATTCCTTGTTTTTAATAGCTGAGGAGTATTCCATAGTATAAATGTACCAGTTTCTTTATCCATTCTTCTACTGAGGGACATTTAGGCTGTTTCCATGTTCTGACTATTATGAATAAGGCTGCTATGAACATGATTGAGCATATGTCCTTGTTGTGTGCCAAAACATCTTCTGGGTATATTCCAAGGAGTGGAATACAGGGCTGAAATTAATAAATTAGAAACAAAGAGAAGAGTCCGAGGAATCAACAAAACCAAAATATTTGTATTGTAAGTACCTTAATTTCACTCAGGATTACACAAAACCTCTCCCTACAATCTTGGACCTCAAGTTAGTTTTTTCCATGCAGCCTTTAACTGATTCAATATTTTTGCCCATTTACTTAAATGCCTATCTGCTCGTTTGATAGAGTTCTGGGGCTCTAATCAAGAAACAGTCTCCTTATTTACATGAACACCTATGGCAAATATTATCTGAGAACTCATAGCAAGACAAACATGTATATCATATGTTGACATTTAAACGAACCTTTTCTTACAAACTAAAACATTTTATATTCTAGAATCACTTGAATGGAGAAGAAGCATCTCCTGAAGGTTGGAAGCCACATGGCCATGAGGACATTGCTGACACCATTATCACATTAAGACATTTCCATAGTGGGCACTCGAGTCTGCACCACTGCCTTGTCTTGTTGCTTGGTGAAAATACCTGACAGAAGCAATATAAGCAAGGATAGCTTTTACGTTCCATCACAGTCAGAAAGTATAGTCCATTGTGGCATAAAAGCCATGGTGGCTGGCACTGGAGGTAGCTGGCAGCTGACCACATAACATCAGCAGTCAGGAAGGAGAGAGAGAGAGAGAGAGAGAGAGAGAGAGAGAGAGAGAGAGAGAGAGAGAGAGAGACTGACTGACTGATAGATACTGATACTAATTTCCCTTTCTATTTGTTAAAAGAGGTAATTAATATGGGTCTTCCTATTTCAAATAACAAGTATGCCTAAAAGCTTATTTCCTTGGTGATTCTCAATCCTCTCAAGTTGACAGTCACTATGAACCATCATAGTGGCCTCTGTGACAAGCCTGTTGACCATGCCTCTAACTGCTATGATCTAGATGCTTGTATTAAAAGGAAAGATGTGGTACATAATCAGATATGGCCAGCATCATGCCTGAAAGAGGAGGAAGAAATAGTGAAGCAGGTCTCAGTTCACCATTTACAGGACTGGCCTAAGTAATAGCACCCAAGGACAGTTATTCGAGGACAGATGGAGAGAACAAGAGATAGACACAGTTGACACTGATCAAATGGATGCCAAAAAGTGAGAAGGATGTAGCTTTAGGAATTTGCAAATCTGTACATTTGCCTTTATTTTCTCTTTCATGTGAACATGATAAAAAACACATCTTATGTACTCTAAAGGGTTCTTTCACAAGCATAAAAGAACGATTTAAGGGGACAAGATAACATTGTTCTATAGTTTACTGAAAGCCTTCTTCATTTTCTTAGCCTTACAGGAATGCCAGTGCATCATACAGTCAGTGGCACAGAGGATGAGAAACAAACAAACAAACAAACAATCAAAGGATTGGTTTGTAAAAAAGAGAGTCAAAACAAAACTCCAATCACCTTAACCACAGATAGTTCTTTGCTGTTCATGTTTGAATGTAATCCCTCTGTGTTATTTCTCGGGTCTACTTCCAAGCCTGGTTCATACACATGCTCCTCTGAAGGGTAGATGATCACTAAGGGTAGTCTTAGGAAGCCAACAATACCTGGAGCTTATGAGACATGCACACTCTTAGGCTCATCCAAACCAGGTAACTCAAAAGCTGTAGGCAACGATGCTGTGATCTTTTTTGATAAAAAGAGGCTGAGAAGTACTGCTGTAGTACCAACCCATAGACCATGCTCCATCCACCCACCAAGTTTCATAAGACATGCAGTGAGATTCAAAAAGTATAGCACTTGCTGAGCATACATGTAGCACCAGGTAATATGGGGATCAATATAGTAAGATGTGGTGTTTCTGAATAAAATGAAAAACCACAAAATAAGAGGCCAACATCTTACTCTATCCAGGGGTTGGAAGGCTGATTTGATTGGAGATTTTTGATAAAGGCACATTAGCATTGAATCTTACAGGATGAGAGGGAGTTAGACACTCACACTGATGAACTCGCAAACACAAAGGATGGAGCAGATTTCAAGATCCATGAGCAGAATGGGCAGAGTCGCATGTCCCTCTTTGTGCCTGATTAGCTCCACAGGCCCTCCTTGTGCTAAGGTCTTACTGCAATTTTAAGGGCAGCAAGGACTGCCATACAGCTGTCCAATCAAAATCCCTCCACTCTGCTTGAGACCAGTGTCTGCCTACATTCAGAAAACCAGTGTTCCTCAGGCTCAGAAAAGTCACTGAAAGCCATTTGTCTTCTGACAAAGGTCCACGCTGTTCTTCTCCCTACTTCTTATTGCCTCATGGTCTACCACAAGGACAGTGACACTTAGGATCACCTTGGATACTTTACAGCCTCAGCCTACAGCAAGGGGCATGAAGTAAAAATGAGAGTCTGAGAACCTCCACCACCATTAAACTAGCATTATCACCTACATGGCCAACCTCCTGATCTCCTAGAAGAACAGGAAAACATTCCTATAGTTCAAGCCACAATTATTAGATAGCTGTTGTCATATGCTGGTGTGTCTTGCTGTGTCAGAGAGATGATTCTATCTCCATTCAACTGTTTCCATTGACAGAACCCCAAGTTCCTTTTCCGCTTCACCAAACAAATTTTACATCAATTTCCCATTTTGTCTTCCACTTACTGCCATTCTCCAGAATGCTACTGCATACCCACTCAAGCATTTAACCATATAGTGATGTAAATGCACCATTCTCCCACAGCACCTGTATTCCCTCATGATACATCATGAGCATCCTCAGAACTAGTTACAAAAGCAGATTCTCTTACTAACTGGTCTGCATTTTTAATAGGCTCCTAGGCCTTGAAAATGCCCTTCCCAGCTTGAGAAACACTGATGACCACTCAAGTCTTCATTTCAGTTTTCATCTGTTTAGCTCTAGACTAAGGAGGCAGAAATACATTCTTAACCTATACCCTCCTTCCCCTTCATGCATCTTGCTACTTGTCAACTTTTTCTACAACCTTAGGAAGGATCTCCATTGGCATATAATGCTACTGTATCTGCCATGAACAATGTAATTACCATCACAGTTCCCTGCTTTTGTTTTCATTATCCTTTCTGCCCTGGAAACCCTTACTATTCTCAGCCCAACTCACCTGCCACTTCCTAGAAAGTATGTTAGAATAATTCTCACTGCCTCCCTTCCAAATAGTTGATCAACACAAAACAGACTCCAGCTTTTACAAACTTTGTTTTTCTTCCTTCTTTCTTTCTTTCTTTTTTTTTTTTTTTTTTTTTTGTGTACACATATGTGCATTCACTTTTTTTGGGTTTTGGCTTTTAAGGGAGAAAAAGAATATGAAATGGGGTCAATAGGGATTGGAATTCTGGAGAGAAATCAAGATGGAGAAATACTATGACAAATATATAAAAAAAGTAAGCAAGTTTTACACATACATAAACAAACAAATACACATATAAAAAGAATGTTTTATGAAATGAAAAAAATATAGGTGAAGAAAGAAGTCAATGGCTAGAGTGCTCGCCTAGTATCACAAGGCCCTGGGTTTGGTCCCCAATACTGCATAACCCAGTCTTAGTAGTGCAAGTATGTAATCACAGAACTCTGCAGATGGAGGCAACAGAATTAGAGGTTCAAGGTAAGCCTGAACTACATGAGACTCTGTCTCAAATACGATTAAATGAAACAGAGAGAGAAATAAAAAGAGAAGAAAAACTGTAACAAGTGAAAAATGTGTGGCACTTCATATCTACCTACTAAGCACTGGCTGTTAATCTCCATACTGCAGCCTGGCTTGGGAGCAGACGATTCAGTATGCAGTCAGCATGAGTGCAGGGAATCTAACATGCAGTTTCTGGTCTGACCTTCATTTGTCATTTCCATCCTGCTTTGGAAGTTCCCTACACCTACTCTTCTCCACAGCCCAGCAAAAAGCCAGAATCCAGCCACCAACAAGGACATTATTTAGATAAAAGAACATTTTCTGCACCATCCCAGTCTGCTGAATCTCACCTAGAAATAGCAAAGAAAAGCAATATAAATGTTAATAGGAACTTGTCTATTCACTTTTACTTAGGCTAATCTATTGCAACCCAAGAAAGAAGGAATTAGACAGCTGAAGGGCCAGGAAGATGGAGACCCTGAAATACTGAAGCTCAGAAGACTGCAGATCCTAGGAGGAAATCCAAGTCCAGGACAAGAAGTCTCAATGGAAATCAGGCCACAGGGCTTCTTGGGGCATATCTACAAGAGGCGAGTCAGGGTTCTTACTCAAGGACCTATGTTCTTAGGAAGCCATGAAATAGTGCCTGACACATTTAAGCAGGGGTCTGTGTGGCAGAGGTAAGAAGTAGTTGTCATGGATCTGTCCAAACAGGCAGACAAATAAATCAATAGTGACAAGGTAGTATATGGCACGTGTTCCTGAGGGGCAGGCTCCAGATGTTACAGGAGCAAGAAAGAGAAGGGCATCACTACATCAATGGGACAGGAGAGAACTAGATTCGAGGAGATGGAACCTGACAGCGAAGACGCTTTAGGGCAGACAGGCAGTAAGAATGGTGGGTGCCAAGGCTGATATACTCATGTTTTACTAATAATACATCCTGTTCCAGAGAGAGAAGGGTGTGGGGGGGTGGGGGGAAATCTACATGATAATTACTACAATGTAAATGATGTATTACATGGTAAAATGAACTTTGAAAATAGGATGACTTCCCACCAACATGGGGAGATTATTCCTAAATGGACCTCATGCCACCACATGTGTCCGTGTAAGAGAGGTATATGGGGAAGATTCAAATGCAAATGTGTGGCACTGTGGCAGTGGGTGAAGAGACTGGAGAAATATGCTTTGTAGACGGAAGAAAGAAAGGCTCACAAAACAAGGAGTGCAGATGGTAGAAGCTGAGAACAGCTGGGAAGTGGACTTCCCCTATATCTTGGACCGGACATTCTGCCTATAAGGATGATTTTGAACTTCAACCCTTCAAGACGGTCATGAAATATGGGTTATGTTCATACATAATACATTTTGGTAATATGTGATAGCAGCAACTGGAGTAGGATGGATCCATAAGGGTATATCTTTGGGAATGTGAGAGATAATGAATACAATCAAGCAAGCCAAATCATGGAAGTGTCTGTGCATTGGACTATATTCATGGACACTGACCAAGGACAGGAAAGGCATTGGCTAAAGAACACAATAATAAGATTGCCCGTGGGAAGTATTGCATCTGCTCATTTAAACTTCTTAAATCTTAGGAATTACCACATGCCTAATTCTCCATTTTATTGACTCTTGTTTCTTTTATTGTAGACTATAATGATTTTATAGAAAAAGAAAAAGGCTGGTGGAATAGGTAATGATCTCATCCCTCTCAATTCCACTCTAATGTTCCCAAAGATGCAGCCGTGCATGGTAGAGCTGTGACCTGGGTGAGTATATGAACAAACTGAGGAACTGTGCTGGAAGTTAGGAATTCTTCAAAAAACACTAGACAGAACACTGCTGGATGACAAACAGATCACAGTGTCTTGCCCAATTCTGACTCCAGGAAAGGTAAGGGTAACCAACACTTACTGAATACTCACCTTGTACCTTAAATTTTATGGTCATCCTTCTACAGATTCTAAAAGTTCTCTCAGCCTAAGCTTTGTGTAACTGAGCACATGTAGCATGAGACACAATGCCCATGAGAGACAACCAGAGAGTCCAGAAGGTAGCTCGCACACCATCCCATCCTCTGCCCATCTAGACTATATCATAAAGGCTTTTGCACATAAAATTCTAGCACTCCTTACTGCCCTGCACACCCTGACCCCTGCACACACCTCTGTACTCTACTACTACCCAATACTCCCACATCCAAATGTCGCTTGCTGCTCAAGGAATCACTAAGGTGACACCATCAAAAGGCCCCGGATGTGAACAAGCTGCATGTGCTCTGGCACTGTCCCTAGACCCTGAGGTCAAAGATCAGACACCCAGAGGTTCCAAGACAGTGTCTTTCTGTCACTCTGCAGCCAGTGGGTCTGAAGAGAGGAGTGGGTTTCCCTTCCAAAGGGTTGTTAAAGCTGAGCTGAGATCCAATGTTTTGACACTGGGCAGTCACTTGATCTAGGAGTCTAGTAATCAGGGATTGCTGTCCTGAGAGTCCCTCAACAACTCCAAATTGATATTTGGCACTGAAAAACAAGGACACTTTCTAAGCATCCGCCTTCCCCCAAGCCACAGAGGGCTGTGGCAGTAAAATAGAAAGCATACCTAACAGTGCAGGGCAAGGCTCAGTGTTAGGTTTGAATTGTTTACAGAATGTCATGCTTGAGCATGCCCACAGGCCTATTCAAACTATTTTTTTCTTTGAAAAGCTGTACTTGGGGCAGAACTTACTTTTGAAGATAAACACCACAAATTCAGTAGTTATGTAAATAGTTATACAGCTAATAAAGACTGAGATGAACAAGCAGGTAACAGAGTTGGTCCCACTAGCAAATCATATCAGCTATCCACTGGCTGTACCTCTATACTATGTCTCTACTGAATGCCTTGGTGCCTGCCTGCTAATACTTTTCTTCACTATCCTGCAGTATCCCCTTCATTTCATGTAACTTACCTCCACAAATTACAGTGACTTGTCTAGAGTAATCAGTTCTTCAGATTTTCCTCTTATCATATTATAGCTTTCATTTATTGCAGAAAACCAGGGGCCAGGTTCTAGACCTTTCACTTATTACAGAAAACCACTGGCCAGATTCTAGACCTGGTACCTTATCATGCACACCATTATATCTAGCCAAGTCAATGAGACAACATTCACCCCCAGCATCACTGCTGAATGGGCAGAGTGCCTGTCCGATGACGAAGGCTTGGCAAATGCAGAGTCGTGTAAGACACATTTTACATCCACTTATTGTCTAAAAATCTGTACACACAAATCAACAGGCTCTATCTATAGATGAAATAACTGGAGTTCAGAAAAGGGGCATGCCCCAAGAGTCCTGAAGATTACAAATGAAAACTGCTTCCATCAATAAATAGATTGGAACACATGGCTACCCCTCACAGTTAACACCACCTGGTGGACGGAAGCAAGAAAGCAGGTTTCTGAGGAAGACAGTGAAGAAAAATCAACATTCTATTCTGGTCTGTCTTCCCAGGGATGTGCAGGCTATGTGTAGGGTTTGATCAGGGTTGTGTTTATTTCACCCCACCAGTCTGGCTGCATACAAATGCCTGCAGTAACCTCTGAGGGCCTTTCCCATTATAGCCAGCATAGCTCAAAAGGATAAGCCTTCCTCCTACCACAGGCCTCCAGAATACTGCCTTTATGGCTAAATGAGGCCTTTTCACCAGCTCAAGGAGGAGGGAGGACCCCTGAAAGGGCACCCATCTGAGGTATGGGGGAGGTAGCCTCAAGTCAAGACATGGCAGAAGTAGCTCTTTGCAAGGGAAGCACCTCTGGAAAGGAAAGAAGCCACAGGTTCAAGTGTCCCATCATCCCCACTACCACATGACCCAGGACCAGTCAGCCTTGGCCTTATGAAGACTAAAAACATTCTTAAGCAACTGCCTTCACACCCCTGCAAAATCCCTTGGGAAGCATTAAGTGGGCTCTTGCAAAGACTGACTACAGCTTTGGAAAAATGATCTAGCTCTTTAGAGGTAGAGGTATAAAGGGGTCCAGGTGGTCTGCAGAAAGGTTTATTTTGCAAAACACATGGGTAAGACACTAGAAATGTGCCCTTTTCTACTCCAGAGCAGCCACTAGCACTGATTCTTCATGATCCCAACAACACTCACATTCTAGACCTAATACAAAATAAAAGCACCCCAAAACACGATGACCCCATCAACCTCTATGGAGTCTATCACCGGCACTTGATTAAGGAGAGGTACATAAGAGCAATGTCAGCAGAACAAAGCTATGCTCAACAAAGAGCAAGGGAGAGAAGAGGGGAAAGCCCTTGCGCATCCTTCCTGTACTGTCTTGACACCAGGGATTCCCCTTGGCTCAATGATTATCTTACTGTGTTGCCCAATGGGAACATCCAAAGAACTCCAGATGGGTAGGAGAAGCACTCAGCTGCCATATAATCAAACCTGTAAAATTAACTCTGGCTTGTCATCACCATCACAACGATGGTCATTGTGAATGAGAGGAGTTCTAGGCATTTACAGCTGGAGGGTCCAAAGCTATTTTTGCAGGGCACAGTCAAGACTTTCCAGGCACACAGGATTCAAACACATAAGCTTCCTCCCACCTCCTCCTTCCAGTTTCTTTGGCTTCCTAGCCAGTTTCACATCCATGTCCCAGCTCTTTGAAATCATAAGTACCTTTTAAAATATCAAGCTGCTTTAGAAAAGTGTCAATTTGTAAAGTCCCTGATTGGTATTCTTTACCTGCAGAACTAGGGCTATAGACAGGTCTGGGGGAAGGAAAAGAACAGGATTGTATTGCTCTATTTAGCTTCCAGATGGAGCTGCCTCCCACAGCCAACCCACATACCAAGGGCTGATGTCACTACTGGGAGTTTAGCAGTACTGTGAAGGTGTGGGGGTGAGTACTCCCATAAAGATAAACAACAATGAGTACAGCTGAGAAAGCAGGGAAAATAGAAACTAAGGAACCACTGGACATTTAGCTCAGAAAATCCGCAGGAAGAGTCACCAGGCAGGGTCCCTTCAGGTGTTTTGGGTTTTTTTGTTTGTTTGTTTTGGTTTTGGTTTTTGGTTTTTTGTTGTTGTTGTTGTTGTTGTTTTTTGTTTGTTTGTTTTTTGTGCAGCCTGGATAGAGCCAGGTTTACAGTTGAGGCAGTGACACTCAGCCAGGCTACTGAAGTCTGGAGTGTAGGAAACAGCAGCTAGTAGGGCCCTTAGGAAAAACTGCCCTAGCCATCTTCTGCAATGAGGGAATGAAGAGCAATTCTGGAGAACTATGTTTTCCTCTGTGGTAATCTGGTCTCCAAGGATAGAATGGAATCTACTGACATCCAAGAGAGAGTGAAAGAATAAGTAGATGAAGGGGAGAGCAATAAGGGAAATAGGGAAGAAAAGAAATGGAAAAAGGGTGGCAGAAAGATAAGATGTGATGGAAAGAAAGAGAGGGGGCAGAAAAAGGATGGTAAGAGAGTAATTGTGACAGTGCATCAGGTATGAAGGCTTTTGGAGAAATGATGATATATAAGGTGTCTATGGTGGTGACTCCAAAGTAGCCCCGTCAGGGTTGG
This sequence comes from Acomys minous, assembly GCF_964271855.1. Taxonomy (NCBI): domain Eukaryota; kingdom Metazoa; phylum Chordata; class Mammalia; order Rodentia; family Muridae; genus Acomys; species Acomys minous. Next base: position 53,727,446 of record NC_140496.1, on the reverse strand, counting down.
AGGGGCATCTCAAAGGTTTAGAGTACTGGATATACAAACCACACTTAAGGCCAGGACCCCTATCCAGCAGTAGATGGCCAAGATACACACAAACACACTCAATGACATTTTTTGGAAATTCTTTATCTCATAATGCTCTATTGGAGCTTTTTCCACCTTACAGATTCTTTATGTATAGATTACTGTTTCTAATTTTGTGATTTCATGGGATATCTGTGTGTGCAAATGTGTATGTCTCTGTGTCTCTGTGTCTCCTGAGCTTTTTCTTTGGCTCTTTTTCTTCTGTTTCTCTACTTTGTCCTATTCTGGTTTGTTTGATTTTATTATATTGTTATTATTATTTTTACAAGCCCATTCGTATCCTAATGAAGGAGAGAAAAGGATGTGGGTTTGGGTGGGTGGGGAAGTAGAGAGCATCTCTAAAAATTTTGGCAAGGGAGTATACAATCATAATATATAAAATATCTACTTTCAATTTAAAAAAAAAAAAGCACTTGCTGCTCTAATAGAGGTTTACAATTCAGTTCCCAGAACCCACATGGCAGCTCACTACCTCCACCTCCAGTTCTGGGATATTCAACACCCTCTTCTTGCCTCCCAAGCTTTGCACACCATGATGCACATATAGACATGCAGGCAAAATACTCACATATATAAAAAGTAAATAAACCTTTAAAAGAAATACCTCAGTCTAATAGTTATATCATAGTGTGGTGGGTATGATGGTCAGCCTGATGGGTTTTAGAATCACATGGGTATAAACCTCTAGGCATGTCTGAGAGAGTTAATTTACATTATGTCACCAGAGTGGGAAGAACCACCCTAAATGTGAACGGTACCATGTCCTGGGCAGGGGTCCAGGGCAGAATGAAAAGGAGAACATAAGATGTGTACCAGCATTCATCTGTGCTTCCTGGTTATAGATGCAATGTGACCAACTGCCTCAATCTCTGGCCTCTTCAACTTTACCACCAAAGTGTATTAAACCTGCAACTGGGAGACAATCAATCCTTTCTTCCTACAGCTGCCTTTGTAAGGGATTTTGTCACAGCAATAACAGAAGTAACTAAAGCAGACAGAGCAGCATTGGCTCACAGGTCCTGGGCTGGGAGTCTAAGGTAAGGTTTTAGAAGAACTGGTTTATTCTGAGGTCCCTGTCCTTAGCTTGTGGATGGCTGCCTTCTCCCTCTGGTCTCATATCATCTTCCTTCTGTACACATGAGTACCCTGATCTCTTCATATAAGCACAGTCATGTGGGATTGCAGCCCACCACTATCTGAGTACAACTACCCCTGAAAATCCATTATTTCGGCAGGTACATTCTCAGATTTTAGGCATTAGAGGTAGTGCACAAATATCACAGGCAGGACGGGATCCAGCCCTTACACTACCACCTCTTCATATAATTGGGGGAATGTAAGACAGAAAGTGAACGGCTTCTCAAAAGCTAAACCAATGGCATGAAGAAGAGCTGGAATTCCAGTCTTGACACTTAAATCCTTGAAAAGAACATCCTACCATTCCATGAAGCCATCTTAAGCTTGTAAAGTATCTGGTCTCGGGGCCTGTTCTGAGCATAAGGGAACCGAACTCTAGAAGGTCAAGTAAGTAACCAGAATGTTCCAGATCTAAACAGAGTGACACTCAGACTCACACCCAAGGTCTATGTACCTAAAGTGTATGTGTGTGTGAGTGTGAGTGTGTGTGTGTGTGTGTGCGTGCGTGCACGCACACACACACACACACACACACGCATGCACGAGTTGATTATGTCAAGGCCATTCTCAAGTAAAAATGACTATCTGTCAAGAAAGCAACAAGGTAATACTGGAACTCATCCTGCTCTGTCCAGATGTCACTGTCATAAAAAGCTCTCTAGTCCTCATTACATGCTTTAGTTTCTTAACTCCATTCTCAGAATACATAATATTTTAAAAATGTATTAAAAATTACCATCCTTGAGACTGAAGAGATGGCTCAGATGTTAAGAATACGACTGAATACCCTTTAAGAGGACCTACTTTTGATTCTAACAACCCCCTTGGTAGCTCACAACTAGATGTTAACTTATAGTACCAGGTATTTGATGCCTTCTTCTGGCTTCCATGTGCACTGGACACACAAGGTACACAGACCTATAAGCAGACAATAATACCCATATATGAAAAATAAAAATAAACCTTAATTTTGAAAAAAAAAAGGCCTATCATCCTTGCATTTTATAGGCCATTCAACTCTGAGCTTGCAACCTTCAGTGACACAAGATTTGACTGATACTGTTCTCCAAATTTCGTTTCATGTTTCCTCAAGGTCTCTTGTGATGCTGAGTATACAAACCTTGCATATTATTTCCTGGTAAATTATTACTGAATACACAGATAGGTGAGTGGATAAATGGACAGGTAGGTGAATAAGTAAGTAGGTAAATGAAGGGATTCTTGAATGGATAGGTGAGTGGGCGGCTTAGAAGCATAGATGTGTAAATAGGCTGGAGGAAGTATAGCTAAATATGTGGGTAGAAAAAATGATAAATCAATGTCATGATAACCTATAAAGATCCTTCCCAGCTTTAAGTTACTCTAGGATGTGACAAGTCCACTCACTGTTGTTGCATGGCTGAGAACAGACCAGCCCTGAGCTAGGACCTTTCTTCCATCTAGCTTCTTCCTACCAGACAGTGTATCAGAACAGTATCACTAACAGAAATAATATAGTAAGAAGCTGATTGTAAGCTTAGCTTTCTGCCCATTATAGAATGGTGCAAAATTCCAGAATCCGATTAAACCTTCCCCTTACTTACAAGGAATGCAAGACAACAATTTTCCTATTGACCCCTTGCAAGGTAGGGGAAATGATACCTTATCATTATTCAAATCCACTGCCCCTGATGTCTACATTTCCACTTGCAAAATGCCACTTCAATTCAACAAACCAGTATTTGAAAAGCTGTACAAATAAAGCACCACCCTGGGCAGTTTCATTTCTACAGGCTGCAAAGACAACAACAGCTCATGACAGCAAAGTGTTTACAAGAAATTCAAGGAGATTAAAAAACTATTCAAGAATGCAGAATAATGTGGTACAAATTGTATTAGTGAGTTCTGAGCCATTGAAGAATAGCCAATGATCAGTAGAGAATAAAGGAATCTCAGAAGAGAAGACACTGAGTTTTGGCAAAGCAAAGAATCAAGTGGGAAATAAAAACTGTAATCATTGGCCACAGAAAATGACTAGGTTGGAGCCATGGATTACCATGGATATTACCTGGACATAACACTGAGAAAGTTGGGAATAATGATGGCATACATTAAAGGCTTGAAACTATGCTGTGTGCCTAGGAAAAATAAAATATGGGTGGAAAATGAATAGTGAGATTGACAACAAACAGCAATCAGTGAGTGATTTTTAAAGGAACATATGTGTCTTTCTAACACAAACACTTAGATTAACATACTAAACACTAGAACCCCCCACCAAGAAGTCACTTAGTCTTGACTCATAGCATTCCTACTGTGTACAGGGCAATGAACTCCATGCTGTGTATTCATGCATATGCCAGGTACTACAAGAAAGGGGGTACATAGGAATGTCTAATGTCAATTAAATCCCACAGAGACTCAGCAGTTTCCATAAGTAAGGAATGAGAGACGAGGCAAAAGAGAGACTCTTGGGCTTCCTCCATGCCAAGGTGTGCTGGAACAAGAAATGGCTATCCTTGTAAACTGTTACATCCAAGGACTCATGTGGGGCTGCCACAGGACAAGAGAAAGACAGAACCCCAGCCTCTAAGAGATGACTGGTTTGGTCATTCTCAAAGAAGCAGACCTGATACAACAATATCATACCCTTCCTTATCTGGAATCCCCCATGCTTTCATTTTGATGTGTACTAAAACAAGGAATGGAATACAGGTGCCCTGGGTATTCTAGAAGCAAGCACAAGGCTGTTCATATTCATGCTGAGAAGTCAGCTGAGCTGACCACAGAGAACTAATTCATGAAATGCTATTTATTAAAAATGTGTACAGTTCAGTTAAAGACCTGAGCATGGAGGAAGCAGCACACATAAAGGAAAGAAAGGAAAAACAAGGGGCTGATTTTCTTTATATATTTTTGTGTGTATGCATACTGCAAAGGTCAGAAGTCAGAGTTGTGAGTCTTCTCTACCAATTTCATCTTATCTTTTGAGACAGAAACTCTTATTAAACCTAGAACTTTATGACTGGCTACCCTGCCTGGCAGTGAGCCTACGATCCCACTACCTGAACAGAGTTACAGATGCACCTGAAAATATTCACCTGTTTTACATGGATTCTGGCAACCAGAGCTCCGGTCTTTATGCTTGTTCAGAAGGCACTTTCCCAACTTCAACAACTCAGCAAGCTGAAATATGGGTTTTGAATAGAAGCTCCAGGTTTCTGAAAATAAAACCTGGGGCCATCGTTTGGTTTGTACCGCATAGTGAGCATTCTGTACTTACAGAAATGGAAGCCGTAGTGGAGTGATGTCATCATCAAATCAGCAGAAACTATGCCAAGACTCAATGTCAGGAATTTGTATCTGGAGAGCTTTGTTAACACGACCTGGTGGCTCCCTTGATTGATGCCCTTAAATCTGCCAGAAAGCCAGAATCCTAGGGAAGTACAAAAAGACCTACCACAGGAGCAAAGCCCTACAAGAGTAATGTTCCAAAAGAGGACAGTATCCACCAGCGAGGGAGCTCAAAGGAAGTAAGTTAGGATAGAATGACAGCCTGTTACTGAGCAACTAGGAGTGACACTTTCCATCCATGAGCCATAGTGCATCATCTGGAAACTTAAATTTAACTCCAAACATGGTCCAAAGCAGAAAGGAACAACTGGTTAGAAACACAGAGGAAGAGCGGGGAGAGAAGAAGATGAAGAGAGAGTGTCTACATGCGGATATAGGAATGGGGAACACCCCACAGAGGCCAGTGAGCAAGATAATTCTATCTAGCCTCTTGGAAAGGGAACAGAGGCTGGAAGTGTGGCTCAGTATAGAGAACTTCCCTAGCAGGTGTAGGGTTCTGGTTTAACATCCAGCACTGGGCAAAAGAAACATCAACGATGTGCTCCGCTATTCTCGCAGAATGTAGTCTAATAAACATTTCTGTATAGTCACAATGGCAGCTACTCATTGAAACACAGCACAACTGCCTATCCCTGTGGCTAATTTTCGTATCTGTCCTCCAAATCTCATCTTTGTGGAGCCCCTGCATCATGAAAGCTAAGCCTATCTACCAGAATGCTGAAATTTGCAGTGCAGCTTAAAATTTCATTTCATATCTAGTTTCTTATAACTAATCAGTTTTATTATAAAAGGAGGGTGGAGACTGATAGAGCTACAGAGAATGGAAAATAGATAGAGCTCAGGGAATGATTACAGAAAACAGTCCCAGGTCTGACTGTTTAGATGCTCATTAAAGAAATGAATGAATCCAACTTCAACAAATAGTTACAGCTCCCCCTAGCTCCCTAAACAGGATACAGCAAAGCAATGGGGCTATTTCCACTCCTGTCCAGAACCACATGGAAAAAAACCCCCGCAAAATCTTTGGTCAGCAATGTCCTGTGTCCTACCATTTCTACTAAATACAAATGCACGTTCATTTTTTGACTCCCAGGAAGCACATCAATACTCTGGGGTTCACCATCTCAAAGTCATTGGTAGTTAGTAGCAAAATTGCAATATCAGCACACTCATCTGGACAAAGTAAATCAGGTTGACATGCTGAATTCTGTACTTGCTGATTTGGGTTCAGGAATTTGTTTTGTCTTCCTAGTTATCATGTCTTAACCAGAAATGATAAATTCATGTATTTGCTTGATCTTTCTCTTTTATATATGCTAATGAAATTGATCCCTTTTGTATTGTTGGTGGGAATCAAAACTGACACAGACATAATGGAAACTAGTATGAGTGCCTTTTAAAATATTAGAAACAGAACTGCACTATGACCTAGCATTATTCAAGAAAACTGAATATGTCAGAGAGTAAGCAGGAAAGAACTCAGTGCTCAGGTTAAAGGATGTTCCATCATGCAGAAATTGTGTGTGTGTGTGTGTGTGTGTGTGTGTGTGTGTGTGTGTGTGTGTATAAACATGCATGTGCAATGACAGAGAGCAGAGAACAACTTAAGAGAGCTGGCTTTGTGATATCTGAAACTAACCTTAAGTCCCACCTTCCCAAGCACCAGGTAACTTCCTGAGATGATGGGAGTTGTAGTTCTTGGAAAACAATAAAGCATCATAGAAATGTACATTGGACTGTTGATTTTGTCCATAAAAAGCCCTACAACACAACAAGTGTCTTGGGGCCACTCAATTGAAAGTTCCAGGAAATGGTCCTGACCAAAGTTATTTTAGTATTTAATAAAGCTTATTCCAAATTTGGTTCAAAATGGTAGAATTGGTTTTTCTCTTGTGCATTTCAGGATTAATGGGTCTTGCTGCATCCATCTTATTAGTCCCTGGGATCAAATTCAGGCTGTCAACCTTATAACTGTTAGAGCATTACTCACAATAGACAACATGAGGGATATATGCCTGCTGATAGAAAGATACATAAAGAAAATGTGGGAGCTGAGTTGGGAAGATGGTTGAGTAAGTAAATTGCTTAGCATACAAACACAACAACCAGATCTCAGATCCCCAACACTCATTCAAGAAACACACAGGGAATCCCTGGAATAAGCTGACTAACCTGATGGTGATAAAACATGATGAGCTCTGAGTTTAGCTGGAGGTTCTTTCTTTCTTTTCCTTCTTTCTTTCTTTCCTTCCTTCCTTCCTTTTCTTTCTCTTTCTTTCTTTAATTTAATCACTTTACAACCTAATAGCAGCCGCCTCCCTGCTCTGCTCCCAGTCCTACCCTCATGCCCTCCTACCCTCATTCCCCCCTCTCCTTCTCAGAGAACAAGGGCCCTAAGGGATACTCTGGCCCCTCAAGTCACAGGAGAACTAAGCACATTCTCTCCCACTGAGGCCACACAAGGCAGCCATTTAGTAATGTAAAAGGTAAAAAGAAATTGAGGAAGATATCTGATATTAGTCCTGAACTTCCATATATTCACACATCCATGAACGAGTACCTGCACACACATACGGGGGGGGGGGGGGGGGGGGGGGCGGGGAATGCATTAAATAAATAAATAAATAAATGCAATAAATAAATAAATAAATGCAAAGGTACAAGTGGATATGTATGTATGTGTGTAGACCCCAGTGTCTACAGCAGTGGTTCCCAGACCATAGTGGATACGGGAATCAAAACAGGGATGATTAAAACATCAGATTACCAAGTCATTGGCTCAGAGTATTTGCCTGAGTAGGTCTAGAGGAGTTCAGATTTTAGTATTCCAAAAAAGTCCCCAATTGGAAAAATGTTACTCTCTTAACACTAAGTTGAAGTTGTCACTCAGGCAGACAAGGCTCAACTTAATTGAGCAACAACCCATACTGACATGCTGAGATCCTGGCTGACCTTATAACTAGCTTTCCTGTTACTACCCCAAAACTACAACTAAGAAATCTCCTAGGAACAAACAAACCATTGCAAATTCCTTCAATTGTAAGTTAATTTTCCATTACTAACTACTAATTTCAATTTCATGTTCCCCACTAGATAAATTATTCCAGTTCTTTGTACGATCTACATAGAAATGCTTACCTTACCACACGTGCTTATATGTGATCACAACGTGTAGCCCTAACTTTATAAAGCAGAGAGAAAGCTACAAACTTTACATTCATGGAGTTACAATTATATCTTGGAGATACCAGATTTAAGAAATAAAACTGGAGGATATTCTTTCAGACTTGAATTTTAGATGAACTAATAACATTTTTAATTATGTCTCAGGCGATGCTCAGGGTATACAATAAACAGTACACACATATACGTTAGCTACTTATATGAAATTCAAATGTAAGACAGGCAAGTATTTTATCTGATAACTCTATTCTCTGTGTGGACATGTAAAAAGTTTGACTTAGCCTTTATTATGTGTCATTTGCTCCAAAAACAAATGTTCTAGGAAAAGGTGTGTTGGTAAATATATTAGCTGCAGGCTCAAACCTATTCTTCTACCTTTGCCTAATGCCTAGAATTCCTGAAAACACCTGGCAAATATGGGAAGACGGCAAAGGCACACTGATAATAGCAATGAGCCTATAAACCAATGCCAACAACTAGCTACCTCAACACTCATTTAGTAAGACAAATGCGGAACATACATAAGCCATCCTGACTGAGATTTTCTGTTTGTAATCCCCAAATGACTCTCAACAGCTATGTCTCTTAGCTACCTCTGATAATGAACATGTGGACTAGCTGAATGGGTTGCTTACTTCATCTATTCCTAATGCTTCATTTATTCATTCGTTCACTAGATCATGACACAGGCCATTGGAACAAAGGCCCCAACTACAACACTGCTGTAAAGACAAGTTTTTATTTGGCTGCAAATAGTTCTGGGCACTATGTGTTCACTTTAACCATGCCAAATACGCTGTTGTGTTCTGTCAGCTTAAACTCCCTTGTTAGTATATTGACTAGCTGCATCTAGGGAGCAATGCCCAAAGATGCCAACGCCAGTCAACCAAGCAAAGCAGAGGCCAGTCTCACACTCTTGGGACTCCTAGCTAAGTGTGACCCATCAGAACCGCAGCTGGGTCCCTAAACACCATGCTGTGCAGAGCCAAAACAGATGCTGAGGGGAGTCTTAAGATCTTCACTAATTTACAAAAGGAACTGTATGTGAAAAATTGGAAGTCAAAGAATGATGCTAAGAAAACAAACAAACATGAGCTTTTTGAGCAAAGCTGTTCACACTGAGGACAATTAATTAATGTTTTGACTGGACTCCCAGAGGTAGTCACAGCAGCTGCAGCCGAGATAGTCTTTAATAGTTTCTTATTGAACAGATATGGCATGAATCAAAGAAGTGGAACACCATGTAGTCAATGGGCTCAGTTCTCTCTATCCCACCAAAAATTACTGTATTAAATGTGGAATGGTTCCCACCCAAACTACACTCCCTCACCATATTTAGCCTCAACTTTGCCAGGAATTGTACCATTTAGACAGCTACCTCATCTGATTAAACAATTCCAACAGGGACTCACCATTACCTGTATGCCCCCTCCAGACTCTGTAGCCCTTACCACTGAATATAATAGTCCTCAATCCCCATCCAAAATGTGGCTGGGCATACTCTAGTTTCTCTTCAGATCATATAAGTTTTTCACCTTTTACAAAACAAGGCTGGGAACTTCAACCAGCATAGCTGGACTAACGACTGTCTCTTCCTGGGGAAAATTTAACTGTGGTACCAAGAAAATGAAGATACTGATCATTCGTACTGAGTATCTAAGCTGACAGGTCACATAGAGTTGGAGCAGGTAAGACCATACATACTAAGCTGTGCAAAAAAAGAAGATGTACAGCAAGCTGGTTGGAAGGAAGGGTAAGAACCCAATTGGAGTTGTAGATCAGAAGGCATCTCATCTATCAAGCTGTGTGGCTTTGGGTGTTGTATTTAGCCAGAGAAAAACACCCATGGCTTGTATACTAAAATTGTCTCAGTTGTATCTATTCCCTCAGGTTCATCATGGGAACAGGGTAAAAATCTGAAGGCTCAAGAAACTCACAGGTACAGTGTTTGATAGTTGTGGGGATCACGACTGTACTGTACATACTGTACATGCCGTACATTCTTCACTTACCTTAGAGCACCGGGGGAAATGGGCAGGGTTAAATAAAGCAAAACAAACTTTGAGCACAATGAAGACACATTTTTGAAAGCCATCAGAGTGTCTTCAAAAGCATTACATCACTCAAGCCTGTGGCACCTTGTGAAGGACAAAGAACAAAGAAGCTGTAATAGAAACACATGCAATGCTTCTTACTCCTCAGAGTGGAACAATGGCTCAAAGTGGCCACTAATGCCAAATCTCTCTTCTCTCAGAAGTCATGAGCATCCCAGATCCTCTGCTAAAAATACAGTTGATTCTCTGGTGTGAGTATGTTTTTTTTCAGTACTAATAAAGATCACAAAGCCTTACTTATATGTGGTGATTATATCCCCTTCTATTATTTTTGTTTGTTTGTTTGTTTGAGATAGGACCTTGACCTGTAGCACATGCAAGCCTTGAAATTATAGATCCTACAAAAGAAATCACTTTGGTAAGTCCAAGTCCCTTTGAAGATATTGACAACAAAGTGCCAATGATGAAAATAACAGATGTGACAAAGACATTAAAAGTTTTCCAAATGGCCTGAGTGTTGCACATTATCACTGAGGAGGCAAAAGCAATCAGATCTCTGTGAGTTTGACCCAAAATAGCCTAATCTACATACGTTCCAGGACAACCAGTGCTACGTAAAGAAAGTTCTCCAACTTAGCCAGCCATGGAAGCTGAGGCAAGAAGATCCCAAGTTCAAAGCCAACCTGAACTATGCAAGGGGCTCCTGTTTTAACATGAAATATGAAATCAAATAAAGTAAAAAAGGATGCACAGATGAAGGGAGGACAGGTAAGGAAGCTTGCAGGAGAAGAGAGCAAGGTACCCACAAGGATGTGAGAAAGTGGGAGAATAGCTAGGAACAATTACAGAGTTCCATCAGACAAAATGAGAGGTCTCATGGGCAACAGATCAAGTCTGCATGAGGACAGTGAATGACAATGGATCCTAATAAGATTCATAAGGCATGGGACAACCCCAGCAACTATCAAATGCTGCCAGATAAAACAGCCAGCTGCTTCATTGAATGCCTATCTCTCCCAGTCAAAGGTTTACCAGAACCAAAAGGATATGGAGCATGAAACTGAGACAACCAATAGTTACAGGGCCACCAATAATGTTGCGCCTCCCTCTCTGTCTCTGTCTCTGTCTCTCTGTCTCTCTCTCTGTCTGTCTGTCTCTCTCTCTGTCTCTCTCTCTGTCTCTCTCTGTCTCTCTCTCTCTCTCTCTCTCTCTCTCTCTCCTCTCTCTCTCTCTCTCTCTCTCTCTCTCTCTCTCTCTCTCTCTCCCTCCCCCCACTTCCTAACAATTCAGTGCTCCTAAGACGGGAATGGAGAGAACAGAGAGCTTTGGAGGAAAGCACAGAAGAAACAGGAAGAAACTCCATATCAAATGCCCACAACATAAACACAATAATAGATTTTTGTCGATGGGACTAGCGAAACTATGCAGTCAGAGGTAAATGAATGCATGAATTCATCGATTTCAGCCACAGAACTTTAAGCGGGTCACCTTCTATGCCTTCATATTATCCTCAGTTAGTCATATGGCCAATGATAGAATTAGCTCAAGAAAGGTTTAAAGGTTGGTATCATCTAGAACCCCTCAACCAAACTACATCTCTATGTCACTCCCAGAAGGAGCTGAAGCAGTGGTGACAAGAAGAATGACAGTTATAGGATGAAGAGAGGGAGAAGGAGAGCAGAGGTGCAGAAGGCAAGGTCAGGTCCGATGGGAGCTGGGGAGGTATGCTTTATGACATGGCACAGCATGTGCTGAGAAACAAGGTTGTAGTTCTGAAGACACTACAGAGGAAGGGTTGATGATCTACCTGATGAATTCTGGGGAAGATCTGTTTGGCACAGGACAGCTGCAGCAAGGGTCCAACAGTAACATCTCAAAAGCTAGCTATGCTTACTCTGACTCTGCCTTTCCTAGGCGAGGATTTACCTGAACCAAAGTCTAATTCACAATGTGACCTCTCTCCATTAATGTTTTCACAGTAATGCAAGAGTGGGGGTTGTCAACCTAGGAACAAAGTCTATAAGTAAATGCCCCTCACAAGTCTGCCTAGCTTTGTCCCTTTGCTATATTTAGATGAGCAGCCACCAATGTCCAGGCAGAGGTAGGTGACTGCCTAGGCTCATGAGATCCTTAATAAGAAGATCACCACTGGCTTCCAGACTGCTAATGTCTCTCAGGTTTGTACTGTACAAGGAAGCAAGAAGAAGTAACTATAGGCTAAAAGTCATAAGCTAATAATAATACTATGCTTAGAAATACCCAGTGCCTGCTTGCTCTGAGCCAGTAGGCTCAGCCATGGCAATCTGGCAATGTTTAGAGACATCCTTAGTGTCCCAACTAGAGAAAGGAATAAAGTGGATTTTAGTAAGTCATAACAGTTTTAAAGCAGCATTCAATGCACTAGAGAGTTCCCTGGCCCCCAAATTACAAAGGCCTGAATGTCTAGTGCCAAGTTTGGGGTTCCTGTGTGATCTTCATAATATGCTAATTATTTCATATAAGGGAAAGAGTCCCCGGGACATTAATTTAGCCAGAGAGTTCACAGTAAGTAACAACCTAGGTAGCCGAGTGAGGAAAGATGAGAACAGGTAGACACACAAATTGAAGAGTAGGTAAATACTTGCCCATATATGGTAGATAGATGTATATATATAAGCTAAATAGGTAGTAGGTAAAATGTAAGGAGGTAGGTAGATGAACAGACAGACTGATGGACAAACAAGACAGATAAGTAGGCAAGAAGACAGACACAGGTAGACAAATTGGTAGAGTTGAAAGACAAGTAGACAAGTAGTGGATAAACAAGAAACCTGACAGGTAAGTAAACAGGTGTAGTAAAAAGGCAGATAGGCTAAAACAAAAATGGCAAAATTGGAAGTATACAACTAAACAGGGCTTAGATCAAAGTCAGAGAAGTAAAACCTCGCCAAAAGCTGACATGAGTCCCTGGGCCACCTCTCCCAATTTTACCTCAGTACCCCAAACTACAAAGTGTCAGGGGCATAGCAAATCACTGGATTCCAGCCACACTATTTTTAGAACTAGCTTTTTACTGCAAAGGAAACATCAGCTTCACATAAACGCTCCCAATCTCTGCACTATGTTAACTCAACTGTCACTTACGAGACATGGGTGGGTGTCAGATGCTGTACTGTAAACTACCCCCAACCCCTGCTTTTCTTCTTTCTGAAAGAATACAGTTTGTGGACCTCTCACCCCATCATTTGTGAGGTATAAATTACCTAACCAGGAACAGGGTGACTGATTCCCTCCTGCTTAGTCTGGGACACCCCTCATCCCACAACTCTGAGTAGCTCTCTAAGCAACAGAGTGAAGGGCCAAGAAGTGAACAGAAGTCCTTCCCGACTCAGGTCACGGCTCCTTGCCTCCGTCAATATTTACCTCTCCGCTCAATAAATCCCGATGTCCAACTTAATAGAAATCAATATCTTCTTAATGGCAAAGGAACAAGAAATTAAGGTAATATGGGTGAAGAAAGGAAGGTAGTTTTGAGATGTGAGTAGATTAGGAATAGCAATGTGGGGAGAATTATCTTGCCATGGCTGAATGGACAGGTAAATGCTTTCAGCAGGAATAAGGACAGCCAAAGGTCAAAGTCCCAAAGTAAAACCATGAAATGTTGGAAGATTGGTGAAGATGGGCCCTGGATTATGCCCCCCCACACACACACAAAAGAACATAGAAGTCTACTTCTATGATGGTACTACTATTCCACAAACATCGACCACCTTTACATAGGCTCAAGTAGTTGCTTTAACTTCCCTCCACTTTAATAGCATAAACCAAAGATTTCCAGGAGGTGTAACTGGTCAAAGCACCTGAGGGAAGTTATCCTTGATGCTCTTGAACAGACTTGCTGCATGCAGATAAGCCTTGCTCTACCCAGGGAGGTGGTTACTCTACTAGCCTGGACTGCTCTACATAGTCCTCCTCTGGAACTCCAGGGCAGGACCCACAGGTTTAAACATTCAGGTCCACAATAGACAATGAGTCTCCAAATAGAAGCAGTCTTTTTTTTTTTTTTTTTTTTTTTTTTTTTTTTTTTTTTTGGTTTTTCGAGACAGGGTTTCTCTGTGTAGCCTTGACTGTCCTGGACTCACTTTGTAGTCCAGGCTGGCCTCGAACTCACAGCGATCCACCTGCCTCTGCCTCCGGGGTGCTGGGATTAAAGGCGTGCGCCACCACACCCGGCTCAATAGAAGCAGTCTTAAGGGAACAAGTAAGCATATATTTAGTGTGATGATTCCATGGTCAAAGCTGGCCGGTTACCTAAGCTTTGCCTAAAGCAGCAGTTCTTAGCTTGTGGGGTCACTGTTACTTTGGGGAGTCCCTTATCAGATAGCCTGCATATCAGATATATATATTATGATTCATAACAGTAGCAAATTTACAGTTATGAAGTATCAATGAAATAATTTTATGGTTGGGGTTCACCACAGCATGAAGTACTGTATTAAAGGGTCACAGAAGGTTGAGAACTACTGGCCTAAAGGATATACTACTCATGTTTCATGTCTGGTCATATTTATAAAAATAAAATCAACAAGAACCAGGGAGACGAAGAGCATTGTCATGGGGAAAATAATTTTTGGAATGAGTCTTTATTTCAAAAGGAAAACTATTTAGATAGTGTTGTCATAAAATGACACCCAACAATGGCAACTGAACATAGCACAATAGAAAGAAAGCACACTTTATTTATAATATAAACTTTAATTCCTGTCTTTCCAAAAGTGATGCAAATTACAATTAAAATATATGTGTGTGGAAAGCCAAAATGCAGACTAAGCAGCTATGTGCACTACAGTGGGAAGATGGAGGAATGATTTACAGAGGCTCCACAGAGAATACTAACTACAATCAAAACGCATAGGCTTCTCCAGCAGCAAGGGAGGAGAGATGAAATGAATATGGTCCCTCTCTGTGACAGAAAAGCATGTGGAACAATGCCATGAGCAATTGGGGTAAGCATCAGCTTTCAGGAAATATAAAGTACCAACAGGATCCACAAGATGATGAATCAAATGTGTTTTCCATGTGCATTATCTTATGATGGAAATAGATTGCTCAGATGATGAAGTGGAGTGGTTCCCACCAGACTGTCTCCATATAATGATCCTCTCATGCATAGTAGCACAGGAGCCTCTGCATTGATTACAACTCAAAATGGGACTGGTACTCGAAAGACAAGGCACCCTGTTGCCTTAAAAATGCACTCCCAAGCAGCAGAGGATGTTGAAAATTAGGATGACCCATAGTAGGAACTAAGGGCAGGGTGGACACAAGAACTAGCCCTACTATGAGCCCAGGTTCCACTAAGCTCTTTCATACCACTACTAATGCCCTCTGAGAAGGAATGTCACAGGAAGCAGATGAGCAAGCCCATACAGGAATGCCGAAGTTTAAATGACCATTAAAGGGCATTCATAAAGATAACATTCTCACAATGGGGTACATCATGAGCAAGCTTCCTGGTCTTAAAGGAGTGTGAATGACTGCATGTCTCTGTGAGAGAGACAGACAGTCACATATGTATGTATGTATGTACATATGTATGTAAATGTGAGAGAGACATAGAGACAGAGATAGAGAGACACAGACAAAGATACACACACTCACACACAGAGAGAGACAGAGGGGGGGGAGAGACAGAGAGAGACAGAGAGACAGAGAGACAGAGAGAGAGAGAGAGAGAGAGAGAGAGAGAGAGAGACAGAGACAGAGACAGAGACAGAGACAGAGACAGAGACAGAGAGCAAGACAGACAGATAGACAGGCAGAGCAACATACATAACCTATTTAAAAGTAGCAAAAAGCAGGCATGGTGATGCAAGAGTATAATTTTCGCACCCAGGAAGGAAAATAGTAAGCTTCGGGACAGGCTTGGCAACATGAAGAGTTCTAGGCTATCATGAGCTACACAAGACACTATGTCTCAAAAAACAAAAACGCCAACAACAGCAGAAACAAAATGGAGAAAGGGTTCAGGAAAGCTGGGAAGCTGGCTGCCCATTATCTAGCACTTGGGGATATTCAGGAAGTCAAGGTCCATGACATGCTGTTTCACAAGCCTAATAATCACAAAGTGGGATGGATGATAAGAACCGGTGATGGCGTTGCATTTTTAGACACAGTGATTAGAGGGGATTGGGGGAGAGAATATTTAGTAGAATTTGGAGACTTAAGAGACAAAACCAGGGAATGAGAATACCTAGGGGTATCTGCCAGAGTTCTGACAGGAAATGAGCACACTGTAACTGATCAACTTGAAGAGAGTGTAGAATGCAATGGCAGGAGACAGAGGCTAGGAGATGAGAACCAGGGAGGGAGCCATCACGCTGTACAGCTGCAGCTGTGCACCAATGATCACCAGGAGAGCTGCAGCATATCACACTGACTTGAGCCAGCAACACTCTCTCCCACATGCAGACAGTTGCTGAGATGTTAGGCTTTGTGTTAAGTGCTTTTATCTCAAAATAATACTGCTTATAAACAAGCAAGGCAGAAGGAAAATGTTGGAGGTGATAGATCACATATTAGAGCAACCATTTTATGGGAGTATATTTATCTCCAAAATGATCTTTTTTTATGCCAATCACACCTCACCCAAGTGTTTCAACAAATAAACAAACGAAGCAGCATTGGGTATAGTTAGATCATCAATAATTAATCTACTTGAAGTCACTGTGTCAGGGTAAAATGCCTTGGCTTCTGTTCCACTATATTTTGTGCTTTCTGAAACTACCTTATCTGTGTACCAATAAATTCATTAAGAGGAAAGTGGAGTTTGAAGAAATGGAATGGTGCCCCTGGAGTCCTGAGACTGTTCAGGAAAATAAGTGCCACCTGCAAGAGATGTATTCTTCATGCTCCATTCTTTTGCCCACAAGCAAGAAGAATGGAAGAAATGTCAGCCTCCTTTCCTTCCTTTTTTCCTTCCTTCCTTTTTTCCTTTTTTCCTTCCTTCCTTCCTTCCTTCCTTCCTTCCTTCCTTCCTTCCTTCCTTCCTTCCCTCTCATCTCCTGCTAGGATCCTCACAACAGGAACCTGGGAGCCAGGCAGCAGGTGGATATCCCCCATTCAGATCAGGCTGAGGCCACAGAGTAGGTTGAAGATGGGTATATAGTTATAGGGAAAAAAAAAAACAAACAAGCGTAAAGTCATGGGCAGGCATTTGCTGAAGGAGCACCTGTTGGCTGGTGGTCAAGACTAAAGTGACTGGTTTGAGCTCCTAGCAGAGAATATGAAGTGTCTTCACCTTACCAAAGCCCCACGCAGCTGCCTCATGCCTATGCTAAGCCTGCTGCAGGACACAAGCACAGGCACCACAGGTAAGTGGGCACTGAGAGACTTGGTTGTGATTCAAAGAGAAAGGGAGAAAGGGAGGAAGAGAAAGGGAGTAATGGAAGGGGAAAAGGAGAGTGAGACTATGTTTGCAATTCTCTAGAACCTCTGTATTCAGATAAGTGCAGACACTTAGAAAATTCCCACTATCAGAGGTCTCACCTCATCCCACTGCTACCATCAATCTCAGCCTCTTCCTTCGTCTAGTTTCTTGACAAGCCTTGTGCAGGCCTCAGGGCCTTTGCACATGCTTTCCCATGCGTCTGGAAAACCATCCACAACCTTACCAGTGATTATTCAAATTTATTTCTTGTGTTGATCCTACCTCCTGTCTAAGCTTTCCCTCATAAGTCTTTTTGGGGCAAGCATGTCCTAATCTATGCTTTCAGGGCACTCTTTGCCAGTCTCCACACACTGCTTATTTTGTTGTACTCAGTTTTCCTACCACCCCTCAAGATTCTGAAGCCCTTAAGGGCAGAACTGATTGCTTCTGCCTCTGCACTCCTATGCTCAACAGTCAAAGAACAATGCTGGCACTCAGATCTTAGTTGACTGCCTGCAGGGATAAATCAATAAAAGTCACAAAACAGTAGGTGGCAGACTACAGCAGTTTAATTCCTGGTCCCAGCCTCTTTGATATAAGGGAATTCTTCTATAATATACCCCACATTTCTGAGGATGATACAACTACAGAATGAGAGATGTGATGAGCAGCTTACACCCGCAACACACTCAGCAGCTCAAAATGATATTAATTTAATAAATTAAAACACTGGTAAGCCCTTTAACATGTTAGTAGTTATTTGCACAGAGAAACACGGGTCTGTGATTGATTGTCAAACAGAGATGAAACATATCTTTCAAATATTAGTTTGCTTTTTAAACTTTGAGTGTTGATGCAAGTTGCATTTTCTCTCTTAAAATTGAAGAATCAAGAGGGACTAAGTGGTTGTTGACTATCCATCCATGTATTCATATGTCCAACTATCCATTCATCCATCCATCTATTCAGCCATCTATCTGTCTGTCTGTTTATGCATTTATTTATCCATTTCACCATACAGTCTATCCATTCATCTACCTATACATTCACTCATGCATATATATCATCCATCTATTTACTTATCTATCCATCCCATTTGTGTGTTTGTTTGTGTGTGTGTGTGTGTATGTGTGTGTGTGTGTGTGTATACACCCACTTATCCACCTACCTAACCATCCATTTATTGCATCTATCCATCTCCCTTCTTTCCTTCCTCTCTTCATCTTTTGTCCTTCCTTCTTTCCTAAGTGGCAGACACACCACTAGACCTTAGGACTATAGGAACACCTCAGACTATTAACAGATGAAAACAGAAATGAACACATTTTAACATACTCAGTTTAATGTATAATAAACAAATAACAAAGGTGTTGAGGACAAACATGAAGAAATAAATGGCTTATTACAAAGAAATAGAAAGACCACAGAGTCCTGTTAAGAAACCATGAGCATATCCTAAGTCTCAAGGTCATGGGCTTGTCTTTTCTTGAGTCTTACAGTTTAGCTTTGATATTTAGAATTCTGATTCACTGTAAGTTGACTTTCATCACATCCTTCATAGTGCATAACAATCCATACAAAATTGTTTCAAGTGCTCCAACCCAGGTTAGTTGGCAGATTCCAGGAAGGAGGAGCCAGTCATGCATGATCACATGATGAGTCCCGGGCATGGCTGGGGTCAGATGCTGGCTCTGGGCGCACAGTCCATAATTGTGTGGCCAAACTCCCTGCATACACTCCACCTGGATATGTACAGGGCGGGAGGTGGGGGGTTCTTCCTCCTCCGTCCCTCCTCACATATGGCAATATTACACCCTAAGTAAATAAACACATTGAGATAAGCAGCACTTTGAAATGCTATGTGCCAGCTGCCTAGTTGTCTCGGATTTGTTTCTGATTAACCTCAGGACCTATATTTTATCTCAACACCATCCAAGTATTTGTAGGAATCCAGTGTCTTTTTTATACCTGTCTTCTCCATGTAGGTTTTCATTTTATCTAGTTCACTCAATCAAATTCAGTTAGCACTTACTGAGTACTCTGAATCGTCCCGTACTGATAAAAAACTGAATGAAATGACAGAACCCTGAACAGAGGACCAGGGTTGAACAGGGAAGACACACCTAACACTGGCATTGTACCACCTTCCCAAGACTTAACAATAAGAAAAGGAGCTTCAAATATGGATTCCCTCATACCTTGCTCAGTGTTTATTCTTGAAAGATATTACCCATCCTCAGCACAGCTGTACAGAACAGAGAGAAGACTGACCCACTGTTTGGGACATACTGAACACCAGCAGGAACATAAATAGAAAAAGTTCAAGTTCAAGGAGAGACTATTCCCCAAGCATAGGGGAAAGACAGACAACATTAAGGGCATGAAATTCCTGCAGCTTTAAAGATAAGGGTAAACAAGGAACTGACTAGATTCATTATCTAGGCCTCTGAGAATTCAGGTCTATACCACACAGCCAGTAAAGCCAGACAATGAGAAGGAAGAAAAGCACATGCAAATATGCCTTGTTCTGACACATAAACATAAAGTGTCTCCAAACTAAGAGGACTTCAAGTGATTCAGTAGGAGGGTATGGTCTTGGGTAGGGAGGTGGGAAGGCTATGTGGTTCCTTATAATAAAACTTGTATTTCAGGTAATAGAATTGGGTTCTTAGCACTAATGTCATTTTCTGCTAATTTAATGTCCCACGGATTCCTCAGAGTAAGGAAGTTGCTAGCAGAATGCAAATTGAGCCAATTTAAAGAGAAAGAGCCTTTTCTCCAAGCCGGATGTGTTCAAAGGCTGAAAGACAGGGCCAAGCTAGTGGCCCTCCAGGGGAAATATAAGTATGAGGAGAGTTTAGACAGATGCCTCTTTGAATAGTTTAGGAATGGGAGCGTTAACAAATCCTCCAGAGGCAATCTGGGAATGAAGGAGTGTTAGATGTTCCTCTGGGTGGCCTAGGGATGAAGGCTGCTGAGCAGAGGGACAGTGGCTGCTCTGCATTCTCACTGGCGGAAATAAACTCATAAAGATCACTGTGGCACACAGCCGTAAAGCTAACAAAGCACCAGCAGACTCACTTCAAAGAGGCACTTGGCAACACTACTCTCTCCTGGAGCAAAGTATCCAAAACATCCTAGGTACCATGAGCAGGACATGACGAAGGGGTCAGAAATTTAAGGACACAATTGAGGTGCCTACTGTAGAAAGCTCCGCAGAGGTTCTCAAACTTCAGCTTTAGCATCTAATAGATGGGACAGGGCCCTGTATGTCTCTGGTAACTTTCTGGGAGAGTTACATGGAACAGCATGTTTACTGTTCTGTGCAGGATGGAGCCTAACATCTGCTCAAACTCCACAGATGATAAACTGTTGCTGACAGTTGGTTCAAACAAGTAGGGCTCGTATGGGATAGATACCATGCTTTGAGCTCTTTCCATCTTAATTTTCTAGCTAATTCTCCAGGCCTCTCTCTCTACTGTCTCCTGCTTAGTTCCCTAAACCAAACATGCTCAGTTTACAGACAGTCATGGGCACATTATATGAAAAGGGCCCCCAGAGCCTAAAGGCTTCTCCAAGGAGTATTCAGGATTTCATACACCAAGAAGCCCACTGCCTTTATCTATGGTCTTGCTAGTCTAAGAGTGAGCATCAACAGAAGACAAGGACGCCAGGAGTTTTTGCTGAAGGCTGGTCTTGACAGCAAGAAAGATTCAACTCAGGAAGGGAAGAAGTAAACCTTCTGAAACGTTTCCACAGAAGCAGATTCTTAAAGCTTTCCACAGACATGGGTGCAACTGACAGCCCTGAGCTCCACAGAGGCAGCAGGGGGAGGAGGGAGAACAGAAACTAATTAAGCTCCTCCCTGGCTCTGATAAAGAGGAATGTATTTTCCCCAATGAGATGAAGTAGCTTAATTACTGCTATTAATACAGAATCACTGAAAGCCAAAGGCAGGGGCATGCAGGGAGGTGGGGGTGGGGTGAGAGACCTCCAGGGTCTAAGTACAGAAGCAGAAGGGGAAATCCAGAAATACTGAAGACCTAGGGGATATCTGGGAGGTTCAGAAGTCAATACAGGAGCCTGCTTGCTGTAGCTTACACTGAGCATAGCAGGTTTTATATTTTGCTTCCTGGCCTCTAGTAAGATTCCCTCAGCCTGGTTAATTAAGCATATTGGTATCTAAGACCATACCTGCTATCATTCAATGATCTCAACAAACAGACCCCTCTCATCACACCCTCCTCATTATTTCCAATGGCAGAGCTTCGAGATGCCGCCTCTGCCTACACTCTTCTTTACCATATGTGAAGACTCTACCCATGACATAACTTCCTCCTCCTTCCTTTGCTGTCTCAAGATGGATTTGTGCTCCTCTTCCAGGTCCCTGAACACAAGCACACACATTTCCATTAGAGGAAGCAATTTAGGTTGTAATTGTGAGTCTCTTGTAGAGACTACTGTTCTCACCCTTAGCTCTATCATCCCTTCATTCCCTTACCCATTCACCAGTCTTCAAATCCTCATCTGGCTTCCTCCATGGACCCATGACACTCAGAATGAGCAAGTGGAAGGCAGTTACTATCACTTAAGACCCTGAAGAAGATAGCTGCCTTGAGGTCAGAAGATATGGCTTAATCTTACTAGTGTTTCTCACACTATAGCCCACTATCAAGCATAAACAGTAGTTAATTAACTATTACACAATTTTCATGGAGAACAACAAGATACAGGGGGCGAGGGAGGCCTGGGTACCCAAAGGGAACCACAGCATCCAGGAATGCACAAATTTGTCAGGGTAATGGTGAAGGCCCAAATTGTAGGTATTAGTGATGTCAAAGCATCAGAATTTTTCTTAAATATCTCACACTGAAGAAAATAAAAGGCAAAAACTTCAAGCTAGGATAATTTTAGTTGGTCAAGTATTTACCTACCATGCATCAAGCCTTAGGTTATATTCTTTACACTGAATAAAAGAAGCTGCAGCAGCATGGTAGTGCATGCATATAACCCAAGCACTTGAAAGGTACAGACTGGAAGATCAAGAATTCTAGGCCATCAATTGCTACATAAAAGATTCAAAGCTAGCTTAAGCTGAGAGCTGGAGAGCAAGGTGAAAGATTAAGAGCTCTGGCTGTTCTTCTAGAGGACGTGGGTTCAATTCTCAGTGCTCTCTTAAAGGCTCACAAATGTCTGTAATGCCAGGTCCAGGAAATCTGACCCCTCTCCTTGCCTATGGGGGCACCAGACATACCTGTGGTGCATATTCTTCACATTCTGGCAATGTATCCACACACTTAAAATAACTTATAAACAACTTATGTTCCCACCATACCATACTAACGTCCTCGCTCCATCAAGAGCAGTCAGTACACAGGCAGGCTAGGAAGAGGCAAGCCTCATGGTGGGAAAGAGCTCAGACTCTGAGCCAGATGCCCACTGACTGCACCTAGGCCAAGCTCAACCAACACCTAGTACTTCATCTATGACAGAAGCAGGGGTTGGCAGGAGCTGATGCTAGTGCCTGCCTGAGCAATGGTTTTGAAGCACAGTGCAAGCACTCAGAAAGGCCCATATGATAAAGACTCAACATGTACAACTTATATTATCCTATAATAAGGATAGGAAGAAAGTGGGACCTTAAAACCTCTTGTCACAGACATTTCATTCATAAAGGTTCAAGTTAAAAAAAAAAGCAAAACAAAACAAGGCAACTATACAATACAAAGGTCTCTTTCTAATCACCATCTTTATCTGATTATCATCCAGAGAAGCACCTGGGAAGCAAGTCAGGCTGTCTAGGACAAAGGCTGGACCAGAGAGAAAAAGAGATTCCTCCTACTCATCAAGGAGCCCTCAGAGGAGGTGTACCTAGGAGAGTGATGCACAGCATGGAAATATTTATCCCCATACCACTCACCTGAGTGCTCATTCAAAACGTGAGACTAAGCTGTGGCTGAGATGCTTGAGTCTCTCGAGAACTGTCACTTTATCAGCTTCCTCCAAACAGGCTCCCACGTGCACCCTGAAAAATCCTCCTGCCCACATGTGCACACAGTCATTTCTGAACTGGAAAATCTAAACAATCCATAAACCCAAATCCCCCCCACAGTGTTTTGTGTGGGTCACAAATAGCCACAGCCTTCTGGGAAATATCAGTCATAGCCTGGCTCCTTGGAAGGTGAGGGAAAAGAAAGGTTATCACCACTGTTCAAAGTCCCTGTCTCTCTTCAAAGACTGATCCTAGTTATTGATAGAAGAATGACAAACGGCATGCAATTCCAAGATGAGAGCAGGAAATTTTGCAGTTTGAAACTGCCAAAGCACTCCTGGAGAACTTTCAATCAGTACATTTCTCATCCAGGGTGAAATAGAAGGAAATAACAAATTGTCCCAACTTCTATGGGAAATAAAGCAAAGCAAGAGGAAGCTATCAAAGAGAGGTGAGAGCTAGAATCTAGCTCATTCAAGAGGTGAAAGAACCCAAGCCAGACTGCAGCTGACACATAGTCCTGATTAAATTTTAGCACCTTACTCCTTAGCTCTCAAACCTGAACCAGTTACTATTTCCATTTCCCTCATTGCTAAATAAGAATGTGTCTAGAGCCAGCCTGGCGTGGTGGCGCACGCCTTTAATCCCAGCACTGAGGCAGAGGCAAGGAGATCTCTGTGAGTTCGAGGCCAGCCTGGTCTACAAAGTGAGTCTAGGACAGCCATGGCCATACAGAGAAGCCCTGTCTCGAAAAACAAGATGAAAAAGGAAAAGAAAGGAAAGGAAAGGAAAGGAAAGGAAAGGAAAGGAAAGGAAAGGAAAGGAAAGGAAAGGAGGAAGGGGAAGGGGAAGGGGAAGGGGAAGGGGAAGGGAAGGGAAGGGAAGGGAAGGGAAGGGAAGGGAAGGGAAGGGAAGGGAAGAAGGAAGGAAGGAAGGAAGGAAGGAAGAAAAGAAAAAATGTGTCTGGGTCTTACAAGGCAGCTCTAAGAAACAAAGGAATTGAAGAAAGCCAAGGAGTGTGTGTGTGTGTGTGTGTGTGTGTATACACACGCATTAAGTGTGTGTGTGCAACTCTGAATGTAGGTATACATGTACGTGGAGGCCACAGGTCTTTACCACATATCTTTCTCAGTCACTATCTGCCTTACTTTATTTTCCTTTTTTCATTTTCTATTTTTGAGATTGTGATATATTTATTCCACACAGAAATGAAACACCCTCTCCTTTTCCCATCATGCCATTAACTTTTTTTACATAAACATTGATCTTATTACACAAAATACAATAAACCACATATGGCAAGAAGAACCACGAAACAATCAGGAATTATAAACATGTTACATTCATAATTTTTTGGCTATTTGAATTTGGCAACCTTAAAGAAAACATCTTTCCTATCTTGATAAGTCTAAAATTCCAAATGAAAATCATTATCTAACATATCTCTTCATTATCAATTTAAAACATCTATCTAGACCTAAGAACATCTTACCCCCTAAACAACTAAGCTTAATTGTAAAACTAAACTATCTGGTCTTCAAACCCATCAGAGACTTGAAAAGGAATAAAACTTAATTATCTGAGTAAACTGGAAGTGCAGGTTAGCAGCTTCCAAAATGGAAAAACGAGAGGCAGTTTACTTCCTGAATCCCAAACTCTCTATAATGGTGAAGTTTCATGTTCAGCCTTCTGGCCCACTATATCTGACAGACATATTTGTAAGGCAGGAACTATCGAGAACTTGCTTACTCTGTCTTGGCAGAGTTTGGCCATTGACTTTGCCTGCATCCAAGCTTGCCCATTTTTAGGCAGAATTCCTTCTGTGGCAAAAATGAGGGCATTTTGCCTAGTGGCTGGTTTGCCACATTTGAAGCCATCTCCATAAGGAGGTTCTTTGATGGTCATCATTTTCTTTGAGGGAGGCTGGGTTTTGCCAGGAGTTAACCCTGTTGTCTTGTTGTCAAAGAATCTTTAAAATAATAAAAATATCTTTAGATGCCATATTCTGTAGGTCTCCTACATAAGCGGATATTAGCTACATAATACAGGATAACCACACTACAATACAGAGACCATGTATGATGTGGACCTAGACCCTATGCTCAGATGTAGTAGATAGGCAGCATACTCTCATTGTGGGTCCCACAATATGGGGAGTAGTGACTACTTCTGACATGGACTCTGGCCCCCCAACATGTTCACTTCCCCCTGGCAGGGTGGTCTTGCCAGGCCACAGAGGAAGAAGGCACAGGTGGTACAGATAAGACTTGATAGGCTGAGATCAGATGTTAGGGGAGTGGGGCTTCTCTTTCTGAGGATTAGGGGAGGGAGGGAAAAGGGGTAAGGGAGGGAAGGGAGATTGGGAGGCAATGAGTAAGGGGGCTACAAGCAGGATATAAAGAATTCCAACTGCAAAACATGCAGATAACTTATATTGCTAGTCCCACTACATGGAAATAGCTCTGAGACTGGCTAAGACATGAAAGGCTATGGATAGACAATGCTTCTTGTTGGTCACAGAATCCCTGTGGCTTATTATTAGATGCCATTCTCTGTATGGAATGAGTTAAGATTTACAGATATCTTTCTTCTGCTCATACAAAGAGCAGAGAACCAGCCTTAATTGTTCTGTGCATCCTGAACACCTCATACATTTATAATTCCAGAACTGTATAATGGTTGTTTTCAGAACAAAAGAGTCTGCCTTACTTTTGAGAAGGGAGTTTTCATTGACCCTGAGCTTACTAATTTGGCTAGACTAGTAGGAATCATCCTATCTCCACCTCACTCCCCGGCCCCAAGGGAGCAGATACAGTTCTCCATGCCTGGCTTTTTACATGGACTAGGTGCTGGGTTTCAAATGCAGGGCCTTGTGTTTCCATGGTAAGTGCTGTCCCAGCTAAGCCAACCTCCATCCCTGCCGATAACAGCTTTATTTCTGGCATCTATTGAGTTTCAATGCCAGGCACTGAGCAAGGCAAAGGACCCAAAAGAGACTGAGAAAAGTAAACAGAGTTGATTGTGCACAATTCTGGCTTCCTTGTCTACAAATTCAACCAAGCAAAATTAAAAAAAAAAAAATACTGAAAAAAATTACTATGTACCAAAATGCAGAGACTTTATTTTCTGAGCATGTTTCCCTGAATCAGGCAGCCTAACAATAATTTTAGCATTTACCTTATATTAGATACTATTTATTATAAGTTATTTGGTGATGACACAAAGACCATGATGGGGTAACTACAGGTTAAAGCAGGTGCTATGTATGCCATTTCATATAAGGAATGGAACATCAACAGAAGAAGAGGAGACAATGAGGAATCAACACCCTGCTACCACCAAAGGACATGTGGTGGACTCAAGAATAAGTAACAGCCATGACTCACATTGAGCAAAACGGCTCTGAAGAGAGTTCTTAAGAATTATATAGAGTAAGCAAGCCATTATCAGCCTAGGTGATACCTAGGTGACCGTCTTATAGGACAGGACTGACTCATGCTCCTCTAACCTATGCACCACAGGATGCAAAGGAAGAAGCTCTGCATAGAGAAACAAGGGTAGGGAGGCCAAGGTCTCAGTCAAGCTTTGCCTATGGCCTGCCTAGTTGCCTGAGCACCTTAAGCTCTTCTCCTCCAGTCATCAGCCATCCCACAAGAGAATACTCGACTATTCCTTCAATCTGTGTGGCTGGCCTCCCGTTTCTACGTGGTTCTTTTCTGACACACTACTTGTCAGTGAGATATGCTCAGTCTGTCCAATTAAACCAGTACATCCCATTCCCATGTGTGGCCAGGCCCTTCACCCCATCACTGGGGCACCATCATGCCACCATGCTTTAGTTACTATTGTCTTGTCACCAATCAGCACAGCATAAGTGTGTCCATTCCCCATATCTCTCCATCCATTAGGAGATAAATTTAATGAGAAACAGGGACACTCTTGGGTGTGAGGGCTCTATTCCCAGGCTTGCAGTGATATCTCACTGTGTTTGTTAAATAAAGAACCTTGGGAGATCCAATTCATAGTCCTGAAGCTTAGTGGCTGAATCAGAAATAGATATTCACCATAAGAGGTGGAAAGTAGTATCCTTTCCACAGGGACCAGGAAGCCCATATTCAATAGTGGATCACTATATAAGCAGGGCCAGCAGGAGGCTTCCATCATCTCAAGCTCTGACTACCATGACAGGTTGTGCTCCAGGAAGGAAATTCAGATGCCTATGAAATGAAGCCTGCATTGTGCTCTGCTGGAGCCAAAGAACAGAGCAGCCATGCTCTAAAGGCCACCACAGTCTGCAAGGAGAGACCTGGCATCTCCAGGAATTTTAAGACTAACTTACACTCCACTGACATGTTGAGGCAGTTTTGCTTGAGAACATGGACAGAATAGTCTAAGGAGACCTGAAATGAGGTTGGTCCAACTCTCTGTGAGGCATGAGGGGCTCTTTTGCATCCCATTAATCAGTAAGCAACACTCTTGATTTTGGAGATGGAAATTATGGCTGGGATAATTGACCTATCAGCTGAGGATGAAGAACATTTCAAGTGAGGACTAGAACTAGATATGATGAACAGCACCATCAAAGGTTTTGTCATACTCTAAAGTTCTCACACAGCTGGCCCTTTAAGTAGAGTACTATAATTTTCTCCAAACATGGCCGCTTGGCTTAGGAAGCTGCAGCTTGGTGAGCACAAAGGTCCAGAGTGGTATATTTACTCATATGTAAAACAAAAGGTTATGGGATTAGGTGGGTTAACTCTTGTGTGGAGGGAAGACCATTAATAAAAAAACAGAAAAAGAAGCTGATACCCCCTTGAGAATTCTTGGGACGAGAATGCTGAAAATTGACAGCATAGACCTGCAGCCCTTAGTCCAGTGACCTAAATTTGTTAGCATGATCCTGATGTTCATGAACAATATTTGCTGGAAACTGCATAGCTTATGCTAACTTTTCAACAGTACACTGGCCAGTCTCGACTGTATCCCTGAATACAAAACAAATCACAAGAAACTGCAAGCTAATTGACAAGTACTCTGGAGGGGACACCTTCCTTGTTGGCCGTATCTAGTTATGTAGTTACCATCCACTCTGTTATCCTTTGCATGGTACTCAATAAACTATTTCTCCTTTTCTAGTCTAGTCTAGTCTAGTCTATAAGTCCCATTTTCCCCACCAGCCAATCTCTTCCCCAGTACCATGGGGACTCCATAGTACTGTTGTTTACGTTCCCTGCAGACTTTCTTGCCTTCCTTAAAAGCACAAGAAGAGAAAATAGAACAAAGGTTTGTCCAGCGCCCATCGTTGCACAGCTGGTGGGTTATGTAGACTTCATAACAACTGTTATGAACTGTTACGAGCACAGAGATGAGCACTTTGTGTGTGCATTGTCACCCTATGATGGTAAAAGTATCACTGATCCAAACTTAGTTCTAACTGTTCTTCTGAAGCATTATTTACCCCATCAATAAGCCCTCATGTAGTTTTCAATGGTCTCATCTGTTTAGGGTGCCCGTCTGCCTGGGTGATTCTTAATGTCTTTTTCTGTTCTTAATTGTATGAGCCCACAGCAGAAACAAAATGTAAATTTCATTAAAGAAATAATTGAATTTTCTGCTTCTGTTGGCTTATAATAATCCTGCTAGCCAGAGAACGTGGTATGGCCTTTGCACCCAAAATAGCCCCTTATCACGTGTCTTATTTGTCTTGTCATTGTCTGAAACTTGACAAGGATGACTTTGAAATGACATTTCCCAATTCCTTCTGTGTGTCAAGTGCTTGAGAGACTAGAGCATACAGGATCTTTTCAGACAAGGTCAAAGTCTTCTTTACGCACTAGTTGGTAGCATGGATCAAACACTTTAACAGCCCTGAGCCTCAATATCTTCCTCTCCAAAGCATGAAGTGCACTGAAGAATAAATAAGATATTTCATGGAATGACAACAGCCCAGCACCATGTAGATGGCAAACCAAAAGTTTCAAGCTCAGAGACTAACTAAGCCAGGCAGGGTCAACAATGGCATAATCAGACATTAAAAGCTTTTACCCTAATTCTGTTCTACATAAAACAAAAGTTAGGGGTAATCCAGAGAATGATAGAGGAGAGAGATCGGGGTTCATAAGCTAGGGCATCCTACACCCTCAAAGAAACAGCTACCACTCAATCCCAGCTGATGGCTGCAACCAAACCATGAGGGTATAGGTTTGCTAGCTCTATCTATTTTTGTTATTTTGGTATAAGGAATGCCACACATCCTAGGTCTTAGTAGTGGTTTCTCGAGATTTAACCATTAGCAATGAGTTTTTTTAAATGGCAAAAACAGAGAGCAGGACAAACTTAACACTACTGTGGACCACATGCAGGCAAACTCTGATTTAGGAGCCAGAGATGGAAAGAGGTTGCTGTGATTCTGATGATGCTGAGAGTTTGAACAGTGCACATCCTTCTCAGGTTTTCACATTAACTACAGTAAGCATGTGTTTTCCTTCCCAGGTAGACATGTGATTACTGACTTACGTACATGACAACATGCATTAACAAATACAGTTCAATATTGATGCCAGGGAATAACATTGTTCTAATACTAACGAAAGGGATCCCATTGCTGATAGGAATGTTGGTCTCATTTCAAACTGATGAAAACACTCATTCAGAAGCAAGGATTTAGGAATAAATTTCTGATGTGGAAGTCAACGCTGTGATCAAGTCCTCAGTGAGGGTAATGCATGCCAAAAAGGAACAAAGCATGCACACTTAAAGCAGAAGTGTTCAACATCAATCCCCCAATGAAAAGTTCTATACTAAAATAGCATTTGAATTTCAAAGTTAAACAATGACACAGACTCATGAATCCCAAAGGTCAATAAAATCCCTGTCATCTTGCAGAATGAAAATTATATAAAATCACTTCTAATTCAACTGCATACTTCTCTCTCTCTCTCTCTCTCTCTCTCTCTCTCTCTCTCTCTCTCTCTCTCTCCCTCTCCCTCTCCCTCTCCCTCTCCCTCTCTCTCTCTCTCTCCCTCTCTCTCTCCCTCTCTCTCCCCCCTCACCGTGTGTGTGTGTGTGTGTGTGTGTGTGTGTAAGGGATTGCATGTATGCACATATAAGTGTGGATGGCAGAGGACAATAGCCTTGTTCTTTCCTCAAGTTTTGCCCACTTTTTGAGGCAGGGTCTTTCACTGGCCAATCCTTGTCCAGGGAGCTCGGCCTGTCTCTGATTCCCATTTCACCATGACTGAGATTATAAGCTTACACCACCAACGAGCATTGTATGCGCATTCTGGTGATGCAAACTGAGATCCTAACACACTTGTCACACAAGTGCCTGAAGGAGTGAGTGCTTGATTTGCATAGGCTTTTTAAATAAAGAAATAACATACACAGCAAAGTAATTACATGAAGTGCAAAATATTTAGTAAATTATCACAAAGTGGCAAACCTGTATAGTTGCCACACTGGAATTGAACACAACAAGGAAACTTGAAGCTACTAAGGGTTTTTTTTTTCAATACATGCATATACAAATTTATTGCCTTTTTTCATCTTAACTCAGCACTTCTCATGTACTGAGGCCATAACTCTGACAGTGTGAGAACAAAATGAGTATGCTGTAAAAACTACCATGCCTCTCTTTCTCATTCTCTACAGTTTCATGGACAGAAGATTCATTCTTGCTATAAACATAAGCAATATCAGCTTAAAGGCAGCACCTCAAAGCTTTCCGCTAGCCTGTCCAAACTGGGAGCACCACTATTCTGTTTGTCATATTATTAAGCACAATGAGAATTGATTGAACAAAAGGTGTGTGATCTGCAATAGTTATATAATCAAAATTTTGAAGTGGTTAGCAAATAGGTAATATATACAATATAGATACTAGGATGCTTCATATCCTTGGTAAGGCAAAGCAAAGACTATCACACTGTATCACATTTCAAAACTGATGATATCTAGTTAAACAGTGTATTACCATGTAGCAGTGGTTAGCCTGGAACTCAGAAAGAGCCACCTATCTCTGCCACCTGAGTACTGAGAATTTATGGTATACTGATAGTATAGCCTATTTAATATTTTCAAAGTGGGTTCTTGGGAGTAATTAAAACTATGAATAAGATACCTTTAAGTCATAGAAAAGAAGTTTTCTGATTTTGTCAGACTCCAAGACTCTTCCAGGGAAGAAAGTAAACACATACTTCTGGGTCATTTTCTCTACTCTATAGCAGGGCCAAAAGCTGTGTACAGGAAAAAGAGAACACCTCAGCAATCATCTCAGAACTCATAAAATAGTGGGACTCCACTACCTTAACGAAATTCTCCTTAGCTCATGGCACCTGCAAATGCATTATGTGTCCTACAACCTGGAAGTTGTTTAACACCAATCCTTTATTTTCACATTCTCATTTTTTGGGGGGAGGTGGGGAAGATTTTGCTCAAGCTCAACACTAATTCCTATTATGTATTAGTTAACAAATCTTTTCATTCCTGTCTCGGTTTAAAAAAAAATCAATGTAGCTTTTATATTATACTTTCCATTTCATTTTGCATTTAGTATCCTGTGTTCATATATAAGGATACACAGTTCATAATATGCTTAGGAAGTGACACATTTAGGTCATTGGTGAGAGGGCCAAAATGGACTTTGCTGCTATCAAAGCTGCCACAGAGACCAGTCCCAGGGAGAGTGAAGCCATGTCTTGTGGAGTCTGCATACAGGAGAATCTGAAAGCATCCACAGGCTGTGGGATGGGGTGTTACACATGAAGCTGTGCAATCAGTCACTCTTGGGCAAGCTCTTATTTACTACTCCATGACCCCTGTCTCACAACCTATGTGTTCAGACATAACAAATCTTAGTTCGCACTCAAACTTTGCAAAATGATCAGATACCAGGACCTTTGGCCTTTCTGTTGAAATTTACTGGGATGGCTGCCAAATACACTCAGTTGGGAGGCTTTTACCTCTGTAAGAATAGAAGGAGCAGTCATCAGAGGTTTTAAGAATGCAAAGTGTTAGTACAGGCTGAAATCAGCTCAGAAATAAGAGTACTACACATGTTCAAGATGATGGTTATAAATGACCTGGACTTTGCATGCTCTGGAGACCTCTGCCTTCAAGTAACACCCACCCATCTCTGATCAAGGGAAGCTGGTTAGATGCAAACATAATGAATGCCTTAAAGTCTCTTTCTTCCACAAGATCTCAACTCACTAAAAGCTGAACACTTGCACCAAGGATGCAGAAAAGAAAAACCACAACTGCAAATAAAATCCACCAGACTCAGGAGAGAAAGTAGATCTGGGGAAAAGTACGGTCTCAATTCAAATGAAGGTGTGCCTAGGCACAACCACTTAAGTGTAAGTGTCAACAGTCTAAGAGACACAGTGCTGTGCCCTGGGGTATCAGTATCACAGATGCTCACAGCACCAGGAACTAGGAACTCCTATCCCTTACCCCCAGACAGAAGGACTCTTCAGAAAATTCATACTAATTCCAGAGAGGAAGCAGATCAGTTCAAAGGCATTCTTAACTACAGCAAGTATGTGGCTAACATCAGGTGCATGAGACCTTGCCTCAAAAAAATGAAAGAGAAAAAAGAGCAAGTGCAGTAAATATACAGAAGGAAGAACCCTTCACCATGGGCTCACAAAGAGTTAACATTGGGATGGGCACTAGAAGCAGGACTATGAGTCAAACAGGCCTTCTCTACAAGAAACTCAGAGGCATGCAGTTGCAGATCTCATAAGAGCAAATGTTATTTGCTGTATGCTGGTCACAGTATCTCCACATGGGATCAGACATTAAGGGGCAAGGACAACAAACACAAATACTGAAGGTGCTATTTGAGAAGCCTATGAGCAAAGAACTATATACAGGGCAGAAAGAGGAGAGTGAAACTTAAGAAACAAAGTAGTTTCCCCAAAGTGGTCAATGAGGCAGCAGAACCCCAATGCACACAAAAATGGTGAGTTTCAGGGAAAAGGAAGGGAATAGCAAAATCAATGTGAGGATTCAGTTCAACCAGGAGACAGCAGAGAAATCTGCTGGCACCCAGGGCCAGGCAGGGGCATGTATACTCACTCCTTCACTTAGCAAACATTTGAAGACCAACACTGAACATTAAGATTACTTCTTACCAGATGGTGTAACAGGTGCTACAAGTCAGCACTAGACACGTGTGATAGCAAGAAGGAAAACAAGAAGCTGTGAGTAAGAAGGGGAAGCAGAGTGGGTGAGAACAGGCAGCCTAATGGAAGGTCATGAGCACTGAGGCTGAGATCCAGAGATCATAGTCAAATGGACTGAGAAGGCAAAGAGATGGTGATAGGACCACAGATGTCTGAGGAAGGAGCAGAGCACAAGACAGGCTTTGAAGGAGCCCAGGGTGGCCACAGAGGATGAGAAGATACCAGGAGATGGGGCAGAGGAACTAGAGCAAAGAGCGAAGTGGTACCCTGGGGTGACTGTGGATACTCTCTGGAAGGAGACAAGAAACATAAAGGGTAACAGACAGGAAAAACAACAACAACAGCAGCAGCAGCAGCAAAATCATCTGCAAGAGGCCAAGCACAAGGTGTGACATTTGAGGAATAGCGGATATGAGTTATGAGGGGGAGTAACTGGGTCAAGACAGGCAAGGGCTGGAAATGCTGTCTCACAAGGTAGAGGAAGAAATGAAGATTAGCCATTGAAGTAAAGGGTTAAATAAGCAAAGAAAACAACCCCCAGTTAGCATCTTCCTCCAGAAGAGCTCCATGCTAGGTGGTCTCATGATTAGAACTGGCACTCTTTATGAATCGGTTCTTGATCCCATAAAATTTAAGAACTGATCCTGGTTCCATTCTTAGAAGCATATGATGGTAAAAGCGTCTCCTTTTCCTATATAGTTCTTCCTAATTATGAAAGACTCTTATGGTTTACAATTCAGTTTTGTCAGACTTTCAATATAATACGTTTGTAGGTAGAATGTTAGTATGGCAACCAGTGGGCTTCATTTTGACAATATTATTTCATGTTAGGGAGACTAAAGCTAAAGGAGGGGAGGGACCATGCTCCAAGTACCCAGCTATGCCTGGCTAAGCTGACTTCACATCTAGGATGCCTGAATCTACTCTGTGCTCTAGTCCCATTGCGCCACTCCCGGTAATCAACTAACTAATCAGACTGCTAAACCTGAGCATTGAAGCATCTGCAGCTCAGAGGAGATTCTGGACTCTGCTCTCAGGAGACCCACTCAAATTAATCAGAGTTGGAAAATAAACAAGCCCAATGAAAATATGAATCATACTTCCACAAATCCATGCAGCATGTTATCTATGACACTGCCTACTACAAAGCTAAAGCCTTAAGGGTATCAGTCAGTGGGGTGTAGGGAGCACTAACTGAGAGAAGAACATATGTATGCACAGAACCCACTGGTATCTGCAGCAACAGATAGCATCCACCATGGAAAGGTGATTTTTGACTCCTGGTGGCCATTCAGCTTCCTCCAGAGTCTAGAGGTCTCACTGCCAGGTCAGAAAGTTCATCTTAGATGATCACCACTATCTTAGAATAAACTTTGGCTTCCACATCTCTCCTAGGAGCATTTGACAGCCTTCCTGGACAGCTCTTTACAGCCATACACAGAGCAATCTTCATTATGAGGGGTTTGACACCTGACATCTGGCCACATCTCTGGCCAAAGTTAGGAGCCACAAGAGCTGCCCTTATTTTGTGTCCCAGTGACAGCCCTGACTGCTGAATCTGAT
This sequence comes from Acomys minous, assembly GCF_964271855.1. Taxonomy (NCBI): domain Eukaryota; kingdom Metazoa; phylum Chordata; class Mammalia; order Rodentia; family Muridae; genus Acomys; species Acomys minous. The sequence goes on along the minus strand of NC_140496.1, from coordinate 53,692,508 downwards.
CCTTTGAGCCTCTGTGCCTCTAGGGTAAACATTCCAACTCCTTCCGCTGCTTCTTATAGAACCAACTTGAGCTAACAATGTCATTCACCTGTGTCTTCCTAACCATGCTGCCTTCTCTTATAGACTATTTTTTACAGTGGAAAGCCTAGAAATAAATGCCACAGACCAACTAGTGCTACGAAAGTGCATATCCATACACAGTCATTATCATCTGCCTAGACATTTTTGCTACTGTGCTCATGTCACTTAGCACCCAGCGAATGCAGTTTTTTGAGTCAGAGATTTAAGTTTATTCTTAAGTACTATGATGATAGCTATAGCACCCAGCCACTACCTAAATATTACCTTTATCCTGACATTTCTCATAATTTCCTAAACAGTCTTGAAAATCATTCTGTTAAGGATTCTAGGCTGTTAATCAGCTATGGACTGACCAGGTTTTTTTGATGCTTCTAATGGGTCTTTAAGCTGGTACCAAATCATAACTACAGATAGCTACAAGCTTCCTACAACCTAGATCTCCTCATTGCCATTAGAGGATGTTTTCCTTACCAGTCTGTGACGAGAAAAAATATATTATAGGGTTCGAGGGAAACTACAAAGCACCAAATTCTTCCCTAGCCTCTGACTACAGTGATTGTGTTTTGTGTGTTGTGGTTTCAAGGCAAATAACCATAAGTAATCCAGTGAGATGCACTGCTCTGTAATTAGGAAGAAAAGAAGTATAAGATGCAAGCCCTAAATGTCCTCCATCTAGGAAGAGCTATCTGCAGAGAAGTTAACCAAACAAATGGACAAAAACCTAGCCACACAAACATCATCTAGCAACTTGAGCCAAGCCTGCCTGCAGCAAAGACTGTCTTGAATCCCACTGTATTAACTACTTATATTAGTTACTTATCTTGTTACTGTGGTTAAACATGTGACAAAAATAACCTAAGGAAAAAACAGTTTAACACAGATCAGTTTACTTAGATCCATCGTAGGAGGGAGATATGGCAGCAGAAGTTAAAGGCAGCTAGCTGGTCACACTGCATAACAGCAAAGAGATGAGTGCTGGTGTTCGGCTTTTTTTTTTTTTTTAAATTCATCCTAAGACTCCAGACTTCTGGATGGTGCCACCCACATTAAGAGGAACTCCCTCATAGACATGGCAAGGGGCTTGTCCCCTAGGTGATTCTTGATCTTGTGAAGTTGGTAATCACTAAACCATGTTGTTAATAAATTATTTTTTATTCCAAAATCAATTCAGATGGATTTGTAATATTGAGCACAGATAAAAATTCTAATAGTAGTGTTCCCCAGTGTTAGAACTTGCATGCCACAGTACCAACTTAACAAGAAAGGGATGCAGTAGTACAAATGAATGGCAGTTAAGGCCCAGATTCACAGGTGGTAAAGGTAGCGAGAACAAGTGACTATTGAGCGCTCATCTTTAAGTAGAACACCAATTTCATCTCCTACAAGGCTCAATGAATCCCATGAAAGAGGAATTGGAAAGAACAAAACAGCTGAAGAATAGAAAGAAGGGCCATGAACAGCAGTCTTATGGGCTTGACACTCATGAATGCATAACAGCTACAACCATCTACACAGAGACCACACAAGACCGAATCAGTAAATTCATTCACAGATTGGGGAGGGGCTCATGTGGCCACCATGGAGTGTAGCTAATGACAGATGAAAGCTCTTAGAGGAGAGGAAATCATTAGTGTCACTGAAGCAGGCTCTGGTAAGTTATTCATGCTCCAGTGCAGAGCCTTTTACCCATGCTCACGGCATTGCTGGTTAAAATCAGTCTGTGAAAACAAAACAAAACAACAACAACAAAAAGATACAAAAGTGGGATGAGGACTTGGTAAGAGGAAATGGGGGTTGGTGGAGATGAGTAGACAATAAGACAATAATTCTATACATGTACAAAACAAAGAATACATTTTTAAAAACAGAAACAAAATTCTAAAACATCATTGTATAAAGATCATGTGGTAACTAGTAAAATTCCTTGCTAAACTACAATACCTGCCTGAAGTCCTAGTCTACAGTGTAGTATCAGAATAAAACCCTGAACTCCTGACTGGCTTGGAGGTCTTGGCCAACTCAACAAAGTTTTTATCTTGCATGCTTCCCACCTTTAGAACAAGGACATTCACTGAATTATAGGTAAGTTGTTGTTTAAAAAGAAAATTCTGTACAATGTATGGCACAGATATTGTAATAATACCTGCTGTTGATATAGTCAATGTCATCATTGTCTTGTTAACATTATTGTGCTAATTTTAAAATACTTTTTCTAATTCTTTTGAAAATTCATATACATATACAATGTGCCATGATCATATCTACCTCAACTCTCCTTCCTATCCTAACCCCCTGCAGATTATTTACTATTACAAATAGATTTGCTATATTACCAAATGCCTGTTTTGCCATTCATTATTATTTTTCTTCGATTTGGTTTGTTGTGCTTCTATGTGCTATGTTGTTCTGTGCTGTGCTGTGCTGCACTGTGCTCTGCTCTCCTCTGCTCTATGGTTTGTGGTAGGGTTTGGTTTTGTAGTGGTACCATTATGTTAAGCTGCACTAGGCTAGAACCCCAAGTTCTTCTGCCTCAGGCTCCAGAATACTGGGACATCAAGCACATACTCTATGCCTAGTCTTCTTTTCACTTCTGGAACTGAACTAGCCCTGGATATCTCTGCTTCTTCTCTAGGGCCCCTTTCACTTTGACTCAGCTGAGAAACTTTCATCCTCGCATTGCCAGGATCACATCAACTCACCAGTTTCCCTATGACCTCACTGCAGAAAGGAGTCACTCACTGCCAGAGCTGTTTAAATGAAAATCTCCCACCAGTCCAGGGTTGTGGCTAAGATGAAGGGGACAGTGAAAGGGTTGTGACACTGTGGTCTTGCCATGGGCTAGTGACCTAAAATTACCCCCATTCTGGAGTTCAGACAGATGCTCATCTGTGAAGAGCACTTGCTACTCTTTCAGAGGACCCAAGTTCAGTTCCCAGCAGCCCACATCAGGCAGCTCACAAGGATCGGCAACTCCAACTCCAGGGAAATCTGGCACCTCTGGCCTACTTGGGCATCTGTACTCATATGCACACACTCATATGCAGATACACACACTTCCACATAAATTAAAAATAATAAAATAATTATTTAAATAAAAACCAATCACCCCTGTTCAGCAAGTGGATAGCTCTGTCATCTTTATACTCAGCCTCGCTAACCCAAGCTTCAAACATAGAGCCAAGCTCCTAATTAAAAGGTAGCCTTGAGCTGTCGATAAAATTATGCACAAAGGAAATGTTCAAAAGCACGGTAGTGGCTTTGTTGAGACAGACTGTCATGCATGATATTTTTTTTCTAATTCAAGTGTGGGGCAAATTAAAAAAGAAAGTCTAAACATCTACATCACCATTGCCTCCCTACCTGAATCTGAGAAACAATCACTAACAATCAAGAAAACTGTTGGCTGAAAAAATCATGAGGTTTTACTTTCCCATTCATTCCTGCAAAATGGGAGCAATAATCATTTGCTTTTATTTGTTCAGGGAAGGCCATTCCTATGCCCCATCCCCAGGCTCTCTTGTCACTGTGACAGATCATCTTTCATCCCCAGCCATAGCCTGACAGCTCCCACAAACTTCTCCCCCAGCACACACCACTGTGGCAATGATTTGTTAACCTGTCTGTCTCCTACAGGAGACAGTGTATGTCTAGATCTGTTATTTTTGTATTCTCAGCACTAGGTTTACTGAGGATGTCAACCAGCAAGAAAAGATTCAATGTGTGAACAAACAAATGACTAGAGGGATCAATAAATGCAATATCTGGCTTCGGGAAAGCAAAGCCATTCACAAAGCTTCATCCTCCTCCTGTTTTTACACCAAGACCATGTGACTAAACAGGCTTCAGCCAATTGTCTACCTACCCCCCTGACACTGCAGAAACTTCTATTTTAGTTTCAGTCTAGTTTTTCTTTCATTCGTCACCTTTCTTACTTCCTTCAACTGACTATGTGATGCTAGAAGTCATTTCTTATAACAAGCAATACAAACGCAAATTTTTACACAAGGAACACTATGGCCTCCAGCCTGTTTCTAGGCCTCTGTAACAGCCTTGTTCCCTTGACCTCCCAATTTTGCTTCCACTTGGCTTTTGTTCTTACCTTCAAAGCTTCCAGCAAACAAGTAAATCCACGTGATGGCTGGTATACAGAGCAGAGTCAAAGAAGCAGCCAGGAATTTCCGTCTCCCTCTGCAGATTCCCAGCATCCTCTCAGAAATGACAATCTCTAATTCCAGCGTGGTGTCTTTGTGCAAAACTTGAAGTCCTCAGCATCCCTCATAATATTTTCTGGAAGGAAAAAGAAAAGAGAAAGAGCTAAATCTCATCATGATGAGCAAGCAGACGGAGGCAAACTGGGGAAAAAAAACTCATAGATCCTAAAAATAGATTCCCTGGCCCATGCTCACCTTTTTTCCCAAGAGATGACAGATAAGGCTATAATCTTGTATCTGTCAAAACTGAGACACTTAAATAAATGATGAGGTCTATAAGGGAAGTTCTCTGTCACACAACACACACACATACACCCACTTAAAAGAATACTTAGCTAGAATCTACTATAAACAAAGAACTATCGAAGCATGATAACAAAGCTAAGACATAGGCTAACTTCAAAGAACATAGTGACCAATTAAAGAACATGATCCCCCAAAATGTGACAATTTCAATTTATATGGCCCACTGATGAAGGAAAGAAAAAAGCAGCAGCTGAGCCATTTGTGGTCAACATGGCATGCAGCTCCTGTGTTCCTCATAGAGAGAATCATGAAAGGCACCTAAGGCACACGTAAATAGGGCACAAGACGAAAAGATTAGTTAGATCACAACACAACTTGTTGAAACTGGTCTGTGCTCAACTGAGAAGGTAAAAATATCTCAACTGGGACTCTGCATAGTTCCCCACTATGGTAGATCCAGAAAAGATAGAAACAATGAAAATGTATTGAGAATGGACAAGAATTAACCACTTGGACTGGGATAACTGATTCTTAGACTAGAAAACAGTAGTGATGGCTTAAAAGAAGAGAAACAAGGTCGACAAGGATGGAGTAGATATTTCATCTTAGCATATAATATGCATGTATATATGTATGTATGCATGTTTGTATGCATATATACAAACACACAGTGTCCCTCTCTTCCTGCTGCATGCTGGTCCTAATATAGAACTCTCAGCTACCTCTCCAGCACTCTGTCAGCCTGGGTGCTGCCATGCATCTCATCATGCCAATAATGGACTAAACCTCTGAACAGTAAGCTAGCTCAAAATAAATGCTTTCCATTACAAGAGTTGTTGTGGTCATGGTGTCCCTTCACAGAAATAGGACACTGACAAAGACAGAGGTTGGTACCAGGGACTGGCTATTGTTGCATTTGGCCTGATTGTGCTTCGGTTTGGAGAAATGTATGCTGTGTGATTTTGGATTAGGGAAGCAGTTGAATGCTTTAAGCTGGGCTTAATGGGGCAGTCTGGCAGAAGCATGGAAGACAACGGGGCTGGGCTATTTGAACAGTGGGGACCTAGCTCAAGAGGTTTCAGAGGGGGAAATATTAGTATGTGATCTAAATTCCATTCTTGTGATATTTTTACAAAGAATGTGGCTGCTTTACGTTCTTGTCTGAGGAGTAGGGGGAAGCTTGAATCTAAATTGAAAAGTTTTTGGATTAGCAGCTTTGGCAGAGATTTCCAGACAGCCTAGTATTGACTGTCTTGTAGACATTAGTGGCCATGCTTATGCTAATCTATAATGAAAATAAGCAAGCTGAACAAGGAAAAACACAAAATGTACAGTTTGAGGAGAAAAGGAGCACCAGGGAAAAGTTTAAAGAAAAGGACGATTCTAAATGGAATAATGGCTACCTCAGGGCAAGACACAGCCAAGCTTCCAACTCGTGAGAAGGAATAAAAGTAAGATACAGGGCTGGATATGGTGGCACAAGTCTTTAATCCCAGAACTCAGGAGGCAGCGGCAAGCAGATCTCTAAATCAGAGGCTAACTTGCTCTACAAAGTAAGCTTTGTCTCTGTCTCAGTCAGGGCAGGAACTCAAACAGGTAAAGAATGTAGAGCCAGGATCTTATGGCGGGATGCTACTTACTGGATTTCTTGTTATGCCTTGATCAGCCTACTTTCTTACAGAACCCAGTACCACCAGCCCAGAAATGGCCAAGTCACAACAGGCAAGGCCCTCCTACATCAAGTAGTAAGGAAATGCCCTACAGGTTTACTTACAGTCTAATATTATGGGTAGACTTTCTTAATTGGGATTTCCTCCTGAGATGAAGTTAGCTTGTATAAAGTTGACATGAACTTGCCAGTACAAAGCCTGTGGACTTATGACACTTGCTGAGCATATATCAAAATGTGCCCTTAGACACACATCTTTTACTTGGTCTAATATTCCTTAAATGTGTCTTTTAAAAACAGAAGTCTGCCAACCAGATTTGTAATACATGAATCAAAATCTGCACAGTTCCTCAAGCAGGCCCTCCCAGCAATGATGAGCCCTGTGGATATCCTCTGGAGCATGGGAAATCAGCAGCAAAGTTTGTTTTGGTCATTTTCTCTCATCTTTGCCTGAAGGGAAGAACACACTTCATACTAAGTATGCAATCACATGTACATTACAGCCTATAACATCTCCTCCTGAAGATAGTCCTCAGCCTAAACGTGCATACAGTATGCCTAGAATAAGTACGGAAACCTGGCTGTTCCTTATGTTGTAACAGCCATTCAGGGCCATTTCCCTCCATCTTAGTTTATCTTGATCCTGCTGTGAAATCCAGTTCTCTGTTAGTCAAGTAAGGATTCTCTTAGCAATGAAGATAGGAGACAAAAACTAGTTAGGCAACGTAGGCAGGAAACCTGAAAGCAACAGTCTCAGGAATGCTCTGCTAGAGCAGGGATGCCAGAAGGAGGCTCTGGTTCTCTGCTCAAAATTTCTGCCTGGAACATGAGCGTGTGATGGAAATAATGAAATTTCATTCCAGGCATTAATCTCTTTTCATGAACAGCTTTGGAACTGGATCTTTGTGTACTGATGATGTTAATGGATTATGTCTATTTCCCAATCCCAAGCCCTCAATGATGTTGAGCTCTCCAATCTTTACCTGGTAATGCTACCATATTATTGAAGGACACCAGGGAAATCAAGGTTCTGCTAAGGCCCATTAAAGAAAAGCTATTTCCTCTTGGTTAAAAGAATGGAATCCAAGCCAAGCGTGGTGGTACATGCCTTTAATCCCAGCATTTGGAAGGCAGAGGCATGTAGATCTCTGTGAGTCCAAGACTAACCTGGTCTACAAAGCAAGTCCAGGATAGCCAAAGTTACACAGAGAAACCCTGTCTCAAAACAAACAAAGAATGGATAGAGCCAGGACTTTCAGATTTGCCCCAATATTATCATAATTCACACCACTGTCTAATCCTTAGTTAGTCTAGTTAAGGGCTAAGCAGTTGTATACTGCTCTTTCAGTGAAATTGCAAGCATCCACTTTCAGTGGCAAATAACCAGCTATGACTTCATCTCCAGGAGATTCAACACACACTTCTAAATTCCACAGGTACCTACACTCACATGAATGTGCACAAACCTACACACACACAAACATACACACACTTAAAAAATATTCTTTAAAAGTTAATCCAGTTAGGCCTGTCAATTATCAGGCTAAGGAATCATCCCACAGAAAGACTGCCAAGCTAAGGAGGTGGGGAGGATAAATCAACCCCCTAAAAGAATATGTGAGTTTCTTCCCAAGACCCTAGCCTTGGTGCAGTCACTGACAGAGCCAAGGCCATGCAGCTCTGCTAGGTCAGCCTGCATTCTAAGGACTAATTCAGGAAAAAACTCATTTCCCTTTTCTTTTCCTCTGTATCTCTTTCTAAAGCACATTTTCCCTAACATTTTGGAGCTTTTTTCCTCTATTTCTATGAAGGTACCCACCTTTTATCATGCAGCTGGTTACTGACCTCTATTGACTGCAGGCGACTCAAAAAGACATGACTTTGTCTCTTCCTCTTCTCCATAACCCTCGTCCTGGAGGCTGCTGAAATTTACACCTTGCCTGCCATGTTGTTTTCTCCAAATTTTAATAAGATGGCCCTCTACCTTCCTACTGGCTCATTTTTTAAATTTTCTTATTTAAGGAGACAAAAATTCAAAGAAGGGACCCTGATTTCCCTAGTAACACATTGCTTTTGTGTGAATAATCCTTAAGTCGTAGCCTATTACTCTGTCACAATACTGTCACTCACTTCATTTTATCTCATTACATAGGCATCATACTACCTCACATGAGAAGAAAGATGAAAACAGAACAAAAGCAGAGAGAGACCATATCCACAAAGTGTATACTATAATGTAGTGTTGTAACTATTCAGTCCTTCTTAGTTACTGTTGTTTTTCTATTACTACACATTTTACAAACTACAAATCATCATGACACTATGTGTAACCCAGAAAATATATGTAGGACTTAGGATTAGCCATGCTCTAAGCCATGCACTAGTGTCTGCAATGTATGGTCTGTGGAGCAACGACACCTACATCTCAATATTTAATATCATAAAATGTTTCTTCCTGGGAAGAGACACAACTTCTCTTGTAAAACCGACTCTCTTTCCTACAGTCCCTTTAAAAGGTGTGTGGGGTAGAGGGAGTAAAGGTAAAAAGGAGAAAATTGTAATTGTATTATCTTCACCTCAGCAAGTATATTGAAAACTTGATATTTTAATATACAATATGAACTAATTTCCACACATTCCCTTTATATCTGCTTTTTGTTTATTTACATCAATGGCACATTTCCAGAGTTCAGTAGCCACGACTCCCTGCCAGAGTGCTGCATAGTACAGTTTTTAGGATGTCCTAAGCCTTTACATTGGAGTACTGATAGAGGTGAGTGTTAAGTACAGATCACAGAATGGAGTTGAAGCAGAGGACCCAGAAGGCTTTGAAGTAATCTAAGAAGGATAAATAGCAGCAGTAGAAGTCAGAAGAACCAAACAAAATAGCTAAGTCAGAGCTTAGGAAAGAAGAAATCACTGGGTGACTATCTTGATACCTACTGACACTTTCACAGACCCTAATCCACACACACTTTATGACTCATCTATGAGACTACATTTAACACAGAAAGGTACTGGGGCTCAAGGAGGTTAATGCCCAGGCTTATGAAGGATGTGCTGTTTCCTTCTCCCATGCCTTTCCATCTGCTGCCTGCCCTACCTGCTAGGCTTCCTCAACTCAGCTCCTTTTTATCCACAAATTGTTCTCAATTTGTATGTGATTCTGATTCCTCCCTCCAAAGGATACCAGGTATGATCTGGAGACAATTTTGATGCTCAGATCTGGACAGAGCACCTACTAAATAGAGATCAGGGATGATAATAAACATCGTACATGTTGCAGTTCATGCAGACCTACAAGGAAAAATTTCAAGAAAACTGCACACTAGGCTGAGAAGGACATCGCTCCTTTAGGAAGATCCTTCCCTCATAAGGTGGGTCTGAGACTATTTCCAGTGAGCATATGTACAGGAAGCTTGTGAATTTTCTCTTTCCTCCAGAGTGGCCTTCCCTGGGCTAGGGAGGTAAAGTATACATCTCCCAAAAGCCAACCAGTTTCCTTAACTTCCTTACTTTGCAAAGCCTGGATTATGATTCTTTGCAGCAGGAAATATAGCTATCTGAGGACGACGGGATGAATATTACTTCTGGCACAGAAATCTTGCTGTGGCAACACAAGTTAAAGAGACCCAAAGAATAGAAAGAATGCAGATTTTTTTTTAAATCCATTTCTGATATTAACCTTTGTCAACAGTGTACTACCAGACAGACTTTTACTGCAAACAGTCCCTCCAAGCACACTTACCCAGCATCGAACTGCACTCCAAGAAAATGGTGCTTCGGAAGTTTCGTCTACATGGCCATGTTTAGTCAGTACCTAATTACATTCAAAAGACCAGGAAACCAATCTATGGAGTGTTTTGGTCTTTCTTCTTGTGATTTTTTTTTTTTCATTCTGAAAGGGGATGATTTAAGCAAGCAGGCTTTACATTTGCAATATTCTTCTAAAACACTTTAGCATTGTTGATGATTGAAGGGGTTCCTGGTATATGACTAGCAGTCTCTAGTTGACCGGGTTGCATGCCCTTGGGAGACTGGATGTAATGATCTCCAGTAGCCAAAGAGTACAAAGAAAGCTGCTATTTTGTTGTCACTCATCCTCATCCACAGTGGGGTAGCATATCTACTCTGTGTTTTCTAGACAGTGCTTGGCCTGCGGGGGAGATGCAGAAACACTAACCTTTAGGAGCTTTGAGAAAGAATGAAGGACAGATGTACAGACACAAGTCAGGGGTAGCAATAGAGTTTTGGGGTTTTTGGTTTTTTTGTTGTTGTTTTGTTTTGTTTTTAGAAAGGACTAGAGAATAAATTTATTTTTAAATTGTAACAAAAATGCACCTCTTTACAGTTTTTAAAATATTTTCTTAATTTGTGGATCATGTAGGGAAAAGTGCTTTCTAAGTACCTGTTGAAATCATTTTCAGGGATCTTTGTCTTAGAACATTTTTCTTCTCTACCTTTTCTGGAAGCGAGCATGGGCTGTTTATCACTGGGTAGTGTAAACAGCCATCGGACTCACATTCCCTTCACTGGGCACTTAGCTTTGATGAGTCCTGGAGTTTCCATGATCATAACTATTATACAAAAATAAAGAAATACTGAAAACTCTTAGGATAATAACTTTAATATGATCAAAATTTTCTAGTACTTTTTTCAAATTTTTAATTTCATCCTATAAGTTTGAAATTTAAGAGATTTGAACACAAACATGAAAACCCAAATAACCTGAACAATAAAATATAAAGAAAAATATTTAATACTTTATTAATAAGGTTCCATTGTATCTATCATATGAATAATGTTTAAAAAAGCAATAGAGTTTTAAAGAGAAAACATTTTAGCAGAACCAAAGAGCAGCACAATTTCAGAAAGAAGAGAAGAAAAGAAAGGTCCATGGAAAAGAAAACTACTAGGAAAGGAACAAGGAAATGTTTGGGATCTGAAGACGGAATCTGTCCTCAACACAGACATGGAGGAATTCACAACATTGTGGTATGTAGCAAGGGCTCTTCACTTTACAGTGGACCTGAAAGCACATAGAGGAACCAGAAGCAAGGATCAGACATCAGTGTCTAAGGCTGGCATCTCCTGATCTCCTCCTGTCAGCTAGGCCATACGCCCTACAGATTCCATAGACTTTCAAAGGAGTACTACCAGCTGGGGGGGAAATCCCAAAGCATGAGCCTGTGGAAGACATTGTAAATGCAAACCATGACAGATCATATCGGTGGCTTAAAAACAGCTGAGGAAAATGTGATAATCAAGAGACACAGGTAGGACCAGGAGCCACTCTAAAGGCATCTAATACAAGCTCTCCTCCATAATCATTCTCTTAAGAGACATTCTCTGTTGATGAGGATGCAGTGGGGCAGTCCTGTGCTGAAGAACAAGGCCTCGTCAAGGCTAGACTCATGTTAAAGCAATAGCATCCCCCTTGCTATGGACTTGCCAGAAGCTGTCCTTACAAGGGTAGAGTGGGATCAAGAATGATCCTACAGGTGGTTTAAATACATAATCTCATGATGTTTATATATCCATCATGTTGCGTAAGCACCACCTTTGGTTCCAAACATGATTCATCAGTCCAAACAAAGACCCTTCAATGATTTCATACTTCTCTATGTTCTAATTCCACTTGTGTTCTTATGATAAAACACTGACCAAAGGGAATTAAGAGAGGGAAGGTTCAATTGGCTTACAAATAAGTTCCAGGTCACAGTCAATCACTGAGGGGAAGTCAAGATAGGAATTCAATAAGCTAATCATAACTGTAGTCAAGAGTGGAGAGAAATGAATGCTCCCACACTGCCTGCTTCTGCTATTAACTTTCAGGCCACTTTCTCTTGTCCTTTACACTTCAGGACCACCTGCCTAAGGAATGATGCATGCAGAATGCCCTTGTTCCTCCCATATCAGCTAACAATCAAAATAACTTCCCACAGACATGCCTACGGACCAACTGGATCTGGGCAATCTGTCATTTAGGCTCTTTCCAGGTGATTCTAGAATGCAACAAGGTGAGATTTAAAAGTAACCATTACATACCAATACAGAAAACATCACTTTTCTTTCTGTCTCTATGGATTTATCAATTCTGAATATCTCTTTCAAGGAGCTTCATATCGCACATGACTTTTGGTGACTAGCTTCATTCACAAAGCAAAATGTTTTTGGACACTCATTGATGTTCTAGTATGTTCTGGCACAGCATTCTCTCTCTGGCTGGTCAAGAGTCCATCATTTGTACATATCATATTCTAAGTCCACTCATCCATATAATATCATATTTGAGATATTCACACTTCTTGGTTACGGTGAATGGAGTTGGTATGAACATCTACCTACAACCACTTGCTTAAAAAGAATGCCCTTTGTCAAAATTTGTTAATCAAAAGTCCTTCACTCTACATACCCCCAAGTTTATCTTCATTGTTATTGATAAATTAAAATTTCTAGAACCTGTTACATAGTGAATGCAACTAACACCGGCTATGTGGTGTCTATACTACCCCTGGCTAGGACCCTTTAACAATATTCACACTTTCATTTAATGTACCAAAAACTCCCAGTATTTGTGTATCTATCCAATTGTACAGATCAGAAAAATAAGTTCATTGTTGGTTAAAAGACAACCGACACATTAAACGGTGGAGAAACGGGATTGAGAATGATAGAAATGCCTACGCATGCTATCTGCACAACAGTAATAATTAATTAGTCAAGTACTTATAGGCAGTTTGCTTTTTCACTTTCTCAGAAATAGCTACATTTTCATGTTGTAGACTAACACTTCTTAAATGTTTTTCTACACACTACCCTTGTCATCCAAAAAAATTTACATGGCCCCAAGTAAATAAGTGGTAAATACATGCATAAAATAATCACTTCTTGATAAATCATAATTAAATTTATTTCAAAATAATTCTTTGGTATATGTTAATTTATCATTTATTATAGGTAAAATTAAATTATATATATAATGAGATGGTTGTGCTTGTTTCTATACAGTTGTCTTGATTCAATATTTGACAATGTGAGATTCATAAAATCCTCCATACTTTTCATTTTGATTTTGTAATTGTCAAGGCTAACAATATATGTCTCAGACAAATATATACAACAAAAATATCAAAATTATTTTTAGGCAATGTCAGAAAAACTACAAATTTGATCCTACTCTCAAATCAAACTCCTTAAATGAATCTTTTGCTGTAAAGGTGTTTTGCCTGTAGGTGTGCATGGGCACCTTGCAGGATATAGCTGTATGTAAGATCCCCTGGAACCGGAATTACAAAGGTTCGGAATCACCATGTGGGTACTAGAAACTGAACCTGGATCCTCTCCAATAACAGCAAATGCTCTTACAGCCATCTCTCCACCGCTCCGCCACTCCTTAAATGAGTTTGATGGAACTCCAGACAGCAGCTCAGCCAGCCATTTTAATAATCCAACATTCTAATATAACATAATATATTAACTTGATACTTACATGCAGAGAAATAAAAGTAGGGACATATTTAAAGTTTTTATTTCCTTTTTTGTTTGTTTCTGTTTCTAGATATATGTATGTTGTGTGTGTGTGCTCTGGAGTGCATGTATGTGCACACCTGTAGAAGCCAGAGGTTAACCTCAAAACTCATTTCTCAAATGCTGTCCATCTTGTTTATTCAAACAGGGATGTTCACTAATCTGGAGCTCACAGACTAGACAGACCCTATCATGACAGTTAGGGACTTCCTTATTGACTTCTCCTCACTGCTAGGATTATAGAATATGCTACCATTCTGGGTGTTGAACTCAAGGCCTCATACTTAGCATGGACTTACAAGAAAACACTACTTTGTAGCACTCAATGGCCTCCAATTAATCTGTGCCATGGAATTTCAGGCAGCACGCCCTAGTGCTTCATGATTTGACAGCATACACAGTATAAAGTGCATGTTGTGTTCAGAATCTGCACTGAACTCCTGTGATGTGACACGAAAGAACACTACCAGAAATGCCTCAGGTAACCCACACATTTGAGTTCGCTTTTGGCTGTTTAGCATTTAGAAATTTTTCTATTTCCGATATTTTTCATGACTCCCCCATTCAGAAGTCATGGCTGTCTGAGAAGCTGTGAGACAAAACACCTGGCAGGTTGTTGTATTAGTTTGCCAGCACTGTCATAACAAAGTACCACAATATAAGTTTATCTCACAGTTCTAGAGGCTAGAAGTTCAAGATCATGGTTTGAGCAGACCGTGCCTCTCACAGCTGATGGTGCTCTCCTGGCATTCACCGTGTGGACATGTCGGTGTCCCTCTTATACGAAACTAAAAGTCCAGCCTAATTCAGTACCACCTCATCTTAAATAAGTATATCTTTATATATACAATATGAAGATTGTACTCAATTATTGAATTCAATAAAAACATTAGTTATTGAATTCAATAAATACAGTCAGTCCTACTTCTGAAGAAAATGCCATTCTTAGTCATATGAAGGGGAGGCACCTTTATTTGTACCATCATGCCAATAATAAGAAAGAAAACCACCATGAGAAACAGGATAGAGGGAAGCGGAGGAGTGAGGCTAATAGAGAAGTGGGGGTGTGAGCAGGGGGAGGGGGGCAAGTTAGGGGAAGGGGAGATGTAGATTTAAATTCCATGGGGTACCTGCTGATGGGGGCAGAGCTGACTTAGACACCTGTAGAGTAGACAGAGGGGCTCAGAAAAATTACCCAAATGCCCTCTAGTATTCCAAACAAAGAAGAAACAGGAAGGCAGTCTTCAGGAGCTCTCAGTTACCTAGCTAGGCACTCATCTTGGCTTTGGCATCCAAATTCAACAGGGAGCTCTACAAACTGATCCCCAGCACTCCCAATCAGAGCACCTGCTTTCCCTCCAAGAATCTTTCCAAAGATATAAGCTGCTCTCCTCTGCAGAGGTATCCAGGATTTAGAACCATTCTGGACTTTTCTGAGCTCTGGGCAAGAGCTAGCTGTCAACTTCTCCTGCTACCTTCAAAGTCAGAGAAGAAGCCTCAATCACGCTGCTTTCCACAGAAAAATCAAACTGTTCGGCAGTATCTCA
The DNA here is from genome assembly GCF_964271855.1 of Acomys minous. Taxonomy (NCBI): domain Eukaryota; kingdom Metazoa; phylum Chordata; class Mammalia; order Rodentia; family Muridae; genus Acomys; species Acomys minous. The sequence continues at coordinate 53,677,224 of NC_140496.1, read as the reverse complement.
CACTACACAGAAAGATGAGGCACAGTCAACAGACTCTTTAAGAAGTACTAGTTCATTAGCTGTGAGGCTGTTAGGAGAACTTAAGAGCTATGGTAAGACACCAAGCTGTCTCCATCAGAGAAGTCAAGCTAAACACTCTCCATTCTTACCACCTCATTCGTAATCTTGCTGTCCGGCTTTAAGAATCAATGAAGAGTTTGGTTTCAAATAAATTTGTCTTCCTTTAAATGTTGTTTCATATCCCTTAGCACTTGAAGAGATGAGGATAAGATAAACTACTTCTCTTACAGCAATTGCTTTTCAAATCTCTAATTTTACACTGGTATGTTCTAGAAACCAGCAAAGGCAAAGCAGGAAAAACAATGGAGTATCAGAGACCCAGGTCCAAATAAATATCAAGGGCACTCTAGCTGGGATTTCATGGGAGAAGTCATTGAATAAATCTTACATGAGCAAATGTCAATGAGTCAGCCAGGGAGCCATGATTCACCTCACAAAGCAATGGTATCCAAGTCCTTCCCATGTGCCAAACATTGGGCCAAATGATTTGCATTAAAGTAATTTGCAAAAACTATCTCATTAGTCTCCAGAGAGTCTTGCCTGAAACTGTCCCACTGTTTTACATAAATACACAGCATACCAACACAAGTAAATATACATAGTATAGTCATTATTTATTGGCATACTCACATAGAACAGTAAAACTAAATATAGAATGCAACACCAGCTGTGAGGATTAATGCAAGCAGCCAACTGATGTAAATTACCACTGAAAGCAACTGGACTCCTCATGAACAAACTGAAGATTGCAGCACCACTGCACCAGGTCTGAAGTGAGCCAGATACAGGACCTCCTCCCACCCAAAATCATTTATGTGGTGGGAAAACAGACACAAAGAAATTTTCTGACCAGTTATCCAGAGCACAAATGAAATGAACCAAGATTTATTCCTCTGCTATTTCTGTTTCATCAGCAAATTAATTCGTAATTTTTAGAGGGAATACATCTTTTTAATATGTAATATTTTTATTAACTCGGAGAAATTCATTCATTAAATTTGAAAGCATTCAAGATGAAAGGAAGAAAACCCCTTCAATAATCTTTTAGTTCATATTTGAGAAAAGGAGAGCCAAGAAAAGGGAAGGTGAGAGGAGGCAAGAAGAGAGGCGTGATTAAAGCATATTTATATACATGAATGGAAATAAAATAAAATCCATTGTCTTAATAATAAATATATGTTACTACAATGTCAAAGCACACTAAAGAGCATTTTTTAATATTACAGTCAGAAGTCACAGAAATATGGCTAAGTCAGAAAAGTACTTGCCATGCCAAGAACCATCGAGAAAAAGCCCAGCCATCTCTGTGATCCCGATGCTGAAGAAGCAGAGGCAGGGAGCTCCCTGTGGCTCACTGGCCAGTCACCCTAGCTGGATTGATAAGGAGCAGAACACAGTAAGGCACCCTGTCTTAAAAAAAAAAAAAAGCAAAGAAACAACAACAAAAAAAGAGATGGCTCCTAAGAAGCAATATCTATGATTGACTTCTGACCTCCAAACACATACACATATGAGCACCTGCACAGATAAACCCGTGTACAAACACATACAGACACACACATACACGAAACAAAAAGAGGGGGAAGGAACCCTAAAACTCAAACAGAGGGAACAAGACTGTAAACTCAGGATATGACATCTGAACCCATAATTCCACCAGTTTACAGCGTGAGAACCGGCAGTCAGCTAAGAATCTGTCACATCCTTGCTTCAGCTTGAATGAGCAGATGTTGGAGACAAAGATCTCCAACACAGTCATTTGCGTTTTAAAATCCACTAGAAAGTTTAAGTACCCCAGTTCTTGATTCAACAGTATACTAAGAGGCTAAACGAAGGTGCCATTCCATTCCATCCTTTGGAAACTCTGTTCTGCTTCAAGACATAGTTGTCACTAATGAACACAAAATGACTCTTTAGGTCATACAGACATGCACACATTATTAATATTTATATGTGTGTAATGTGCTTTGTATATTCATGTAGCACAAAGTATATACTATGCATAATATACACAGCATCTGTATGCATAAAAATAAACATATATAAAAATCATTTTACTTTTACTCATTTCTTTCATGATTTAGAAAACTGATGTACACTATGTACACTATAAATGTACTTGCAAAGCACAGATGGAACATGCAAATCCAAATATTCCAAATGTTTAAATTATGAGTTTTGTGGTAATAACTTGTCCCTGCAACAAGAATATGTTGCAAACCATGAAATGTTTGTTTCATGAACAAAATTATTAAAATATATAAAGAGGGACCTATAGGCTACATTTACATAGTATACAAAACCAAAGCATAAATCCACTTCCGACTCCAGCCCCACAAGGGAGACTTCATCATTTATGTGCAAATACTCCAAAATCTGAAAAATTCTGAAATCTGGTCCCAAGCCCTTCAGACAAGGCATACTTAACCTGTGATCTCTATCTGAAGATTAAGCCTGCCTCCCTATGAAGCCAGTGCTTTCAATTCCCTATATGCAGGTGACTGCTCCAGCATCTAAAGCATGCCTCGGATGACAGGCTGACAGCCTAGACAACGGGCACCTAAGATGTGAAGGAACCAGCTCCTTAAGCTCCTAGCAAATCAATCAAACAAAAAGGAACAAACAACAACAACAGTGTGATTACTGATCACAGGGCCAACAACATTGGGGTGGGGGGTCATGACAATGTGTTCCTGTCTACAAATACATTTAGGCCCTTTGTCAAAGAAAATGATTTCATCTGCCAGATGAGATCTTAATTTTCCAACTTCATTAGCAGTTGATGAACAGAAAGGGTCACCTGGTAATTTCATAATTTGGCTCTGACATTTGTCAAAGCCACTTAAAAAGAAAAAATGCCAGCTGTCAAAAGAAAGGAAATGCTAGTCTAATTTATGCACTAGTTCCAAGCAAGCAAGGAGTAAATGTTTACACAAACACTGTACAAACTCCTCCTAACCAGTGCAGGGTAAAGAAGAAATTAACCACGCAAGAGATTTTCTAAACTGTTTAAAATGTGTCCCATTAGAAGCCACAAGCAGCAGTACAGCTGCCTTGCTATTTTTGTTTTTCAATCTAGTAGGCAGAAAAAAAAATGCTTTTAAATTATAAAAGTCAGGATCCTTAGGTAGTGGGATGGTCAACAAGGAGCCCCATGTCTAGGAAGGGAGGGATGTCACTTGCTAGGGAGCAGAGAAGGTGGGCTTCCAAGTCCTAGGAGGCGCATGCTCAGAGACCACTCATCTCTATTTTTCCTGTTGTGCTCCTCTTATGATACAAGAAAACACTAAGAATCAGATCCAAATGTATTAATCAAACAGCAAAGCAGCCACAATATGATCTCTCCCAATCACTTCCACGTGCACCTAGGGAAGCTCTCTTTTGAGTAATTAATTGTATTTCCTTGTGGTCAGGGCCCCTCCCAGCAGAGAGTGGCTACTTGGGAATGGTAATGGGAGGTTAGCTAACAATCACAGCTGGGCTAGACTTTCCCTCCTGCCTCAGAGGGTATCTGACCATTGTGCTCCTTCCAAATCTTTAAACCCTTTCTGCTTAATTAACACCATTCTCTGGGTCTCACACAGCTCAGTTCCCCACATCATGCAAGAAACCTCCACCAGTACCAAGGACCTGTCCTCCTACACCACATCATGATCTCTTCTGCAGGGTTATCCATCTGTCCTCCATTGTCATTCATTGTCATTTCTACAGGGTAAACACCAGCAGGTTAAGAGTTGCTGCCTTCCAATCAAATGAACAAATGGCACACCTTACTTTCCATTAGTGGCTAGTGGTACCTTCTGCTATATTTTCACAGGAATTGTGGAGTATTTTTAAAACTTTTAATTTACTGGTCAACACAATCAAGCTATTGGAAACACACTGGAAAGCCAGGATAAGAAAAGGTTAGAATGGTGACCTTAATCCTATCAGTGATCTTAATCCTAGCAACTCACTGGGCAGGCAAGCTTCCTGGTTCCTAGACTTACCCTGAATACAAGACAAACTGACAACCAAACATTTTTTTTTTCCTGAATGTCTTTTCAGTTCTAGAATTTCAAATTTCTGCTTTGACCCAGCTCTAAAACAATACACATTAAAAACCTAAATAAGAATAATTATGGAGAATATCTTTCTTCCAAATTGCTTTCCAAGTTAACTCTGAACTTTTTCCTGACTTGAAGGAGGCTTTTCCATATTGTCCAGAGCTGAGAGCCTTCAGTTTTGAAAAATCGTCATGTCTTGCTGGAAATACTGATATACATCTTTAATCCCAGCACTAGGGAGGCAGAGGTAGGAGGATCTCAGTGAGTTCAAGGCCAGACTGATGATGATGATGAGAGAGAGACAGAGAGAGAGAGAGAGAGACAGAGACAGAGACAGAGACAGAGACAGAGACAGAGAGACAGACAGAGACAGAGAGAGAGAAAGAGAGAGAAAGAGAGAGACAGAGACAGAGAGAGACAGAAGATTGAGTTCTAGGACAGTCAGGACTACATACGGAGACCAGCCTCACAAAACCCAAAGCAGGAAGAGAGAAAAGAAAAAATCTTCCTAACTCAAAGCAAAAGCCTCAGTGAGAAAGTGATTCTCCCACTTCACTCCTTAGAATGGCTTGCAAGTTCTCAGCATGGTGCAGACAAGGCCTTGTAACTTCTACCACCATGAAGTGGAACTGTCAGCTCTGGGCTGGCAGCACCTTATAGCTTTTGCAGGCGTTAGTTCCTCTGTTCCTTGATAATTGTGGAGAGCAGTGTCAATGTCTAAGAATCACAAATGTAGTAAAGTAAATAATAAGGTCTTATGAGAGAATGTAATCAAACACTGAAGAAAAGACTTTGGAGTTGATGAAAATCTGCTGGGCTGCACAGCCATGCAATGCAGGAACTCATTAGTAGCTAGTTTACTAACTGTGTCCACTGAGTCTGCCTCAGAACTTAGAAAAGCACCTGGACATATACCTGCCACAGCACTCCAAAATGCACCTGCCATAGCACCTGAAACTGTACCTCCCTTGGCACCTGGAAAGCACCTGCCACTGTATGTAAAAATACACATGCCACAGCACCATGCAAATGCACCTGTGTCAGCACCTCAAACACGTTACCTGGCTCAGCATTGAGACATGCACAGGCTATATAACACTGAGTGACTTATTTGCAGAAGGAAACTGTCTTCTATTGGATTCTGCAAATGCGCAGAATTTAAGCCAAGCCTTTTTACTCTACATCCAAGATATTTTCAGCTCCAGTACACTACACTCAACTGCCTCAAAAGCCAGTAAGTATCTGTTAAGGGAATAAAAAGACATCTAAAATGGTTCTTTTCCTTATGCTATTTGTAATCCAACAGAAAGACTTAAGAATTCATACTACCTAGAGATTTCCATCAATCTTTTTACCTTCAAATATGTGATAAAAGACCAAGTTGAGCCTCTCTGGAAGTTTACATTTATCCAGCCTGTCAAAGACATTTTTATTTTTTTCTCCTTTATTAATTTATTCTTGTTATATCTCAATGGTTATCCCATCCCTTGTATCCTCCCATTCTTCCCTCCCTCCCATTTTCCCCTTATTCCCCTCCCCTATGACTGTTCCTGAGGGGGATTACCTCCCCCTGTATATGTTCATAGGGTATCAAGTCTCTTCTTGGTAACCTGCTGTCCTTCCTCTGAGTGCCACCAGGTCTCCCCCTCCAGGGGACATGGTCAAGAACGGCAAAGTAGAAGGATCCAGAGGGTCCTAGAAACCTACAAGTAGAACATTATGATAGGCAGATTTGGGCTCAGGGGTCCCGCTCAAACTAAGGCACCAGCCAAGGACAATACAGGCGGTAAACCTTAAACCCCTACACAGATCTAGCCAATGGACAGAACACTCTCCACAGTAGAGTGGAGAGTGGGATATTACTTTCTCACATACTCTGGTGCCTCAAAGACATTTTTAAACTCCACATTCTGAGCATCTGAAAATCTGCAGTGCCAACCTCTCAAGTTCAGCAAAATGTAAGCTATAACTGGCATGTGTTTCTAAGAGCTGTGGCAGTTGTACATTTTGTTTTCAGAGCAATGCAGATGCAGAATATTTATTTAAATAACTTCAGAAGTTTCAACCCCCTAACCCCCAGCCCCTCACTCCCTACTCCCCACCCCCCCTACAGCCCCCACCCCCCTGCCACCCATGCTCAAAATGTCCACAGGCACATGTCCTTTCAAGATGAACACCAGGAATACCCAAAACAATATGCTATAAACAAAATTTCTTTAAGAAAGCATAAAGAATGCAAACCTTATATTAGCTAGTAACAATTTTAAATGAGAAAAGAATTCTTTTTTTAATTTAACAGAAAATGAGAAAGACTAATGACTGATGAGAAAAATAACTGAAATAAAAATATCTATGTGCCATGCAGGGAAAATGCTGCAGCCACTTTCAGATCCTCACCAAGTAATTTAGGCGTGGGGTGGGGTGGGGCAGTATGACAGTTCCAAAAGCAGCTTTTAAAAAAAAAAAAAAAGGAGGAGGAGGAGAAGCAGGGAGAACCAGGCCCAAGAAGAAGGGAGCAAGATGTTATAGCTTTGAATCCAAGCAGTAAACTTCCCCTTACCCATCATGGCTTCTGTAAGAGAAAAATGGAAATTAAATCATATTACAGAAAGCTTACATGAAATTCACTCTTTTCTGCTGAAACTTTTCTGCAATATTATTACACATCTTTCCTTTCATTTTGTTCTTGAGAATTTTGCTGCTTAAAGGGAAAGGAATCCTTTTGATTGTGACACCTTTTCGCATGGATCGGTTCATTGCTAATACCTTAGCTCTAGGTGACTGCATTCTGAGGGAAATAGATAATTTCCCTCAGGAGGAAAGTGCTGCAACACAGCACAGACCATTTGAAGGAAATCCTTTGGCTTCTGTGGCCAGTAAGTCAAAGGCTCACTTGTGAGCACCAACACTCCACCACCCACTGCCATCATGGCTACCAAATCTACAATTCTGATTACCACGAACAACTACCATTATCTTCCCTGGAAAAATATGTTCTTACATGTGTCTAGGGTGAAGGATATTTATACATCCTAGTGGTTCCATGCCTACTACATTCTAGGACTGGTTCTTAATAATGTCATCCTATTTACTCATCACTTCTACATCCATAGACACACTCTTGATTACTCTGTTTCTATCTGATCAAAGAGGCCAAAAAAGCAACCCGAGTCCAAGGCTCCCTCCAACCAATGTAGGAACAGAAGACACTGTGGCATCCACCCCTAAGTAAGTGTTATTTCGACAGCATGTCATGGTACAAAGGGTGCAGACATCCTAGAATTAGAAACCAGAAGTTAGGAAGACATGACCAAAGGGACCCTCTGTGAGGGCAGGATGAGGCAGGAATGAGAAGCAAACCTGTCTGCTGTAGTGTGAAAGTCTCATCTAAACTCATTTTGAAACATAATGGCCACTGTAGTAGACATCAGTTGCCAGGGCCTCTACCTGTCCTTACAGCCACCTCTCTATCCCTGCCCTAGGTAATGTTTTCCAGTTTTTAGGAAAGAGAAAACATACTTCCTTTCTCCAAGATGTTCCAGAACTTTCTGAAACCCCACCCATAAGGGAAAAATAGAGGAACAGCTCTGTTCATTGCTTGCAGCACAAGCAGGATGTGCTAAGTCTGGAACACTAGTACCCACATAAAGAAAAGGAGAAGTAAAGTGGTGATGGTTATAGCAGTAATTGGTACCTTAGCTTATGCCATCTGTACTCCCAGCATTAGAGGCACAGACAGGTGGATCTATGTGGTGCACTAGTCTAGCTGAATTGATAGGATCCAGGTCTGGTGAAAGATTTTGCTGGAGGGGAAAGAAATAGCCACAGACAGGAAAAGGGAAAAAGGAGGAGAAGGAGAAAGGAAAGGAGAAGAGAAGTGGGAGGAAAGTTGGGGAAAGCTTGGAGAGACACTGACATAGAACATCCAGCCTAAGCCAAGTTTAGTCTCCTTTAAAAAGCATGAACAACAGCTTGACACCAAAAGAGCCCAAGATGTTAAGGTGCTCAAAGGAGACTGAGGCTAGAGTTCAGAGCCCAGCCATGCTATTCTGTAGTGCCAGGAAGATTAATGAGCTGTATTTACAAGCAGTTCAGAGATAAGTACACAATATGGCATTGTTAGTCCCATCAGCAACCCAAACAAGAGCTGGAACAAATGCTCTAAAACTAACATCAGTCCCCCTTATCACCTGGGATCAATACAGTGCTGTAATGTTAAAAAAAAAATCCTGATTGAGAGAGAAGAGGAAACAGACAAAATCCTATAGCCGATAGAAGAGAACAGCCTTTTCCAGGCTACAAGTAGAAAAGGCAAAATCAGTTTCGGCTCCCGCTTGATATATGTGATATCTACCAAGGTTAAGGCAAAGAAAGCCCTCTGAAACAGGGAGCCATGGCTTCACCACCAACCTGTGTTATCTATTTACAAGAGGACTTAAAGTTGTCTCTCTTTGTTACATTAGCAGTGTAGGAAATAAGAGGCTTTAAGTGACCAGCTGCCACCCTCAACCTGAAACAATCTCAGGCCAGGAGTGAGGTCCACTGCCCTCTTCTCTTTGAAAATCAGTTCCTAGAGCTAGAGAGATGACTAAGTGAATAAAAGCAGCTGCTGTGAAAGCAAAAGAATCTGAGTTCAAATAACCAGTACTCAGGTAAGGCTTCTGGTTCTATCTTTCTACAACCCCAGCTTTAACATGATGGAGACAGGCTGGTCCTGTGAGATTACTGGTCATCTTAGTGATCTTACTATTAGCCTAGGTGAAACAGGAGCTTCAGGTTCTGTGATCCTGTCTCAAAAGAATAAGGTTCCCAGTAATCTCAGCATCCTCTTCAAACTCTGCACCCACATACACCCTCCATATATAATGTACCTACAGGCCCCATAAAAGATCAGCTCTTAGACCACAATAATGATGTCATTGTTGCTATCAATGACCCTTCAGCCCCTCCCCAGACCAAAGGGGAAGCCCTTCTCCCCAGTCCCACCCTGCCCAAAGGCATGGCTAATCCACAAAATTTCAACACAGCCCTCAGCCTTGAAGGAGGTAAACCCAATCCCAATTTTTAAGACTCTGTCCTTTCATTACTTCATTGTCACAAGCATACAAATGGGGGAAGGGGATGAGAACCACTTTGTTTTCATTTAAATGAACCTAAAAATAAAGAAATCTAATAAAGAAGAAACTGGTAAAACATGCAGGGATGTTTTAATATATGGAAATCCATCAATGTAATCCACCATATAAACAAACTGAAAATAAAAAACCACATGATCATCTCTTTAGATGCAGAGAAAGCATTTGATAAAATCTAACACCCATTCATGTTTAAAGTTTTAGAGAGAAAGGGGATACAAGGCACTTTCCTCAACATAATAAAGGCTATATACAGCAAGCCAATAGTCAAAATCAAAGTAAATGGTAAGATACTCAAGGAAATTCCTCTAAAATCGGGAACAAGGCAAGGCTGCCCACTCTCTCTATATCTCTTCAATATAGTACTCGAAGTTCTAGCCAGAGCAATAAGACAACAAAAGGAGATCAAGGGTATCCAAATGGGAAAGGAGGAAGTCAAATGATCCCTATTTGCAGATGATATGATAGTGTATATTAGTGACCCTCAAAATTCCACCAGAAAACTCCTACAGCTGATAAACACCTTCAGCAAATTAGCTGGATACAAAATTAACTCAAAAAAGTCTGTAGCCTTCCTATACACAAATGATAAGCTTGCAGAGGAAGAAATTAGGAAAGCCACACCCTTCACATTAGCCATAAGCAATATAAAATACTTAGGAGTTACTCTAACTAAGGAAGTGAAGGACTTGTTTGAAAAAAATTTCAAAACTCTGAAGAAAGAGATTGAAGATGACATGAGAAGATGGAATGATCTTCCTTGCTCATGGATCGGGAGAATTAACATAGTAAAAATGGCCATCCTACCAAAAGCAATCTAAAGATCCAATGCAATCCCTATCAAAACACCTACACAATTTTTTAAAGACATTGAAAGTTCAATTCTGAACTTCATATGGAAAAACAAAAAACCCAGAATAGCTAAAACAATCTTCTACAAAAAAAAGGTGCTACGGAAGAATCTCCATACCTGATCTCAAACTGTACTATAAAGCAATAGTAATTAAAACAGCATGGTCCTGGCACAGCAACAGGCTGGTTGAACAGTGGAATCGAATCGAAGACCCAGATATGAATCTACACACATATGGTCACTTGATTTTTGACAAAGAAGCCAAATCCATTCAATGGAAAAAGGATAGCATCTTCAAGAAATGGTGCTGGTCTAATTGGATGTCTATGTGTAAAAAAAATGCAACTGGACCCATATTTGTCACTTTGCACAAAACTCAAATCCAAGTGGATTAAAGACCTCAACATAAAACCAGAGACACTAAGTCACTTAGAAGAAAAAGTGGGGAAGAGCCTGGAACATATTGGCACAGGAGACAACTTCCTGAACAGAACACCAACAGCCCAAGCCTCAATGTCAACAATTAATAAATGGGACCTCAAGAGGCTGAGAAGCTTCTGTAAGGCAGGAGACACTGTCAAGAGAACAAAGCGACAGTCTACAGACTGGGAAAAGATCTTCACCAACCCTACATCTGACAAAGGTCTAATATCCAAAATATATAAAGAACTCAAGAAATTAAACACCAACCAATCAAATAACCCAACTGAGAAATGGAGCTTGGAACTAAACAGAGAATTCTCAACAGAGGAATATCAAATGGCTGAGAAACACTTAAAGAAATGCTCAACCTCCTTAATCATCAGGGAAATGCAAATTAAAACAACTCTGAGATTCCATCTTACACCCATCAGAATGGCTAAGATCAAAAATTCAAGCGACACCACATGCTGGCGAGGATGTGGGGAGAGAGGAACACTCCTTCATTGCTGGTGGGAATGCAAACTAGTACAGCCACTTTGGAAATCTATCTGGTGCTATCTCAGAAAAATGGGAATAGGGCTTCCTCAAGACCCAGCTATTCCACTCCTTGGAATATACCCAGAAGATATTCCAGCACACAACAAGAAAATTTGCTCAACCATGTTCATAGCAGCCTTATTCATAATAGCCAGAACATGGAAACAATCTAAGTGTCCCTCAATAGAAAAATGGATAAAGAAACTGTGGTACATATACACTATGGAATACTATTCAGCTATTAAAAGCAAGGAATTCCCGAAATTTGTGGATAAATGGATTGAGCTAGAAATGATCATAATGAGTGAGTTAACCCAGAAGCAGAAAGACTCAAATGGTATATACTCACTTATATCTGCATATTAGCCCAAGGGGCATGTCCCACAAAAGCCTTCACTTACCAGGAAACTGAGACAGAGGGGAGGACATTCTAGTGGGACTCTAGATGAGAGAAGCATGGGAGAATGGCAAAGTAGAAGGATCCAGAGGGTCCTAGAAGCCTACAAGTAGAACATTATGATAGGCAGATTTGGGCACAGGGGTCCCGCTCAAACTAAGGCACCAGCCAAGAACAATACAGGCGGTGAACCTTAAACCCCTACCCGGATCTAGACAATGGACAGAACACTCTCCACAGTAGAGTGGAGAGGGGGATATTACTTTCTCACACACTCTGGTGCCTCACCTTTGACCATGTCCCCTGGAGGGGGAGACCTGGTGGCACTCAGAAGAAGGACAGCAGGTTACCAAGAAGAGACTTGATACCCTATGAACATATACAGGGGGAGGTAATCCCCCTCAAGAACAGTCATAGGGGAGGGGAATAAGGGGAAAATGGGAGGGATGGAAGAATGGGAGGATACAAGGGATGGGATAACCATTGAGATGTAACAAGAATAAATTAATAAAGGAGAAAAAGAGAAAAGAAAAAAGAAAATTTGCTCAACCATGTTCATAGCAGCCTTATTCATAATAGCCAGAACATGGAAACAGCCTAAGTGTCCATCAGTTGAAGAATGGATAAAGAAACTGTGGTACATATACATTATGGAATACTATTCACCTATTAAAAACAACGAATTCCCGAAATTTGTGGATAAATGGATTAAGCTAGAAATGATCATAATGAGTGAGTTAATCCAGAAGCAAAAAGACTCAAATGGTATATACTCACTTATATCTGCATATTAGCCCAAGGGGCATATCCCACAAAAGCCTTCACTTACCAGGAAACTGGGACAGAGGGCAGGACATCCTATTGGGACTCTAGATGAGAGAAGCATGGGAGAATGGCAAAGTAGAAGGATCCAGAGGGTCCTAGAAACCTACATGCAGAACATTATGATAGGCAGATTTGGGCCCAGGGGTCCTGCTCAAACTAAGGCACCAGCCAAGGACAATACAGGTGGTAAACTTTAAACCCCTACCCAGATCTAGTCAATGGTCAGAACATTCTCCACAGTTGAGTGGAGAGTGGGATATGACTTTCTCACATAGTCTGGTGCCTCACATTTGACCATGTCCCCTGGACGGGGAGACCTGGTGGCACTCAGAGGAAGGACAGCAGGTAACCGAGAAGAGACTTGATACCCTATGAGCATATACAGGGGGAGGTAATCCCCCTCAGGAACAGTCATAGGGGAGGGGAATAGGGGGAAAATGGGAGGATACAAGGGATGGGATAACCACTGAGATGTAACAAGAATAATTTAATAAAAAAAAAGAAAAAGAAAAAGAAAAAGAATGACTAGAATATGAAAGTGCAAGGATGTAGAAAATAAGAAGAGGAGGAAGTAAAACAGAACCCTGTGGGGAGAGAAAACAAGGCATCCCCTCAGCTTTAACCCATCCCTACCAGAGGACACCAAGCACAGAGACAAAAAAAGAAAAAAAAATTCCTCGAGAGCCACTCCAAGCCGAGAAAGGGCACAATAAACCTATAAAATATAAATCAAAGGCAGCTGAGGACATTGTTGTTTGGTATTGCTGTTGTTTAATGAAATCATAGCAGCAAAAGAACATACTCTTAGAAACAGGAGAAAGAAAACAGGAAAGATCCTCCTGTGGGAGAATCTGAAAAATTCCAAGTAAACAGGAACAAGAGAGAGAGAGGGGGGAAAGCACCAGAAGCAGAGGTGAAAGGCTATGTGGGAGTGGATGCACCAGTATATAGCTGAGTGCAAAGTGAACCACAAATAAAAGGGAGGGGAAGGAAAAGAGGTCCTTGCAGCCATGTCTCCCACCACCCCAGAGCTTGCTGCCCATAAAGCCACAGCTCTGCCTTTCCCTGGCTTCAGGTGACATGAGAGACAACAGTACTATTAATGGCTTTCTTATCAATGGCCACCATCTCTAACTTCCTCTTCTAAAAAGACTACATTACCCAGCATGACCCTGTGGTTGGAGTAAACTTACACCATCAGTGCCATCAAAGTCTCTAGCCTCAACCACTGATTCAGTGGGATGTGTCTGAGCTGTTCCAATTAAGAACAGAGCTGGAGAGGGCTAGTAGATGACAAGCACACTGGAGAGGATAAAGCCCAGGAAATCGCAGGATGAAAAGGAGAGCCTCCTTCAGTCCCTACCTAAGGTCAGCTCCACTGCTGGAGATCCCAATTAAAATAAGCTTCCAGCACATCCCATAAATGTCATAAACCAATCTGCTCCTGACCAACCTATGATATACTCTGACACCAGGACTCCAGGTCCAGGACCCTCCCTATGCATAAGGTTTTTCTAAAAGTAAACTGACTTAGCTAGGTGTGGTGGCTCCTGTCTGTAATCCTGTAACTCCCAAGGCCAAAACAATTGACCTGAGCTGGAGATCAGCTTGTGCAATAGTAAGAGACACTGTCTCAAAAAGAAGAAACAAAAAATAGGAAATAAAAATAAGTGGTAAGTATTATTGTACTTCTCACTTCCAGTTATGATTCTAGAAAAGTCACTCACCCCCTACTCTAACCTCAATTTAGTATGTCTACCTACAAAACAGGAACCATAAACCCAATCTTAATCCTCCATGTGTTGCATTAGTTACATAAGAGGGAAAAAAAGTAAAACAAAAATAACAAGTCCAAATACGTGGCAATGTCTGAAATTGAGTTCAAAGTTAGATACAACCAGCACACTGCACTGATCCTAAAATGCACTTACATTTTTAATAATAAAAAGTCAGTGCTGGAGAGATGGCCTAGTGATTAAGAGCATTGGTTGTTCTTCCACAGTACCTAGGTTTGATTCACAGCACTCACAGGGCAGTTCAGAATCATCTGTACCTCCAGATCTGATGCCTTCTTCTGACTGTGAGGGTATCAAGAATGCATGTGATGCACAGATACAAGTGTAGTCAAGTCACTAAAACACATAAAAAAATAACTAATGGAGGGAGTGGGAATGGAAAGGAACCCAGTGATTTTTTTAAAAAAGCACCTTACTAGTTTGCAAAGGAGAAGTGATTGAAGGGGTGCCCATTAAATGTTCAACAGGTACCAATCAACAAATGACAATCAAACACTGCCAAGCTCCCTCCTTTCCTCCACGCTCTGCTGACATACATGGCTCCTCGCTTTCCCATCCCCATTCATAAATGTTCCATACTGACTCTGACACTACAACATGGGACATGGGAGCTTCACATATTTTTCTAAAGTCTAATCTGAAAGAGATAACATAATCATTCAGACCCTGCCACTCTGAACTGCTTTAAAACTGTTTCAAATGTGTCCACAATGTGGCTGCAGATGCAGACAACACGATATGAGTCCTTCATGGGGCTAATTCTGGGGACAAAAGAGTGAAGTGGAACCCAAATTCATGACAGTAGAGTCGAAAGCACTCTGTGATAGAGGGAATCATGCATGTCACCCAACACCATGGGACTCGATTAAAAACAGTAACCTTCAGGACCACTGCCATCAAGAACAGTGAACTACAGCCAGTATGCTAGGATTATCATTCCTCCAGATTGATGTGGTCTTCATTTTCTCTAGAATATCACTGAAAGCCACTTGATCCCTAAAAGGGTAGAGAAACAGTGATACACCCAGTCTGTTGTAAAATATCCTCAGCAGTAAGTAATACAGTACAGAGGGTGGCAAGTCTGCACACAAGAAGTCATGCATTAAGCACCCATGAAAGATCCATCCATCACCTGCTTATTCAGGAAACACATTGGGAGCCACACTGGCCAGGCACTGAAAGGAGGAAACAAAGGCGCAATCCATGCAGTGAGAACAAAGAGTAAGTGACTGACTAACTAGCAAACAGGGTGATGCCTGTTATAAATATACACGAGGAGCTACCTGCATAGTTCAACAAAATAAAATGTGACAGAAGAGAGGCCACTGGTGATAGAGAGACAGAATTCTCTGCGGATTTGGTTCATAGAGAAGGAAAACAGTTGGCATCTCCCTCAATGAAGCTGCACATGGTAGGATTTGATGTGTGCTCCACACTAGCTTTTGCTGAGTTTTGAATCCCACAGGTATATGCAGTCAGCTACATTTAACCTGCCACCAAGAAAAAGGAAAGTATATGAAGAACATGCTTTTGTGTTGTTTCATATGGCTTGCCACTATGCCTGGCTCACTCATTGTTTCACAAGTCTCCTGTGGGCACAGTAAGCCTGTCATCCTCTTAAAGACAAGGATAACATCCAATGCTTTCTTATGTTAAGCATTTACCTCTGTGTATTTTTCAACTAAATATGTATCTCTGACATAACGGTAGATACACAAACAGGTACAAATAGTACAGAGTAGTCCCATGTCATTCAAAACAGGAGATTAGCATTAGCAACACAATGGCGCAGACTTCAGACATTACAGCAGATTCTTACTTAGCATGTGCAAAGGGCCTGGGTTTGATCTTCAGCATGAACCAAATCAACAGGAAAAGGAAATTATCCCAGGCTACTCTGATATATTTATACTCTGCTCTTCTCCCACCCCCGTCTCTCACACTCTACAACCTGTTCTATAAAATGCTACATAAATGGAATGCTGCTATGTCACTCAGCAGCCTGCTTTTAGGACCCATTTCCGAAGATCATCCTTGTAAGGTCCCTGAGTAGACCCATAGGACACACTTCAATCATTTAGTGAGGAAGTCTATTTGGATAAGTGCCAATTTTAAGTTATTACAAACAGAAGTCCCCATAAAGAGGTATAAACAGGGATTTATGTGAATTTAAATTTTATTCTTCCAGGATAAATGCCCAGGACTGTAACTGCCATATCATATGATAAATAAACTTAAGGACTCATCACACAGATTCCCAACATAGCAAAGAAGCTTTCAAATCTGCCCAAAACATGCCATTTCTGTGCACCCTCAGCAGCATAAGTTGTTCTCAGTACTTTCATCTGTATACATTATACTGAAATGCAGGAGACCTGTTTAGAGATTAAGTTTATATTTCCCAAGGTCCCTACAAATGTTTAAACATGTTTACTTGTAATGTACATATTCTCTCCTATGACTTGCCTTCTACCCACTTTCCAAAGGTAGTGTTTGGTTTCTTATTGTTAAATTTGCAGAGATTTTTACATATTCAGAAAAGGACTCTCCTATCAAGTATGTGACTAGCTAGTTAGAGCTTTTTTTTTTTTTTTTTTTTTTTTTTTTTTTAAGCTTCTTAACAGAACCAAGGCAATGCAATAAAATATGATTAAGTTCAGTCTGGCCATTTTTGTTTTGTTTATGAATTGTATTTTTGTTATCCTCAAAGAGAAAAAAAACAGAATTAGTAAGGATACTTGGGGTAATAACTTCACACATACCCCACATCTCAGTGTTATGTTTTTTAAATGGGGAAATGACAACACTACCCACCTGTTACTAGAAGAATTAAAAGAGTTCAACCACTATAGCTGATATTCACAGGACTTCCTGCTGTTATCATTTTACTTGCTTGTGAAAGTAATGTCTTTTGTTGCTCAGAATACCTGAGAGGAACCCCAGGAGGAAACCCCTAATATTTAATTAATTTTCCAAACAGTGAATGACTTGGTATGGGTGAGGAGGATTAATGGATTCTCCAGGCACAGGAGTCAGGCCAACATTCTAAAACAATTCAGCAACAAAATGCATTCTGTCCTTACATTAAAGCTAAATCTGAAGGAGGTAATCTGGTTTCTGTATTTCTGAATCATAAACTCGTATGCTCACTACAGAGTCAGTGGTCCAGGACTACTAGCTATGCTGCAGGGAAGACTCTGGTCCCATTATCACTTGGGTAAGATTTCTTAGCAACCGTTGAACATTCCTGACCTTTCAAAGGAGTTGCCTTCTTCTCATTAGCAACAGCAGATAAATGAGGGTAATTGCCACTTGCCTTAGGCATGGTTACAATCCCAGCTGTATACTAAGATGTAGTAGAGCCATCTTGAAGCCAAATGAAAGGGATATTTTTAAATTAACCTTTGGGAAACCACTACAAAAGAGGATCTCTTTGCTCTCCTTTACTTAAATGGTAATGGAGGGAGGGACAGTGGGCATCTCCTGCTCATTCTCCTTGGGGAGCTAATCTCTGTGGATATATAGCAGAGTTAATTGGACATTTTCATGTATGTGTCTATACAATTGCATACTTGAACCTTCTACCTGTGAGTAAACATTTGTCCCCAAGACTATCTCCTTTTCTGTAGACCCTAAGAAGGACTCCTAGCAACCAATTTACCCTAGCCCCTAGAATATTTCCTAAATATTCCTTAATCTAGCTAATTGTCTAGCATGTTGGGCGAATGGATAGGTGAACAGGTAGACAAGTAGAAGGACAATTAAGATGGATAGAAAAGTGGGTATACAGATGGACAAGTGAGATGATAAGCAGATAAAAGGGCAAATGGGTAGATAAATGACTGAACTAAATGAAAGAAGAATAGATGAGGAGAATGAATCAGAAGGCAGATGGACAACTGCAAGCATGTGAAAATGGAGATCAATAGGAAGATGGATGACTGGATAGAAGGGAAGATGAGTAGATAAGTGGGTAGCTAGAGAAACAAGAGATTGATGAATGTTAAAGGGATAGGGTATGATTAGATAGATAGATAGATAGATAGATAGATAGATAGATAGACAGACAGACAGACAGACAGATGAACGGACGAACAGACCTATGCACAAATGGGAAGAGTGAGTGGGTAGATAAATTTACAACTAGGTAATTGAGAAAACAGGTGGGTTTGTGGGTAGAGAGAAAACAACTGGATAAAATGGGAAGATAAATGGCAAGTAAGTAAAATATAACTGAATGGATCAAAAGATGGACAGGTGAATGGGTAGGATGAGAAAATAAGTGAGTAAGCAGGAGGCAGATGGACAGCTAAATACACGGGAATATGGATGAGTAAATGGATAGACAGGTAGACATCTGGATGAATGGGAAGTTGGGTGGGTTAGTGGGTAAACAGACAGTCAAATGGATGGGAAGACAGAGAGCAGGATACACAGATTGATGAAAACTAAGAATGAGGACGCCAGGAAAGAGAAATGACTACTCACGCCCTAAAGTCACTTCTGCAAATCCAAGTAAGGCAGCATAACTTCATCTTGCTCAATTCTAATGCTGTATCACAGAAGTACAGAGTTTCACTCTTCTGTACATTCTTGAGTATCTGCTGTCTTAACCTTATATCTCTTTCATATTAGAATGCTTATTAGTCTAGGTGTCAATCATCTATAGAGCTTCCACAGTGTTTTATATATAGAGTACCTTTTCCAGTTACTCCTAGAAGCATCTGGTGGTGTAATTTGGAATATACAGCAAATTCTCCTAGAGTTTTGGCAGGTTTGCTGGTATAAAGTTCATTGTTGAGACACAGTAAATGTTAAGAGAATCCAAAGGTCTGTAAGGTGCTATAACTGATTGTTCAACAAAGTAAACAGCCAAAAGAAGAGGGAAGATGTCAGAAGTGTCTAAGACTGGCCTCAGGCTAGGTAATTCACTAAGAAAATGCAGAGATGGAGATAGCTACACATGGCTATGACTAATTATGGCAAAATGACAATAAACAGTATCTACAAAAGGAAGCAATGTGTGAGGTGAGATTCGGAGAAAACGAGGTTCAGCCAAGAGTCCTCTCCAGTAGAGTCACACAAGATGCACTAAATTGCTCCAGCAGTCAATGGTGACACATGTAAAAATTCATCTAACACTGACCCTTCACAGATGGATAGAAGACAGGCAGGCCTTCTTTACCTGACATATGCCAAATTTGCTGACTCCCAGAAGCAATGAGCATAGGTGCTGTAAGCTCTGAGAACAAGTTAAACTCCCAGAAGATGGCCTCAATCTTGTGCGTACGACTTCCTGAAGACAGAAGTCACAACACTATGCTATGTCTGAGGTTCAACAGGGAATACTCAAATTTAGGGCAGTCCTATGGGTAGTCTTTTGCTGACTCCAATAATATCTTGGTCCATAGCAGTTTTAGTTTTTCTCTTTGAAATCTGCTTCAGGAGCTTTTCATCTTTCCAAATATAAATATCTAACATCTGAAGACATACCCTATCTCTACTAATAAAGGCATATAATATACAAGCATTTTTGGTTCAAACTATGAGTCAATAATAAAGTAATGAATCACATTAGTTTTCAGGTTCAAAGAGCAAGGACTGAATATTCTGTCATTTCACAAATGCATATTTGGCATCTTCTGAATACCAGATGCTGCTTTGGTCTCTTGCTTGTGTTGGTCAGTTTTGTTATTGTAATGAAATACTTGACCTGATATAATATAAAAAGAGAGAAGGTTTGTCTTGGCTTACAGCTATGGTGACATATGATCAGTATATGATCAACTAGATTCGCCCCTGTGGGGTCTACAGAGCAACATGCCATTGTAAAAAGCATGTGGTAAAAGAAGCTACATACCTCATGAAGGGCAGGAGGAAAAAAAAAAAAAAGCGGTCAGAGTCCCAAAAATGCCCTCAAGAGCAAACTCCTAATAGTCCAATTCCCCATGAGGTTCCATCTCATGAAGTATCCACCATCTTTCAACCATGGGCTAAAGGTCACTTGCCACATGGACCTCTGGTGGGCACTTGTCCAAACCACAGCACTTGCTTTACAAATAAGAAATGCAAAGCTACCAGACTTCACAGCCTAGCTCACCAATGCTTTGTATAGCAAAACTTTACACACACACACACGCACACACACACACTACACACCCTTCTAGTAACACCTCTGATGAAGCACTTCACATATTTGTGCAATTTAGCAAACTATCTTTAATTTCATCAGTGTGCAATACTTCAAATCTATGTTGAACTTTTTCAAATCTTAGTTTGAGGAATTGACTCAGAGAGTTAAGTGTCTGCTGAGCAAACATGAGGACTTAAATGTGCATTTCAAGCAGCATGTAAAAGACAGGCACAGTGGCATGAATCTGTAACCCTAGTGCTATTTGGGACACAGAGATAGGTAAATCTCAGGGGCTTGCTGCCCACCAAGTCTAACTAAAACAAGCTCTAATTCAATGAGAGAACACATCAAAAATAAGGTAGAGAACAATACAGAAAGATTCTTAAAGCCAATCTCTGGACTATGCTCGCGCACACACACACACACACACACACACACACACACACACACACACTTTTTTGAAGTAATTAAACTGACATCATTGTTCTGCCCATCGCTTGGGTTTTATTTCTTCGGGCACATACAGAATACAGTCAAATTTAGCATTCTTCCTTCCACCTGTACACTTCCCTTAGCTAATTTAATCAGGCTTATAATCATTTAAATGTTGGCAACCCCACAATCTATATTGCCCACCTTCACCTTGCTCTAGAGCTGCTGGCTTATGGCCCAACATATCCATTTGGATATGTCTAAAAACCACCACTAACTCAATAAGACTGAAACCAAACTCCTAATGTCCTTTTGCAAGCCATTTACTCTGGGAGAAGGACATTAGAAAAACATTACCAATCCTCCTCATTACAGTAAATGCAATGCTGATGTCCCCCGAAACCCTCCCCTGCTCCAACTTCTAGCATCTCTAATAAGAAATCAGATTCCTTTTTGACTCCTCCGTTTCTGTTAGTCTCCACATTCCATTATCAACAAACCCTTCTGAATTTACCTGAAAATGTGCTAGTGCTCTGATGATATCCCACTTTATTCTTTTTTTTTTTTCCTTTGTTCCAGTGTCTTTGTGGTTTCAAGCACCAACATCTACTTGCTGAGTTACTATCCTTGGCTCCTAATGGATGCCACATATTCCACAATCCATTCTCAAATTAATAGCCTAAAAGATTGTTTTGAAAAGCAGACAATATGCCTTTCTTGGTGGTCCTCCACACTGCTTTCAATGGTTCCCCAAATTACTCAGAGTAAAAACCTCATCCAGAAGGTTCTCTCCCCTAGGCTCTTAGCATAAATACATGAGGGATGTGCAGTTTGCCCTATAGGAGGAGTTGAAACCCGTGGCCATACTATTTCCTGAAGCTCTGAAATCCAATGGTTGTGCCTTGCTGGAGGTTTCTTTCTGGAATTTGGACAAAAGTGCCTTAGGGCTGGCAACAACAATGTCTCCTCTATCCTCACTCACCCTCAAAACTGAGTGGACACACCCTCCCACATAGTCACCTCCTCTGGGTCTCAAGGGTCTCTTTACAGATGCTCATCTAAATGACAATCCACCACCTTGCCTAGTGAGACAAAAGAAGTAAGTCTTCAAGATCTGCCTAGATGGCAGAGCAGGTTCAAGCTTAACATGGACAATTTAATAAGATTTTGTCTCAGAATAAAGACACAATAGTCTGGAGATATACCTTAGTGGTAGAAAGCTTGCTTGGCATGTAAAAGGACCTGGATTCAAACCCTACTACTGGAAGGAAAACCCAAAAATTCAGTATTGTGCACAACAAGACCCAATTCTTGTACTTAACATTTTTCTCATTGCTAATGTGAATTTTAGCTCCTGTCTATTTCTCTTCACTAGAATATTTTGTTATTTTAAAAATAAATTACTATGCTAGGATGTCGTGGCACATACCTTTAATATCAGCACTTAGGAGGCAGAGGCAGGTAGATCTCTGTGATTTGAAGGCCAGTGTGGTCTACATAACTAGTTCCAGGACAGACAGGGCTACATAAAGAAACCTTGTCCTGAAAAAATAAAAATTAATTAATTTAATGAATTAATTAGAAAGTCACAAAAAATAAAGTCTTTAAAACAGTACAGAGACATGTAGTATACTCACAGTGTTATGCAAGTACATCCATTAAATTCAAAATGTCTCTACTGTTCCAAAAATAAAACCACCAAACAGATTGCTAGTCATTCTCTTTCACACTCACCCCCAGCCTCGAGTAAGGAAAATTACCTTCTTTCGAATATTATCTTACAAAGGAGATCAAACAATATGCAAACTTTTGTGTCTGTCTTCTTTCACAGTCCCTTCCTAGAACTGAGATAAATTATGACAAAAGTTTGTCTCATTCATCACCACAATTCCAATGTCTAAGAATAATGCCCAACCAAATTTCCATTGGGTTTATAAGTGGGTCTGTCGGTGGGTACATACAGTGGTTGAACAGACAGATGAATGAAACGGATGATGAATCAATAGATAGGTGGGTACACAGGCAATATATTACTCAGAAGAAAGGAGAAAGCAGACAACCCGAAGAGGACTTATGTAAGGCCCACCCAGCTATTGGGAGGACAAGACAGAGAAAACAACAGCAGAAGTGGATAAGGTAAGCTGTGCTATAGAACCACGATGGGCATCAAACAGCTGGCCTGCAGGGAAGCCTGCATCTTACAAGTCAAACCTGCACATTTCAGATGCTACACTCGCAGACACTTCAGTAGTAACAGCTCTTCAAAGGTCATCTATGGGAAGAAGACAAACAGCTCCTTGAACACATTCCAGGAACATCACTGTAGCATTACATCAAAATTGCCAGCAGTGCAACATCTCCCAACTACATCCTCTTTGGAAACAGAACAAGACCGTATTTACTTTCAAGCCCGAACCCAGAACAATGACCAGGCCTCAGCAAGCTCTTAGGACTGAAGCTGGCTGAGCTGTTCATAGGGAGACAATTAGAAACAACACTCTTTCTTTCTTATACTTTCAAACATGTTACTTCTAAAAACAGCTTGACTGGCAACTAGCTGCAGAAAAGCTATAAAGCCCTTAGAGACAACATGCATAAACCCAAATCCCAGCAATGACCCCTCAAGCTTAACTTCTGCTCAGTTTCATTAATAAGTCAGTAAACATTGGCATTCACAACCCAGCCATAATTGCCTCATAAACAATAATGGGAAAATGCAAATTTCCAATGTATCCCTTGCCCACATAGTCTGTCCCATTTCCAACATCTCCCACCAAAGAAACATGTGTCGTGATTGCCAAATCCACACTTACATCATCACTCCCAAAGTGCAAGTTAATGTTCACTCTTGATTTCATTTTAACAAATGCTTAGTGACATGTGTCTACCGTCATGTCATCAGAGAGAGTTGTTTCACCGTCCTAGAAATCCTCTCTGTTCGGCTAATTCATCTTTCTCTCCTCTTAACCTCTGGCAACCACTGTCTTTTTATTGTAGCCATATTTGTCTTTTTCAGATTATCACTTAAAATGGAGTTTGCAGCAACGAGATTGGCATCTGTCGCTTGGAAATGGATCGGATGTTCCTTCCCTGCATTACATGGCCGGATTGATCATTCACTTATCCTATTCTGCATGTGTCACACGTCCTGTCCACACATTTTCTGAAGGACATCTTGGCTCTTTCCAAGTGCAGGAATCTGATGAGGCTCATTCCGTAGGAGTAGAGAGAAGAATGGCAGTTACCAGAGGACGGAATGCAAAGAATGGGGGATGCAGGGCAGAGGACACACATAAGCAAGTGAGAGGAGGGGAAATGTATTTCAAGAAATGTACTGTACTGCAGAATGATGATGACACACTGTATTCTTAAAAGGATATCAGCAGAATAAATGTTACATGTTCTCACCATAAATGATGATAATATAAATGCACTTCTTAAGTAGCTACATTGAATCAGCCTTTAAGGCATATACACCTCAAAACATGTTAATGGTACATGACAGAAACATAATTTATCTTTCAATTTAAAAACTAAATTTGGTTTCTAAAACAAATGAAAATTAAAGACTAAATAAAATCCCAAGGTCAGTTCTTGATCCCACTGTCCACATGTCTCTCAACAGTCTCATGAAGAAAACAACTTTTCCCGAAGAACACACGTATCAATTCATTATCCAGTATCAAATTCATTATCCAGTATCAAATACTCAGTCCTTAAAAATATAAATACAAGGAACATTATACGGATTGAGTGGGTTTTATTTTGGAAACATATCTGCATATATATGCATGCAACAATAATTAATGAAAAAAGACACCAAGATTTGGAAAGAGATCAAAGAGGGCTTGGAAGGAAGAAAAGGAAATGGAAAGTGATGTAATTATAAGCTCAAAAAAATTAAAAAGTAATAAAAAGTCATCCCAGGATGGTGTGGCTAGTACAAAGAAGGGTACAGGTATGGCCTACCATAAGCTGAATACATGAGAAGGCAACCTTTCTCTGCAATTGGAAATAGGGACCAAAGGCCAACACTGATTGCAAGAATCACAATGTTCTCTGATGTATATATATATTAATGACTCCTCCCCAATTCTATATGCTAAGCATTGCTGTTCTTATGTGGTGGGTAGAGACACTAGGGCTAAGAGGATTTAAGTTGACCAAACTTACTCAGCCAGTATGTTATGGTTAGGATTTGAACAAGGGACACACTGAATTCAAGAGCATGTGATAATACTCTCTAAGTCTCAGATAAATACTCCCTATGGACTGTGCAGAACCAGATTATAAGGGCAGAGACACGTACAAGGAAGCCATAGGGCTCCTCATTATTCCCAATAAGATTCCAGGTACCAGAAGAAGCTCTGTAGACCAGTGTGTCTCTCTTCTGTGGTGATCTGAAGTGGGCCTGACAGCAGGTGCCTAACTATGTTGCATACAAGAAAGCAACATGGAGCAGAGCCATAGGAAACCTGAAGAAGTGGCAGGGGTTGTGGGGCTTGTATGCTTGTAATATTTGTCTCTGCACCAGGACCTAGCTTTGATACTGATCCACCCATGGTTAACATGGGAGGATGGGTAAACTCGAGTCCAAAAGTCATATGTAACTCTAAGGCCTTCCTCTATGGAAGAAAGCCTACAAGCTGCTCCCCAAATCAGTCAAAGGGCTATTATCATGCCAGCTGTGGCAAGGTCTGGTTTCATTACGACTGGTATTACTGTATTTCTCACAAATAGCTCATTAAGGCAATTATCAGTCATTAGCACAGTAGCCTGAGCATCAGTACAATCACACACATTAATAAAGCACAATTTAGCAGAGCAAGTAAAGACATGCATGGGCTAAGCTCCCTTGTGGGGTACTAATGGTTCCAGCTGAAAAGAATCTCCACTGTGTGATAGCTAGGACTGCTATGGAATCCACCCATGCCCACAGCTCTAGGATGATACTTGCCAGGCAATTCAACTCCACCCACAAAGCCTGAGTCTTGAAGGAAGAATAGGTACTTGATGATTAGAAGAAACCCCTAGACCTTCCAAGGGACCAAGGAACTTCCCTATTTTGACAACATAGAAGAATATGCAGGGAGTCAACAGTGGAAGAAGTGAGCCTTGGCAATAGTGGTGGCAAGTTGGGATAAGGAAGAAGCTGGAGACAGATGTCATGTTCAGTTATTTAGGTCTATTCTAGAGGAAGAGGAGGGGTGACAATAAGGTTTGCATAGTGCCACTAAGAGCTGCTGTAAGCTTTAGGAAACCATAGCAATGAGAAAAGGATGGTTAAGAAGACAAAGGACAAGATCAAGTCATAGGCTAGCTCATTCTTCTATGCCAGGGCTGATGGCTGACAGAGAAAGAAAGGCCACAGGACATGTCAAGTAGAAGAGACCTCGCCAATTAAGTGACAGAGTAGAAAAATGACAAAGAGAAGGTGACTCTGAGATTTTTGACCTAGGGTACAAAAGGATGTCATTTAAAAAGATTATCTCCAACTATTTTGATAGGATTAATGTGGGTAGGCAAATGCAGAGAATAGTTAACAACATGTGCTTATGTATATTTAAGTCATTTTTCTTCACACTCAAGGGCATTTAATATCTGGAGTCCTAGGCATGTACCCCATATGGTTGGATGGAAAGGAAAGTTCTTGCTAAGTGCTAACCACACTCAGAAAGTCTCCTCCACTTTCTTATGCTTTTGACATAGCTTATTGCCTGTCCATAATCCATGATGATCTCTTGGTTTTTGGTTTGTTTTTTTTTTTTACAATGCTCCTTTTGTGTTGTCATATCTGTTGGAGGATGGTCTAGTGTATTTTGGTTATAATTACTGGCTCCCAAAGTCAGCTTGCTGCCTTGAGCACATTCTCATGTACCCCCAAATATTTTTGTGTAACCTTGCCTCTCTGTTTGACAATAACATGCTGATACTTGGGCATGGCTGGAAGAAGGTAGGCATGGCAAAGGTTTCAGGGCTTGGGGAGAAAAGGATCTTGGGAAGGAAAATGGTCAGGTACCAGAAAAGGAGAAGGAGGCCACCAGCATGGGTTAGGTGGAAGAGAAGCGCATGGCCAGCATGGATGGAGGATTTGGCCCAGATGAAGACCATTAGCAAATATTTGGGACTATGGATGGGAGGTAGCTCCAGAGAAATTATTAGAAGCAGATGGCATGGGATGGGGCAAAGAGATATGGAAGGTAGTTTAGGGAATTAATATCTGCCCTGCCCCAGCTGAAGCAAGGGTATTTTAAAACATAACAGGTGTCTGTGTTTTTATTGATTGATAGTGGGTTAGAAAATACTGTCATAATAATTATAGGAATAATAATAATCATTCTTATACTGTACATTTAAAAATACCACAACACATCTCCTTTACTCATTACATCCCCAGGTCCATGGATAAGCCATGCCTTCATCTTTGCATAGTGTGTTATCTTTTCCCTCCATTCAAGTCTCCAGAGAAACCTAGCTCTAAACCAGAACATAATGTACAGTATCTATCCAGGGCATACCCTCACTGGACAGTGACACAGCTTGTCAGTCACTGGTCCATGAGATCCTCACAGACACGCTCAGGGCTACTGGTCTATTACTGACTCTCCCTTTCTGTGGCGTGCTCTATTCCATACACATAGTCAAACATCAACAGCTGTCCAGGTTAGGGTACAACATGGATCAAGGCATTTCTTCACAGTTAATTCACTCCTCAATAAATATGTGCTGTACCCTGACAACATACCAGGCCCTGTTCTGAGCAATGAAACAGAGATGAAAAGAACCATCTGTCCTCCAAAAAGTCCACAGCTTCCTTGGGGACAAATAAATAAATAAATAAATAAATAAATAATAAAAAATAAAAAATAAAGACAGATAAAATGAAAATCTGTTTAATTTCCCTGGTTCTGCTTGTGCTCTGGCTTTTTCCAAGTAGGTGGTACCACATTGGGCATGAGTGCTGCTGCTGACTGTAGTTAGCACATTAAGCAGTCATTCCAAGAAATGGCAAGCTTGTCCAGCTAAGGCCATCAAGGCCAAATTCAAAGAAATACGTAAAAGTATATCAGTTTGTAGACACATTCACTCACCTCTGTTAGTCAAGTACTCAAGGCCCAACTACAAAACAGGTACTGACAACATCCCAGAGAAAGTTAGGTGTGTTTAGTATGTGGAGTCTGTTTTATCCAACAAAGTATAGTTTATTGAAAACAAAATTAATCATGGTGACTGTGCAGAGGTGAAAACAATCACCTTAAAATATGGAGATATGGGGTTAGAGAGATGGCTCAAAGGTTAAGAGCACTGCCTATTCTTCCAGAGGTCCTTAGTTCCATTCCCAGCAACCACACTGTGGCTCACAACCATCTATAATGTGATCTGATGAAGATAGAGCACTCATATAAAATAAATAAATCTTTAAAAGAAAATATGGAGACATGTTGACATTCCTGCCTGGACATAGCCATGGGGAAATAACAAAATTTTACCTACTTCTGATCTCCATGCATAACAGCACTTCATAGTATTCTATGAAGGCCTCAGAGTGAATGTATTTTTTTCTCCTGTGAACACCAGAGATACTAAGAATTACATTCTTTCTCCTCTTGACTAATAATGCAAGCCTTTCCAAAGTTTTGCATTGTACATTGGTCTCTACTTCTAACTCAAATCCCTTATGAGAAAACCTCTAGATTAAAACCAATGTTAC
The DNA here is from genome assembly GCF_964271855.1 of Acomys minous. NCBI lineage: Eukaryota > Metazoa > Chordata > Mammalia > Rodentia > Muridae > Acomys > Acomys minous. The sequence continues at coordinate 53,648,876 of NC_140496.1, read as the reverse complement.
ATTTTAACAATGCAGTGAACACTGAACCCTGTTGGAGGAATGGGGCGGGGAGGGTGGAAACAATCACTGACTATTTAAACTGCCCCATTCTTGCAACAAGCCCAAAAACTATACATTAGTTTTTTCAACTTGATAACTAGCCATAGAGGTTGAATCTGAACTATAAGTAAGGAGTAAGATAAACTAAGACCAACATTCTAAGTTAGGTATGCCTAACTTCTAAAACCAAATACCCTTTATAGGACTTTCATGTGATTTCAAGTTCCAGAATGATATCCCAAGAAGGCCTATAAAACTATTCTGAGAGTCTCTCTATTAGTTATCATCAACATCATCCGCTCTAAGAGCAAAGACACTGGGTGCCTGTGAGGCTAACAATGTACTTCCAATGGCCCCAGAGGTGGTAAACACATTTCCTGACTCTTAACATATCAGTATCTATTACAATGACTGTGGTAGCTAGCTCACTGTGTCAATTTGGCTAAGCTAGAGACTTCAGTGGCTTAACTGAAGGCAAGTCACAAGTGGTTATTTTGTGGGTATTAACATACACAATCAGTAATCTTTAAGAAAAGGAGATTGCCCTAAAATCAGACCAAGGAACTTCATGCAGTCAAACAAAGATCTTCAGAACAAAATGTTAGGTTTCTGAAAACCTCTCGGTTGTAGGTTAACCTTCTGATTTTAGACTCATCAGTCCATTGCAATCACAAGGTAATTCTTTACAATACAGCTTCTAAATATTCATGTATCTTTGCATATATATAACATCTTACTAGTCCTGTGTCTCTGGAGGATTCTGCCTGGTGGATCTAACATGTGCATAATGTAATTTCATGTAAACTATTCCATTTGATCCTCACAAGGGCTCACGACTGAAAAGAACTGCCAATCCTAGTGTCTCCCTAACATATCCAAGGGACATAGACATCAAGTCTGGTCTGTGACTATAACCTCTGATCTCTGGATTCACTGCTGTCACCAAAGTCACCAAAGCCCTGATGGGAACACCTGGAAAGAAGTGGAAAAATTTGTTGTCAGCTATACATTAAGGCATGGCCCAGGGAAGATGCCAGCCTACAGCCTGGATGGTGGACTAGAAGCAGCTAGAATGTCTCTCAATCTTCATCACCTTGTCTATGCCAAGGGCACTCTCATCTGCATGCTTATCAAGCTGTCCAGCTGTTCAACATAAACACCAAAATTATTGTTCTTCATTAATTCCTTGGAAGCCTTCATGTAAACCTCATTATCAGGCTTAGTAATTGCTCTGTGAATATTGCCCATTTTCCAATTATGTTCCTTTCCTCATGTCGGGAGAATGCTATCAGTGGAAATGTGCCATGTTGCATTGGTCCATTTTATGACAAGTGGGTGAATGTCTGGCTTTAACAGTGGCTCCCACAATACAAAAAGATTCTTTCATCCAACCCCCATTCTTGACAATTTCATAATGTCCAAAATGCAGGCACTGCATCCCTGGTCTCCACCCACAGGCTCACAACTTCAGAAAAGATAATGGCTAACCAAGAAAGGGAAATCTTTCCCACAGACTGCAACAAGGATCAGAGCTCTGCCTTTTCGGTGAAATCCCCCAGACAACACAAGAAGAGGTGCACAAGTTCCCAGCCGTTCAATGCCTAACCAGGTCAGCTTCTTGCTTCTGCAGCGACCAGGAAGGTTTGCTCAGCAGATTAGTCCTCTGAGAGAAGCTCGGGAAGTCAGGGATTCGGCAGCTAAGCCCTTTGTAGATCATCATAAGCACTTCTTATGAGACTATCAACTGCTCATCAACTCCAAAAACAGGCAACCCTCCTGAGTCCAATTATCTCCAAACTTTTCCTTTTTTGCATTCAATTTTCTCATTAAATGAGCACACAAAGATGTGGCCTGGTGTTCAGTTGCCTGCACTGCTTCAGAAACAGAACAAGTCTATGGTAGCTCATGGCCAGGCTAAGCAAACGCCCCCTGTGTCCTACGAGAGAAAAAAGGATGTGGAAGGAAAACACCCTTGAACAATACAGGGCAGGTTTTCATGGCTGGGATCATCCCAGCAGCTAATTCAGATTTACCAAAGACACAGATAGTATCTTAGACAACTGAGGCTGCTGTAACGAAGAATCATACTCTGGATAACTAGAAAACAGACATTTCACTGCTCCTAGTTCTGAAGACTGAAAAGTCTAAGGTGAAGGTGCTAAGATCTCCTGAAGGGCTGTCAGTTTACATGTGGCATCTTCTCACTGTATCTTCACAATGTAAAGGGAATGCAGGAACTCTCCCGTTCCAACCTTCTAAGAGCTCTCTGGTCATAACCTCAATGGCTCTTATTTATGCATCCCTCCCAAACGGCCTGCTTCTCAATACCACAGCCACAAAGGGGGTTAGAGTTCCAGCATACGAATTGGGAAGTTAAGTGAACAGAAAACTTTTAGATGTTAGTAGATACTTTAAGATTAATGGACAGACAGACAGCAAAAGAATAAACATGCTGTTGGCCTAAAATCATTCTCACGTACATTGGCTCTAATTCTTGTAGGTCCTGTAAAGAAAGCTACTCTCATGTGAATGCTAAACTTCTCTATATGCCTTTATCAAAAATCAAGCTCTTCTCTCCAATATGATTTCTCCCCCAATATAACCTCTCCCTGGAGGTCTGACACTGAGGTATATAAATAAATAAACTGCTCACATACACATATGTACACATATGCAAACATGCAAGCAGGAACATACAGTCAAATATGTACACTGGAGGCTCAGTAGCCTCCTACACTGGCTCTTTTGTTAGTCATACAAGTTTCTTCCTAAAGTGGCACTCACTCTCAGCTTTATTGAAAGACTCTCTCTCTGCATGTCCTGGCAGGTACTCACACCTGCACTCATAAATCTGATGTGGTCTCAAGCCTTTTGCATGCTCTCAACAGCCCCAGAAGGTAGGCACTGAGGCCACTCCACTGTAAACCCAGAAAAAGATGACATAATCTGTTCAAAGTCCACCAACCTGAAAATCATCACAGAGTCCCAGCTCCCATAAGCTTTGTCCTGCACTAAGTTTGGAACCCTTTCCGATGTCACTATTTATGGACACTTCCTTGAGCTGTATCCCTCTCCGTTCCACCTGAGCTGATGATCTCCTACAATCTTCATGTTTGGGTATCTGTCTCAGGTGTCACCACCCCTGGCAGTGCTTAGTCACACATGTGCGTCTCTTTTCTAGACCAGAAATCATTTTGTGCAGACCCACCACTTCTGTGACGGTGGAACAAGCCCAATTCACAATGCAACAAGCCTTTAGATACTCACAGGGTCACATAAGCAGAGACCAAGCAAGATAACAAAGCAACTATATTCAGCTGCCTTGTCATTCTGGAGGCAGAAGTATCATGCTGGCTAAATAATTGCCTAATAAACCTGCCTTCTCATGGCAGAGAGACTCTGTCTGATAGCATGCAGCAACATGATTTCTGTTCACAATGCTTCATTGTCATTTTTATTAGTTATGCCTTAAAACTTCCTCAATAGGTCAATATTCTCTAGGGGGGGTCAGGAAAAAGGTAGGACAAGATAATTACTCACTTAAAACAGATGGAGAAGCTGAGAAGCAGGGTGGCAGAATGGGGAAGGCAGCTTCAATCCATGGAAAAAAGACCTTTTCAGTTAAAGAACTTCAGGTCAGGCTGTTTTCCTAGAAGCCTCTGCCTTGTTTCTCACCTTGCAAATGAAGACATGATGGCTCACATAACTGCCCTTGAGTTATTAGGTGCATCTCTTTGCAGGCACATCCAGAGGACTTAAGACTTTTTCCATCCTGCTGTGGCCCTCGGGAACTACTCTCCTGCATTTGTTCAGTACCCTTATAAAGACCTAAACTCAATTTATCACTTCACTCACTTATAGTCTGTTGTTCCCAGAAGACAGATGGAGTCTGTCATGGATTCTGTCACTCACTCCCTACCTTTCCTCAGAGTCAAAGTTACTTCTACATCTCTGTGACTAAAATACCTGAGAAGCAACTTAAGGGACCAAAGCTTTATTTTGGCTCACAGTTTCAGTGGAATTTCAGTCTATTGGGTTGTAAACCATGGCATTAAGAGTATATGGTGGAGTTGGACTTTGGAACGGAACCCAGCTGCGGCTGCAGCCTGCCTCTGTAGCCTAGGTGCAGTGTGTGAGATGGTGGAATGCCACACCAGTCAATGGAGAACCCTGCAGACCACGGGGAAGCCCAGGTGACAGTGAACATGGTACCCAGTAACAGCGTGCACAGTCGAGTGGGTCCGGGCTAGAGCCAGGCAGCTGGCCTCAGCCTCAGCAAACTGAGACTGCAAAATTGGGCTGATAGAACTTGGCCAGGTCAGTCCCCACAGCCCAGCAGGGACTCGAACACTCATGGGAGAAGTTGAACTGCCCTGAGGGGCCTGTAAGAGGGTCTGAATTGCGACCACAACTCAGTGGGCCTGGACCGCCAAAGGTGTGCAATCTAGACTGGTCCACTATCTAGAGACAGGTCCAGGCAGGAACCTGACGGAGGACCACAGCAGTCTGTGCATAGACAATCAGACAGCTAAAGCCCGGGCTGGATAGTCCTCGTCGGGACTCCCATGCTCGTGGGAGAAGCTGGACATTCCTGAGGGTTCTGGAAGGCGGCCTGAATTGCGGCCACAACTCAAGGGGACTGAACCACCAAAGGTGCGCAATCTAGACTGGTCCGCTATATAGATTGTTCCTGGCAGGAACCTGACTGCAGGACACAACAGTCCTGGCCTGGACAACTGGCAGTTAAAACCTAGCCTGGCCAGCGCCCACGGCCCAGCGGGATCTCCCACATCCTTGTGAGAGGCTAGATCGACCTGAGGAGTCAGGACAGAAAATTAAACAGCAGCCCCCAACACAGCTGGTCTGAATCCACTCATTAGCATAAACAGGATCAGACAGAAGCCTACCTCTGATGACCCAGCCAGGAGCTTAAGATGTAGAGCAAGGTCTCCTGGAGCAAAAACCAAGTCGTCTGCCGGTTCCAGGAAAGAACTCCCTAATCCACACAGGCAAGGACATGTGACCTATAATCACTCACCAACTATCCACTCTCAATGACCAGTGAAGGACACCAGAAGCTACCACCCAACATCAGGGAAAAAAAACAAAAACAAAAAACAAAAAACAAAAAACCAACAACATTGCATCTCCAGATCCCAGCTATCCCAAAAAAAGCAACCCTGAGAACTCAAACACAATCAAAATACAAGAAAATGAAGTCAAATCCTTAGTAATGAAGATGATAATGGAGGAAACAAATAAAATCCATAATCAAATGCAGGAAGACATAAAAGAGGCCAATAGAGATGCACTAGAAAAACTCAGGAAAATACAAACAACCAGATGAAGGAAATCAATAAAACAGTTCAAGATCTGAAGATGAAAATGCAAACAGTGATAAAACCACAAACAGAAGAAAAATAGGAACGAGAGACCTTAGAGAAGAAAGTAAGCAACACCGAGGTGAGCTTATCACAGAATCTAAGAAATGGAAGAACAAATCTCAAGACTAGAAGATACAATCGTAGAATAGAAGCAACCATCAAGGAAACTGTTAAATCTAAAAAATTCCTGACACAAAATGTCCAAGAAATCAAAGACACCATGAAAAGACGAAACATGAGAATAATAGGCATCAAGGAAAGAGAAGACACCCAACTCCAAGGCCCAGAAAATATCTTCAACAAAATCATAGAAGAAAATTTCCCCAATTTAAAGGAGATGCATGTTAACATACAAGAGGCCTACAGAACACCAAATAGAATAGACCAGAAAAGAAAATGTTCCCGACACATAATAATAAAAACACAAAATATACAGAACAAAGAAAAAATATTAAAGTGGCAAAAGAAAAAGGCCACATAACACACAAAGGCAAACCAATCAGAATTATACCCAACTTCTCAGCAGAGACCATAAAAGCCAGAGGGCCTGGACAGAGGTCCTGAAAACCCTAAGAGATCACAGATGCCAGGCCAGACTACTATACCCAGCAAAACTATCGATAACCATTGACAGAGAAAACAAAATATCTCACGACAAAAGCAAATTCAAACAGTTCTTTTCTACAAATCCAGCTTAACAGAAGATGCTATAAGGAAAACTCCACCCCAAAGGGACAATCAACAACCAAAACTACACAGGAAATAGATAACTACACCATCCGCAACAACGACACCAACTTTCTACTGTAACCAACATCAAAAATTAAGGGACTAAACAGTCACTTGTCATTAATATCTATCAACATCAGTGGTCTCAATTCTCTAATAAAAAGACACAGACTAACTGAATGGATGCATAAACAAGATCTAACAATCTTCTGCATTTAAGAAGCACACCTCACGCACAAGAACAGATATTGCCTCAGGGTAAAAGGCTGGAAAAAATATTCCAAGCAAACGGTCACAAGAAGCAAGCTGGTGTAGCCATTTTAATATCTAATAAAATAGACTTCAAACCAAAATTAATCCAAAGGGATGAGGAAGGGCACTTCATACTCATCAAAGGTAAAGTCAACCAAGATGACTTCACAATTCTGATCATTTATGCTCCAAATACAAGGGTACACACATTTGTAAAAGAACTATTAACAAGCTTAAACCACACATCGACCTCCACACATTAATAGTGGGAGACTTCAACAGCCCACTTTGACTGAAAGACAGGTCACTGAAACAGAACCTAAGCCGAGAAATAACATCATTAATCACTATCATGAATCAAATGGATCTAACAGATATTTACAGAACTTTTCACCAAAACTCAAAGGATTGTACCTTCTTCTCACCACCCCATGGAACCTTCTCCAAAATTGATCATATAGGAGGGCACAAAGCAAGCCTCAACAGATACAAGAAGATTGAAATTATACCTTACATCCTATCAGATCACCAAGGTCTAAGGCTGGACTTCAACAACAACAGAAATAACAAAAAGCCTACACACATATGAAAACTAAACAACTCTCTACTTATTGACAGCTTAGTCAGGGAAGAAATAAAGAAGCAAATTAAGGACTTCCTGAAATTCAAGGAAAATGAAGGGAACAACACACCCTAACTTTGGGACACACTAAAAGCGGTGTTAAGAGGAAAATTCATAGCACTAAGTGCTTCTATAAAGAAATTAGAAACATCCCACATAAATAACTTAACAACACATCTGGAAGCCCTAGAAAAAAAAAGAAGAAGAAGAAGTAGAAATACCCAAGAGGAATGGACATCTGGAAATAATCAAACTCAGGGCTGAAATTAATAAATTAGAAACAAAGAGGACAATTCAAATAATCAACAAAACCAGGAGCTGGTTTTTTAAGAAAATCAACAAGATAGTCAAACCGTTAGCCAAACTAACTAAGAGGCAGAGAGGCATTATCCAAATCAACAAAATCAGAAATGAAAACAGACACTGAATACAAAGAATCATAAGATCCTATTTTAAAAGCATGTAGGCCACCAAATTTGAAAATCGAAGGGAAACAGAAAATTTTCTTGTTCGATTCCACTTGCCAAAATTGAATCAAGATCAGATAAACAAATTAAATAGTCCTATTTCTCCTAGAGAAATAGAAGCAATCATTGATAGTCTCCCCACCAAAAAAAAAAAAAAAGTACAGGGCCAGATGGTTTCAGCGCAGATTTTTACCAGACCTTCAAAGAGCTACTACTGATACTCTTCAAGCTACTCCAAAAGATAGAAATGGATGGAACATTACCAAATTCATTCTATGAGGCCACAGTCATATCGATACCTAAACCCCACAAAGACCCAACAAAAAAAGAGAATTTCAGACCAATTTCTCTTATGAACATTGATGCAAAAATACTCAATAAAATACTTGCAAAACAATTGCAAGAACATATCAAAGATATCATTCACCATAACCAGGTAGGCTTCATTCCCAGTATGCAGGGATGGTTTAATATACAGAAATCCATCAATGTAATCTACCATATAAACAAACTGAAAAAAAAAGACCACATGATCATTTCCTTAGATGCAGAAAAGGCATTTGACAAAATCCAACACCCATTCATGTTTAAAGTTTTGGAGAGATCAGGAATACAAGGCACATACCTCAACATAATAAAGGCTATATATAGCAAGACAATAGCCACATCAAATTAAATGGAGAGATACTCAAGGAAATTCCTCTAAAATCGGGGACCAGACAAGGCTGCCCACTTTCTCCATATCTCCTCAATATAGTTCTTCAAGCTCTAGCCAGAGCAATAAGACATCAAAATGAGATCAAGGGGATCCAAATGGGAAAGAAAAAAGTCAAATTATCCCTATTTGCAGATGATATGACAGTGTACATAAGTGACCCCCAAAATTCCACCAGAGAACTCCTACAGCTAATAAACACCTTCAGAAAATTGGCTGGATACAAAATTAGCTCAGTAGCCTTCCTTTATATAAATGACAATCATGCAGAGGAAGAAATTAGGGAAACTACACCCTTCACAATAGCCACAAGCAATATAAAATATCTAGGAGTAACTCTAACCAAGCAAGTGAAGGACTTGTTTGAAAAAAACTTTAAATCTTTAAAGAAAGAGATTGAATAGGACATCAGACGATGGAAGGATCTCCTTGTTCATGGATTGGGAGAATTAACATAGTAAAAATGGCCATTTTACCAAAAGCAATTTACAGATTCAACGCAATCCCTATCAAAATACCAACACAATGTTTTAAAGACATAGAAAGATCAGTTCTCCACTTCATATGGAAAAACAAAAAAACCAGAATAGCTAAAACAATCCTATGCAATAAAAGATCCTCCAGAAAAATCTCCATAACCAATCTCAAGATGTACAGGCACAGCAATAGGCTGAATGCAGGTTGGAAGGAGTGCAGGTTATGACGTCAAAGGTCTACCCCTAGTTAATCACCTCCACCATTAAAATCCTTCTAAAGGCTCAAATGCTTCAAAACAACATCTCAAGACAGGGACTGGACATGCAAAAACACAAGCCAGTTAGAAGTAATTCAGATTCAGACCATAACAGAAAATTCCACTTTTCTGAGTGGACAAGTGAGAGGGAGAAAATTCTGGTTGGTGCACTAGAAGGTTCCTGGTTTGGGTGCAAGCCACAGACCTGCCTCACCCACAAAAAAAGCCTACAGTAGAAACAAGCCATCAAAGAACATCAAAGGTGGTGTAGCCTAAGAAAGAAGCATTTCCCTTTCCTTCAGTGTCAATCACATTCCTGTGTTATTTGAGAGTAGTAGTACTGGCATCTATTGGCCCAGGCCCCAAAGACCCAAATAGACGATTGACAGCAAACACGTGCAGAATACTGACAGCAAAGCAGCCTTCGCTATGCTTTCATGTATGTATTTAGTACAATTAGACGTCCAGTACCAGAGAACACAGGACTTAATCAAGTTACCCAAGGATACAGCAAAATGCAGGCTCAGTGATGTCCCACCCCTAAACAACGGAGTGGGTGATCTTGCCCCACCCCTAAACAACTGAGTGGGTGATCTCCCTTCTAAATCCCTCCTTGAGTAGTGTGGTTAAGGCCACACACTGTCCCTTGCTGTTATTTCTGTTTCACATATCCATGCCAGAAAAGGCTTCCCTGATCTCCTGGGGACATGTAGCCTAGTAAATACTCTCATTGGCTGATCATCTCTACACTCCAAAACAGCATGGAGAGCATCCAACTGAGGAAAATGGTCTGATTGATTTCAGCAGCAGCCTGTTTCTAGCCATTATACATTGGACTTTACAATTGCTCCATGGTCTTTGTATCAAGAGGTATTAGCCACAAACAGCCAGTTTCTGCCAGCCAGCCATCAGACCTCACTTTAATTCCTCCCCATGGTAAGTGATCACAAAGTTCTCCTTTGATTTAAGGACTCTACAAAGTATATGGCAGGTCACAAAATAAGCTTTTCCTACATGTGAATCTTCTGGGTATCAGTTCAGACCTTAGCTACAAGCTCTATATCCCTATATCCTCTGCTGTTCTCTCTCTCTCTCTCTCTCTCTCTCTCTCTCTCTCTCTCTCTCTCTCTCTCTCTCTCTCTCTCTCTCACACACACACACACACACACACACACACACACACACACACACTGTATCAAACCTGTGGTTTTGATGGAAGCAATAGCCATCACCTCCAACCTTCCTTAGGACCAGTGCCAGCCCTTGCCATCACCTGAGATTCCATTATCTTGCTTTCAAATTCCCTGTTGTTACTAATTAGTTCATTCCATTGAATCTACTTGCTTATCATACCACCCTCCCACAGTTCCCTGGGGGTAAGAAAAACAAGCCAAAGGCAAATCTCATGTATACTACTGATAATCTCTGTGATCTAAGAAACCTGTATACCAGGCCCTCCATGAGAACAGAGACCTGTTCCCAGCCTCAGGGTAGAAGATGAAATAAACCACAGACTCTGGAGAGACTGAACTGGAGGTAGGAAAACCCTGGTTTTACATACAAATGCTGCTTCTCATTAGGGAAGAGTGATAAAATTGACCATCTTTTCCAGTTCTCAGTGTCACAAAATAAAAGAAAAATGCCAGGTATTAAGGGCTCCTATAGGGTTAAATGAGTTAACAAGTAAATATGAGAGCAGATTTTGGCATTTAGTAGCCAATTACATCCATCCTGAATTCAGCATCCATGAACTAAAAGTAGTTCAAAATATCCCCCAAAGAAAGGAAGTTACATCTGCACTAAATACTACACATTTTCATCTTGCCATTATTTCCTAAATACAATGAAACTACTATTTACATAAGTTACATTGAATGAAGCATCAGAAGTGACCTAGGAAGTACCACATAGGTACATAACACTGTGCTGTTTCATATAAGGGACTCTGACATGCAGGGACCAGTGTATCTGTTAGGGGTGTTGGAACCCAGAAAAGGACACACAGGGACAATTGTACTCCCTCTCAATCGCAAAACTGTGAACACCTAAAAAGTACAGGTATTACAGTAGCAATAAAGAAAGGCCTATTCAGAAAACCATCTTTCCAGTCAAGAGAATAAAATCTCCAAAGAGAGACCTAGCATTCCAACTCAGCCAGGTCAACCACCCATGGGCCCAAGCAGCCAGCCCTAGATAGGCAGGCTGACCTTAACCCATGCAAAAGAGATGAGCAGTGTAATTATCCCTCTAAATAAATGATGTCATTTTCCTTCTCCGAAGTCCCACTTCCAGCACAGGCTCTCACAGAGCACAATCAGGCGGGTTCCTAAATGCCTGCTTTTCTGGAATACTAAGAAAAAAATTTCCTTTTCTTCCTCTTATCTGTCCTTTAAATGTGTTTTTCATAACACTTGACCTTCCACAAATTTAGGCCTCTGTAGTGTTTCTCTAAAACTCTCTTCCCTACCATATATCTGCTTATCCACCATGATTGCACTACATACCACCATTAGCTGTAATAGTTGACTAGGTGTTCGGAGCCAGCCCAGGGTCATTCAAGGCTAAAAGAATCTACAGGCTATGGAAAGATACTGATGCCCCGTTCCAAAGCTAAATTCCTCCTTTCAGCCTCTGCAGTTGTTTAGCAGGTTAGCTAACTTCCTCCCCCCCCCCCCCCCCCGAAGATGTTATTTAGCAGGTTAGCTCGGGACTTTCCAAGAGATAGTTAGCTAAGATAAGATAGAAATTGCTCCAAGATAAACCACAGGATGTTCCCCTGATGGTATCATCTGGAGACATTCTCGTCGTGCCCCCCCCCCCCCCCGCTTAACTCCTGCCTCCACCACATATAAGCTTTTGCTTTTGATTCAATAAATGGACCTTGATAGGAACGCTACTTGGTCTCGCCTCTTTCTCATCCCATCTCTCAGGTATGGCTCCCCTCGAGACCCCATAATTACTGGTCCTGCTAGACAGGACAACTAGGTTTTGGCTTTTTGTTTTTTGTTTTTCCTTCTGGTCTTGATTCTTCTTTGGGTAACTGGTGAGATTTACAATTTTGCTGCCCTGATGTGACTTTCTTTTACGTGCAAAAAAAATTCCCTTGAGTTTATATTTGACTATTATTGAGTATATTGAGTGTATATACCTTAAATTCTTTCATTAATGAGTCTAAGAATCCCCGAAGGGGTTCCCAATTTAACCAGTATAATCTGTGACAAAAAAAATCCCTAAAACTCCAGTAGCACAGGGACCATTATGTTACCATTTCCTCTCTGACACACCATGCCTCCATGAGTAAAACTGTGACTGAGGAGCACTTGCTGAACTGACAAGGTAATGAAGGTTCCCCAAGAAAATTAAACAAGGGTACTTTACAACTTTTCTTCCTAACCACCTGCAAAAAGCATGTCCAAGAGCCTCTGGAAAAGAATAGAGATGCTAGGTAAGACTACTGCAAATGTTGCCTTGTTCTCTCCCTATATCCATGGCCTGTTTGCGGGTCCTGGAGGCCATATTTCTCATAACACAAAAATGGGGTAGGTGTGTCTGTGTATATGCTTATATTAAAGGAGCTCAGTTTTCAATACAGTACTGGAAATTCTAAGCAATCATGAACACAATGAGAAAAAAAAATAGGAAAAGGTTTATAAAGCTGCAGAAGGGGCAAGTACTTTAAGATGTCATATGAATGAAAGGTGAAAGTATAAACAGCAAGGCATCAATTACCCTCAGTACATTTAATAATCTTTTTAGGTTACCAAAGGCTTGCAGCTTTTCTTGCTAAAACACTTAGTTTTAACAAAGTGAAAGGATACTCCCATGATCATGTAATGCAATATAATAAACAATCTATTTTTTTTCTTAATGAGTCTACTAAATTATATCTTGCCAGTCCTGCCATGGTGCCAACTACGTGGCCACAGGCTCATACATACCCTTGGGAGGCACAAACGTATCTGGACCATCAATCCTGAGCCAGGGCCCTACTTACACAGGTATTACAGCTGCAGGTGGACGTGCTTTCTTCCACTTACTACCTTTGGACGTAGCTTTTTTTTGTTGTGGTTGTGGTCTTGTTTGTTTGTTTGTTGGGTTTTTTAGGGGGGAGGTTATTGCTGTTTGGTTTGGTTTGGTTTGGTTTGGTTTGGTTTTGTGACAAGGTCTCACACTATAGCCCAGGCTATCCTGAAACTCACTATGTGCTCTCCTGCCTCGACCTCCCATGTGCTAGAGGTGCAAGCATGAAGTACCATGCCAGATTTGAAACTACTATTCCTTGCAAATACATTGTTTTGTATATCTATATCTATAATTTAGGAATTTGAATTCAATGCTTATCAGGATGTGGAGTTGAGTAAGATGGGTGAAATCTCCTATCCTCCCAGCCACAGGTGAGATTAATCTGCCTTAGCAACTGGAAAGAAACAGTAGCCATGTTACTGGCTTTGAACAATGAACCAAAGGAGCCTGTAGGACACAGAACAAGAGTCCTCAAATTCCAACATTCTCTTGCTACAGAGAACTAGGACATTACATATAGTAGGCTCCTGCTGTGTCCCAGGGCAGGTGTGGTATGACACAGACACATCCAGACATACCATTTGTAGGTGAATGCTTTGCATACCTAAGAAGTGCATCTTTATTCTTTAAATGACAGAGAAAATTGAGTTGTTCATATAATCCACCTGCAAAACACAAATGTTACGTTAAAAGAGAAAAGCCAAGTTCTGGAAATGCTCAGTCAATGAAGTGTTGGTCAAACAAGCTTAAGGACCTGATTTTCAGTACTAAAACTAACCTCAAAAGCCAAGAATGGTGGTATGTGCTTGATGCTTGGAATCACGGTGCTAAGAATAACAGAAAGATGGATCCCTGGGACTTACAGACAGTCAGTCTAGCGAAATTGTCAAGTCCCAGGTGAGAGATACTGTCTCAAAAGTAAAAATCTGGGCCTACCTACTAAAGGACAGCTAGTCATGGCTGTCTTCTAGTCCCACAAGCATATGCATGTACTTGTACACACACACACACACACACACACACCTATTTTATGACTTCTGACAAGAAACTTCCCAATTAGAAAGTAATCTAACAACTAGTAATCAAAAGCTCATACCTAGACCATATCTTACAACCTAACTACCAAAAAAAAGTGTGTATACAAGTAAATGAGTTTATGTATGTACAAATATATGTCCATTTCCACTATGCTATAATGTACATGTTATTCCTGGCTTACTTTCCTATCTCTACTGCAACTGTCACCTGTCTAAGAACAGATGTTTTTTCTTTGTGTCTGCCTAAAACCTAATGCAATGCCAGGTACATAGTATAAGCCAATAATTATACACCTAAGTTAATGGTTTCATTGCATATAGTAAAAAATTACAACAGTATGCCCAAGTTCACAAGTAACACATAATGGAATAAAAAGGAAACCATCCATCCTCTCAAACAAAGCTTCACCCATTCCACCAAACAGGCCCCACACCATAATGCGTCCCTGGTCTTTGTACTCCAATTCTAAGGACTGAGCCAATGACACAACCCACTAATGTTGCGACTGTGCACAACTGTATGTACATGTAGCCTTTGCCTTCTACCTCTTGTACCCTCCACTTAGATAACAAGGGATTTTCTAGAAAGGCTCTCTGTGCATGGAGTTCTTTCTGCTGCCTTCTATGGTGACATACCCTTGCTCAAACTGAGTCATATGCATTCCATGCCTCTGGCTGCCCTCTTCAAAGGGGAGTCCTCTACATACTCAGGGGAGTATCCACATACTCAGTGGTGGTACGTTCTTCAATTGCCTTGTTAACAGCTATTAATAACTGTTACCATTTCCTGAACAGTCATCAATCTCAAGATCTCATTCTGAGCACTGCAGCAGAATGCCTTGAGTAGGTAACTATTCATTGAAAACCAAATAAAACAAAGGAAAAAAAACAACAAAAATAAAACAAAACAGGTTTACTTGATTTGTAACTCTGGAGATTTATAGGTTTCGTTGCTAGATTTGCTGAAGATGAATGATATAAGCAACATGAAAACAGAAAGCCAGATAGCTCAGAAGTTCCACAAAGGCACCTTGAGCCATTCCGAGGGCACACAACCAATGACCTAAAGAGCTTTCTCTAGGACCCATCTCTTAAATGGCCCTCGTACCTCATGGTATTGGTGATTAAGTTCCCAAATCATGAGCCTTTGGATGTCACAAACACCACCTAAATTTATATCATTATTTCCATAAACCCTGACAATAATAATTGAAGGCACGTATGGCTAACTTCATTTTGCAGATGAAAAAAATGATAAAACCAAGAGGCATCAGCCACATACAAACATTAAACTCAAGTCAGACCCCCGGGCTTAGCTAACATTTTATTGACCAACATTTTTTAATTATGTGTACTTCCCTGAGTCCCTAACTTATCTACCCATTTATTTTTTCCTTTCACCTATAAGCAGCCATTGAGGACTTTTGCTAAGCCCATATTATTCCCACTTCACACATAAGGATTAAATTTAACAAGCTGCAGAATTTAAAGGTCTAGCCAATTAAAAAGTCTAAACATTTTCTACTAATAATAGCATCAGATTGTAATGAGAGCCAAGTGATGGAATTTAACAAAAGTGCTCCTAACAGGGCCTAGACACACAGTATGACCTCAATAAATGTTAGTTCATGAAGTTTAATGAGAGCTATGATCTATCAACACAGCATGGCAGTTTTAATAGAAAAGAAGTAAGTGGGCATCATGGGTCAAGTCTAATGAAATATTGTACTGTGGATCTTCTCTGAGATGACATGATTGGCCTTTGTTTTCCTATAGTACAAGGCAAAGCAAAGAGATTCAGGCATCTCCAGGAATGAGTCTTCAAATGTTACCATTTGTGATTTAAATGAGCAGTAGTAGGACTAAGCATCCCAGACAAGCCTCAAGTCCATATGCAGAGAAAGGTGGCTTTTGCTACCAAGAACTATGCAGAGACACCAAATGACCACGTCACCACAAAGAATAAACTAGGCAAAGCACACAGTGCACAGAGCATTTTATTCATTTCAGGATGCAGGTGGCCATCAAATCCCCAAATATGAAGTACTGACAAAAACAAGGGCACAAAGTGCAGCATCTTTCCAGCCTTCATCCATCCATCCCAACTCCATTATACTGGAAGCCACCAAAGTTCCCAGCTGCAATTAGCAAGAAGAAAACTGTAGATATGGACTTGCAAGCATGATGGGAGAATGCATGGAAACAGTAGAGAGAAATGCTGCCCCTGGGTAAGGAAGTAGAGAGAAGACAATGAGAGAATGGTCAGAACCAGGTTGAGAGGAGTGGGGCTCTGGACCTATGTCCCTCCCAGTATGAACCCCAGTGCTAAGAGCCGACACACATACCAACCAGAATATTGAATGCAGAAGCATCTATTGCTGTCCAGTAGTCATAGGCCCTGGACATAAGCCCTTTCTCCTTCTATGTTTTCAATCCCCTATGACTTTCTATTAGAAGGCCCGTCAGAAGACCTTTAAGACTGACCTGGCTCATAACTCACAATTATTTTCTTATCTCAAAATCATTAACTTGATCATATGTGCCAACTTCCAAATAAGCTAACATTTAGAAAATCTAGGAGCTAGGAATAGATTTGGGGTCTAATAAAATAATAGCCTTTCCAAACAGTTGACTGAAAGACCTAGAGTTGCAAGCTGGAAGTGACCTGAGAAATCGCTCATTCTACCTGTGATGACAGACTTGCCTGGGAGTATGCCGAAGAACAATCCTAGGAAGACAAAAACCAAAAAACAACAACAAAAAAAAACCTTTCTCAGAAACTACAGCCTCTCCCAAAACACTAGAAAGAGCTTGTTTTAAGGAATATTGTTCCCTCTCCACAAAAAACAACAAACAAAAAATAAATAAATAGATAAATGCTATCTATACAAATTGTTGGTGTTAACACCATAAAATGAACCACATCTTTATAAAGGAATATGATTTAAAACAAATAAACAAGGCAACTTTTAAGGTCTCCCAAAATAGTACAAAGGAGAAACTCAAGAATATGTTCACTTTGCTCCTATACAATATGAACTCAGGCCTGCTCCACAGTAGCCTGTGTGGGAACCACAGGAGTGGAAAGAAGGCAGGGCCTGGGCAGAGGTAGACATTCTTTTAAAACAGGCAGCTGAGAGAGAGCAGAGAGCTCTGGAGACAGACTGGGAGGAAGCTGGCACAATTGTCAGGCTCAAGATTCTCACTGTAGCAACCCAGTCACACAGGCAGCTGCTAACACATTGATTGGACCATCCCAACTTCTGGTTCTGTGGATATGGATGGAGCTCATGAGCAGACACTGAAAATGTGGTTCCCAGATGGTGAAGACACTGTTGCTCTGAGGACAACACCTAAGAAGCCACTGCTCTGGAGGGTGTCCTACAAAGATGGCCAGAGAATGGAATAAAAAGGATATGAACCAAAGTAAGTCCTTGATAACTCCAGCTATTTGGGCATAAAGAAGAAGAAAAGGAACAGGGACAATAAATACATAAACAAACAAGCAAACAAACACAGGTGCCACTTGCAGGAAGAGATGGGAGGTAAAGAAGACATCAGGAGAAAGGGGGAACCTGGAACTGACCTGCTCATAGACAGTGCCTGGATGCAAAGGTCCATATTTCATGGAGCATCTGGTACCCTCTTGTGTGGACTGTGAGGTCTCTAAGGACAGAGATGGCCAAAAAATGGTAAGATTACAGCAGAATTCTGAGAGGATGAGAAAGGTTCTTTAAAACCCACAGTGAGGTACCCTCCATAGTACACAACAGCTGGAGGAACAAAATCACAAGCCCAAAAAAAAAAAAGCTAAGGTTCTGGTCCAAGGCTCCTCTGTGAAACTTGGTAGTGAAGAAAGGACCAAAACAAACAAACAAACAAAACCTACCCTGGGCTACCCCAGATCCAAGCACACTTTCATGCTTAAGCCCTAAAGGTAGCCATCCCTACAGAAAGACATATATGGATGGATGGATGGATGGATGGATAGGTGGGCGGGTGGATGGATGGATGGATGCCTGATCACTCCTAGCTTTTGCTATTCCCCCTCTGCAGTGTTCTTCCCCACTTAGTTAAGGGGCTTGCCTCACTCAGTCACAGATTAAACACAACCTCCTCAAAGAGAGTTTTCTAATATACTTATTAGAATATATCCAGTGCTGAGGATCACATCCAGAGCTTTGCACACACTAAGCAAGTCCTCTACCAGTAACCTACACCCTAGTGAATTCATGACCTCCTATGCTGCGCACATGCCCATGAGCCTCTACTGCCTTATCTGTTACCTGCCCTGATTTCCTCTCTCATCACGTGTGCCCCGCTGTGCTCTATCCTATTTATCTGTTTTCTAGAATATGCAGTCCATTTACACAGGGATGCTGCTTGGCTGTTTTCTGCATACCCAGTGTCTACTATAGTTCCTGGCACCCAGTAGGTACTACATAAATGTTTACTAAGTGAATGTCTGCACTATCTTAAGTGTCTGCAACTTTCTCAGCCAGAATAGTCCCTTCAGGGTTCTGGAGGAAGCCCTTCAACAGTGGGAAGCATAGTGAGCTCCTCCCCCTCACACCTGCTCAGCAATCAAATGGAAACTGACAACTGGCAGAAAACTCCAGCCACCATCTGGCAGTTCAAGGACCCCTCCTGGGTGCTGACAGCATTGTCATTCAAGATAATGAAGATTAAAACCAACAGGGATCCAGGGAGACAGCTCCTAAGCAGGTAGCCTGCCTGGACTTAACCCTCTCTTCAAGGAAAGGAACATCCACGCTAACATGGGATAAGGGAGCACATCAGGTAGGTGAGGGATTACAGATGGCCAAGCAAAGGGAGGGATAAGATGGAGAAACTCCCAGCAAAGATGCTATGGCTACATAATAGTGTAAGGAGCCATTGAAGTCCATAAGAGTGACAGATGAAATACACAGCTTGCACATCAGTCAACTGGGTACTGAGAACTGAACTGCACTTTCATCTTATGTATTTAAGTGATGTGTGTGACTGCACCCCAATAGTCCTCAAGGGATACTCCATCTGACTCTTACTAAAAAAGCTGTCTAACTAAATCAGTTCGACTGAGCAGTCACCAACCATGTTTGATTAGCATGCAGAAGAGTCCTGGGGAAAGAGGATAGCAAGACAGCTACCAGTGCAAAGACATCAGGCTCTTTCTCCTTCTAGCTCCTCAGTAAAGAAACTGCTTTTTCTCTAAGAGACAGAAAGAGCTCAAAGCAGGTTCTAGAGCCACACAGTTTTGCCACTTATCAGCTCCATGAACTCTGGAAATTTACTTAATCATCTCTATGACACGGTTTATCCAAAAGCAGAATAGGGGCCATAATGTGTAATTATCTATAGGGCTGTAAAAAGAACTAAATGAATTTATATATGTTAAGCACAAAGAAAAATGCTGGTAAAGAAGCAGGAAATGATGGTGATGATGGTGGTGGTGGTGGTGATACAGATGACCAAGGTGTCCATTCAGCTGATTTAACAGAGGACTGTTATATATAAAAATTAAAGGCAGATAATTGAACACAAGGTACCAGGCAGTAAGTATTATGTTATACAGAGTATATTAAATGAGCATAAGGGGAAAGGGGGAAGAGGGTAACCCAGAGAGAGAGAGAGAGAGAGAGAGAGAGAGAGAGAGAGAGAGAGAGAAGAGAGACAGAGAGAGAGAAGAGAAGAGGAGAGGAGAGGAGAGGAGAGGAGAGGAGAGGAGAGGTAGAGAGAGGAAAGGTAGAGAGGGGAAAGAGAGAGCCAAATGGAGGGTCTGTCTTTTATATGGCCCTCGGCAGAGCCATGTCATCCCCCCCACACACCCCCGCCCATGGCAGGTAAGTAGTGATGACGCTTTTTGTTTCTTTGCTGTGCTAAAACTTAATGTTCACCAAGTCAACAAGTCCTAGATGGGGCCCACAGAAGTACTCTCAAAGTTGACAGCAACTTCCTTGCTCCAGCAGATGAAGTACTAGCTTTAAATCCTAAGTAAATGTAATATCATGAACATGCAAATAAAGCTATCTCTGTCTTCCTTCAGCTTCCCTCCCATCCCTGAGGCCATAGTCCCAGGCACAAGCACAGAACTAGGGAAAAGTAGAGCATGTAGGGCAAGGTCCTTGTTTTTTTTTTTTTTTTTAATTAATTTATTCATATTACATCTTGATTGTTAGCCCTTCCCCTGTTTCCTCCCATTCCTCCCTCCCTCCCACTTCCCCCCTTCTCCCCTCCCCTATGTCTGTGATTGAGGGAGACTTCTTCCCCCTATGTATGCTCTAAGATTATTGAGTCTCATCTTGGTAACTTGCTATCCTTCTTCTGAGTGCCACCAGGCCTCCCCAATATCCAAAATATATAAAGAACTCAAGAAATTAACCACAAAACCAAACAACCCAATTGCAAAATGGGGCTTAGAACTAAACAGAGAATTCTCAACAGAGGAATATCAAATGGCTGAGAAACACTTAAAGAAATGCTCATCCTCGTTAGGCATCAGAGAAATGCAAATCAAAACGACACTGAGATTCCATCTTACACCCATCAGAATGGCTAAGATCAAAAACTCAAATGACACCACATGTTGGCGAGGATGTGGAGAGAGAGGAACACTCCTTCACTGCTGGTGGGAATGCAAACTAGTACAACCACTTTGGAAAGCTATCTGGCGTTTTCTCAGAAAAATGGGAATAGGGCTTCCTCAAGACCCAGCTATCCCACTCCTTGGAATATAGCAAGGTCCTTGTTAAACACGTACATACTGCAGCAGGCGTGAGCTCTCCAAGTGGCTAATACTCAAACTTCTGAGCTTTGTTCATGCAGCTCCTCCTTGCCTGGCACAGGCATGATCCTCAGACAAGCATGTTATTTCCAAATATCAGACCCCAGGGTACTGAGTGATGTGTTTAGTAAAGTAGTTTCTCCCTTCACATAACTCACCAGTCCTCTTTCTTTGTAGTTGTCACTGTCCTGTCTGTGACTTTCTTTCTTTCACCTAACTTCCACTCAGATTTCAAGATTCTGGATCACAAATTCCCTTGAAGATACCTATCACAGCCCTGAATACAGAGGCCCCTGTGAGACTGGACTTTCCCTGACAGAACACTTCCCATACCACCACCGCCAGCAACCACTAAACTGAGGATGCTCCAGGCCTCAGTCAGCTGTGATTCTGAAATCACCAGAAAACATCCAGGCAGCTTTTCCTTTCACACATAAGGAAGAGCTCAGCCAGCAAGCCCAAGCCTGAGTACACAAATACATCCCACCTACAGGGCAAGATTGGTCAGAAATGAACTTGAGGGAGCCTAGGGACCCATGTCAGAAATTAAAATAGAGACTATAACAAGCTCAAGTCTTAGCCAGCAAGGGATCAGCTAATTTCCTGGTTTTGGAGTTGTGGCTCTGCAATTCAGTTGCAGAGCTCAATAGAATAAATCAGGAAGTGCAGTCCAAGTTGAGGCAAGCCCATGGAAATAAGGGAAAATCAGATAAGGTATATCCCCAAACCTATCCATATCTGGAGCTTCGGATGGCCAGCCATGAAACTTTCTCTGGGACACAATGGAACTCCAGAGATAAAAGCAAAGCCTGAAGCAGAGGCCCTGATCCGAATCTAAACTCCAGGAATGCTGGGTGATCTGAGATTGCTGACTGGTAGTCCAGCCACAAGCTCCTATGTAACCATGCTTGTCTATGTAAGGGCTCAGTAAGTGCTACATGCTAACAGACCGCTGATGATGAGATAAGCAGACAGAGCTTGTAGGCACTATAGTATGCCCCAGACATGGACCTGGCCCACGGGAGGGCAGATACAGCCTGTTGATGATTTAGTAAGTTCCACAGCCTAGACAACTCCAACCAGAAAACATACTGCAGACAATTAATTCCCTGTGCCCTACTCTAGGGGAAGGATGAGATTAGCTCAAGAACTTCCAAGCAGTGGGCTCACTGAGGAGATTATGACAGGTCTGCCTGGAGAGCTAGCGACTTTATGTTAACCTTTTAACTATATATTCGCATCAATTAGATTGATAAATGTCTTAATATTGTGAATATACTTTATCAGTTACAGAGTATATTCAATTCAGCAACTCTGTGTTAGAAGCCAAGATGGGACCCTCTTAGAATTCATGAGTGACCCCCTGGAAGTCATGTGTCAAGTTATAACCTCCAGTCCCTAGCACTGACTCTCTATTTGGAGACTGTGTCTTTAAAGAGGTGAAGGTGTTTAAAAAATGTATTGTTAAAATGGACATTAATGAAATCCCATGAGAAGAGATAAGGACACAAGTACACAGGGATACAATGTGAGAACACAAAGAAAAATATACTATCTTCAAGACACTAACCCTGCTTGGTGATTCCTTGACCTTGGTCTTCTGGCCATAGCATTATGAAAAAAATGAAATGTCTGTGGTTTAAGGCATGGGTCTATAATCCTTTGCCATAATAGGGCTAGTAAAGTACCATGAAAAATGAGGTTGGTCCTGGTGTTGACTGCCATGATTTTACTACAAAAGTACTAGAATTCTAAGAATTTGGGTGATTTTTCCAGGTTTCTGAACTACTAGAAAGCAAATCTGGAACCCAGAAATCAAAACACATCTCCTCTCACTAAGTCCTTACACTTGCTATGTTCTCAACAACTATGTACTCAGCATCTGCTAAGAGCAAAACAAGGTCAAAAGAGACGAGGTCCCCTTCAAAGTAGAGCTTTCAGACAAATGGAGGAGAAATAAGCACTACCATCAAGTAATTATGTTTGCCATCAGCAATAGCTGGAAAACAATGAGACAATGAGAGATTTCTTTTCTCACTCAGTTTCTACTTATACACATTAATGCAAAACCAAGTGTTCTTTCTCTTTTTTTAAAGATTTTTTTTTTACAGCCTGCAGGCATGTTGACTGCATGCCAGAAGAGGGCACCAGATTTCATCATAGATGATTGTGAGCCAGCATATGGTTGCTGGGAATTGAACTCAGGATCTCTGAAAGAGCAACCAGTGTTCTTAAACTCTGAGCCAACTCTCCAGCCCAAACCACACTTTCTTCAAAAATAAAAGACAGTATAGTTAAAGCATAACAGTGAATACTTGAGAAAATGCTTTGGAAAAAGCATCACTCATCCACTTCCCTCTTCATTAAATACCTGAAGGGGGAAAAAAAATATCCAGCACAGGGGAGATGCAATCGCTGAGTTAAGAGTTTCCACCATATCAGTATTCCTTAGTAACAAAGAAATGAATGAAATAATGCTATTAGCATTCCTAGGCAGGCTATGTCTACCCTCTGAAGTGAGAGGCAAAACCTAGTTCATACAATCACAGTGCTAAGGGACATGGAAACACAATCCATGAATTCACCCAGTGAATTCACATGTAGGGAAAATTCTCAAAACCGGATGGAACAGACATTCATACCATTGCCAGTATTTACGTATATGTCATTATGATGTGGAGAAGCAGCCACACATCTATTGTACTTTGTACGGTGGGTGAGAGGGTGGTTTCAAGATGGCCCATGATGGCCATATATAATTTTCACCCTCATGTATAGCTACCTCAAAAGAGATGAACTGCACTGCTTGCCTACAATGGAGGCTGAGAGGACATCACAAGTCATAGCCCCTCCTCAAGTCCAAGGTACATTCACAGCCCCAGTAAATTAATGTACCTGATGGCATTCCGGATAAAACCAGAAATTCTACATTCCCCAGGCCTGGGGCTCTGGCCTGCCTAGCCAAGTAAGTGAGAAATGGCACTTGAGGGCCTTGCAGTATTTGCCATATGTATTATTCATGCTAAAAGCATGCTGGCACTACTGCAGTCTAGAGTCACTGTAGCTACAAGCTGAGTTGGATGACAAGTTTTGCAGAGCACTGAGCATGGAGAAACTTCACCCTGCTATCTTTCAGGAATCCTGAGATGAGGCCAAGAATATGAGCTGCTGGCTAATACTTCATACACATTAGACACTCAAGTTATGTTGACTTCTGGATAAGCAATCACTGCTATGTGTGAGGAGGATCCTGAGGAGGGCAGCAAGTAGCATTCATTCCATTCTTCTCCTGCCCAACTCTATCTGTCCTGGCCCAAGCTGTGTTAGTAAGGTCACAAGCTGAGTTAGTATGGTTGAGAGCAAGGCTCTGAACTCATTTATGCATTTGCTCAATCAAGACTGTTGTGATTTATACAATTGTGCAAAGGGATGCTTGTGAGGAAGAAGCCACACCCAACAGCCTGCGAGAGCAACTACAACCTCACACAGCTATCAGCACGGTAGTACATGCAGCTCAGCCATTCCTGCAGACCTGGTATAGATCTGCAGAATACATGGTTCAAAATGAGGACAACCACAGTTCTCTATCTCATTGGAGAACAATGAATTAACCCACGAATCGGTGAGTACGCTTAAACCCCGGTAGTAAGAGTAAAGCAGATTAGGGCCTAAAACTTATATATGGGCAGTACAAGGGGCCTTGGAGAAGATGTGTGCTATGCCCTCTGGCTGGCTGCTGCGCCATTATTAAGTGGGATCTGACCTGTCTTCACCCTCAGGTTCCACTGTGACATCCCACACCCCAGCCACAGCAGCTCTTTGCTATTCAAGTCACCTTGCACCCTTGGGACCTTTTTTACTTGCTGTGCCCACTGCCTAAAATTCTTTCCTGTCCTATCTTGGCTCTGATGGCTTTATCAGAGGCTCTAGGCAGCCTCCCAACCCCACTAAATAGACTTTCGTAGGTAGCCTAACAAGTTTCCTCTATCGCTACCTACTAAATCCCACAAATGTGGATTATTTGCACCTATGAATTAATGTATTTATAAATATATTTTTTCTAAGATTCAGAGGTACAGTAAGTGCCTATCACATGCAAGGCCTTGAACTCAAGCCGCAGTGTGTACATTGTGTGTGTTCATGTGTGTGTGTGTGTGTCTATATGCACTCTTGCTGTGGCATATAATATCCATGGCAACTCCATTTCTCTAAAAGAGTACCTCATTAATAACAGTAATAAAGGTACTTGATAGCAGGATAAACTCAGTCATCTGAGGTTTTCAGACTCACAATAGCTAATTCTCTGTGTATTCCTTGCCAATACCATAACAGATTAAATAAATAAGATAGAGGAGAGGAAAGGAATGAAGGAGAGAGGGAGGGTGGGTGGGTGGGAGAGAAGGAATTTCAGTAAGACTGTGAAGTTGTAATAACAAACACTCAAGTACTTGCCATAACATCTTTAAGACAGGCTAATTTATATGAACAGACCAAAATGACATTTGAAAAATAAAAGCCAACTGAGCAAAGGCAGCAGTCAAGTGAGTAAAAAGCCTTTGTAACCCACCAGGTGTGGTGGCACATACCTTTAATCCCAGCACTCTGGAGGCAGAGGCAGGTGGATCACTATGAGTTCCAGGCCACCCTGTTCTCCTGAGCAAGTCCAGGACAGCTAAGAAAACATAGAGAAATCCTGTCTCGGGGAGGGGGGAAAAACCTTTGAAAACTGGAAAAGCTGCCTCAGCAAGAAAAGAATACTATGGACATCTGAGCCTATGGACAGCTTTAAGAAGCCACTCTAGCCCCAGAAAACTGAACACAGGTGAGAGTGTCCGCCTCCAGCATCCACAGGTGGCAGCACAGTGTCTATAAAGACAGCTGAAAGAGGAGAACACTTACCTGCAAGAGCAGCAGGCAGGACCTGATCAGCAGGGTGCCTTCCGCTTCCCTGGTGCTCTGAACAAATGTTATCATTTTTCCAGCAGCCTCAGGGCAGGAAGGTTCTACAAACTGTATATTCATGTAGGAGTCAGCAAACTTTTCATGGAAAAGGTCAGATTGTAAATCCTTGAAGCTCTGGCTGCCATAAGATCTCAGCTCTCAGCTGGAGTTATGCAAGCCTGATATAGTAGTAAGCAAGTGGGTATAGAAGATAGAGTATTTGTGGTTATGGTCCAGCAAGGCTTTCTTAATGGACAGTGAAATTTAAATTATGTGTCATTTCCTTGTGACAGAAAATAGTATTCTTTTAATGTTTTGAGACCATTTAAAATGTAAAAGCTCATGAAAACAGATTGGCCCACAGTTTGCACACTCCTGCTCTTGACCACCACCCGGTGCTCTGTTTTATCACCCAGTCTGAATGTAAGGTTATCCTTGCATTCTATGCTGAGACCATGGTTGCCAGACTCTCCTCTACTCAATCTTCAGTTATCTGTAGAACACTAGGGTAATACAGTTGTTGTTGTTGTTGTTGTTGTTGTGTTTCCTTGAGCTAGGAATGTAACTCAGTCAGCAGGATGCTTGCCTAATGTACAAAACAACCACTGGATTTGGTTCTCAGCACTGTATGAAGTCCCAGAACAGGAGAGGATGAACAGGCTAGAAGTCCAACCTCAGCTACAAAGTAAGTTTGAAGTGAGTCTGAGCTACATGAAACCCTGTTCAGAATAAATAAGTGATAGATAGATAGATAGATAGATAGATAGATAGATAGATAGATAGATAGATAGATAGGTCTGAATAAGGATATAAATAAATAAATGAGCAAACAAATAAATAAATGGTTTCCTTTTTTGATTTCTAATGAAGCACTTTTGGCACCAGAAGACAGAAACATTCTAGAATAGCCCATCCCACTAGGGGTGGGGGTTCGAGCTGCCAGCACTCCTGAGTTGCTGTCTATGGTCCTGTGTCTCCCCGGAGGGCTCTTAGATGTCAACTGATGGTACTGTAGAATTAATACCATCCATCTTGCCATGACAGCTCCCCATGGCTTTTATTTGCATCAAGGAAGGGAGGGAAATGAAAGAAATAAACTACTCTCAGGACAGAAAAATCTATGTCATGCAGGGGAGAAAACACCACCATCTAGTACCTCAATAGCAGCTACAGAAATAGCCCGGACCACAGGCCTACCAAGAACACAAGATGTCTCATGGGAGAGGAAAAGAGTGATCTCCTGTGCATCTCGGAGGGGTGGTCCTCATGCTGAATACAGGGATTAAAGAGCTCTGTGATGCCCTCATCTTAGCATATCAGCAGAGAATAATCTCCTCATACAAAGACTCCCACAATTCACAAAAGCAGCATATCTACTGAGAACAAGATTTACTCACCCAAGAATTAGATGAATGCTAGAGGGGTCTATTGATTCTTTAATAAAATTCTTAATTCCCCTGGAGCCAAAATGACTTGCCTTAAAATAACCCATTTACATGAATGAAAAGAAAAGTGATTACTGCTTGCCTGCAAGGCATGAGGCCCTGGCACATACATCACTGTAGAGAACTGCGCCCCTCACTGACCTATGGCAATCACCTGCCGCAGTGAGCATGGAGGTCTGCATTTGTACAATGTCCACGATCATTCTGTTGCATAATTCGTCTGTTAATTCCACCGACTGATGGATTATGAAATCATTATGGAACAATCCATGGGCCAAATCAGCCTCCACAGCACTAACACGACCTAAGTAGTATAGGAAAAGCATGCATCCTTACAGACTGGCCTTAGCATTCTATCCAGCTTCAAAGTTATCTAACAACAATGTCACTGAATTGGCACCCTAAATTCACCGGGTTAACCAATACCTAAAAGTCTATGTAAATTAGGAGAAGCCCCACAAGAAAGCAAACTTGGTCCTAAAAATAAACAGTCTGTCTTTATAGTCTTTAAGACCCTTTCATACCAATATACATTTAAAACCAGAAGCCTAGCTCCTAAAATGCTGAGGGTAATACAATTTAATCTCTCACAGCAGCTTTGATCTATAAAGGAAAACCATTATGGCCTTTCTGACAAGAAAAGTGAAAATGTGATATAAAAGATTCTCTCCAAGGGATCTAGTAATATGCTGTTTCTAATATGCGTTTGGATGTTTACCACCCTACATCCTTACATCAGTCCAGGTGAGAGGCGAGCATCATCTATAAATTCCATCCTTCCCTTTGCCTCCCACTGGCAGACACCCTACATCAGTTTTGATAAATTTCTAAGCACTCAGCTTTTTCCATCAAAGTGACAGAAAATTCAATCTAAGTTAGCGATAGATAGATAGATAGATAGATAGATAGATAGACAGACAGACAGACAGACAGACAGACAGACAGACAGACAGGCTGGAGAGAAGGCTCAACAGTTAAGAGCTCTTCCAGAGGACCCAGGCTCAATTCCCAGCACCAACATCATGGCAGCTCACAACTGTCTGTAACTTCAAGAGCTGAAACCTTCATACAGACATATGTGCAGGCAAAACACCAATGCACATAAAAATAAATAAATAATAAAAGTATTGGTTTATGATCTATAAAGCTCTGTCAACCAAGGTATGATATGTCTAGCACTTTTATTCTTGATCCCTTCAGCCTCAGCTATGCTTTGGGTATCATATGTTTAAATACTTGGTCCCTTCACAGAAGGTAGTACTGTTTGGGGAGGCTCTAGAACCTCTGAGAGGTAGGAACAAAGGAAACTGTTTACTGAGATTCTAACACAGCCTTGATACTAGGGGGAGCTCTTCCTGTACCTGAGTTAGGAGCAAGCCTAGCCACATGCTCCCACCAACCTGGACAGGAACTGGACCGACCAACATGCCTTTCCCACTGCTGAACTGAAAGCCAAAAGAAAACCTTCCTTCTTTACAAATGTGGCTCTGAAGCTCCTGCCCAAAAGGCCTCACTATCTTATGACTCTGACCAGGGCATGTGTTATCCTTAAGCCAAACACCCAGAGGCTTGTATCACCCTCCCAGAAATGACTACAGCTCCTCTAGAGCAAAGGTGAATGCTAAGCTAGAAAACTAAGAGATGCCTAGAAGAGGCAAAGAGACCTGCCTAAGCTAAAGACACCAAGAGACAGAATCAGGACTCAAGCACAAACCACAGATTCCAACGTAGTGATGAATCATTTCAAAATGTAGCAGTGAATCAGAAGTCTTCCAAACAATCTCTAGACCACAAATAATGTCTGAAATATTTAACAACTGTCTACAGGGCTTCAAAGAGAGCCAGGCTCCCTTTACAAAACAAAGTTTGTAAAAATCAAACAAGGTTACCATTATCTAAATAAAAATCCCCTTTATACTGTTAAATGGCTTCTCACCATGAAGAAAGTCAGAGCGTTGTACTTGAAGTAGAAAGGAAAAGCCTTCTGACCTATTTTTGTCCTTATAATAATGTAAAGCACCAAATCCTATTTCTTAAGAACCTCCAGTGTGTGCTATTGCACTGGCTGTTCAAAACACTAAAATGACACCTATTATACAGTTAGAGATTATGATCGTGAGCAGTAAGGCATTTTTAATAAAAAAAAATTAAAAATAGATTTGCCACAGCATTTTAATGAAACTAGCAGCTCTCCTGGCTTACAGGGAAAATGATATATTTGGAGGGGATTGCTTTATATATTGACCTGAGAAGCACTGATTTTTAAAATGTCAAAAATATTCACCTCTGGAGCAAGTGCACATTGTAGAAACACACACACATACACACACACACACACACATACACACACACACACACACCATGTGCATATATAATTCCCGACTACAGGGATAGTCAGGCAGCACACAGGCTTCCACTAGAACAAATCCCCTGGAACTTTGTATTCTTAGAGGGCCGGGAAAAGCAAATGAAGCCTACCAGATGTGTGACATGTTTGGAAATGAGTCAGGCCAGTACTGTCCAAAAGAACTTTTGGGCACAATACACAAAATTCCACACTTGTATCATTCATTGCATGCGACCACAGAAACCAAGGAAGCAGATTTTTAATATAATTTCATTTTAATTCCGCTAAAGTAGCCACATGAGGCTAGTGACTACTGAATTGGAAGACAGTCTAGATGTTCACCCTTGAGAGTTCTCCAGTGTGGTGGATCTCTTGCTTTCTATATTCTATCCCAGCATAGACTGCCACCTACAGTTCTCCAAATAGGCCTGTGCTTGCTACTCTGGGCTCTTGCTGGCCCTTACAGCCATACTCCTGGTCTCATGCTCTAAACCCAGACAGTCACCTCTTCTGGTAAGCCTCCCCTAGTTTTTCCCTATAAACTCCCCACTCGGAAGACCAACTTTCTTCTCCTTCCCCACTGCCTTATGAGCCACAGCAAGCTCCTAACACCTGCGAGGCAGGAGAGTATTGGTGTGAGAACATGCATTCTGCAGAAGCTGCCCAGCATCAATCCTGTCTTTGGTATAAACTCAGTACCATCTCCCTAACCCCATGCAACTTATGTGATCTTCTCAAACCCCAGAGCCCAATCTGTAACACATGGTTAATAGGGGATGCTTTCCTTTCTGCTTGTTGTAAACAGTACAGAAATGACAAAACTTGGGCAAATCACTAGCAGAGTGCCTGGTAAGGAGCAAAGGCTCAATAAAATTGATCACTCGGTCTTATTTTTCATTACATTATTAGATTGTGCACCTGTAAGTATGGACTAGATCTCTGCCATCCCTGGAACCCACTCCTAACATACAGCAAGTACTCATGAAAGATTAAAGTGATTAATGATGTCTCCAGTGGGTGAATGCCAGGTCTGAGCTCAGTTCTAAAGACTCCACTAATGCTGAGCAACCTTACTCTGAAGGCAGGGCTCTAAAGCTAGTAGTGGGCAGGGGGAGTGAAGTGAGGTCACAAGAACAAGGCCTCACAAGAAGTGAGGTCACCACTTACGCAGGGCTTACTCAAGCCACACAAAAAGTAGCTGCCACCATCCTCCCTGAGGGTCCCACCACTACCCAACCCTCTCACTTTCAACAGACCAGACCTGTAACAAACAGGTCGCCAGTGGAAACAAGCCTTATCATCATGTAGCCTAGGACACAATAAAGTGAATTTAAGGTCAAACATTACTTAAGAGAAAGTAAGAGCACCCTTCCTTATCTTCCTCGGCTACCACAGCACCCTTTCCTTTCCTAGATGGCTACCTGGTTCCAGGGGGAAACTTTCCAACTTACCAGAACATCCTCAAAACCCTGGATTCCCACTGTGCTCTGTTCATGTTCCTGACCCTGAAAGACGGGCTCTCAGGAGGCTCTTCTAGGCTGCTTGGTTTTATTGAAGGCAAATGTGGATGAACAGCAGGTGAAGCAAGCATTAAAAGTGAGTCAGTGTTCAATATACAGCCTCCCAGCCCGTGTTGACTCCCAAGGAGACTGTTCGCTTCCCAAATTTGACATCTTTGGCTGTCTTCTGCTAGAAGTAATCTGGCACAGCTGCAGGGCCAGGAGCTTAAAAAGAGCAAGGTAGGGACTCGGAGCACACAACAAGCACTTTTCAAAAGACTCTCCTCTTGGCACGCTTCAGGCAGAGAAGGAGTTGAGCAGCTCTGGCTACAGGGGAAAGGCAGCCTGGACTGCAGAGCACAGAGAGCCTAAGCAGGAAGCTAAAAGCCGGAGAGCATGACTAAGAACAGGGCCTGCGATAGGCAGTGGCCTCCTAGGTGAATCTGGTTCTCTTCCCTCGCTGGCCTTCCATTTCCTCCCTTATAAAATCAGATGGTGGTGTCTACTTTTTTCTTCCTTCCTTCCTTCCAAACAGAAAGGAACTTCTTTTTGTTTAAACAAAATCCTAGGGGGCAGTTCTAATGCAGAAAACACAGAGGAGTTCCAGGTGGGACTGTGACACATCTGTGGAATTCTGAGTCCTACTGATCTAAGTCCTTACCCAGGTCCCCAATGCCAGAATTCATGAAGTGCAAGGCGCAATGCTAGGAAGACATGCTATCACCTAACACTCTTCACATAAAGCTTAACCATTTCAGGCTGTCACCTGGGACAGCTTCCCCTTGACTGTTTGCCACAAGTAATCAAGAAAGAGGCTTGTCCTAGAGCTCTCTTCAGGGAGACCGGACCTGCCACAGTGTGCCAAAGCCTCAGCTGCTCTTAATGACCCCTTCATCGTACAAAACCAGTATCATGTGGGAGAAGCTTACTCACCATTTCCAAGTCCTGCTGCCATCTTGATGAGCAACCTTGCCCCACCCTCTACTGGACCACAGCTTCTGTGTGACCCTGAGGAAATACTTCTCAGATAATTTCACCTCAATAATACTGGTCCCTTATTAATCATGGCTGATTTTCAACTCCAGCTAACCAACTTCCATTGTCCCAGCAAAGCACGAGAGCTCAATCACAATACCCTGTTGCCATGACAAATGCCGTGACCAAAATCAACTTTGGCAGGGAAAAGTGTACTTAGCTTATATAGTCCATCATCAATGAAGCCAGGGCAGAAGCTTGAGGCAGAAACTGAAGCAAAGACCATGGAGGAATACTGCTTTATTAGCTTGCTTTCCAGCTTCTGCTCAGCTGTTTCCTATACAACCCAAAACACCTGCCCAAGGGTGCGCTGCTCACAATGTATTAAGCCCTCCCACAATCATTAATCAGAAAAATGTCCCGATAGACATACTCACAGGCCAATCTGATGGAGGTGATTCCTTAATTGTGGTTCTGTCATCCTATCTTCCTGGGTCTGCAAGATCAGCCCCCAGGAAGCTACATTTGAAAATATCACAATAGAAATTTTTATTACAAAAATGTCAACCAGAGACTGGAGAAAATCACAATGGCTCAGTAGTTAACAGCACTTGCTGCTCTTCAAGAGGATCTAGGTTCAATTCCCAGCACCCAATTAGTGGATCACAACCTTCTGTAGCTCCAGCTCCAGAGGTTCCAAGGCCCTTTTTAACATCCCACAGGCACTAGACATGCACACTGGTGCAAAGATATATATGCAAGCAAGTCACACATATATGTAATTTTTTTTTAATTTAAGTCAAGTGAGAAGAAAAGAAAGGAAGTAGGAACAAAGGCGGGAAGAAGTGGAAAGGGGAAGAAATCAAAGGTACTCAGAAGAAGAGAGTTGCTACATATCCTAGGTTAGACATAAACAACAACCAAACCATAACAATTTGTGTTCCATCTTTTCCCTACTCAATCCCCCTACACTTTTCTTTCAAGCATTATTTTAGAACAAATCCTTAACACACTGTAATAGGGGTCATGATCATTTTATGATCTTGATCTTTCAGTCAAAAATTGTACTTTCACAATCTCACAGAGAAAGAAACATTCTTTTACTCTGACATCACATCAACTCCATCAGTTTCCCTGTTTCAAGGGATGAAATAAAAAAAAAAAACTGACTCACTGTCTAGAGCTTCCTACCACTTCCACCTCTGTCATTTAACATGCATCTCTGCCCTCTCTGGTTCCTGTGAGCTGAAAGCTGACTCTAGAGTCTTGATCAAATTCAAGTTCCTTCAAGAGACACAACATCTGGCAGCCAATAATTAGTTTTTCTTTATTAACATTATTATTTTTAACATTCTTACCCATCTTCCAAAATATCTCATGTCTATACAAGTTATGTGTTCTATTTTCAGCCACAGTAAATCAAACTCTGATCACTCAGAAATTTATTTAACAATACAAGGTTACTATTTCAAAAATCAGAATTCCATAACAAGCAGATTCCACAGGGCAACACTGGTGGGAACCCCAATTCATGCTGGGCCTTTAAAACAAAACGTGGCACTGAAGAGACTGCCTCAGTGTGTACGAAAAAACACTTACAGTATAAGTGTAAGAGCCATGTAAAAGCGTGCCCAGGATTACCTGTAACCCCAGCATGGGGCAGGAGCAGGCATTTTAATCAGTTTTAAGTTGAAGTTGGAAAACTTAGCAAACATGTGCCTGGAACAGTGGAGTAAACAGAACAAGTAGGTGCTAATTGAACCAGGTGTCTCCTGACATACACTAGGATTCCAGATGGATGTGCACGTAGTAGAATCTAATCTTCTAGAAAGTCCCAACTATCTCCCTTCTCAGTTCTATGCCAATAACTTACTGGTTTTATACTGGAGAGAGCAAACATATTCCCCCACCATTTTTCATTTTGTCATTGAGAGGAGGGAAATTCATGTGGTACATGTACGTGATGTGAGTGTAGGCCTGAGTGAGCCAGAGAAGGCCTTGGGTGTCTTTCCCTATCAGTCTGCATCTCACTTCCCTGAAGCAATCTCTCACTACCACTAAAGTTCACTGTTTTCACTGGGATAGCTGGCACGAGTCCCTGGGATCTACCTGTCTCTGCCCTCTCCCCAAACAGTGCTGGGGTTACAGGTACTTCAACCATGCCTAGCTTTTATGAGGGTTCTTGGGATTTGGATTCAGTTCTTCAGGCCAGTATAGCAAGGACTTGTACCCATTAACCTATCTCCTTAGCCCTACATTTTGTTTAAGGAGGAGGAAGAGACCAAAGACCCAGTATGATTCCTCTTTTTTTTTTTTCATCTTAACTCATTCTTTCATCAGCTTTTTCCACACCCCTGTCTAAACAGTTTTAGTATAAGCCACAGCCCTTGATCAATACTCAACCCAGGCACTGCTGCCACCCTACTATGCTAATCAGTGGTTATGACCAACAACATGTTTGAATGTACCAGAGGACAGAGGACAATCCTGCCATGCCACATCTTCCCCCTCACCTCCACACAAGCAACTGCATCTTAGTTCTGCTTCATGACTAGGACCTAGCTTCATGAAAAGCAAAGTTGTCCTCTGGCCAATTATCAATTCCATGAGAAAAGCCAGAAACATGTATGACAAGCATGAAATCAAACAACAGGTTGTTATGTAAGCCATCTTCTTTTAATGAAATGTGTGCTGAAGTGGTTCTGTACTCTGAGAACAATATTAGCACATGGGTGTTTATCAGGAACATCTCCTTGGAAATCCCTACCCAGTATATTTTAAAGACCCAGTATTTTTCTTTACCATTATTTTCTAATCCCTTATCATATTTACATTGAATATATGTAGACATTATAGAAGATAAAGAAGAGGGTTGGGTACGGAATGGTGACTGGATTTTAAACCAAGATGAGAGACCCAGGGAGATGTTCAAGCAACACTTGCAGTTCTTAAAAGTCTGGAGACAGCAGCTATATTACTTTCTTCACCATCACATTCCCTAAGAACCACTGAGTACTCAAAAAAAAAGTTGTTTTCTCTATGATAAATGAAAAGCAGGGAGAGGCCCATCATAATTGGTTTCAACACAAGGGTCCAGCCAGCCCTGCTTGCTCTACCTTCAGCAAAAAAGGAAAGGGAGCTATTCCTAGAGCCACATGGGTAGAAAGATGACCAACTTCCAGTGTGCAAGAGGTACCCAAACTGCTTGTATACCTACCTTCCTACGAAAGACTCCTCATTCTCAAAGCACAAGTATACACTTAATTACTGGAGCTACAAGCCCCAGAGTATGAGAGGCAGAGGGTATCTGCTGGTTCCGGGTACTTTAACCCTAAGTAAGCAAAGAACTTTCTGAGACATGTTCTATTCTCTAAATGTGAAGAGCATTTCACTGCCTCCAATGGATTCCCAAAGGACTGAAAGGCTAACTGGATAATAAATGTGAATCCTCTCTCTGAAACCCTAACCTCTTCCTTCCACCTGCCCCTATCACTGAGGCCAGAAGATCTATTACTAATCCATTCTTGGAAGCATCTGGATTATTACAGAGAAGAAGATGGGTACAAAAGCATCCTCTTATCCCAGCCTCTTCACTTCATATGGATAAGTTACTTAAAATACTACATATGAAGACCAAAGACAGTGTCTGACACTTGAAAGACACTCAACAAATGCTTGTGGTGTGGTACTGTTCCTATTATCACCACTGTTGTTATCATCCTCAGAATGTACAATTCAACACAGTGCAGACCCCATAACTGTATTTGGAAGAACAGCCTGGTCAATATACTCCTCTGGAAGACCCTTGGCTAGCTAAGTCTATGTTAGAGTGGAGGGAGTCAAGGTAGGCACTGTCAGTGAACAGCTGGCTCCTGAGCTCCTCACCTGATGGATAGGGGTCCGGTAGTCTCTGTCCCCCTGATCCTCCCACCCTTACCTGGGTGTGCCCTTCCACCACACTCCTACTACCAATACACTATACACAGCATAAAGGGCATAAAGGGTTTTTTTGTTTTTTGTTTTTTGTTTTTTTGCACCACCCAAGCAAGTCTGCTTCTGTTGAGTGATAATCACAACATTCCTATGGCAACTCTGGGTTCTGGAGTTTGGGTTTAAGATAAAGAGAGAATATTGAATACCTGGATTTTGGATAAATGCATTAAAATTGTATGTGATTTACTTTTCACTATTACAGCAAAGCCTGGGCCTGCTATAGTGCATGACCATGTAAGGATGTTCTCATACTAGTCAACTCTGAGATAATGAGAGAGAATCTTTTCTCTGTTTTCAAGAAATTAAAAACCTTTGAATGCCATTAAGAGTTCACATTCAGGGCTAAAGAAATGGTTCAAAGGTTAAGAGCACTATCTGCTCTCCCAGAGGTCCTGAGTACAATTCCGAGCAACCACATGGTGGCTCAAAACCATCTATAATGTGATCTAATGCCCTCTTCTGGGGTGCATGTGTACACACAGGCAGAGCACTGTACACATAATAAATAAATAAAACCTAAAAAATAGATAAATAAAATAGTTCACATCTAGTCAATCAGGACAAGAACTGGTCTTGATTCCCAAATCAGTGCTCCTCAAGACTGTCACCACATCCTGCAATGGCACTTCTTGTCTCTGTCATGCCAATCTACTTCTTCCCCTACTTCTTTTTTAAAAAATATTTGTCTACATATACATCTGCACACCAGAAGATGGCATCAGACAGGTATGAGCTGCTGGGTGCTGGGAATTGAACCAGGACCCTCAGATGAACAAAGAGTGCTTTTAACCACTGAGCCATTTCTCCAATCCCTCTTCTGTACTACTGCTCACACACAAACACATATACCCTTGATTCTTGCCTTTGTAACTCTTAATACATCTTGGTTTGCTTCAACAAGCATTGAATATATATATTTTACTTAGAACTCCAATGAAACTGTGCACTCTTTAAAATATAATTTGAGCTAAACATTTTAATATATCCTTGGGCTCCCTGCTAATTGACAATTATCTTAGTTCACTGAAGTGATGAGATTTAGAGTCTGAGGTTCAGACCAGAGAGACAATTCAGCTGGCAAGGTGTCTGCCTGAGTTCAATCCCCTGAACCTAAGTCATAAACCAGTTGTAGTGGCACAGGCATTGAATCTCAGTCCTGAAAAATATCTGCTAGGTAACCACGCTGCCTACTCTAATTGGCAA
The DNA here is from genome assembly GCF_964271855.1 of Acomys minous. Lineage (NCBI taxonomy): Eukaryota > Metazoa > Chordata > Mammalia > Rodentia > Muridae > Acomys > Acomys minous. Next base: position 53,611,688 of record NC_140496.1, on the reverse strand, counting down.
GTTTCAGACTTGTGAGAGACTCTGCCTCAAAAACCAAGGTGCAATGACACCTAAAGTTAACCTCTACACACATGAGCACGTGCACGCGCGCGCGCGCACACACACACACACACACACATAAACAATTACACACGGGGGTGGGGGTGGTCTAAGCTTTGAAGACAGAGAGATGGGCTTGAACCCCTGCTTTTATATTCTTTTGCTATGCTTTTTTGCCAAGTTTTTTGTTGTTGTTTGGTTTGGTTTGGTTTGGTTTTTCCAGATTGGGTTTCTCTTTGTAACCCTGGCTGTCTTGGACTGTGATCTGGAGACCAGGATGGCCTCAAACTCACAAAGATCTACCTGCCTCAGCCACCACCCAGCTCAGCTAAGTTTTTAGCTAAGTTCTTTACCCTGTGTCTTCATTTCTTTATATGTTTAATGAAATAACAGCACTTACAGGATTAAAGAGGGAATTAATCAAACCTTAAGTGATAAAATACTCATCTCTTGGAAACTATGTTGTTTTCATCATTAAGAGTATTTATCAATATTATTAGTCATCATCATCAGCTGTATGTTATTTTCATCATTAATATGATTTATCAATATTATTATTCATCATTTAGTTAATAAAACTAAAGCTCAAGGTTCATGGTCTTCTACTCAGTGTAAAACCAAATTCAAGCACTGCAGCAAAATAAGGAATTTCAAGACAACACCTCTTTTTCTCCTGTAGTCCTTACTAGGTATGACACACAAGAAGTACCTAGAGAAAATTGGGGGGAAATTAACATGAAAACCCTAAGGAAAGCGAGTAAGCCATCTGGCCAACCCTCTCACACCTGGACCCAAAGGATAAGACAATTCATCGCTATCATGAAGCCCATAGAAAGATACTACTCATATCTACAGTGGTAACATCTATGTTTTACCACCATGGATAATACCCCAGGGTCAAACAAAATTGGGTCCCCTAACTTATTGCAAACAGAATCACACATGTGTCAGGGAGAGGATAGTTAATGTTGACTATGCTTAAGACTGCTCCGGATTGGGTGCTTTCAGAAAACCAGAGTTCCAAGAACTGTAAACACAGAAAATGAACTCTGGAGAAGTGAAGAACTTATCCAATACCATAAAATCCTATGAAAACAGTGAGTAGGACCTCACGGGCTCTCTAGATCCCCTGCCACAAGCTGCTTTCTCTAGAAAAAAACAGGACTCAACATCAAGCTTGGACAGAACCAATCCAGAAAAACTCTCAGATGCAGGGATAGAAGTGGAAGCTCGGCTTCTGTGTTTTCCATTCCTTTCTTTACTACTGTCAGCTCAGCAAAGTATTCATGATTTCACCCTATCTACTGAGTGTTATGATGCAGTTCAGTCATTATCCTGAATAAAAAAAGGAGCATAAGGCTCTAGGTGTTTAAGAGCTTCATTCAACACCATGTGTTGTCAAACCCAGGCGGTAGAATTACACAGCTCTGTTATACAAAATAGCATGCACCACTTTGGTACTCATAGGTGTAGGGGTGCGACTGTGTGCATGTGGGCTTGTGTAGTGTGTGAGTGTGTGTGTGTGTGTGTGTGTGTGTGTGTGTGTGTGTGTGTGTAAAACATTTTGAAATATTTTTGGTAACATTTTTATCACAGAATTGTGAGGCTGAAATAAGCATGCCTACATATGCACAAGAACAATAAAAATTATCAGTGCCTTTCCCACTATGTTGAATTGGAAAGAACCTGTTACCAGGCATATACACGCACAGAAAGGGACTTGTATCCCGAAAATCAGCCTTGTGGCAGACATTAAAGACTGGATGGATGGATGGATGGATGGCAGATAGATGGATGGATGGATTGAAGCCTTTGCTTCTTTTCTTTGTTACAGAGATTCTGGGCATCCCCAAACAAATCCTTTCAGTTCAACCATGGACAAGAAGAGACAAGTGTGAAAGTGAAACTACCCTCAACAGGTCCTAGCAAGCAACCTCCAAGTGTGCAGAAACGCCCATCCCTCCCCACCTCAGCCCCCATCATGTCCCAGCTACCCAGACTGGCCTCTTCCTTGAATACTTCTTTTGCATAGTGAGCAAAAACCCAAGACTACAAAGCTGAGGGATTCAACAGCCTACCAAGGTATGCTGAAATTACCCAAAAACATCCATATGTATCAAACTAAATAAATAAAATAAAAATATCATTTTTAAGCAGTTAACAATTCGACAAAGCCAGTTCTGGTTAATCTAATTATTAATGTGCTTTTTAAAGCCACATCTTGCTCTGGGCAAAAAAGACACAGTGACAGGGGATTATTCAGGATGCCTTGTTAAATATAATGCAATCTCTAAGATAAAAATGACTATTAACTACTTTAGCAGTTGACTGCAAAAAATAAATAAATATATAATTTCCTAGGAGTTTCCCTTTTTGTAGCTCCAGGTTGAATTTTTTCTATCCTCTATCATTAGCCCCTTCTATCACAAACCCTATTTCTTAAAAAAAAAAAATACAGTGTTCTAGTCAAATCCCCTTGCTCTCTTGAATGGCAACCTTTACATAAAAAGAGGCCACTTGATAAATTCAAGAAAAGCAAAAATAAAACGTAATGAAAAACATAGTCACATCATCAAGACTAATTACAAAAGAAGAGCTTTTCTCCCTCAAGTATGTTTTTTTTTTTTAATTTTTTTAATTAGCTGTACTTCTGGCCTGAATAGAATAGTAAAGCATCATCTTTGGGGAGACAGTGTTACTTATAAAACCAAAGTTCAGAAAGTCACTCAGAAATTAACTGGTGAGATATTTAAAATAAACAGGATGAGCAAACCAGATCTAAGACTCTGGAGGAAGGCAACATGGAGTACCACTAAATCAAGAAGCACTGTATCTTCTACAAGCTTATGGCTACTCCAACTGCTCCTGGTATTACAGAAGCAGAGAGGTGGGCCCCCAGCAGACATTCTGTGAAGAGGGTGATTTCCAGCCAAAGAGCCTCAGAGGTTCTTTCTAAACAAGGAGGCCTGGGAGGATGGGTATATTAGGGTACTGAGAAAATCATTTCCTGGCAACACCCTAACCTGTCAGACACAGAACTAGACAAGAGACTTCAAAGCCCAGAGAGCCCACTGCCCTTCACCTGTAAAGTATACAAGATCATGCCAGAGCCTTCCTTTCAGAACATACATGCTAAGCCCCAGCAAATAAGTTGGTATTAAATACGGACTCAGAGGCAGGGCTCAGCCTTATGCCTTTGGGAAGGACCCTAAGTTGCAAACTGGTAGTGTCAACTTGACTCCCCAAAGGCCAAAAGAATTAGCAAAGATTTACCTTTAATGATTCCAGGAGACTAGCATGTGGGTCAGCAGAGTGAAGAAGACCTTCCCTCAGGGTAGGCAGCATATCCAATCATTTCAGGCTAGATGCAACAAAAACCCGGAAGGAGGGGGAATGACTTCTGGCTCATCTTTCTGGATGTATTTTGACATAGCCCTTGGACACCAGGATTTGATGTCTTTGGACTCTCGGACTTGTACCAAGGCCTCTTGAGCCCTGAGGCTCCCAGGTACTGGACTTAGTCAAGCAACCAACTTCCCAGGATCCCCAGCTTGCACAAGATAACCACTGTGGTACCATGCACTCTCTGTAAGTCTGAAAGCTAGTTGCCCAGTAAGTTGCCTTTTACAGATAAACACTACACTAATTTCATTCTCTAGAGAACCATGACCTTGAGAGCCAGGACATCTTTTATAGCCAACTGCTGAGAACCATATTCACACCAGCATGTCATGTTTTAAGGTAGAATAAGGAGATCCCTTCCTTAGTTATTCAGTGACTATTCGGTGCATACCCATCTTGGTATATACAACTGTGAATAAGGCAAAAATACATATCCTGTTTCTCATTTTTTGCTCACTGAACCCTTGTATGAACAAATACAATGAAGCAGTGTAGCCATGCTGCTCCTTAATGACAGGAACCGGAAGTACATAAAAGGCTAAGACACACCAAATGTGTCAGGGCTGAGCACAGAATGCTGAGAAGCAACTTCACACCATCACAACAGTAATGCTTGCCAAGCCTGGGTGTCAGGGTGGGGAGCATCAGCTTGCACCAGCACCAAAGGAGGAGAGTATAAAAGAAATGAGCTCCCACCTTTAGGAACGAAGGAAGCCAGATTCACATAGAAAACACTTCAGAATTTTCTAAATACAGAGACTGACTAGAGAGTAGAAGTGCACAAACAATTTTGGAAATATTTACTTCCCAGAAAGCTACACACCTCCAGAAAAAGAGACAGAACTGTTTCCAATGGAATGAGCTGGGAGACAGGCCTAAGGAGCTATCTCCTTTTTGGGGACTTAAGAGGGTCTAAACTAAAAGGCTGAGAGAAAGCTTGGTGATCTGATCTCCTTAGTGCTAAGCAGTAGCTAACAGAATATTCTATTAGATGTCAGCAAACAGTACAGGCACAGAACAAAACAAAAATCCCTCAGAACTACACATTGAACCCATGTCCAGATCCCTATAAAAAAGCCACTCACAGGAGAAGCAGAACAGAGATGTGAGCCTACAACAGGCTGGCATTTCTACTTTTAGCCCATAAGAGAAAGCAAGCACTCTCACGTAGCCAAACAATGGTGACTTGCAAAGGTATCTGTGTGGATTTCAGAAAACAGATCTGAGAACATTTCACACTTAACCTGGCACACCGAAGGCTCCAGAAACAGCAAATTATGTCGCAATTTGCTTTTGGCATTTTTCTTGCTTTTGTGGTATTAAAGATCAAACTCAGGGCCTTGGGGATGTTCTCTTCAGCCCTTTATTTCTTTCATATGGGTGCACACACATGTAGGTGCTTGCGCATGGAGGCAGATTTGGATGCCCAGTGTCTTCCTCCATCTCTCTCCAACATACTTCTTGAGGCAAGGTATCTCACTGAGTCCAGAACTCACTAATGGGCTGACGAGCAAGCTCTAGGTGGCCATCTGTCTCTGGACCCCAAGTAGAAAGGTGTGTGTGTGTGTACATGTTGGTGATCCTCCACTCTCCTGCTTGCACATGGCCAGGTATTGTATTGACTGAGCCATCTCCCCAGCCTCTGAATTTGTTTCCTTAATGCATTGTTTTTTAAAAAATGTAAAAATTATTTTTAAAAGGGAGGGTGACAAGGTCCCTTTAAGATTATCTGTCAGATGAGCCCCTACGCCACTATCTTTCTGTATTCCTTCTATCCACCATTTTTTGTTTTGCCAAGAGCAAGCAGAAAAAAGCTGAAGTCACATCTTAGTCAGGTTCAGAGGGCAGAGTACACAGGCCTCTGGGAGCTCTGTGCCTGGCTCATACATGCCCTTTTAGTATAGGCTGGCTGCCAAAAACAGCATGATCTCCTCAAGGGCAGTGGAAAATCCATTATGAGCTTTTGTTACTCAGATAGCAAGAAGACCCCAAAAGTCTGGAATTCAAAAAATGTAAGCAATAACTATCCCCACCAGACAAACAGTTGCAAGAAATGTTGTCAGGAGCATGGGAAGCTGAATTTAACGTGAATCCGGGTGAAAGGGAGAAAGAAATGCTTACTTAAGTCTTTCCCAGAGTGATTTAGTGGTGTCAGCCATTAGGACTCAGGGCTCTCCCACACAAGGCACTTATTTTAAATAGAAATTGATAATCGACTGGGTGAGAAGGCAAATCCGGGCAATCACACGATAGATCTCGCCTTTGCTGCTGTAAACCACTTCACTGCACAAGGGCAGCATCTACTTGTCAGATCCTGGGCTTGAGGAAGCATGCCAGCTTCCAGAAAGTTCTCTTTGTGAACTCACACCTAGACCTGTGCCTCAATACTGATGCTGGGTGACTGCTTTGAAAACAGTGCCCTTGGAGGATACAGGAAACAGGCCACTGAGAGGACCTTTGGCTGGTAAGGAAAACATGCTTTGGGAAAATAGTGGGCACGAAACACAAAACAAGCAAAAGGCTTTTACCTTTACCTGCTGTGGCATCTAACACTACAAAGTGACTCCCCAGAAGGCTCTGGAAGCTGTGTTAGTGGGAAGCAGAACTGCAAGGCTCAAAGGGTTCATATTTGCCTCAAGCTTCACAGGAGCTACTTCTGCATTCCTGACCTGGGGCGGCTCAGGCAGGCCTAGGCTCCTAAAGCATCTCAAACCTTCAGGTCTGGGAGATTGAAAGGATATCAAACCTTCTTCATTCTGCAGGTGACAAACTGAGCTTAGGGAACTGGAGGGATATAACAGCTCATCTAGTGAGGCAGGGCTGGAATTCAGCTTTTATAATACCATAGGTTAGGTATGGAATATAACCAATGGCCCATGAGTTAGAACTGTGACCTCCAGACTGCAGGTACTGGCAGAGGAGGATGGAACCTTTAGGATTTAGGCCCTAATAGAATAAAGTTAGTTCATCTGACACATAACCTTGAGGCTGTGATGTTGAGGCTAAGGCCTTTCATGTCTCTTGTTTTTTATTTCGAACTGCCATGAGGTACAGTAATTCCACCCTGGATTCCTACTATAATGTGCTACAGGAACACGGACAAGAAGCAACAGGCTAACTGACCATGAGCTTTTCTACATCATAAGGTGGTTGGTTGTCTTAGATATTTTGTTACAGTGGTGGAAAGCGAAAAAACAGAAGCACCATGTGCTATAAGCACTGAACCATACACACACTGACAAGTACAGGGGATGCACACACATAACAGAAAGCCCTGGAAAAGCCCAAGGGAAAAGACACAGGCAGTTGAGTATAAAGAAGATCCTGTAAGATCTTTAACTAACATTTCTAGAATTTCTTCAATGGACTCTTTACAAAGTATCATCCTTGGTGCTGGGGAGATGGCTCAAGTGAGTGGTTAAGAGCTCCTGCTGCTCTCTCAAAGAAGCCAGGTTCAATTCTTAGCACCCACATTAAACTGCACACAACCACCTATAACTCCCGCTCCAGGGGATCTGACACTTTCTTACGGTCCCTGAACATACTTACATGCATGTAATTTACATATATATACTCAAACACACACATCCCTGTAATGGAAGTTTTGGTTTCCTTAAATTAAAAAAAAAACAAAAACAAAAAACTCATGATATGTTATGTAAACATGCTTTTTTTTAATCCCAAGGATGTTGTCGGGGCTTTAACTTGTTCACAGTCCATAACTGTCTCATGTGGTCTTTGCCCACCACTGTAAGTTTATTTCTGAGGACTCTGGGGGATAAAAACACAAGAGTTCAGAGAACGAAAGTGTGGCAGCTTTGAGGAGACAGACACAGAGAGAGCTACGAGAGGAACACTTGGAGGACGGTGCTCCCAGAGACATAGAGTCGCTTCAATCAACCCAAAACAGCCAGGAAAAGTAAAATGATCTATACTCCTCTCCTCACTAACGTTCTCTCTTACTAGGATTAAAGGGTTGGTAGATGGGAGGTAGAGGCTTAAATACTGCAAATAAAATAACTTAAAAACTAGCATCAGCACACACATACACAAAAGTATCATCTCTTGTATATCAAATTTCTTCTTGACTGTGGTAGTCTGGATGAAAATAGCCCCATAGGCTCATAGGGAGTGGCACTACTGGGAGCTGTGGCCTTGCTGTAGTAGATGGGGCATGGCTGGAGGAAGTGTGTCACAAGGTCTTTAAGATGTAAAATTCTCAAGCTAGGTTTAGTGTAACATTCACTCCTGGCTGTCTGCTGATCCAGATGTAGAACTCTCAGCTACATCTCCAGCGCCATGTCTGTGTGAGTGCTACCATGCTTCCCACCATGAGGATAATGGACTAAAACCATGAACTGTAAGCCACCCCCAACTAAATGTTTTCCTTTATAAGAGTTCCCTTGGGCATGGTGTTTCCTCAGAGCAATAAAATCCAAACTAAGACACTGACTCTTAGAACTAGGAGAACCTTCAAAATAAAATAAGCCAAATGCCGAGCAGACTAGGGTTGCACACCAACTTTGCCTATACTCATTTGTAAACTACACAAAATGCAGGCAGAAGATGGAAACCACCATCCTGAGTGGTTCATCAAGGACACACAAATCAATCCATGAAGAGAAAACAAATATACTACCAATATTCTGCTTATAGCAGAATTAATTCAGGCTTTAAAAGAATTGAAGTCTTGTCGCATACCATATGGATGAGGCTACACAACATTATACTAAATGAAATCAGCCAATTACCAAAGGACACATATTAACTGACCTCACTCATATGTGGTACTTCCAGGAGTCAATTCACAGGGAATGGTAGTTGCCAGAGGCTGCGGAAAGGGGAGAATGTTTAATGGGCATGGCATTTCAATTTTGCAAGATCAAAAGAGTTCTTGAAATTGGGTGCACAGCAGTGTGAATTACTTAACACTTCTTAGCTGTATGATTAAAAATGATTAAGATGGCATATTCTTTATTATGTGTAAATTTTATGAATTTTAGAAAACATTTTAAACCAACACAATGATAACTAACCTCAGAGCTTAAAAATCGATTGTTATGATAATGTACATGACTCAGATAAATGTCGGCTTCCCTCAATGTCTCACTGTCTCCATCCTCAGGCTAAGAAGTAAGGCTGGGGAGAGCGCTGAGAAACATCTCAGTAGTAAGGAGCAGTGGCTGTTCTTGCAGATAACCTGGGTTTGGTTCCCAGCATTCATGTGGCAACCCATAGCCATCAGTGTCTTCAGTTCCTAACCCTCTTCTGGCCTCGACCAGCAACAGGCACACATGTGGTAGACATATATGCAGATAAAACTCTCCCCCCACCTCTCTCTTTCCCTCTCTCCCTCTCTCTTTCCCTCTCTCCCTCTCTCCCTCTCTCTCTCTCCCTCTCTCCCTCTCTCTCTCTCCCTCCCTCTCTCTCTCTCCCTCTCTCTCTCTCTCTCTCTCTCTCTCTCTCTCTCTCTCTCACACACACACACACACACACACACACACACACACGTCTTTTAGAAGTTAAAAAATGGAGAAAGAAGGGGTTGTTATGCTGGGACCCACAGACATGCAGCTCCTAAGACACAATTCTATAAATCATGAAGCTCTGAGTCCCAATGTCCTAATCCTAAACCAACTGATTGACTAGTGAACAAGAGCTACTTAACTTCCCTTGTATTAAGTGTCCTGAGCTGTTTGGTGGACAACAGAACCTCAAACATCAGAGGTTGCCATTTGCAAGACAGCTGTGTGAGATGAAGGAATTCAATAAACATCTAGATTACCAACCACTGCTCTGACACCACTGTACCGACTCAATGCTCCAGCTGCCTCCAACAGCTGGAAAGGTTCATCCTTCTTTCCAGAACCCTGGACAACTGGACTCACAAGCCGTATCAGACAACAGCTCTCACAGGTCTGCTGCACAGTATCCATGTGCACAGCCAACACTGACAGACACTCTGCAAGGACTCAGGGTGTGAGGTCCATGCTTACAGATGTTCTGGAGACTTCATCTCAGAAGCTGAAGATAAGGCTTCTTAGCCTCCCAACAGTATCTCCCCAGGAGCAATGACCTGATAAACCTCTCCTGTGCCTTCCTCTCATACAATCCTCATTCCCTTCTGCATATGAGATAGGTGAGGAATACCCTCCTGGTATTACTGTCACTTAAATCTGCAAAGAGAAAAATCAACTCTGTCACCTTTGTAGCATTGCATAGCACCAGTGCCTGGGCCAAAGATGCCAATCTTCCCCATCACCCAAGCAGCTAAAAGGGACCAAGGCCTGCAAGCTGGTTTCATTCTCCTATGTCCACCCTTCACATAACTCTACACACACACACACACACACACACACACACACACACACACACACACACACATGCATACAAGGAATCAGCTACAGTGAATGAGAGCATACTGTCACAGAACACATCTAATCTAGATTTGGATCAGCTGTGTAACCTCAAGCCTCTCTCATCTGCAGAATGTTCAGCCAGTCTAGATCTAGACTCTCAGATCCTTCTCCTGAACACCTATTCCAGCACCCAAGTTCATGCATGAGCCAATAAATGTTTTAGCTGCTAATACTCTTAAATCAGAATTAGACACATGGGTCCTCCCTAATTGAACAGGTAATGAAAGAGTAACATTACTATAGTAACACAGAAGCAATCTATTTCCACATAGTCAAGTCCTCTGACCTCCATGAATTCAAACTGAGTGGAAGAGAAGGGACACACACACACATACACACATACATACATACACACACACACACACACACACCTGAGACAACATCACTGGGAGGACACAAGAGAGAACATGTAACATGGTACAAAACAAAGGAAGACTCTCCTCCCTATGCCTAGGAACAAGCTGGGAAGACACATGCCATCTATGAGGAAAGAACCTCCAATCACATCAAGAACAACCCCAGGGCATCCCTAGGGAAGGGGGTTTACAATATCTCCTGAGTAGTGGCCTGAGAGAGCTCAGTCCTTGAGCAATACAATGTTATGTTTTCTTATTCTTTTTCTAGTACTGAAATGGGGATCCTCTTCCTTAGCTGTATCACAGCCCTTCCTGAAACAGCAACTGCCACAGGAGCCATGAGAGAAGATGCTGCATACCAGGAAGGGCAGTATCAGACCAGAGGCCAAATATCAGCTAAATTTCACACTTTCAGTGGCCACATGGTGTTATGCCTGCACTTCTTGTTACAAGGCAGAAGCTTTATTTCATTAATATAGTAACTCTACTAATGAATAAAGGCCAGTGCATGGTCAAAATTAGCAGAAGCAAACACACTCACATGAACAAACAATGTTCCTCTTATAGCAAATATGTATTGAAAGCCCCATGGATGTAGTGCTTACCATATGCCAATATGCCAGACATTTCCTGACTAATCTTTTTAATCCTTATTATACCACAGGAGGAAAGGAGGGAGGGAGGATGAGGAGGAAAGAGAGTGTGTGTGTATGTGTTTAAGGCTGAATCCAGGATCTTATGCTACTAGGCAAGCATCTCCACTGATCTCAATCCCTAACCCTTGATTTTCTTTTTATTTTTGTTTTGCTTGCTATGTAGCCTAGGCTGGCCTTGAACTCATCATCCTGTTGTAGGATTATTAATATTTAATATTTATTCATATAATTATTAAGACACATAAAAAGAATTAATTATTTTATTAATAGCTAATGGTGGTTATTAATATGGTGGCAGTTATTCTGTTTTTTAATTAATTTTTATTTTTTTAAAATAATTTATTCATATTACATCTCAGTTGTTAGCCATCCCATGTATCTCCCATCCCTCCCTTCCTCCCACTTCCCCCCTACTCCCCTCCTCTCCCCTATGACTGTAACTGAGGGGGACCTCCTCCCCCTGTATATGCTCATAGGGTATCAAGTTTCTCCTTGGTGACCTATTATCTTTCCTCTGAGTGCCACCAGGCATCTCCATCCAAGGGACATGTGGCAGTTATTCTTTAACCAGCTATTTAAATAAAAGACACAGAAACCTGTCAGATTTATTACTATAACCTTAAAACTCTAGAGCTTGGCAAATATTAGCCCTCTAAGGTACCTTGTATACTTCCCAGCCAAAATTCCCATAAATACTTGCACATGTTCCATTTGGGCTACTTTCGCTCCATCATGCCAGTCCTCAGTGCAAGCTGCTCTAGGCCTTGTGTCCTGATTACCTCTTGGTAACCTGCTCCCTTAGCTCTGCCTCCCTCTCTTCTGCCCAGCCCATGCTGTAGCCAATTTTATTACCCAATCAGGGATAATTTGAGAGGCAAGGTTCACACAACAAGTCATTTCAGATACATGAAAATTTGTTCATAGGTCAGTAATGATCTTGGGGGACAAGCAATTACCATTTGAATATCTAGTAGCTGCAGAGCAACCCAAAGATCATCCTCCTGCCTATCCCTCTCATTCTAAGATTACAAGTGAGCATCACCATGCTCAGTAGGTTATAATCATCACCAACATCATCTCATTATTATTGTCAGTTTATAGAAGATAAATGTGAGACACATCAGTCAATGAGCTTGCCCAAACATAGGAGCATGTTTCAAAAAGCAGGTACCTCCACACACATCTTTTTTATCTCAGGAATATATTTACTGCTCCATCTTTTCCATAAGGCACAGTGACAACAGAAACACTGGTATAGACATATAAGAGATCAAGTCCCACTCATTCACCTCAATGTTGCTTAATTTTAAGCTGAGTACCTATGTCAGATTCTTCCCCACGCCTTTCTAAAGTAAGATTAGCATAGGGTCATTGGGTTAACGGAGACAGTACAATATGTGTTAGAGTAAGCTAGGTTGGTACGCTTCTTTCAGTGCGTGCTGATCTACCCATCAGCATGTGCCTCCAAACAGCACCCTGATGCCATCTTCTTTCCTAAGAGACTTGAGTTCAGTGAACTTTTTGTAATAGAAGGCTAGTAAAAGAGCTTTCAAAAGGTTCAAAATCATGGCTCCTAAACATGAAGACACCAAAAGCACCCTGGGGTTCTGAGGTAACAAGTAATTCTCTGCCATGTTCATATCTGAGAGGAGCCTGGCTCAAAGACAAAGTATGTGGCCTCTGACGAATTGCCTCCATGTCTCCAGGTGACTAAGGAATATGCCGTAATGGGCATTGTTTACCTTCAGCTTCACATCCCCTTGATTCTCACACTGCCTGGAACACCCCCACAGGACCAACAGATACAGAGAGAAGAAACCTGGAAGCCTAGAAAAATCAGGGCGCTCCTTCAGATCACCAGTGACCCTCCCTTCAGATCACCAATGACCCTTCAAGCCCTGTTTCAAGCTCCTTGCATGTCAAACAGCTCCCTTCTAGATCAGCATCATTAACTCTCTGCCAAATCAACAATTGAGCCAAGGTCCAAGGAACACTTGGAGGAACCTATTCTTAGGAGAGATGCAGTAAAGATTCAGTGAGTACAATGAAATAGCCCATGTACAATACAGATAAAAACAAGAGAGATAGTAGGAAAGACTGCAGGTTGCTAGGGAAAGATGCATGTGTGCAGTACCAAGGCCTTAAAGTCCAAAACATCCAAAATTCTCTTTGCCCGTTTCAGAAATGCACACCCATTGCTTCATGTCAAGACTGGGAACTCCCTGAGAATAGGGACAATGCCTGTACATCATAGAGTCTCCTATGCCACACATGAATGAGAGATTTAAATACTATATGCATGGATGTATGATAAAATAAGTGAATGGACAAGCAAGTGGATGAAGTGAGGCAGACAGACAGACAAACAGATGGACGGATGGACGGATGGATGGAAGGATGGACAGAAAGATGGATGAATGGATGGATAGACAGAAGGGTGGATGGATGGGTGGACAGAAGGATGGATGGATGGAATGATGGATGGATGTCTGGGTAGAAAAACAGATAGTCAAGCCTGCCTTTGAAAGCTAAATGATTGCCCTGAATCAGCAATAGGAGAAACATCTGGACTTAACTAGTCAATCAAAGCCTTTCCTCAGAAGCCCTTCACGACATCACCTCATACTCATTCTTAGAATCTAAAGCATCCTACAGTCTCTGAGCCTCAAAGTCTTGTCTAAATTTGGGTTGTGCTCAAATAACATCTCATCCTTTGGACCCATCTCTCTAGTTCTTCCAGGTGTCTCTCTTGATAACTTTCACCCAATTCTGCTACTAAGATGAACTCCTGGTCCTGCCTCATGTCACTTAATTGCCTTTCAAATGAGCCATGTTTAGTTCACAGTCATCACCAGCACACAGAACACACAGGAACAAATCTGAATCCTAATGTACTATTGACCTCTGATGTAAACAGACTGCACTGGCTTCCACCTCTATGTCGAGTCACACTTTCTCTGCTTTCTACTCTGTAACCAGATCTAGCATGAAAGTCACTCACATTTGAACCCACCTCAGGAAAGGAATTATGAATGTCATCAAACTCACAAAATGGAAGTTTGTTTCACACAGCTTGACCTTCTCTTCTTCCCACCCTCGCATTGAAATATTTCAACCATCACACAAAGTAGATTCTGTTTCATTTGTCTGAAGACAAGACAGAACATCCTGTGAGGAATATTGGCTTTTTTTTTTTCCCCAAAGTGACATTGACATAACTTCACCTTATGGAAATAAGTGTCTTTAATCTAAATGAGTCATTTGGTGGGAACAATGACTTTGCTGATTATGGCTTGACTCCTTTAGGAAGACATGGGGGAGGGGAGAAAAAGGTATTCTGTTGCTAGCTGACAAACATTTAGAACAATGAGATTTTGGGTTCTACAGCAAGATCCACTGCTGTGCACATGGAAAACAGAGGGAAACAAGAAGCTGATTAGAAACACTGAGATAAGTTCTCTCTGGGCAAGAACCTAGTCACACCACTTCTTTGCTGTAAGATAGTCATCTATAGGGGAGATAAGATAGCCTAGCCCTTGTGAATTCACCCAGGGCTTTGAGGCCTAAATCATTCAATCCATGCCTCTGGATGGATCCAGAGTTTGTCACATACCAAACATTCAATGTCAGCAGTTATTACTATTTAGAGACAGCCTTGTAGGGATCGGTACTGTCCTTTACGGTAGAACTAGTTAGATGTGACTTTTGAAGTTTAATTTATTTCGAATTTAAAACTTACTTCCTCCACAGCACAAGCTTCCTTGCAAAAATGTAGTAACTACCAGTGGTTGGTTGCTCATGCAGACGAGAGCACATAGAGCCTTCCCAGCACACAGATGGTCTGCTGGAAAACAATGGTTCAGAAATAAAGGAAGTGGCCTGAGTTAGAGAGTTGTGTGACTTATGTCTCAATTTCCTCTTCCATTAAAAAAAAAAAAGGAGCCATATTATTTAATGTTATTGAGTATTATCTCCTGCATAAGTGTTGAGACCAGCTTACAGTTACTGTAAACATGCACTAGATGGTAGCTTAGAATAGGAATAAATGCATGGAAAAGTACAAGAATGGCAAACAAGATGAGTATGGAAAAGTACGTTCCCTGGGGTCAAGCACATAGCTTGCAGTTGACCCAATCTTCAGAAAATTGCATCAACACTTTACTAGACATTCTTCTGGGCAGCAGAGAGAAGTGTTAACAAGAGCAATGTCGGACTGGAGAGATGGCTCAGAGGTTAGGAGCACTGGCTGCTCTTCCAAAGGTACTGAGTTCAATTCCCAGCAACCACATGGTAGCTCACAACCATCTATAATGAGACCTGGTGCCCTCTTGTAATGTGCAGGCAGAACACAGTATACATAATAAATAAATCTTTTAAAAGGGAAAAAAAATCAAACTGTCCTCATGAACTTGCAGTATTTAAAAAGATGCTACTCTTGTCTATGCAACCATGTCAGGAGCACGCTCATGCTACTACTAATCACTAATGCCCCCAAGAAATGGAAAGTGAAGGTAAGAAGTAACAGTATCTATGAGAGAGTGTCTAACAAAAGGGCACTGTCATGGGTAGGCAGGTGGGTAAATAGATGGACAGAGGAACAGAGAGCCAAACAGATGGGAGAGGGCTTGAAAATGCTGAAAGAGTGTCCTGGTCTCTGGATGGATACGGAACTAAGTATCCAGTGGTAAGTAGATATGGCTAAACCAAGCAACACTAATAAATGATCGTAACATAATCTGCAAACAGTATCACATATAAAAGCTTTATCACTGAAAGCAGAAATCTTACAATCCTAATGACTGAGATATACATGGCCTTCGCATACATGCTCTCGGGCTTCTATTACGGGCTCTGCTCTGACTTACCCTGTGAACTGGGTCTACTCCCTAAGCTGAGGAATGAAACTACCTTCTACTGGCCCCGAACACAGCCCAGTAAACCCCACCCGGAGCTCTCCGGTGGCTTGAGCAATGTATTCTAGGCATTAGGAAGAGCTTTGCAAGGAAGCAAGTGACCCTACCACTTTTCTTCTTTCTAAAATCTCAACTTCCTTTCATTGGCTTTTTAGTGCCCTGATATAACTAAGTCAGGCTGGGCCCATGCTGAAGCTCTGGATCTGCTTCTTACCAATGGGTAGGCTTCACCATAGTATCTCTCATCCTCTACTCCTAGAGTCTCCTTTCATATGCTATAAAAAAAAAACCACATTTACTTCACACATCAATAAAAAAGTGTCTCATTAATTCATTTGTGTTGCCACAGAAAAATACTTACAGCTGGGTACTATATGAGAAAGATAAGATTATTAGATTATAGTGTGGCAAGGTCAGGGGCATGATACCAACATGGATCGATTAGGACCTTATAGCTACATCACACAACATAGTAGATGGAACCCTTTTAAAGCAAATGTGAGGTGGAATTCAGGAGTTCGCGGACCACACCAGGCTTGCTGTTAAAAACAAAACAAAAAAACAAAAAACAAAACAAAAAGCTTACATGCTCTACCTGAGGCATGATCCTTTCTGAAGATAGCACTCCAAAGGCATAGCACCTTTCACTAAGTCCACTCTCAAACACAAACCATCTCCAAACCACAGCAGCACCCAAGAATTTGGTAGAAGGTAGCACACATTCATCGCAAGATGAGACAGATGGACCAGAGGTTTGGTTCAAGGTGGGAGGGCTGGCACCACCAAAGCCATCTGATCTGCCTGTGCTTCATTCACCTTCACCAGCCATTCATGAGGGTTTCATATCCCATCTTCTCTATCCTCTCTGCAGTCTCTTCTATATTACTTTTCCAATTTTACCAGAACTATGTTGTTACTCCTCATCCTACTTAAAGAACACAATGTGTTTAGAAATACAGTACAAGAATCAGCAACATTTTTGACACGGAAAATCTATCTCCCAAATAGCTGCACAAGACAATCGCTCATTATAGTGTGTCTGGAGAACATGTGAACACCACCATGTAGTCTCGGGAACTGAGCAGGGAACCCATGTTTATCAAAATAAGTAACCAAGGATGAAGGTAAAAATATTAGTGCTAAACACCATGTTTCAGAAGACACAATTGGATGATACCTAAAGTTATTTCTCTGTCTGATAGTCTACAGAGTTCTTGATAGGCTGAAAGGATACGGTTACTTCCCAAGTGGGCTGAAACCATCTGTTACAGATCTTCCCTTACCCCGCTGTACCCAATATCCTCCATACCATGGGCTCTCCTTGCAGAGACCCTTCATAGAATGTTCTTAATAGAACCACAGGCCATTTCTCTCATATAAATGAAGTTTTCCCATTTTAAAAATGTATATTTTATTATATTCTGGCTGCCCCAGGCCCTTGGATGAGTACACCAGAAATCAAAAATAGCAGGTTTAGTATACACACATAAAAATGACCCTGGCTTACTCTCAGAGGTATAAAATTAGTTTCTGAGTCTTCAAGGCATTATGAGTCAACCTCAGAATTAAAGATGCCAACACAAATCATGAACAGGATTGTGAAAGATGCTAGGAATTCAGGACAGGAATAAGGATTCCAGAGATAGAGAAGCAGGGACATGAACTGGCTACAAAATGAGCAAAATTTAGACAAGATATAAAAGGAGACAGCAAGGCAGACTCCTGCATTCAGAAGCCCCCCTTGCTGGTCAGGGCTTCTCTCTCCTCTCTACTCAGATATCTTCCTTTATAGTTCAGATTGGTCTAGAACTTACCTTGTAGTCCAGGTTGGCTTTTAACATACAGCAATCCTCCTCCCTCATCCTACCAAGTTCTGGGATGAGGCATGAACATCATGCTTAGCTAGAACTGACCTTTTTAGATCCACTAAAGGTCCCTGCAGTGTCCTCCCTAGTTTGCCAGTCCCTGGGCCACTCTGTGCTTAAACTAACCCTTCAGCCTGCTTATGTTCCAGATTCCCTGGGCACTGACCCAAAACAGCACTCTCCAAGTTGGTATTAAGTATGGCAGAGCTAAAATGAGGGCTGTTTCCATAGATATCTACACTTCTCTGGAACAAATCTGTTTGGCTCCCAAGTGGAATGAAAGTCATGTTTCCATTCCGACTGCAAAGTAACTCTGGGATCTGGAAAGCCCAAACCAGATCAGTTGTGCTAGTGCTTCTGAGCCTTCCTGACCTATTGGGCTCCAAACTGTGCAAACAACTACCAAGGACATGTGCCCATGAAGAGCCACAAAACATCATGCAGAAAGGACAAGGAGGGACATAGCAATGTTCTTTCCACCTCATTCCAGAAAAAAGAGGGCAGGGTCTACTCACCTGCAAGCCACCATATCATCCAAAGCTAAGATTTAGGAAATTTGGTTTCACCCTAGGACCCAGCCAAAGGTGAGAATGGAGTGACACCAGACCCAGCTAGCACTGATACCTGCTGCTTCCTTCTATGCTCTGTGATGAGACTTTCAACAGATTATCTCTACACCCAAGTTAAGGGTTCACATGTGTGTCCCCAAAGTAGATATGTTAGAGTCCTAACCACCAGCACTCCAGAATGTGACCTTATTTACGAACAGGTTTACTGCAAATACAATTTAGGTGAGGTATACTGAGAGAGGATAGAGCCTTAGCCCACATGGCTGATGGTCTAAGAAAATAGCAGATACAGAGGCAAACATAAGAGATATGACCAGTGGTGCCCCAGCCAAGGAGGACCAAGGACAGAATTAAGCCACCAGAAGAAGACTCAGGGAAGGACCTCTAGGTGGCCCTGACAATTCACTGGGCTTCAGACTTCTGGCTTCTTTACATGTGAGACTCTGAGTATGAGGCACCCCTTTATAGCACTTTATTAAGCCCAGTCCTAGGAGATTCAGTCCTCATTACAATGTCATGTGACACATCTGGGTTTTCCATAAGGACACACAGAGATTCACTAATGCAAATAACAACAGCAGCACATACTAGCAGTGCGTTATACATAGCAACTCATTTAACCCTCGACAACCTCCAGAGTCCGAGGCATGTAATAAGAGAAGAAACTCATTCACAGAGAAGTACCTTGGTCAATCACACAGGTTGTATGTGATGACATCTGAATTAAAATCCAGACCCAGAATCTATGTTCCTGCCTAGCTGTAATTGCCTAAATCAAGAGGCGAGTGACTGAGGGAGACATAATCTCTGGTGATCGGGTTTCAAACCCCTTGGCCTCTTTATCTGTTTTGTATTTATTCCACTTTCCTACGGAATGCCATGCACTAGGTTAACACAGAAAACAACTCAACTGTACAAACAAACAAGCTGCAGTAGCTTCATACACCCCATAATTCCAGCCATAGTCCATATGGCAACAGGTATTAATTAGAAAAGGAACTTGGGCATCTCCAAGGGGGCAGAGGAAAACAGATCATCTGTCAAGATGTTTTCTATATATGGCATTGTTTGTTTTAATATTTTATTAATTTATTCATATTACATCTCAACTGTTATCCCATCCCTTGTATCCTCCCATTCCTCCCTCCCTCCTGCTTTTCCCCCTACTTCCCTATATATGGCATTCTTAACATGTAATGCTCACCTGTGATGTGCCAGCCCTGGGTGGGGAAGTACACAAGTGGCAGTTTCTGCTCACTCTGGAAGGGGAAAGAAAGGGACAAACCCCCATAAATCTTAGTAAGCGCCAGGACTCTAATCAGACCGTAGGTATGGCTGAGGCACAGTGTGGCTGAACTTAGATCTGCACAGGTAAGCGGGAGGGCTCAAGCCAGTGCATGGAAAATTCAACCTTCAGCTGCAGCTTTTCCAGCATTGCCACAGCATGTCCTGCATCCCGTACAGCGTGCAATCTCCCAACTCCCCCCTTCTCTGAAACTTTTTCCTAAAACGACAAGCTTTTTATTCACTGAACAAAGCACACTGGAGGGGTAGAGAAACTCAACATCAGACTTGTAGTTCATTGCTCTATAATAAAGAATTCACCCTTAGACTCGACCCTGCCTCCATCAGTGACCTCATTAAGTGGACATTTGAGCATCTCTGACATACACAGTCATTCTTAGAACATGGGAGCAGAGAGGCTCTTACCCCGAGACATGTGATCGATGCTATCCTTGGCCATTACTCACCCAGTTTCCATCTAACAGTTCAACATAGTGCCTGGGAAAATAATAGACAGCTGCTGTTCCCCTTCAGTACCACATGTCCACCACCTCAAGCTGCATCACGTATATTCTTGAACCTGAGTTCCAAAGAAAAGCCCCTAGAATGTAAGGACTAGATGCTAAGCAGAGGGCATCCAAAGAGCTCACCTAGCTACTGCTGGGTCCTGGAGGAGGAGCCAGAGCAGAGTGAAAGAGGCAGGATCAAGAGCTTCAACTGACCTAGCTGAGAATACAAGCCTCTTCCATTAAAGCCAAACAGTTTTAACAGAAAGCTGGCCCACTCACCTTTGCCCCAGCTGCTCAGGGAAGCATGAAGGCCCTTAAGGACAGAGACTTGGCCACCTCTCTCAGCCAAGAGGACAAGATCGTAGCAGAGAGAATCCACACTGCTGGAGCGCTGCTGTTGGCCTGACTTTGTGTTTGGTGTTATTATTCCTGCCCTGTCCACAAAAAGCCCTTGGATCAGCCTGAGTACTTCTATTTTAACTCCTCCATCACTCCACAGAGGCACGCCTAGATGAGCAAGCATGAGCTCTTCCCGGACAAAAGAGACACATGGTGGAGTTTATTTGTGTCAACTTTTCTGAATAGTCAAAGGGAACACTGGGTTGGAAAGGTCCCTTCTTGGGGACCTTGCTGGGAAGCTGGTGTGGAGAAGGCAGTAAAATCTGGGTCTGGGCTAGAGGTCCTGACTCACACAGTCTTCCAGGGAGTGTCAAGCAAGGGTGCTGAGTTCTGAGTGCTCTGTCTCTCTAGGGCCACACAGAATTGTGGCACTGAAACGGACCTTATCTGATGGCCCTTCTTTACATTCATTCCCACTGCCTGCTGACTGCATCCTGAGTCCTTGACCTCTGCCCACTCCTCCCAATAAAGCAGGCCCAAATCAAGCTTCTAACTCCAGCCCTGCCCTGCCCTACTCAAGGCACAAAAATCCAAGTATAAATGACTGGTTTCTCCTCCTCCACTGGTTCTATCTTCTCCCCTTTCCTGTCCTATTCTGACATTTCTTCTCCTCTCGCTGCTCCACCATCTCTCTCTCCTGTGGTCCTGTTTTCCTTCCTCCCTAGAAGCTTCATTTTTCTTGGCTGATCTGATACACTGTTAGCCTCCTGTGACCCTAGAGTGTAGGCATGAGGAGGGCAGAGAGTCAGAGCATTACACACTGATCAGGATCACAGGTACACTTGCCATCCAGGACCTAGTATGAACAGACTAGGGAGCAGTTTTTATCTTTTAAATCCTCTCCTCTTCAGGGCAGCTGTGATGAGGAAAAATGCTTCGTAGTCTTAAGTTACCTCAGAACTTTTTCCTCAAATTCAGTAGTATATTTAATGGATAATAAAATGAATGGCATAGGTCCCACTTATTCTAGACTGACTCAGGGATGAGAGGAATATGCTAGCCATTTTTCTTATTGCTATGACAAAATACCTGACAAAAGTCACTTCTGGGAGGGAGAAGTACTGTCCATCCTAGTGAATACGGTGGCTGTGTCTTTCCAATGCAAGTCAGCTAATCAGGGTAACCCCTCACAGGCACGCTCAAAGGCTTGTCACCTAGGTGATTCAAAATCCCATCACAATGACCATCTTCTGGGAGTCTTCCCAAAAGAAACAAGAAACATGCTCTTTAACTGAGAAATCGTGGGTAAGCCCCAAATGGTTCTGCCACCATTCACAGGAAAGCCTAAAGTCAAGTGCTTCTGGTTCAAATCCCAGCTCAGCTTCCTATCGGCTGTGGAAGTCTAGGGCAGGAGCTTATCCTGTCTCTACTTCAATCTCTGACTGTAAACCATAAATAATAAACTACCTTCTGTTCCTGAATGCTCCAGAATCCACAAGCAGCTGTATTGCCGTTTTATGACTGCTTAATGTGCATCAAGTCTTCAATGACTATTCTAAGTGCTAAACTCTGAACAGTGAACACTACCTGAACAGATTTGAGCTGTAGTGACATCATTCTGCTCAGGATCAGAAGAGTCGAGAATCTCATTCAAAACTCACATAGCTAAGCAGAGGATTCAGGGCTTTCTTCCTCTGCAGTTCAAGTACAACCCCGAGCAGTCTCGGCAAAGATGCTATGATACCATGCTCTGAGGCCAGCACAGGGCAAGCTGTTCATTCTGTAATTGGGATCACAGCAATAAACTACCCTGGCTTCGTTTCTAAAAATCCCTGACTCCAGAAAGGAGATCTTATTTGGTATTTGGGGAGTGAAGTTCTAGTCTCAGGGGCATGAGCCTTCTGTAATGCTTACTGCGATTCTTTCTGCCTACTTTTACCCCTATCATTCCAATGAAAGAACAGGGCTGAGAGAGCTGTTCCCAACTCTATGAGACAAACTGAAGTCTCCAAGCCAAAGAGGTCGGGAAGATCTCCATCCCAAAACTCCATCAAAGCACTTTGTGGCGTGGGGTCAAATACAGAATGACAGCCACCAACTGTCCTTGACTGGGGGACTATGAGGGCAGAGGGCCACACCACAGAGACCAAGGCTGCTCAGCCTGAATGCATATGTCATCTCAACCATCCAAGGGGACTCTGAGGGTGGGGGTGGGAGTGCTGCGGCTTCCCCCTTAGTGACAAGGCCTGATCCATCTGCTGAGCACTAAAACCCAAAGCCACAGAGCAGCAGACTCGGCGTCTCAGCCCTGCAGCATACAGGTGACGAGGACCTGGAGCTGGCATGGGATGGATACACAACGTTTTGGTGGGAGGGAGATGTAGAGCTAGTTTAACTGAAGACATCCCTTGACGGTACCCTGATGATTTACCATGAACAGAAGAAAAGCCCATGCAATGAAGGACCCTCCTACCTCCTGCTCTGAAGCCTCCTCAAGCCCCTACCCAGGATGGGCTCTGCTGGAAACTCTGGCATGTGAAGTGTGGCTATCAGTCCTGGGCTAAGAGCCTGCCTGCCCTTGGGTTCAGATACAATGGTTGGTTCCTCACAGCTATACAGCAGCCTCTCTCCCAGACACTGTTCAACCTGAGTGTCCCTATCTTGCAATTGCAAACAAATACTACCAAAGAACATATATCTGCAATCATGAGGAACATGAGGTTGATGCACCGCTCCTGTTCCTGCATACTGACCTTACAACACCCATGACTCTTGGTTTCTCAACTTCACCATGGACATGGGAACTATTTGGGGTTATTAAGCCCAAAAGAACCAGTAATGCAGAGATGAAATAACTATACCCCATAGCAGCCAAAGGAGCAACTCCAAACATTGGAATCATAAGCAGTATGGAATATTAAAGGCACTCTACAGAGTCTTAAGTCAGGAGAGACATCCCTGGGAGGAGCCCAGGGCAGTGGTAGAGGCCAAAGCTGTTTGGAGTTGTGGTAATGTTCGATTTCTTGGTCTCAGAGTTGTTCACACAAGAACATGGCCTTTGGGAAAGTCCACCAAGCCACACACCTTGGTTATCAGCTCAATTAGCTGAGAAATGCCTCAGAGGTGAAGCACACCTCTAGCTGTGTTCGTGAGAGCATTTCCTGGCCTAAGCATGAAGGCCCTGATCAAGGCAATGTTAACATCTGCTGATGGACTCAAAGTCTACCTGGCCTGCCAGAAGATGGTAGAAATGTCAATGGTGGGGCATGGAAAAAAGAAGTGGGTCGCTGAGGAGTCGAGTGCCTCTGAAGGGTAATTTTTGCTCTAGTCTCTTCTTGCTATTCTACCTGCTTCCTGGCTGCCATGCAATGCTCAGCTTTCCTAGGCCATGCTCTACTTCCATGGAGTTTCGTCAGAGACTGAAAGAAATAAAGCCATCTGTGGGCTAAGACCTCTGAAACTCTGGGCCAAAAATACATCCTTTCAGCTTTAAACTGTTTCTCTCAGGTACTTGTCACCATTACAAAAAGTCCAAATGGCACTCACATGAACCAGCCTTTGACTGTCCTAACTTGGAGAACGAATTCTAATTTTAAGCTGGGCATGGTGGTGCATACCTTAATCCCAGCAGACAGGAAAAACAGATAGGAGGAATCAGAAATTAAAGGCCAGCCTCAGCTACATAGATCAGGTCTGAAAAAACAAAACATAACAATATCAAGCAATCAAAATAAAAATCCACTATAGATACAAATACACCCAACAGCATTGCTTGTTCACCAAGGTTATATTCTTAAGCCACCATTCAATGGTATAAGAGTACCTATAGATTTCCAACAGGTGCCCAAATGTGGGGACTCCACATATCATCACTGAATTTACAAAGACATTCTGAGCACCTACTATGTGCCAGGCACAGATCCTGAGATGAACAACAATTAAGAAAGCTGTTTCTTCTTTAAAAGTTTATTTTATGATCTCAAACAGAAAGGACTGGAGACCATGTATGAGGCTCTGCTTTATGTGACAGGTATCCAGAAGGTGGGGTAGTAATGTAAAGCTGCAGTTAAATTAACCCTTAAGAAGGCTGCTAGGCGCATATGCCTTTAATCCCACACTTGGGAAGCAAAGGCAGGTAGATCTGAGTTAGAAGCAGCCTAGTTTACAGAGAAAGTTCAAGGACAGCCAGGCCTACACAGAGAAATCCTGTCTCAAACAAACAAACAGAATGCCGCAAGGACCAGCCTACTGCAGATAATCCTACAGCCTTCTCACTCTGAGCCCTGAAGCACAACCCAGTCCGTGCCAAATGGAAACTCAGAGTCTTTTCCAAGATTTTAGTTTTCTCCAAGATTTTTCTGAGGTAATCACAACAGCAAGGCTCTTGGAGATAAGATCATTCAGGTTGAAACCTGCAACTGTGTGGCTCTGGGCAAGTTTCTAAGTCTCCCTGTACCTCAGGAGCCACATTCTTGAACCCTAATTAGTAGTAGGGTTCTGGAAGCATTAACAATTAATATGCTGGTACTTAATACATGCTTGCTACATACTGCTTTCACAATTTCTATGAATTCCTAGTTGGCTGCCTCTCTCTATGTCCTCCCATTAGATCTGTCACAGGCTTCATGCTCCACCAAAATCCAATGACACCAAGTATTCATGGTAGTCAGCAACAGTCATTCAACACTGTATCCTTCTCAAGAAGACAGACAGAGGCTATGGTTTGAACATGAAACATTCCTCACAAGCTCAAGTGTTTGATCCCCTGGTATCCACTTAATGTAACAAGATGTCCCATCTCAATACATAAGCATGCTGACTTCATTTGGGGGGATGTAAAAGTCAAACCTGGATGGGATGGTGGGATTTTCCCAAGGTTGCGTGGATAGCAATGGGGAAGGCCAGAACCTGAACCTGGTCTAATGACATGCTAATAGAGAACTGTTCAATATTCCCTGCTAATTCATCTGAGGCCCTGAATCCCTTTCTCAAAGCAATGGCTTCTTTACATCACCATCACAGGAAAACAAAGAACAAACACATAATCACTTATCACTTGGGTCCAGACCACCAATGAGAGGCTGTGTCTTGAGAGCAGACATGATTTACAGAAGGTCTAGGCAAATGTTCACTGAGATAAAATCAGTAGTTGATATTCAGATACTCTTAATACCTCGCCATAAGTGAAAATTCTTGTCTTAGCTTTGTGGCTGTAATCGCTCATGTGCCTGCCACATATAGTGTGCCTTACATGAACTAATGCTGAATTCTTCAAATACCCCATAAGAAATGCATTACTTTTGCATGTGTATGGCATGGATACATGCATGTATGAATGTTCTGATGTATCCAGAGTGCAGGCACATGTGTGTAGAGGCCCAATTTGAAGCCAAGTGTCTCCACATTATATACTGATACAGTGTCTCTTGCTGAACCCATAACTGATATTCTGCAGAGTCTAGCTAGCCAGTTTGCTACTCAGATCTCTGTTCCACCTTCCTAGTCCTGAAATTAGAAGCAGCCACCATACCTCCCCAGCTTTTCTGTGAGTTGTAGGTATCTGAATGCCAGTCCTCCCACATGCTCAGCATGCTATTTTTCTGTCCTTTGAGCCATCTCCCTAGCCCCTAAGAAATAGACCCTTTAGTCCCATTTTACAGATGAGAAAATAGACTTACATGAAGGGACAGGCATTATCCCCACATCATCCAGCTGATCAGTGGCAAACAAAGAACTCAAAGGCAGCCTGTACCTATCCCCTCGCTTCCCTTCCTGCCCCTCATCTGGACACCTCTGAGTCCCAGTACTAGACTACCTTTGACCTCAACAAGCCTTACAAAGCCAGGCTCAACTTAACTATTCAACAGCATTAGTAAGGCTCTCTCTTATTCCTTAAAATCCACCAATCTTCCCTTTAGCCAACAGTGAACTTCCAACATCACCTCTCCTGCACCAAGCACAATAAGTCTAAATTTGTTGCTTCTTTGCATATTATCTTGTGACAGTGCGAGCCCTTTCATTAGAGAACTATGCCTTATCCACAGAAGCATCTACGGCACCTGGCATACTATCAGACACATATGAATAACACAATAAAAATTTTAAGTTGATTTAGTGAATGAAATTACCAGCCAGCCAGCCAACCAATTCTGATCCTTTTGTTTTTGCGGTTGAGTTCCTTTTCCCAGAAGCTTCCTTTCCTGAAAGTAGATGTTCTTCCCCACAGGCAGCTTCTCCACCAATCTGTTGGTGTGGAGAGAGGCCAAGTGCATTGCTTTCAACTGCAGCCTGGTAACACCAATTGTCACCTCTCTGTTTTTATTAATTGCTGGGTTAATCACTCACTCCAAAAGTGTTCACCCACAACAGAGGGCACAGTCTTATTCTGCTACTATGAAGAAAACAGGCATCAGTTAAAGAAAAGACAAAGAAAAAGAACAAAACAGAATCCTGTGGCCCTTGCAACCTGAGCTGATAGTTGCCTTTTATCAGAATACTAGAGACTAAAGATCAGATGGAAGAAGAGCCTTAAACAAAACCTCAACTACCCACCAAGTTAATGAAGCAAGTATCAGAATGGACTGTGATGGACCTTCTCATTATGCCTCTTCAATACTGTAAGGCTGCTGTTATCATACCAGTGTCCCGAAAGGGAGTAAGGCACAACTGAGAAATATTCCAGTCTCTGACCGAACCCCAGAGCCAAGACCCAGGCTGACTCCTCATCACTGTGCAAGTCACATCCACAACACCATTGCACACATCACTTACCCTTGCTTATGCTTGACCCCTACTCTGAGACTTACAGCAATATCATGGCCATTTCAGAGACACAAGGACACTATCCGTGGCACTCTGTCCCTCTGAGAAGGCTTTAATAACTCTCAACATAACAAACTGAGAGGTTTTCACCTACCTTGTCAGCTACATCTTGCTGTAAACTCTGGAAATTTCTCCATATGGGCATTTTGGTTCTTTCTGCTTTGCTTCCCTCTCATAAAATACTATGTGGCTCTTCCTTGTCCATCCCTACCTGCTCATTCCTTGGACAGTAAGCACAGAAACAGAGACAGAAGAAACATTTTTTTATCTACTATGCTTTTTATCTGAACACAGTTAAAGCATACTTATTGTATAGTTTGAGACTGACGAACTGAAATGCATAAATATTATCCTTTTAAACTATCCCCTTTTGCTTTGTTTGTTTGTTTGTTTTTAACTTTCAATACTGACATGTAAGTAGCTACCAAAACAAAATGCAATGACATTCCCTGATGGGCCCCTATATGGAGGCTGGAATGTTCCAGATGCCTTCCTGTGTCCTAGGTTTGCAGAAGCACAGTCGTGAGGCCTTGGCACAAGAAAAGGAGTGTGACACACAAGACAAGCTGGTTGACTTACTGTCCAGCTTAACAGCAAACTGCTCCAAGCCTACAGAGAGCTCTGTGCCCCTGCCATCTCGTGTTGAGCTCCAACTGAGTAGGTGGAGGACTCAGAGGTAAATAAACATCTGTCCAGAACGCAATGAGTTCTGAGAAACAGAAGGTCAAAGAATTACATTCATAACATACCTTATCATACATTGTTATGAACTGATCATTTCTAAGGGCAAGGGCAGGGGCTGGTTCAAAAGCCTAGGTCTTTATGAAGATTAATGTCAATTCCAAGTGATCATAGAAAGGGAACATGGCAACTTTGTTTATAAGTGTCATCAAAATATAAACACCAAGTTTATACAGATGGAGTCCTTGAATTGGCCATTTTCCTCAGAATATGCTGAGATAAAGACACCCACTGGATTATGCTTTGGAAAAATTCCCACCAACAGTGTACATTTCAATCATGTGAGTAAGCTAGGCAAACAGGCTATAATAAACAATGACAAGAGGTTAAGACAACACTTACTAACACAGGAGTCCTAGGGAGGCGTGATACTTCCATAGTATGAGCTTATCAAAGATAGCACTCTGGGTTTGGCCTCCAGAAGGCAGGCTGGCACAACAAAGAACCCAAAGGCAAAAAGAAGACTTCCCATCATTCTGTCCATGATGAAAGTCAGTCCAGGCTATATCCAAGTCCTTCCAAAGGGCTCCCCTTTCTACCTCTTGTAGTCTCAAAGGGATGGGTAAAATACACCACAGCCAGCTAGGGTACTTGGCCTAGGAAAAACTATGTTATCAGCAAAAACCAAGCACCAACACTGGCCTTGACAAAGCCCACTGACAATGAAAGAGTCACACTTCCATAGGGCAGCAGAATGCTCCAGATACCAGTTGTGGCTGTTTCAGGGCTAGAACTACTACAGGGCATCCCCTGCTGAGATGACAGCAAGACTCTGCACGTGCCCCTGATATGCTGTGACCTTCGTTATCATGACTATCTTGAACTCTGAGATCCTCAAATTATGGGCATCTCAGTAGACAGGTTGACCATTTGCTCAATTTGTCACTCTTCAATCCAATTATCCTCACACAGAACCACAAATCTCCCCAGTATTCCTCAGATCCATGATGGCTGTGAGACAGAACACATGGCTAAATGAATTATGTCAAAAATGAGAAGACTCATCATGCTGGACTGTAGATTCCAATACTGTACTGCAGGATGAGTAAGAAAACTCCTACAAATCTGGTTGGCCCCAAAACTGGAATTGGTTGGAGAGCAGGAAGAAAGAACTACATCTTTCTGTCTCAGTCTGTTCAAATGCAGACCCTTCGAGGGCATGCCAGTGGGACAGCACACACACCTCCAGCTTGCAGAGATGAGGAAGTGCCACTTAGCAGCAGCGAGGATGTGTGACTACCACTCGGCCATCGTCTTGAGAAACTTTACTGCTATCATCTTCAACTGGGAGCTGAAAAACACTGAAATTAATGAAGTGAGCAGTTCATCACAGGACTGGAGAGAATAAAAGCAACAGAGACTCAGATTTAAGGACTCCCCAACATCCTCCGACACAATATCGCCAACTTGAAGGATAGTAACCTCTTCCTTTTTGCTTTTTCTCATTTGTGTTTTATTGAGACAAGATATTGCTATGTTCTCCAATAGCTCAGGCTGGCCTCAAATTCCTATCTCAGTGTCCCAGTATTGAGATATCAGGCATGTCCCAGCACTCCCAGCTCTGCGGTCTGTTGTACAGACAGTCAGCAACACGGGAATTATCCTGCACCATCCTCACAGAGATAACTTGTTAACTCACACCAGTTTTCCAGCATGCATGAGACAGAGTAAATGGACATCTAACATCATCTCTCACTACCTTTGTAGGAGACTGCACTTTTCATACACATGAACCTCACATAGTGTCTCACATAACAACTGAAAAAGAGCCTTGGGGCCTCTGCACTGACCTGAGCCACTGCTCTTTCCTCATCACTCATTCTTCCTCTTCCTTCAGGGGTTCAAAGTCATCTCCACTAATCCCTGCATCAAAAGGTAAGCTCAGGCTGGAGAGGTGGCTCAGCAGGTCAAAATGCTTGCTTCCCAAGCCTGGCTGACTTACAGCCCCAGAACCCACATATACAAGTCAAATGAGGTAGCACACACATCTGTAATCCCAGTGCTCCTAAAGCAAGGTGAGAAGCAGACACAAGAGCTCATGGGCCAGCTATTCTGGAGTACAAAACATGGCAGAACCAAGAGGGACACTGACTCAACAAGGTAGGAGAAAAATGACTCTCAAAAGTTGTTCTCTGACCTCCACATAAGAGCCATCACACACACACGCGCGCGCGCGCGCGCGCACACGCCTACACATACTTTTTTATTTTATTAATTTCTTCAGATTACATCTCAACTGTTATCCCATATTTTGTATCCTCCCGTTACTCACTCCCTCCCGCTTTCACCCTATTCCCCTCCCCTCTGAAATACACACACATTTTTAAAAATTTTTAAAGGCTTGCTCTACCCCCACATATCAGCTCTCCCTATCATCTATCTATAAGGTAATATATTATCTGTCTGTGTGGTACTTTGCTTCAAAAAAGGCATGTTCTGGCATGTTCTGTTTGGTTTGTACAATACTGTTCCCCCAAAATAGACCCCCAAGCTTCACAGGAGCAGGGCCAACAATCACTTCATCCAACAATGGACCCATAGTACTTAGGGCAGGTCTCACACCAACCAGTGCTCAACAAATAGCAATGTAATAATTCAATAATTAAAATGAAAGCTCAAATCTCAGTCCACCACAAGTTGGTCTCAGGTAGCCATACTACTTCACAAAATGTTATCCAACACCATTTACTCAATTCCCTCATGAACACATCATAGCTGAACTGCCTACCCACCTGACCCCCCTCTCCAGGCTGCTAGAAGCACAAGATTTGGAAAGCAACTGTGTATTTACAAAGATAACCTTGGATTGCTGTATGTCACATCTTTCTTGGTAACATTAAAGAAAGCGCACTTTGCACAGGGCTACCCTGGGGACAAGTCAGCCTGGAGGAACTGCCCACTAGTCAAGCTCCACATGCCTTCTGAGGGCCGTGCACCATGCCAACTCCAGCAAAGGGCTGCCCTGGGGAGGCCTGTACCACCACCAAGCTCTGTGCATTTGGCTAGAGTGTCACAACTATGCGGGAAATCAGTAGGAGACCAGGCAAGGCCAGATTGGGGAGGCCCTGAAAGGCAACATGCCACCATCCTGCAGAGCTGGCAGAGTCTCGAGGTCACAGCTTACACTGCAGGCTGGCAACACTGCCTTTCATCTGCTGGCCCAAGAAGGGAGGTCCACACCTCCTGGAAGTCACTGTCTTAGTGGCACAGTCAGCGACTAAAGTCAACCTTCCTGGAACAATGGCAGGCAACTGGAGGCTTCTGAGTGCTCAAATTGCCCTCTTCCCATTCTCTGAAGCCCAAGATCCCTGCCAAGCACAAAGGCAGTGTCACCTGAGCCTTCATGGCACCAACAGTACACAGGCTGTGAGGCTTTCTGCAGGGGGAAACATTTGTTTCAAAAAAAAATAATAAAAGCACAGGCAACACCTCTGGAGGAATACAAATGAGAGCTGTGATATGAACTCGGCGGGTTTGGTTTGGGTTTGGTTTTTGTTCTTGCTGTTGCTGCTTTCGGCAACGTGAAGGATCAAACCCAAGGCCTTGCACACGTCAAACAATCACTCCCTCTACCACTGAATGCTATAATTTATTTTTCAGGGGTCACTTAGAGTGAAAATAGTTTGTATCCCTTTTATCGCTGAGGTTTTCTCACAAATTTCCACTCCATATCTACAAAATCCCCTCAATGACCAGGCAGACTATATTCCCAAATGCACAACAAGGAAACTAAACTTCAAACTACTTCAAAGTGATTGAGTGCAGCTTAAGCACTATCCTTTCTTCCCACTTCTCCTTGCATGGTCTTCATCCCCCTGGAGTTAGAGTTCATTGCTTAGTTACTCTATTAAATACTATGCAGAAATAAAAGGAAGCAAACTGGCATCCCCTTTTCGGCAAAGTAGGAGGACCCGTGGGGAGAGTGTAAACCAACAGCCAGACTTCTAGTCCTCAGTCCATACACATAATGACAAAGAGTAAAGAGAAGACAGAGGGAGACACCATGTGGCTGTTGGGCTTTTCCTTCTTCTACAAAGAAAGCAAGAAAAGACCCCAGGGCAATTGTTGAACTTTCAATTCATGTTACTCTAATGCTCTGATTAAACATGGCTGAAATTATATGTAACCACTCAAATCCCAGGAAGCAAGCCACATATGCTTTCAAACACAGGGTAGACTGGCTCAAAGACTCCTCCACAGGCCACTTTTCAGAGAACCAGTAGCACCACTCTCTTTTTAAACAGCTGAAAATCTAATTTTATTTCTACTGAGTTACTTTATTTCAAGCCAATATCCCAGCCAACCCTCTGTGTGGTGTGTGTCGGGGATGAAGGGGTGGGGGTGGGTAGATAGAAACTCCAGGCTCGCAGACATTAGCCCAGGAACTCAGTGGGCAGCCCTCCTTAGGCCAGCAAGATGACAAAGTGCAGTTCCAAAGCCCTCAGATCACATCAACCCTGCTAAGCCTCAAGTCTGTGCATCTGTAAAATAAAGACGTTTGTGCCACAGAGGCATCACAGGGGCCACATAGACCTTGTAGCATTAACAAAGACACAACAAACCAGATTCTTCTGTACTGAGGCCCCAGCACAGGCACTAAGCACATCGTATCGGCAACAGTGTAGAGCCACCTGAGGACCCATGCTACAGTCAGCCATCTCTGCCCTCCATTATGAATTTCCTCAGTTATTAGGTAGCGGAGCAATGACTCACTGGTGTACCCAGTATAAGCATTCACATGAATGACTCAGAAACTGCATTAATTTTAGATAAGATCCAAATGTCAATTTTTTAAAAAATTAAATGAAAAAAAGATTAACCTGAAAATCTAAGAGAATATGTAGAAGCCCACAGAGAAACACTGTTTGAGTCAAAATATTCAACAACTTCAAAAATCCCTCCCTGTGGCTTTTACAGCTATCTCCATTTCTCATCCAATCTAAGAAACGACAGGTGTGTAAGTGTCTCACAAGCTTGTGATCACACACAGGGTCTATGTCACAGACCGTGATGACAATATGGCTAGCATTTATAGAGCCCTAATTCTCTGCAAAGAACGTTCAAATGCACCCACACACAATACTCCCAAGAATCTAAAACAACATCACTTATTTTACAGATAAGGAGATGTCTATGGTCTGCCCAGTGGCCTGAAGGTGGTCCCAAAATCACATCAAGTGCCTGACCAGGTCGGCTTGGTCCTAAAGCCAGGGCTTTATCCAAGACCCTACCTCACTTCCCCACAAGAAAACCTGGCACGGCGTCATGGTTGCCTTGTTGAAATCTCTGAAGCTGTGATTTCCTGCAATACTATCCTCACAAGATTGGGTGCAAGACCATTTCCTTGTGGAATAGGGAGCAGAGTCTTCACAAGATACCCAAGGAGTCCTCACAAGGCACAAGGCTTCTTCCCCTCTCAGTTGTTTAAAGAGCTATTTTTCATGGTGGGATAGTTGCCCACAAACTGTCTGTCCATGCCTCAACAGGTAACCCCAACTCAGTGAGACTCACTGGCTCACCAAACTAGACTTGGGTGCAAAGGTTCCTTTGGTCTGTCACTGTACTCTATCTGGGGTAAACAGAAACAGACCCAAGGAAAAGCCACACAGTGAACATATGCTGAGAACCATGATAATCAACAGGTGACACCTGCTTTGCCAAATCTCACCCACACTCCCTTCAGAGGTACCACTGCTTGGCTTTTAATTACAGGAGCTGCTCCCAGGCCCCCCCATTCAATATAAATGAAAAGTGTTCCCATTCAGCCGTATTGTCTTCAGTTTCATTGTCGCATTGGCAAGTGCAGCTGTCTTGACAATTTTTGTGGCAAAGGTCCAGAAATCCAGCTCCCTCCTGGGCTAGGCAGACTTTTGTGCACCGACAGCATTCCTCAGCCCCATTTATGACATCTTTTTTACTGAAAAGAGAAGAAGGCACATCCTCTGCAGTCCACTCATTCATGATTTGAGACCTGGATTAACTTCTGCTGGAAAACCACGCATGATGGTGCCCTTAAATAACCCCTTTCCTTTTTTTCTCCCCTTCTTTCCTTCTGGAGCTCCAACAGAGGGTAAAGCAGGCTTCGCAGAGGAGCCCTCATTCAGTTCACTAACACTCAGACCACTAAATGAGAGCAAAGAACATGGGAGCAAGGCCTGGATCTGGTGTCTGCAATGGATCTTACAGTGCTCAAGGGCAAGAAGAAAAGGAGACGTAAACGTGATTATATGTGCGATATATGGTATGTAGTATGTGGTGTGCGCAGTTATGCATGCTTATGTGCACACATGGAGAGGCCAGAGAAAGAAGTTTGGTGTCTTCCTCTATCACTCTGTACCTTACTGTTTTGAAAGAGAGTCTCTCGGTGGCCTAGAAGCTCACCATTTGCAGTAGGTTGGCTGCAAGTAGGGATTCACATGCCTGTTTCCCTCAATATGGGGGTTATAGGTGCATGCAGCCATGACCATCTGTTTACATGGATGCTGGGGATTTCAACTCAGGTATCCACATTTGAAGAACAACCACCCTTACCTACTGAGCAATCTCCCCAAACCAACTTTATGTTTTATATCATTGCTTCAGTTTGATGCAAGCTGCTATGTTTGCTACAAAGGGAAAAGGCTTTTGGATGAGGACTTCAAAGGAGAATGGCATGTGAGGAGGGGAGGCAGATTCATTTATTTGCTGTTTCCTGAATGCTTCACGAATGAAAACCATAAAGCTCTGCACAGGAAATATAGTATGATTCAGGACATCTGAAGACTCCCTGCCCCTGTGTGCTAGGTAACTTCAGTATAGAGGATGAGAAACACATAGACAAACACACATAACCAGCCACATCACTGGCCTACGTCCTTATACCAAGCCCACGTGACTCGCAGGGTCCCCAGGACATAGAACTGTGACAGCAGTCAGCTGTGGGGAACTAACCACCCATGTGTTCCTGCCGGGTTCTACACACAAGCTTAGTGCAGCTTAGGGGTTAAGGGTGGTTATAGCACCAAATCCTGCTTCTCCCTGGCTTGCCCTGCTGCTTCAGTTGCAAAGTGAGCTCTAACATCATGTTTGGTTCCTCTGATTTATATGTGGATTAAAAATGAAAATGTATATACAACAAATGATGCATACCTTTGATCCAAGCTACTTAGGACACTGAGGCAGGAAGATCAGAAACTCAAGACTACCTTGTACTACATAGTAAAACAGTGCCTCATAGTAAGAAAGAAATAGAAGGCTGGTGAAACAGCTCAGCAGTAGATATTGAGTTTCTTCGAGGCCCTGGGTTTAATCTCAAATATTACAAAAGAGAAAAATGTCAAAGAACTGGAGAGATGGGTGAGTGGTTAAAGGGTATTGCTGCCCTGAAGAGGACCAGAACTCATTTTCTATCATAGACAGAAAGTAGCTCTCAGCCTCCTTTAACTACAGCTCCAGAGGCTCCAACAACCTCCTCTGCTGCTGGCACCTGCACTCATGTGCACTTACATGCATACAGATATACACACACATAAGTAAAAATAGAATCTTGTTTTAAAGTCAAATGAAGTAACTGGCATAGAAGCTAAAGAGAATGTCTGTTATATAGTACTTTACTTTGAAATCTTTAAATAAAAACTTTACCTAAATAACAAATCTATGATGTACAATTAGAAGTTGTACAAATAATTTCCAAAATATCACAAGAATGTGCTAGAACTGGGGTGTAAATCTAGGCCTATGTCAAGTTGGCATTCACAGTAACTTATCCCTGAACATAAATGCCACAGGGAACTGCTCTATTGAAGGCCAGACCATCATGGGCTATTCAAGTCTATTTATATTACAGAAGTCCCAGGTCTGTTCAAAAGCACCATTTTGTTGATGATAAACCACCCTTCTTAGGCAACGACCCCTTATGTTGTTTAGGACAAAGTGGGCCATACCTTCGGGTATGGTGCCTCACTTTCACTAAAGGAGCAAGCGCCAGGAAAGGTACTAAACTGTGGAGGGTCAAACTTTGATCTTCCTTCATGGATCACAGCTGCTCTGAAGATTCACCTCCTGGTTACAACCACCTGCTTTCTTAGCACCAGACTCTTTGCAAGGGGACATCCTCTGCAACAAGCTCCTCGCTACTCCTTGTTGAACTCAGACTCCACTAGAGACGCATTTCAGAGCTCATCTTTGCAGAGCTGACTATCACTCCTGAACTATTATACACCAAGGACCCCTCCTTAGGGTCTCCTGAATACCTGGGAGTAGTTCATTATCTCTACCACTAGACTTGTTTCTCCATTTTATATAAAGACAGTCCAAAAATCCATGTCCTTATCAAACTATGACTTCTACCAAGCCATAGATGAAGGCATTTTTCATGCTAAATAGATTTGCTCAATTTTTTTTTAATCTTTGAGTATCTACTGTGTGCAAGTACTATGCTCTATACCAGCATTATGAGACTGAATTTGTGAGAATTCATATGAGAATGAATTGTGAGGATGTCAACAAGAAGGGTAGGTGTAAACAAAAGAATGAAACTTTTATATCTATGATGCATAACTTTAGCAAGTCTCTGGCCCTCTCTAGATTGCAATTTCTTCAAAAAAAAATCATCATTAATATTCACAGCTCATATCACAATAATGCTTTCATGAGATCTGTAAAATGTACAGCAAACCTATGTCTGACAAAAATATACATAGGAATCTTTGTGAAAAGCTGATTATCAGAGAGGGTTG
This sequence comes from Acomys minous, assembly GCF_964271855.1. NCBI lineage: Eukaryota > Metazoa > Chordata > Mammalia > Rodentia > Muridae > Acomys > Acomys minous. The sequence goes on along the minus strand of NC_140496.1, from coordinate 53,575,057 downwards.
CTGCTCTCTAGCACCAGCTTCAATTTGTTAAGAATCTTTCTTTGGTCCAGTGAAAGCAAAGTCATTAGATACTTAATGGGAAATTGGCATTGTTGCTCTGGCTTTGATGAAAAATCTACTTTGAAATGCTACATTCATTTTAACTGGGAATTCTCATCAATATGCATCTAGTCTGGAATTTGACAGCACAGTCTGAACACAGCTCCTCCAAAGTCCATCCCTGCCATGAAATCTCTGACCATTCCCCAGCAACCTCCCTCCTGAAAGTCTCTTTACCGAGTCTTTTGACAGGGTACTAGTCACCTTTTCTACAGTATACAACAGGTAATGATGTCATCCAGAGCCCCCAACAACAACACCACTAAACTCCAAGCAGCATCCATTATCAACATCACACATATCTTATCAATACCCTTTGCATCAAATGCTGCCTAAACAATGATGTCATCAGGCACCAATCATCTCTTCATTTGCATCTGCATGGCTGGAAATCAGCTGATGGCCAGGGCCTGACTTCTCACTGTTGCAGTCTAAGATGGCTCTATTCCTCCTACTCTTCTCAGATCAGAAGGCTAGCAGAACATTCTTTTCAGGGTAAACACAAATAAGTACCAGAAAACAGAAATGCTGGGACATTGCAAGCGAAAACTTAGAACTAGAACCACCACCTCCACCTCGTCCTGTGGGTCAAAGCCAAGTGAATGGTAAAGGCCAAAGTCAAAATTCCAGGAACCTAGGCAGAAATTCAGAAATGTATGGAGGACTGAGGCCATCCATGCAAATTTTATACCTCCTAGGCACCTCATACATACAAAATGACCATTAAGCCCTGAATAAATGAACAAATGAAGGAAGGAATGAAGACTGAGTGTTCTTCAGAGCCATGTCAGAGCACACACCAATTTCACCAGCAGCCACTGTGAATCCTAAGTGCAGTATGCCAGCAGCACTCTCGTTAAATATTAGTTTGCTATGTCCCTGGGCTCCACTGTACTTTAACTGGAGAGGAGGCCATTCAAAACCGGGCACGCTCGTACTGTTATTTTTTTCATGGATTTCTGGTTATGAAATAAATCAATAGTCCCATTCATACCAGGAGCGCTTTACACACATACCACCACCTCTCCACCAAAAAAAAAAAAAAAGAAAGAAAGAAAAGGGTACAGTGATTTACATAAGAGGAAGAAGGGAAGGGAAGGGAAGGGATCAAAGGGGGGAAGGTGAAAAGGTGATTTTGCATCCAACCTACAGTGGTTAATTTTCCTTTAACTACCTAGCTGAGTCTAGAGGTGTCAGCCGAGGCACATTAAAGTCCACGAACTTATAAGATGATGCATTATTGAAGCCACAGCAGGGGAAAAGGGCTCAATTTAGAACACATGAAAGACTAAAGGCTGCATCGTTTTCCATCACAAGGTAAAGGCTAAAAGGAGAAAAAGAAAGGATAAAGGAATACATTTTAATTAGATATGAAGACACCTGCTCCAAAAGAATACCAAAATCAAGTTATGCTATTATGCAAACTCCAGGACCACTTAAATTTCCTCCAGAACTCCACCATTGTTGAATCTTAGCTTATTCCATTTCCCATTCTGGATCCTGCTGACACCAGCAACACACCACCATGTATTCATCCATTCCTCAAATATGTACTGAGATGCAAGACAGAGGGAGACAAAAGCCTGCCATCATCAGCCTACATTCACAAAAACGACACAGCACACTACAGTGATGCCATACGCAGGAAAAATAATAATGTATATATGCAGGCTAAAGGAGGTGGGTGTACAGTTAGCAGAAGTATACTTTTATACAGGATGATAATCACCAAAGGTTTCAGATCCCTAAGGCACCTTAGGTTAGCTGCACATCCCCTTCCAAAGAATACTTAAGTTGGTCACTAAATTAAGTTGTACGGAACACCAAACCATCACACTATTCACTCTAGGAGGCACAAACATGATGCCCCTCCCTTGAGGTATCTGTAGTTTGGAACCTTCTCTCTAAAAGTAAAAGCTACAGGTGAAACATGAACTAGAAGCAAGGGCTACAGGCAGTCTGTGCATCACAAGCAATCAGCAATCTTGTGAAGGCCTGTTGGATACTCATCTCAGCATCACAGGCACCTCCAGAGCTGTGCTGAGAAGTGGGGAGAACACAAAGCAATGAAGGCTCAGGGATCTACTGAATGTATATATCCCCAGGACAACTCCTGGAAGCCATACTGTGAACTATTCCAGTCCAAGGATCGAAGCAGAGGCTACCTCTAAATGGGATGAGGAATTGTGCTTGTTAGACCACACTCTCACGCAAAGCTCTATCTTCTTTGTTTTATTCTCATCCTCCCACATATAGAAGCCCTTCTTCTGTTCTGCAGCAAGCTACACACCTCCATCACCTGGTATATGTGGGACCCAGTAGCTAAGATATACACGTCCAGATGAACCTTGATTTGTGGGATAGAGCAAAGGATCAATAGACATTCAAGCTTCCTGACTCCTACAGTACACAGCCAGGCAAGAGGCACTGTAGTCCTTAAACCTCAGTACTAGGGCAGCTCACTCTACCCAGAGCCCATGTTCTTGATTCCCTGGTCCTCTTGCATTATTTCAGTGCCATGTGGTTCCACTTTGATCCATCAGACGTGCTAGGAGCCTCCATGAACTGCAGCTCAACCTTCCAAGTAAAGCTGAGCCAGAGGACCTGGGAGCAATACCTCCGCTCCCCCTGAAGGCAAGTGAGAACATGGCTGGAGTTCCAATCCTGACAACATATACACACTGTGTAACAAGAAAACAAGCCGCAGTGCATTTCAGTGTGCCCCCCTGTACATCACGTACCTTGACACCCACTCATGAGGCTACTGGAAAGGCACAAAGAGGATCATTATTGAGGTGGTTAACATAATACAGGTGCTCAAACAAATAATAATAATAATAATAATAATAATAATAATAATAATAATAATAATAATAAACAGCTGTTCTTAATCTACTGCATGAGAGTCAGTCCAACGAGAGCTTATACACTGAGGTAGAATTTGTAGGACACTTCATTAGTTTATAGAGACAAGCAAATAGGACAGAAAGTTTGAAATTAAAGTGACTCCCAGCAAATATGATCACCCATAGTTTGTGTGGAAAAGCGTGATACAGTGTTAATGCCCCTACCAGCAAAGGAGAGATAGAGAACGGATGAGGAAGAAAATTTCCCTACCAGAGTTGAGCAGGTAAAACTTGGCCCCGGATTCTATTGGACACACAAGTCAGAAAGGAGAAGAAAACAGGAAAGGCCTAGGAGGACAGATTCACTCTAACCTTGAATGTATCTAAGTTTAAGAAGAATATGGAAAAGCAGAAAATTCACACTTTTCCTGTTGTCAACATCTGAAAAGAGAAGACGCAGGCCTGAGCAGGGTGGAGAACCAGGATGGAGTGAATTCAGGCCCTGTACTAGTGAGCTGCTGCTGCATAACAAGCTGCCATCAACCTGCAGCTCAGAGCAGCAGTAATATTTGAACTCAGCTTTTGCAGCTCTGACATAAATCTGGCCATGGCATAATAGGTCCCGGGTGCACCTAGCTGCAAGGCTGCAGTCAGTGTCACCAAGTGGTAGATGCATGGAGCTTCTAGTGAAATTCTACCCATAAGCTTATTTGGGAATCTGTTTATTAACTCAGGCAAAAGGCAAGTACATACCCCACCTGCTTGCTGGTTAACACATGGGGTTGTCTTCAGCCCCTGAACTAACCAATGTTCCTTGCTGTGTGTACTCCAATGTGTGGCAACTTCATCTCGGCAGCAAGACTAAATAGAATGGAATAGAACCCTTTCCAGTCTCTCTGCCACTGCTTATGAACAGGCCAAATCTCTTGTACACAGGTGGGATTTATCTAGAAGGACCCTGGGGTCTCCATCTCCTAGGATTACAATCTAGTTCTGATGCACTGGTTGAATTTCTGTAATTACATACTTACTCACTAGGTTTTCAGATCACAGTTGAGCAATAGGGCTTAACTGTAAGAGGCAACAGAGCCAAAGCACCTTACTGCCAGCCAGCCCTGACTGACCAGGCAGGCAGTTTCCCAATGGGAAGAAATCTGGGATTAAGGCTCTGCTTTTCCAGCCATCACCCCGGAGTCTCTATCAGAACCTACACAGTAGAGGCAGGAGCCCCCTGGAAGGCCTCTACCTCCTCTCCCAAAAAAACCCATGAAGAGGAGCAGAGAAACCTAACTGGAAACACCTATGCTGGCAAAGCAACTGCTGCCAGGATGTGAACACATAGCAGCTTTAAATCAAGACCATTCTTCTGGTGAGCCTTACATGCCCATTTCTCTGCTTTATTTTTGCTTACCCCAAAAGCTGTAAGCAGTAAAAACTTTCCCTGGGCAGTGGTAGCTGTACACACCTTTAATCTCAGCACTCCAGAGGCAGAAGTAGGCAGATCTTTGTGAGCTCAAGGCCAGCCTGGTCTACAAAGTGAGTTCCAGGACAGCAAAGGCTACACAGAGAAACCCTGCCTCAAAAAGAAAAAACAAACAAACAAAACTTCTCACTGGTAATATAAGGAGGTAAAGCCCACATACCTGTCATGACAGGCAGAATAGGGGCTTCTTCCCTGAGCTTTTTTAGTGGGTGCAGCTTAGTGGGAATGAGTGTATTCTGTTCTTACACAGTCATCCACCTGAGAACTCTATGTCCACCAACTGAAACTCTGTCCAAAAGCAGCACAAAGTGGCAGAGAGAGGCAGGCTGGGCCAGGGAAGCTGCAGTGAGCAGAAGTCAGGACAGAGAGGCATGATGAGAATATGCAGGGAGGCAGAAAAGCCCTTATCTGCTTCTATCCTATCTTTGTCAGTGAAGGTGAAATCCCAGGGAGAATGTCAACCAATAGCAGACAGCAGAATGGTAGCGCTTTATTATGGAGCCTAAGTGACTGTGAACAGGACATTATCAAATCTCTTTGGTGACAAAACTCCATGTTGAAGGGGACAAATAAAAATAAGTACATTAAGCACAATAACTCACAGGGACCTGTCACTAAGACCCATTATCCCTGGGGATTACTGGGTTGTTTTCCTCCCAGCTTTCAGCTATTGGATCCTGGTTCCTTCCTCTTTGTTTTAATATTGCATCCATTACTCTCTGCACTATGAAGAGCCTGCTGTTTCTCTATACTTCTGGGTTGCAAGGGCATAATTTGTTTTATGATTTTCTGAGGAGAGTGGCTGCTTTTTTTTTTCATCTTTAAAATATGCATTCAATAATCATAGCAATGAGACCTTGCTTTAAAAACAAGATCTGGTCCTGTCACTCCTTCCAGCAATGATGTGACCACAGCTGTGGCCACTCAAAGGCACCCTATAGGAGGCCTCTATAGTTTCTTTGTGGGGCAGCATGTGAAAAAATGGAAGTCTTACTTCAAAGAGTCACTGAATCATAATGAAGGCAGCCTGGAGTCAGCATGAGGGGGTCAGCAGCTGTAACTGCAGAGTGAGGGTTCTGCTACTCTATTGGTGTGACCTTGGACAAGTCTCTTGATTTTTCTGGACCCAAGTGTCTTCATCTACAAAATAATACAGCTGATCAACAAGCCTTTTTTGAAGATCTAAAAAGTCCTGTCTTTCAATGACACAGAGAGGAAGTATGTATTGTTTTTAAATTATCAGTGTGCCCAGCTAGCAATCAGTTATGACAGACACTTGTTATATTTTAAAATTGCATTACTTATCCTGGGACAGGGCAGACATCAATCCTCTAAACTACTTCCCATAATGGGGCAGGCATGGGATACCTGCCTCAATCCCATGCCATCTGCTTCCAATAACTTCTATCAAGCTACCTCCCATCCATAATCCCAAATACTTGCTAATGTTCTTCATCTGGGCCGGATTCTCTATCCACAGTGGCCATGTGCTTCTCCTCCATCTAATCCATGGCAGCCTTCCTCTCTTCTCTTCAGGTCTCTCTCCTTTTTTCTTTCTAGAATTCCTCTCTCTCTCTCCTAGCCCCACAAATCTCTTTTGCCCTGCCTAGGTGGGATGGCTTTTTATTACGCAAAAAGTAAGCCACAGTAAGCAGTAATTAGCATCAAAATACATCATACCATCCCCTCAACAAGTATGAAGCTCTTTGATAACAGTTCTACTTTCTCCTTTCTTCTCACAGAAAAAATGCATCTGAGAAAATTATTCAGCGGCCCAAGATTTGTGTCACCAGCTCCTTTGCTTCCCCTGCCCTTTCCTTCTGTAAGGTAATATTTTTTAGGACATCTCACTGTGAATCTAGTCAAGTCTTTTTCCATATTATCCATCAGGAACTAAATAGAAGGACAAGTGCTTAAGGAGATGGAATGCTGGGCCAGATCACCATGGGGAAAGGTTATTAGACTCTTCCACAGCAGAAGTGCAAGACAGCAAATCCCCTTAGCTCTTCTGCAAGATGGCTGCCGACTACTGCACGCAGAGTAGAGACATCAATAGTCCTTTCAGGCATCCCTATTTCAATTACAGCATCTAAATCTACCCATGAAAAGAACACTTCTTGCAATGTAAGGCTTCCAAGTGTGGCACTGTGTGAGGCCACCATATAACAAAATTGATCCCAGAACTTCATCGTCCATCTGAGAGGCAATGACATAAAACCTGCCAGCCTGACAGTGCCCAACTATCAAAATACTCCATAAAGGACTCAAATTCAGAAAAGGAAAGAAAAAAATGTTACAAGCTCTTCTGCGTTAGAAATGGAGCTGGGTTTTACGGATCATCAAAGCTCGTTGAGCAGTCTCTTGGGAGTGGAATAAAGATTCTGTCTAGCCAAGCAATGCCTCTGGCTTTGCAAAATTTGGTGTAACAGCCCAATAAATACCAAGTAGAGTTAGATATATGGTAGCTTTTAGTCCAGAACTGCAGGTGGCGAGAGACAAAAGAAGTGACTTTGCCTGGAAACATAGGAATTAGGAACAGCCTAACCTGGTCATGATGAACCAAGCCTCCCTGAGTGAGTGATCCACATGAGACTCTATCTTATTACCCTCCTCACCCCAGGGAGATGGATGTACAATGCTGGCACACTCCAGATGGTCAGCAATTACAGGTCACTGAGTGCATGAAAGGAGAAACAAGTCTGGGTAAAATTACATTAATCACCTGTGAGCCTCAGGAATGCCAATCCAATAATGAAAATTAGGCCAAAATGTATTTAACAAAGAAATGAGATTTCTGCCACAGTAGCGGGGTATACATTTAATCCTAGCACTCAGAAAGCAGAGACAAGCAGATCTCTGAGTTTGAGGCCAGCCTGGTCCACAGAGAGAGTTCTAAAATGAACACACACACACACACACACACACACAATCTCAAAAAAAAAAAAAAAAAACCAAAACAGAACAACAAAATCAGTGATTAAAAAAATAAGCAAAGAGTTCTGTAACAGTTTAAGCATCTTTTTTATAAATATTGAATTTATTGTTACAACAAACATTATATATACCTTGTTACCTCCAGTTATTTTTAATGAATTTGTTTATTTTTAATGTATTTACTTTATATCCCCCTCATCTCCTCCTGGTCACACACACCCTCCTTGGCCCATCCTTCCTCCTTATTCCCTCCTCCCCTAGTCCTCAGAAAGGGGAGTCCTCCTTTCTGACCTCAGCCTATCAAGTATCATCAAGACTGCCTGCATCCTCTTCCTCTGTGGACTGGCATGGCCACCCAGCAGGAGGAAGTGATCAGTGAGTGGGCAACAAGGTCCATGTCAGAGGCCCCTACTCCCCAAATTATGAGACCCACATGGAGACTATGCTGCCTGTTGACTACATCTGAGCAGGGGTTCTGGGTTCTCTCCATGCATGGTCCTTGGTTGTTACATCAGTCTCTGCAGGTCCCCTGGGCACAGAGTTGTTGGCTCTGTTGCTCTCCTCGTGGAGCTTCCTGAGCTTCTATCCCCCACTTCTTCTCTAAGTCTCCCAAACTCAAGGGCCAGATGTGGTAGCACATGCCCGAGATACAGGCATTTGATTGTGGAATTAAGGTGATGGTGAGTTCAAGACCAGCCTGGGATACACAGCAATACACTGTTTCAAAAAACTAAAAACTAAACAAAAAGACAAGATGTACATATACTCTGACAGTAATCTGTAGTACACTAAAAGAAGCCCACCACCACCACTACCCCGACTCCTTGTAGTGTCAGTGTGAAGGTTTCCAGAAGTATATTTGGTTTATTTGTGGCCTTTGCCCCTCATCTTTGCAATTGATTAGAAGAGGCAAAAAGAGAAACATTCTTAGTCTCTGTTCTCAATGAAGCTCTTTTTAATACTAAAATATAACTCAAAAAAAAAAACTAATAAAAGCAGAATACAACACTATGCTATGCTTTCCATAATAGACTCAAGAGCTAGGATGTATGCCACAGGATCCACACCCAACTTAGACCAATGGCAGCAGTGAGTGCCCATTCAATTCAGAAAAAGCAGATAACCAGATTAAGGCTACAAGGTACAGCCTCCACCCTAGTGATGTGCCCCTCTCAGTCCAGGACCAGAATTCTCTGAGTTCTGACCTAGCACAACTTGAGCCAAAATGTGAACTTTACTTCTCAAAGGAGTTTTAAGTGAAAAACTCACAGAATCTATAATCGGTTAGGATCCAAATTCTGATTTGATATCACAGATTTAGTTTGAGGTATTCTCCCATCTCCTTGGAGATACAAACAGATGCTCCTTTGCCTACAACAGGCTTTTGTCCCAATAAGCCCACTGTAAAATGATACATGTTATACATCAAGCCTGTCATACCTTATGACTCAGCAGCATGCCACACTGCAGAGTACAGGTTGTTTTCCACCCTGGTGGAATGGGTGAAGGCAGCTACACACAGCTCCTTGCTGCTCTCCATGATCCATATCACCCCAGAAAAGATCAGAATTCAAAACTCAAAAAGTATAGTTTCTACGAAGGCATATGACATCCACATTATCGCAGTATTGAACCTATTCCTCTCTAAAATCATCTGTGTCCGGGCTGGAGAGATGGCTCAGAGGTTAAGAACACTGCCTGTTCTACCAAAGGTCCTGAGTTCAATTCCCAGCAACCACATGGTGGCTCACAACCACCTATAATGAGATCTGGTGCCCTCTTCTGGCAGGCAGGCACACATGTGGACTGAATACTCACTGTACACATAACAAATAAATAAGTATTTTTTTAAAAAATCATCTGTGTCCTAGAATGCTTTCTTACAAATTGTGCTTGTTCCCCAAGTTGAAGAAAAAGGATGGTGGTCCATGTTTCACAAATAGAGAATATGAAGCTCAGAATATTGTAGATTTTATATATGATATGTTGGAGTTTTAACCCCCAATATCTCATGAAGAATTCCCAAGAATAGGGTCTCTATCAAAGCTTTATTAAGTTTATTAAGGAGGAGTTATTAGTATGCTCCTTAATCAAACAGCTAGCACCAGTATAAAAAGAGAATTGTGAGACTGGGAGATGACTCAGTGAGTAAAGCACTTACCTCACAAGCATGAGGATCAGAATTCAGAGCCCCAGTACCCACAAAAATGCAGGGCAGCTGTGGTACCCTACCGGTAACCCAAGTGCTGTGGAAGCTGGGAATCCCCAGAGCAAGCTGGAAGCTCTAAGTTCAACTGAATGATTCTGCCTCAAAAGATAAGGTGGAGTGCAATAAAGACACCACTGCCATATGCACATATGTGCCTGCATAGGTGCATGTACGTACAGACACACACACACAGACACACACACATACACACACACACACACACACACACACACACACACACACACACACACACATACCTAGATACTCAGTCTGGTTCTCTCAGGGACTGAATTGATTTCTACTAGACAGCCTCTAAGCAAGAAGAGATGATTGCATCTTAACCACATCTTGTAGCAATCATATCTCTCAAGCATAAAGCTTGGAATTTTTTAGATGACAGGTAAGCAAAATTAAAATGAAGGATCGGGGGGTTGACACAGAAAAACTACAATTTGACAAGACAAAGCCTACCCCCACATCTCCTCAACTGATACTCCATTACCGACGCAGACAGGCCAGACAATGGGCACACAGCAATTAAAACAACAGTTAACACAAACAAGAAGAATGACAATGTCTTGACAAAATAGATAAATGGGCAGGTCTTTCATCTGTCTAGTGCAAAAGATGAGCTCAGTAATACACGGAAATCATTCCACAGTTGTGCTTGTGTGACTTGGTCAATTCACACATAAACCCCTACACTTGTAAAATGTGGTCCCTAAAATGCATAAAACAGGATGACAATATTGTTACACACATACACACCAGCTCTAATACCAGATGACTCCAGCAGCGCTCTTGGCCACAGAATCCACTATTCCATGCAAAGAATAGAGAGGACAGTTCAGGCCATCTCACAGCTGCAAACTTGTAGCTTAGGGTAATGTCTGGAATTTCATTTACAAACAAAGCCCACCCTTGGGATATTCTTTGTAATGATAATGACAATGCTACAATTCCAACAAGGCAGCACTGAGCCTAAGCAGATAATGTTCAAGACCCTACTACCTGTTTACAATCATTTTAAGCAAGCCAGCTGTATTCTCTGGACCTGTCCCCTCTCCTCTCTGGACCTGTTCTAGTCCTTCAAAAGGAAGGAGTATTCCCAAACAGCAGCCTGCAGTCACAGTCCCTGAGTTGCTTTGTATGCATTAACAGACCAGAATCAGCTACAAATTTGTGTTTCAACGTTTACACAAGGCTGGTCAAATAGAACCCACTGAACTGCATTAAAACATATCCCTGCTAAGGGCAAGATTATGGCTCCTCAACAAGCTCAAAACTGAAGTCTGTAATTACCCACAGCAAAACAGGATGTGACTGTGTGTGGAGAGAGGGTCTCATGAAGGCAATAAGGCTAAAATGCAGTTATTATCCTCATCTAGTGCGGTTACATCCATAAAAGACAAGCAGATTAGAGCCCTGAACACAAAGAATGAAGATCATGTAAAGACTGACTGACTAAGGAGGCAGACCTTGAAAGACACTGTCCTTCCAAGACACCCTATCAGAACTTTTAGAAAATAAATTTCTGCAGTGGTTGATGGCATTTTTCCTGGGGAGAAGTGAGCCAACATCTACTCACCCAGAAAGGGTACCAGTAACAGACCAAAGAAATTATCCCATCCAAACTCAGTGTGATGAACCCTGAGTTTATTGGGCTAACTTATAAGAGCATGGGTGTTGTTTACAGTAATATGGTTATCCCCAAAGTAGTGTTATCAAAAACGTCCCACCTTAACATGGGTAACGACCTCAGGAAAATAGCATCACCCATCTTAGTCAACCTTCTACTGTATGCAGGAGCATCCCCCAAGACCATATGCAGCTAGGGAGGAAACGGACGGCAGGGAGTAACTACAATCACAGAAGGAATGTTCACAGGCCCAATCTTGTGAGGGTCTGGGTGAATATGGACAATCACCAGGCTTGGATTAAAAGGAAAACAGTCATGTTCCACACAGTTATTGAAGTCTTCCTACACACTCACTTCCTGCAGCACTCTTATGTCATCCCTGGCAAACTAATCCACATGGTTTCTCCCATTTTTAATGTATCCTTTTAACGTGTTTAATAAATAAAATCATGTTTAATAAACAAAATGCACTATCAAGAGCTCTTTGTTGTTTTACCTAAGGTCTTGAAATGACAAATCCAAGAAGTAGAAGACAACTCTCATGCCATCCTGTCACTAGGTAAGCGGACATCCCAATAGGAATCTGGAGGCTAGGACAGTAGAGGAAGCACTATCTGCCTATGGAACACTGTACAGAAACATTTAAACAGGGCTCATCCAGCTTCCAAACCTGCTTTTGGGATGTTAGATTGGCTCTCCCACCCTGGACATGACTATCACTTTACCAGATAGACAAGGAAAACATGTTCCTGAAAATGAATATAACAGTAAAAGGCAAAGAAAGGGACTAATTGGCATACAAGGACATTGAGAACCTGGGTCCAGTCCTGCCTTAATTTGCAGCTACAAAACAGATAAAACTGAATTATGATTGATGCTGGGTATATTGGTTAGGGATACTTTTGTTGTAATGAAACACCACGTCCAAAGCAACATAGGAAAGAAAATGGTATATATGGCTTACATTCCATACCATTATTCATATTTGAAGGAAGTCATGACAGGAATTAAAATAGGACAGGAACTTGGAGGCAGTAGCTGATACAGAGTCCATGGAGGAATGCTGCTTATTGGTTTGCTCCTCATGGCTTGCTCATCCTGCTTTTTTATAAAACCCAGAACCACCAGCCCAGGGATGGGATGAGCTCTCCCCCATCAATCACTAATGTAAAAATGCCTTACAGGCATGCCTAGAACCCAGTCTTATGGAGGCATTCTCTTAATTGAGGTTCCTTCCTCTCAGATGATTTTAGATTGTGTCAAGTTGACATGAACTATTCAGTACACTGGGCAACATCAGTTTTAATTAAGTGTCTACCTTTTACTCCTAAAACAGTCCCAACAGAGCCATTGAGGAATTGCTATCCACAGTTACAGTATACCTATAGAGTAAATGGTTCAACAAAATTTAAAATAAGTCTGCATTTACTGCGAATTGTATATATTTAGCCACAAATGTAATGTGTGAGCTTCTGGAGAAAAAAGTCCCTGAAACTCTTTAGACCAAACCTTAAGTGGATAAGAGTCCAAGGGAGAAAAGCACTTAAAGTTTATCCATTCCAAACATCAGTACTCTAGAGGGAGGTATATAGGACAATGACTGTCAAGCCAATATTATTATTTTACTACTACAAAAATGTAAACACAGGCAGTACCTTGCCTATTTCTAAGTTGGCATCTACAATTTTCAACAAACCCTAAATAGTTTCTAAGGTTATAATTTTCCTCACATGACAAGCATTAACACAAATAAAACATCCACATCACATTTTTCAATGAATCTAGCATTCTGATATCCATCATTCAGCTAAAAATTCAACAGTAATTTATTTTCTCAAAGCTACAAACTTCATAAGATTTCTTAGCACAAGAGAAGGACTCCAATGCCCAGTATCTACAACTAAATTCACCAGAAACACACAAAGGAAGGGGCAACCCTATGAACTGAAAGTGGGTTCTCAAATTTTCAAATCACTCCTTTGTATAGAGGAGCCCTTCAGAGTTTTATAGCCAGAATGTTAGTTAGTTCAGAGTATTCTTTATAAAATGTTAAAGATAACTCTGCAAAGGAAAATGAAAGAACCACAGACAATGCAGGAGGTCATGTCAGAATGAGTAACTTCAGGGCTGGGGACATATGAAGTTGAGGATCTAAAAAGTTATCACCCAAAATCTACTTGCATACCTACAGACCAGCTTCCAATATCACCATGGGTATGTATGCTTAAATATCAAGACACCTGGATTAGCAGATCCTAGGTCAGAGATTAAAAGCCAATATGGAGAAGGGAGTCCCAGGGGTAGAAAGGTTGTTCAGTGGTTAAGAATACTTACTGCTCTTGAAAAGGATCAAGTCCCAGCACTCATATTGGGTGGCTCGCTACTGCCTGTAGCTTCAGTTCCTACAGAAACTCAGGTAGGTGCACATGTATACATATAAACAAAATAATAAGTAAATTTTAAATTTTTTTTAAAAAAATCAAATATTCTGAACACTGGAAGTCCCAGTCTCTACTTTAACACCTGTGCAAATAACAACCTCCCTTTACCTCAGTTCCCTGACATGTAAAATGAAACTGCTCAAAAAGTTACACAGGGATGAGCAAAATGCATCACACACATAAAGCCCAACTTAAAAACATACATATGATACACAGTAGCTACTACTGTTACCATCATCACTACCATGATTTTACACACTGTGGATCACAGTTTGCCAAGTCAGGAACTTTTTTTATGCAACTCATGACTCCAGATCCCCTCTCCCTTGAGAAGCCAAATTGCTATGAGACACAGGAGCAAGACTGTAGTGCCCATGTGTAGAGTGGGAAATGTTCCCCATGGGCTCATGTATTTCAATACCCATTTGCAGTTGGTGATACTATTTAGGGAAGTTGTGGAACCGTTAGGTGGTTCAGCCTTGCTGAAGGAAGCAAGCAACTGGGAGAGCTCTGAGGGTTTATAATCTTCTCCACTTCCTATTCTGTATCCTTCATCACCACCCATTCCCCCATATCCCTACCCCCACATGTACCCCACAAACACACACTCACAGGTAGTCAGCCAGGTGGTCAGCCAGGTGGCCAGCCAGCCTTCTGTCCCTGCCAGCATGCCATGCAGTCCCTACCATGATGCACACCAGCTCTCTGAAACCTTAAGCTAAAACAAATTATTCTGTAAGTTCCTTTTACTTGCAGTACTTCATTACAGCAACAGAAAACTAGCTGATACAAGGAAGGTGGGATGAGTGTGAGTGCAAACATTAGCTTTTGTAGGGGCAAAATTAATGCCACATCCTATATGTAATGTATATTCTACATTTATTGCCGTGGTCTGTGAGAAGTTGTCCTCCAGGTGATTTCACTACTTCCTGTGTTCAAGGAAAGACCACTCAGTGCCATAAACTAGACTTGGAGCACTCTCCAGAAAATTCGCCGGAACAATTAGATACAATTAACGCCCAATGATCCTCTGAGATAAAACAACTTCCCTAGAGATTCAGCCTCCTGGACCCAACCTGTTTGAAAGTTAACATTCCTGAGTCTCAGAACCCCCACTTATGGTTTTTTTCTTTACTTCCCTGTGACCCCAACCCCTAATTACAGTTGTTCCTTATAAGCCCATTACCCTTGAAGCTCCAGTGTCACTCTCCTATCCTGCTGCATCAGGAAGGATTGTGATCTGAAGCTCTGAGCCCATAATACAGGACCCCGTGTATATTGCATTGGCATCGAGTCCTGGTGGTCTTTGGGGGGGGGGGCGTCTCAAGATCTGGGTAATCTCAGCACAACACTTTTACCATCAGGACCTTTGCAGATTTTCTAGGACTGAAAACAGAAAGCAAATGGACTGTCTTCTTCCCTCTCTCTCTTCTTCCTCTTCCCTTTTCCCCTCTCACAAGCACCATCTTGCATTCATCATAAAGGGTTAAGGAAAAGAGGTGTGTGGACATGAGGACGGAACTCTACAAAACAACTAAAACAGCTGGGCTTTCTCAGCATTATATATAAGATAACAGACTAAATGAACTCAAAAACTACATTTCAATGTGAATTACAGGCAAACTCAAACAGAAGGGGAAAGGAGAAAGGTAAAACCCAATAGAAAGCATCCCTGGGCATGGGTTAAGTCAGATCACATCTATAGACGCAGAGGGGCTTTTTCTGGCTCTTACAACAAACACCCTAGGCCAAGCACAAGTTCATGAAGTCTTGTTAGGGCCTGGATCACACAAACTGTCTGACAAGCCCAGTGCTCTTCTGCCACTTGTTCCTCTATGACTTAGTAAACATTACCTGTTTCGTGCTGCAGCATGCCTAGCTTACAGGGCCAGTGCAGGAAAGCCTAAACGGGCCTCAGCAATATGACATAATCTAACCAGAGAGTGGATATGTGGAAGCTCACACACCACTGCTGAGTTTCTGCAAAAAATTAGTCCAATCCTGCTTAGCCACTCCCCGCCACTCTTCAATAATTTCTCAATCAATTATAACTGCCATTCCAACATCTGGTTCATTAATGGAATTAAAACTGAACAGAAGCCAGGGTCAGTGCATCTATCAGTATCCAAGGATCAAGCCAGAAAGAGTCAAAAACTTGAGTGAGAAAAGCAGGAAGCTGGGGAGATGGCTCAGGCAGTAAAGTGCTTACCACACAAGCATGAGGATGTGAGTTCAGATCCGCAGGGCCTAGATCTTCTAGTCTGTCAAGGACTCCATTCTTCCTCTGTAGGTTAGGCCTCAAAATCAATAGTAGAGGTGCATATTTAACATATCAAAGCGGACCTATCCACCAGGTTCTGACAGTTCAGCATTCCTTAGTCCCTTTCCCCCAGCTACCTACCCTCCCCTATACAATCCATCCATTTTTGATTACACCAGTACATTTTTATCCTTCTTTAGCCTTTAACTTGTGGCCTCTTGGTCACCTGGTCTCATGGCTAGTCGCATGGCCTGGCTCAGGGTAATTTTCACTCTGGACTCTCCCAGAGGTCTCTGCCTCTGGCTGTGCACTCCCTGTTGTCTACAGTAAACCTTCTCCTCCACCAGACCTAAGAGCAGTCATGTCCTCCTTCTCTTTCTTCTTTTTTTTTTTTTTAAATTGACTTTCTACCACCACTGCGATTACCAGATTCCCAGGGGGCATCAGTATACCCCAAGAAGACCCAGCATCCCTTCTACTTCTTGCAAAGGGGCATGAGTCACCATAACTGTAAATGCTTTAAGAAGCTAATTCACATCATCCTAGCTCCTCTGCAAGAAAATGAGACCCTCAAGCTAGTGCAGGAAAATAGTACCTTATATCAGCCCAGTAAATACCACAAAATCCACAACAGTATTATCACCGTTGATAGGCCAAACAGTACTTCCAAGTATAGGATAAAGCCCTGAAGATAAGCGCAGTGTGTGCTGAAGACAGGCAAGCCACAACCTAGTCAGAAGGCTAGAACTGTGATAAACTGAGTAGAACACACAGTATCATTCAGAACCCAGGATCAGGAGATTGGAGGAAAAACTTCCTAAACTAGCTTCAAAATGTCCCAGACAGAAAAAAAAAAAAAAAAAAAAAAAAAAAAAGGAAAGAGCTGAGCAGCCAAAGAAAGGAAGTACATACTTTGTTAGGTTTGGGAAAAATAACTAGCAAGTAAGAAAACTACAGAGTTAGGGATTGGTAGTTTGTAAAATGGGGAGCAAAGGGGAGGAGATGGAAGAACTGTGTTGGAGATGGTTCAAAACAAGCTTTGTATGTCTAAGAAAGGTAAATGTTTTTCAGTCTCTGGCAGTGAGACAGGGAGGTTAAATCCACAGAGCATTCTAGAAAAGTTCTCATTCCCCAAAGATTGTATAGAAAACCTCTTTTAGGGTGAGGAATACCCTACTTAAAGAACTCTGCTATCTAGAAAAGTGTACTCCGCCATTATGCAAAAAGTATCCCCATACTATAGCAAGATGCTTCAGAGCAGTAAGGCAGTCCATAGAGTGGGCGTCTGAGCACAGACCGGGCTCCGAATGTGAAGCACAGGCCCACTTGGAAGAATTCTGAGCAGTTTGCTCTCTGTTCATTTAGAAAAGAAAAATTTACTGTATTAAGTCTCTTCTTGAGTATCATCCAAAGTATAGAATTAGGTTCTTCTATAACCCTGCATCCATTTAAAAAACAAACAAACAAACAAAAAACCTCCAATAAGAGAGGTTCCACAAAGACTACATCAACAATGCTCTCCCCAGAACAGCTCAAAGAAGTGTGGCTAGGTAACAGTGGACTTTATTCCAACTAGGCTGCCTTTACAAAGACTAATGATAACCATCTCCAACATCAACGTCAAGCTTAAGTTGAACCAATGACTAAGACTGGAAAAGTTTACAGAAGCATCTCTTGGCCTCTGTCCTGTGGCAACAATTCCAGCCAGGGATCTGCAGAAAATGCATACTGCTACACTTGAGTGGGTCCTCCAGAACCATGTGTGGAAACCTGAATTTCCCAATGTGCTGGCATCAGAAGATTGGAGCCTGTGGTGAAGTGCTTGGGTCAAAGCAGTGTGAAGTAGTTACTTTCTTCATTGCATCTGCAATGCTTTTGCTAACAGACTCTAGCTGGCTTCTTCTCAAACCCCACATCAGATTTTTGTGCTCTGTCAACCTTACTTGGCCTGACCTTCCTTGAATCCTTCCACTCACAGTTTAAGTACTTCATATCCAAGGCCTCATTTAAATACTGCCTCTTCCACTGAGTTTTAGAAGCTAAAGCAAGCTCCAATTTCAGATTCCCATTAGCACCTTCAGCTTAACACTCACTAGGACCACCACCACCAATGTCACTGCCTTTCTACTCAGCCCCTAGTAACTCATTTGTATCTTCTACTGCTATTCACTCAGCACACATTTCCCCCTCCCCTGCAACCTCTCCAACTGTGTGTTTCAGGGGCAAGATCAGAAGTGTCTAGGTTTTATTCAACACACTTCTGTCAAGGCATCTCTAAGTGCTCGGAACTTATAGGATATTCCCATGATTTCTAAGATGGGTGTGGCCTCATCACACGACCAGAGAAACAGAGTAAGCATGAAGGGATGATGACACCAGGCACATGTGAAGACATTTGTTCTAGTTTGATTGCCTCCTCTCATCTCAGATTCACTGGGACTCAAATGGAATACCATCGTCTTCTATGATACCTTCAGCCTACCCAGCACACAAGCCTGTGCCCTTCACCTTTTATTCCTGCTTTTTTTTTTAAACTGTTTACTTCCTTCCACAGGTCAAGGACCTGGATGAATGACCACTGCACCTTTATAGAAACAAAGGCACACATGGAAGAGGCTCGTGACTCCATGAGAAAGTTAACACTATAAGGACATGGAGGGTCCCAGAGTCTGTAGTCAGGAAAGACAGATTGTAGACTCACTCAAAGGAAGTAAATAGAATCAAAGTCATCTAAGAAGAGAAACAAGGATTTGGAAGGCCCACAGGCTGAAGGCAAGGAAGCCAGGGCAAGGGCAGCGCTCAGACAACTAACCTAAGGAGCCCTAACCACTAAGTGTTCTTGTGTAAGAATGAATCCCCACATCTCATGGGGGCTGCGGAGATGCAGTCACTAACCATGGCTCTAATGGAGGATTGTCTGCACTAAGGAAGACTGGGTAGGTATGAAATAGACTGAAGTAGAGTATGTGGAAAAACAGGAAGGGAGGGCAGAGCCTGGAATTAGGGGTGTACAAAAGTGGAACCAAAGGTGGTGGATAGGGAGCCTGGACTCTAGTCCCACCAGCCCTGTGTATAATCTTCATTACCTCACTGGCCTTGGTTGCCAAGGTTCTGGGATAAAGGACCTGGTCTGGGGGTTCAACTGTTTCCTCCAGGATGAATGTGTGAAGGAGCAGGTCTCAGGACTCAGCTGCCTCTTTCAGACTGAATAGTGGCCCAGCAGAGCTGCCCTGATCACAGGAGTTGTTCATGTTAACTCATGGCTCTGAGGAGCCCAAGGAAAGAAATGCAAATTTACGCAGAAGGTGGACGACATCTATAGGGTAAAGAGGTCTCTTTCTTGACCTTTTCCTACTGAGACAGAGTCTCTCCCTCTCACTCTCCTCCTCCCCCTCCCTCTCCCTTCAATCCAGAAGTCGACTTGATCCTCCTAACACAGAAGCAACAGCCTTATCTGCAGTCATGCCACAGCCACTGTCATCAGCACTAGAGATGTCAGCAATCCCAATCACTCTAAGGCTTATACTGGAAATGCTTTTCAACACATCTTGGCATCTGAATGTGAACCAGCTTAGGAGCACACCCATTCTTCTCATTCCAAATAAGTTAAAATTCCTATATACTCAGAGGAAAGAGCACAGGGCGCATCCCAGTACTGAACTCTCCTTCCTTATTACCAGGCCATCAATGTCCAACATACAAAGCTTTCAGAAAGCTTATTTTGCTGATCTGAAATGCCCGTCACAGACAGAAAATCTAAAGCTCCATCAAGTGGCCTCAAAGTGCCCAAGTTCATCCCATTCACACCGGAACTACTGGAACTTTTCCCCTCCCTGATCACTCCACCTTAACTGTGAAAACAAGTCCACACCTTTATTCACTACATCTTTTGGTGCTGACATTGTGACTGCTTACTAGAATGCAGGCCCACTAAGCACCAGTCACCACACTAGAGGTAGAAAAAAGCCACCCCTTATCCCTCAGCCTGTATCTCCCAAGGAGAACCGTAAATGTCTCTCCCAGATGAGAACCAGTATCTATCAACAAAGCTGGTACATACTGTTGGATTATTAAGCATTCACACAACTGTTCTGGAACCTAAAGGGAGGGGACAGTGATGGCTTCCACTCAGCCACACATGTTAACCATATTCGAAGGAAAAAATATACTTCAATGTGTCTGAAGCAGTAGCCACATCTAACCACAGAACAACACTCAAGACCATATTCCTTTATGAATTAAAAAAAAAAAAATGAAGAACGAAATTCACACAAGGTCATGTGTTGCAGCAAATCCTCCTAAACTCCACAGCTACCGTGGAGAGCTGGAAAGATTTGCCAAGCCCTTCTTTCCAATTGGCCTTGGTAATTCAGAAAAAGACCCTGTTAAGAGCTAAGCTCTCCCAGTTGTCAGGACTCCATTTCCATCAGCGTCTGCTGCCTGTCCAAAGCAAAGCCCATAATGTGACAAGAGAGGCTCAAATTATGGGTGAGACTGTACTTTCCATTCTACCCCAGCCTGTGATTACCTGCAACTCCAAAATTACCTCTGCAGCCTTAACCACCTCCATTTCACTCCGTTCCTAGAACAAAACTCTCTTCGGGGAACTTGATAAGAGATGAAGGTACTTGGGGAGGGAGGACACAACAGAACCACAAAACCCCTAATAGTACTATGTCATTGAAAGAACTTTCAGCGTGCACACACATATATACACACATACACACACACACACACACACACACACACACACACACACACACACACAAGTTCATTGGTTTTTTTTCTTTAAAATTATGCAAAGCAGACCAACGAGATAGCTCAGCTGGTAAGGCCACCTGCAGCCAAGCCTGATAACATGAGTTCCATCCCTGGAGTCCACACAATGAAAGGAGACTTCCATGAGCTGTATTTTTACTTCCACATATGTGCCCTGGAAAACACACACACACACAAACACACACATACACACACACACATACACACACACACACACACACACACACACACACACACACACACTCGTTTAAAAAAAAAAAGAGTCAAAGTTGGAATTACAAAAAGTCAAATCCTGGGAACAGTTAGCTAACATAGTGACTTGCTCTGTGTGGCCAGTTAGTGAACTTGGCCATTTAAATAAGACCTGTTCTTCTTTCTGTAGCACGTCCCATACTGGGCTTCATGGCAGGTAAGCCTAATGAGCTATCTGGTGAGACACTGTAATTTGTGGCTCAAGGTCCCTGGAATTACCTAACACGTGAGTCTCCTAAAATTGTCTAGAAGGATTGCAGTCATAAAATAACTCCAAATACAATAAAGGACCAGCTATTAAATAGTCGCCCACAATAAATCACTTTTGTAAAAATAAAAATCTTCTCATAGTTCAAACAATTACTTATCTTAAATGACTTGGTTTGAACAGAAGACTTCATATGCCAAAGTTCTCCTCAAATAGAGCACTCCCCATTTAGGTTCAAGAGTAACATAATGCAGACTCTCAGACTCACATTACACTTGAGATTTCTTCTTTCCAAAAAGCAGTGCACTCTGCCCCTGGGGAGTTCAGAAGCAACCCAAAAACAAGTTGAGGTACACTCTTCCTGACTTGACTTTCACCTTTACCCAACATCTCCCTACAGGTCAAATGGAAGGGCTTCTTTCTGTGGGGTCCCAGGCATAAGACTCTAGAAGGGCCAACTCCTGTTTCTATCTACTTCACTTTCAAACAGTTAAAATGGTTTCACTTTGTTTTCTTTTTTTTCCACAAAGCACTTCTTTCTCAAGGAGTACTAAGTACTAGTATAACATTTCAGGGGCAATAAGTCAGCTTCGTATACAAGAACTAAGCAAGCTTTTTCATATATATCCATGGCTTCATGTATGAAAGGTTTAATGAAGTCTTTTTTTTTTTTTTTTTTTTTTTTTTTTTGTAGACAGGGTTTTTCTGTGTAGCCGTGGCTGTCCTAGACTTGCTTCGTAGACCAGGCTGGCCTCGAACTCACAGGAATGTGCCTGCCTCTGCCTCCTGAGGGCTGGGACTAAAGGCATGCGCCACCAATCTCCAGTTTGAAACATTCTTTTTAAGTAAACCTTTTGATTGGCCAGGTCTCTTCCCACTTCAGAGCAGAATGCTAAAGCCATATCTGACAGTCTAAACCTTACCACTTAGGTTAGACCTTTCCCTTTCAGCAGACTATAAATTATAAGATGAGCGCACACACACACACACACACACACACACACACACACACACACACACACCCCTTTATTCCAGCTCCTGCAACTCTGACTTCCCATTCTCTATAGGGCCCTCTGATAGAATGGCTCCATGTTGACTCTCTTTCACACCACATGCAGTCAACCCCAAGACTAAAAGGGTGAAACCATGGAGGCATGCAACCAACAGCAAAGAGAAGCAATAAAAATGTGTCAAGGCTGGAGAGATGCCAGGGCAGTTAAGAGTACCTGCTGCTTTTACAGAGGACCTGAGTTCAATTTCCAGCACCCAAAGACAGTTTGCAACTGTCTTTACTCCAATTCCAAGGAATCCAATGCCCTCTTCTGGCATTTGGGGTACAGGTATGCACACAGTGCACTTCACATTCAGGCAAAACACTCAAACACATACAGTAAAACTAAATCTTTAAATAAAATAAAAAATAAAAATTTTATCTATACTAAACATGTAGACTTTTGTGTTCTGCCATTTACTTTCTAAACAGTACACTGTAGTATTTATGCACCATTTACATTGGGGTAGGTATTATAAATAATGGGAGGTTTATATAGTTTCTATGCAAACATTATACCATCTTAGAAAGGGAACTTAGACATCTGTGGAAATTGTCTTAAGGGGAAAGGACCTAAGAACCAATTCCCAACAGACACCAAGACAATCTAGAGGGTAACATACACATAAAGGTAGACAGACATTAGCCGGGCGTGGTGGAGCACGCCTTTAATCCCAGCACTTGGGAGGCAGAGGCAGGCAGATCGCTGTGAGTTTGAGGCCAGCCTCGTCTACAAAGCGAGTCCAGGACAGCCAAGGCTACACAGAGAAACCCTGTCTCAAAAAACCAAAAAAAAAAAAAAAAAAAAAAAAAAAAGGAGGTAGACAGACATTGTGCAGGCATAGTTCCATTTTCAGAATTATAAAACTCTTGCAAAGAAGGTTGAGACTAGAATAGAAATAGCTATAATGCAGGAGGAACCTTGTTCTGGTGAGAAAGACAGCTATAACTCTATCTGGAACTAAAACTGACAAAATAAAATGTATCTTAATAGAAGGCTGCTTTGCCTTCACCATACTGTATTATATGTTAAGTAACTGGAGTTCTTTTTCCCACTGCTGCACAATGGCAAAATGAAACCCCAGATGTCATTCATGTACACAGAGGGCAGACTTAGACTTGAAAAGGGATCCTTTCTTTATTTGCCTTGCTAACAGCTTTTGAAAGGACAGGGGGAAAGTTCTATATGGAGAAAAACAAGGGACACCAAAACATGTCTATGCTTTAATAGCAATATGAGGCAATCAACTAGTTTTCTTGGAACTCACCCAGCAACCACTTTGCCCCATTTTGATTACACAGAGCATGAGACTAAGGCACAATATCTAGCAAAGGGCCCTGTTAAGTTCCTAACCGTCTGGCTCCAAGCTTTCCTTTCCCAGAAATTCTCCTTTTCCAGCTGCCATTCCCCTGACTACTCACAGAAGATGAATAGTGCGGTTTCCATGATGCTCTGTCTCCCTTATTCCCAATAACCTAGGAAATTCCAAGTCATACTTTGAACACATCTGCACAGTAACAGTACTCAACTTATAGGAGTGGATAGCTTTCTGCTACCACTGATCAACAACATGCCAAATGAAGAACGTCTTTGATCTCAGCACAAAAAATTCAGAATCAATCACTATTTGCTAAAATAGAAGTCTTCCAAAATATACACAAGAATACTTAACTCTGATGGAGTCTATCTACTGATTTCCAAAACTGAACATCTACTGTCCAACACACAAGTTGGGGGCCCCACCCCCAAACCAGCATTGTTCTTGCCTGAGAATCTCTAGCCACAAAGATACCTTCACCTTGTTCATTGACCCTATACAAGGCCAGCATTCTGCCTCAGTTTCTCCTTCCACCTCTGCCAAAGGGTTTCATCACGATTCTTCAGTGCCTTAGGACCAAAGCCCAGAAGTTCTCAGGCTTTTAGTGGTTACTCAATGACAACGCTAACAGTATTTCCTTCCGATCTCTTACTCCTTGGTTATATTGCACCTATGAGAATCAATCTATAAAGCCTTAATAAAAGGATAAGACTCTATGTTGATCATTTTTCCTAGGCCAGAAAGCAATTCTCCTTAAACTGCCTACATATGTATTATACTTATAAGGAAAAGGTCACAGATACAATCTAACAGACCCCAGGATCTCAGGCAATGAAATAACTTGCAGAATTTCGCAGGTTCTGAACGAAGTCTAATTCTACATGCTGAATCGGGCTTTAAGACCCTAGCAGGACCTAGATCTTTGTGAGATGTGTCCTCTGGGTGCCAGTATTCTGGAATGGGCAGTCTCTCAGACTCTTCTTACCTAGTATGTCTTTCATAAGACTTAGTTGCTGTGTGTAGACTTGGGCCAAGGGGCTCTGTTCTGCAGGGAAATACAATTATCATCTAATTCTGTTGGAAGATGCCCAGACACTAACGATTTAACACTGTTAAAAGTACAGAGAGCATCTAAGTCCAACCACCCTGTCAAATGCTATGTTACCATCTGTGTAAGGGATGTACTTTTAAGGGGATGACAGCAAGAAATGTTAAGTTTGATGGAATTAATTTCAGAGATGTCTTGAAGAAGTGTTATTTTTGAAGACTGAGCTTCATAGTCCAAAAACCCCACCCTCACCCTCATTCCCAATTAAGGAGGGGCTGGGGATATAGCTCAGTAGTAGACAGAGCACTTGCCTTAGCAAGTATGAGGCTCTGAGCTTGAACCTCAGAACTACAAAAGGGATAGGGGATAGTTACAAGCACTTTTAGGGAATTTAAAGTTAGCATGACCCAATGTTAACAACATAGTTTGCAGGAGGTTACCTTCCCAAAATGTATAGCCCGTATAGACTTAAAACATTGTAACTGAGTTTTACCACATTTTCCCATAACACCTTGTACTTAACACCCACCTGATTACATCAGGCCCACCGTCCAAACATTTGGAATCCACTTATTAATGCAAGCAGAATTTGGGTACCAGAAACTTAAGATCATGACCTTTAAACAATAAGCCATGGTCATTTCTAGCATCTGTTCTTGGTCTTTGTGTTTTGGTGGTGGAATAGAAAGTCAGTCCCCGCCTAGTGTCCTGTAGGAGGCTGAAGGATGGTAAAGCACCCTCCTGCCTTCAAGCATTGACTTTAAAGGACAGCTTAGGAATGGGAAAACCTTGGTGACCAAGACAAGAAGCATTCTCTTGACCTAAGAGAGGATAAAACATTTAGTTTTATTTCTAAGGCTCTTCCAGCTTCAACTTAAAAGCCGAAGGAATCCACATCCTTTCACATTAAAAATATTAGTCCACAATTCGGACCACTTCATGAAGCACACAGAGCCCACATTTACAGGCACCCTGTGCTCACCCAGACTGGTGGAAATCTCTGCTTTAGAAGCCTCTCTGTCCGATCAGGGGAGCTTGCCTCTGTTTTTTGACACTCTGGAAAATCCGCTAACAGCTAAATCCTTATAGCTTCTGCCCTCTGTTTAGATCCTTTCCTTCCCTGAATGGAATTAACAGGCCTGAGCTTGATAAATGTGTGTTCTCCTCAAGCAATTTTCACTGAGGTAAAGCACTCTTCAAAAATAAAGGTACACAAGAGATGTGTGAAACCTTCATGCAACTTTTCTTTTAGTCTTTTTTTTTCCTCCCCTATTGAGGCCCCAACACACTGGTGAGTAATTCATTCATGTCACCCATTTGTGAGAGATTTGTGAGAGAACAGAAACCACCACTTGTTCTTTTCCTAATTTAGAACCTTCCCCTATCTTGAGTCTATCAAAGTGGATCCTGATGTGGAAAAAGGCAGGAGAGGCAAAGAGAGACATCAGCCTCCACCACCGAATGAATGAGCACTTTGGGTCCCCACCTGTGTTGGAAAAGGCATCTGCATTTAGGCGATGTGCCACCCTCGCCAGTCCCCCCTTTGTCCCCTTGAAGATAGAAAGAGTATGAGTTCTCTCTTGGGACACTTACATAAGACCCAGTAAAACTTCCTGTGACATTCACGGAAAATGTGAGCTGCTATTTTGCTCCCTCAGGAGATCATTCTAATGGACTGAGTGACAAAATTCACGGATTCAGAATTCGGCAGAAACCTACTCAACCAAGGTACGTCAGCAGTGGAACTGGAAAAAAAATGTATCCCCATTAAACAGTGTCATCCAGGGGATGGACTGGGTGTGTAAAAGACAATTTGTTCCCCCTGAAGTGACCCATTTAAAATCAGATTGTTCCGGAAGAAGCACATAGGTTTAATAAGTCTCCCATGAGCAAAGACATGGCTTGTAGAAAGAACTGTCCTTACACAGACAGGGTATTTCAAAGCGATAAACAAAATAACTTCAAGATGCTCAAACTTTAGAGTCATCACCCCAACATCCAAAGCAATGACATTCACAGGAAGCTCTGGCTGGGTACTGATCACTACCATTTCAACCAACCACTCTATCTTAAAAAGTTTCTTGCAAAATGTGGATGTACATCACCTCAGCCCTCAGCCCCCCCCCCCCTCCCCCAAACCGGCCTTTCTTCAACCAATGGAAAGAAAAGGTCTCTGGGCATCGTAGAAAGACAAGGAGGGTCCAATACCTCCAAGTGTTACTGAGAAACACACACACACTCCCCCCCCCCCCCCCATCCCCTACTGCCTACCAACATCCTTAAGCCTATAAGCCTGTCAGGCCCTGAGACAAGTCCAGGGCCAAAAGAGACTTGAGGTCTTCCACCTCCTGGTTTTCAGGACTCAAAGCCAAGTCAAAAACGGTGTGCCCACCGTCTTTGCCAGCTTCCTAAGCAAAGCAAGTATCAGCTACAGGTTTGGATAACTTGTTCGGCACTGCTCTCACCAAAGCATCCCCACGGAGGTTCTCTCACACCCCAGGGCTCTTACCTTGGCTTTGACTACCCACAGGCAGAGGGACACTCCAGAAGAGCTGAACCGAGTCGAGCCATTGACACCTACCAAGTGCAGGGGTTCCGGGTGGGCAATCCCAGCTGGCGCTATTCTAACCCGACGGTCGATGCCAAGCACAGACTTCGGGACAGCCTAGAGCTCCAAATGCCACACGAAAGGTCCGCTTCGCGGAGACTGATCACTGTCCCCTCTTTCTCCTTCTCCGAGGCGGCTGCACGGAGCTGCTCCACGCCAGGACTCTTCCAAGCCAAGGGGCACCTAGCATGGGCAGGGGCCTGGGGCCGCCCTGGGTTGGGTCCCGGGAACAAGCGCGAGGAAGAAACGCGGAGCAACAGCCCCGCCGACTCCACCTCCCGCGCCCCAGGCAGTTTAGCCCCTTCAGGGCAGGGCCTGTCCGTAGCCGGTCCGGCGAGGCGAGTGCGGCCGCGCCCCCGGCTCCAGGCGCCCAGGCTCAGGAGAAGCCGGAGGGCAGCTCAGCAGGGCCGGGAGACAAGCGAGCTCGGGGACCGGAGATAGCTGCTTGCCGTGACCCTCCCCCCGGGCCTGCGGCGCCCGCCGGCGACTCCGCGGGAAGCGGGCGCTGAAGAGGGCCTCGCCCCGGCCTGGAGCGCGGGACCGGGGGCGCGGGGCCGGGGTAGGCGCCCCTTGGAAGGTCACGGCCGCCGGGGCGCGGCGAACGGGACGCAGCTAGGTGGGTGCGGGGAGTCCGGGCGGGCTGCCCCCGCCGCCGCCTCCGAGACGCGCCGGCTTCCCGGAGCGCTCAGGTTTGGAGCCGCGCGTCCGCTGCAGACGCCGTGGACAGCCTGGAGCCGCGAACGGACGGGCGCGCGATCCCCGCTTCCCGCGCGCGGCCGGGCGGGAACCTCTGTGCGGGGACCGGCGTGGGAGCGCGCTGGGGTTCGAGCTCCGGGTTAGTCCGGCCGCCGCCGCGTGCCTAGAGCGTCGGGCTCGTTCAGCAGCTGCAGTGACTGTGTGTCTGTGTCATGTCTGTGCAGCTGGGGGGGCGAGGGGGGGGAACTGCGATCCGAGGCCGGGTTCCGAGAGGGGGCGGGGCCGGAGACCGCCTTGGGCCCCGCCCCCGTCCTCGTGACCTCATGGACGACCAATGGGATGCGCCAGCAATGTGCGTCTCTAGTGCCGGCCCTGCCTAGGCTACGCCTACGGCCAAGCTCCACCCTCGGCTCCTTGACTCACTGGAACACAGGCGGAAGCAACACCCGGAGCAGGGACTACGGGCCGGGTCGCGGGAAAAGAGTGCTTGCTGGAGCTCTCCGCCTTTCTTCCCCAACTTGGGCTGATCGCGGCTGCCCCAGCTCTAGGCAGAAAGAGGAGGTAGATAGGCGTGCTGGGCCCTCAGATGATGCTGCAGGGATGGCTGCGGGGGGGGGGTCACCCAGCCGGGGGGGGGGGTCACCCAGCCACCTCTTTTACAAAATAGCAGTCTTTGGGAAGTAGGGAGTTTCCTATGCTTTTCCTTCTGCTGGAAACGCTGCTCTCCCATAGGCAGCCGGAGCTGCGAGGAGACTCAACTGAACGTTTTGTCAGCATCTTGTTTGAATTCTGGATCCAAGAATCCTGTGCAAGACTGTTTTTCTCCCAAGGGGGAACTACATGTTGTGCCCTCCCCAATACACACATATACACATGATGCACCCCTTTCTAATTGTATTCTTCCTATGAACCCCGCATTCAATTTCCCACTAGTGGGACATCCAGCCTCCGGATGTTAATGACCAGGATAGGGATGCCCAGTTGCAGAAGGAGTGTGTGGATTTGGTTACAGTAAAGGGGACGGGATGACCGTCGGGAAAACACCCTCCTGAAGCTTAAGATGAGCCTGAGAGAGAAAGAGAAAGCGGGTGGATGAACAACTCTGATTGGAAGACCGAGCTCCGAAAACGCGATCCACTCCCGGGTTTTTTCACAACTCGGTCCCAAGGCTTCTAGGGTCCACTTCCCTGAGTCCCTACCCCCCCCCCCGCCCCCAACCCTAGAAGCCACTGGGTCTCTGCCTTCCCCTGCGCCTTTCTCCGCTGGCAGCCCACCCACTTTCTTTTGAAGGGCTGGGGAAGATAGAGCGTAAGAAAAGGCCGATTAGCTCGGGAAGCTTCGCTGACCAACCCGAGGTGGGGCACCACTCTATCCCGGAGTTCAGGGATCCATCCTCTCTCTGATACCACCCCCACCTCCAAGCTCCCGCCTTGGTACCTACACCCTTGGGCTGTTCTTTGACCCAGCCGGCACTCTTCCATCATCCTTCACCACCACCACCCCACCCTTGGCTTCCCTCTAACCTCTTGAAGTCAAGACCCCTTCCACCACCAGCAGAGGCTTCTCCCCCAGTTCCCGGTGCTGTTTACCTAATCAGTGGGAGCCTCGGTCAAGGAGGATACGAAAGAAAGGTAGAGGTTGCACAGCAAAGACCCTGGCAAAGAAGTAAAAAAACGTTTGCTTTGGAGCTTCGGAATAGTTAACTGCGATGCTGAGGTCCTGATGTCTTACCTCTACTGGGATGAGTCTCACCGTGAACGTTTCTGGGATAGCAGATCTTATCTGGTATTGATGCCATTATTGTGTCGCAGAAGGACATTATATGGTAAAATATTATCTAATATCCTAGAAGCCATTAAAGTGTCAAAGTTTAATGCCAAGCCTTTTAGCTCGAAGGCAGTTCAGTTCTTCCTCTGACATATTGCTTTGTTCTAGAACTCCCAGAAAACAAGAGGATCATTTTTATTTTGTTTTTTGCAGAACAGCAGTCCTTCCTACTCTCTTCCTCCTCTCCCACACCAGCCCCCACCCTGGGACTGGGTAAAGTTAAAGCAGGAATGTGTGCTTTCTTTTTATTTATCGCCTCGCTTCACTTCATTAATAGTGTAAAAATGCATTATTACAATACATTAGCATGTTAATAAGGGGAAGGGAAGAGAGTCTTGGAATTTACAAGCAAAGGAAGAAATAATTGAATTAATATCAGAAACTCAAAGACAAAGAATGTGGAAAAGAAACATCTCCATTGTAAAGACCGAAGAATGGATCTTTGAAAACCATATGCAGGGTGGTGCAGGAGCTGCACTCACTGAGGTCAGTGAGGTACCATAGAGCTTCACTCTATCACATCAAGGTTACAGCTGTACACCACTGGTGTGTGGAATGGGCTAAATGGAGAATTTGTTAGACTTTTGTATCCCACAGACAGCACTGGTTAATTGGTATCATGGGAACCCCACATTTTTTAATTTTCCTATGGAAATTGCCTTACTTTCCTAAATTAAACAGCCTAAGAAATTGAGACTCTGTTTGTGTGTGTGTGTGTGTGTATTCTGAAGTTGGAAGTGATTGTCTAGGAATTATACCTCTTTGACACAAACCAAGATATAAATGTCATAAAATGATTTTGGCTATGGCATAATCAGAACGCAGAATAAATTATGTAAGGAGATGTATCTGTTATTGCTAAAGAATCAGTGCAGGTTTTGCTAAGAACTGGGAAAGTATTGTACCTTCTAAACCAACTGCTATTTATCCTTATACCACCATTGCACCTGTCACTAAAAAAGCTGCCTCTCCCTCTCCCTCTCCCTCTCCCTCTCCCTCTCCCTCTCCCTCTCCCTCTCCCTCTCCCTCTCCCTCTCCCTCTCCCTCTCCCTCTGCCTCTCCCTCTCCCTCCCTCCCGCCTTCCCGTGCCCCTCCCTCCCTCCCCTGCCTCCCTCCCGTGCCCCTCCCTCTAGGGTCCTACAGAACTAATCTTACTAAACAGAAGACCTTAAAATGGCCACTAGGGGGCCCTAAAGGCATCTCAAAGCAGAGAAGGCTCTCACCTCCCTGGTTTCTGACCTCCTTTTCTGAGTACTTAAGACAAGTCAAGAAGGGACAAATCAAGCCTTTTACTTAGAAGTCAAGAATTTTTGTTTCTACCTTTTCTTACGTATGAATCTCTCACTCCTCCCCAAAAGAAATGTTACATCCTTTTAGGGCAGCCTTTCAATAATCTCTACCTTTCCAAGGTAGGCTCACTTTCCTAAATTTTGGGGCGTGTTTTCAGAATATTTGAACATTACACAAGAGCTAGGTAGTTAGGAGATTGAATCTTTGCAGAGAGGATATTTAACAACTTGTGTACCAACGTATCCACTAACAGAAGTCAGGCCAATCATAGGTTCACAAGGCTTGAGGCCTGGTAGTGTGCGTATGTGTGTCCATGCTGGGTGCCTGTCTTCTTCAGGCTTTTCCCATCTTAATTTTTCAGAATCTCTCACTGAACCTGGAGTCTACTGATTTAGCTAGACTGGTCAGAAAGCCACAGAGAGCCTCTTGTCTCTACCTCCTTTACCGTAGGAGGACAGAAGCACACTACCATGCCAGCTTTTTATTACAGTTCTAGGAATCCACACTCGGGTCTTCATGTTTACAGATCAGGCACTTTACCACCGTGAGCCATCTTGAGGGCTGGGTTCCAGTGAGTTAGTGATGGTGAGGTGTTGGTAGTGTAGGAAGGAAAAGGAAAAATGATAATTGAATACAGAGGGATTGATTCAGGTTGGAGCCTGCAGCAGGGGACACTGACTAGTCAACATGGAAAGGTTGCTATATCTTTTGTTTTCTTTAATTTTTTGTTTTTTGTTTGTTTGTTTGTTTGTTTTTCAAGACAAGGTTTTTCTGTGTAATAGCCTTTACAGTCCTGGAACTCTCTTTATAAACCAGGCTGGCCTCGAATTCACAGAGATCCACCTGCCTGTGCCTCCCGAGTGCTGGGATTAAAAGCATGCACCACCACAGCTAGCTGATGTTGCAATATCTTAAGAATGTTGCATTTGTCAAACAATAAATATCAGCTCTAATCTTAGTAGGGTGCAAAATATAGCACTCAAACGTTTAAAGTTTCAAAAACTTAGCAGTCACAGAACCTCTGTCCCCATCTTACCCCTAAGTAAGGTTAAGATGTCCTTTATGAGACATGAGAATGCCCCCATAGCTCAGGCTACATAAGCTGAATTGTTCTCCAGCCAATGCTAGAGAGATAAATATCTGTAAACAAAATTCTACCTACACATCTATCAAGTGAAAATTTAATCACCAGGCATGAAACATTCCTCCGTTGTGTTGGCCAATAATCAAAAAGCTTTCCTGGGCTAAACAAAATGCACCCATCAGGGAGACACAGAGAAGAAGCCACTTGATAAAGAATTAAAGAATGTTATAAAAGCCACCAAATTAACACTAATGGAAGTGTGATTTGAACATAATTTAACTGAAAACAAAGCAAGACCAGAAGTGAGACATGAAACAGAAAATGAAGATAAAGTCTTTCTGTGTGGGTTGAAAAATATTTTATGTTCTTGTCATCATGTTCATTAAGCAGGCTGGATACAGGTGATCCCAAAATAGCATCATTAACTTCTGGAAGACTTGCTACCTCAAACCTCAGAGCCTGATAATTAGAATGGATTTAGCTGTGGATGGAAGATGGTGTTGTCCGTAGGAGTGAGAGTGTATTCATTCATTGGCTGTGAGAGGCTATCAGAGTCAAACCTTGCCTGCTGATAGCTCCCTGGACACCCTATAATAAAACAGAACAGGAAAGAAAGAGCCCTCTCTGGGCAGAGGAAGAATGTATTGGTGGTAAAGAGGTCAACAGGAAAGGCTAAGCAAGTTTTTTTCCTCAGGTCCTGGCAAAGCTGGACTTCAAGATATTGTGGCATAAGACCCCCAAGACAAAAATGTAAAATATGAGCATAAGGAAAAGTATCATGTTCTGAAAATGACAGGTAGGAATGTATACCTTTTGGACCATATAAATGAGTAAAAAGGGTGGAGATGATGGGGTAGCTATATTTACAGCTCCTGCTATTTTCCTTCTATTTTCCTATTTGCTGCAGAGCAAGGTGGGGGGAGGGGGGAATTTGCAGAATGAGATCCCCTAGGGATCATGTTTCAAGCAGAGGCTACTTCAGTAGCTGTGAGTTGGAGCCTGGAATTCTGCTTACTAAGCAGAGCTGTCTGTGGACCACACCTTGAGTGGGATGTAGAAGACATCCATTAACAACATCAGTCCTCCTTTTCCTATTTCACTTAATTCGTATTCCTCAAAATACAAAGCCAAAAGCAAGGATTGGGAGATAGGAAGGTAATTTTGGAAGTGACTCCAAAAAGCAGAATGGGGTGGTTTCAGTGTCCCGCAGCAGTCATGTCTCAGATATTCGGTTATAACAACACAAGTGAACAAAGGCATGAGAAAATGAAATAGAGACGGGGAAAACACTAACAAGGGGTAAACAAAAGAGTGCTCAGCCTGAATCAGTCCTGGGGGGATGCTAAAAGAGATGATACAGATTAGCACTGCCCAGAACTTTCTATGCAAGGGGAATGATCTACACCTACACTCTTTAACATGGTAGCCCCTAGCCCAAGTGCCTATTGAATATTTGAAAAGAAGATACTGTGATCTTTTCGACTGCCAATTGGTTTAAAGTAAAGCAGCTGGAGAAGTCTTAGTGGCTATTGTGCTAGGCATGGCAGATGTGGAACACAGCTCCGAAGTGCCCCACTAGTCCAAAAAGCTAAAACACTAATTTATCCAATTCTCTTCTCAGGTAAAAGGTTGTGCTTGGCGACTGACTGGTTCCTGGGCTTTCCCCTATGCTCCTATAACAAGACAATCACCACTAGTAGCAATAGAGTAGTAGCAGGTGCATTAGGTGGGAAGGCTTTGGGGTGCATGAAAACTGCCCACCATGGGCAAAAGGGATAACCAAGGTGGACCACTGGGCATGAAAAAGACAATGAGAGCATTTGCCAAAAAAGTGCTATGGATAGATGTTCAGCCTGTGTAAAAGGGGCACACCAACCTGTCATCCCAGACACTCCAGAGCTGGAAGTTTGAAGAACAGGACTTGAATGAAGCTCATGCTAGGCCTCAGCCACCTGCAGGTTCAGCTGGGATACATTAGACTCTGCATCAAAATGATAAAAATCATTTGCTTAAAAAAAAAATATCATGGCTTTGGTTGGAAGGTCTCCCAACACTGGTTCAAGGCTGAGGAGATAACCTAGGCTGCATCAGTCAAGATGAGACTTGAGATTCTTGTCTGTGATGGTGGACTGCTCAAAGTGTTTCATAACAATCAAAATACTATTCAAACCCATTCCTTTTGTTTGTCTAAAGCCTCAACTTAATTCAAACCGTCATCTCTCACCTAGAATATAATAAAGCTCACTATTCCACCCACAGCCTCCTTATCTACTCCCTCTAAAAACTTCTTTCTTATTTTATTTACCACTTGTTTATTTGGTTAAGATTTCACTATGTAGCTCCAAGTGTCATCAAGACCGAACCATCCTGCTTTTACTTTCCAAGTGCTG
This sequence comes from Acomys minous, assembly GCF_964271855.1. Classification (NCBI taxonomy): domain Eukaryota; kingdom Metazoa; phylum Chordata; class Mammalia; order Rodentia; family Muridae; genus Acomys; species Acomys minous. The sequence goes on along the minus strand of NC_140496.1, from coordinate 53,540,594 downwards.
GAGCTGCAGATGTATACTACTGTACCCAGCAGCCTTCTCTCATTTTTAAGTTCTAGCCATATTGCTTTCATAAACTGAGCATGTTTCTAGTAAACTTTCCCTTACATATTTGTTCTAACTTCTTTCAAAATATATTACTAATTCTAGTGTAAATCCAGAAGTATTCATTGGGACTGAGTCAGAAGAAAGAATCAAAGAATGGACCAAAATATATTCGTAATGATTATCATGTAGTAGCAATGTGCTGTCCATGTCCATTCTATGTTTGTTCATCAGCTCATTTAACCTGTGCAAGCATCCTGAGTGGTTACTATTAGTGACACTTTACTGCTTAGAACTCACCCAGAAAGCAATCCAATAACCTCTTAAACATTATGCAATGAGTCATGGCAGGAATGGAATGTGTTCTTCACTACCATGCCACATAGCCACTATACAGAATCATATTAGTAGCTAAAAAAGGATTCAAGATTATCCCTTACCTTCTTGTCTCTGTATGTCTAATAACAATATTAGTCCAATGTCCAATATTAGTCCAACCAGTCCAAATGTCATATTTTTGAGGGTCTCATATAGCCTAGGCTGGCCTTGAACTCATAGCCATGTACCCAAGGATATCCTTAAACATCTGCATACATCTCCTCGCATGGGAAGTGTATTCAGTGCTGGCGATCAAACCTGGGGCCTTATGCATGCTGGGCAGACACACTCCCTGCCTCCCTTGGCTTCATCTTGTCATTTAACTTCTACTCCTTAAGGTGTGTCTTTTGAGAGCCCGCCCCCTTATTTCTTTTCCATGTCACTGACCCAGCTTTCCATATGTTCACTCCCACCTCTCACTGCTTCATAGTAGATGTTCACTTTTCTATTTCCAGTTCAGTTTCCTTTCTCTTTCTCCCATTCCTTATTTATGCCATCTGCTCCCTCTAAATCTCATTTTCTTTGACTTGACATCTTGGCCTTTTAGTTCCAGTTTATTGATGTCAAGCAGAATGTAAAATATTACTTTATTTCCTAGAGTAAATAGCTTGAAGGGATTTCCTCTTTCCTTGAATATTTAAAATATTCTTCCCTGTCTCTAATTCTAGGGTGGTTTCTACTAGCTTTTTATGGTTATCATTTTGTTCCCATCTATCCTCAGTAAGAACAAAACATCTACATCTGGGGTTTACCAATGTTCTATGTTGATAGCTTTCCCTCAGCCCAGTTCTCAAAGTAGCAATTTTTAAGTTTTCCAGATTGACAGTTGGCCAAAGGTTGATATGCACAAGTAGCTCCTGGCCTAAAGCTCCATACCTAGCAGGCTTGCTCCCTATGTGGCTTACTGAGTTAAGAGTAAAACATCTCTTTCCTCACCTAGGTCTCTGATATTCAGAACTCATAGGGTGTGTGCAATTACAGCTTTTCCCTTTTCTTCTTGCTGTGTTTTTCTCTTCTATTTGGCTGCTGAGCAGTGTACCATACAGGTTCTGCTGGTCAAGACCTCAAGTTTCACAGACAGAAGGTAGATGGCTTCACTGGCACAGAAGGGATGGCCTGTGACTCTGAGCTTCCTCATTATCGCAAGTAGGTGAGTATTTGATAGCAATAATAACTCAGTGGCAGCGTTGTGCTGTGTAGATTCTTCTTTTCATGGAATCACATGGGTACACTTTATCAGGAAATAATGAAAAACTACATGTGACTGGCACAAAACTCTTTCATATAGTTGAGCCTACTTCCCTCTTGTACCATAGCTTTGGAATCTCTCTCAATAAGCAATGGCCTAAAGGTCTAATGCTCAATCTAGTAGTTTTAAGGAAAAATCCTTACATCTTCCCAACACAGTCTGGGCTTAGGTGGGGAATGGAAATCAAATTTTGATCCTTCTCTTGGAGGCAATTGTGCCCTTCAACATAGCTTAGGGTTACAGATGTGTACTAGGGACACCATGAAAGCCAGTAGATGATAATCCAACCATTGGGTTGCTTCATATTCATATTCCCAATGAGTCTAACATGGTAATAAGTCAGCTTTTCTTTTGCCCTACCACATAGATAAAATTCTTGCTGGAAACTTCTGGAAAATATCTCTCCTGGAGACATTGGAGCATAGTCTAACATTATTTATTCAACTAGGCTCAAGACTACTCTTCCAACTTTGAGCCAATAATGAATAGCGTCTATGTGTTCTCTCTCATAGATGGTCTCATCTAGTGGGACAGAGAGGGTGAATCGAGCTACTGGTTGGTTCAAATGCTACAAAAGAAACAAAGAGGGTGTGAGGGAAAGGGGGAAAAGTGGAGTCCAGGATCATCTTTGGGAAGAAGAGTCATTTGGGCTGAGTATAATATAGAAATTATTCAAGCAATTTATGAAGACAAAGAACATTCTGGCTGGAGGGAACAGCATGTGCAAAGCAATGAGGCAGGAGAACTCAGATGATTGAGAGACTAAATGAAGGCCAGTGTATCTGGAGCTTATTGAGTTGAGTAAGAGAAAAAGTCTTGAAGAGAAGAATGGGACATGAACAGCTGTTTGGGGATATTTAGGGAAATCAACAAGAGATGAACAAATGGATTGCCAAGTAGCAGTGTAGTCCCATTGAACTTTGCAGAAATTAATGCTGATCCAAGGCAGTACAGTTCTGGGACCTTCTCCAGCAACCTTCTAACATTCTGTTTGTGTTTAATTCTTGCCTATGTAGGGTAGATTCAAGAAACCCAGCTTAATCTTTTGAGGGCTGTTTAACCTCCCAAGTAGGCTGACCTTGAACTACAGTCTGGGATTCTTTACTTTACTCAGGGGAGTGATGTGAAAATTGCCCTTCTCTTACTTTAAATTGAGTTGGTATATGTTGTTCTTTCTCTCTTCCACATCCCTCCCAGTAGGGGATGGAATGTCCTTTCAGTAAGTGTGAACTGTCAGCCACTTGCAATCAATTAAGCTTCCTCTTGGGGAACTTGAGGCCCATCCCAACATCCATTTTAAGCAACAGTTCTCTCCACTAACTAGGAGATTGGGATACATGTGAGGACCTCCTATTGGGACTCTAGGTAAGAGAAGGATGGAAGAATGGGGAAATAGAAGGATCCAGAAGATCCTAAAAATCTATAAGAAGAACATCATGCATGATGGGCGAATCTGGACCCAGAGGGGTCTGCTCAAACTACTGCACCAACCAAGGACAATACATGCAGTAAACATTGAACCCCTATCCAGATCTAGCCAATGGACACGACATTATCCACAGTTGTGTGGAGAGCAGCTACTGACTCTGGCATGAACTCTGGTGCCCCATATTTGACTACTTCCCCATGTTGGGGAGGCCTGGTGGCGCTCAGAGAAAGAATAGGCAGGCTACCAAAATGAGACTTGATAGACTGTGACCGCAGGGTGTGGGAGGAGGTCCCATTCTGCCACAAACCTAGGGGAGTGGAACAGGGTGAAAAAGGAAAGGAGCAAGGAACAGAAGGAGACAAGAGGATAACAATTGGAGTGTAATCTGAACAATTTTTTTTAAAAAAAGCAATGGTTCTTAACTTTCCTGACACTGCAATCCTTTAATACAGTTCCTCATGTTGTAGTGACCGTGAACCATAAAATTATTTCACTACTTCATAACTGTAAATTTGCTACTGTTGTGAATTGTAATATAAATATCTGATATTCAGGATATTGGATATGGGACACCTCCCCAAAGGGGTGCAACCCATGTTGAGAACCACTGATTTAGAATAAAATCAACAGTTCAATTTTCGAAAACATTTGCCCTTATTTTATCAAAAACCCCTGTGTGAAGTTCTCATTCTGGGAGTCATCAACTGCAAGTTAGCAAGGATCCATACAGGACACCTTTAATCCTTACAGATGCAGAAATGAGAGGTGCTTCCTTGGATTCACCTAATCTACTCCTGTTACAATTGAAAATAATTTCCCATATTTTAGACCTTGGTAGAAAACAGATGATTCTAGCCATAACCTTCCTACAAAGGCAATGCTCATATTACACACACGCAAATTAAATCACCCTGTTCAGACTTCGCTTTGCCAGACTAATTTAGACCCACAAAACCTTTCTTTCTTAGGTCACATATTTAAGTACTATATACTTTTAAAATTTTCAAAGGTGAGTCCTATTGTTTACCATGGTAAAAGCTTTCTAAAAAAAAAAAAAAACCCACTAAAAGCCTGCAGGACAGTAATACCTTGCAACTTTTTGGCACTTACTGTTTTTTATGCGGTGCTTTTTTTTTACACATACATTATCTCATTTTGTCCACTTAATGACTCTGAATTAAGGATTATGGATATTATCTTCTCTTGGGGACAAAAATAAAACTTGGGTTTGATTTATTCCTGTAGAGGTTTGGGATGCTGCTGGAGCATCATGAATCCTCACCTACATGGCTAAATCTCCCTTAGAGTGCTGAGCTGGCTTGATCTTTATCCAATGTTTAGCTTTTTATCAAAGGTCACCAAAAGATAATAATAGCCACCGCCCATTCTTGAGCATTTAGTACATTCAGACCCTTTGCTTCCTGCCTTATTTCTATGTGTTTTATCTTCCAACTCTTAAAGGAGATGGTCTAATTATTATGCCTTCTGTTTATGTGAGTTTGCCTAGACCCTATAAGTTCCAGTTCTAGACTTCAGACCCTGTGGTCTGAGAGCCCATGCTATACTACCTGGCATTATGCAATTCTTGGTGAGGGTATTGTCTGTTGCTTTGTGAAATGTTCCCTTACCACACATGCCTTTGAAAAGACTGACAAAGTGCTTTCTTGGCGGAAAGAGTACATTGTTGATATTGGATCACTTGTGAGTGTTCTGTTTTTGTTTTTGTTTTTTGTTTTTCCTTTCAGTTAATGAGAAGATGTGTTACGGTAGAGATCATTTAGCAGGAACTGGGAATAAGGAAATCTGGCTTGAAGTGCTGTATAGGCATCAGCCGTTGAGGGGGTTAACTAGTTCTACCACATGCTACTCAGGCATCTTCATACACCTTGTTCTGCCTCTTTGCTTCTTGATGTATAGCTTTTACAATGAAGATAGTGATAGTAAATATAATGAGCATTGTCCTATACAAGCTAATGTATAGGAAAGAACTATTGCAGTTGTCTTGTCCATTTATATATGTTATTTAAATGCATATCGAGGGGGAAGTGTGTCATTAGTAATTTTTTCTCTTTTGTTTTGTTTTGTTTTGTTTTGTTTTTTAGGTTTGTTTATTATGTATGCAGTGCTCCATTTTGCATGTACACCTGCAGGCCAGATCACATTCTGGATGGTTGTGAGCCATCATGTGGTTGCTGGGAATTGAACACAGGATCTCTGGAAGAACAGCCAGTGTGCTCTTAACCTCTGAGTCATCTCTCCAGCCCCTCTTTTGGTTTTTTTTAGACAAGGTTTCTCTGTGTAGTCTTGGCTATCTTGGACTCCTTCTGTAGACCAGACTGGCCTTGAACTCACAGAGATCTGCCTGCCCTTGTCTGTTGAGTACTGGGATTCCAGGCATGTACTATCATGCCTGGCCTAGTATTTTGGTCTTACTGGGAGATAGAATTCAATCCTCTGATGTGGAAAACAAAGCAAGAAAGGCATGACTCAACCAGGGGACTTGATTGTGACCCACACAAATTGACTATAGATCACCAAGCAGAAGAAGACTAGTTTATAAAATCAATGGGGAGGCTAAAGAAATAGACTTAAGAGATTAAGAGCATGGTCACACGCCCGCAATGGGGAAGATGATGTGGTTCTAGGTTGATTAGCACTGGGTTAAAGATTTACAGGCCCCTCAGAAGTTCAGTTTTATGCTAAGCTCATATGTTACTCCTATGTGAGGGTCATAGGCCTACCTCTATCAATGTGCAACATGGGTATTCCACACCATCTTCCTGGTGTGATACCCTATGATGATTAAAGTAGATGTCACATGTCCACACCAAGGCTACAACGAAACATGGAGAAGAGGTGTTTCCAGACATCTAGTCTAGAAAGTTGAGCCTATTGGGAGAAAGAGGGATTACTTAGTTATTGCAAGGTGTTCAGATGGTTTTGGAAATCCAGAAATGCATGGGTGATGTGTAAATATCTATTGCAGGGCAGATGTTCTCTCTATGATCATGTGACTGAGACCAAGCTAATCAAAGGTCACAATCAAAGATTTTGACATGACATAAAATAAAGAAGACATAACACAGTAGCCCTAGTATGGTTAGGACTCTGGTGCATCAGTTACATTCCAAAGATATAAATATTCCATCCAATGCAGACTTTCTCAGAGACAAGGCATGGATGATGTCTTGACATCCTAGGTTCCTTTAATTTGTATATCAGTTTAAGCCTGATTCTCTCTTCTTTCTGTGTTGTCTATAAGCTATGCAATTGTCTACCATTCAATAATAATAATAGACCCTGTGTGGCAGCTTACTCCTTCAATTCCAGCATGGGAAATTGTGGCAGGTGGATCTCTGTGAATTTGAGGCAAGACTAGTCTACATAGGAAGTTGCAGATTAGTCAGGGCTGCTAGTGAGACCAAGTCATTAATAATAACAATAATAATAATAATAATAATAATAATAATAATAATAATAATAATAATAACAATAACAATAACAACAACAATATCACTTTTTAGTTCTGAAATACTAGTCAATGTGTTTCAGATGATAGTCAGCCATTGGGAAATTATGTATAATAGTCTGAAAGGACATACTGCAACAGTCAGTGTTATTTTACTCAAATAAGAAATTCAAGTGTAAAAGTTTTCTTTGTCTATTTTAATTCAATCATGTAGAATAAAGAAGGACATCACTAAAACCCTTCTGTTTTATCAAAGAAAATTCACAAGTGTTTGTAGCTTTTGTAAAAAGTGAGATCTGCATTCTCTGTATTGTATTTAGTCAGAAAATAATTAACGTAGCAAAGATAATTGCAACCATCTCAAAGGTGAGGGCTGACTTTCTCCAGTCACTGAAACTACCTTAGGTCTGAATCTTTGATAAAGCCCTGTTGTTCAGGAAAAATCATATATCTGGTATTATCACACAAACCATTTCTGCCTTCTTAAAATTAAAATGTGACTATTTACCTCCTGACTTTTCTTCAGTTCTCTTTCTTTAGAGGTGAGAAGGTCTTGCTGTTTCATCCCTGAGTAATGAGATCACATTGGTTCACAGCAAAAAAGAGGAGACAACTGACTGAGGAGCTTAAATCCTACTGTAATGCCCAAGTTGTGAAACCCCCAAAGACCACCAAGAATCAGTTGGATGCAAATCACACAGGGTCTTATTTATTTCAAGCTTAGAGCCTGGACCATCAGCTCCCTCGTGAAGAGGAAAGATGCCAGCCCCTAGTGCTAGGGGAACAGGGTTTTTAAAGGAAAAAACTGCAGGCAGGGGATTTCCAGGCCATTTCCAAGCTTTGCTGTCATATAATAGGTTAGGGGGCTCCAGTAAAGTAGCCCTTTAAGCCAATTGCCTGGAGGACCAGAGCTAAGTGAGGGGAACAGTGCCAGACTGCAGTGGGGGGTGGGGGTGGTTTCCTTTGTTTTGGTCACTGTGACCTGTAGCTCTGATTGGTTGGCCGTGGTGACAGTTACTAAATGTATGTTTGTGGATCTCCCTGGAGATCTCAGGTCCTGAACACAAAATGACATTGATTTGGTCTTTACACTACCCCTTGGGGGAAGAGAATAAGAAAAAGAAAATTGCCAACCATAGGAACATACCACATTTTGCATCTAGAGATGAGATATGATAGATATTGATTTTCATTCAGAATTTTAGACCCAACAAGATAAGAAAGATGTTTACTTCAAGTTTGCTAAATACAAATAGCCAAATCACTATGAATGTAACATTTATATAATTCCTGATTATCTCATCATTCTCCCTGCTGTATATAGCTTATTTTATTTATGTGTCATAATATAAATATAAATGGTAAAAAAGAAACATAATAAAAAATAATGGAGGAAAGAGTGTAATTGCTTTACAGGCCATGGGTTATAATATAAAACACTAAAACAACACCCTCACATCACTAACATCTTGGACTAAAAACTCAGAAACCAGGGACCTTGACTCATTGCAGCAAAATAATCTGTGACCTATTGAAGCTAAAAAACAAATACTAAAGCAAAGTTGGGGCAATTTACAATATCACCAAAATTCCTGAGCATAGAAGAGGAGATGGTGACTCAGAAAACAAAGACCAAGATGGGTGTGGTGGCTCATGCCTTTAATCCCAGCATTCGGGAATCAGAGACAGGCAGATTGCTGTGAGTTCAAGGTCAGCCTAGTGTACAAAGTGAGTCCAGGACAGCCAAGTCTAACACAGAGAGACCCTGTCTCGGAAAAAAAAAAAAAAAGAAACAAACAAACAAAAAAACAGAAAAGAAAAGAAAAAGAAAGGAAACAAAGACCTGAAGAGTAGGTTTGGGGCTGGGTGATAAGATATAGAGCACCTGGAAGTCCTAGCCCTCAGGGGGTCAAGCAACCCTCAGATCTTATGTAGCTGTTTATTGTATCTTGAAGGCAACTCCCTTGCCAAAGGCATTATCTTTGAAGAAGCAGCTAGTTTTATGCAGTAACTCCATTCCTACAAAGAGATGCTTATCCTGTGATCCTCCAGGTCAATTGCTATTCAAGTTGTGGAAAGAGGTTGGTCACAAGATAATTTTAAGTCTGAATTTGGTGTGCCGGCTCAACACATGGAGACATACACGGACACACTAACAAGGACTGGTCCCCAAAGGACTGGAAGGCACAGATAAACTGCTTCTACATTTTATTCAAATTCCAAAGAGACTTGGTCTTTCTACTGTAATGCCCTCTCTTGCCCCCAGCATTCCTCATCATGACTTCATGGGCTCTTCCAGTAACAGAATTAACCACCTGTGTCTGGTGTTCAGGATTCTTCATTGTGCAGAAGCCAAGGTAGCTCTCAGAACTGGGCTCACTGATAACAATCTCACTGATAACAGAAATAATTAAAAAGGGGCATGGGGGAAAGGGACGGCTTAGATGGTAAATGAGCCTGCTGCCAAGTCTAATGACCTGAGTCAGTTCTAAAGATAGATGCTTGAAGAAGAAAATCAATTCCTGAACTGCTTTCTACCCTAAAAATACATGCTGTGGTGTGTGTTTGTGTGTGTGTGCGTGTGTGTGTGCTCGCACGCCCGCACACACGCGCACACACGCGCGTGCCCATGTGTACACATATTCACATGCACACACATTTTTTGCTGACTTTTTTGCCTTAAAATTTTTTTTATTAAGTGTGTTTATTTTTTAATGTATTCACTTTACATCCTAGACTTTAGCCCCATTCCTCATCTCCTCCCAATCCCACTCTCCCACCCCTTTCCCCTTGTCATCAGAAAGAGGAAGCCCTCGTCTCCTACCATCTGACCAAAGCCTATCAAGTCTCATCAGAACTGCTTGCATCCTCTTTCTCTGTGGACTGGCCTGGCCATTCAGACAGGGGAAAATGATCAATGAGTGGGCAACAAGGTCCGTGTTAGAGCAAGGCCCTACTCCCCAAATTATGGGGCTCACATGGAGACTGTGCTGCCTGTTGACTACATCTGAGCAGGGAGTCTAGGTATTCCCCATGCATGGTCCTTGGTTGGCACATTAGTCTCTATATGTCCCCCTGAGCCCAGATTTGTTCTCCTTATGGAGCTCTTGTCCCCTTCAGGTCTTCCTGTCACCCAACTCTTCCCTAAGTCACCCTTGCTCCACCTCAAAGTTTGACTATGTGTCTCAGCCTCTTCTGGGTAGAATCTTTCAGAAGACCTCTGTGGTAGGCTCCCATGCTGTTCCCTCTCTTCAGGCACTTCTGGTCTCTACTCTAATTGCTCTTCTGAATGAGTATTAAGCATCTTCCCTAGAGCCATCCTTGCTATTTAGCTTCTTTAGGTCTGTGGATTGTAATGTGATTATTTTGTATTATATGGCTAATATCTGCTTATAAGTGAGTACATAATCGTGACTGTCTTTCTGGGTCTGTGTTACCTCACCCAGTTTGGGATGATCTTTTCTAGTTCCATCCATTTGCCTGCAAATTTCAAGGTTTCTTTGTTTTTAATAGCTAAGTAGTATTCCATTATGTAAATGTACCATACTTTCTTTATACACTCTTTGGTTAAAAGACATCTAGGTTGTTTCCAGATTCTGGCTATTATGAATAAAGCTGCTATGAACATAGTTGAGCAAATGTTCTTGTTGTATGATGGAGCATCTTTCAGACATATGCCCAGGAGTAGTATAGGTGGGTCTTGAGGTAGCACTGTTCCCAGTTTTCTAAGAAAGTGCCAGGTTGACTTCCAAAGTGCTTGTACAAGTTTGCACTCCCACCAGCAATGGAGGAGTGTTCCCCTTTCTCCACATCCTCGCCAGAATGTGCTGTCAGTTGAGTTTTTTATCTTAGCCATTCTGGTAGGTGTAAGATGGAATCTCAGAGTTATTTTGATTTGCAATTCCTTGATGACTAAGGACGTTGAGCATTTCTTTAGGTGTTTCTCAGCCATTTGATATTTCTCTGTTAAGAATTCTCTGTTTGGTTTTGTACCCCAAATACATGCTGTTGTACACATGTATGTGAAAATATGCACATGCACTCAAACACGTGTACATACATTTTTAAATGTTTGAAAAACAAACAAAAAAAGACTGTTGATAGGATATCATATTAATGGGGACTTATTTTTAAAAGATTTTTCAACTTTAATTGCTTTTATTTATTTATTTATTTATTTATTTATTTGTGTGTGTGTGTGTGTGTAGCTGAAGGTACAGTAGATTGTGAGCTTCATGCTATGAACCAAACTTGTATCCTATCTGGGTACAGCAAATGTTCTTGAAATGGCTACTGAGCCATCTCCCAATCTCATGTTTTCCATAAACATAAAAATAATTGTATACCTCAAAGCACAGACATTAAAGACCACTTATTCCATTAATTGTTCAGTCTGTCTATCATCTGACTATCTTTCCCAGAGTGGTACAATTCTCTGTTGTTAAAGGTCTGGGTGGGACATAGTCCCAATAAGGGTACTGACAGGAGGCAGAGGTGTTCTTTCTTTGGCAGCTGAGGCTTGGACATTTCATCGAGGTTGACAAGACAAAAGCTTCAGAGTCCAAAGGAGGCAGAAGCAACTGTACTACTGATCAGAACAGCAGGGTTGTATGTGCTGGCTTGTGTTCTCAGCTTTCCAGGACCTCATCTTTCCTGACAGTTTTTAGGGTGCAGTATAACAGCATTTTCTTGCCAACATGTCCTGTTGTAACAAGCATAATGAAAAATGGCTTCTGCTATTTGTAAATTGAAACCTTCTCAAAGAAGTGTTCACTGCCTAGATCTTGATACACAAAAAATAAATAGAGGATGGTAATGAATGGTGGTTTTTGCTGTTTGTTAATATAATTCACTTTCTACCAATTATAGAAGAGTAAGTAGAAGTAGCCGATACACAGAACATTGGTGGCCATGCACAAAGGAAGGGATAAAGAAGTGTAACATGCATACAAACACATTGGGATTGGGCATGATGCTTAATCATGACTGTCTACTTGACTGGATTTAAAGCTACCAATGAAACTGGTAAGCCACACCTCTCCAGGTGTCTGTTGGGTAATTTTCAGAGAGATGAGATCATGAATGCACAAATCTATTTAAGGGTTTAGTGTAATGGAAGTTTTGGTTTCTTTAAAAACTCAGTTATGTTATATAAACATGTTTTTGTTTTAATCCCAGGTGTGGGACATGGGGATGCTTTAGTTTGTCCACAGCTGTTAACTATGATTGTCTCATGCTCTGAGAGGGGTGTGGTCTTTGCCAGCTGCAGATAATTTAATTCTGAAGACTCTGAGGGGGTATAAATGACAGACCTCAAAGAGGGATGGCAGCGCTTGAAGGAAGAAGGAGGCTACTTTTCTCTCTGATGCTGCCCTGCTGCTGCTGCTGGTTCATCCTGCTGTTGTATTTGCTGTTTACTGGTTTTCTGGACTATTGGATATCATGACTGTGATGATTGGACTTGCCCCATGGAACTAAATCTAAAGAGGTCTATATCCCCTTTTCCCTCTAGCCTTCTTTCTCTCTTACCAAGTGTTGGTGCTTGGAAGGGAGGTAGAAGTATAAGAACCCAAATAAAGTAGATAAAAGTATGCCAACAATTTACTCCATAGATAAACCCTTTGGAGATGGTGAAATTGTGGAAGATGTAGAAGAGATAAGTCACTGAGTAGGTATGTGAGAAGGAAATATCTTACTCTGGCTGTTTTTTTTATGCCATTGAAACTTTTTGGCTGCTACAAGTTCAACACTTAGTCTCTGTGGGAAGGATTGTAAGCTTTGTCACAGGGGAAAGCAGTCTTGGTGGGCTTTGCCCTTGGACACACCACGGATACTCTCTGAGATTAACCTTGAGATAGACTGGGTGGTGCCATCCTGGGCCTGGAATTCAGGAAGCAGACCAGGGGACTCCTCAATGGGAAGGGGAAACCTCCCCTTGCACATGAGAGACAGGCAGCGAGGACAACAGGAGGCAGAAGGGGTGGAATGAATTCGAGTGTACATGGATTGGGAAAAGGATCAGTGAATAGGCCAGACCAGCGTGCAGGCCAGAGATACCTAGGGACCTGTCCCATGGAACAGATACCGGAAGGTTCACTCTTGTTTCCCTTTAACCCTTTTTCTCTATTGTGTAAGATAGTTGAGTTAATATAATAAAATATAATTGTTAAGAAACAGAGCCAACAAGTGGCACCCAACATGGGGCCTGATGGGTTCCATAATTTCTAATAGTATGAGGGAAGATTCAAAATTCGAAGGTACAGAAATGCTGTTTCAGAGTATCAGCAAAGTTGCAACTTCCATTGCAAAACTTTTTCCTGCCTTATACTTAGAGGGAACTATCTGTTTTTTCATTGTTCTTTTATTGTATTTCATTCTTAGAAGAAAGGCTAATAAGATAGAAAAGCCAGAAGAGTAGGTAAATTCCTTTTGCAAAAGATTGCAGATTTGACTGGACAGATAAAAAGAGTGAGGAAAGAAAATGAAGGGATGGGAAAGCAAATAGCATTTTTAGTAAATGGGAGTGATAAAGGACAGAAAATAGAGACACTGGAAAGCCAGAAAAACAAAACAAAACAAAAACAAACAAACAAACAAAAGAACAGAAGAGTCAATAAGCTCAATCCTTTTGGAAAGAATTAGTGACTTGACTGAACAAATGGGCAAAATGCAGAAAAAACTGGAAGGGCTGGAAAAGCAAAAGGCACCTTTGGTTAAAAAGGATGGGGAAGGTCAGGAACCAGAGGAAAAGGAAGACAGACAGACCAAAAAGCCTTTGGAGGAAAATGTCCCAGTGGAGGACACCTCCAGAGCCGCGCAGATACCTTCAGATCACTGTAAGACGTGTGCCCACAAAAAATGGTGCTGAGAGTTATAACGAAATAGCCTGGCATCCTGTAGACATGATGAATTTAAAACAATTTAAGGAATCCATCATCAAATATGGTATGCACTCTGCCTTCATTAAACAAATGTTAAACAGCTGGGTCATGCAGAATAGACTTATTCCCCAAGATTGGAAAAACTTAGTTTCAGCAGTATTAGAAGCAGCATAATAGTTACAGTGGTTATCATGGTGGCAAACTGAGGCTGTAAGAAAGGAGACCAAATATTAATAGAGATCAATTGCTTGGTGAAGGACAATATACTAACTTAAGAGAACAAATTCAATCTGAAGATAGAGTGATTGAACAATGTCGTATGACAGCTTTGAGAGCTTGGGAGCTGGTAGAGGAACCTGGGAAAACAACTATTCCATTTACTAAAGTATTCCACAGACCTCTGGAACACTTCACAGAATTTTTACAGAGATTAGGATCTGCTATGGATAGGGTTTTGCCAGATTCTGACACCAAACAGGCATTAAAACTTATCATGGCTTATGAGAATGCAAATACTGAATGTAAGAGGGTACTTAGACCATTAAAGGAAAGAGGAGCTCCATTAGATGACTTGGTAAAGGAGACAGTTAATATTAACTCTTAGGAATATCAAAATAATATTGTGGGACAAGCTTTAGCCAGAGAGCCCAGATATCATAATACTCGGTGCTTTAATTGTGGTAAAATTGGTCATGTGCAAAGAAACTGTAGAGATAGAAAGTGCAATAACCCAGAAGAAAACATAACTCATAGGAGAGAACAGAGAGGTTCTGGCCATGATGGTAATGAGATGTTAAGACTTCCAGGGTACTGTAGTCGCTGTGGGAAAGGGAAACATTGTTCTTGGGATTGTCAGTCTAAGAGAGATGTGCAAGGCAATATCTTGCAGATGGGAAATGGCAGAAGGGGGTCATCGGCTCGGGCCCTCGTAAACAATGCTAGCCAAATTCATTTGGCCAGTCCAGAAGTGGAAAACCTGCAGGAAAACAGGAACTGAGTATTAGTGTTCTAATGCATGCTAGTGAAGGCAGTGCAGCCTTGGATCTGGCTTCAAATATGTCTCTTACCCTATCTGCACAGGTTGAATGTTACAAATTAAATACTGTTGTTTTTGATCCTTTGCCTTCCAGCACAGTAGAAATGGTTCTGGGAAGAAGTGGGCTGACTTCTCATGGTTTTATTGTGCATCTGGTATTATAGATGGAGATTCTAAGGAGGAAATAAAAGTAATGGCATGTGTAAAGAAGGAGATGAAAATCAATGCCAGGGATAGAATTGCTCAACTCCTACTGTTTCCTTACATTAAGGGCAAAGCTGCTCCAGTGGAAAGGACTGGTACATTCAGAAGCACAGGGACACGTGTGTTCTGGCAAATAGTAGTTAATGATCAGAGACCTAAATTAATTATACAAATGAATAGTGTTAAAATAGAAGGCTTGGTGGTCATAGGAGCTGATGTTTCAGTCATGTGTCAGAAGTCTTGGAACCCAAATTGGCCACTTCAGAAGGTTTATACAGAAATTGTAGGAATTGGTAAGTTATCTCAAATAAAACAAAGTGTGCGGTTGCTTGAGTGTGTGGGACCAGAAGGGCAGACAGGGAAGGCTGAAACCCCATATGGCTGACATTTCCATAAATCTATGGGGAAGAGATCTCTTATAAGAGGGGTACTCAGATTAATATTCCTGCAATTACAGAGATAAACAGTGTTGAAACTAGGGCTGAATTGGTACGTGCTTCTGAGGAAGAGATTAATGTAAGTGATCAGGGGCAACCACAAGCTATGCCTACTGTTCAACCTCAGAACTCTTCAGGTTTAGAGTGTCAAAATTTATAAGAGGGGCCACTGCTGAGATACCAACAGCCCTGCCCCTAAAATGGATTTCAAACAGACCTGTATGGCAGGAACAGTGGCCTTTAACAAAAGAAAAGTTGCAGGCACTTCACTGTTTAGTGAAAGAGTGGCTGGAGGCTCAACACATAGAAGAATCTTCCAGTTGCTGGAATTCCCCTGTGTTTGTGGTAAGAAAGAAATCAGGTGGATGGAGAATTATAACAGATTTGAGGGCCATAAACAAGGTTATTCAACCCATGGGTTTGCTTCAACCTGGGATCCCTTTGCCTTCCTTGTTACCTAGGTATTGGCATATAATTACAATTGACTTAAAAAATTGATTTTTTTCACCATACCTCTGCATGAGAAGGACAGGTAAAGGTTTGCTTTCTCAGTACCTACTCTGAACAGTAATTATCTAATGAAGAGATATCATTGGAAGGCACTTCCACAGAGAATGTTGAATAGCCCAACTTTATGCCAATATTTTGTGCAACAACCTTTAGAAATAATTCGTAGGCAGGTTCCTCAATCTATCATTTATCATTACATGGATGATATTCCCCTAGCTGATTCTGATCCTAATGTTTTAGGAAAAAATGTTTCAGGAAACACAAAGAATTCTGCCATGCTAGGGATTACAGATTGCGGTAGAAAAAAATACAAAGAGGAGATTCAATTACCTATTTAGGCTATAAAATAACTGAACAAAAAATTTGATCACAAGGGGTACAAATCCATAGAGAGCAATTGCAAACTCTTAATGACTTTTAAAAATTATTGGGAGATATTAACTGATTAAGGCCTACAATTGGGTTAGCTACTTATGAGTTAACTAACTTGTTTCAAACATTACAAGGGGATTCAGACTTAAACAGTCAAGGGTGTCTAACCACTGAAGGAGTTAATTCTGGTAGAGCAAAAACTTCAAAAGGCATATGTGGATAGAATTGATCCTGAACTTGGTTGCATTCTGGTTATTTTGCCTTCAAAACTTTCTCCTACTGAGCTTCTTATGCAAAGGGAGGACAGAATCATGGAATGGATATTTCTGGCAGATAATCAAAGCAAAAAATTGAAAACATACATAAAGAAATTTTCTGAATTAGTTATAAAGGAAAGAATAAGGTGTGCCAACTGTCAGGAATGGACCTGGTGGAAATTGTAGTGCCTCTTACTGATTCTGAGATTATGTAATCATGGGTAATTAATGAAGATTGGCAAAGAGCTTGTAGTAACTATTTGGGAGACATTAACAATAGATACCCACAAAGCAAATGTATGCAGTTTATAAAAAGAACTAATTGGATCTTTCCAAGTATTGTAAAGAGATCACCAATCTCAGGAGCACCCACCTTCTTCACTGATGCAAATAACTTAGGTATGGCTGGTTATAAGTCTGATAAAATGACTAAGGTGATGAAAAGCCCAATTCCATTAGTTCAAAAATTAGAATTGTATGTGATCCTTATGGTATTGTTAGATTTTCCTAAATCTCTTAATATAATTACTGACTCTCAATATGCTGAAAGATTTGTTTTGCATATAGAAACTGATGAATTTATTCCTGATAACTCAGAATTGACTGCATTATTCACAGAACTGCAACAGGTCATCAGAAGCAGAAATGATTCCTTGTATATTACTCATATTCGATCCCATACAGGCTTATCATATCCATTGGCCCAAGGAAATGAAGAGATTGACAAATTATTGATAATGTATTTGAAGCCTCAAAATTTCATGAAAAACATCATGTCAATGGTGAGATGTTGAAGAAAAGATTTTCTATCACTTGGCAATAAGACAGAGAAATAATTAATAAGTGTCCTACATGTTCCTTATATAGTCAAATCCCATTACCAGCTGGAATTAATCCTAGAGGTAACAAAAGGGATGAAATTTGGCAGATGGATGTGTTTCATTTTGCAGAATTTGGATAAATGAGGTATTGATACATATTCAGGTTTTCAATGGGCAACTGCCTTAAGTTCTGAAAGGGCTGACTGTGTGATTACTCATTTACTGGAAATAAAGGCATTTATGGGAACACCTGCACAAATTAAGACTGACAATTCTCCTGCATATGTGTCCCTTAAGATGAAAAATTATGTATTATAATATAAAACATGTTCCTGGTATAACTCACAACCCCACAGGACAAGCAGTTGTGGAAAGAGCTAATCGTACCTTAAAAGAAATCCTTATTAAACAAAAGGGAAGGGTAAAGACTCCCAGAGACCGATTAAATAATGCTTTGTTGATTCTAAATTTTCTTAATGTTAATGATGAAGGGACATCAGCTGCAAAGAGACATTGGGTGATATAAAAAACTGAGGAGCTGGAACAATCAATATTCTACAAAGATTTGTCGAGTATGAAATGGAAACCTGCAATAGTTTTGAGATGGGGTCGTGGGTATGATGGCTACCAACAAAACTTATAAAGATTAGATCTGACGGCAAGTGACTCTTAAGAGCTACCCTGGTTATTACAACTTGACATTGTTTCATACTGCTTGGAGAACTAATACCTTCTTCTGGACTGTTGGTGTACATGCAGGCAGAGCCCTGTATTATTTGCAAATGAGAGGACAATGCTGAAGAAGAATCAGGGAGCCTGGGTGATTTAACCTCAAAAGAATGCCTCTGGCATTCCAAGTAAGGTGCCTCAACTGTTGTTTCCTGGAAAAATGATATATGTAATAACATACCTATGCTAATGATTTCAAAAGTTTGCTTACTCTCAGAGAAAAAAACAGGACAATGATGAGGATCGAACTTCTGACTCTGGCACTACTGTTTCCTCCAGAAATTGCATGCATATTAACAATAAAACTGCTAGTCAAAAGGATCGATCCCAAAAAGACTGGACAAAAACAGATACAGCTAGCTTTTCCAGAACTTGGCCAATATATTATTTTTCTAGAGTACTCAAAAAACTTTTTTCAAGCCGGGCGTGGTGGCGCATGCCTTTAATCCCAGCACTCGGGAGGCAGAGGCAGGTGGATCGATGTGAGTTCGAGGCCAGCCTGGTCTACAAAGCAAGTCCAGGACAGCCAAGGTTAACACAGAGAGACCCTGTCTCGAAAAAAACAAAAAACAAAAACAAAAAACAAAAAACATTTTTCTCCTAAACAGCATAAAGTAATTTTGAGAACATGGCACCCTTATTCCCAGTAGGTGGGGTGGATGTTTTTGGTGGGTTACCAATGCTCATTTTTGCTTCAGGGGGTTAGTTACAATTAATAAAAGTTTCATTTGGGGATTTCTTTCTTCTATCTTTCTTTCTCTCTTATCCTTCTATCACATCTAATATTAAGGAAAAGGGGGGAAGGAAGGGAGGATATAGCTTGAAGGAATGGAGATTATAAGTTTATAGAATAAAAGGTAGATTATTGAATCTACTAGCTTAAAAAATCATACATTGGTATTGTAGATTGATGAAAATTTAAGACTTTTGATTGATGGAAATTTAAGACTATTTTATTAACTTTTTCTTCACATTGATAAAAACTTAAATTGTATATCGCTATTCATTTTTGCCTTATGTGTTGTATATGTTGACAAAATATTATATATTGTATGTTAGAAACTTAAGATCATTTTGTTCAATGTTTATTTAATGTATTATTCATTTGCCACTACTTTGAAATGGTAATGTCTTATGAAAACTACTAATAATATGTTCATGAAGACTGGAGACAAAAGTTGCCTATAAATCTTACTAAATACTAACTTACTTTGTCATAGAGCAGGTTTGTTTAATTTCTTGTATATGTCTTCAAAGGAATAGATTGATAACTGTAAGAATAGATAGAGAGTTGGTCCTCAGACTCTTCAGAGATCCACAGAATATGGCATTTAATAATGAGGGCTTTCCTGACAGAGAGATATCCACTCCTGGCTGCATCTCCATATACATCATTGAAGATGAGTGCATCAAGAGATAAGGGTGACAGAATGGTCACTGGACTGAGGAACTGCTCTTATCGCTACTGCTGATGACAGGCTGACTGTCCACTATGATCAACAGTGATGCTGGAAAGTTGACTATCCAGCTTTGAAGATATTAGGTGGACCCGACTGTCAGAATTCCTGTTTCAAAAAGCAGTTTGTTGGATGTTTTGGGCCAATAAGGCTAAAGACTGATTGCCCCAAAGATGGAGAGAATCCGGTGACTGTCCAAGCGGTCTGCTCTCTCTCTGTCCTATTCACACTTGGAAGTTGCCCACCAGCATTTCCTTTATTAGATAGAATTTCCTTCTCAGGTCTCTGATGGGATTGAAGACAAGATAGCCACAGTGTTACTAGAAGAAGCTATAGTTTAAGAATTAAAAACACATTTACAGATTGATAATTGCAATTTCTCATGAAGGGAAAGGACTCTTCTTTGGTAGGATAGTGGAATACTTTCTCCCAGGTTAACAAACACAAAAGGACTTGGTTATGTATTTGATACCTAATGATTCTGTATATATGTATATTTGTATATGTAGTTCTTAATTTTTTTTTTACATTTTTAAAATTAATTTATTCATATTACATCTCAATTGTTAGCCCTTCCCCCTGTTTCCTCCCATTCTTCCCTCCCTCCCACTTCCCCCCTTCTCCCCTCCCTTATGTCTGTGATTGAGGGAGACCTCCTCCCTCTATATATGCTCTTAGAATATCAAGTCTCTTCTTGGTAACTTGCTATCCTTCCTCTGAGTGCCGCCAGGCCTCCCCATCCAGGGGATGTGGTCAGAAAAGGGAGATGTATGGGAAGGAGTGTAAGTTTTGTCACAAGTGAAAGCAGTCTTGGTGGGCTTTGCCCTTGGACACACCAAGGATACTCCCTGAGATTAACCTTGAGATAGACTGGGTGGTGCCATCCTGGGCCTGGAATTCATGAAGCAGACCGGGAGACTCCACCCGGATTACAAGGTTGACAGAAGGCAGCAGGTGCAAACTGAGCTCGAGTGCATACAGATTGGGAAAAGGATCAGAGAACAGGCTGGACCAGCACGCAGGCCAGACACATCGAGAGACCTGTCCCATGGAACGGATACCGGAAAGTTCACTCTTGTTTCCCTTTAACATTTTTTCTCTCTTGTGTAAGATGGTTGAGTTGTATAATAAAGGTTAATTGTTAAGAAACAGAGCCAACAAGTCTCCACCATACCTTTTCCACAACAATGAACTACAGCTGAAATACAGCTGAGAAAATTCCTCTTCACTTTTTTATTTTTGGTCAGTCATTTCACCACAGTGTCAAAAGGGCAGCCAAAACAATATTGTATAATGCAGCCATAAAAATAATTAAGTTCTGTGATTTACAGCTACATGGATGGAACTGGAAGACAGTATGTGACAAAAAGCTTGAAAGACAACATATGCTTTCATTCATTAGTGTAAGTGTTAATTGTCAATCATGTAGAACAATGAAGTAGTAAAATGATTATTAAGACCTAAGAAGAGTGTTGGAGGGGAGGAAGAACAGAAGGAGGTTGGATAATGGGTACCAAAATAGAGATAGGTAGAAGAAATACATCCTGCTGTCTGCATCACAATAGGGTGACTCAATTTATAATAATTTATTATACATTTTATACAGACCTAGAGGATGCAGTATTCAATCACACCAAACAAAAGCAAAGATAAATGTTTAAGGAAATAAAATGCTAATTATCCTGCCTTGATTATCACACATTATATATTGGTTTGGATCCTCATACTGCACCTCATAAATATATACAGTTATTATGCACCAATTAAAGGAGAAGAAAAGAAAAAAATCAGTAAAAGTGGAAGATAAATGATCATTTCTGCTGAGCCAGGTACCTAATACAAAAATGTCTTTTTCCCCCTCTCACCCCTAAGAAAGGTACAGTCTATTTGCAAAAGATAGGTTGTAATTGCCAAGCACAAAGTCTTGCTTTTTGTTTTGTGTTTTAAAGGGCAAGATACAGATTTTCAGCTATGACTCTGTACTGCTGAAATTCTCTCTCCTAGACTTTCTTGCTTCTTAACTATTTATCCCCTCTTTTTTTTCCCACTTAGCCTCTTCCTAGCCTGTTTATTAGGGGGTCTTATTGTTGTCATATCATTTATTGGTGGTTTATTTTCAAATGTTTTGATCTAACCTGAAGAAATTTGCATTGCAGTTCACTCTTTTGGCAAGCAGATTTTAAGAGGAATTAGTAGTCTGTGGTAGACAGAAAGACTTTAGTCAGTTTCCATAAATGTATGCCCAATAGGAAATAAGCTGCAATAACATTTCCTTATCGCTCATGGCCCAGAAGGCCAGGTCTTTGTGATAATTTTAAACACTCCTACCCTGGTCTATGAATCCTTCCATTGAAAGCGATCCAGGAACCTGATTGTTCTCTCTTCCCTAAAGCAAAACAACCCATCTGCAAAATGCTCACATGCTGGTAGTGCAGTAATTCCACCATAGCCTTCTGCTCCAGAGTTTACCCTAATTAGTCTAGATCTACTCTTAAGACACAGTCCTCTTACTAGAAATTGGTTAAGAAGTGTGACTTAACATGATTCAGTCTAGCAAGATGGGAGAAATACCCAAAGGTTTGAAAGACGAGCTTCATCACTGACAAAAGGAGATGGTGAAGAGTTGCTCCTTCCTCTCTTTGGACTATGCGTTGTTTGTGTCCACACAGCTTGAAATGCTTGAAATGACAGTAGCTATCCTGGTGATTGCACCAAGAAAAAATTGGCAAAGCCAGCACTGAGGGATGGCCAAGAATGAGAAGAAAGGTTAGGTTCTTGAATCATGAAATAATCAGCTTTAAAGTCACCTTAGGTCAGGATGCCTTCAAGTAGATATTTGATTTTGTGTGTGTGTGTGTGTGAAAAAGGTTTAAATATTTAAAATATTTACTCATGTCTGTGTGTGAGTATGCATAAGAGAATATAAGTGTGCTCAGAAACCAGAAGAGGGTACTGAGCCCCGGATTTGTAATAACGGGTATTTTGTGAAATGTCTGATGTGGGTGCTGGAAAGCAAACCCAGGTCCTCTAGAAGGCTGGTAACACTCTCTGGCAGAGTCATCTTTCCAACATAATGTGTTTTGAATTTTCAGATTAGGAACATGTCTTACTTATTTTTCTCATTCCTCTTGCTGTGAAAAATTCTGTGACAAAAGTGACTTAAGGAAGGAAGGGGTTATTTTGTCTCATGGTCCATTATGGCAGGGAAGACATAGCTATAGGAGACTGAGGCAGTTGGTGACATGCATCCACAATGAGGAAGAAACAAGAGTTAAGTGCTGGACCTCACCTTGCTTTTATTCTTTCTTTCTGCACACAACCCCAGTTAGAATGGTACTGTTCACATTTAGAATGAGTCTTCCTACTTTAATTAATACAATCTGGAATCTCCCTCAGAGATAAATCCACCTGACAATCAATGCTAACTGTCACAGTCAGTGCTAACTGTCAGTGTTTCCTGTTTTGTGCATCCTAACCTGTGTCCTGGGACACATTTGCATGGGCTTTTCCATTACCCCAGTAATGGTGCTGCCAGGCTCAATTTTCTGATTTGTAAAATTCACCTGTGTATACAATATATCTTTTTGGTGATTCTCTGTGATAGATCATCTAGCGAATATACAAGAATCATATATCAAGAACATGTAAAACACCCATCATCAACTTTCTAACTGGAGATGTGGGGGAAATTAAGTGCTAGAAATAAAAGCAAGAAGCAGGTAACAATATTCATGATGATCAAACTACTCCAAATGAAGGGCTTCATGAATAGTATTTATAAGATTTTCCCAAAACCACACAATTTAAACACATGCCAGTCTCATGGGACTGTGTCATGACTCAGGAGTTAAAGGACTTTCTGCACAAGCATAAGGACCCCAGTTCAGACTCTCAGAACCCGTGTGACATTGGACTTAGTAGCTCTCCTACAGTAAAATGGAAGGTGGAGACAAGAGAATCTTTGGAAGCTCATGTGCCAGAGAGCCTGCTGTAAGCATTATCAAACAAGAAGGGACTGTCTCAAGCAAAGTAGAAGGTTAGAATCAACACCTGAGATTGTCTTCTGACCTCTAAATGTCTGATGTGACATGCCCTCACTCATATTCACACACATACAGCCACATTGAATATGTCAGTTGTCAGAATGTGCATCAACTATTTCAAACAAAAATCCCTTCTATAAGCCCAGCCCTTAGTCTGAACTCATATTAAACTTGCAAGACCATAACAAAGAATTAGTAGTGTCCAAGGGCAAACAAATGGACAAAGAAGAGAAATTTTGTAAGACTTTCCAAGATAGCCATCATTCTGTGCTAGTACCACAAAACACCAGTGGGATTTAAACTCCATTGGGAAAAATCTCCTTCAACTGTTTAATTGGTTCACATGAGCACTTTCTGTTCACTATATCTGAGGAGGAAGGCTTGACCTATATATACAACTTCACCTCTTGGACAGAAAATGCAGCACTTCATAGAGTGAGCAATTCAGGTGTGTTGCCTTTCCTGAGAAGTTTAGCAACACTCATGGACCCTTGTTATCTTCAGTTCTTCTCTTGCCAGCCGCTCTTCAACCCACTTAAGTAAATCTTCTGTTGCCATTGCTTCCTGCAAAGTAGCTCTTGTTAAGGTCAACAATGACCTCCATCTTGCTGGATAGATGCTCATTTTACAGTTCCTCTCAACAGCAAGAGCATTCATTGTCTAATTATCTTCTTAAATGATCTTGGTGCCCTGTCTAGTTCATCGCACATAAGTTCTCAAAAATATTTGTGACTGACTGAGTGAGTAAATATATAGTCTATATCACATGGTGTTTTCAGGATAGGATCAGGTACAAATTTAGAGGCCAGAATTCTTACTATTAAGATGTAATTTGGTAGAATTGTGCACAGTAAAACTAAGTTCTATACTATTTTTTGCATTTTTTAAAACAACAACAACAACAGTGTTTTTGCTTTAAACACCAGTGAGGACATTAAGCCTACCTACGAAATACCTCTTTTGAAACAGTCTTTTCAACACATTTGTTTTGCCCAACATCAAGTGCACAGTACAACATCTTCATTAAAATTTCCCATAGACCTAAGCTTTTCTCTTTTCTTTTCTTTTTTAATTTTCCTTCATTACTCCCATTATGTTAAAAAGAGTGGTTGAGACCTGAATGTTTGACAAGGGATGTGAAGAAAATAAAATCTGTTTTCAAAGCTTGTTTATCTATTACATTAATTGTCAGATAGTTATTGCATCATACTAAGGAGCCAAAAGTAACAAGTATCCTTTATAGAAGTAACTCCAACAACCGAGAGCTGGACAAAGAGAGGATATCTAGGATGACCTATTGCTCAAACTAAGGGACACAACAAATTCCATGTAGTTTCCATATTCACCACTTATGCAGCAATTCTTTTATCTGTTTCTCTGGGGTCTCCATGTCCTATGGTAAATTTTGTAAGATCCCAGTTACAAACAAAGGCAGTAGACCACACAGATTCTTGTCATCACCAATTTTTATAACAAAGATAAATATTAGTTTATTTAGAACATTCTATTATTGGTTATCTGCTTTATCTTTCACTAAATGAGTGATTCATTCTAGTATCCAGCACCCATTTACCCAAAATATCCCAAGAAAGGGCTTCTAAATATCATAACTTGTAAAGAGAATGTATTAGTTTCTTATGGCTGTGTCTAAATTTCTAACAAAATGCAGCATAACTGAGGAAAATCCAGGCTTACAGCTCAAGGGTATCATGGTCCTGAAAGATGAATGGGGTGGTCACATGGCATGAACTGTTAGGAAGAAGAGAAAGGAAACAGGAAGTTCACAGGGCTAAAAGATTTTGAAACTTACTTTCATTTACCCACTTCCTCCAGTGAGGATCTATTGCCTAAATGTTCCACAATCTTCCCAAATAACTCCACCAGCTGGGGACCAGGGTTGAAACATATGAGCTTATGATATTTCATAGTTATGGTTTCTACTGCTTTAATAAAACACTATGACCAAAATCACCTTAGGGAGGAGAGGGTTTATTTCATATTACATTTGTAAGATCAAGGAAGATAGGACAGAAACTCAAGGTAGGATCCTGGATGCAAAGGCCATGGAAGAATTTTGTTTACTAGATAGCCCCTTGAGGCTTGCTCAGCCTGTTTTCTTAGGACTCCCTGCCTAGGAATGAAATTACCCACAGTGATCTGGGAACTTCCACAGGCCGGTCTGGTGGGGAGTGCTTTCAATTCAGCTTTCCTCCTCTCAAATAGCCCTAACTTGTGTCAAATTGACATAAAACTAGCCAGCACTGGGGACATTTCACATCAAACCGCAACAGAAGTCTTGAATTTAGAGGTCTTCAAAAATGGATCCACTCATTAACTGGGAAAGAGGTAATGTGGTTGGAAGCTAGAAGGACTGTGACCAGGTTAAAATGAAATATGCTGAATGGACCTGAGACTAGGGACAGGCCAGCTGTGAGTGGGTGTTTAGAGTTCAGACTGATAAAACCGAAAGGCAGACTTACATGGCTGCCTGCCAATGACTTTTTACATCTAGATGTGTTTTCTTGAACCCTGGGATATTGGCAAGATGCTTTTCTATGCTCAGAGTAGCCCTTTCCATTCACCATTCACCTTGGAAGGTAAATACTGTGATAGCCACATGGTAGCTAAACACAGACAAAGTAGCATACTTCAAAATCAGGCATCACATCCATGAATAAACTATTTTCGGTGCTGATGTTTATGGTGGCATTTCTAAGCAAGTGTCATAATTTTTTTTTTAAAACAGAGGCCTTAGGGGAAAGTCAAACCTACACATTGAATACAGTTATACCGGTCTTTGCTTTGACATTCCCAAAGAATGGAGAAAATCCAGGAGTCCCACAATAAAATGGACCAGGAATTTAGGAGAAAACAGAGAATGCTGCAGTGAGGACCTGAAAGATGGACCTGATTACTTGGTAAGAAGAGGGAAGGTGGAATGGGCAGGAAGGTTAAAATCATCCCATTTTGAGGAATGAAGCAAACTTCAGTATAGAAAGAAGCATCCAAATGCTCCACTCTTTGATGACCACACAATTAAGATTCCACAGCAATTGTGTTAAAGTCAACTCCAGGAGCCATTTGCACTGTTACTTAAGTGGAACTGGTAATGAAGTTGACCCAGTGCAATGCTAACAATTGTTCTGTTGCTGTATACTGAGTTTCAGCCTCTTTCTATAATTGAGAATAAAATCTCTTGGGCACTCTTTGTTCATATCATGTGTACTACACTTCCAGTTTTAGCTCTCTGAGCTTCTAGTTACTTCCAACACTAAAGGACACTTAAGGCTGGGCACAGAGCTGTTTAATTTGTCTTACAAAGATGCAACCTTGGTCAAAGCCTATGTTAGCTTTTTGGTGCCAGTCCTATGTAGATGTGTTTATTTATTTGTTATTATTAGCTTTTATGAAAGGTAGGTAATGTCAACATGTGGGGCATGAAAATGCACAGGGATCCTTGAATTCTTCAACCACTTGCAACTGTTTTTTGTTCAAATAGCCACAGATAATTGTAGGCTGTCCTTAATAATGTTTTAAGGTATCACATGCCTCTTTTCAAACCATACCACACCCAAGTATTTTACAGCTGTTGATTTGGTCCTTGTACTTATGCAGATTGATGTCAAACCTTATTCTTTTGGTTGTTCTTGTATGACTTTCAGATACTTTTCTGAGCCCAGGAGACACTTAAAAGGTTAGCATTGTATTGTCCGTGTGATGAAAGCTTTTTACAGAAGGTGGGCAGGATAAAGTAAAATAACAAGGTCCTGGGCCATTCTCCCAAGAAAAATAGTGGGACAGTGAAGGTATTCTTTGAAAGGGTACTCTACAAGTGAACTGTTGTCCATTCCAGATGAACTGATCTCAGACTTTAGTAACTAAGGAATTACTAATAAAACATTTTAGTAAGGCCCAGTAAAGTGTGGGAAGATCTCTTACTTGTTCCAATTGCTTTCTCCAAAGAGCAATGCTGAGTGGTGGTGGGGAGCGAAGACACTAAGTACACTATAGTCTAGTATCATTCTCTATTAGCTCTTTTGCCTTCTCATTCAAGCATGCTATGCATCTCCACTGAGGGGCTTTTAGGGAGTTTTTCATGACTTGTTCAAAAGTTTCCATTCAAGCAGTTCAGATGCTAAGTATTCTCCAGTGAAATGATTTCCCATACTGGGCCACTATGAAGGCACCTGTCTGCATATTAAATCATAGCTTTCTTCTTCCTCCGTATTAGAAGCTGGGCCTGAAGGATAGCTTCTTTCACTTCTACCTTGCTTTTTCCTTCTCTTCTTAGTGTTTGTCTTTTCCTTGAATTCCAAGTTTTTCAGACCCAGAAGGGCTATTTGGCATGGACATAATTTGTATTCTTTACCTTATCCACCAGCTCTGGACATAAAAAGACAATCTGATGCTTCCACCTAACTCTTCCATTTTTTCCCCCTGCCAATTCAGAGGCTAGAGTAGAAGATGATATACACATATTTTTTTTTCTTATTGTAATTTCTCTCTTTTGTGGGCATTTTCTTTCTGGGCAAAGAGCTCAGCCTCTGTTGTGTGTCAAATAGCCTAGAGCAAGGGTCCTGGAACTGATTCCTGTTTACAGTCTTGTCTTAGGGGTTGAAAGCTATTTTCTAGTCTATTAACTATTTTGAAGGCCATCCCATATACTCATGTGGTAGACTCCATTCATTAAGGACGCATAACATTTCTATCCATACAGAGGAAGGCAGCCTCCTTGGTGTGATAGGAAAATGGAAACTAAAGATAAATCCAGATGAACAGGTGAATGAAGCCTGTATGCAGAGTCTGGATGCCCTTCTATTCCACGCATCACCTAAGAAACAGAGCACATACGGGGCTATGAAAGACCCCATGCCATGAGGCTTACATGTTCACTAGTCCAAAGACTTTCCCCCCTTTTTTACTCAAATACTAACTAGGCCAGACACTGCTTAGCTTAGGGTAGTAAAGCCACAGAAAAATTTGACATCCTACTAAAACACTTCAAGTAGAGAATTGCATATTAGAATCTGAAGGCCAGAAAAGACCTAGGCTAAACTTTTGTTAATTCATTGTATTTTTTTTACATGTATATACACATATGTAAGTGCAGGTACCTATACAGGCCCCAAAGAGAGTATATTGAATTCCCTTCAGCTAGTTATGGGTGGTTGTGAGCCTCCTCCTTTGTCACGTGGGTGCTAGAAACTGTACTCAGGTCCTCTGAGATATCAGTACCTACTTTTAACCACTGAGTCATATCTCTTGGCTATTTTTTTCTTCTTCTTAATATATTGTCTGATTTATTTCCATGCTTAACTTGAAAGATATGTCACTTTTCTCTATCTCCTCCTGGTGGCTACTTGAATTTTTACCTAACCTGTATACTTCTTTTGTTAAGCTCTAACAAAAAAATTTTTTTAACTTTTTTTTACGTCATTTCTAAATTACTTTATTAATAAGTCTAGGACTTTAAAAGGGAACCTCAGTTTCCCAAGTAACAGTAGGATTCTACCCAAGGACTTTCCACCTTCCTACACAATAGCTTTAGAAGAATGTCTCATCATCAACAGTGGGAACAATAAAACTGTTCCTTTCAAACGCATCTTTTGTTCTGCCCAAACAAAAGGTTGCATTAACTTATCTTGGGAAGACAACAACAAATATCTATTTAACTAATAGAACAAATGATTCAACCAAACCTACCTTAGTGAATCAATTGATTTGGTTCAAAGTGCCACTGAATGACAGAGTCTCTCGTACAGCATGTGGATGTTAATGTTTCCTATATTATCAGAAAGGGAAAAGGACTCATTTCTCTCTCATAGGTCCAATGTTGTGTCTTATATGAATATACACAGTTGCTCTGGCAATGGCCATGTTATGGCTATAAAAAATGGTTCATATTTGTGTACTATTGTTAAAAAGCCAACACATTGTTACTTTACTTGGTTGTAGACCCAGATGCATTGTTTGCTGGACTTGACTTTCAGAGACTAAGGACATAGTATTCCTGCATCCAAATTACTGTTGGCTGAGCAGTCCTTAAGCCTAGTTACACTCCAGATCAGCTTGACATCTGTGCTATGTTACCATTGTTTCTTTGTTAGCTGACAGAACCATAGGAAAAGAACAAAAAAAACGGTATTATAGAAAGGCTGAAAACTGATAGAATGAGCCACAAAGAACCAACCTGTGTCTGACATCCTTAAAGGAAATCTAGTTATTCAGTAATTCATTTCCTATGGGAATAATTTGCTTCTAGCTTTTTCTTTCATCCTACGAAGAATTTGGAGGGGACAGGTGCCTTTTGATTTAATACTAGGAACACAGTTCAGAGTGATGGAGAGAGGTGAGAAAGAGGATGAAGTTAGTGAAGGGGGAGAGAAAAAGGGGGGAGAAAAAAAATACAGGAATAAAAGCTTATCTACCTCTGAGAAGAGCAGTGGGAGAAATTAGTAAGGGTGAATAATTCAAGTTTACAAAACAGTAGAGAAACCAGCGATGTAGGATGCTGATCATTTATTTTGACAGGTGTAGTTTATCTCTGCTCATTTATAATAATTATACATTGTGGAGACTCATTATCCTGCCCCCTCCTGTCTCTGTGCTGAGAACAGCTAAAAGTAAATTTGGCAGGTCTGGAGGGGGAGTGAGATAATGGGTGTTAATGACCAAAAGGGAAATCTATACTTGAGCCACTTGCTGGGAGGGAGCCCTGGGGATCAGATGCCACAGGGGTGCATCCAAGCTTTGAAATAATTATTTGAAATTCCTGAGGAATTTTTTTCCTATTGAGGTTTCATTTGTATCCAATCCATCTATAGGCTCACTTTTCTATTTGCTGTCATTCCACCCTTTTTTCAGGTTAATATCTTTTGGATTGAAAGTTCAGAATAATATATACTAAAATCAATTATTGATATACAAACAAGATCAATCTAGACCATTTGATATGTTGATATTTTCCAGAAAATTTGGGCAGGTGATAATATGTATTGTTTAAGCCTATAGGTGAAGAAGCCAGTCAAATTATAAACTCCAGTGTTTAGTAATGTGCTACTTAGAATTCTGTTTTGCCATCAGGTCCAAGGGGCATAAATGCTAGTATATACAACAAAGGATTATTAGGGGATTTGATTTATTAATATTATTAGAACTTCTTAGATCAACTACAGACACATACTAAACACTATATGTGGGAAAGACTGTAAGCTTTGTCACAGGTGAAAGCAGTCTTGGCGGGCTTTACCCTTGGACACCCCATGGATACCTTGAGATAGGCTGGGTGGAGCCATCCTGGGCCTGGAATTCAGGAAGCAGACCTGGGGACTCCACCTGGACTATTGTTTTTCTAAACTATCCTCAATGGGAGAAGGAGACCACCCTTCACACGTGACACAGGCAGGCGGAGAGGAGAGAGCAACAACAGGTTCAGACCTGGCTTGAGCGCACGTGGATCAGCGAACAGGCTGGACCAGGACACAGGCCAGAGACACCTAAGGACCCATCCTGTGGAACAGATACCAGAAGGTTCACTCTTTTTTTCCTCTTTAACCTTTTTCCCTCTTGTGTAAGCTATTTGGGTTGTATAATAAAGTTTAATTGTTAAGAAACAGAGCCTACAACTATACATTATACTTGTTGGTACCTGTAAAAGGATATAGCACCAGTATCTATTTGATGAAGTATGCTGTAAGAGTTAAATAATATATTTCGTACAGAATAATATAATTCATACAATCCTCCATTATGATTGCTTGAGCTTGGTACCTATTATGACTTAGCAATAGTAAAACTGTGAAGTTAAAAAGTCTTAGAGCTAACTGCAGGCAGTATTTAATAGAATTTAGTCCCATGGACATTTTTAAAGTGTCCATTCTTGATCAAGTCAGGAGTTGTAAATGACTGTCAAAGAAGAAAAGAAGAAAGAAATCCAAATATAGTATCTAGGCTAGAAGAGGCTGAGAGATCCTCTACCCACTCCAGGCAGGACCGAAAAGAAAACATCACCAATAGTATTCCTTCGGAAGATATTCTTAAAAGGCTAGTCCCTAAGACACCTTTTGAATCAATTAGATAACTGATCTCTTTTCCATGTTTAATCTGCATCACTTACCTCACAAATGTGGTGTTCATTCTCCTACCTCATAATAAAGGAAACTCTGTTGTTTCTTAAGTAGACACTCTGATTTCACTTTCAAACTTGACTTAAGATGGGCAGTGTGCATATTTTGGCTTTCATAAAGGACATAAAAAACAGATTTATAAAGGAAAATTACCCTTGGAGTTCCTGAGTGTGCAATGACTCTGCATAGTTCATTGGGAAAACCCAAATCTCTCCACTTTCTAACTCAGCTTGATGATAGCTCATCTTTGAGCAATTTTGTAAGTTGAAACAATCTTTGATACCCCAGTGCTCAAGAATACCTGTTGCCATAGGGAGAAGGAGTGAGAAGAAAGTTGTAGAGACACTGGTTTCTACATGATTTTGTTGGAATTGTCACCTGTATCTCCTAAACCTTCTGTCCTTATTGTCTATAAAATGCCCTAGGAGGCCTCCCACAGGCTCCAATAGCAAATTCAATTCAATCATTTCCAGACAGTGTTAGAGAAACTCATCCACAGAACAATGAAAAGATTTAATGCCCATTGCTAAAAACAACACTGCTCTGGATGTTATCAAGGACAGAACAGCTTCAACAGATAAAACAAAAAATTCAGGAGAGACCATAAAAGAAATATTTTGATCAGAGACTTAAGGTGAAAATACAAATAAATGTAACTGAAATTGAAGGTTCAGTAGGCACAGAAGCAGATGTAACAACAATTTCACCAAAACCTTAACATCCAGGTTGGCCTCTTCAGGAGGTAAATATTCATCTTCTAAGGATTGGAACTTTATCATAGATAAAACAAATGCAACATGGATTGCATATAAAGAGACAGAACAGATAGGTAAATTAAAGCCATATTTGGTTAATATAGCCATGAATTTATGGGTACATGACTTGTTGTAGCAATGGAAAACACAGATTAACATTCCTTCAATCTCAGAAACAAACCATAAAATAAAAAATGCTTCTGAGAAAATAATAAAAGGTATTATCAATAACAGTCAGATACCATTCAGGTTGTACATAAGCAGGACACAATAGCTGTGGAGAGATATTGGATAATAGGAAAAGTTGTTGAATTAAATCAGCTTGTATATTTTAAACATGTGTTGACCTGAGAATAGAAGCTAAGATATATATTACTTTGGGGAAAGGTTTTGTCTTTATTTCCACAGGAGAGGAAAAGTTGTAGATACCATCAAAATTGATAATTATTAGATTGTAACAGGAGATATCTCCTGAATAAGAAGATCAGACAGCTTGATCATTAAGTTCAAACTAACTTATAAAGAATAACAAATGTCTTTCATTTTATTAGGCATAAAAAACTAAAAATAAAAAATATTAAGATTATCAAATGATAATTTACCAAAGGCACACTTGTCTTATAGGCATGAAATGAAAAATGGGCTTTGTTAAACCATGTGTCTTAATTCCATGTTAGAATGTTAGACTGTGGAAATGCCACATGGCCCATGCCAGTTTTCTTCTTAAATAAACAGGATATTTTTGTTGTTTGGTATTAAAAGGACAGTTGAGAAATTTAAAATGTTTTAAGTAAGTTCAAGGGTTACTACAGTTCAGATTTGCTTTTTGAATCTCTAAAAGTGGGGCTAATTTGGAGCTAAGGTAAAGTACTTGAACAGGACAGTGGTAGCCCATACCTTTAATCCCAGAAGAGACAGAGAGAGATCTCTATAAATTAGTTGTCTTTAAAATTCTAGATTTAAAATAAACAGCATGGTGATGGTTCACACCTTTAATCCCAATACTTGGGAGGGAGAGGCAAGCATATAAGAATTACAATGATTTAAATTTACAAGCCACTTGCAAAAGGCAGGCTGGAATTCAAAATCAATGTCCTTTGTGATCTAAAAATAAATACATTTAAAGGTATGTTTAGTTTCAAATTTTCAAAAGAATTAAAAATTTTTCAATTGAAAAATAATACTTTTTCTACTGCCAAAAACCATTTTGCCCTAGGAAAGATATAACCTGCCAAAAAAGAAATCCCCCAACCCCCACCCAGAGTTCGGATTGTAGCAGGGATTTGTTTTTATCTTTCCAGGAGAATAAAAGAATCCAAATAAGGAATCCAAAGATCACTGGACAAGTGGAAAATCTAAAGAAAAAGGAGTAGACACCAAAGAAGAGAAAACAAGTAGCTCAAGTGATTCAACCCTATAGACTGCCTCAGTAGCTGTTTCCTCAGAAATCTGCATCCAGAACAACTTCAAGACTGCTAGCTAAAATGGTCAGGCCTCACAGACTTTTCCAGCCAAGATTTCAGTTAATCCCTGCACTTTCCCATCCAACAAAGACTAGAAAAGAAATGTTACAACTAACTTTCTTAAGTCTTGATCATTTACCTAATGTTTGGGCCCCCAAAAGGAAACTACATCCTAAATCAAAACAATTTTAAGAGAGCTATGCCCCATTCCCAAAAGACAGAGGAGTGGGGTGGTTTTTTCGTCATTCAATGAATGATGGATGTTTGTCATTATTTTAGCGGATTTGGTTGCAAGTTGTTAATGGGTCTTGGTCAGGGAAGAAACAAGATATAGGAGGTTAGAGTCAAGGATTTCTCTCTTTTCCTTTTTTGTATCCTCCTTTCTTATGTAGGGGGAGAAGGGTTGAAAAGAAAAAAGGGGGATATAGAAATAATATAGGAATAATAAGAAAAAGAGGTAGATTATTGAATATACTTTTATAGATCTTTGTATGTTGATAGAAAGTTAAGGTTATATTTTGTTACATTAGTATATAAAATTATGGTATATAAAATTATACTATGTATCAACTCATTTTAAGGCATTGTACCTATATAATTCTTAAAAATGCTCTGTGACCTTCTAGTCCTTTTGAAAGTTACTGTCACAAACTAGGATAATTAAGAAATGCAAAGTAATAGTCACTCAAACTTGTGGTTCTGTTAGGTACTAGTTTAGTTAATCACAGGCATTTTCTAAGTTAATCAGATAGTAAGTAACTAGAGACAAGCAATTTTTGCTTATTCAAATAAACATACTGAAATAGATAGATGGTCTACAGAATATGACATTTAAAGATGTTTTATTAATTTAATTCATTTCTGACAGTGAAACATGTCAGCTTCTGGCAGCACCTTCACACTGCTTCAAAGAAGATGATGAGCATCAAAAGCCGTCCTTATGGAGTTTATTTCAAATGTGTCAAGTTGCCCTGTACAAGAAACTCCCATTGCTTCAAATGCTGACAGTATGCTATCAAGCTATGGCCAAGAAAGACACAAAGTCAACTGCCAAATTCTGCCAGGAAAAGGTAGACAAGTTCTTCGTAAGTACTGCTTCACAGAAAAATCTATCTGGTCAGAGAGATGAATGTTCCAAAGCTGCAAAGGAAACTTGGATGACTGTCCAGGCAGCCAGCAGTCTCTGCTATTTCTTTTTTCTTTTTTTTTCTTCTTGGTTTTTTTTTTTTTTTTTTTTTTTTTTTTTTGAGACAGGGCTTCTCTGTGTAGCCTTGGCCATCCTGGACTCACTCTGTAGACCAGGCTGGCCTCGAACTCACAGCAATCTGCCTGCCTTTGCCTCCCAAGTGCTGGGATTAAAGGTGTGCCCCACCACGCCTGGCTCTGCTATTTCTATAGGTTTTGGAAACTGCTTGTTCTGCACTTCCCCAAGAACTTTCTGTTTATTGAAAACAAGTAGTGGTGTTGTGGCTCAGCTCTAGAACACTCCTTTAATCCAAGAGCTTTCTGTAAACAGGACAGAATAAAATTTACCCTAGGTCCCTAGGTCAAGAGGCAGAACAAGAAACCAGTTGACAGAAAATGAACATAGAAAAAACCATGGAGAGTGAGAGGAAGTCCAGTGGATGGATACAGAGAAACACAGGAAGGAGTGACATTGAGAGAGGGTACTTAACACTGTGAAGAAGGAGAAAGGGCTTTTTATTTCTGGAAGTGAGCAGAGTTGGAAGGCCAGCTGAGTGCTTTCTTTGCCTCTCTGAGCATCTGGCTCCTGAGTCTTTAAAGGGAAAATTAAACGTTTGAGATTTTGACATTATCCATAATGACTACTATTTACCACCTGACTCTTTAAAGAAAGCCCACAGTGAAAACCTCAAACTCAACTGTGGCAAGATTCCATAGTTGATTATGTTATGCCATCCTCCTCTGGTTGTGTTAAACCTTCTTTCTTCATTGATGTAATCTCCTATATTAACCCCTTTGATAACCTTTCCAAGGATAGTTGGTTATCTTTTAAGAGTCACAGCTTCTAATGGTATCTTACAGAAACAATACCTCTACCTTCTGTTATTTTGCTGTTGTTCTTGCTTTGAGATAGGGTCTCATGTCCCATAAATTGTCCTCAACCTCACTACATAGCTGAAAATGACCTTAAACTCTGATCTCCTCCTTCTACCTCCCAAGTGCAGTGAAAACATAGATGTGCCACTAATCCTGTTTTCTTTGGTGTTGACAATTGAACCAAGAGTTTCATGCATGATAGGCAGGCACTTGGCAAGTTACAGCTTCAGTCCTTTTGAAAGTGCTGCCACTAAAAGCAAAAAGTTTGTCTTTGTAGCGTCGTAACAAACAACAGCCTCATCTTCCTGTGAAGCTTCAGGTTCTGCCTCCTCTGGAGTGGAATACTGATGCAGCCCATATCCAGTTCTTGAGCTTTGCATCTCTTTCTGTGCCACAGGGAATACTGTTACTCCTTAATTTATCCTGTCTATGTCTTCCTTCACCACCCTTTCTATGATGAATTACTACCTGCATACACACTTCATGAAATGCATATGATATCTACACAAAATTAAATCAATTGTATCTATACTATATTTCTTACCTCAGACCTACATAAATTATGTGCTTCCTTTGAAATAGAAAAACAACAACTCAACAACAACAAATAAATAACTCAGAAAATCCTGAGGCAATAACTTAGAAACATATATTCCATTAAACTGGAATAATCTAAAAGAAATAGTTTCATTTCTACCAAAATGAAACCAAAATGAAATAAATAATTTTAACAGATCTATAATCATAAATGAGATTGTAGCAGTAATTTTCCAATAGTCACTTATGTGCGCATGTGTGCCATGTACTTGTGGAGGTGTGGAGGTCAGGACAACTTGAGGGAATCAGTTTTTTCCATTGCCCATGTGGATCCCAGGGGTTGAACTCAAGTTGTCAGACTCATTGAAAGTGCCTTTTCCCTCGTGAGCCATCTGACTTGTTATTTTATAAAAAAAAGGTCTCATCTTTTCTCTCCATCTGCCATGAGAAACTAAAGAATGCAATATCTACACATCATCTTGTATGTAAAGAATGGCTCTTACCAGACAATTCTCCCAGCACTCAAATTTAGATTGGATTTTCTACCTCCTCACACCTCCACCGTGGACCTAAATTTTAGGGTTTATAAATTTCTCATCAATTTTGCTATAACAGCAGAAACAGCCTGAGATACCATGTGATCATTTTATAGCTAAATACTTTTGGAAAAATAAATAGAATGCATAGATCCTTTGGTAGACAATATACCTAGGCAAAACATGCTTTCTTGCTTATTTACGATTTTTTTCCCTGAAAAACAGAAAAGAGACTATCTTAAACTATTAACAGGAATTTTTTCTCTACATTATAATTGGCAGTGACATTTGAGTGCTCTTTTTCACAAAAAATCATAAATAACGCAAGGGAACCTATTGTCACTACTTTGTTTAGTACAGTACCAGTTAGCAGCCTTTGCAATAAGGCAAACTAAATAAATAAAATATATAATAAACTGAAATGAATAAGGAAAAGAGGTCATAACTATTGACATATGAAAACAAAAGGAACTGACAAAATAGCTACCAAAACTAGTCAGTAAATTTAGTAAAATTGAAAGGTTTGAGGTCAATATGGTAAACATTAGCAAACAGATGGAAAATTAAAATTTAAAATTCTATTTATATCTTTAAAAATACAACTAAATTTAACCAAAGTCTAGATATGTACACTAAGTTATAAAACATTGTAAATAAAATTAATCAACTGTATAGAAATATAAGCTATAAATAAGTGCTGCTCATTGGTTAGACACATATTTTTGTGGATAGTTTATTGTTTGTATTTCTCACTAGAATGTAAGCTGTTTGAGGAAGAAATTTTTTTTTCTGTTTCACTTCCTGATGATTCTTCAGTGTCTATTAGTAGTATCCATTGCTGTCATTTTCATTAACGTATTTGCTAAATGTGTGGAACCCCAGCCATTGTAACTCCTTCTTGTTGCCAGACTTCATCTTAGGCCTCTCCTCAAGGTCACTGGAGTTACTGTAAAATCCACAAACTCTTCCATGAAAACAACTATGTTAGGCCTGAGTGAATCAATGGATAGCAGGAAAGCACCCAATATCCCCAGATGTTAAGCATTTATTGGTCAGGCTCGAGCAATTCCTTAGTGCCAACCAAACCTTGCTAAATGTTAACCAATCGTGTAACTGCCAAACTGGAAACTCCTGTTCTTTGCCACAACCATGATTAAAAAAACAAAACAAAGCAAAACAAAACTCTGCCTAATGGCAGTTCGGGACTCTATTACTGATCTACTGCTTCAGTAAGGTTCAAGAGCCCTCAGGCTTGAGTTTAAATAAAGACTCCTTGCATTTGCTTATGGCTTCAGACTCCTGGTGGTCTTTTGGTAACTAGTGATCTGGGTATAACAGAATGAATGATTGTGTCATGAAGAAAAGCAACTTTGATTTTGCTTTGTCCCAAAAAGTTTCTTATGAGAAAAAACTTTATCAGTCTTGTTTCCATAGTCCTCTAATAATGGATACTCAAAGAACTCCAGATGTATGACTTTCTCTATAGTCTATTTCCTCTCCTGTCTGATCCCTTAGGCAAGAAGTCTAGGCTCTAAATAGAATCTTTCTAACTGGATGGAATGCATAGATTCTTTGCCAGGGAAAATACACTATTAGAGCACACTGCATTTGCCAATGATGTAAAGAAATTGACTCAGTCAAGCATTGAATTTGATAGATCTGAACACAAACTTCATAACAGGAGGAGCTAGAACAAAAAAAATGAAGTTAAATTTTATAATGGTCTCCAGGCATATCAAGGTAGGAACAAGGCAGATTAGAGCTAGGAATTAAAACTAAGGTGAAAGACAGAATCTGGATAGACTATGGAATGGGGAAGGAAGGGAGGACCGAGGAAAATTGCTATGACCAGGCATACCTTTGTCTTGGTTAGCTTCAACTGTCAACTTGGCATACTCTAGAGTATCAATTGGGGGACTGTTGAGAACAGACTGGTCTTTTGGTTATATCTTCATAATTGTCCTGATTAGCGAATTATGTAGCAGGGAGTAGGCTACTATGGGATACAAAATCCTTGGTCTCATGGGTCTGGTTATATAAGAAAAGGTAGCTGAATGTGTGAGTTTGAACACAGCCTTCTTTTTGGTTCATGCTTCCAAGTTCTTGCCTTGTATGTCCTGACCTGACTGCCTTCAATGATGGACTCTAACATAGAAGTAAACTTAACTGAGCCCTTTCCTCATCTAAGTTGATTTTGGTCAGTGTTTTATCATAGCAACAGAAAGTAAACTGGAACATTCTTCTAAAAATTGTAAGATGGCTCATAGAATGGTTTACCAGTCGGTTAAAAGTACAAGAACAACACTGGATTCCCTTGTTGTTTAACTTATTTCTCTGACAGATAAAAATTTTAACATCTGCCATGTATGTCTCATATAATTGTTGGGATGATCAAATGAGATGTGTGCTGTGTGCAGGGTATTGTTATCATCTGCCAGCCATTTTGTTCCTAAGGTTCTGAATAGTTTCCAAGCCAGATGTGATCATGCACATCTACAGCCATAGCACTCAGGAAACTGGGGGAGGAGGATTTTGAGTTTAAAGCCAGCCAAGTCTACACAGTGAGAACCAAAGAAACCCTCCAAACAAACCAAAAGCCAATGTTGAGTCCCAAAGTTTGTCTTATATTCATTGGTAAATGTGAAGTTAAAAAAATTTTTTTTGTTTGTTTTGAAACAGGGTTTCTCTGTGTAACAGCCATGGCTGTCCTGGACTTACTTTGTAGACCAGGCTGGCCTTGGACTCATAGAGATCTGCCTGCCTTTGCCTCCCTAGCGCTGGGATTAAAAGTGTGCCACCATGCTTAGCATAAAATGAAATTTTAGTATGATAAACTGTCATATTAAATATAAGCATAAAAATTGACTGTGTTGCTGAACATGTGATTACAGGACAAATAACACATGTGTTTAACTGTCTGAAGCAGATGTTCAAAATTATTAGTGTCTATACCAGCTTGCCATGTGATTAGAAGCCACTCTTCCCAACTTTTCTTTTATTTCATTCTTGGTTGTCTTCTCCAAATACATAATTCTTGTAACAGACTGTTACCATTTTTACCAAAGCAGAGCACAAAATAAAAGTCCAACAAGGAAACAGTCAATGTCTGGAATAAAGATAGAATTCATACTAACTTATGGCAGACACAAATGTCACACTTAAAACCTCAACATTGCTTTACTGTGTGCCACCACATTAAGTAGTTGGAACTTGTTCAGCTTGAGTTTGCAATGAAATCTTTCTGATCAACTCAATTATTAAACAAAAAGACATACTCCTGGTTCAAATGATAAGAAACACAAAGTAACTGGAAATCATCATTAAAATTAACTGTACATTCTTCTGAAATAAAATATGTAAGAGTATTGAGAGCATTGCCTTTCATTTGTTACACATAGGAGCTCAAAGGAGGTCATATCAATGACAAGAAATGTCACATCATTCCAGAGCTTCCCAGATCTGCATGTGTCTCCACAGCAGCTCTAATTTTCTGTTTTCAACATTTGTTTCATATAATTTTCTTTTTCTTAGCAAACTTACCTGGCTTCAGACTGGCACGCACCTTCATCTACCACTCTATGAGGTGATTCACACAGTGTCATTTCCAGGAATGGATATACTCCAAGCCATTCTTTCTGTGTTGTGATAGATAGAACATGACAGGTATATGATTGGGGGAAAGAACATGTTTCTAACTTGTCTAGATTGTAATTAATTCTGTAATATACACAATATAACTAAACCTCAAAACTAGAAAGTGGCCAAGGTGGGGTTTCGACTCAGAACTGAATCTGAACATTGTTCTTTTCAACACCAACCACGCTGTCTCCTGTGGTAAAGCTCGCATAAAGATTTGAGTGGAAAGTAGTGACAACTAGAAATGCTTTTTTAAAAAGCAGTTTTGTACAATGGATTGAAATAGTCGGTTCCCATTTGATAAGGGATTTGATGACCTTCATGACCCTTCACCTCAGCTACAAAATTAACCAGTGGCCTAATTCCATGAACTTGAAATAAGTCAGACAAACATAATCAATGAATCTAAGTCCTTTAAGTGTCTTCTGTTTGCTCAACATTATTCTGTAATCTGTGAAATGATCACATATCAAAGTTCTTTGGAAAGCAGGAAGAGAATATGAAACAGTGTTATTGGAGAAAAACTGCAGGAGGGTGCAGCTGCAAGGATCATAAAACTTCAGGATGGGGACAAGACTAGCAAAAAAGTAGGTTTTCATTGTCATAAAAATTGCATACAATATATGTAATTGGTAAGTAGATGACAGACAATTATCTTTTTATTTAAGGACAGAGGATTTCAAGTTTTATAGGTCATAAGC
Organism: Acomys minous; assembly: GCF_964271855.1. Taxonomy (NCBI): domain Eukaryota; kingdom Metazoa; phylum Chordata; class Mammalia; order Rodentia; family Muridae; genus Acomys; species Acomys minous. The sequence goes on along the minus strand of NC_140496.1, from coordinate 53,499,465 downwards.
TCTTTGTTTTAGCTACTCAACAAAATGATGTAGTGTGAAAATTTCCATAGAAAATCCATGAAAGATGAGTGGAGCCATGTTCCAATAAAACTTTATTTGCAAAATTAGGCTACCAAATGCATTTGATCTATAGAACGAAATTGTTTTGTTGCCAAGAATGACCTTGAATTCCATCTTTCAAGTGTTGGAATGACAGGCTTGTGCCCCCACACCTGGCATGTTCATTGAATTTTAAAGTTACTAATATAAGTTGTCAAATACTGTATCCTTTAGTAAAGAGATTTTCCCACAGTTCAAGCTAGATATAACCAAATATTAATTCTCTACCTCTTGCCACAATAAACCACCAACCTTGACTGGTACATTCATATTCTCTATTCACTGTATATTTTTAGAGAACACAGAATTGGCTTGTAATATTATCCTGTCACACAACCCAGGGCTTAGAATTCACCAAGAGTAAAGTGACACCTTGGAGAACAAATAGTCAAATTCTATGCATCTTGAGAGCATAGGAAGTTGCAGTGTGCAGACCATACTCCATATCAGCAAAATCATGAGATATTATTAGAATGAGATCCAGGCAGTAGATTTTAACTATCCTCACCTGATGCCAAAGTCTAGCTAAGTTTGAGAATTACTATTTTGAACTCTACATTTTTGGAACTCCTTCTTGGTGTCTACACAGTTACAGATTTTTTTGAAACAGTGAAAGACAAGAGAAACAATGAAACAACCATGGAAGAACCAGAAAGTTTCCCTTGACACTGTTAAACTATTGTATTTCTTGAATTGTCCTTATTTCCTATTTGTGTGAACTTCTCAGCCTACTTTCCTTGACAGTGGAAGGCATTTTCTCTCACATGCCATTTACAGTAACAATATGGCCAACACCTGAACACCTTTCAGGTGTTTCATGTCATTATCAAGTCTGTGATCACATTTACTAGGCTCTTCCCTAGTTTCCATGGGGTTAACAGCCTCCATGAGTCATCTGAGATCACCTAGGGAGACATCCATCTGATCTGCTAGATACCAGGTTTTAAAGCCCTGAGAGGTTCCAGCCAAGCCACCTCTTCAATAAATGCTGGTCATCGACCGAACTAGGGAATACTCCCGTGGGCTTGAGAAAAGGATGAAAATGGGAAACAATGAGAAAGAAATAAGCAAGAATTCTTTTCCTTGGCAACTTCTTGCCTACCTGCAGGGTTTCTCTTCAAATCCTGCTATCCGCATTGTAAATCAGGAAGCAATCTGCACCTTAAAGAATGAAAGAATCAGGATCTACAGAAAGGAGAATGTCTCCCAGGTGCAGGTGCTACCATATCATTGAAAATTTCCTTTTTCTATTTCTTCCAGTCATCTAAGAGGCAATAAATAGTTCTTTCCCTTCCTAGTCTAAATTATAATGTCCTTTTTTCAGCTATTTTAAGTTATTATCATTTTTCTCTTCTCTGCCTCCTCCATTACATTGTAATATCATTATGAGCGGATGTAATACAGCATTAGCCTGTATCATCATTAGTCATTCCTCAGCTTAGCATAGGCCAGGCATAGAAGAGTGGCCAAAGGAAGTTTGTTCTGTTCCAGAGATAGTCATTGCAATTTACACGCTGAGGAACATTTTTTCTCTGTTCTCATTATTGCTATCAGAATAAACAATTGCTACCCAATTACCTGTCAGGGAAATTATTGTCGTTGTTCTTGTTAATTATTCTGTAGTATTGGGTGTTGAACATAGGTCCTTATTAAAGCCATCTTTATATTTTACCACTAAGCCACAATTATCCATACACATGAACACAGCACATCCAATGATCATGGCTAAAGAGGTCTTTTTTTTTTTTTTACCAAGTGTTAGCCAGCAACTGTCCATGAGAGACATAGCAGTCACATTGAAGGACTTTGACTCTTATGCTAGTTGCACAGTAATACAAAGCTGTTGAGTTTGGACATAAGTAGTTGATGGACTCTATTGCTGCTGCGTCACCTTTCTGAGATCTCTTCTATCTTTTAGAGTCTTTTCAAATTCTTGACAGTTTTCAAACATGTTCTTTCAGTGTCTCATTGACCTGTAAGTGTCCCTGGTACTTCTAACCAAATGCTATTGTAGTTCAATTTGTTAAGTCCTTTTGTTGAATGCAAACATGAGCCTTAAGGGACTTTCCCACTTTGAAGATGAGAAAAGAAGATAGCTTGCTTTTCCTAGGTTTCACAGGTAATAAGAGAGAAGCAAGGTTTGACTACATAGATGGAGGCCATGCTCTTGCTCCAACCCATTTCTTCTTGCACACAGAGTGCTCAGTGTGTTAGATCTTTGTGATTTTGCACTGGTATTCCTTAACTACATTCTCCTTTCAACTTAGGATTCTTTAACTCTTCATTGCTGTAGTGTGTGCATGTTTGTGTTCATGTGGTGTGTGTGTGTGAGCTGTGTGTAGTGTGTTCTGTGTGTAGTGTTTGTGTATGTGCTTTATGCTTTGTGGTCATATGTATATGTGGTATGTATTTGTATGTGTATGAATGAGCTGTGTATATATATATATATGGGGTGTGTGTTCTGTGTGTAGTGTATATATATATATGTGTGTGTGTGTGCACACACGTGTGTGTGCATGTGTGTGTGCATGTGTGTGGTGTACATGTATGTGTTCTGTGCTTTGTGTTCATATGTGTATGTGGTGTGTATATGTGTATGTGTGAGCTGTGTGTGGTATGTGTTTTATGTTTATAAAAAGTAAATGACAAGAAGATGCCAGATACTAAGATACTAGATGCCAGATATTAGATTACATGAGGTTTATTAAATGAGCATGAGGAAAGAAGGAAAGGGAGGAGGAGTATCCCAGAGAGGGAGAGAGAGAGAGAGAGAGAGAGAGAGACAGAGACAGAGAGAGAGAGAGAGAGAGAGAGAGAGAGAGAGAGACAGAGACAGAGACAGAGAGACAGAGACAGACAGAGAGACAGAGAGACAGAGACAGAGACAGAGACAGAGACAGAGAAAAAGAGAGGAAGAGAGAGAGAGAGGTGACATAAGAGAGAGAGGGAGGGGTGAAGTAGGTCTGTCCTTTTAAATACTGTGCAGGGCCATGCCCCCATGGCAGACAGGCAATGACATCACAGGTAGGCAGACCAAAGCAGAATTCTAACATTACTCCCTTTTCCTATAATTAAAAAATAAGGAATGTTGGATTGTTTTTCATATAAGGTAGGTTCATTGAAAGTCGCCTTTGGCTGCCATGTAAGGGAAAAAGAGAGAGAAACAGCAATAGCAACAACATGTTCAGATTATATAGTAAAGGGGAAGGAAAACCTTTGCTCTGAAAGTATAGGGTAGAGGGTAGAGTGTGTCAGTGTGTCCTGCAGCAGATAGTGACCAAGGAATGCTTGGAGAACCTGCAACTGTTTGTCGGGGTCTGGAGCACACCATTTCAGCCTTTTCTAAATGGATAAGGGGCAAAGTAATCGTCTTAACTACTTTCTGCTAACAGTAGGGCGGCAACAGTGGGTTAAAAGGCTGAAATGTTGGCCAGGTTCCGGAAGAGCAGGCTATTGCGTTTGCTGTCCAGGGCCTAAGAACATCTGGGGCTAGGAGGGGCAACACATGTCCAGCTGACATTGTCTGTGAGGTTAGACTGGAGCATTTGTGGGTAGCCGCCTTGACAATGTCCTGGATGTAGGAAGTCTGGCAGGATACTGGAACATATATGTGGGCAGAAGACCAAGTTAGTAGGTTAGGGAGAAAATTCCCTTTATGTGTACATTTGAAACTCTTGAGAGAACAAAGATAAAAGGCTTTGAAGTAAGGAAAGAGACAGTGTTTGAAAATTTTGAGAGAGCAAAGAAAAGGTTTGAACATGGGGAACTTCCTTCCATTTTACCCAATTGCTGGCAATAATTAAAACAGTTTAGTTTTGGATCTGTCCAAGATTGGTTGCAGAGGCCTGTAAGGTTAGCAGCCCTTAATGTAGGCATAGAGATGTGGAATTCTCCAGAAGACATCTTAAAGATGTGCTAGGAGGAACAGGTGTCTGGACATTTTCCATGGGGTGGTGAAGCCAGTAATCCATTAGGGTGTCTCCAGAACACATAGTGACTCAAAAAAACAGGTGCACAGACTGTTCCAGCTACTTGGCAGTATTGGACAGTGACCCAAAGAGCTTAGCTGGTTGTGGAGGGAGGGGGTAGGGGGTGGGAAGGGGGAGGGACACACAGCCACCTTGCTGAGTGCACTAGGAATTTTCTGAGGCCAAGTGGTGGTGGGCGTGACTGTGTCAGTTCTCACCCAGTGGGAACTGTTCTAGTTGTAGGTCAATGAGAAGGACCAGCCACAGCCAGGCTTGGGTTGCTCTACTCCCAGTGAACCAGAGAGGTGTCAACAATCTCTTGGACAAAGGGAAGCATTTATGTGGCTAAGAAGGGAGAATTCAGAAGATGTCAGATGCAAAAGGGTGATAATTGTGTAATTAGGTTAGAGGAGTCCCAAAATCAGTGAAAAGGAGAAGGAATCTCACCCTCAGAGATAGGCAATAGGTGAGAAACTTAGGCTTTAGATTGGCAGCACTTATCTGGATTCCACTTGACCTGAGAGGTAGATTTCTTGCAGCTTACAAGAATCCTTCTAAGTTCATAAAGGGAGATAAATTTAGACATGTTCGCATCATCATTGTTTGAAATCTTTAGTGAAATACACATTGTTAGACACGTACACATTGTAGGAAATGGCAGCAAACATATAGCATAGTAGAGGCTTGGGAAAAGAACTTTCTGTTAAAAACAAAAACACTCTTTGAAGTAAGCTTAGGAAAGGCAGAAGCATTATGGAACTTTTCTGACACCTGTGCACAGTAACATGGGAAGTACAGAAATCTCCTGTGGAGCAGAAGGGAAAAGGCTTATTTTAGCATCAGTACATATCATGAAAGATGTCTGTCCAAAAGACTGGATGTATATAATTTTAGTACAATGAGACACATTTTAAGAAAAAGACAGACAAAAGGAATTTAACATTTTGGAACTATGATAGGATTGTATAGTGGAATGTTTTACCATAGTTAGATTAATACATCAGAGCTCAATTGATCAGTGTCAACACTCTGAACAGTTAATACAACAACAGCATAGCAACAGGATGAATAAAAATCTTTTTAGACATTTAACCTTTATAACTTGCATTTACCAATTTGAAATACTTTCTTGGACCTTCTAACATTCCTAACTTACATGTATCAACCTTAATACTCTTTTCCCCCTAAGATTTATTTATTTATTATTTGTACAGTATTCTGCCTGCATGTGTGCCTGAAGGCTAGAAGAGGGTACCAGATCTCATTAAAGATGGTCGTGAGTCACCATGTGGCTCCTGGGAATTGAACACAGGACCTTAGGAAGAACAGACAGTGTTCTCAACCTCTGAGCCATCTCTCCAGCCCCTTAATACACTTTCTTAGACTTTCCAATGTTTATAAATTGCACATACCAACCTTAAAACACCTTCTTGGACCCTTTAGCATTCATAACATGCATGTATCAACCTTAAAACACCTTCTTGTATGATTTTTTTTTTGAAAGTAGAAAAAGAAATCATAGACAATTTTTATTTTTAGGAGTTAAAAGTATAGTCTTAGAGAACAACTGGACCCATATTTGTCACCTGTACAAAACTCAAATCCAAGTGGATTAAAGACTTCAACATAAAACCAGAGACACTAAGTCACTTAGAAGAAAAAGTGGGGAAGAGCCTGGAACATATTGGCACAGGAGACAACTTCCTGAACAGAACACCAACAGCCCAGGCCTTAATGTCAACAATTAATAAATGGGACCTCATGAGGCTGAGAAGCTTCTGTAAGGCAGGAGACACTGTCAAGAGAACAAAGAAACAGCCTACAGACTGGGAAAAGATCTTCACCAACCCTACATCTGACAGAGGTCTAATATCCAAAATATATAAAGAGCTCAAGAAATTAAACACCACCAAACCAAATAATCCAATTGAGAATGGGGCTTGGAACTAAACAGAGAATTCTCAACAGAGGAATATCAAATGGCTGAGAAACACTTAAAGAAATGCTCAACCTCCTTAATCATCAGGGAAACGCAAATCAAAACAACTCTGAGGTTCCATCTTACACCCATCAGAATGGCTAAGATCAAAAATTCAAGCGACACCACATGCTGGCGAGGATGTGGGGAGAGAGGAACACTCCTTCATTGCTGGTGGGAATGCAAACTAGTACAACCACTTTGGAAATCTATCTGGTGCTATCTCAGAAAAATGGGAATAGGGCTTCCTCAAGACCCAGCTATTCCACTCCTTGGAATATACCCAGAAGATGCTCCAGCACACAACAAGAAAATTTGCTCAACCATGTTCATAGCAGCCTTATTCATAATAGCCAGAACATGGAAACAGCCTAAGTGTCCATCAGTAGAAGAATGGATAAAGAAACTGTGGTACATATACACTATGGAATACTATTCAGCTATTAAAAACAAGGAATTCCTGAAATTTGTGGATAAATGGATTGAGCTAGAAATGATCATAATGAGTGAGTTAACCCAGAAGCAGAAAGACCCAAATGGTATATACTCACTTATATCTGCATATTAGCCCAAGGGGTATGTCCCACGAAAGCCTTCACTTACCAGGAAACTGAGACAGAGGGGAGGACATTCTAGTGGGACTCTAGATGAGAGAAGCATGGGAGAATGGCAAAGTAGAAGGATCCAGAGGGTCCTAGAAGCCTACAAGTAGAACATTATGATAGGCAGATTTGGGCACAGGGGTCCCGCTCAAACTAAGGCACTAGCCAAGGACAATACAGGCGGTAAACCTTAAACCCCTACCCAGATCTAGCCAATGGACAGAACACTCTCCACAGTAGAGTGGAGAGTGGGATATTACTTTCTCACATACTCTGGTGCCTCACCTTTGACCATGTCCCCTGGAGGGGGAGACCTGGTGGCACTCAGAGGAAGGACAGCAGGTTACCAAGAAGAGACTTGATACCCTATGAGCATATACAGGGGGAGGTAATCCCCCTCAGGAACAGTCATAGGGGAGGGGAATAGGAGGAGAATGGGAGGGAGGGAAGAGTGGACGGATACAAGGGATGGGATAACCATTAAGATGTAACAAGAATAAATTAATAAAGTAAATAAAAAAAAAGAAAAAAAAAAAAAAAGAAGGCAGGTTTTTAGCCAAGAGCCAAGTGTATTCGACTCTTTTAGCCAGGGATTTAGTAAGTAATTGTAGTTCCTGGAGCCAGTCACTGTGTGCAGATAATTGACTCCACCCCGACCTTCCCTGGCCTACCTTAGGGAAGGCGGGACTTCGGGAGTAAGGTCACATCTCCAGCAGTCCTGTAGGGCAAAGGGGGTGGGGCCAGGGCAGTGGCTGGAAGCAGGCTGTGGTCATGTGGTTGTCCTTAAAGGTGGCAGTTTGCCTCAGTGATTGCCCTCAAGAATGGCACTTTGCTGGCAGATTTGAAAATGTTATCAAGCTACCATGATCCTCAGGGTGACTGAGCGCAGTGTTCCAGGAATAATCCAAACACGGAGGATTCCCCAAGACCGAACGGGTGGCAGGGGTGAGGGGGTGGGGGGAGTTAGCAGCTGACTGTCCAGCTTAGCCATAGCAGCAGAGAGTATATCTGCACATGGCTTGTGGAACACGGCCAGCCTAGTGATCTGGGCCACTGAGGGTGGCATGATTGGGAGCCCAGGGAACTGCAAGGGGCCCAATAGTTGGCCCATGAGCACAGGGTATGTCCTGGAGCACTTAGTAATCCAGCCCAAGCAGGGAAAGAGCAGTGCGCTGTATCCCCAGAGGAGCCAATGGAATGAAGAAAGGAAGGGTAGGAGTTGAGATTTAGAGGTAGCTTTTCTAGCCTTGTATGGAGTGGTGCACACAGGCAGAGCCAGTTTTAGAGTGTAGCAGCAGATATTTACATCAGCTTAGAATCACGGTTCCAGTGGCAGTCTTGAAAAGCTGGTTTAGGAAGGCATTCTCACAGTGGCTCCAGGCAAGTGCTGCTAGGTCGCTGCGGCAGTGGCAAGTGGGAGAGCAGGGAAAGTACTTGGAGAAAGGAATATGGCCCTTTGGATTTTGTATCTCTTGGGTTTCAGGCACCAATTTTATGTTTATAAAGAAAATGATAAGAAGATAACAGGCAGCAGATATTATATGAAGTTTATTAAATGAGCATGGGGAGAGAAGGAAAGGGGTGAGAGAGAGAGAGAGAGAGAGAGAGAGAGAGAGAGAGAGAGAGAGAGAGAGAGGGAGAGAAGAAGAAGAAGAAGAAGAAGAAGAAGGAGGAGGAGGAGGAGGAGGAGGAGGAGGAGGAGGAAGAGGAGAGTAGAGAGAGATAGAGACAGAGGAAGAGAGAAGAAGAGAAAGAGAGGGCAAGAGAGAGGGAGGGGCAAGGTAAGCCTATCCTTTTATATACTGGGTAGGGCCACATCTCCATGGCAGGTAGGCAATGACATCAACAGTAGGCAGACTGAAGCAGAATTCTGTGTGTATGTGGTTTGTATTTGTGTGTACTGTGGTGTGTGTGTGTAAGTCAGAGGTTGATCTTAGATGTCATTCCTCAGGTTGCTTTATGATAAGCTGTCTCACTGGCTTGGAACTTACTTTGTAGGGTAGCTTGCTGGCCAGATAGTTCCAAAGATAGCCACTTGTTTCTGCCTCCCTAGAATTGGGTTGCAGACAAATACCACTATGTGTGATTTCTTTTTAAAACATGATTTTTAGCATGAACTCAGGTCCTCACGAATGCAAAGGAGATACTTTCCCAGCTGAAATATAACTCCTGTCTTAGTTAAGGTTTCTATCTCTGTGAAGAGACACTGTGACCATGGCAACTCTTACAAAGGAAACTTTTAACTGGGGCTGGTTCACAGTTTCAGCAGCTTAGTCCATTAACATCATGATGGGAAGCATGGCAGTATGCAGCTAGATACAGTGCTGGAGAAGGAGCTGAGAGTTCTACATCCAGATCAGCAGGCAACAGGAAGAGATTGCTACACTGGGCATGGCTTGAGATTCTGAAAGCACAAAGCCCACCAAACAGTGACACACTTCCTCCGACAAAGACATATCTAATTCAACAAAGCCACACCTCCTAACAGTGCCATTTCTTATGGCCAAGCATTCAAACACATGAGTCTTTGGGAGAACCATTCCTATTCAAATTACTGTGCCAGTCTTTCTATAGTACTTACATTTTTTTAATTTTTAATTTTATTTTTTTAAATGTGAGTGTTTTGCTGGAATGTATGTCTGTGTGCAGTGAGTGTGCAGTGTCCATGGAGGCCAGATGAGAAGAACAGATTCTTGGGACTAAAGTTACAGATGGTTTTGAACTGCTGTATATATGCTACAAATAGAATCAGGGTTCTCTGGAAGAACAGCCACGAGTCTTAAACACTAAATCATCTCCAGACTCTGCTATAGTACTTTTAATGTGCATAAATATCTTAGCCTTGGTGAGTGATACTCAGGAGCTACTTACATATCAAGATTTCATTATTATTATTTTTCTTTTCTTTCTAATCTTTGTTGATACTTTATGGCCACCATAATCCTGAGTGCTTTATCTTCGTTACCTAGTCTAGCCACCAGTTATTAGTTACAACTAATTTTTACTATCCTCATTTTGCAGATGAATAAGTAGGGAATCAGAAACTTGTCTATCTTTCCCCAAAGGTCATGCAGCTGTTATGTGTCGCTCCTAGGCTTCACCAATGGCCGAGTATCAGATGTCATAGTTCCTTATATGGCTAAACTTCATCTACTATGTGCCCCTCAGAGAGGAACTTTTTGATATTTACAGACGAGAAGGAAACTTAGATGTCCTCACTGGTGCTCACTGAACAAAGTCTGACCTAAGAACTAACTTCATTGCAAAGACTGAAGACATTTCTTCTAGGAGAAGCAAAGTCCTGAGTAAATGCTTTCATATTTTACATGTCGCTGTGTCTATGGATTAGTTTCTTGGTGGTGTTTTAAATTATTTAAACATATTGAGAGAAAAAAGTACAAAATGAGAGGTATGAGCTTTTTCTCTTTCCTTTTTATTGCAGATTTCTGTCTGTTATGGGCTATCCATTAAGGTCACTTGGGATTGGTTACCTAGGAAATGGCCTTGAAGACAGGGCTTTTAGATTGATCACCAGATTTATCACAGGAAGGTGAGTAGAGTGCTGTGAATTTGTTGCTTCTAAGTGGAAGAGGAGAAACTACTAAGCATTAAAAAAGGAAACTCTGAAATCCCAGCCCCCATTCCTTACTTTTAAATATTTAACAAATGACTTTCTTTCAGGAAGGCGTGGATTTCTAAATTTGCCTCCAGTGCAAAGGAGTCAGATGAAGTAATCTCAGACCATCTCAGAATTCAAGGTTAGAAGGACATACTGTACTGTGCATGTGCCTCTCCCTCTGCGGTGTTTGCTTGCATGTGTGTGTGTGTGTGTGTGTTATAAGAAAAACAAACTTTACTACTTTTTAATTTCATTATAGGGAACAGAATTAGTGTCTGTCTGTGTTCTTCATTTCCAACAAGAAGCATCATTGCTTTAGCCCTGCAGTTGGTAAGATATTCTGAGACAGCCTCTAAGATAGAGTTTGTAATGCTGTTTTCAGAGCACCACTACGATAGAGTGAAGAAGATCCAGTAAATCTGCCTCAGTAGCTAAAGCTATGCTTATCCATGTGACAGACAGTGGAATTAAGCTCTATTAAAATGAAAAGACCTGATCAAATTTGGAATTTCTTAATAAAAATGTCTGGCACGTTAAAAAGTGCACAGTTAAAGAAAGTTAACATTTGCCAAGTAGCAATCATGAGCTAGACACTTTTACTTTATATCTCATTTAATCCCTTCAAGAAAAAGGTAACTACTCATATGATAATTTCCAGAATTTTGTCCTGCAAATATTTATTGAGTACTTTATGTGTGACTGCATCAAGTTTCAAAGAAAAGTAACTTACCCAGGCTTAAAATTCATTTTTAGTTTCCTATTTCTCCTGATAATCATATTACTTTTTACTACAATACTTTTACATTAGAAAAGAAAAATGAAAAGTTAAACAGCTAACCTGAAAATGTTATTGTGAGACTTTACCTCATCTGCAAGACACATTCACACACACACACACACACACACACACACACACACACACACGCCTTTCCTTTTCTTCCTAAGACTTCTGCTAGTACATTAAATTCACCTGAGAAACTACACTTTGCCTTGAACTTGCCTACCATGATATAGAAATGAATTGCTGATAAAGGCAACAGACATTTATAATGATTTACATGTGAGGCATTGTGTTAAGGACATAATTTATTTTAATCCTCGAAAAGCTCACCTGAGAGAATTCATAATTATATTCATTTCTCTGAGGACAGATTAGAAGAGGTAGGTGACTTGCCCAAGGTCACTCATCAATGAAGGCAAACTGTTCTGGCCACCTTTGAGGCCAAGCATGGTTGTATAATATTTGCAATGCTTGTCTCTTCTATGATCTGACTCTCCTAGCCATCCAGCAGTAAGAAACACAAATAATTTTGAATACAATCTTTGGGGCAAAAACTGAAAATCTGTGTTAACACAGTTTCTTTGAAAATTAAGAAATTAATACTATTCAGGGTTGGTTTTGTTATTTTTTTTTGGTTGGGGGGGTTGTTTTTTGTTTTGTTTTGTTTTTCAGGATAATACACCAATTCAGAGTACAAAAAGTGTTGCCTGGCATGAGGTGTGCACATTAATGTGTAATAGAAAATACTTGTGCCACTCTTGATGGAGATTTCTTTATGTGAAGATTAAACAGAACACTGCATAACCATGCCTAGAAGCATTCCTAGCTTAAAGTAAGGATCAATACACAGTGATGTTCCATATAAGATGACAACTGTTACATGCAACAGAATTCATTTTAATAATGTAGATGTATTGATACTTGTAACTTTAAGATAATCACTTCCTCCCTGCCCTGTTAAATAATAATAAAAAGAAAAAAGAAAAAAAAAGAAAATGATAACCCACTAGCTCTGAAATTCCACATCAAGGCTTTGTGTCTTTAGATTTGGCCTCTGTCCAAAATGCAAGTAGTCTTAGGAAGTCCTTGGTGCTGTTTATACCTCAGAGAAAATGAAAGACTTCAGCCTCAGCTTTACTTAAAGAGAAGGGAGGACAGAATGCCAGAGCTTGGAAGACCTTTGGGAGCAGACTCTTCTACCTCTCTACCTCCTGATGGCCAGAGAGTCTGGGATGTAGGATGTCAGGGAGTTACCTTTTTTTTTTTTTTCAACCTTTTCCTTACTCTCTACCACAAGTGAGGCTGTGTGTGTGTGTGTGTGTGTGTGTGTGTGTGTGTGTGTGTGTGTACTGTGCCTTTGTATACTAATACTGTGTCTGACCTGTGGTATGTGTCTGAGACACTAATGCTATCTAACAAACCACTACACTGAGTGGGATAAAACAATCACTACTTTGTTAGGCGCACAGGTTACAATGTCTGGGTCAGAAATTCAGGCAAGGAATTGGGGGGCTGGTGATCTTGTTCCAGAATATGTAAAGCTTTACTTAAGGACACCCAAGTAGCCTATTTGACTTAGAAATGTACAACCTGGAGTTATATGAAAACTCCTTATCCCAGATATTATTTTATGGTCCTAGGTATCCAGGTAGAGCTGAGCCTGATGATTAACTATCTGTGAGTGGCTTTCTGTGTGGTGGAACCTTCTTATAGTATGGTGACCATTTTTAAAACTGCCCCTACATAAGCATTCCAAGCCAAACAGGTATGCATGTTTGGCCTTTTATAAACCAGTATTGAAAGTCATAGTTGGTCCGTTTGCATTCTGCTAATTAAAAGCAAGTCCTAAAATTATCTTTTTAAGAAATTTGTTCACTTTACATCCCAATTGTAGACCCCTCCCTTGTCTCCTCCTTGTCCTACCTTTCCTCCCTCATCCCTCTCCCCTACTCCCGTATTCCTCAGGAAGGGGGAGCCCTCCTCCCTTAACATCTGACCTCAATCTATCAAGTCTCATCTGGATTGCCTGTATCCTATTCCTCTGTGGCCCAGCAAGAATGCCCCGCCAGGGGGAAGTGGTCAAAATGTGCCCACCAGAGTCTATGTCAGAAATAGTCCTACTCCACATATTATGGGACCCACAAGGAGACTGTGCTGTCTATCTACTACATCTTAGCTGAGGGTCTAGGTCTACACCATGTATGGAAAATTAGTTGGTGCATCAGTCTCTGTAGCATCCCCCTCCTCCACTCAGATCTGATGCCTCCATTGGTCTCCTTGTGGAGATCCTGTATCCTCCAGGTCCTTCTATCTGCCAACTATTCCATAAGACTTCCTGCACTTCACCCCAAAGTTTGGCCATGAGTCTCAGCATCTGCTTCAATCCCCTGATGGGTGGAGTCTTCCAGAGACCTCTATAGTAGGCTTCATCCTGTTCTTTCTCTTCAACCACTTCAGTTGTCTATTTTATTGGCTCTTCTGAATGGTAATTAAGCATTCTTCCTAGGGTTCTTCTTTTTGTTTAGCTTCTTTAGCTTTGTGGATTGTAGTATGGTTATCCTGTATTATGTGGCTAATATCCTCTTATTCTGCATACAGCATTCTATCTGCACACCAGAAGAGGGCACCAGATTTTCTTATGTTGTGAGCCACCATGTGGTTGCTGGGAATTGAACTGATGACCTTTGGAAGAGCAGTCAGTGTTCTTAACCTCTCAGCCATCTTTCTAGCCCCCCTAATATCCTCTTATAAGTGAATATATACCATGTGTGTCTTTCTGGGTCTGTGTTACTTCACTCAGGATGATCTTTTTTAGTTCCATGCATTTGCCTGCAAATTTCAAGATTTCCTTGCCTTTAATAGCTGAGTAGTATTCCATTGTATAAATGTACCACAGTTTCTTTATCCATTCTTCAGTTGTGGTACATCTATGCTGTTTTCAGATTCTGGCTATTACCAACAAGGCTGCTATGAACATAGTTGATCATATGGTGGAACATTTTTCAGGTATATGCCCAGGAGTGGTGTAGCTGGATCTTGAGGTAGCACTATTCCCAATTTTCTGAGAAAGCTCTAGATTGATTCCCAAAGTAGTTGTACAAGCGTGCACTCCCACTAGCAAAGAAGGACTGGTCCCCTTTCTCCACATTCTCTCCAGCATGTGCTGTCATTTGAATTTTTGATCTTAGACATTCTGATGGGTGTAAGATGGATTCTCAGAATCATTTTGATTTGTATTTCCCTGATGACTAATGACATTGAACATTTCTTTGTTTCTTAGCCATTTAATATTCCATTGTTGAGAATTCTCTGTTTAGTTCTGTACCCCATTTTTAATTGGATTATTTGCTTTGGTGGTATTTAATTTCTTGAGTTCTTTATATCTTTTGGATATTAGCCCTCATTCAGATGTAGGGTTGGTGAAGATCTTTTCCCAGATGGTAGGCAGTTGTTTTGTTCTGTTGACAGTGTCCTTCACCTTACAGAAGCTTTTTAGTTTTATGAGGTCATATTTATTAATTGTTGATCTTACAGCCTGAGCTATTGGCATTCTGTTCAGGAAGTTGTCTCCTGTGCCAATGAGCTTAAGGCTTTTCCCACTTTTTCTTCTATCATATTTAGTGTGTCTCATTATTTTTTCATTTTTTCAATTTATTCAGATTACATCTAAATTGTTATCCCCTTACTTGTATCCTTCTAGTCCTCTCTCCCTCCCTCTTTCACCTTACTCCCCTCCACAAGGTCTGTGACAGAAGGGGACCTCCTCCCCCACCATATGGTCACAGTCTATCAAGTCTGATCTTGGTAGCCTGCTTTCCCTTTCTCTGATTGCTACGAGGCCTCCCCACCAAGGAGAAATGGTCAAATATGGGGACCAGAGTTCATGTTAGAGTCAGTCCTTGCTTTCCACACAACTGTGGAGAATTTCCTGTGCATTGGCTAGATCTGAGTAGGGGTTCAATGTTTACTGAATGTATTGCTCTTGGTTGGTGCAGTAGTTTGAGCAGACCCTCCTGGGTCCAGATCTACCTATCATGATGTTTGTATTGTAGATTTCTAAGACCCTCTGGATCCTTCTATTTTATGTTGAGATTTTTAAAAATATTTTTTCTTCAAATATTTTTTCACATTATTCAATTGTTATCCCCTCACTTTATCTTCCATTTCCCCCTCCTCACCTCCCTCTTTCACCTTATTCTCCTCCCCAAGGTCTGTGATGGAAGGGGACTTCCTCCTCCACCATATGATCACAGCCTTTGAGGTCTCATCCAGGTAGCCTGCTTACCCTTTCTTTGAGTGCCATCAGGGCTCCTCACCAAGGGGAAGTGGTCAAATAGGGGGCATAAGAGTTCATGTCAGAGTCAGTGCCCGATCTTCCCACAATCATGGAGAATGAGCAGTCCATTGTCTAGATCTGAATAGGGGGTCTAGGTTTACTGCATGCATTGTCCTTGGTTGATATAGTAGCTTGTGCACGCTCCCTTATGTTTAGATCTTTAATCTACTTGGACTTTAGGTTTGTGAAGGGTAATAAATAAAGGCCTATTTGCATGTTTCTACACACAGTCATCCAGTTAGAAATTCTACCAAGGAACTCCAACAGCTGATAAACACCTTCAGCAAAGTGGCTAGATAGAAAATCAACTAAAAAAATCAGTAGCCCTCTTTTATACAAAAGACAAGCAGGCTGCAAAAGAAATTAGGGAAACAACATCCTTCACAGTAGCCACAAAAAAACATAAAGTACCTTGGTGTAACTCTAAACAAACAAGTGAAAAACTTGTATGAAAAAAAACCTTCAAGTTTCTGAAGAAATTAATTGAAGAAGATATCAGATGTAAAAATCTCCCATGCTCATGGATCAGAAGGATTAACATAGTAAAAATAGCCATCTTAGACAAAAGCAATCTATATTCAATGCTATTCCCATCAAAATGCCAACACAATTCTTTACAGACCTTGAAAGAACAATTCTCAATTTCTTATAGAAAAACAAAAAGCCCCAAATAGCTAAGAAAATCCTATACAATATCTCCATCTCTGATCTCAAACTGTACTACAGAGCAACAGTAATATAAACAGCATGGTCCTGGCATAGAAACAGATGGGGGATCAATGGAATTGAATCAAAGACCCTGGAATAAACCCACACACCTATGGACACTTGATTTTCGACCAAGAAGCCAAAACTATACAATGGAAAAAAGACAGCAACTTCAAAAATGGTGCCAGGCTAACTTGATTTCCTAAGATTATCTTGAAGGCATAAAAATTTAGAGCCAACTTACAGCCAGGTGTCTGAAATCTCAGCATTGGGAGGCTGAGGCAGGAGGATCATGAGTTTGAGGCCAGTCTGGGCTACAGAGATGTTTCTGGTAGGTAGAAGGATATCAATATCATATTGGAGATGAGGAATAAAAATTCCTGTAATCCAAATGAATGGAACTAAAGACAATCATCCTGAGTAAAGTAACCCAGACACAGAAAGACACACAAGGATACTCACTCATAAGCAGATATTAGCCACTTATAAAGGATAACCACACCACAATACAGAGACTGACACACCAACCAAGGACCATATATGATGTGGACCTAGACCCTCTGCTCAGATGTAGTAGATAGGTAGCCCAATCTCCTTGTGGGTCCCATAATACGGGGAGTAGGATCTACTTTTGACATGAACTCTGGCTTCCCAATGTCGATCACTTCCCTCATGGCAGGGTGGCCCTGACAGGCCACAGAGGAAGAGGACACAAATAGTACAGCTGGGATTTGACGGGCTGATGTTGATTGTTAGTGGAGGAGGGCTCCCCTTTCTGAGGACTGTGTGAAGGAGGGAGAAGGGATGAGGGAGGGAGAGAGAGTAGGATCAGGAGATGATGAGGGAGGGGGACACAATTGGGATGTAAAGAATTCAAACTGCAGAACAATCAGGTAATTTATATTGCTAATCCCAATACAGGGTAATAGCTCGGAGACTGGCTGAGACATGAATGTCTATGCATAGACAATGTTTTTTGTTGGTCACAGAATCCAGGAGGCTTATTATTAGATGCCATTCTTCATGTAGCATGAATGAAGATTTGCAGATGTCTTTCTTCTGCTCATACAAGGAGCAGAAAATCAGCCCTAATTGTTTTGTGCATTCTGCACACCTCATATACTTATAATTTTAGGACTGTATAATGTTTGTGAGAAATTATATGTTTTCAGAACAAAAGAACCGGATACTGATGCTGATTCAGACTTTATAGAATTCATTCCTCTCAGCATGCTGGTTGCTGACATCCTGCATCCTTCATGTTCCAGAACCAAGTGCTTCAGTTGCTATTCCTCGTCAAAACAGGAAAGCTCCAGGGACAGCTTTGAGGAAAGCTTCGGATCCCAATTGGCCTAGTATTTCAGACTGTCACACACAGGACTTTTATTAAGCCTGAAATTTCTTTTTCTTTTTGTTTTTTCGAGACAGGGTTTCTCTGTGTAGCCTTGGCTGTCCCAGACTCACTCTGTAGACCAGGCTGGCCTCAAACTCACAGCAATTCACCTGGATCTGTCTCCCAAGTGCTGGGATTAAAGGCATGTGCCACCATCCCTGGCTAAGCCTGGAATTTCTTAACATTTCGAATCTGGACCACAAATACTATTCCTGGCTTGTTTAACTATTTCCCCCAATTTTATTTAACCCCTACAAAGGTATTATTTGCCCCAAATAAGCCAGAAGAAACCTTAAGAGAATGAGACTCCATTTCCCCTAAGGGAAGTTGGGTAGGTTTTTGGTTGCACTTTTGGGCTACAGATGCTTATTATCAGTGGGAGTTGGTTATAAGTTAGTATTGGCCTTGTACAGAGAGAAAACTAGGTTGGACTCAGGGATGTCTCTCTTTTCCTTTTTCTTTCTTTCATAGGAATGGAGATAGGAGTTGAAAAGAAAGGAGAGGGAATATAGAAATATACAGAGATGATACGACAAAAAGCAGATTATTGAATCTACTCTTCAATTTAAGGCCTTAATTGTTACTCACAACTAAGGTTATTTTTAATTCATTGGCATAGATTTTTGTACATTGATGCAAAAATAAGTTTAATTTTGAAACACTGGTGTAAACTTCAAATTTAAGATTATTCTTCACACACATTATAGATATTTCTATGCTAATCTAAGATATTGTACTCATACAACTTAATTATAACACAAAGTTTACTTCCAATACTTTGAAAGTGTTAGTGTAGGTGGTTTAGGATAGTTAAGTAATACAAGCTAATTGTTAGTTGATCAAATCATGGTCATGTCAATTAAAAAATTAGTCTATTTTTATCACAAGAGTTTAACAGATAGATAGGATTCACATAAGGTAAAATAGTTAGATAAGGTCTTCAAAAGCCTCAAAACCTACAGAATATGGTATTTAAAGATGTTTTTATTATTTTAAAAGTTCTCCAACAATAATACCGGATAACTCCTGGCAACACCAAGCCTACCTCAAAGAAGATGATGAACATCAAAGAACTTCCTTATGGAGATGGACAAAAATGTAGCAAACAAGCCACTGGACAAAATGTCCTTGTTTCTGCCACAGACAGAATTCTACCTAAATGAGCAAGTTTGGAAGCAGGTATAGGCAATGGCCAAACTCTGTCAAGACAGGGGATTCAAGTCCTCTATAGTTCCTGCCTCACAAATATGTCTGTCAGATATACTTGGCCAAAAAGCTGAGGATGATGCTCCAATGTTATAGAGAGTTTTGGGTGACTGATCAGGCAGCTAAACATCTCTGTCATTTTTTTCATTTTGGAAGCAGCTAACCTGCACCTCCTGTTTATTCAGGTAATTAAGTTTTATTCTTTCTCAAATCTCTGATGGGGTTGAAGACCAGATAGTTTAGCTTTACAATTAAGCTTAGTTGTTTAGGGGGTAAGTTAATTTTAGGTCTAGATAGATGTTTTAAGTTGGTAGAGATGAGATATAATAGACATTGCTATACATTCAGAATTTTAGACTCACCAAGATAGGAAAGATGTTTTCTTCAAAGTCACCAAATACTTTGAATGTAACATTTATATAATTCTTGATGATTTCATGGTTCTTCTTGTTGTATGTAGTGTATTGTGTTTATGTGTAAAAAATACTGTAAAAATTCCTGTAGACTTTGTTAATTTTTATCTAACTCACATAGGTAGAAAACATTTAGAGTTTTTAATCACAACTTTACAATCACTGCTTCTGTTCTCCAGTCTCATTGTTCATCTTGGTTATCTTGAGATAGTTTCCAAGTTCTGGGTGCTAAGGAAGTCGCCAAATTTTATTGTGCTTCTAAGTATTTTCAAAAATCGAATCACTATACTAAAGGAAGCAGATGACATCTAAAGTTGATCTGTTCAGGTAGAAGTGACAAGCCTGTCAGTAAATAAAACATAACAGAACCATTCCCGTCTCCCAGCCTGCTAGAACCCTAGTCAGTTAAGATGTTCTCTGGGATACTGAAGTTAGGAATAGCAGAGAATTCTGAGATCCTGAAAGCCTGGGCTCTCTTTAACCTTGGTAGATAATAGAATCATGGTCATAATAGGCTTATTTGGCTTGGGTAGAATCATTCTAATTGGATTTAAAATTCTGGAAGCAGGCAATCATAATGACCATCACCTCACATGATTTGGGCAAAACTCATTTCAACCAATTTGAGATTGATTTGATCATATAGATTGCATAAGGATTGTTGAATAAAGCTGGTATTTTGGCAGAATTAACTTCTTAGAAGAATGAGATATAAAAGACTGACTATTTCACAAGTGGATCTCAACTTTCCACAGTCTGATACATTGTTTCTACATTCTCAGTGAAATTTATAATAGGAAGGGAAGGAGGAAAAGGAAAACAAATAAAATTTGTTAAGCATCCCATAAGTGCTTTAATATTTACATACTGCACTCACATCGTAGTTTACCAGGAAAAGCAGAACTATGAGATGAGTGGAGGCCAAAATCAATTTATCAAATAAGTATCAGTCACCTTTCAGTTGCTGTGATAAAACACCATAACCAAAGCAACTCATAGAAGAATTTATTTTGGTGCAGTTTCATGATGGTGGAATGGAGGTGTAGAAGCAAATGACAAATGGTGGTGGAAAGGCTGAGAGCTCACATCTTAAACTACAAGCACAAAAAGAGAGTAAAGAAAAATGGTGTAAGAGTTTTTTCCTCCAAAGCCCACTCTTAGTAACATACTTCCACCAGCAAGGCTACATCACCAAAAAACTGCCCAAATAGTGTTCCTGAATAGAGAGCAAGTATGCGACTATGGGCAATATTTCTAATTCAAACCACCATAAGGTTGAAAACTTGACTCTAGATCGAACTGATTCTAATTTGTAATTGAGGGAGCTAAAATTTCACGGATTAGTTAAGAATGTCTACAAGTTCAAAGCCAAGATTAATAACCAGTTCTGCCTTGTTTCTAAATCTATGCTTTTTCTTTTGTGTTTTACTCATGCCACTGTCAGTAGTCTTGAACTTGGAGGGGTAAAGAATATGAAAAGAATTGGACTCACTTCTAATCTCATGTAGAAATCTGAGAAGATAACTTTTGAGAGAGCTGCTAAACAAGTCTAACATCACCTAGAGAGTTAATAAAATTGGTAAGCACTACTGTAATTTGCTAACATTTAAACATATACTCAGTTGCCTTCTTACTGGAAATAAATAGTGTTGTTCTGAGACATTGGAAGAAACGTTTTTGCAGTGGAAATATCAATTTATTTCCACAATAGAAAATTGACTGTGCTATCGATCCATGTCTCATCTGCTGCATTTCCCTAATCATAAAATTGAAAGGCATACCCAGTAGCATTGTAGCTGTCAAACAATTATTGATGAAAACTGTTTTTATAAGTCTTGATATGAGTTTTTTAAACAGCAAACTGACATGGAATGAGACACAAAATTAAATATGTTTCATTTGCTATGTAAAATGGCTTTTGTCTAATCCCCTCTCCTAAGAGTTGATTAACAAAATAATCCTAGGAACTGTTTACTTCTCATGAGACATTCTACCTCACCACGTGCCAGCCTTGAATCATTCTTACAAGATTGATATTTCTCATCTCAGATTAATACAATTTTAATTTTAAAAATTGATCTCTCTAGCTTTTTATTTTTGCTATCTGGTAAGAGTTTTTTTTTTTATAATCCTTCTTCCACTCTATTTTATAAACAGTAAATTTTTCACCTAAATGTCAACATTTCCAATAATATTTATCCAAATGGTTCACTACATGAGATTTTAAAAAGCATTTGTGTGTTTCATAAGCAATTAAAAAGGATCTCAAGATGTTCCCTTATTGGATTTTCCCTCTAGTTTGGCAGGAATTTGAGTTTTAGCTTGTCCCAGGCCAAGACTGTGTCAAACAGGATGAACTTTGGAGAAACACACACCACAGAGACTAATAAACTCCAATTACACCACAGGCTTCTGAAATGGGCACTTCTACTTCCATATGCCACAAACACTGGCTCAGACCCAGGCATGGATTGTGAGCTGATACTTTTCTTGCTCTTCAGAAAATAAAGATGCTGCACTGAAGGTTTTCTCAGAACAGTGGCGTAGGTTGCATAAAACATACTGGTAAGAGGGAAAAGCCTGTTTATCTTGAGTTGTTCGTATACAAGGTACCTATATTCATAAGATCTCAGTATTGCCCACATTATCTCAACTGCTCAGTGTTCGCTTGTCTTTTGAATCTGAAGCCCACGGCCCTCTTTAGTTCTGGAAAATTTTTCTTACTTGTTTTGTTGTTATTTTCTATATATGTTATCTCCCAGAGTTTCTATTTGAAAATATTCAGGATATTTCAGTTATTTATACTTTCTTTCTATTGTTGAATGCATGACAGAGGATTCCTAGGCTCTACCAGTTTCTCACTTTATTCTCCATGTTCTTCAATTACATTCTTTACCATACCAAGTTGCCCTTCTTTCTTAAGAATCTGTTATTTCATGGACATCTTTATGTGTGAAGAAATAGTTTATTTTCCTTTATTTGGAATCCTTTTTACACTTTCTTTTTGCTTTCTTATGCTTCTCTGGAGAATTCTTATTTCATTTGTCTATCTTGGTATTTATCTTTATACTCAATTCCCTAGGGTGGAAAGCCATGGTACAGTGGTTGTAACAAATGATTACAATCTGAGTTGTAAAACAGCAGAAATTTATTCTCTCACATCTCTAGGGCTTCAACATCTGAAATAAGGTGTCCATGGAGTCACACACTTGTTTAAAGCTCTAGAGAAGTTCTTTCATTCATTCATTCTTTCTTTCTTCCCCTCTTCCTCTTCCTCCTTCTTTTTGTATTATAGTAAAGAAATCTGAACTTGGAATGTACCAGATTTTTTTTTTCTCTTTGTGTAGCCTTGGCTGTCCTGGACTCCCTTTGTAGACCAGACTGGCCTTGATCTTATAGAGATCTGCCTGCCTCTGCCTCCCAGATGCTGTGATTAAAGCTGTGTGCCACTACATGTGTTGAATCTACCACATTTTAAGGGCAAACTAAATACATGTTGCTGCATAGCAAAATAGAATTTTTCATCTTAAACTGAAACTCTCAGCAACTTTTTATGTCCTCTCCTCCACTCCCAGATCCTGGCAATTATTATTCTATTTGTAGTTTCTATTATGTTGACTATTTTTTATACATAATATAAGTAGAGACATGCAATGTTTGTCCTCCTGTCACTGTGTAATAAAAGCTGCCCTCCAAGCCAACCTGCCACCATCATCATGAGATCAACTATGTCTATCTTTAATAGTCTATGAGGATTGGGCCTGTGGAGGAGGGGGAAGGTCAAGTTACTAGACTCTCACCTGAGTATGTGGCCTTTCCTCACAGCCATGCCCTAGTTTTATATTGCCTCAGGTCTCAGGAAGGAACTAGTGTATATAGCCTAGAGGAGGCAGATCCACCTATATGGCTCTAAGGAACCCATCATCTATGCTGAGTGAAGGCAGTGTAGCTGCCTTGGGTCAACTAACCCATCACTAAAGCTCTGTAAGTAAGTGTAATGAATTCATTGGTTCCTCGGGGTGAATTGTGCTGAAATTGTATTTTGATTTGTTGTTAGAAACTAGGGAGTCATTTTCATACCTCCTCCAGGAAAAGAATGTTAGCAACGGACTACTCATATCATTCAGCATAAAGTCCTCAAGTTTCTTCAGCATTGCAACATAGGGCAGGATTTTCTTTTGTAAGGCTAAGACTTCATGGTATGCATATAACATACTTTCTTTTTCTAGTTATTTTTTGATGGACATCCAAGTTTTTTTCAACCTCTTGGTGAACATAGGAGATCAACTATCTCTTAGACATCTGGAATAAAAACCTGGAATAAATACCCAAATTGAGATTGATGGGTTTCTAATAGTCTTGTTTTTAATTGTCTAAGAAATTGTTATGCTGTTTCTGCAGTGGTACATTTTCCCACCAACATGATACAAGTACTCCAGTAAACTCCATCACTTGGTGTTGTTTGTTTTGTACCTGATAATAGATATGAGGTAATATCTCATTGTGGATTTGATTTGCATTTCCTTGATGATTAATGATGTTGTACATTCTTTTATATTCTTGTCCTTTGCATATCTTCCTTGAAGACATCTATTCAATTTTTATATGCATGCCTTCGTTGAAGAAATATCTATGCAAATCATTTGCCCATTAATGATCAAGGTATTTGTTTATGTATTTTGCTATCAAGTGACTTATTTATATTTTTGGATATTAACTCTTTTTGAGACAAATGATTTGCAAACATTTTTTTCTCTCATCTAGTAGGGTGCCTGGGTTTTTGTGATATGCTATGAAGTTAGGTAGTATGAAGCCTCCAACTTTGTTCTTTCTTAAGATAGTGTTGGATATTTGGGACCTTTAATAGTTCTGAATTTTAGGATCTCTCCACAATGCTTTTTTTCAACATATACATCTTTATCTCCTTTGTTTAGTATGTTATTATTTTTATGCAATTATAAAAAGGATAATTTCTTGCTTCTTTCTAGCTTCTCACAGATACTGGTAGTGGTGGATGTTCTTTGGCTTGAATCTGATTCCTTGCTTTGAATCTGAATGTCTCCTAACTACTGTTTCCAGTACCATGTGTTCTTTTCCTCCATAAGTGAGAATGTCTCTGCATCCACATTTTATATTTCCTCCTTATATTAGAATCCTGCTG
This sequence comes from Acomys minous, assembly GCF_964271855.1. NCBI lineage: Eukaryota > Metazoa > Chordata > Mammalia > Rodentia > Muridae > Acomys > Acomys minous. Next base: position 53,475,201 of record NC_140496.1, on the reverse strand, counting down.
TTACGTTAGGGTCCACACTATCCCTATCTGACTTAGTCTTGATCATGTCTGCCAAGGCTCTATTTCCAAATAACTTCATAGTCACAGAAATCGGGGCTTAGGACTGCCTGATGGTTTGTGTTAATAATCAGCTTGATGGGAAATGGGGTCCCAGGAAAAACTTTTCCAGGTTGCCTGTCTATGGTGTCTCTTTGTTTTCACTAGTCTATAGCAGGTGAGAAGTAGAACATGGCTTAAACAAGGTAACACCTTACTGCTGGATCTTGAACCAAAACACTTCAGCCAAAAAGCACATAACTCGATCTTAAATTGAGGTGAAAAGGGATGACCCCTGCCCTTGCATACACAGGAGAATATAGAATAGACAGTTTACTGGATGCTTAAATTATAGGATTTTCCAACCAATCACCTTGATATTTTCTTGAGGCAGCTTAGTGTTTGCTTAAGAGCCCGTCCCTGTGTCTTATGTGTGTATTGCTTATGATTTTGGACACTTTCAGAATCTCTGAAGTCCGGCAGATGTTTTGGTCTGTGTTTTCCTCTATCATTCTGGAGGAATTTGCTTCATTTGCTCAGATTCCTCTGATCCACTTGTCCTCTGTTGATTTTTATTCTTGCTATAGATGTATAGTCTTTTTCATATCTGTTCTGCAGTTTCAGGGCTCAGGGATAGATTCATATGCAGGGATGTAAGGTTGATCTTTGCTCTTGTTCCAATTTTATAAAACACTACCTCAAAAGAAAGTCACCTATTGAGTTGGAGGAAAGGGTAATGGGGAAAAAAGCAAGGTACTCTTTGTCAAGCTTAGTTGTTTCTGTTCTGTCACATCTCTGAGAGTGTGCCTGATCCCTTAATCTAGGAAGTTATAGAGCATAGCCACTGAGCACAAAAATGCAGAATTGGACAAAGCCAACACCTAACCATGCCTTCCTTGGTATTGACTGTAGAATTGTGAACAACCTCATAAACTTTCTCTACACACATTTCCTTCAAGAAAATGCAGGAGATGCTAGTAATGTTAGACGGGATGCTGTGAATGTTAGACAAGATGATTCATGCAGTTTTCTCATTTTCACAATGGGTGTTTGACCAAATAAACTGGACCTTGGTATTTTATTAGTCAAATATTAACTGTTCCTTCAGTTAAAGGGACTGGCTTTGTTCTAACCCTCCAACAAAGATGGAGCCTTCATTGGCTTCCATACCAAATTAAATTATAGTGTGGGTATAACTTTTCAGTCTTGATAATAGTTTTGCTAAGAGATGGTAAATATACTATGCTCTGCAGACAAGTAGAATCTGTCTTGGACCTAACTAGGATAGGCCCTGTGTCCCCACATCTGCTTGCAGAATAAATGGCTACTGGCTTGAATTCCCTGAGTGTTTAGAGTTATACACTTGACAGGGCCTCCCTTTTCCTAATTCCAGTGAGTTCTTCCCTGACGTCCCATTTCTGGGGGACTGGTGTGGATCTTGCCGTGTCATCTAATGGAAGCTTCCCTCTGGTTACCAAAGAAGGCCCATCTATGACTAGTTATCGTACCAGTTCTGAATTCACACTGCCATCTTCTACTCATTGATTGAGATATTTTCAGATACTGAGACTGATGTCTTTGGAACATTTCAGAATTATGTATACTATATCACCCATCTGGCCTGTTAGATTCTGTTTTTCTCTGTGTACAATGAAGATCATGTTGATCTTTATCATAAGTATGAGTGACTTTTATATTTCCACAACAGAAACTATCTATGGGAGAAAGGACTTACATAAGTCAGAGATTTCAGTCTATAGTTCTTGACTCCATTTACTCTGGGTCCACAATGAGGCAAAACATCCAAATGATATGGGCATGTGGTCAGAGCAGGCTGTTCAGTTTGAGGTTAAGAGGAAGCAGAGAGGAGGAATGGAGCCAGAAACCAGACAAAACCTTCAAAGAAATGTCTCCTGGGATCTATTTCTTCCTGCTGGGTCCCATCACTTAAAGTTTCTATCACCTTTAAAAACAGTGCCATTATCTGGGGATCTACACCTGAACCTGTAGGATACATTTTTATTAAAGCCATGATATCATATAAAGTTGTGAAATCTAAGTGAAACACCAGCTCTTCAATGGGCAGTAATGTGAAAGCAGGAAACACCAGACATACATGTAGCTATGCTGTACATATCTGATAAATGAATGAATGAACATATAAGTCATCAAGGATGATGGTTGCTGTAACAGCAGACCACAGACTGGACGGCCTAAACAACAATGAAAAAATGCCTCCCACTGGTCTGGAGGCTGGAAGTTCATGATCTCAGTCTATGAGTTTTGTGTTTTTGGAGAGACTTTCTCTTCTTGGCTTGCAAATGGCTTCACTTGGTTTCACTCTGTGCAGATGTTCTTCCTAATCTTTCCTTCTTATAAGAGATCCAGGCATATTAGAGTAGGGCTTACCTGCTTGACCTGATTTTCCTTTAATTACTTCTCTAAATGTTCTACTGCCAAACACAGTCACATTCTGGGATACTGGGGGTTAGGACTTAAACCCAGGAGCTCAGTGCTCAACGTTGCCTCAGAATGAGTCACTTCCAATGCCTTCTACTCCATCTACAGCCTCCTATCTATCTCCCACCACTTCCAGGAACAAGTTGTGTTATGTAAATCGAACGGTACAAACAGATTAAAGTAAAATCACTATAAAATGCCTTCTTGAAAAAATTCAGCTGGTCTTATGCAACACATAGATGAACAACTAGTTTGTAAAGCTATCTTTATCATGTTTAAAATCCCTAATGTTCCTTTAAATACTAAGAAAATGAAAGTTCATGATTTGAGCAATTGACAATTAACTTGTTTAACTTACTTATCCTAAACAGCCTGCAGTAGCATTTTCAAAGCACTGGAGGCAAACCATGTATTCTACTTAAATGGAATGCATACAATACCTCATATTAGAGTAGAAATACAAGTAATGTGTGTGAAGAATAATAATAAATTTGAATTCTATACCAATATATCAAAATTAAACTTATTTTGCATCAATATACAAAATTCTATACCAATGAATTAAAAATAACCCTGTGAGCAGTTAAGGCCTTAAGTTGAGGAGTTGACTCAATAATCTACTTTTTTCCTAGCATCCCTATATGTTTCTATAGTCCCTCTCCTTTCTTTTCAGTCCCTATTTCCAAGCCAAGCTTAATTGTTTAGGAGTCAAGTTGTTTTTAGGTCTAGACAGATGTTTTAAGTTGATAGAAATGATATATGATAGACATTGAGTTACGTCCAGAATTTTAGACTCACCTTGACCAGAAAATGTTTTCTTCAAGATTGCCAAGTACAAACAGCCAAAACACTATGAATGTAACATGAATATAATTCCTGATTGTTCTGTGGTTCTTCTTGCTATATGTAATTTATTTTATATATGTGTAATAAGATAAATGTATATGTAAAAATATTTAATAAAAAAATAAAAATGATAGTTCATCATGATCCTATATGCTGAGCATGTGCTTGTTTCATTCAGTGACTTCTGTCTTGGAAGTGGATATCATTATCCCATTGGGAAGTGGAAAAACTGGACCTAGGTGACATGAATTATTTGTCCAAGGACTTTCTCTGATCCTACATTCCTCCCTGGGAGAGTGTCTATGAGCATAGAGTGAGGCTATCTTTGTGGACATTAATATAGGACAGACTCAGGTTCTGACTAGAAAGCACTAAGCATATAGTGAATGGGAGGGGCCATATTCTTTAACAAATTGAAAAAGATAGTCAAGAGGTGACAGAAGTCATACCCAAGCTCCAACTAATTTATTTAATTTTGTCTTTTTTTTTTTAAATATAGAATTTACCCCTGGCCCAAAGTAAAAAGAAGGTATGTGGGACTCTGTTGGATAAGGTTGAAGTCTGACTTCTCTGGATGGCCCTTTCATGCTCAGTCTATGAAGACAGACTCCTTTTCCTAGTGGCATTCTTACTCTCCCTAAACTGGTAGCCCCAGATTTTGTAAAGGTTGTCACATAGTCCTAGACGTCATCCCCTTACATATAGGATAATTAAGCACTATTTTCCTCCTTCTTGTGATAGGGCCCCATGCTACTGCATGTAAATTAGATACTATACAACTGTGTGTAGATTAAGTATCCAGGAACCTTAGCCCTCACTAGAGCTCTCAGACACATTCACCATCAAAACCCCTCCCTACTGCCCAAGGTTTATAAATAAAGGCTGGATGGCTTGTGGGGTGGGGAGGTTTGTGTTTGGGGGTTGCTTTCTTATGCTCAAGTTCATGTTCCTGCTCAGGCTCAGGCTCAGTCTCAGGCTCAGGCTCTCTTGCTCACTTTTCCTCCACCATGACTGTCTGAGACTCCATTTATTACAGGGGGAACCACGTCTGAATGCCTGGTGATCAGACAGCAATGGAGGAACTGCCCTTGCCGCAGCTAGCACCTGCTCAGCCACTGCTGATACCTTGGTGCTGACCCCGCCAGTGAAGCACCAGTGGACCTGAATCTCACCCTATCTACCGGTGGGTTTCACACATTAACCTGCTTCCACTGTTGGCACAGTGGCTCAACCAAGGAGCTTTAACACTTGTGGAGCTCCCAAGTCTCCATTGCCTGTGGAGATTTGCAGTCTCATTCTAAAAAGAGCTACCTCTAAAACCCATGTGGAAACTAATTTTCTAGCTCCCTGTAGAGGCCCTGGCCATGAACATCACCCCTCAGCACTCTAATCTGCCCCCTCCAGCAAGAAACGGGACCTTTGATCTCCAGGTCTGTTCATTCTTGATCAGGGCCTAGCAGCACCTCGACTGACTCACTGGACATGGAGCCACTGGACACAGAACTAAAAAGTATTCATTTCTTTGCTCTGCTTGAGAAACTTTTGAAGTGTCGGAGATGACCTATTGTTGGCATAATGTTTTTGTGGACTGTTTACAGTTTATCTTTGTTCATTCAAATGCTGATTTCTCTACCCCACTATCTGGTGTCAATCCAGACATTGTGCTGTGATATTTATTCTAAGTATTTCTTGTCTCAGGTTTGTATAAACATGTCACCATTTGTCCTCTGTATTGCCAATTAAAACCAACAAACCAATGCTGAGAAATGACAGAGATTAGGGTGGGATATCCTGGTTCAATGAAGGCAGAAGAAAGAACAGGAAGGCGAGGAGGCATGCACATGGAGAAGATTGGGAAGCACCAGGAGAAATGAACTGGACTAGGAGATGAGTAAAATGCAAGTATAATATGGGGAATCTGAATGAGAGGAAGCTATATTAGCTTAGAGGTTTAGGATGGAGTAGTTATTCTACAGCAGTGTGTTCTATGCTAATTAAATATATCCTAGTTTCTATGTGTGGTTATTTGGGTCCATGGGTGGTTAAGGAGCAACTGATGATTATACTAAAATTATAAAAATCAATATTAAGTATTAATGTTCATTCAACAACATACGCACTGGGAAACAAATGGGGAAGTGGTGTGGTAGTTGAGGTCAGAGGTCAGGGATGATGAGGAACTTTCCCTTAAATGTTTGAGTTTGTATAAAATGAGAGTACTGTTATGAATCTACTACATAGTAGTCATCCAAAAGGGAATAAAGTAAAAATCAAGAGAAGATCTATGTCTGTAAAAACTTTGCAAGTTGGGGAAGAAATTAAAACCTATCTCAGTGACTCATGCCATTTTCAAGCTTAATCAACAGGAAATGCCAAGCACAGATATTTACTTTCTGGTTTAGGGTGAAAGGCAAGTTGGAGTTGTGATTGGGCTTTGGAAAGGACAAATGGATGCTCTATGTTTATCAGTCACTTCGTGTGACATTGTCCAGGCTGCTTCTCCTGTTTGACTTGTCACATAGGGGAGAAAGGCAGCTGCCTGAAGAGGAAGTAGGGTCAAATGAGATAAGTGATGTAGCTATGATGGAGGCTGAGGTGTGGCCTTCACTTTCCCACCCAAGGCAGGGTGTTATTGACTCCTCAGTCTCCTGAACCTTTGTAACTGTTGCTTCTACCCTTTGTCCTCAACTTGATGTCTTCTCTCTGGATGGATGGAGTAGATTTTTAAATGTTCTTCTGGCTTCAAAGTGTGAATTAGGGGTGTATATTCTTTCTGATTCTTCCAATTTCATTACAAAGTGAAACCCACACATTTTTGTGTAGTATGCATGTTCTTCCCAAACTGACTTTTTTGTTTATCCATTTTCAACTTTCTCTGGGTCTTACCCTTGTATAAGTCTCTACTGTTGGGGAATTACCTACTTTAAAAAAGCAACATACTTTTTGGCCTCAGTGAAGTTTTGTTTGTTTGTTTGTTTGTTTGTTTTGTTTTTTCAGAATTTACTTCACAACCTTTTCTCAGTGTGTAGAATTTTAACCTTCGCTACTCAAAATGGGGCAGAAGTTTTACTTAATAAGGTGGTCATGAAATTCAAACAACATAACTCATACAGTGTTTAACATGGTGTTATATGGATAGTAAGTTCTCAGTAAATATTTAGATTGCTACTACTTTACTACTACCAACGCTATCTTAGAGCACAGGGAAAGCAGAGCTCAGCTTGTGGGAGGAGGGAATAGAGACATTTCCATTGAGAAGCTATACAATAGTCTTTCTAGAAGCTAAACCAAGAGAGATGGAAATGTTAAAAGGCTTCCTGGTTGGGATATAAATATTCTCAAAGGTGAGGCTATACATGGTATGCTTGCCAAACGGAAAGATGATTAATAAGAATTGGCCCATATACTCAAATGTTAAATGCTTAAACACCAGGGAGTGGAAATCTTTAAAAGGATTAGAAGAATTAGAAGGTATGGCCTTGTTGGAAGAACTGTGTCACTATGGGTAGGTTTTGAGGTTTCAAAATCCTAAGCAAAGACCAGGCTCTCTCTCTCTCTCTCTCTCTCTCTCTCTCTCTCTCTCTCTCTCTCTCTCTGTCAGTGCGTAGATCAGGATGCAGCTGTGAACTACTTTTCTAGCACCATGCCTGCTTTCCACCATGACGATAATGGATCAAGCTTCTGAAACTATAAGCAAGCCCCAGTTAAGTGCTTTCCTTTACAAGAGTTTTTGTGGTCATGGTGTCTTTTCACAGCAACAGAACAGTGACTAAGACGAGTGTGTCCGGATCTGTCTTTAGCTGATAGAAGAAGACGGTGTGTCTGGCTAGAAGCGTCTTCCTCAGTCTGTCCTTTCTTATTCTACTAAATATTTTTCTTTGCCTTTCTCTCAGGCTGGAATGTCCTTTAGCCTATCACACCCCATACCACCTCCCACTGCCTAGCAAAGACCATCTCATTCTACAAATCCCAGGCCCAATCTTCCATTTCCCCCCCAGAAAGCCTTTTAAAATTTCCCAGGAGTAAAGTCTATGTTTTACATGAATTTGATATTCAAACCCACCCCTTGCCTATCTCAAACAAATGAATCATGGTAAGCTTGTCAGTTCCTATCCATCATCTCCTCTTTTTTTTCCTTGTTAATGCAATGCCACAGGAGGATAGGGTTGTATTTTCCTGAGACCCAGGGAACAGATCATGATCACTGTAGGAAGTGTGGGAGGCAGAGATAAGATCTTGAAACAAGAAGCCAGAAGGAGAATGGCATCTCATCATTCCCTCTGTGATACACCCTCAATTGACCTAAGGCCCTTCAACTAGACTTTATCTCATAAAATTCCATCACCTTCCAACACCACACTGATGACAAATCTTCAAAATCTGAGTCTCTTGGGGCTTGGAGAGAGGGTAACACATATAAACCATACCCAAATCATAGCCACTATAGATTATTCACCCATGGCCCAGAGTACTACAGATATCAGCAAGTTGATTATGGAGCTGCTTCTAGATTTCTTGTCATATGAAAAGCAAGCAAACAAACAAAGAACAAATCTCTATTTGCTGAAAGCTCTTATAGATTGGTGTTCTTCATGTCATTAGTAAAAGCAACACAATAGATATTTGAAAGGTAGAGTTAGTGTATTTCTTATAATTAATGTACTTCTTCCCAGATCTTGTGCCTTTAAAACAAATGCCACACCAAGGTAATGTGGTATGCAAAGTGAGATGAATGCCATAAGCTAATAACCACCTTGTTTTAAAAGTATTAGTTCTGGTTTTGTGTCCACTAATATAATAGTCCCCTATTTCAAAAAGCGTTTTTTTTTGTTTTGTTTTCTACTGTGTATAGTCAACATTCACTGTGCTATTATAAGAGAATATTTTTATGCAAGCATATCTTGTATGTTGAGTGCCCCCATTGAACATTCCCAGCTACACTCTTTCTCATGCATCTTCCCCATTAGTACTCTTTGTTTCCCTAGACAGTTTCATTTAATGCCATATATATGTACATGATGTAAAATCTAGGAAAGAGAGAAAACATACATTTGTCTTTCTGAGATTGTCTTCTTTAGCTTAATATTATCATCTTTGGCTGCATTTGTTTTCTTGCTAGCAATCTATTTCTTACAACTGCTATTATTCCTGATTCATGAAGAAAGATCCTGAAGCTAACATGACAGCTGATACAAATCACACTGATAGACAAAAGAAAGATAATTGGAATTCAGAATCCATCTCATTCCCAGATCATTAGAAAAGAATTGCCTACTGTGTGCTGGGAGCTGTTTTAGATGCTGGGCCAGATCAGTGAACACAGCAAATGCCCCCATCATAGAGGAATTCATTATCCAGTGAGGGGAAGAGCAAGTAGACAACAGACAACGTGTGCTGGGTTGGGAAGTTGTATCTGGTCTTTGCTACTTTATGGGTTCTTCTTTTTTGACTAATTCTTGCCCCCATTTTCACCCCCTGATACTAGATAGGTGGAAAACAAGGATAGAGGGGAAAGAGATCCCTGAATCTAGTTTCTTTCCTTTTGTTTCTTCTTTGATCATGGCTGTTAACAACCTGCAAACAACTTCCATAAACAACCACCAACCACCCACCTCACCTCTTAGGGACCTCAGATTTCATTAACCTCTGAAAACATGCAAGAATTTCAAACACCACACAATCACTTGAACATTTCTGCAGCTGGCAAAACCATGCTTCTGCTAGAGCATGAGGCAAATCATGGTCAGCTGCTGAGGACAGTTGGAAACAGCCCCATATTCCTATGCCTGGGATTAAAACAAAAGTTAGTCCTTAAAATATTCTTAGAATATATATCTGTTTCTTAAAGAAAACAAAATTACAGGATTCTCAAAAATATCACTACAGAAAGGCTTTGGGGACAGGGACAAGGCAGACAGGATTCTTCCCAACATGCTGGCTCTTCTCCACACCATTGCAAGTTCCCTTTCACAAGTGCATTCTGCAAGTGGGGATGACAAGAGTGAGCACACATGCTTTGCTAGTTTGCAGTCTCTCTTACTTTCCTGACCTTGATACAGCTGTAGCAAATAGCACATATTCAACCCTCACTGGACAAACATTTGTGAGAATTCACATTGGATTTATCTATTTAGTCGAAAGCTGCCTAAAAATATACAGATATCAGAAAGGGTAAATTCAGTTCAGAAGCTCAATTAATACTTATGAGAGTTCCCATGTTCTAAGTGATGTGTTTGTGTGGGGGATCCCAAGAGATTCCATCTCTAAGGAGACAGGTAGGAGGGGAGGAACTCATTTGACTTGCAGTGGGATAACAAGGCAGGCTTCCAAACCTCAGGCAAAAATTACAGAGACAAATCTTTAGTGGGAGAGACATGGTCAGGGACTCATAGGTAGAAACACCCAGTTGCCTTCCCAACTCTCACACCCACAGATGGCATCTTTGTTCCATCAGCAACTCTGTTTCCGGGACTAAAGCTGCCTCTTCTTTAAAACATGTCTTTAGTATTCTGACCCCTATGTGTAAACCTGCCACCTGGAAAAGGCAGCCACAGAATGCGTTTATATTTTGTTTGCTGCAGATGAGTGGCTATCATTAATGGGTCCACCTGATCCTGAAAGGCTTGAGATACTCAAGACAGGCAGCCAATGGACTTCACAGAGAGGGATGGTGTGATGGAGAGCAAAACCTTCCTGAAGGTTGAGTCTTGGTTTAGGACCAGACCTACTGAATGGCCAAAACCAGCATGGAAGCATGACAAGGCTCTCTGGATGCACTCCTCTCCCTATCCCTGTTCAAATGTAAGATCATTTTATTGTATATTATGGGGTGTGAGGTTGGCTGTTTGGGGATTGGGATTGCTTGACTTATTGGAGAGAAGAATTTGAATGAGAAACCTGGCTCTGCTTTTCAGCCACAAATAAACTAATATTCAACTGAATTTCAACAGGGCAGATGTGATCCTGAATGATTTGGGACTCAATGTGAAATGGGCCACAGTTAATCCATCTTGGGTCCAAGAACATGGAAAGGTAACATCCGCTTTCTTTTCTGTAAAATGATGAGGTGGGGCTGGGGTGTCACACAATGGTAGAGCTAGATTGTCTAGCAAGTGCAAGGCCATGGATTCCATCCTCGGCTCTGAAAAGTAGACAAAATTAAAATAACGGAGTGGACTAAATTATCCCTAAGCTTTTGCCAGCATTGCTAATTGAGGACTCAAACAATTTCACAATGACAAGGTTTTCAGGGTTCCTAAGTCTGACTGTGCTTAGAAGCAGCTTTAAAATATTTTCCTATCCAGTCCTGGCAATGCAGATTGAGTGGGTTGGGTAAGGGCATAGAGATAAATATTTTCCTTAGGTTTTGGCAGTTGTACTCAACCTGACTCCATCTGTATGTTTTAAGGCTTCTGAAATACTGGAAGTTCTATGTGGGAGGCCACATCTAGGGCATTTTTGTACCTTTGAAAGATCTTATGAGGAAATTCACTGGACTCTACCTAAATCCCCAGCTCCCATCCTAGATTCTGGGATGTATGTGCCACTAGCTGCAATACTCAACTCATTTTGGGGCCGAGAAGAAGGTTTTGTGTTGCACCTACAGGTCCAAAGAGACAGTGGGCTTTAGGAGGGAATAAAACCTTGATCTATGACTAGACTCACAAGAGGCTGTTGAACCAGGAACCCAGGGGAGTGTCCCAATCCCTGTCTGGAAAATGGGAACCACAGCTGGTCTCAAGTGTCATATGTCACTAGCAATCTTTTTTTCTTTAAAGCTCACAGATGCTTTGAGGATTAATAAGATGTTTGGAGAAAGGGCAGTTTCTAAAAATGCAGTGAGTGTTTGGATTTAACATTGACAGGTAGAGTTTAGAATGAGAGATCATCTGACTGATTCCATTCCAGACACTGAAGTATCAAAATATGAAATTCAAGCCATTAAGCCCTGGCTGAGGGCAGGTATCTTTGTAGAAAATAAAACATTTTTTTTTGAGCTGAGGGCTGAGAATGAAGGGACATTTTGGAAGTTTGAGGAATAATAACGAGGTGGTAGGATGGTCAGGTGAACTAGGTCCATTTGAGAGAGGCTTGTGGATGAGAATACAACTATATCATTTAAAAAATTTTTAGTAATAGTTTATTTAATTTTATGTGTATGACTGTTTCCATGTATGTATGCAAATGCACCGAGCATGTGTAATATTCACTGGAACTGGAGTTAATAGTTGTGAGCTACCATGTAGGTGCTGGGAATTGAACCTAGGTCCTCTGCAAGAGCAACAAATACTCTTCGCCACTGAGCCATGTTTCTGCCCCGACTCCCACTCATCACTTTTTGTGTTTTCCAGCTTGTGTCAGCTTCCTAAGGCGCAGGCATTGGGTGAGTTGAACTGTAGTAGGCCAAGGTTTCTGTTTTGTCTGAGAGATAGAGTGGGAGTGATGGGCAAGAGTATAGAATATGGAAAGAAGCAACTCTTGAATGTCCTTAGAGATTGGTAACACATGAGTAGAGGGATGCACAGTGAGATACAGGATGGAATGTGGGCTGGGTCACTAATTTCCCACTTGTTAAAGTCATTGCTCCATCCCAAAGAGGGAAAATCATAGACACACTGGCAACATGGAGAATTCTCAAAGGATGATGTACAAGGGAAGGGGCATCTATCTATTCTACTTATAAGGGTTCTTTGAAGTTGGTTTTCAGAGCCTGACTGGTGAGAAGGGAACTCCTATCTGGGTGTCTGAGACTCTGATACCATTTCTTATTCAGAACAGTATTTACTCTTGAGCTGGATTGTGTGTGTGTGTGTGTGTGTGTGTGTGTGTGTGTGTGTGTGTGTGTGTGTGTGTTTGATATCAACTAACTATAAAACATGCATAAATATCAAACATTCAAAATTAGTCTTAACCATAAATATAAATGTAAGGTCTAATATTTTCTTGTTGCAGATGAATCACAGCTTTCCTTTCCTCAGCAACCCCCTTTGTTCACCAGCTCCCACCTCCATGATAATCACCTGAAGATCTTACCTATAGTGAGGACCACCATGGGTCTCAAGGAATCTGGGCTGGTACCTACACTTTACCAACTCCCAGAGGATGCTGGTGCTGTTGTCCAAAACATTACTTGGGGCAGGAAAATTCTAGACTTCAGTGTGCAGCTCCAGCTCTAGTCATTAGTGACATAAAAAACTCAGATAGCTTTTTAGAGGAAAGAGAAGAAAAGTGAGAAAAGGGAAATTTGGGTACTAGCCCTGGAACTATATTATGTTATATGCTTAATGGGAACTATTTTCATTCCCTCTGACAATAATAATTGTTACACCCATTTTAGGAATGAGAACCTGGAGCCTTGATGTGATTGTGTACCTGAATTCATGTGGTAAATAAATGCAAATAAGAAATAAAAAACCAAGTCAATTCTCATATCAAACATAATTGAATGTAAATTGTAAAATGTTTTGAAGGACATACAAGCAGAAGCTAAACTTCTTTTTATTTCCATGAATATAAATATTTGCCACTAGAATCATGCTTTCATTTTGTTTTCACAAGAAAATGAATCCTTCGTGTGTGGTTTGTAGGTATAGGTCCAAATCTTGGCGGCAACTCTTATGAATATGACCCCGTACATATCTTTAACATTCTAAAGCTGTTTCCCTATCTCTACAAGGGGTACTTGAACCGTATAGCTAATTTGAGGACAAACTGAATGATACATATAAAGTGCCTGGACAACTCTTTCACAAATAGAAAGTACACAAGAAATATTGTCAAATATTCATTTTATGACCATTTCTCCCACAAAGTAAGGGGCAATGCCTACTGCAGAAACTGCATGCAATTGGATGTAGCATGTAGAAACAGTTTTCAGTTTAGGCGGAGCAAGTTCCCTAAGCAGAGAAGTAGGATAGGAACTGGCTATATGCATTTCCCATAAGTTCTATTGGCTTACAGAGCATATTTAGAGGAAACCTGGATATTCCTCTCTCCATGCTCCTGTCTGAAGGCACATCCATGACCTTTCCATCATGGAGTCTTCCTCCTTCCAAGCTGCCACAGCTGATAAGATGCCTGCAGCTAGCTAGTGCTTAAATACCACATCATCATTGTTTGGCTATTTATCCTAAACAGGTGTTTTGAATTCACTTAGCCCCAGTCTTTCTCATTTCAGAGCTGCCAAACTGTGATTCAGCTCCCAAGGCAGCAGTTTCTCTTTTTTTTTTTGACTAGCCTGGGCTGAGAAGGGCTGTGTCTGCTCACCTGATTCTCATTAACTTGCCTCAAATGCCAGTGTCCATAGTTTGCCATGCATGTTCACAGTGGGTTTTCCAGCATCCCACCTAGGATCTAGAACATAGTAGGGGCTTAGTATACGTGTACTAAGTGAATGGACTAAATTGCACTGAGGAAACTGTCTTTCCTTTTTGCAAAACAACTGATGTTTATTAAACAATGTTGAAATATGGGTCAAAAGCTACTCATTGACTCCTGAAGGGCATATACTCAATTGAAAAGGTAGAGGTGAGGAAAACAAAGCCCAGAGAGGTTATGCTATGTGCCCAAAGTTACAAAGGAAGAAAAGAAACCAGCAATGATTTGAAGTAGCCAGAGGTTGCCACCTGACTGTGAATTTTCCCTTGTGCATAGAAGTTAACTATGTAGTCAGTGGAGTCAGAAAACATACGTACAATTTTAAAATGTAGAATCATAAGTTCCACTATCAAGGCCCTTTAATGAGTGAGGGTGAGGGACCTGCTTTTTAATCCTTATTTGTGAGTGCACATGTTCAGTGTATGTGTGCATATATGTAAAGGAGCACATGTACATGCATACATATGTCTGCAGGGGCCAGGTGCCACAACCTTGAGTGTTATTTCTCAAGAGCCCCTCACCTTGCTTTTTTGAGGCAGGGCCTTTCACTGAACCAGGAACTCAGGAGCTCTAAGTATTCATTTGTCTCTAGAGCCGCCCTTCAGAAGTTACAAGCATGTGCCACTGTGTCCTGCTTTTTAAAGTGAGTTTTAGGGTTCAAACTCAGTTCCTTATGCTTGCACATCACACAGTTTACCAACTCAGCTACTTCTCTCACTCTAAATCTATGTTTTAAATAAAACAAGGACAATTGTATGAAACTGAATATTGTAGAATGGCAGTATGCTCTAAGAAATTAAGGCGATCTTGAAATCCATCTTGAGACCACCCTAAATTCTACTTAACTGTTATTTTATTTTAAATTTCTAAGCATCAAACACCTAATTGAAACCCGATGGTTGTTGGTTGTACTGTAATTGGTAAACACCTGTCTAAAGCACCCTTGAGTCCCAGGGTTATTTCTATTCCCAAGAAGCAAGGCATGACATTTAAAAGCCAGTCAGAAACAAGGAAGACCACGTTTTAAGAGATGACAGTTTTCCTCACTAAACTCTTTGATTCTGTCTCCAGGGGTGCTGAGTAATGGGATTGCTTCTCCAAGGGAAAGGAGCAAGAGAAGGGATTCTAACAGGCATTTTCAACAGTGTAAACTGGAAGCTGGAGTCTCTGGTGAACTAACTTTGAGAGAAAGACACATTCAGGAGATTCTATAGACAAGGGTATGCTCAGGATAACAAAGGCAGGGACATGTGGCTCCTGGGCCCCTCCATATGCCTTTACCTCAGCTTGGCTGACAGTGTGTCTCTGGGGCCTCTGTTTCTCTCAAATTTATGCTTTATGAAATGTCAAAGGGAAGCACTGATTTTCCAATATAGTGAGGAGTATTTCCCTCTCTCCCTCTCTCTTTTTAATGTAATGTCCTCTTGGAGAATTTCTTTCACAACTCTGGATAAATATTTCTCTGTCAATTCAAGCAGAAAAGCACTTATGACTTCTTTACAAAGTTACTGCTGTCTGGTTATGAGGCAATTGTGTGAAACTGATGATTCGGGATATTTAGCATGAGTCCAGCACTAACCATTTGTTCCAAGAGCAGAAACACATGCTCCTTTGCCCACTGGGTGACTCTGGATAAGAAGGGTACATTACTGTTTCTTTTAAAAATTTTTATATATTTTATTAATTTATTCATATTACATCTCAGTTGTTATCCCATCCCTTGTATCCTCCCTTTCCTCCCTCCTTCCCGCTTTCCCCCTACTCCCCTCCCTTATGACTGTAACTGAGAGGGACCTTTTCCCTCTGTATATGCTCATAGGGTATCATGTATCTTCATGGTAGCCTGCTATCCTTCCTCTGAGTGCCACTGGTCTCCCCATCTAGGGGATGTGGTCAAATATGGGGCACCAGAGTTCATGTGAAAGTCAGTCCCCACTCTCCACTCAATGGTGAAGAATGCCCTGTCCATTGGCTAGATCTGGGTCGGGGTTTGAAGTTTACTTACATGTATTGTCCTTGGCTGGTGCCATAGTTTGAGCAGGACCCCTGGGCCCAGATCTGCCTGTCAAAATGTTCTTCTTGTAAGTTTCTAGAACCCTCTGGATCCTTCTATTTCCCCATTCTCCCGTGCTTCTCTCATCTAGAGTGCCAATAGGATGTCCCCGCCTCTGTCCCACTTTCCTGGTAAGTGAAGATTTTCATGGGACATGCCCTTTGGGCTAATGTCCAGATATAAGTGAGTACATACCATGTAGTGCTTCTGGGTTAACTCACTCATTATGATCATTTCTAGTTCAATCCATTTGTCCACAAATTTTGGAAATTCCTTGTTTTTAATAGCTGAGTAGTATTCCATAGTGTAAATGTACCACAGTTTCTTTAACCATTCTTCTACTGAGGGACACATAGGCTGTTTCCATGTTCTGGCTATTATGAATAAGGCTGCTATGAACATGGTTGAGCACATGTCCTTGTTGTGTGCTGGAGCATCTTCTGGGTATATTCTAAGGAGTGGAATAGCTGGGTCTTGAGGAAGACTTATTCCCAGTTTTCTGAGATAGCGCCATATAGATTTCCAAAGTGGTTGTACAAGTTTGCATTCCCACCAGCAGTGAAGGTGTGTTCCTCTTTCTCCACATCATTGCCAGCATATGGTGTCACTTAATTTTTGATTAGTCATTCTGCTGGGTGTAAGATGGAATCTCGGAGTTGTTTCGATTTGCATTTCTCTGATGACTAAGAATGTTGAGCATTTCTTTAAGTGTTTCTCAGCCATTTTATATTCCTCTTTTGAGAATTCTCAGTTTAGTTCTGAGGCCCATTTCTGATTGGGTTATTTGGTTTGGTGGTGTTTAATTTCTTGAGTTCTTTATATATTTTGGACATTAGACCTTTGTCAGTTGTAGTGTTGGTGAAGATCTTTTCCCAGTCTGTAGGCTGTCACTTTGTTCTGTTGACAGTGTCTCCTGCCTTCAGAATCTTTTCAGCCCCATGAGGTCCCATTTACTAATTGTTGACCTTAAGACCTTAGCTACTGGTGTTCTGTTCAAGCTGTCCCTGTGCCAATGAGTTCCAGGCTCTTCCCCACTTTTTCTTCTAACTGATTTAGTGCCTCTGGTTTTATGTTGAGGTCTTTGATCCACTTGGACTTGAGTTTTGTGCATGGTGACAAATATGGGTCTAATTGCAATTTTTTACACGTAGATATCCAGTTAGACCAACACCACTTGTTGAAGATGCTATCCTTTATCCATTGAATAGAGTTGGCTTCTATGTCAAAAAATCAAGTGACCATATGTGTGTGGATCCATTTCTGGGTCTTCGATTCCATTCCATTGATCAGCCAGCCTATTGCTGTGCCAGTACCATGTTGTTTTAATTACGGTTGCTCTATAGTACAGCTTGAGATCAGGTATGGAGATTCCTCCGGTAGGGATTGTATTGAATCTGTAAATTGCTTTTGGTAAGATGGCCATTTTTACTGTTAATTCTCCAAATCCATGACCAAGGAAGATCATTCCATCTTTTCATGCCATCTTCAATCTCTCTCTTTTGAATTTTTTTTCAAACAAGTCCTTCACTTGCTTGGTTAGAGTAACTCCTAGATATTTTATATTGCTTGTGGCTAATGTGAAGGATGTAGTTTTCCTAATTTCTTCCTCCGCATGATTGTCATTTGTATATAGGAAGGTTACTGACTTTTTTAGTTAATTTTGTATCTAGCCAAATATTGAAGGTGATTACCATCTGTAGGAGTTCTCTGGTGAAATTTTGGGTGTCACTTATGTACATTATCATATCATCTGCAAATAGGGATAATTTGACTTTCTCCTTTCCCATTTGGATCCTCTTGATCTCCTTTTGTTGTCTTATTGTTCTGGCTAGAACTTCCAGTACTATATAGAAGAGATATGGAGAGAGTGGGCAGCTTTGCCTTGTTCCTGATTTTAGAGGAATTTCCTTGAATATTTCTCCATTTAATTTGATGTTGGCTATTGGCTTGCTGCATATATCCCTTATTATTTTGAGGTATGTGCCTTGTATCCCTGATCTCTCCAAATCTTTAAACATGAATGGGTGTTGGATTTTATCAAATGCTTTCTCTGCATCTAAGGAGATGATCATGTGGCTTTTATTTTCAGTTTGTTTATATGGTGAGTTTCATTGATGCATTTCCATATATTATACCATCCTGCGTGCCTGGAATGAGGTCTACCTGGTCATGGTGAATGATATCTTTGATGTGTTCTTGTATTCATTTTGTGAGTATTTTAATGAGTATTTTTGCATCAATGTTTAGAAGAGAAATTGGTCTGAAACTCTCTTTCATTGTTGGGTCTTTGTGAGGGTTAGGTATCAATGTGACTATGACCTCATAGAATGAATTTGGTAATGTTCCATCCATTTCTATCTTTTGGAGTAGCTTGAAGAGTATTGGTATTAGCACATCCTTGAAGGTTTGGTAGAATTCTGCACTGAAACCATCTGGCCCTGGCCTCTTTTTGTTGAGAGACTATCAATGATTGCTTCTATTACTATAGGGGACATGGGACTATTTAGCTTGTTTTTTTGTACTTCACTCAAATTTGGCAAGTGGAATTGATCAAGAAAATCATCCATTTCCCTTAGATTTTCAAATTTTGTGGCATATATACCTTCAAAGTAGGATCTTATGATTTTTTTTTATTTCTTCAGTGTCTGTTGTTATGTCTCCCTTTTCATTTCTGATTTTTTTGACTTGGATACTGTCTCTCTGCCTTTTAGTTAGTTTAGCTAACAATCTGTCTATCTTGTTGATTTTCTTAAAGAACCAGCTCTTGGTTTTGTTGATTCTTTGGACTGTTCTCTTTGTTTCTAATTTATTAATTTTAGCCCTGAGTTCAATTATTTCCAAACATCTACTCCTCTTGGGTGTTTTCTGCTTCTTTTTTTCTATGGCTTCCAGCTGGGCATTGGGGATCGCATCCATGTGTTTATTTAGATGATGGCTGTCCTCAGCATTCTAGTGTTACTCTTCTAAGGATGGTTGACTAAACGTTGACATGAAGGTGTGGTCTCTGGCAGGGCCAGTCTTATTGCTATGCTCTCATATACCTATATATTGTTTTATAAGCTAAGCTACTCCATATGCCCTCCTTTTTGGTGGTAATGGGTACAAGGTAAGAGGATGAACTGTCACATTCAGACTAAGGGCTGAGACAGATGATTGTATGTGTTGGCTTTTTGTTATTTCTGCTGTTGTTGAAGAGCAGCTTAAGGTAATGGTGATTTGATATTATACAAGGTATTATTTCAATCCACTTGTATCTGTTGATGCTTGCTTTGTGACCTACTATGTGATCAATTTTGGAGAAGGTTCCATGGGGTTCAGAGAAGAAGGTATATTCCTTTTTTTTGGGTGAAAAGTTCTGTAGATATGTCAGATCCATTTGATTCATGGCATTGGTTAATGATGTTATTTATCAGCTTAGTTCCTGTTTCAATGACCTATCCTTCAGTGAGAATGGGGTGTTGAAGTCTCCCACTATTATTGTGTGGGGATCAATTTGTGGTTTAAGCTTTGTTAATTGATCTTTTAGAAAGGTGGGTGCCCTTGTATTGACTGCTTAGATGTTCAGAATTGTGATATCATCTTGGCTGACTTTACCTTTGATGAGTATGAAGTATCCTTCCTCATCCCTTTTGATTAATTTTGGTTGAAAGTCTATTTTGTTAGATATTAAAATGGCTACACCAGCTTGCTTCTTGTGACCATTTGCTTGGTATATTTTATTCCAGCCTTTTACCCCGATGTATTGTCTATCTTTATGGATGAGATGTGTTTCTTAAATGTAGAAGAATGTTGGATCTTGTTTATTCATCCATTCAGTTAGTCTGCGTCTTTTAATTTTAGAATTGAGACCATTGATGTTGAGAAGTATTAATGACCAGTGACTGTTGCAAGTCTTAATTTTGATGCTGGTTCCAGTAAAGAGAGTTTGTGTGCTTGTGTTTTTCTGATGGTGCAGTTATCTATTTCCTGGGTAGGTTTGTTTGTAGCTTGTCCCTTTGGGGTGGAGTTTTCCTTCTAGTACCTTCTGTAAAGCTCGATTTGTGGATAGGTACTGTTTGAGTTTGTTTTTGTCATGGAATATTTTGTTTTCTCTGTCAATGGTTATTGAAAGTTTCACTGGGTAAAGTAGTCTGGCCTGGCATCTGTGGTCTCTTAGGGTTTGCTGGACCTCTGTCCAGGCCCTTCTGGCATTTATGGTCTCTGCTGAAAAGTCGGGTATAATTCTGATAGGTTTGCCATTAAATGTTATTTAGCCCTTTTCCCTTGCAGCTTTTAATATTTTTCTTTGTTCTGTATGTTTTGTGTTTTGATCATTATTTGACAGGAAGTTTTTCCCTTTGGGTCCCAGAATTGTCCTGGGTCTCAGAATGTGGGCTAAGTTGGGCCAAATTGTCCATAACCATCTGAGTTCCCTCGTTATACTGGAGGTCTCTGAGGATGGATGCAGGCTGGGTGGAGAGTGTCTGATGGCTACTCTTTTCCCTGTCTCCCCAAGATTTCCTTAGTCCCAGAGCTCTGCTGATCTGTCGTCCCTGGTAGTGTTTTTGGACGCAGACTGCTCACAGATTCCACGTTAGTGTCATGAGGCCTAAACCGCAGACACCCTGAGTCCAGTTAGTGTCTGTGGACCCAACATGAACATTGAGTCTAGTTCGCATCTCTGGACCCAAATGGGTCTCGGGGCCCAATCCATGTGCTTAGTCCAGTTAGCACTGAGTCCAACCAGTTTCTTGGGCCCAAACTGCATGCCATGCTCAGTCAGGGTCCCGGGCCCCAGACTCTGGGTTGAGTTGAGCTAGGGTCTCTGGACCCAAACTCTGTGCCTAATTCAGCTAGTGTCTCAGGGCCCAAACTGTGTGTAGAGCTCAGCTAAAGTCTCAGGGGCTGAACATGCACTGAGTCCAGTTTTGGTCTCTGGGCCCAAACCACGCACTGAGCTCAGTCAGGGTCCCGGGGTGCACACCCTGAGCTGAGCTGATCTAGGGTCTCTGGGCCCAAACTGTGAGGCAAATTCAAATTGCATCCTGAGGTTAGCTAGGGTCTTAGGGTCTGAATGGTGCACCGAGCTCAGCTAGAGTCTCAGGGGTCAAAACATACCACACCAAGTTCAGTTTAGGTCTCAGAGCCCAAACTGCAGGCTGAGTTGAGCTTGGGTCATGGGGCCCAAACTGAGCACTGAGTCCCCTCTCCTGTAGCAATTCCCACCAGTCACCATGCCAATTGCCTTGGCCAGAGGGTTCCCAGCTGTGAGCCTCAGCTGCCGTGGCTGCCACTATGGTCTGAGAACATCCGCGCTCCTCCCATGTTCAGGGGTATGAAGGTTTTTTTGTATTTTGTTCCTTTTATACTGCAGAGTATTCTCGCTATAGTGGGGTGGGTAGCTTGGTGTTACTCATTAAGAATTCCATGTAATTCCATGAATCGTTTACTGGAGCTTCTGTACACAGTCCACACTGCTCACTGCCATCTTGGAGTCCCTGAATTACTGTTTCTAAGACAACAGAATTAACAATAATGCAAGATGCAGAAGCTTGATCACAAAGAAGAACTGGAGTATTGTGATAATTCTTTCTCCAAGAAGATGTAAACACCACCTGCTTCCCCATCATAACAACTGAGTGACAAACCAAAGTACCATCACACCAAAATTCAGCTTGGAAACTCATGCATTTATTAGGATTACTTACAGAGCATGGGTGAGGCACTGCCTAGAGGAGCATATGTGACCCCCAAAGTAGCTACAATAGAAACTCTTAGTTTTCATCTAACATGGATGGTGGGTTCCTCATAGCTATACAGGAAGAGCCCACTTCTATTAAATCTCCCTTGTCTATGTACTCTGGCATCTGAAACCCCAAGGCAATGAACAATCTGGGTGAGAATGCATATATGTGGCTTGACAGAATACCTGGAAACTCAGGTTAGATCAAATGAGACTCCTTAGCCCTTCTTTATATGAGGGACTATGAACAACTGACTAGCCTAATGACATCTTGAAAGCAGCAGATACAGCTGATCCAACGAATATGGTGGGTTGTTTTTTTTTTTGCTCAGAGGTCTATGATTTGCATGGAGACAGGCCTAATGCCTTTGGACTTGTAATGTTCTGAATCTAATCTATCTTTTTCAGACCCCACTTCCTCTGGGGCATCATGGTTACCTTTATGGGGAAATTTATTGGGCTTGAGTCCCTGTCTTGAACCAGGTACCACATAGATATGATCTAATTTATTTTTCCATGAAGCCCTGGGAGGTATGAAAATTAAATTGATTTTTGTATTTTTTTTTACTTTTATTGAATGTCCATGATTCACATGTCATGCACCAAAAATTCCTCTCCTCCCTCCAGCAAAACAAAACAGACAAACAAAAAATCTTGTCACAGAAGCTGTAGTGTTTCATGCAGTATAGTCTTTTGTCCACATATATTTACTTTCAAATGTTCATTGCTATGAGTCATGGGTCTGTTTGAGGCCTACACTATTGTTCCTGGATCCTACTGGGATGGCTGCCAGTCATCCCGTTGTTGCTGTGTGTCAAGGAGATTCTCAATCATTTAATGTGCAGGTCTGGCCCCTTCATGTGTTCCAGCAGGTTATACATGGGGTAGATATTGGGGCAAGATACACCCAGAGCCCTGGATTAGTTCCTGATCCCCTGTCTTCAAGGCAGGGCCCACTCTCTTGCTCCCATGTCATCATGGCAGGGCTAGCTCACCTACTCCTGCATCCTTAGGGCAGGGCCCACTCTCCCACTCCCTGTCATCAGGGCAGGGCCTGCTCCCCTGCTCCCCTGTCATCATGGCAGGGCAGGCTCACCCTCTTCTGTGTCCTCAGAGCAGGGCCCACTCTCTTGCTCCCATGGAATCATGGCAGGGCCAGCTAATCTGCTCCCATGTCATCAAGGCAGGGCCAGCTCCTCTGCTCTGTGTCCTCAGGGCAGGGCTAGTTTTCCAGTTCCTATGTGACAAGGGCTGGCTCACTTGCTCACTCACTCTGAAGGTCAGCTCTCCTGTTCTTGTGTCCTCAGGGCCAGCTCTCCTTCTCCCATTCAATTAGCCAGATTGTTGCTGGCCATCAAAGCCTGGAGGGCCTCCTACTCCTGTGAGTACTGGATCTTGTGGACCATAAAGCAGGTGGCAAGTGGACGCCTCTCAAAGTCTTCATTGAATAGCTTGCAGAAACCATTGATGTTGGCTCAGCTCAGCTTCTTGTCTTGAAGAACTTGTGGCTCTCTTGATTCGCACCTCCTGGGTCTCTGGTTCTATTGTATGCTCCATCCGCCATGGGCCCCTGCCTCAGTGCTGCCCCTAGTATCCACCTCTGCCTGATCCAGCTCTTGGCACTGAACATGTCCCTGGCCCATGAGAGGAGGTCTATAAGGCCTGTGGTGTGGGCAGTGCAGTCCTCGACTCGAACAGCAACCCCTCCTCGAATGCCATCTCTTTAGGCCATATTGCACCGGGCCACAACCTGAAAAGCAGAAGTGCTGATGGTAGCAGCAGTGGCCCAGGGTTCCTGGGACCTCACCAAAATGTGGTCACATGGTCCTGTGGTGGGAGGGCATGCACAATCCATGACAGGATATCCTTCTTTCTAGGAAACAACAGTACTGTGTGTTGGAGCTCTCAGTATGGTCCTTTGGTGGCTGTGCAGTCACTGCTGTTCCAGAGATCAGATACAGTGTGAGATCGATGCCATCTTGGGTTATCTTGGCTTGCATATTTCTAATACATTGTGCTAAGTGTTTCCTCCCAATCAGGCACCTCTTGGGGGTGAGCATTTCTGTGTAGCTCTGGAACACAATCATCCTTCTCAGAAAGCATTGAGGACCTCATTTTTCGAACCCCATGAACCTGTGCCTGCTGCGTGGACCTGTGCCCACTGTGTGGCTTAAATTGATTTTATATATGAAGAAGTTGATACTCCAAGTTAGGTTGAAGAGTTACAAAGAGTTGGAATGAATTCTCATTTTTACCACTATTTAGCTGTGATATTAGATAAGTTATTTAACTGTTCTGAGCTTTATGTCCTCAGCACCCCCCCACATGCATGCACACACAGAGAGTCTCACAAACACACATATACACATATACTCACACAGATGCACACAGATACGTACACATGCACACATATAAACACATACACATTTACATATAAACACATACAAATATATCCTCCTCTCTTATTCTCCCTCTTTCCCTCCCCTACCCCCACTTTACTTTCTTTCCTTCTTCTCTTCATCTTTTTCCTTGTGTTCTTTCAGTTTTTGCTTTGGAAAGCAAAATAACCAAGAGAGGAGACATTAAGAATAACTCAACATTATTAAGAATAGACCATGCATCAAATTTGATGCTAAATAGCTGTTAGAGTCTCTGCTTGACACATGATAGATATGAAGGATCAGAAAAGTAATAAAACAATACCTGCTTCTCCATGGTGAAACAAAAAATTTCCATCTATCTTATTCTAGTGCTTGAATTTTTTTAACCACTCTGGCTTTTGGTTTGTTTGGTTTTTGTTTGTTTGTTTGGTTGGTTTGGTTTTTCAAGACAGGGTTTCTCTGTGTATCCCCGGCTGTCCTCAAACTCAGATTGATCCACCTGTCTCTGCCTCCCTAGTGCTGGGATTAAAGGTGTGTACCACCATGCCCGGCTCCTGACTTTTAAATAGGTGCTTTATATTACTTAATTATTTATTTTTCTGTGTGATTGATTCACATTAAAGAGAGGATATGTATGTATGAGAAGAAGATTCGGATTAAGTAGCACAAATTTTATGAACCCTGTTCTGGTTTCATTTTTGATGCTGTGATAAATTATTCTGACAAAAAGTAACTTAGGAGAGAGAGGGTTTACTTGCCTTATAATTACAGGTAATGGTCCATCATTGTGAGAAACTTCAAAGAGTTAGTCATGTCATATCCATAGTCATGCTTGTGTGTCCTCAACTTGATTTTTCTGCTTTTATTCAGTACAGGAGCTACTGCCTAGGAAATGATGCTACCCAAAGTAGGCTAGTCCTCCTGACATCAATTAATCTAATTAATAGCAAACAGACATGCCCGCGGCCTCACCTTGTATAGTCAATCCTGCACTGAAGTTCTTCTCACATGATTTTAGATTGAGTCAAGTTCACAATTAAAGCTAACTATCAGATACTCCTGAAGAATATATATCAGGCAGAAATAGAATAGAAAACTATTCTATTCTACTCTTCTGTCATTTATACAGTGAGGTTAAATGGAAGAGCTTCCTACTAAAAATGTATACAGAAGTCACCTAGACCAGGGTTCAGCAGACTATGCTGATGGACCAAAGTCACTTTGCTGCTTGTTTCTATAAATAAAATTTTGTTGGAACATGATTGTTTTCATGTTATGAGGTTGGAAAAAATTACTTTTGACAGATACCCTATGATAGTCAAATCTAAAATATTTACTACTTTATATATTTTTACTTAAAATGCTGAGATGATGATTTTATTTCTAGTATGAGTTTTCTGACAAATAGTAGGTAATATGATATTCTGGATAATTTTACAACTTGCTTTGCACAAACAGAGTTTTGCTTAGGTTTTCACATGTCTTCAAATGAGTGAGTGACAGTCTCCTACTCTACTGTAGTCACAGGGTAGATTCTGACTATATGGTGTCACAAGTTGTCTAAGATTAGAGGAAGTCTTCTAGCTGACTCATGTGCTTTGCATTTATTGCATCCTCACATGGCCTTTGGAAGGAACATAGAGACATGAAAGCTGTACCACAGTCTTTGGACTCAGAGGGTTTTTCTTCAGTGTGGTTTCTAATATGTCTTGTGGGGGGAAAAAAGCAACTGATGTTTTCCCCATACTCCAGATATTCAAGTATGTTTTCTGCAGTGTTCATTCTTGTATATATATTAAGGTATGCCCAAGTACCTTCCCACATTCCTTACAACCAATGGGAATTTCTCTTAATTGTGTGTTCTCATGTGACTGCAGAGGGCTGAGGAAAAAAATAGAGACTTTCCCATATTTCTTCCACTCACAGGGTTTTTTTCCCCCTTAGTAGATCTGGTTGTGCTTTTTGCTTGATTTTATTTTTGTACAGAGGACTGAACCTAGAGTCCCATATACATCAAGCAAGCACACTACCACTGAGCTATGTCCACAGCCCCTCTATGAGTTTTTACTTATGCAACGAAGGATAGAGATGAGGCTAGAGATTTTCCTCCATCCTGCACCATCACAATATTTTTTTCCAGCATGCTCCCTCATAGTGCATTAAAGGATGAGGGGCATATGCATGACTTCCCAACCTCCTTCCCAAACTCTTTATACCATAAGGTTTTCTATATGCTTTGATTTTTTTTCATACATCTAGTCAGGGAAAGTAGTGTAGAGCTTTTACATGTAACAAACATTCATAGAGTTTCTCTTCAGTGTTTTTTCAAAGATATTTAAGGAAGACAGACAACTGTAAGCTTTCCCACAGTTCCTATATTTACAGGATTTCTTGTCAATATGTTTTCTTACACATTGAAGTAGGTTTTGAGGGTGCAATGAAGGCCCTTCCACAGTTTTTATAATCATATGGTGTCTTTATAGTGTGAATCATCATGTATTTTAAAGTCAGAGGAAATAGTCAAGGCCTTCCCACATTCCTTACTTTGTAGCTTAATCTCTATAGTGGATGCTATGGTACGAAGAGCTATCAAAGATTCCATCATCTTTCTGATCACTTATAGTTTGTTCTTCCATTGTAAATCTTCACGAATACCCTGAAGAAGAAAAACAATGAAAGGCTTTGAAACAATGCCTGCCTTCATAGAACTCCTTTCAGTAGGAGTCTCCATGGGCTTTCATAGACAGAAGCTGGAAAAAGGAAGGCTTTCCTTCCTTTCTAATACTGATAGGTTGCTTCTATGTAATCTAGTGAATTCCTAATGATAGAATAAAACATAAAGGCTTTTCCAAATTCATGTATTCCATTATATTTTACTACAGTAATTCTCTTAAGCATAGCAAATTTTGAAGTTTGTCTACATTGATTTTTCTCATTTCATTCATAGATATTCTTCACCATGACTTTATGGTAATTTTGAGCAATGCTATGAGATTTTTACTTTTATGTCAAGTAAGGGAGTAATAATGATTTCTTTTGAATCTTATTATTTTATGTTCATTTTATGCTTTCCTCCATCAATTTCCTAAAGAGCAACTAGTTTTCAGTATTAAAGTAATTAAAAAACTTCTTGGTAGCCAGACATGGTGGTGCACACTTGTAATCCCAGCACTCTGGGTGGAAGGCAGAAGAAGGTGGATTACTGTGTGTATGATGCCAACCTAGTCTACAAGTTTGATCCAGGACAGCCAATGCTATACAGGAACCCTTTCTCCAAGGAAATATAAAAACAAGCAAACAAACCTTCTTTGTGGTCTGCAAACACATTTTCTAGACAAGTCCTCCCATCACTGTCTAAAGATTGTCCTCCTGCTCTCAGTAGGAGAAGTTATAGAATGCAGACGTTGCTTACTTGGTGCCATTCATTGATTATGGACCCATGGCAAGGCAATCATGGTATGGAGCAGATGGCAGAGCACGTTTGCTCACATCCTGGTGGCTGGTAAACAGAGAGCAAAGGGTTGTACCTTTCTACAAGATGTGTTTGCTAACTTCTGAACTAGTACAGAGGTCCTCAAGCTATGATGACATGTTCTTTTATTTTGGAAAAAAAAATAGGACACATACTTTAACCTACATGTGTATATTTGTCTCAACCACAAAATGTTTAATTTTAGAAGAGTTATTGTTTTTACTTTGTGTATATGGATGTTTTGTCTTCATGGATGTCTGTACACCATATCTATGTTGTGTCCCTGGAGACCAGAAGAGGATGTTAGTTTCCCTGGACCTAGAGTTACAGATGTTTGCAAACCTTGTGGGTTATAAAATTGAACTCCCATTTTCTACAAAACAACAAGTGCTATCACCTGCTGGGCCATCTCTCCAGAGTCATAAAATATTTAAATATAATATGATTCTAATATATTTTCTATGTTAAAACATTTTCCAAAATAGAAACTTAAAAAATGAGCTGAAAAAGTGCAAGTCAAGTATTTTTTTCAGGACCCCTGAGACTATCTTAGTCCTTTCCTGGTATATATAGAGAGACTGATTCAGAAAAGGATTGTAACCCTGATGTCTGTGGAGAAGCCATAGAGATGTCAGAAATGATGGAAGAATTTTTTCCAGTAGCATGAGTTTAAATGCAGCAAACCCCTGAAATTCTCACATTTGTCCTTCTGCTGCATTGTGTTCCTATGACAGATTTAATTCAAAGAGAGAACTTTGTTCTAAACATAGTCTCAAAATGGACAAGAATAATGGAGTTGGACTTCCTGTCTTAGTGTCAGCTGCCACAAAACAAGACAATATCCATGAAGTGTTTGCAGACATTGGGCAGCAGACAGACCCATGATTTCTCAGGGGAAGTGAACAATGGTCTGGGGTTCCTTCAAAGAAGCACTGCTCTGGTTGAGCTTCATGGTGGCATTGCTGGGGCAGAGTGACAGGGCTTGGGGTTGCAGGAAACCATTGTGGTGCCTCACCCCATAGGAAGAAACTTATATCTGAAAATCTAATCTAGCCAGACCCCATGGCTCATAGGCCCTAGAGAAGAAGTTGTTATTTTGTTAAATTGACACAGTGTCAAAGTACCTTCTAAATTCTCATCTTCACACTCAAATATTAGACAAGTTCTCGATTCTTTTTTTTCTTTTTTTTAAATACATTTTTATTAATTTATACATATTACATCTCAGTTGTTAGCCCATCCCATGTATCCTCCCATCCCTCCCTTCCTCCCACTTCCCCCCCCTACTCCCCTCCCCTATGTCTGTGTCTGAGGGGGATCTCCTCCCCCTGAATATGCTCATACGGTATCAAGTCTCTCCTTGGTGACCTATTATCTTTCCTCTGAGTGCCACCAGGCATCTCCATCCAAGGGACATGATCAAATATGGGGCACCAGAGTTTGTGTGAGAGTTAGATCTTCTTCTCCACTCAACAGTGGAGAATGTCCATCGGCTAGTCCGGGTAGGGGTTCAAGGTTTTTACTGCCTATTTTTTCCTTGGCTGTTGCCACAGTTTGCGGAGGACCCCAGGGCCCAGACTCGCCTGTAGTTTTCCAGGACCCACTGGATCCTTCCATTTCCTCTTTCTCCCAGGCTTCTCACACCTAAAGTTTCAATAGGATGTCCTCCCCTCTTACCCATTATTCTGGTAGGTACAGTTTTTCATGGGGACGTACACCTTGGGCTAGTGTCTCGATATAAGTGAGTATATACCATTTAGCTCTTTTTGCTTCTGTGTGAACTCACTCATTATGACAATTTCTAGTTCATTCCATTTGTCCACAAATTTTGGAAATTCCTTGTTTTTAATAGCTGAGTAGTATTCCATAGTGTAAATGTACCACAGTTTCTTTATCCATTCTTCTGTTGAGGGACACGTAGGTTGTTTCCAAGTTCTGGCTATTATGAATAAGGCAGCTATGAACATGGTTGAGCATATGTCCCTGTTGTGTGGTAGTACATCCTCTGGGTATATTCCAAGGAGTGGAATAGCTGGGTCTTGAGGAAGCCCTATTCCCATTTTTCTGAGAAAGCACCAGATAGCTTTCCAAAGTGGTTGTACTAGTTTGCATTCCCACCAGCAATGCAGGAGTGTTCCTCTTTCTCCACACCCTTGCCAGCATGAGGTGTCAGTTGAGTTATTGATCTTAGCCATTCTGATGGGTGTAAGATGGAATCTCAGTGTCGTTTTGATTTGCATTTCTCTGATGACTAAGGAGGTCGAGCATTTCTTTAAGTGTTTCTCAGCCATTTGATATTCCTCTGTTGAGAATTCTCTGTTTAGCTCTGCGCCCCATTTCTCTATTGGGTTATTTGGTTTGGTGGTGTTTAATTTCTTAAGTTCTTTATATATTTTGGATATTAGACCTTTGTCAGATGAAGAGTCGGTGATGATCTTTTCCCAGTCTGTAGGCTGTCGCTTTGTTCTCTTGACAGTGTCACCAGCCTTACAGAAGCTTCTCAGCCTCATGAGGTCCCATTTATTAATTGTTGATGTTAAGGCCTGGGCTGTTGGTGTTCTGTTCAGGAAGTTGTCTCCTGTGCCTATGAGTTCCAGACTCTTCCCCACTTTTTCCTCTAACTGGGTTAATGTCTGTGGTTTTAAGTTGAGGTCTTTAATCCACTTGGACTTGAGTTTTGTGCATGGTGACAAATAGGGGTCTACTTGCATTTTTCTACATGTAGACATCCAGTTAGACCAGCACCATTTGTTGAAGATGCTGTCGTTTTTCCATTGAATGGATTTGGCTTCTTTGTCGAAAATCAGGTGAGCAAATGTGTGTGGATTCATCTCTGGGTCTTCAGTTCGATTCCATTGATCCACTAGCCTATTGCTGTGCCAGTACCATGCTGTTTTAATTACTGTTGCTCTATAGTACAACTTGAGATCAGGTATGGAGATTCCTCCAGCGGATCTTTTATTGTAAAGGATTGTTTTTGCTATTCTGGGCTTTTTGTTTCTCCATATGAAGTTGAGAATTGTTCTTTCAATATCTTCAAAATATTTAGTAGGTATTCTGATAGGGATTGCATTGAATCTGTAAATTGCTTTTGGTAAGATGGCCATTTTTACTATGTTGATTCTTCCAATCCACGAACATGGTAGATCCCGCCATCTTCTGATGTCATTTTCAATCTCTTTCTTCAGAGGTTTAAAGTTTTTTTCAAATAAATCCTTCACTTGCTTGGTTAGGGTTATTCCTAGATATTTTATATTGCTTGTGGCTATTGTGAAGGGAGTAATTTTTCTAATTTCTTCCTCTGCCTGTTTGTCATTTGTATATAGGAAAGCTACTGACTTTTTTGAGTTTATTTTGTATCCTGCCAATTTGCTGAAGGTGTTTATCAGCTGTAGGAGTTCTCTGGTGGAATTTTGGGGGTCACTTATATACACTATCATATCATCTGCAAATAGGGATAATTTTACTTCTTCCTTTCCCATTTGGATCCCCTTGATCTCCTTTTGATGTCTTATTGCTCTGGCTAGAACTTCAAGAACTATATTAAAGAGGTATGGGGAAAGTGGGCAGCCTTGTCTGGTCCCTGATTTTAGAGGGATTTCCTTGAGTATCTCTCCATTTAATTTAATGTTGGCTATTGGTTTGCTATATATAGCCTTTATTGTGTTTAGAAAAGTGCCTTGTATTCCCGATCTCTCCAGAACTTTAAACATAAATGGGTGTTGGATTTTGTCAAATGCTTTTTCTGCATCTAAAGAGATGATCATATGGTTTTTCTCTTTCAGTTTGTTTATATGGTGGATTACATTGATGGATTTCCGTATGTTAAACCATCCCTGCATTCCTGGAATGAAGCCTACCTGGTCATGGTGAATGATGTCTTTGATATGCTGTTGTATTCGCTTTGCGAGTATTTTGTTGAGTATTTTTGCATCAATGTTCATAAGAGAAATTGGTCTGAAATTCTCTTTTTTTGTTGGGTCTTTGTGGGGTTTAGGTATCAATGTGACTGTGGCCTCATAAAAGGAGTTTGGTAATATTCCATCCATTTCTATCTTTCGGAGTAGCTTGAATAGTATCGGTATTAGCTCCTCTTTGAAGGACTGGTAGAATTCTGCGCTGAAACCATCTGGCCCTGGGCTTTTTTTGGTTGGAAGACTATCAATGGTTGCTTCTATTTCTATAGGCGAAATAGGGCTATTTAATTTGTTTATCTGGTCTTGGTTCAATTTTGGTAAATGGAATCGGTCGAGAAATTTGTCCATTTCCCTTAAATTTTCAAATTTTGTGGCATAAATGTCTTTGAAGTAGGTCCTTACGATTCTTTGTATTTCTTCGGTGTCTGTTGTTATGTCTCCCTTTTCATTTCTGATTTTGTTAATTTGGATAGCTTTTCTTTGTCTTTTAGTTAGATTGGCTAACGGTTTGTCTATCTTGTTAATTTTCTCAAAGAACCAGCTCTTGGTTTTGTTGATTCTTTGGATTGTTGTCTTTGTTTCTAATTTATTGATTTCAGCCCTGAGTTTGATTATTTCCAGGCGTCTACTCCTCTTGGGTGTTTCTGCTTCTTTTTTTTCTAGGGCTTCCAGATGTGTTGTTAGGTTGTTTATGTGGGATGACTCCATTTTCTTTTTAAAGGCACTTAGTGCTATGAATTTTCCTCTTAGCACTGCTTTCAATGTGTCCCACAAATTTGGGTATGTTGTTCCATCATTTTCATTGAATTTCAGGAAGTCTTTTATTTCTTCCCTTATTTCTTCCGTGACCCATGTGTCATTAAGTAGAAAGTTGTTTAGTTTCCACGTGTTGGTATGCTTTTTGTTATTTCTATTGTTGTTGAAGTCCAGCCTTAGACCATGGTGATCTGATAAGATACAAGGTATTATTTCAATCTTCTTGTATCTGTTGAGGTTTGCTTCGTGACCAACTATGTGATCAATTTTAGAGAACGTTCCATGGGGTGCTGAGAAAAAGGTATACTCCTTTGCGTTTGGGTGGAAAGTTCTGTAGATATCTGTTAGATCCATTTGATTCATGACATTGGTTAATGAAGTTATTTCCCGGCTTAGTTTTGAAATCAAAGTCCTATCCTTGAGTGAAAGTGGGGTGTTGAAGTCTCCCACTATTAATGTGTGGGTATCGATGAATGGGGCAAGCTTTGTTAATAACTCTTTTACAAATGTCGGAGCCCTTGTATTCGGAGCATAGATGTTCAAAATCGTGATGTTTTCCTGGTTGACTTTACCTTTGACAAGTATGAAGTGACCATCCTTGTCTCTTTTGACTAATTTTGGTTGAAAGTCTATTTTATTAGATATTAGAATAGCTACCCCAGCTTGTTTCTTGTGACCATTTGCTTGGAATATTTTTCCCCAACCTTTCACTCTGAGGCAATGTCTGTCCTTGTGGTTGAGATGTGTTTCTTGAATGCAGAAGAATGTTGGGTCGTGTTTATGCATCCACTCTGTTAGTCTGTGTCTTTTTATTGGAGAGTTGAGACCATTAATGTTGAGAGATATTAATGACCAGTGATTGGTAAGTCCCTTCATTTTTGGTATTTATAACAATCGAGTTTTTGTGAAGTTGTAATTTTGCAATGGTGTAGTTATTTATTTCTTATGTATTTTTGGTTGTAGTTTGACCGGTTGGGGTGGAGTTTTCCTTCTAGTAACTTCTGTAAAGCCGGATTTGTTGCTAGGTATTGTGTGAATTTGTTTTTGTCATGGAATATCTTGTCTTCACCTCCAATGGTTATTGATAATTTTGCTGGATATAGTAGTCTTGCCTGGTATCTGTGTTCTCTTAGCATTTGCAGAGCCTCTGTCCAGGCCCTTCTGGCTTTCATGGTCTCTGCTGAGAAGTCAGGAGTGATTCTGATAGGTTTGCCTTCATATGTTACTCGTCCTTTTTCTCTTGCCGCTTTTAATATTTTTTCCTTGTTCTGTATATTTTGTGTTGTTATTATTATGTGGCGGGAAGATTTTCTTTTTGGGTCTATTCTATTTGGTGTTCTGTAGGCCTCTTGTATGTTCGTATGCATCTCCTTCTTCAAATTGGGGAATTTTTCTTCTATTATTCGGTTAAAGATATTTTCTGGGCTGTGGAGTCGGTTACCTTCTCTTTCCTCTATCCCTATTATTCTCAAGTTTCGTCTTTTCATGTTGTCTTTTATTTCATGAACGCTTTGTGTCAGGAACTTTTCAGATTTAGCATTATCCTGGATGATTGTTTCCAATTGTGCGATTGTATCTTCAAGTCCTGATATTCGTTCTTCCATTTCTTGCAATCTGTTAGATAAGGCCACCTCTGAGATGTTTGCTTTCTTTTCTGATGCTTCTCGATCGCGTTTTTCTTCCGTGCATTCTTTTATGATTTCTTCCATTTTTATCTTCAGGTCTTGAACTGTTTTAATAATTTCCTTCATCTGGTTATTTGTGTTTTTCTGAAATTCTTCAAATGCCTCTTTATATGACTCTTTTAAGTCATCAGCCCTCTTGTTTGCTTCCTCCTGCATTTGTTTACAAAATTTATTTGATTCTTCCAATATCATCTTACTTACTAAGGATTTGAGGTGGTTTTCATGTATATCCATTGATGTTGGGTTCTCCAGGTTGTTTTCATTAGGATTGCTGGGATCTGGAGATGCCATCCTGTTTTGGTTTTTGTTAGCATTCTTTCGTTGTCCCCTTGTCATTTTGGTGAATCTAATGTTGGGAGGTGGTTTGTAGTGACCTTCCCTGTTTGGGAGTGGATAGTTGATGTCTGCTTATAGGTAGGGTGCCCTTACCTGTGGGGAACAGGGAGTACTTCCCTGGACCAGGCTGGTGATTCAGATTCTACTCCTGTAGATTTTTCTCAACACCTTAGGCTCCAGGCTGAGTCCCGCGAAGTAGGTTTCTGTTTGGGCCTTTTCCCCTTACTGCTGTATCTCAAGTCAGCAGTATTGGGATCTAGAGTAAGGTCAGCACACAGGCTCTCTGGTTGTGTAGGTTGATCCCAGCTGTCTGTCTTTCCTGTTGCTTTGTAGCCAAGATCCCAGGTGGATCAGATCTTCTGGGTTGTAGCTGTCTTAGGAGCGTTCAGCCTTTCCCATGAATTTGGGAGTTCTTGCTGGGTCTGCAGGAGCTGACACAGCTAGGATCTGCCTGTTGGAGATTACAGGATCTGTGCCTGTAACCATACGGTTTCAGGCCACTGGCAGTATCTGAGGAGGTAGCAGTTTCCACGTCCCTGTATGCCAGGCCACTCCCAGCTTGTTATAAATTAGCGGTTATACCCTGCACATATGAGCCTCAGCTCCCTATATTGTGGGATACAGCTAGGGAGAGCCCAGTCAGAGCCAGCAGTTCGTCCCCGTGGCTCGGGACAAAAGCAGGTTAGACCGCTCCCAGACGCTTTAAGGCAGCAGTTATTCCCTGCCAGCAAGGCCCACAGCTCGGGATAAAGTGGGCGGTCCTAACGAGGGCGCGCAAGAATGACCCCTGCTAGGTCTATTGTTCAGGTAGAGCCCAGTCAGAGCCAGCAGCTCGTCCCCTCGGCTGGCGACAAATCTCCTGTATTTTCCCTTTCTGCTAGAGAAAGGCAGAGTGCGTCGCCTTAGGGCAGCAGTTATTCCCTGCCAGTAAGACCCACAGCTCCCGATAACCTGGGTGGATCTGTCGCGGGCCCACAAAGATGGGCCCAGTTAGTTCAGTTGTTTGGGGATTGCCGGCAGTCGGGCCATGCAGCTGGCGCCAAAGGCAGTTCAGACCGCTGGCGTGAATCTGCTGCCGGAGTACTGCCAGTTCCCTTTAGGGCAGTAGTTAGTCCCTGCAAGCGTGACCCTCGGCTCCCTATAACGTGGGCGGACCCACTGGGCTGTGGGAGCAGACCACGCCGGTTGCTAACTGCCCCAGTTTGCAGGGTCAAACCTTTGTGTCTGGCTTCAGCTTGAGCGCAGGACGCGGACGCGGTCACCAGATCTAGTTGGTTTTGGTGAGACTCGCCACCTGTGTTTCCACCCGGGTTAGGCAGGTGCCGTCCGCAGTTCGGCGCGGTGTGGATGTACAGGATCAATGGTAGTTTCACCCTATTCGCTGAGACTCCTCAGGCTTGGGGCTCCGGAAAATCTCCTCCCCAAATGGCGAATTTGGGTTTTTTGTGCTGGCTACAGCTTGATTGTGGATTCCTTTTCAGAGTTTGGGGAGTGCGTTTAGCCCTCGGGGCTGTCGCTTGTCCCGGGGTTGGACCCCCTGGTGGTCTGCGGAGTTTGGGGCCCCACTCACCTACAGTTCTCAAAATCCAGCAGTCTGTGGTTCCATTCAAGTCCCTGGTCTCCTCAGAGAAGATCAGCTATGGTGCCTACTGGTCGGCGCCATCTTGGAATCCAAGTTCTCGATTCTTATCAGAGAAGCTTCTTTTTGCCATGGATGATACTTTTTAAAAAATTTTTTTCTCCTTTATTAATTTATTCTTGTTACATTTCAATGGTTATCCCATCCCTTGTATCCTCCCATTCTTCCCTCCCTTCCATTTTCCCCTTATTCCCCTCCCCTATGACTGTTCCTGAGGGGGATTACCTCCCCCCGTATATGTTCATAGGATATCGAGTCTCTTCTTGGTAACCTGCTGTCCTTCCTCTGAGTGCCACCAGGTCTCCCCCTCCAGGGGACATGGTCAAAGGTGAGGCACCAGAGTATGTGAGAAAGTAATATTCCACTCTCCACTCTACTGTGGAGAGTGTTCTGTCCATTGGCTAGATCTCGGAAGGGGTTTAAGGTTTACCGCCTGTATTGCCCTTGGCTGGTGCCTTAGTTTGAGCGGGACCCCTGTGCCCAAATCTGCCTATCATAATGTTCTACTTGTAGGCTTCTAGGACCTTCTGGATCCTTCTACTTTGCCATTCTCCCATGATTCTCTCATCTAGAGTCCCACTAGAAGGTCCTCTCCTCTGTCTCAGTTTCCTGGTAAGTGAAGGCTTTCATGGGACATGCCCCTTGGGCTAATATGCAGATATAAGTGAGTATATACCATTTGAGTCTTTCTGCTTCTGAGTTAACTCACTCATTATGATCATTTCTAGCTCAATCCATTTATCCACAAATTTCGGGAATTCCTTGTTTTTAATAGCTGAATAGTATTCCATAGTGTATATGTACCACAGTTTCTTTATCCATTCTTCTATTGAGGGACACTTAGGCTGTTTCCATGTTCTGGCTATTACGAATAAGGCTGCTATGAACATGGTTGAGCAAATTTTCTTGTTGTGTGCTGGAGCATCTTCTGGGTATATTCCAAGGAGTGGAATAGCTGGGTCTTGAGGAAGCCCTATTCCCATTTTTCTGAGATAGCACCAGATAGATTTCCAAAGTGGTTGTACTAGTTTGCATTCCCACCAGCAATGAAGGAGTGTTCCTCTCTCCCCATATCCTCGCCAGCATGTGGTGTCGCTTGAATTTTTGATCTTAGCCATTCTGATGGGTGTAAGATGGAATCTCAGAGTTGTTTTGATTTGCATTTCCCTGATGATTAAGGAGGTTGAGCATTTCTTTAAGTGTTTCTCAGCTATTTGATATTCCTCTGTTGAGAATTCTCTATTTAGTTCCATGCCCCATTTCTCAATTGGGTTATTTGGAACATTACCAAATTCATTCTATGAGGCCATAGTTTCATTGATACCTAAACCTCACAAAGACTCAACAAAGAAAGAGAATTTCAGACCAATTTCTCTGATGAACATCGATGCAAAAATACTAAATAAAATACTTGCAAAATGAATACAAGAGCACATCAAAGATATCATTCATCATGACCAAGTAGGCTTCATTCCAGGCATGCAAGGATGGTTTAATATACGGAAATCCATCAATGTAATCCACCACATAAACAAACTGAAAATAAAAAACCACATGATCATCTCTTTGGATGCAGAGAAAGCATTTGATAAAATCCAAAACCCATTCATGTTTAAAGTTTTAGAGAGATCGGGAATACAAGGAACTTTCCTCAACATAATAAAGGCTATATATAGGAAGCCAATAGCCAAAATCAAAGTAAATGGTGAGATACTCAAGGAAATTCCTCTAAAATCAGGAACAAGGCAAGGCTGCCCACTCTCTCCATATCTCTTCAATATAGTACTCGAAGTTCTAGCCAGAGCAATAAGACAACAAAAGGAGATCAAGGGTATTCAAATGGGAAAGGAGGAAGTCAAATTATCCCTATTTGCAGATGATATGATAGTCTACATAAGTGACCCTCAAAATTCCACCAGAGAACTCCTACAGCTGATAAACATCTTCAGCAAATTGGCTGGATACAAAATTAACTCAAAAAAGTCTGTAGCCTTCCTATATACAAATGACAAGCTTGCAGAGGAAGAAATTAGGAAAACTACACCCTTCACATTAGCCACAAGCAATATAAAGTACTTAGGAGTTACTCTAACTAAGCAAGTGAAGGACCTGTTTGAAAAAAATTTCAAAACCCTAAAGAAAGAGATTGAAGATGACATGAGAAGATAGAAGGATCTACCTTGCTCATGGATCGGGAGAATTAACATAATAAAAATGGCCATCCTACCAAAAGCAATCTACAGATTCAATGCAATCCCTATCAAAATACCTACACAATTTTTTAAAGACATTGAAAGTTCAATTCTGAACTTCATATGGATGATACTTAATATAGACTTATAATATGTCAGAGTGCAAAGAGCACTTTGGGTGTCTGTGGAGTGTTCAGTCCCAAATGCGACCAAAATATCTTAGCTCCTCAAAAAAATATCTTAGCTCCTCATGTCCAGCACCCAGGGAGCTGGTGTCAGGGCAATAGGATTGTAAGATCAAATTGATGGGAAAAACTGCGTTGAAAACAGTGTCTTCTGGACATATAAAGATGTTGCAGGCATGAAATCACAATAGATCTAATTTTCAAGCTATCCAAGTTCCAGCATGGATGAGAGAGTAGCTCACAAGGTTCCACCTCTAGCTGAGCAGCCATTGGTAGTGATTGTTGATGGATGTTGGAAAAGACAGTTCACTTTTCTTTAGGGATTCACCGCTGATAGAGTGACCATACTGCAGAGGATTGCTTCATACCCATGTACATTTGGGAACATAAATTGTGGACATAGTGGGGTAAAAAAAGAAGAGGACATAAAGATGGAAAGGGGACATGTAAATATTGGGAAGGAATTAGAAGCAAGGTATGATCAAAATACATTGTATACATGCATATATTTTTCAAAGTAAAAATAAAAATTAGAGAATACTTGAGTTAAATAAAAATAAAAAAAGAGAACATGTTAAAATTTGAGTTGTGTAGCTAAAACCAAGCTCAGAGAAAAAAATTATAACTTCATAAAACATTTGTGTTCCTATGTTCCCATTTTCTGAGAAAAATACAGATGTAGTCATTTTAAGTTATTTGCAAAGCTGCACATAAGCTAGGGTGAAAGATTAGAATTAGACTCTTCTGGGTCAATTTGTTTCTTTTATTATGTCTTTGAAATTTTCCTCTGGACCTTGTTTAGAGATTTCAGAGCCATGTGTCTAGTCACTGTTTTGAGTCCTCACTCCTCATAGACTCCTTATTGTTGTGTATAAGAATCCATGTAGATGGTGTGTGGTGCAAGCAGATGCTGAGAAGAAGGAGCAAGTCCACAGTATGGAAGAGGTCATCGCCATGCCCCAAAAAGGTGTAAGAAGCAAGAGGAAGCAGAAATTATCAGTGGAGTCCTTACCCTGAGTTTTGTTCCATATACCTGGATCTCACAACCAGTGTTGATGCCTAGATTTAAATTTGGTTGTTTGTGAATCTAAACACTTCTGCAGCAGGCAGGGTATACAATTGGTCCTTCCACATAGCTACAGCTGACCTGTGATTTGCTATGAGGATTACGGTGACCGTTCCCTCTTCCTCTTTAATAGGCATGCACAACTACACCCTGCAGGACTAGAAAACTCCTACTCTCTACTGCATTTTGCTCCACTCTAAGATAGGTAATAAACACAACTATGCTCTTCCTTTCATGATAATTAACTAGATTTTACTTGTTTTTAACCTTTTAGCAGTTCTCCATGATCCTTAACCCAAGGAAACTATCCTCCTTTTATCAGCTTCACTGTACTTGTTAGAAGGCCAAGTTTCTACTCTACTCTTTTGTAAGAAAATTATTAAGCAGTAAACTCTTTTCTCTTGGGAGCTGCCAAAAGGCCATAATCTCAATTAGGAAAATACCCTATGTTTGAACTCACAGCCAGGTGGGTACAGTTCATCGGGCTTAGTGAACAGGGAACACTGTGAGGACATCTAGCCTGATGGCCATGTACTTGTGCAGCTGCCTGAATGCACACATCTTCAAGTTAGTGTGTGTGGCTTGTTCACTCACCTGTAGAGTTGGGAACCCATAGGTGGCATCTGTGTCTATCAGGTAATATTCTAAGCCAAGGAATACCACAAATTCACATCATGAAACAAACTCATACAAGAGATTTATGGGGGAGAAGAAGAGAATAGAGGCTGCTTCTGAGTAGAAACAGAAATCAGCATCTTTGAGGGCATTTGCAATGAGTTGATGGAAAAGTACAGTGCAGCTGGTGGTATTGCTTGGTGCTATCTTTGATATCTTGTTTGGCCACCAACACTGAGTCATGGGTGTGAAGTTCTATGTCCTGGGGCTCAGGGGCAGACCTAGGGAAGGGTAATTTTCAGTGGCCTATTACCCCACAGTATCATTTTTATGTCTCCAAAAATCTCATAGGGTATGGGAAATGGCTTCTTTTCAAGGTTTTTCTCAAAGTATCCTGATTCTAACCCAAGTTCTTAACATGGTTCTATGCAGAAAAGCATCATGTGGCCTATGAAGACAGATGTGTAGTGTGCTCAGTGCAAGTTCTACTACTCACTAGCAATGAGCCCCATGATGTTTGTTAATTTTCTATGCCTCTGTTTCCTCGTTTATTAAACAAGCATAATAATGGTCTTTCTTAGAAAGTAATTGTGAGAGTTCATGCAAAGCTATCTTCAGTGCTATTGATTCCAAGACTTTCGTGGATAACAAAATCCACAGATGTTCAAGTCCCTTTAGAGAATGGCATAGCATTATGTGTAAATCTTTCTGCATGCTTTAAATTTTTAAATCATCTTTACATTTTAAAAATAATACCCAATAACATGTAAATGCCCTGTAAATAATTATTGTTCTGTGTTGTTTAGGGAATGATGACAAGAAAAATATCTGTACAGAGTCAATACAGATGCATTGCTTTTCTGAGATTTTCTTATCTGTTTTGGTGAATCTTTAGATGTGCAATCCATGGCTATAGAAGGTTTGCTATATATATGAGGCCCATAGGACAGCACAGTTGACACATAACAGGGTAGTATAGGCACTAATTAACACCATTGTTTATAAACTTTCACTAGATGTATTTTGTTGAGAAAAAGCAGTGGCTTTCCATTCTTAAAACCCTGCTATATAGGTCATCAGTCTCGGACACAAGTTATGAAAACTGAACTCAGACTGACTTTGGCTAAAATGGAAGGTCAAGGGTATTCTAGCTTTTGGCATATCTTCTTTACAATAAAACAAAGTAATAGCCTTGTGAACAACAGAATAATCTCACCTGGGAATTTGATAAAGTATCATGTGTGAGTTGACTAATTTTTATATAAATTTTGTGGAGAACGCATTTCCAAACGTTGATGTCCGTTTGGAAAATTAAAAAAGTTCTCTCCTGACATTCTTTCATTTATGTCTTCAATCAAGCAACAAATATTTACTAAGGACTGCATATTTAATTCCCTGGAACATGATATGGCATTTACACAACAAACAAAAGTTCTAGCCTTGCAGAGCGTGAGTGTTGGTGGTGTTAAGAGAGACTCAGTGGCACTAATAAGTAGATGACAGAATGTTAAAAGGAGACCAGTGCTAGTATCTATTGTATATGCTGAAATAAATGTAAAAAATATTCAGGGAATGGAGCGGATGAGAAGGGGTCATTTTATATACTGAAAACCAGCTTAATGTTTATAAATGGAAGGAGAAATATTGCAGCCTAATGTAGGATGAACTAGGACTTGTGAGCTTTTCTTCATTCTGCACAATTGCTCCTCTGAGTTCCAATTTTTGAGGATGCAAATTACTTTAACCTTTGGTATTTAGTGATATGGCTAGAGAGGTGCTGGTTACCCAGTGAACACATGAGTGTGGTACTCACATGTCTTTGTGACTACTATGACCAACTTGCTAAGAAAAAACATCCTGCCTTTACATGTGGTAATTGTGTGTGTGTCTTCATTTTTGCCATCCAGAAGAGCTCTCAGTTCCTCAAGAACTGTTATACTAGGGCAGTTTTAGGTGAGATTGAAGAAGAGAATATCTGGTAAGACTAGCACTGGAGAAGAAATAGAAAGGGTCAGATACCTCTTGTCTAAACAAGTACCCTCTCAGCCAAGCATGGTGGCACATGTTTTTAATCCTAGCACTTGGAAGGCAGAGGTAGGTAGATTTCAAGTTTGAGGCCAGCCTTGTCTGTAGAGTGAGTTCCAGGACAGCCAGAGCTACTCAGAAAACTGTTTTGAAAAAACAAACAAACAAACAAACAAACAAAAAAGCACCTTTTCTTTTCATGGAAGGAAGCTTAAGCCCATACATCACCTCCAGGATTGAAATAGGTGTGGAATTGCTGATCTGATTGCTTGAGGTTCAGGTCATCCAACTACTATGACAAGAGTCTGAACCCTAATGTACTCACTATTTTGGTCTATTTTCTTGCTATAACAAAATATCTGAGGCTAGGCACATATTTAGAGTTTCCAATCTTTCTGATGTTTCCATACCTAGGGTTATGCTTTTAGCAGTAGACATTTGGAGGAAAATCACACCCTTCCCTATCCAGATGGTTGTGTGAACAGGTGAGATCAGGGTCCCTTTGTGAGGAGTTTTTTTCCCCAATCTGTCAGTTTTTCTTGTTACAATCTTTTTCAAGCATGTTTATAACAATACTTAGAAGATAGTAGAATATTTATGCACTCGGACATGACATCTCTTGTGAGCTCTGTAATTGATGAATCCAGAATATGGAATATTTGGAAGAACCTGTGAAGGCTAATTTTGGACATTATCTTGTGATTTGGAAAGAAGAATCTTCAGTTGTACAGTTGTCTTTATTTATTTCCCTGTGGGGATATCTGTAGGTCATTTCATGGATTGAAAGAATCAATAAAATCATCCCATTTTGGTTACTACCATCCTTAGCCAGGAAGGCCAGCACTGTATGAGCAAGGAGGTTGAATGTAAGCCTGGGAACCAGTC
Source organism: Acomys minous (assembly GCF_964271855.1). Taxonomy (NCBI): domain Eukaryota; kingdom Metazoa; phylum Chordata; class Mammalia; order Rodentia; family Muridae; genus Acomys; species Acomys minous. Next base: position 53,432,553 of record NC_140496.1, on the reverse strand, counting down.
AGTAAGCAGTGGTTCTCCATGGTTCCAGGTTCCTGCCTTGGCTCCCTTATATGATGGGATGCATGTAGCCTGTAAGATGAAATAAACTCTTTCTTTTCAGGTTTCCTCTAGTCATGATGTCTGTCACAGAAACGGGAAAGCAAACTAAGATCAAAGTCAACCTTGAAAACCATATGTGTTTATTATTCTTGTGTAACCAAGGGGGATGGTGGCCTATACAGGGCCTGAGAAATCCTGTACATATTTGTGTTTATAGTTATAATGCATTACCTACAAGTGGTACTACTATAAGGAGAGGCCAGTGTGTAGAATGACATCATGGAGTCACACAGAAGTAAGTTTGATGCCGTCTGGCCTGTGAGCTGCCTCATCTTAACCTTTTCTTCATGGTGAGGACAATAGGACTTGTCTCGAAGGACTGTTGTGATATGAATGAATGACTTTACATATGTAAATTCAGTCATAGCCATGTGCAGTTCATAGTTTGCAAGGTTGTTATGGCAACAGTAATAATAAATAACATCATCAGTGTTGAACTTGTGAATAGTAGTCAGTGAAGATGCTCATGTCTGTTTATTGGTTACTCTGTGAGATACAGACACTAGCTTGATATAGAGTATCATCTTCTATCCAGTGAAGACAACAGAGCAATGGGAGAGACACCAGATTTAGAATCACGAAGTCTGAACTGAAGTGCCAGCTAGTTCTGAAACAGTTAACCTTGTAAACCTAGGCAAAAATGCTATGTCTTTTAAAATTTGTTATAAAGTTACACATAAAATGAATATTCAGAATATATTTTTGTTGTGGGAAGAACAATAATTTGGGCACTACCCCAGTTCCTTCATCACCTGTACATATGAAGACACCAGTGGTGTCTTCTGTTTTATGTCCCACTCTGTTCATACTCTTGTATCAGTCTTATCTTCTCTAGAATTTTAAGTTATTATTTGTAATCAAGATTCTTAATTCTTCATACATTCATTAAGAGGATGCAGTGCTATACAGGTGGCCATGAATGTAATTTCCTTGTTTTAAAGTGGCAATAATTATGTCATCACAGATGTAGATCTGATGCTCACACACTGCTGTTATTTTTTTTAAACATCAATGCACACCAACGTTGTCAGCCAAAATTTTCTTTTCCTCTTCTATGTCTCATTATTGGCACGATGAGTCTTTTAATTTCTTTCTAGTTTGTTATGGATTAACAAACTAGGTAAGCCATACTTCAATTATATCTTATATTAATTAGAACTCATTGTGTTGTGTTGGATGACAGGCTATCAGCTATACCAGTGTATTTAGAGGTATTTGCTACATGGAAGGTAAGGGTTCCCATATCAGGTATTTTTAATATGATGATGAAACACACCTTTACTGTGCAATGGGTGTGTTTTAGCTGAAAATAGAGTTTTGAACTACAATGTTTTCCTGAAGAAACTCTTCACTGTATGGTGCCTGGCAGTACATAGACAATTCCCCACAGAGAATTCTCTCATGTGGAAGGATGCTCAGGAACAACAAAAGAAGTAAGTGGTCAGTAACTAGTCATGGAAAAAGTAAATCCAAGTCAGGTTCTAAAGAGACAGTAGGTATTGGGTAGGCTAGGATGGCTGGGAGAGACAGAGGAGGTTGAAGGAACATCAATACAGACTTGGAGGATGACAGTGGACATGTCCCTAAATTTTTCTTGACTGGGTAAATGGTCATGACTATTCACTTCCTTCACATTGAAACTTCTTACATCTTCCTTCACAGCTCATTTTATGTTAAGTCATGCTCTCCAGAAGCTCTCAGAACTTGTCTTTCTTTTCTTTTCTTTTTTTTTTTAACATCTACTACAATCTTTCTTACCTAGCTGCTCTCCTGAAAGCATAATAATAGTTTAGTAACCTGGGAGTCCACTTGACTTGGACTGTACATACACTTTTCTAATTATGCTCTTGGCAGCCTGATAAGGCAAGCTGTGCCCTTTAAATGAACTTTTAGGGAGAGTACTCTACTTACCACCATGTGCCTTTGCATAATGAGGCATGCATATGATTAAAATCAAATGCATTATGTGAAGTAACACATGCAATGAGCACATGTCGTGAGTGTTACAGCTGTGAGGGGAATGGAGTCCATTAAAGCACAAAACCACTCAAACTACACACCTAAGTAAACAAACTCTTCCTTCTTGTGGATCCTATAAAAGAAGCTCCAGGTCATAACCTAGGGACTTTGAATGCACTATCACTCATGCAGCCTGTTGTCCCTCTTGACAGCATATTTCTCTCTATGCTTTTATTTTACTTTAAACAAGTCTCTGCTACTTTTTCTGTATGTATCAGTTTTTAATTTTAGTTCCTTGAAGGAAGGGCCAAGAGCCTAGAAAACTCCGACTAGACCCTGACCACCAGTAACACTGCTCTTATATCTATCATGCTCTGACCTGTGCTTGCCACCCACTGACCCATGCTCATCAAAGCAGAGTAAACTTGTATATAAGTGATATGTGTACTCTACTAGTAAGCCCTTCAAAGCCTCCCCATAGTCCTCAACATGAGCTCTAGCACCTGTCCCATTGCCTTTAGAACATTACTGGGACAACATCTGTCCACCTGTCTTCCTATCCCTCATGCTTATCTTCTTAATGTCTATGCACAGCTAGCTAGAAGACTACATTTTTTTTCTGGCTTCTTCCTAGATGTTCTCTTTGTCTTTATGCTTCCATCATGTGGGAAGCATCAAGTCTCCAAAGACCTTACTGCTACTCTTTTGAGGGACCTTAGCATATGCTCTTGGGCCATTATTTACCTTTTAGCTCATTTAATTCTGATTTTCTCACTGGAGTTTTGCTGATCCTTCAGTACTTAATGATTTCTTCTCTTAGACTCCATTTTTCCTCTTTATAAATCTTGTTACATTCTACAAATTAAAATCTGTGTTTTTTGGTTTTCACTATACTCTAAGCTCTAAGAAGGCAAGAACTTGCTCTTATCTTCCATTCCAAACTTCCATCCACAGTGGATGGAAAATGGTATGCTGTTTTTCCATTGAAAAAATTTCTGTATAAATTTCCTTTCTATCATGTATTGATTCACAAATCATAATTGTACATATTTATGAAGTACAATATAATGTTGTGATTCATTTGTTGTGCAATGATCAAATAGTGGCAATTAACATATCTATATCCTTAAACATTTATCATTTTCTAGTGGTGTCTTAGGGTTTTTATTGCTATGAAGATACATCATGACCACAGCAACTCTTATAGAGGTAAACATTTAACTAGGGGTGGCTTACAGGTTCAGAGGTTTAGTTCAGGGAAGGAAGCAAGGCACAGACATGGTGCTAGAGAAGGAGCTATGAGTTCTACATCTGTATTAGCAGGCAACAGACTGTGTTATTAAGTCTAGAAAGCTCTCATCAACTCTTTATATATATTATTTTATTTTATTTTTTACATATATATAATTACAGATATATACAATAGATTACCTATAGCAAGAAGAACCATGACACAATTAGGAATTATATAAATGTTACATTCTTAGTGTTTTGGCTATTTGTATTTGACAACATTGAAGAAGACATCTTTTCTATCTTGGTGCATCTAAATTTCTGAATGTAAATCAATCTCCATCACATATTGTCATTATCAATTTAGAATCCCTCTCTAGACCTAAAACATATTAACTCCTAAACAATTAAGCTTCATTGTAAAACTAAGCTATCCAGTCTTCAACTCCCTCAGAGACTTGAGAAGGAATAAACTTTATCTGAGTATGCTAGGAGTGCAAAAGATGACAGAGACAGTTTGTGAGGCCGGAACTATTGAGGACTTGCCTACCCTTTCTTGCCAGAGTTTGGTTGTTGACTCTGTCTGTATCCAAGCTTGCCCCCTTTTAAGGTAGAATTCTGTCTGTAGTAGAAATTAGGACCTTTTTTGCTGAATGGCTTGTTTGCCACTTTTGAAGCCATCTAATCAACTCATAAGTCACATGCTTCTTTTGTTTTTCTTTTATTGTGCTGCTAATCCATGTGTTGCTCCATTTTATGTTGCCTCATGGTCCTCAATGGATTATTTTGTTTCTGCTTTGTCCATTCTGAACTTCACTTTGGGAAATTTTTATTGACATATCTTTAAACTCCCTTATACTTTCTGAGGGTTTGTTGTTCCTACGGAACCCTCAAGGCATTGTTTGTTATTCTGTTACTTTAATAGTGTCTTGAATCTTTGCTTACATTGCCGTCTGCTTTTGTCTTATATTTCTTTTTTAATATATATTATTAATTTAATCATATTACATCTAAATTGTTATCCCATTCCTTGTATCCTTCGATTCCTCCCTCCCTCCCACTTTCCCCCTACTCCCCTCCCCTATGACTGTGACTGAGGGGGACCTCCTCCCCATGTATATGCTCCTAGGGTATCAAGTCTCCTCTTGGTAGCCTGCTATCCTTCCTCTAAGTGCCACCAGTACTCCTCATCCAGGGAATGTGGTCAAATTTGAGGCACCAGAGTTCATGGAAAAGTCAGTCCCCACTCTCCACTCGGTTGTGGAGAATGTCCTGTCCATTGGCTAGATCTGGAAAGGGTTAAGTTTACTGCACATATTGTCCTTGGCTGGTTTCATAGTTTGAGAAGGACCCCTGGGCCCAGGTCTTCCCATCATGATGTTCTTCTTGTAGGTTTCTAGAACCCTCTGGATCCTTCTATTTCTCCATTCTCCCATGCTTCTCTCACATAGAGTCCCAATAGGATGTCCTCCCCCTCTGTCCCACTTTTCTGGTAAGTGAAGACACTCATGGGGCATGTTCTTTGGGCTAGTGTTCAGATATAAGTGAGTATATACCATTTAACTTTTTCTGCTTCTGGTTTAACTCACTCATTATGATCATTTCTAGTTCAATCCATTTGTCCACAAATTTTGGGAATTCCTTCTTTTTAATAGCTGAGTAGTATTCCATAGTGTAAACGTACCACAGTTTCTTCATCCATTCTTCTGCTGAGGGACACTTACACTGCACAGAAAATATTTCTTCCATTATATCCTTTAATATATATTTAAACTCTCTATCAGTTCAGCCTGATACTGGAGTCATGTTTCTGCATGTTTTTGAAGATTGTTTTCTTCCTTCCTAACTTTTCAGTATTGTCTTTAGATTATCTTTATTTTTTTAAATGAAGACCATATACATTATTGCCTCATTTGGTAGGAGTTGGGGGTAAATAAACCGCTAGTGTAAGCATGTAGTTCACCTGTTTAGCAGTTAGGCTATACTTAATGGTTGCTGACATAGAAAGTGCCAGGCCTTCATACATATTTCTGGATCCTTTGCGGTTGATCTTTGTGATCTTTGACTGAGTGTTGTTCTTCTGAGATTTGCTTTATTTGTTAGCTCTTTCAGTGAACTCCTGTTATTGTCCTGAACACACACTGATGTAGAGGAAAGGTACAGGAAATGGAAACCTTTTCTAACCTCCCAGTTAAATCTTAGTCTTCTACTTTGCTATGGCTTGGAATTGAGAAATTCAGAAGCCTTTCACACTTATAAGTTCCATGTCTGCGGGTTCAACATATGATGAATTAAAAAATATTTGAAAAACAAAGTTGCATCAATACTGAACATGTACAGATTTTTCCTTGTCCTTATTCTTATCAAGACAGTAGAGCAATGATTTACATAGGAATCATACTGTATTAATTGTTATAAGTAATCCAGATTATGTGTAAGGTTCTTTGCACTATAATATGTGCACAAATTCTATGAAAATATCATACAATTTTAATATATTTTATTAACTCTTCAAAAATTTCATACATGAATTCAAGTTTGTTTAGATCACATTTATCAACTGACTCATCCTATATAAACCCTACCTTCCTAGCCCCACCCACAACTTCATATACTCTGTCCTTTTAATAGCCCACTAAGCTGAGGTTGTTCTACTCATATACTCATAGGTTTGGACCCTTCAACTGCCTCATTGAAGAGAAAGAAAAGTAGTCATCATGAGTCATAGCTTCAAGGAAATAGGGTACAGTAGAGGCCAGGCCAAAAGGAAAAACAAAACCATGAAACAACATCACATGATAAAGGTAGTTCCTTGATATCCATGAAAGATAGGCTTTAGATTCCATAATCTACAAAAGCTTATGTCCTTTATATGAAATATCAAGGTGTACATGGAAAGTGGGGTGGAAAGATTGTAATAGCCAAAGGTTTGGGTGGACCTGAGAGAAACTGTCTTCAGGGCATAGGACTAATGCACTCATGAATTCATGGCAGCTACAAATGGAAAGACTATGCAATATTTATTGCACCAGAGGTCTGGAACCTTAGGGTCACTTTAGAATATTGCCTATCACAGCTGAATAAAGGATGTGATATTTGAACTTGGTTGAAATGCAGAACTAGAATGAACAGATGTATAATGTGAGAATTTCATGCCATGCAGAAGGAGCAACAAGTATGAAGAAGCAAGGGGCAATGAGGTATAAACATTTTCAAGTTCTACCTGTTCTATCTAAACTAATCAACTGACATCCACTGCATATACAGCGGTTTTGTGTTTGTGATATCTCAATAGAGCTGTATAAAAGATACAGGCCTTCTTGTTTTCTGGTACTTTTAGGCTACAGATGAGTAATCTCTTGGGAGTTCACTTGGAGGGGACAGAGAAAAGTCAGCAAGAATGAAAAGGACTAGCATCTCTCCCTCAACCAACAGGATGCTGAATTATTAGTTTTGAGTGTCAGAATGGCTTGGTCACCTAAGGTGGTGTTTCAGGAAGCACCTGCCTTGTGTCTGTGGTGGATTTGCTGATAAGCATGGTTTTTCTCTTCCAGGAATGTGGTTGCCTTGGTGTTAACAAACTATAGTTTCAATGAATTAGGTCTGTTCATAGGAGTGCTATGTATCTTCAATTATATCTTGTTAAGCAAACCTTTCTTTAACGTTCTTTGCCTAAACCGAAAAGGTTAAAAAAAAACCTCAAAACACCCAAACCCCTAAACTTTTTCTATTTTACTCTCAGGACCGAGGTTGAAATAATTATAGATCACTTCCTGGTTGCAATCATATAAATGCCATTCTCTGCTTTGATTATCATTTTTTTTTGGATTTTTTTTTTACCAAAGATGTTTACATTACTGTAACACATTTGGAACAAATGAAGCAGCCATTCTGCAGGAAAATAGTATTGTATTGATGGTTTCCATGGGAACCCATGTGAAGTCATAGAACGTACGTTATCTCATAATACATTACTCAGTGTCAGAAACAGGCAGCCAGACTAGAGAACAAACCACCAATTAATGAGAAACAATTTGGGGCCAGAGAATAGGAGCCAAATAGAAGGGTGCCTCTGAATGCTCATGTTCAAGCTAATTTATTGGTCCCATTGCTTGATGCAAACCAATTATTCTGATTACATTTGTCCATATAAATCTCAACTAGCTCTGACTTTAAAAAAAGAAGGTCTAAAAAATACAATTTAACATTTTTGAGAAATGTCTAAAATTAGTGTACAAAATTTGCTTTGTTCAAAGAAATTTAAATGATAGAATTAACCTGCTGGGTCCACCTAAGGCCAGCCAGCAGAGGTGAGTTGCTATCCCCAACCTCTATCCTCTGGTTCATGTCTCTGCTGCCTCCCAAGGAGGCCTGCTAGGTCCCAGGAACTTTCAGGTTAGACTCTTCCCACCAATCATCTGCCTCCTGGGTACATCTGTGACACAACCAGCTGTGATATGTCCCCTGAGCTTCATTGTCAGGCCCATGGTTCTGAATACCTCACTGAGGAGTCCTGTAATCATCAGGAACATTCCACAAACTCCAAAGACAACCAGATGCTAAAGGCCAGTATAAGAATGCAATCAACAAGAGCCAGGGAAACATGGCACCACCAGATCCCAGCTATGCTACTACAACAAGCCATGTATGTGTGTGTGTGTGTGTGTGTGTGTGTGTGTGTATGCATGTATACATGTATACACACATATACACACTTATATACATATATACATACATACATATGCTGAAGCATATAGAGCTAAAGCACAAGAAGATGATATTATCCAATCTAAATCCCATTTTCAGAGTTGATCAGTACAGGGGTGGTGGTGCTAGAGTGATCAAAATTTTATCAGCACTTTGGATAGTTCTGCTTCAGTGACTATAGAAAGCAGGTTTGGACATGCATTGTTCTCTGGAGTGTCTGCCCTCCCTGTCTCAATCTCACTTTCCCCTTTCAAGGAGGGCTTATCATGCACTTCATGGAGTATGATAGAGATCTCATGAAAGGATCAAGGATACTAAGCTCTTCCCTTACAAATGGCACAACTTTGCATTTCTATTTCTCTGTTGGATGTAGCCATGTTGCTTTCACTTAGGTGGCTCTCTTTCCTTGTCCCTTGCCTGTCTTTTAAATACAAATTGAAATGAGGTAGGAACAATGGCTATGGGAAGCAAAGGCTCTAGAAGTAACTCCAACCTCTTCAGTTCTTAGTGAAAAAAGCAACTTTCCTTTTGAACTTCCCCCCACCCCATATTTTCCTTAACTACTGATGTGAAGAGAGTGTCAGAAAATAACATGCCAATTCTCCCAATGCCACTACTTGCATTGAGGTGAATTCTAAGGCTTCTAACTTGCAAATGCTGAGTGTAGCCTTTAGAGGAAATAGACATAATCTGTTGTTAGTTGATCCAAGCCTGAACCTGCACAGCTGCAGGCAAAATGAAAGGAGCAGATTGAAGTCCTGGTGAAAACAGTGACAGAGAGAATAAGCTAATTGCTATCATCTAGTATTGTCCTCAAATCAGAGTGACAAGTAATATCTCTGTGACCAGTATGTGGCCCAGCTCAGCTTTCAAGGGTAGAAAACACACTAGCTTCAGCAGGTCAATTGAGTTTTTTGTAAATTTAGACAGTCATCAGTAGTTATTGGGTGACGAGGGGGGGGGGAAGAATTTGAATGATCTATTCAGACTCTGTAGGGTTAATCCTGTGATCCATGAGTGAAATTGGAGATGGATATCAAAGAAAGCAGTGAAGACACCTGTGTTTGCCTTTATGAGTGGAAATACCATTTGTCAATGGATTTATTCATTCATAAATAGTTGGGTATACAATAAGTTATAGGTTCTGGAGACAGAATGGGTAACAAAGAAAAAACACTGTCCTAGTAAGAGAGAATTTAACTAAACACATCTATCATGGAAGGTAATAGTGAAGCAGTGACAATGAACAATCAAGCTAAGGGCACAAAAATGATATGGTGAGAAGTTCATTTAATATTATAGTTAATAATGCCTTCTTCATAAGGTGATATATAAACAGTAACTTGAAGGGTGAAACAGAGACAAGTGTAATTTTTTTTTCAGGAAGAGGAAAGAACTAGAGCAAAGGTTCTGTGGCAGCAGAACCATGGTTTTTTTCTTTTTCATTCAAAAGCTAGAAGGCAACTATGACTGGAGCTCCATGCTTAAGGAAGAGAGAGTCTGGGATCAGGTCAGAATCATACTTCAAGGTAGGATTATGGTGTGCTTTCTTAGATAAGTTCCAAAACATTCAAATAAAATTAAAAGCTTTTCAATAAAATGTAGGGAGGGACTTTGATAAGAACCCCAAGGTCAGCCAGGTGTGGTGGCACAAGCCTTTAATCACAGCACTCAAGGAGGCAGAAGCAGGCAGATCTCTGTGAGTTCAAGGCCTGCTTATGAAGTGAGTCCAGGACACCCAAGGCTACACAGAGAAACCCTGTCTGGAAAAACAAAAAGAACTCCAAGGTCTTACTCAAATGGGTGTTGCTCCAGTTCAGTGTCCATCTCTGGAAATAGCAAAGGCTAGTGAGACTACAAACCAATGAGAAGAATGAGAAACTTCTGCATGTCAAGCAAGCAACATTTATTGCACATTGTTTTTTAGGAAGAAGAATATGAGTGCAACAGATACTGAATGTGTCTAGAATGGTTGGGTTCTGGAAAAGATACACAGATTTTGAAAGCTGACAGTAGCACATACCAGTTTCTCTTATCTACTCCTTTCACTTTTCTTCAGTAAGCGCGGACTAAATACTCATTTTCAAGACCTAATGATGAGTAACGTACCTCCTTCAGGGAGGTCTATGAACATACAAGAGTGAAATATTTCAAAACATTGACCTTCAGTGTCCCCAGGAATAAAATATGGACAATCACATCACTATCATATTATATTTTTCCATGGATGGGCAACTACATGAGACAATGCAGAAAAACTATGCTTCCACATGCATGATTACATATGCATACACACATGTACATACATAACTTAAACATATACATAAAAAAGAAAAAGAAAACAATTAATGAAAGCATCCATCATTAGGCTGATGGAGTGAGCATGGATACTGTTTTTGTCCCTCCGATTTTTAAATCCACATTACTTTGACAAGCAGAATTTTATTTTTTAAAAAAATCTATGTATCAGTTGTTTATTACATAAAATAAATTTGTCCTTTCTAAAAAGTTTTCTAAGTTGTTTCAGGTCAACCTCCAAGTTTTCATGGACTTTATCCAAGTTAAGAGTTCTAGAGTATTTCTAAATTCAAGTAACCATGAAAGCTGAATTCTCCGGAGATACTTTCTGAGATTTAGGAGGTGAAGGCTGGGTAGCACCAATCAAAAATTATAGTACTGACACATGGATTACCAAGCCAAAACTGGAGAAATTACTGTCACAGAAGCAGCAAGATTCTTGCTATCTTTCTGGTTCTAAAAGCAGATATATACCTCTACCCTTCCCTGCTCAGTCTCTGGTGAGCAGGATCCTAGAAAAGTGTTCTTAATGAGATGGGGAAAGTGGAAAGAGAAGTTGAAAAGGATAGGGAGGGTGTGTTTGTGTGTGCTGTGCATAGGGGCTATTCAGTTGATAATACTTAAGGAAGGTATTTATATTGCATTATCTTTTGATTATCTATATATGTATATGTATGTGTGTATCTCAAATACATGTCTATCTATCTATTCATTTATCTATCAGTATGAGAGAGAGAGAGAGAGAGAGAGAGAGAGAGAGAGAGAGAGAGAGAGAATGTGTGATGGAATTTTGCCTTTCATCTTTTCTTTCTAATACAACATGAAAGTGCAAATACCAGGGTAGCTTGGTGCCTGCCTTGTGGGATCCATAGATTTTCAGCTGGCTGTGTGTATGCATGCATTTAGATGCTCTGTCCATGTGAGTTAGAGAAGACTGATGCCTCTATGCTCTAAAGCCTTTATTTATTTATTTGCACACGACATATTTAATTCCAAGGTGCTTAAGGCAATGCGAAAACATTAAATTAACTGTTAATCCTCTCCATGTCTCTATAAACCAGAGAAAGAAAGCCTTTTATTATAAAACATTGCAGACTAAATCTGAAAAACAGACTTCACAGGGAAAGGGATAATCAAGAGGGATGAAAAGAGACAGAGATTCAATAGGAAAAAAACATGAAAAGATTTTTTGGTAGTTCACAGCAAAGAAAGGAAACTTCTGGAAAAATTTCTCAGCAAGTGGATTTCAAAACATTCTGTCCAGCATTTCAAGTGTTGTGTACACTTCTCTTTTGTTTGTTTGTTTGTTTTTTTGAGATAATGTTTCTCTGTGTGGCTCTGGTAGTCTTGGAACTCACTCTGCAGAGCAGGCTGGCCTGGAATGCACAGAGATGTATCTGCCAATGTCTCCCAAATTTGTGTGCCACCACTGCCTGGCTGTTTTTCTTTTTTCTTTTTTCAACCTTTTAGTAGATGACCTTGATTAGGATGACTAGATTCCCAAAAATGTAAAATCAAAAGTGCATGATTGCCTGGTTATAGATCAATGTAAAAAAGGCACAATAGGCTTGTAATATGTTTTGTTTGTGTGACCATCACTACACTCAAAATCACACCATCATCATCACGATGATGTTGTGATGTAAAATCAAAAGTGCACAATTGCCTTATTATAGATCAATGTAAAAAAGGCACAATAGGCTTGTAATATGTTTTGTTTGTATGACCATCACTACACTCAAAATCACACCATCATCATTATCACCATTACTTCTATCATCACAATCCTTAATACCATCACCAGTGATGGCACTTTTAATAGTTTGAATGAGAATGCTCCCCCATAGGCTCAGATACTTAAACACTTGGCCCTTGGTTGGTTTTATTCTTTGGAGAGGTTTTGGAGATGTGGTCCTATGGGATGAAATACATCACTAGAGGAAGGCTTTGAGAGTTTAAATACTACACATCTCCTCCTCCTCTTTTCTTTTCCTGATCCTCCTCTTCTTCTTCCTTTGGTTTTTGTTTTTTTTTTTGAGATAGGGTTTTTCTGTGTAGCCTGGCTTTTCTATACTAGCTTTGTAGACCAGGCTGGCCTAGCACTCAGAGATATTCTGGGATTAAGAGTGTGAACTACCAAGTCAGATTCCACACCACTTCTAAGTTTCCGTCTTTGCTTTGTGTTTTTCTTTGAGAATGTGAGCATTCAGCTTCCTGACCCTGCTGTACATCTGCTACTTGTTGCCATGCCTACCTCCCACAATGGACCTGTGTCCCTCTGGAACTATAATCCTAACTCTCCCTTCTATAAGCTGTCTTGATATGGTGGTTTGAATAAGAATGGTAACTATAGGTTCACATGTTTGAATACTTGGTACTGAATTTGAGTTATTTGGAAATGATTAAAAAGTTTGGCTTTATTGGAGGAGGTGTGTAAGTGGGAGTGGGATTTGAGGTTTCAGAAACCCATTTAATTCCTAGTAAGCTTTTTCTGCCTTGTGCTTGTGGATAAAGATGTAAGCCCATGGCTACTGTTCCAGTACTATGCCTTTCTGCCTACTGTCCTGCTCCTCTCCATGATAGTCACACACTGTAATCACATAAAACTGTGAGCACCCAATTAAACACTTTCTTTAATAAGTTGTGTTAGTCATGGTGTCTTATCAGAACATTTGAAAAGTACCTATGACATTTGGTTATATTGTTTTATGAAATCAATAGAAAAATAACTAATATAGCCATTATCACCACCACCACCACTATTATCACTATCATTATTATCACTTTTGCCATCATCATTGTCAGCAGCAGAATCTTCATTATTCACTGTCATCATCATCATTTCTGTTTTCATCATCACTATTACCATCATTATCATCATGATGTCTGTCAATATCATGCCATCATCACATTTGCCATCATCATCACTATCATCACCATCATCACTACTATCATCATCATCATCATCATTATCATCAGTAGTAATAGTAGTAGTAGTAGTAGTAGTAGTAGTAGTAGGAACAGCAGCAGCAGCAACAACAACAACAACAATAGCAGCAGCAGCAACAACAGCAGCAGCAGCAGCAGCAGCAGCACAGCAGCAGCAGTGACATCACCCTCACCAGGATCATCATCATTATTATTATTGATACCATTGTCATCATCATATTTGATTTTGTGAGAGGTTTTGAAATTTTATTTGTACTAGTTACTGTTTTGTTTTGCATCACTGAGAATGAAACTGAAATCCCATACATTCTAGGTAAATTGTTTACCACTTAACTACACCTCTAGCCCTGATGAGATAATTTTGACCAAGCCAAATCTATATTCAAAACTTTTAAAATAATAGATCAGTTACAGAAATGTCCTCAACTTTCATGTCCTGTATTTCTGTACCCTTAACAGAAGGGTTACCCTTTCTTTTCTCATCTATCTATCTATCTATCTATCTATCTATCTATCTATCTATCCATGTATGTATGTATGTATGTATGTATGTATGTATGTATGTATCTATCTATCTATCTATCTATCTATCTATCTATCTATCTATCTATCTATCATTTATCTATGGATTTATCTATCTAATCTCTTTACAGCCCAATCTCAGCCCAATTCTAGCACCCTCCTCTCCTCCCAGTCCCGCCCTAAATGCCCCTCCCCCTTGCATTTTTCTCAGAGAAGGAGAGGCAGCCAGGAGGTATCAACCCACCCTGACATCACAACTTACAGCAAGATCAAGCACATCCTCTCCCACTGGGTTCTGAAAAGGCAGCCCAGCTAGGGGAAAAGATCTAGTGGCAGGCCACAGAGTCAGATACAACCCCTGCTCTCATTGTTAGGGGACCCACATGTTGACATCTCTGAACATCTGCTACATATGTGTGTGTGTGGGGGGGTCTAGGTTGATGCTTCAGTCTCTATGAGCCCCCATGGGCCCAAATAGTTGACTCTGTAGGCCTTCTTGTGGTGACCTTGACCTCTCCAGCTCCCTCCACAGAACTCTCTGAGCTCGGCTTATTGTTTTGCTGTGAGTCTCTGCATCTCCATCTGCTGTTGGATGGAGCTTCTCAGAAGACAGTTATGCTAGGTTCTTGTCTGCATATATAGCAGAGTATCATGAACAGTGACAGAGGTTGCCTCTCTCCCATGGGATGGGTCTCAAGTTAGGTCAGTCATTGGTTTAGTATTCTCTCATTCTCTGCTCCATTTTTACCCATACATTTCTTGAAGGCATGACAAACTTTGGGTTGAAGGTTTTGTGGATGGATCAGTGTCCTCCTTCCTCCACTGGAAGTCCCACCTAGCTGCAGAAGGTGCCCACTTCAGACTCCTTATCCCCCTCCTGCTAGAAGTCTCAGCCAGGGTCATTACTATAGACTCATGGGAGCTTCCCCTGTCCCAGAGATCTCTTGGTCTCCCTCCTACCCCCACTCTCCACACATCAGATTCCCACTCCTATTACCACCCCACCCCTCCCTCTTGCATTAGGTAGTTTAGATGCACTTATCTTTTGAATGAAGGCTGGTTTTATAATGGGTTGGCCAGTAGGCAACAGAAGCAACATTCTTCTAGTTCTGAGTATGGACCTCAAGTAATGTCATTCTTCTCTTGACCCTCTTGGAGACACATCTCACCACCAAGAACAAGTTTGGGATAGTCTTCAGAATTAGGAGTGGTGAATGATCCAAGGGTCCTCATCACTTAAGCTGATAGCTGACCTAGCTTTGTCAGAATGCTCACTTGCCAGACATACCAGTAGGTGAAGCTCTTGGAGGCGTTGCTTGATCTAGATCACTTGTTCCATATATCTAAGAGCAGAAATAAATGATTTAAGTCACACAGCTTTGAAAATGGCTTGTTATGGAGAAATAGAGATCTTTTACAGCTCTCTTTTCAGTTTTCATTAATTTCACTAGCATTCCTATTTCTTAGCTGACAAAGATGAACTGAATCTACAACTTAATTTATTTGTGACTAACTCTGAAGAAGTTAGGTGACGAAAACTAGAGAGTCCTGTTCAGTAAAAAGCAAGGTAGGTGAAATGTGGCTATTAGTGAGCTAATGACTGCTAAAGATGGTAAAGACTGTGGGTGACAGTAAGAGTTAAGAGGTTATGGCATTCTGGACAGAAAATATGGTAGCTAAGGTAGAGTTGGGATGGAATAGGATGGTTGGTAGAGTCACCTAATGAAACTCCTCTAGCATTTCTGGAATTCATACTGCTATGGTTTTGATGATTTTCTAAACTGATACATTAGAACTAAATTCCCATTGTGCTAGTTTTAGGAGACTCTGCTGTCTATAGTATCTCCCAAAGACCCCATTTTACAACATCACTTTATTGGGCATTTGGATTCAGTATTTGTATTCTTATTGGGCCATTTCCTTGATAGCATAATATATTTGTCTCCATTTACCTCTGCCTAGCTTCTGGAAAGTTGATGATATATATCTATAAACATCTAATTCATTTTCCTTTTTTAGTCTCAATCCATCCGTTCCCACCCTTGCACTTCAGAGCACCCTCCTGCCTGAATCTTTGCTTCTACAATGCTAGTCTAGCAATGTTGCCTCCCTTCTTTAATTCTTCAAGAGGCTTCTATTGTCCCAGGAGAAAGTCAACAATGCATAGCATGGAACATAGGACTTCTATTTCATTTCTGCAATTTTCCTCCTCACTTTTATATTTGCTTATATCTCCTACTTGCTACTTGAGATCTCTCTGTGGCATTTTTCAGTCTCCAAGGAGACCAAAAAGTATTATCGTCTCTCTTTTGTAGAGGGATTTTAATCCAGCAATAAGGCTACTCTGGCTGGAATACAGATACTCTTTAGCATACACCTTTAATCTCAAGCTATGATGGTAAAGTTAGCTGGAGAAGGAAGCACCAATGTTTGAAAATGATGTCTAATTGAGAGGTAGACAAAGTGCCCAATCAGAAAAGGATTGACAGAATAAGATATGCCCATTTCTCACAAGAACAGAGAGGAAAGAGAGGTGACTTAATAAAGAGAAGAGAAGAGAGAAGGCAGTTTTTTTTTACTGTACACTTTTATTTTTATTGTATATGAATAAAACAAACTATATACAGTAGGGAGAATCATGAGTTATATAAATGTTACATTCATAATGACTTGTCTGTTTGTATTCATCAAACTTGAAGTAAACATCTTTCCTACCTCATCGGGTCTAAATTTCTGAATGAAATTCAGTATCTATCATATCTCATCTCTATTAACTTAAATCCTTTACCTTGATATAAAAAGATCTTATCCCCTAACCAACTAAACTTGACTGTGAAACTAAACTATCTGGTCTTCAACCTCTCTCAGAGACTTGAGAAGGAATAAAACTTAAATGCCTGAGTGAACCGGTAGTTCAGGTTAGCAACTACCAGAGTGAAAAAAATTACTGAGACAGTTTACTGCCTGAACAGCCACCTAACACTCTCTATATCATTGGAGACTCATCTTCTAGCCCAATATCTGTGCCAGACTTATTCACAAGACAGGAACTATTGAGGGCTTGCTTACCCTGTCTTGGCAGAGTTTGGCCATCAACTCTGCCCGCATCTAAGCTTGCCTGTTTTTAGGCAGAATTTTGTCCATGGAAGAAATGAAGATATTTTGGCCAGTGGGTTGTTTACTACATTTGGAGCCAACTCCATAAGGAGGTTCTTTGATGTGCATCATCTTCTTTGAGGGTGGATGGGTGTTAACAGAAGTTAACGTGTTGTCAAAAAATCTTTAGAATAATAAAAATATCTTTAAATGCCATATTCTATGGGTCTCTGAAGCTTTTGAAGCCCTTTCAAAAACTATTTTACTTTATATATCTATAGAATCATAGCTATCTGTTAATATATATATATATATATATATATATTCATTCTTGTGCTAAATCAGACAAGTATTTGACATGACCATGATTTACATCAATATACAAAATTCTATACCAATGACTTAGAAATAGCCTTCTTTGTGTGTAAAATTAAGGCCTTGAGTTATGGAGTAGGTTCAATCATCTACCTTTTGTTCTATTCTCCCTCTATATTTCAATATCTCCCTTTCTTTCTTCTCAGCTCCTATCTCCTTACCTACAGATGAAAGATAAAGGAAAAGAGAGACACTCTTGAGTTCTGCCTAGTTTTCTATCTGTATAAGACCCACAATAACTTATAACCACCTCCCGATGAAAACAAGCATTTGTAGACCAAGAGAACAAACAGAAGCCTACCCAACCCCCTTAGAGGGAATGGGACATCATTCTCTTAACATTTCTTCAAGCTGAATTGGGGCATATAATACCTTAGAAGGGGCCTCCAAAATTGGAGAAAATGGCTAAGCAAGCCAAGGATTGCATTTGTGGTGCAGTTTCTAAATGTTGAGAGATTCCAGGCTTAATAGGAGTCCTGTGTGTGACAGATTGAAATACTGGACCAAATGGGATCAGAAGCTTTCTACAATGCTGTCGAAGAAGCCGTCCATTTCTGGTGGGTATCAGCAACAGAGCTGTTTGAGGCTGTAGCAAGGAGGATGCAGGATGTCAGCGTCCAGCATGCTGAAAGGAATGAATACTGATATTGAGCATTTCTTTAAGTGTTTCTCAGTCATTTGCTATTTGTCTGTTGAGAATTCTCTGTTTAGTTCTGTATCACATTTTTTAATTGGATTATTTGATTTGTAGGTGTTTAATTTCTTGAGTTCTTTGTATATTTTGGATATTAGCCTTTTGTCAGATGTAGGGTTGGTGAAGATCTTTTCCCAGTCTGTATGATGTTGTTTCATTATGTTGACAGTATCCTTTGCCTTACAGACATTTTTTAGTTTCATAAGGTCCCATTTATTAATGGTTGATCTTTGGGCTTGAGCTATTGGTGTTCTGTTCAAGAAGTTGTCTCCTGTGCCAGTGAAGTCAAGGCTCTTCACCACTTTTTGTTCTAACAGATTTAGTGTGTCTGGTTTTATGTTGAGGTCTTTAATCCATTTGGATGTCTGTTTTGTACAGGGTGATAGATATGAATATATTTTCATTTTTTTTACATACAGCCATCCAGTTAGACCAACACTATCTTTTTTCCATTGTATGGGTTTAGCTTCTTTGTAAAAAATCAAATGTCCATAGGTATGTGGGTTTATTTCTGGTTCTTCAATTTGATTCCATTGATCAACCAGCCTACTTCTATGCCAGTACCAGGCTGTTTTAATTACTGTTGCTCAATAGTACAGCTTGAGATCTTGGATGAAGATTGCTGCAGAAGATGTTTTATTATTAGCTATTCTGGGCTTTTTGTTTTTCTATATGAAATTGAGAATTGGTCTTTCATGGTCAGTAAAGAATTGTGTGTATTTTGATGGGAATTGCATTGAATCTGTAGATTACTTTTGGTAAGATGGCCATTTTCACTATGTTGATATTCCCACTTGATGAGCATGAGAAATCTTTCCATCTTCTGAAATCTTCTTCAAATTTTTCCTTCAGAGATTTTAAGTTTTTTTCATACAAATCTTTCACTTTCTTGGTTAGAGTTACACCAAGATACTTTATGTTGTTTGTGGTTATTGTGAAGGGAGTAGTTTCCCTAATTTCTTTCTCAGCCTGTTTGTCACCTGTATACAGGAGAGCTACTGATTTTTTTGAGTTGATTTGGTATCCAGCCATTTTGCTGAAGGTGTTTTTAGCTGTAGGAATTCCTTGATAGAATTTTTGGGTTCATTTATGTATACTATTATACCATCAATGAATAGTGATAGTTTGACTTCTTTTTTTCTGATTTGTATACCCTTGATCTCCTTTAGTTGTTTTATTGCTCTAGCTAGGACTTTGAATACTATACTGAAGAGATACAGAGAAAGTGGACAGCCTTGTCTTGTCCCTTATTACAGTGGAACTGATTTAAGTTTCTGTGCATTTAGTTTGATGTTGACTATAGGCTTGCTGTATATTGCCTTTATTATGTTTAACTATGTGCCTTGTATCCCTGCTTCCCCCAGGACTTTTAACATGAATGGGTGTTGGATTTTATCGAATGCTTTTTCAGCATCTAAGGAAATGATCGTGTGTTTTTTTTCTCTCAGTTTCTTGATATGATGAATTACATTGGTGGATTTCTGTATATTGAACCATCCCTGCATGCCTTTGAAGCCTACTTGGTCATGGTGAATGATAGTTTTTTGTTTTCTATAATATAATTCGGTTTGAGAGTATTTTATCAAGTATTTTTGCATCAATGTTCATCAGAGAATCTGGTCTGAAATTCTCTTTCTTTGTTGAGTCTTTCTGTGGTTTAGGTATCAAGGTTACTGTGGCCTCACAGAATGAGTTTGGTAATGTTCCTTCCACTTCTATTGTATGGAATAGTTTGAAGAGAATTGGTATTAGCTCTTCTCTTAAGATCTGGTAGAATTCTGTGCTGAATCCATCTGGTCCTGGGCTTTTTTGGGGGGATGAGGGGGGAGACTTTTGATCACTGCCTCAATTCCCTAAGGTGTGGTAGGACTATTCAATTTGTTTATGTGCTCTTAATTCAATTTTGGTAGTTGGTAGCTATCAACAAAATTGTATATTTAATTTAGATTTTTGAATTTTGTGGCATATAGGCTTTTGAAGTAAGACCAGATGATTCTTTGGATTTCCTCAGTGTCTGTCATTATGTCTCCCTTTTCATTTCTGATTTTGTTTATTTGAATACTCTCCCTCTGTGTTTTAGTTAGTTTGACTAAAAGTTTGTCAATCTTGTTGATTTTCTCAAAGAACCAGCTCTTGGTTCAATTGATTCTTTGAATTGTCTTCTTCATTTCCAATTTATTGATTTCAGCTCTGAGTTTGATGATTTCCAGCCATCTACTCCTCTTGTGTGTGCCTGCTTCTTATTGTTCTAGAACTTTCACATGTGCTGTTAAGTTGCTATTGTGGGATCTCTCCAGTTTTTTTCTTTTATAAAGACACTTAGTGCTATGAACATTCCTCTTAGCACTGCTTTCATTGTGTCCCATAGGTTTGGGTATGCTGTGCCTTAAGTTTCATTGAATTCTAGGAAGTTTTTAACTTCTCTTTTTATATCATTCTTTACACAGATGTCATTGCATAGGGAGTTGTTCAGTTTACATGAATTTGTAGGCTTGCAGTTGTTTCTTTTGCTGTTGAGTTCAATCTTTAATCTGTGGTGGTCTGATTAGATGCAAGGGATTATTTTTATTTTGTTGTATCTGTTGAGGTTTGCTTTGTGGTCAAGTATGCGGTCAATTTTGGAGAAAGTTCTATGAGGCCCTGAAAAGAATGCGTATTCTTTTGTGTTTGGGTGAAATGTTCTGTAGCTATCAGTTAAGTCCATTTGTGTCATGATGTCTATTAGTTTCCTTGTTTCTCCATTTAGTTTTTGTCTTGACGATTTCTCTTTTGAGGACAGAAGGGCGTTGAAGTCTCCTACTATTAATGTTTGGGGTTCAAAGTGTGGGTTAAGTTTTAGTAACCTTTCTTTTACAAATGTGGGTGATGCTGCATTTGGGGCAGAGATATTCAGAATTGAGACATCATCCTGATGTATTTTTCCTTTCCCCATCTCTTTTTATTAGTTTTGATTGGAAGTCTATTTTATCAGATACTAGGATGGGTATTTCACCTGGCTTTTTGGTTCTGTTTGTTTAGAATACAGTACTCCAACCCTTTACTCTAAAGCAATGTTTATCTTTATTGCTGAGGTGTGTTTCTTGTATGCAGCAGAATGATGGATCCTATTTTCACATCCATTCTTTCAGTCTGTGTCTTTTTACTGGAGAGATGAGGCCATTGATATTAAGTGATATTAATGACCAGTGGTCTTTAGTTCCTTTTGTTTAGATGTTGGTGATGGTGTAGTGTGGGTGTTTCTGTGTTTTGAACTTGTGGATGTGTAATCATTTATAACCTGTGTTTTCCTCAGTGTAGTTAGCATACTTGGGGGATGGGAAGTACCTTCTAGTACCTTCTTCAGGGCTGGATTTGTGGTTAGGTACTGATTAAACTTGGTTCCTTCATGGAATATCTTGTTTTCTCCTTCTATGGTGATTGAAAATTTTGCTGGGTATAGTATTGTGATTTGACATATAGCTAAGGACAGCATTGACCTTCTGATGCCCCTACCTCTATGCCTTTTCAAGTGCTAGGATCACAGGTGTGTATCACAAGACTTGGCTTATGCGGTGAGAGGGAGTTGAGCATAGAGATTCACGCATACTAGATAACTCCTCTGCCAAACTATCTATGTTCACTGACCATTAATGTGTTTTTATTGGTTATTTCAATATTTACCTATCGATATTGAGATAATCACTATGCATGCTACTTGTTATGCTTTCAGTTTTAGACATTATTTAAGAATTGTTTGATGTGCGTGCCTATGTTTATACTCTCATCTTTAAAATTTTCTTGATCAATACAATTTTGGTTTGATCAACACTTGTGTTTACCTTATTATGACTATGCAAATGTTATTCAGGCTGAGCAATGTAGTAATTTATAACTTATAATTACTTTTCCCTTTATGTATAACTTTGTTCTCCCTAGGGCTATTACTTATTTTCCTTCTGCTTAGATTGCTATAATGTTTTAAAATCAGCAAATCAATCCAAACCTTTTCCATTTGTCTAAAACCTCTTTTTTGTTTAATTCCCACACAAATTATGAAATCTGTTTGATATTGTGATGCTCCTCTGAGCTGTTAGGTGAGTTCTATCTTGGATTAAATGCCTTTTAATGCTTGGAGCATAGTTTTTATCAGTTATTCTAGTTCCCATTTCTAATGTTCCATCTTTTTTTCATTGGTTATAATTTTCTTTTCTTTCTTTCTTTTTTACAATTCTTTGTCCTTAGACATTTATTTTTTAATCAATATATATTTTATTAATTTATTCATATTACATCTAAATTGTTTTTGCATCGCCAGTATTTTCAGATTTCTCCTTCCCTCCTGCTCTCCCCCTACTGCCCTCCCCTGTGACTGTGACTGAGGGCGACCTCTTACCCATGTATATGCTCATAGGGTATCAAGTCTCTTCAGGGTAGCCTGCTATTCTTCCTCTGAGTGCCACCAGGCCTCCCCATCCAGGGGACATGGTCTATTATGGGGCACCAGAGTTCACGTGAAAGTCAGTTCCCACTCACCACTCAACTGTGGAGGATGTTCTGTCCATTGGCTAGATCTGGGTAGGAGTTCAAAGTTTATTGCGCATATTGTCCTTGGTTGGTTTCATAGTTTGAGCAGGACCCCTGGGCCCAGATCCGCCCATCATAATGTTCTTCTTGTAGGTTTCTCGGACCTTCTGAATCTTTCTATTTCCCCATTCTCCCTTGCTTCTCACATTTAGAGTCCCAATAGGTTCTCCTCCCCTCTGTCCCAGTTTCGTGGTAAGTGAAGACTTTCATGGGACATGCCCCTTGGGCTAGTGTCCAGATATAAATGAGTACATACCAGTTGAGTCTTTCTGCTTCTGGCTTAACTCACTCATTATGATCATTTCCAGTTCAATGCATTTGTCCACAAGTTTTGGGAATTCCTTGTTTTTAATAGCTGAGTAGTATTCCATAGTGTAAATGTGCCACAGTTTTTACAAATCCATTCTTCTACTGAGGGACATGTAGGCTGTTTCCATGTTCTGGCTATTATGAATAAGGCTGCTATGAACATGCTTGAGCATATGGCCTTGTTGTGTGCTGGTGCATCTTCAGGGTATATTCCAAGGAGTGTAATAGCTGGGTCTTGTGGAAGTCTTATTCCCAGTTTTCTGAGATAGTGCCAGATAGATTTCCAAAGTGGTTGTACATGTTTGCATTCCCACCAGCAATGAAGGTGTGTTCCTCTTTCTCCACATCCTTGCCAGCATGTGGTGCCACTTGAAATTTTTATCTTAGCCATTCTGATGGGTGTAAGATGGAACCTCAGAGTTGTTTTGATTTCCATTTCCCTGATGACTAAGGATGTTGAGCTTTTCTTTAAGTGTTTCTCAGCCATTTGATATTCCTCTGTTGAGAATCCTCTGTTAAGTTCTGAGGCCCATTTCTCAGTTGGGTTGTTTGGTTTGGTGGTGTTTAATCTCTTGAGTTCTTTATATATTTTGGATATTGGACCTTTGTCAGATGTAGGGTTGGTGAAGATCTTTTCCCAGTCTGCAGGCTGTCACTTTGTTCTGTTAACCATATCTCCTGCCTTACAGAAGCTTCTCAACCTCATGAGGTCCCATTTATTAATTGTTGGCCTTAAGGCCTGGGCTGTTGGTGTACTGTTCAGGATGTTATCTCTTGTGCCAATGTCTTCCAGGCTCTTCTGCACATTTTCTTCTAACTGATTTAGTGTCTCTGGTTTTAAGTTGAGATCTTTAATCCACCTGGACTTCAGTTTTGTGCATGGTGACAAATAGGGGTCTAATTGCATTTTTCTACATGTAGACATCCAGATAGAGGAGCACCACTTGTTGAAGATGCTATTCTTTTTCCAAGTTGGCTTCTTTGTCAAAAAATCAAGTGACCATATGTGTGTGGATTCATTTCTGGGTCTTCAATTCCATTCCATTGATCAGTCAGCCTATTGCTGTGCCAGTACCATGTTGTTTTAATTACTGTTACTCTATAGTACAGCTTGAGATCAGGTATAGAGATTCTTCAGGAGGATCTTTTATTGTACAAGATTGTGTTAGCTATTCTGGGTTTTTTGTTTTTCTATATGAAGTTGAGAATTGAACTTTCAATGTCTTTAAAAAATTGTGTAGGCATTTTGATAGGGATTGTATTGAATCTGTAAATTGTTTTTGGTAAGATGGTCATTTTTACTGTTAATTCTCCCAATCCATAAACGGGGAAGAACATTTCATCTTTTCATGTCATCTTCAATCTTTCCAGAATGTTGAAATTTTTTTCAAACAAGTCCTTCACTTGCTTGGTTAGAGTAACTCCTAGATATTTTGTATTGCTTGTGGCTAATGTGAAGGTTGTAGTTTGCATAATTTCCTCCTCTGCATGATTGTCATTTGTATATAGAAAGGTTACTGACTTTTTTGAGCTAATTTTGTATCCTGCCAAATATTGAAAGTGATTACCAGCTGTACAAGTTCTCTGGTGGAATTTTGGGGGTCACTTAAGTATACTATCATATCATCTGCAAATATGGATAATTTGACTTCCTCCTTTCCCATTTGAATCCCCTTGATCTCTTTTTGTTGTCTTATTGCTCTGGCTAGAACTTCCAGTACTATATTGAAGAGATATGAAAAGAGTGGGCAGCTTTGCCTTGTTCCTGATTTTAGAGGAATTTCCTTGAATAATTCTCCGTTTAATGGTTGGTGCCTTAGATCAAGCAGAACCCCTGGGCTCAGATCTAGCCATCATAATGTTCTTCTTGTAGGTTTCTAGGACCCTCTGGGTCCCCCTACTTGCCTATTCTCTATATTTTCCTCATCTAGAGTCTCAATAGGATATTCTCACCTCTATCCCTGTTTCCTGGTAGGTGCAGACTTTCATGGGACCTGTCCCTTGGGCTAGTGTCTGGTAATAAGTGAGTATATACCATTTGACTCTTTCTGCTTCTGGAAATGGGCAGTCATCATCAAACCCCTACCCAGATCTAGCCAAGGGACAGAACATTCTCCACAGCTAAGTGGAGACTGGGGACTGACTTTCACAGGATCTCTGGTGCCCCATATTTGGCCATGTCCCTTTGTTGGGGAGGCCCAATGGCACTCGGAGGAAGGATAGCAGACTACCAAGAAAATACTTGATACCCTAGCACCATATTCAGGGGGAGGAGGTCCCCCACAGCCACAGTCATAGGGAAGGGGGATTGGGGTGAAAGTGGGAGGGAGGGAGGAATGGGAGGATGCATGGGATGGGATAGAAAATGAGATGTAATAGGAATTATTTTTAATTTTCAATAAAAATGTGTTATTATTAAAAAAAAAAGAAAAAATCTCCATTTAATTTGATTTTGGCTATTGGTCTGCTGTATATAGCCTTTATTATGTTGAGATATGTGCCTTGTATCCCTGATCTCTTTAAAACTTTAAACATAAATGAGTGTTGGATTTTATCAAATACTTTCTTTGCATCTATGAAGATGATCATGTGGTTTTTTTTAATTTTCAGTTTGTTCATATGGTGGATTACATTGACGGATTTCCATATATTATACCATCCATGCATGCCTGGATGAAGCATACCTGGTCATGGTGAATGATATATTTCATGTGTTCTTGTATTAATTTTGTGATTATTTTATTTAGTATTTTTGCATCAATGTTCATAAGAGAAATTGGTCTGATATTCTCTTTCATTGTTGGGTCTTTGTGAGGTTTAGGTATCAATGTGACTATGGCCTCACAGAATGAATTTGGTAATGTTCCATCCATTTTTATGTTTTGAAGTAGCTTGAATAGTATGGGTATTAGCTCATCCTTGAAGATTTGGTAGAATTCTGCACTGAAACCATGTGGCCCTGGGTTTGGTTTTGCTTGGGAGACCATCAATGATTGCTTCTGTTTCTATAGGAGAAATGGGACTATTTAGCTAGTTTATCTGTTCTTCACTCAATTTTGGCAAGTGGAATTGATTAAGAAAATCATTCATTTCCCTTAGATTTTCAAATTTTGTGGCATATATCTTCGAAGTAGGATCTTATGATTCCTTGTATTTCTTCAGTGTCTGTTGTTACGTCTCACTTTTCATGACTGATTTTGTTGATTTCAATACTGTTTCTCTGCCTTTTAGTTAGTTTGGCTAACAGTCTGTCTATCTTGTTGATTTTCTTAAAGAACCAGCTCTTCGTTTAGTTGATTCTTTGGATTGTTCTCTCTCTTTTTTTTTTTTTTTGATTGTTCTCTTTGTTTCTAATTTATTCATTTCAGCCCTAACTTTGATTATTTCCAGACATCTACTCCTCTTGGGTGTTTTCTGGTTTTTTTCCCCTAGGGATTCCAGCTGTGTCATTAAGTTGATTATGTGGTATGTTTCTAATTTCTTTTTAAAGGCACTTAGTGCTATGAATTTTTGTTTTAGTACTGCTTTCAGTGTATCCCACAAATTTGGGTATGCTGTTTATCCATTTTCATTGAATTTCAGGAAGTCTTCAATTTCTTTCTTAATTTCTTCCCTGACCCTGGTGTCATTAAGTAGAGAGTTGTTTAGTTTCCATGTATGTGTAAGCTTTTTGTTATTTCTGTTGTTATTGAAGTGAAGCCTAAGACCATGATGATCTGGTAGAATTCAAGGTCTTATTTCAGACCTCTTGTATCTGTTGAGACTTGCTTTGTGACCTACTATGGGATTAATTTTGGAAAAAGTTTCATGGGGTACAGAGAAGAAAGTGTACTCCTTTTTGTTTGAGTTAAAAGTTCTGTAGATATCTGTTAGATCCATTTGATTCATGGCATTGGTTAATGATGTTATTTCTTGGCTTAATTTCTGTTTCAATGACCTATCCTTCAATGAGAGTGGAATGTTAAAGTCTCCCATTATTATTGTGTGGGGATCAGTGTGTGGTTTAAGCTTCATTAATAGATCTTTTACAAATGTGGGTGCCTTTGTATTGGGGGCTTAGATGTTCAAAATTGTGACATCATCTTGGTTGACTTTACCTTGATGAGTATGAAATGACCTTCCTCATCCCTTTTGATTAATTTTGGTTGAAATTCTACTTTGTTAGGTATTAACATGGCTACACCAGCCCGTTTCTTGTGACCATTTGCTTGGTATATTTTATTCCAGCCTTTTACCCCGATGTATTGTCTATCTTTATGGATGAGATGTGTTTCTTGAATGCAGAAGAATGTTTGATCTTGTTTATGCATCCATTCAGTTAGTCTGTGTCTTTTAATTAGAGAATTGAGACCACTGATGCTGAGAGATATTAATGACCAGTGACTGTTGCGAGTCTTAATTTTGATGCTGGTTCCAATAGAGAGCGTTTGTGTGCTTGTGTTTTTCTGATGGTGTAGTTATCTATTTCCTGGGTAGTTTTGTTTGTAGCTTGTCCCTTTGGGGTGGAGTTTTCCTTCTAGTACCTTCTGTAAAGCTCGATTTGTGGATAGGTCCTGTTTGAATTTGTTTTTGTCATGGAATATTTTGTTTTCTCTGTCAATGGTTATTGAAAGTTTCACTGGGTAAAGTAGTCTGGCCTGGCATCTGTGGTCTCTTAGGGTTTGCTGGACCTCTGTCCAGGCCCTTCTGGCATTTATAGTCTCTGCTAAAAAAGTCAGGTGTAATTCTGATAGGCTTGCCATTAAATGTTATTTGGTCCTTTTCCCTTGCAGCTTTTAATGTTTTTTCTTTGTTCTGTATATTTTGTGTTTTGTTTATTATGTGATAGAAATTTTTCTTTTTTGGTCTATTCTATTTGGTGTTCTGTAGGCCTCTTGTATGTTTATAGGCTTCTCTTTCTTTAGACTGGGAAGTTTTCTTCTATGATTTTCTTGAGAATATTTCCTGGGCCTTGGAGTCTGGCATATTCTCTTTCTTCAATGCCTATTATCCTCAGATTTCTTCTTTTCATGATGTCCTTGATTTCTTGGATGTTTTGTGTCAGGATTTTTCCAAATTTAGCGTTTTCTTTTATGGTTGCTTCAAGATCTATGATTGTATCTTCTAGACCTGAGTATCGTTCCTCTACCTCTTGAACTCTTATAGAAGGCTCAACTCTGTGTTGCTCATATTCCTCTCTGACCTCTCATGTTCCTGTTTTTCTTCTGTCTGTGTATTTATCATTGTATCCATTTTCATCTTCAGATATAGAACTGTTTTATTGATTTCTTTCATCTGATTGTGTATTCCTGAGTTTCTTCCATAGCCTCTTTACAGGCCTTAAGAGCTTGAAGTGTTTTATTGATTTCCTTCATCTGATTGTTTGTATTTTCCTGAAAATTTTCCAGTGCTTCTCTATCAGCCTCTTTTATGTCTTCCACCTGTTTGGCTGGATCTTCCTGCATTTGATTGTGAATTTTATTTTTTTCCTCCATTATCATCCTCATTACTAAGGATGAGTATTTCTTGTATTTCCATTTTGTTTCTGTTCTCTGGGTTGCTTTCTTTGGGATAGCTTGGATCTGGAGACATCATATTGTTTTGGTTATGTTTGTGTATGATTTTACAATGTCCTTTAGTCATCTCACCATTTCTGTTTTTGGAAGGTAGCTTCTGGAGTTGGCTGGAGGAAGTCTGGGGATAGATTCACCCATTTTTTCTTGATTTCCCTAAGCTGGAAGCTTTGATGCTTAACTGGTTTGGATGGCAAGAGGCCATCCCCATAGTTTCAGACTCTCACAGGTAGTGATTTCCCAGCTCCCCTGTACTGTGGGTCCCGGAATCATCTTGGGTCTCAGAACGCGTGCTGCATCAGGCCAAATTGTCCATAGCCTTCTGGGTCCTCTGTTGGCACTGGAGCTTTCTGGGGACTGACGTAGGTCAGGTGGAGGTGGTCTGATGGCCACTCTTCTCCCTGTTTCCCCGAAGTTTCCCTAGTCCTGGAGCTCTGATGTTCTTCTTGTCTATGGTTCCCAGTAGTGTTTTAGGACCCAGGCTGCTCGCAGAGTCCAGGTTAGTATTACAGGTCCCAAACCACACATAAACTGAATCCAGTTAGCATCTATGGACTCAAGCTGAGCATTGAGTCCAGTTTACCTCTCTGGACCCAAATGGGTCTTGAGGCCCATTCCAAATGCTTCGTCCAGTTAACGCTGAGTCCAACCAGGTTCTGAGGACCAAACTGCATGCTGAGCTCAGTCAGGGTCTCAGGACCCAAATCACACACCAAGTCCAGTTTTTTTCTTAGGGCCCAAACTGCATGCCAAGGTTACCTAGAGTCTCAGGGCCCAAACTGCACACCAAGGTCAGCTAGAATCTCTGGGACCAAACAGCATGAGTCCAGTTTGGGTCTCAGGGCCCAAACCATGCACCGAGCTCAGTCAGGGTCTCGGGGCCCAAACTCCTGAGCTTAGTTGAGCTATGAACTCTGGGCCCAAATCCCGTGCCAAGTTCAACTAGGTTGTCAGGGCCTGAACTGTGTGCCAAACTCCATTAGAGTCTTAGAATATGATTGGTTACAATGTTCCCCGTGTTGCTTATAGTCTCATGTCACTTCCTGAGAAAGACGTAATAAAATATTTCTGAAAAGGTTTTCACATCTGAAAAAATGACTATAGATTTGTGATTGATATTTTAGCTAGGTATAGAATTGTACCTTGGAGATACATATAATTTATTTATTTGATATTGCTATTAAGGAAAACAAACAGGATATGTACTAACTCATAAATGGACAATAGTGATAAAGTAAAAGATAAGCATGCTGTGGTCCACAGATCCAGAGAATCTAGGTAACAAGGAGTTTTAAAAATAGAACTCAAGGCTCTCCCATGGCAGAGGACATAGAATAGAATTCATAGTTAGACTGAGGGTGGGTAAGGGTAAGAACAGGAGGGATCAGGTGTGTGTGTGTGTGTGTGTGTGTGTGTGTGTGTGTGTGTGTGAGTGTGCACTTTCCCGTGCGCGCATGCATGTGTGAATACCGGGAGAAGTGACTAGAATTGTGGATGTTTCAGGAGCAAGGTAGAAACCCAATGCTATTGAAACTCCATGGAATCTACAAGAGCAACCCTAGCAAAGAATCCTAGTAATAGGGAACATGGCTCCTGTACTAGCCAACTTCTGTAACTAGACAAAGTCTCAAATGGAGTGATTGGGACACCAAGTCAGTCCCTAAATCTTTGCCCTACAGTTTGTCCTGAATGCAGAGTGTTCTGGGATGAGAGCCTAACAGGACTAGAGAGATATCATGTACCAACTGATGTAGGCAGATGCAAAGTTCCACAGCCAAACATTAGGTAGAGTTCAGGGAGTCTTGTAAATGGGGCCACGGATAGGAGAAACCACAGGGGTCAAGACACCACAAGAACATGGTCCACAGAATCAACTGACTGGGACTCATGGAGGCATGTAGAAAGTAGGGAGTTTGTAGGTATCTGACCTAGGTCCTCTGATATGTTATGGATGAGTATCTTGTTGTTTTTGTGGTATTCCTAACAGTGGGAGTCAGGGTTATCTCTCTTTTAGCTACCAGTGGGGCACTTTTCCTTTTACTGGATTGCCCTGTCCAGCCATTATGTCACATTATGTGACCGGTCTTATTGTAGTGTATTTTGCCATTTGTCAGGCCTGCTTTCTACTGAGAGGAGGCAGAGCAGGGATGGATCTGGGCAGGATTGTATGTGCAGAGAGTGACTGAGGAGAAGGGAGGAAGGGAAAACTATAGTTAGAATGTAACAAATGAGATAATAATCTGAATGCTCCTTCTCTTCCTTATTTCTTGTGAATTATATCTCTGCATCCATGGTGTTCTGATTGTCACTTGGGTTTATTTTCATTCGTTGCATTGAACATTTTAAAAATTTTCAAATTAAAAATATGCTCTATTTGAATTGTTTTTATTTATGCCTTCCATTGTCTTTGCTTTCTTCTTCTCAGAATTTGAAAGTTTTTAAATGGCATTACTACATGAGATGCATATATTGTAAAATAATCATGACTTCATGTGACCTTGATGACTACCATAAAATCTACTATATAAATATTCTACTGTATAAATATAAGATATACCACAGGTTGCTTTGATATGCATTTACATAGAGGATGATAAGCATCAAAGAACCTCCTTATGGAGATGGCTTCAAATGTGGCAAAGAAGCCATGGAGCAGAATGTCCTCATTTCTATCACAGACAGAATTCTGCCTAAAAAAGGGCAAACTTGGATTCAGGCAGAGTCAAAGACTAAACTTTGCTAAGACAGGGTAAGCAAATGCTCAATAGTTCCTTCCTTACAAATATGTCTGTAAGATATATTGGGCCAGAGGCTGAAGAAGATGCTTCAACATTATAAAGAGTTTTGGGTGACTATTCAGGTAGCAAACAGTTTTTGTCATCTTCTTATTTGGAAAGCTACTAACTTGACACCTAGCATACTCAGGTGATCAAGTTTATTTTTCCTCAAGCCTCTGATGGAGTTGAAGACCAGGTAGCTTAGTTGTACAATGAAGCTCAGTTGTTTCGGGATTAAGATGTTTTTAGGTCTAGACAGAAGTTTTAAATTGATAATGACAAGATGTGATAGAGATTGATTTATGTTCAGAATTTTACACACACCAAGATAGGAAAGGTGTTTTCTTTAAGGATGCCAAATACAAATAGCCAAAACACTAAGAAAGTATCAGTTATATAATTCCTGATTGTGTTATGGTTCTTCTTCCTATAGGTAGTTTATTGTATATATGTGTAATAATATAAATGAATATGTAAGAAAAATCATCTCCTTCAGGAAAATGTTCATGCCTCATTACTGACAGCTCATAAAAGAATTAACAGAAACCATGATGAAAAAATATACCTCTTTATGAAAAAAGATGATTATTACATGTGAGTAATTCAGTGTATACTAGACTTCTTCATCCTTCATTACTGCAAAGTGCTCTTCTGTTGGCTGAATTGCCCCATTTCACATCTCTGGTTTCCACCTCGAATGACCATTTTAATTGTAATGGTTTTGAGATGTTTTATTCATAGAAACATTTTTATTTATGTATTGTGTTTTTTTCCACTTATTAGGATGTTTTCTATACTGTATGAAGTGACATGATCTTTGTTAAGGATTGATACAAATAATATGCTATCATATATAAAGTAGCCACCACCCCCTCACTTGTCAGGGAGAACCATTCCTTTAATTATTGTATTGGCCATTGATTTCTTCAGGCAATTGAATCCTCTGATATCAATATTCATGAGTTGTGTGTTTCTAAAAATGTATCTATTTTCTTTATGCTATGTAACATATAGGCATATTGTTTGTTATAGCTCTTTGTAATCCTTCAATAACCCTCATACCTCTGTTATAGCACAACTATTTTCATCTCTGATTTTACCCCTGTGAATCTTTTGTTTCTTTTTTAATTAGTCTGGTTAAGCTCTGTTGTGTTGTGTAAAGTTTTAAAAAACCAACTGACTTCACTCTGTTTATTGTTTTCAGTTATTTTTTTCATTTTTCAATTTTAATTTACTATAATTTATTCAGATTATACCCTGAATGTTATTCCCTCACTTGTATCTTCCCATTCCCACCCTCTTTCCCCTACACCTCTGACAGAAGGAGACCTTCTCCCTCACCATATGACCACAGTTTATCAGGTCTCATTTGGATAGCCTGCTTCCTCTTCCTCTGTGTGCTGCCAGGCTTCCTAACCAAGGGGGAAGTGTTCAAGTCAGGGGCACCAGAGTTCATGTCAGAGGCAGTCCCCATTCTCCCAACAACCTTGGAGAATGAGCTGTCCATTGGCTATTAAAAATAATTTTTCTGTTCTCTAATTGATGCTTTTCCTTTTTATTCTTTATTGTTTCATTTATTTTGCTAATTTTACATGTGTCTATCTTTTCTCTAGTTCCTGAGTTGCAATATTAGGCTTTCTGGGGGTATTTCTTCTTTACAGAACATGTTTATTACTATAACCCTCCCTCTTCAGAACAGAATATGCTACATTCCAAACCACTGGTTATGTTAGGGTTCCTTTTTAGTTTGTCTTGAGATATTTTTAAATTTCATTTTTTAATTTCTTCTCAGACCCTTTTGTTGTTGATCATGTTGTTTCATCTGTAATTCTGATTGTCTGAATGTGAGGTCTTTTGAACTAAAAACATAAAAACCTTTTTATATCTTTCTCCCCAACTCTCCTTTAAAAGACTCCTCTAGGAGGAATGAATGGCATCATAAAATATGAGAAGAGGATCAAACCTGGCATTTCCTGCATTTAACAGGAAATGCAGACTAGAAATCATTCACGAGTGTATGTTTGTATATGTGTGTTTGCTAGCATACATATGTGTATGTGTAAATCTGTTTATATGTTTCCATAATGTGTATATGTATGGGTGTACATAAAATCCACTTTGTTTACTTGTACTCCTTATAAAGGTCATATAGGCACTGGGAAGACAAACTCTAAAAGTGTGGCTTTTGTAAATTCTTAAATTTAGACTTTAATCCCAGCAGTCAGGGAGGCAGAGGCAGTAATTTCACTATGAGGCAAATCTAGTCTACAAACCTAGACCAGGACAGCCTGTTTTTGAGAAACCCTGCCTTGAAAACAAATAAAATAAAATAAAATCAAAGCAAAACAATTCCTTGGATTTAATGTGGACCCCTCACAGTGTGGCATCTCTGTGTTTTTCCACTTCTCTATGCCATATTTTTTTCTTTTACTTATTTAGCTATGCTAATCTTTATATTGGTCAATAATACCATGGTGAATTTTAGTTTTCAAACTTTTGTTCTTAATGTTCTCCTTGTATGCAAAGTTCTTTTCTGAGTCTTGCAAACAGTAGTTCATTGAAACCCTTTACGTTTTGGTTCAACTGTCTCTCACAGAGAAGCTTCCTTTTATCTGTGAACTTACCACTATTCCTGGAATGGAGACTATAGATGGGTGTGCTTCAGTTAATGATTGCATGAGGCAAATTCTTTCAATCATTGCCTTCTTACAGATCATCTAACTTGATGTTAGAAGGGAGAGGAATGAAAAGGTAGAAAGGAGGGGGAAGTTATCACATACACATAGACACGACCCTGGTTGGGACCCTACTAGGCATGTTGGATTTCTATATAGTACCTCCATTGCTAATGTTTTTCTCCACTGCAACTGAGCTAACAGTTAGTTTTCCCTGACTGATGGAATGTAAAAGCTGCTCAAAGTTAATCTAATTAAAAAGGAATATACTTAAATGTGTTGTACTTCCAACCTTTTCTCTAGTATATCTCTTTGTTAACTGAAAGACTGCAGTTGTATGCTATGGGTTATTGTATCTGAAAGGGATGGTAGAAAAATAACATGTCCTTTCAAGAGTGCTCAAATTGACTTAAAATAAACATTTCATCTTAATCTCTAATAATTGCTAGGCATGTATTTTGCCATGAATTATAAATATTGACATTAATGAAACTGCGCTATTGTGAGTTAATGTATTCATTGGAAGCTAATAATTAGAAACTTATCACACACTGAAATGTATAAGAATGATTTATCTTTCAATAACAGGATGTTTTACATTCTTATGTAAATACTGTTAGCTCACAAAATGGTGCATTTCCAACACTCAGCTTTGCTTTTTCAGAAATATTCCTGAGGAATTACTTCATTCATGCAGAGTGGTCGCTTGTAAAAACATAATCTCCTTTGATGAACTCTGCTATGCCCTCTATTTACTGACAATTCTTGAGTCTGTGTCTTCAGATCAGAACTGAGTTCTGTATCCACATAGCTAAATGTATGAGCATCCATGTGTAAGAGGAGAGTTCCTGAGGTGCTCCTGCCGCTATGACCCCGATTCCTTTCTTCATATGGATTCATCACCACTTTTCATTTTTCTGTATCTTTCCCAGGAAGCCACACTTTCCCACAGTGTTATTTGATTACCTGCTAACTTTAGTCATCCTACCCTTCCCACCCCTCAAAGCTTATCTAAGTTTGGCCTTATCAGTGACAATTGCTCTATTACTTCCTAAGAAGATTCTTTTTTCCTGTGGTTCTGTGACACTCT
The DNA here is from genome assembly GCF_964271855.1 of Acomys minous. Classification (NCBI taxonomy): domain Eukaryota; kingdom Metazoa; phylum Chordata; class Mammalia; order Rodentia; family Muridae; genus Acomys; species Acomys minous. The sequence continues at coordinate 53,397,655 of NC_140496.1, read as the reverse complement.
ATCTTATAGCCTGACTAAGGCAGTCATCTTTTAGTTTTACAATCACTTATTTGCCTCATTTCATTTTCTTTTTTCTTTTTTCTTTTTTTGTTTCGCACAGATATATTAAACTTCTAATCCATTTAGGTCATTGGAAAAGAAAAACAAAGAGATTCACTTCCAAAGGCTTATGGTATGGTCCATGATGTAGTGGTACAAGTAAATTGTTTAACCTATCCTTTGTCCTTTGGGCTATTTGAAGGCTGTTTTGATACTCCAGCTGCAGTATCAGGAAGAGCCTATGATAACACCAGCTGGCCACAAGGGATTCATGCCTCATTCAGTGTAGTGAGAAGTATGGTTCACACTGTTCGTCTGCGTGTTTGTATGAGTTGTAGGTTGTGCATTTATAAACCATATGTTCTGGGAATACGGGCTATATCTGAGGAACAGAGTTATTTTTAAAATATGTAAGTGATTTTTCTCCCAAACAATTCATCTTCAACAGCTGTGATCTGGTTCCTTCTTACCACCTAGCAGCCTCTGTCTCTATCACTTTGTTTCTCTATGTCTTTTCCATTTCCTTCCTGTGCCTGTCCATTTCTGCTTTCAGTTGGCTCTGCATTCCCCACAGAGAGCAGAAAAGAGCCACTTTCAGTAAGGAAAGGGAGGCGGCTGCATCCAAGGCTATAAAGTTTTCCTTGCTAGATTTGAGGCCAATATGTAAACAGTGTGAAGATAAGGAAACTGAGCTAAAGTCACTGATGAGGAAGTTTCTGAATGAGCCAGACCCAGCACTTGGTGTCCTTAGTGTTACTTCCAGTGTGGACTACCTAAGGTTGATAGATACCTCCATGTTTCTGCTGTGCTGGGGCCAGGCACTAAACTGGAATTTGTCAGAACAGGGAGGAAGAGAACAGTATGTTCATTTCTAAATGTAGAGTTCTCAGGGCTAGTATTAAAATTGACATTTGTTTTCTCAGCAAACACTCATAGGTAGAGAGGAAGAGTGACTAGCAGTATATTGGGTAGACTTTAGGGGTCATATGCTGGTGTCTTAGTAACAGACAAACCACACCCAGTTAATCAAGAAGAGGGAATATCCAGAGCTTAAGTGCAAAGGAAATTTAAATACTGTGTAAGCTGGCTTTGCAGTCTTGCTAATGGAATCTGTACAGTTTCCCAGATGGAGGGGACAGAACTGAAATGGGGACATGTCAAGATAATCCTTTTCCTTCTTTACCAATCTGAGTATTAAACTGATTTTTCAACTAGCCTCATTTGATTAACATAATAATAAGCACCATGGTAAAATGTGTTTAGAAGCTAAAAACATAGTTGAGTGTCAGACATACCTGGATTTAGGGGATTGATTTCCTCTTTGCTTCCTGTGTAATCATTGGCAAGCTGGTTTTTATAAAACCCCAGCTCTGTCCAGTCATGGTGAATTGTATTTAGGAAATACATGGGCCTCCTAGCTGCAGATGCTTGCCTGAAGTTTTATCCTCTTAGTTAAAAACAGGGACAGTACCTGGCTCCTGGCTGTATTGGGCGAGTTAGGTCAGTTAACATACATAAATTGCTTAGCTTGGTAGCTGACATGGGGCAGATACGCAATAACTATTGGCTTTTAATTTAGTTATGTGCCAGGGATTTTTATAGGATTACTGAACTTAATCTCCACATTCATCCTTTGAGGCAGGCTTTGCCCACATGCCCACAGCCAGTAATGGAAATATCTTAGATGTCATGTAGGCAGCCTCACTCCAGGGTCTGCGCTCTTAATTTGTATCCCTTGAATGTCATGTGCCTTTTCCTTCCTTTTGCTATCCCTCTTCTCTTCTTCCATTTCTCCCTATCTTCTCTACCACTCGGTATGTTTATCTATTCATCTCCATGCACACATCCATCCATCTTTACCACCATTGCTTGTATTATTCATCTTTCTGCTAATCTATTTTTATAAGTAATCTTTCTTTGTATTGTACATTTCATCTCTCTCTCTCTCTCTCTCTCTCTCTCTCTCTCTCTCTCTCTCACACACACACACACACACACACAAACACACACACACACAGTCACACATGCCATTAATCCAATCACTGAGAAGAGAAACTAAAACTCAGAGAAGTCATTAAACCCCAGATAACAGCGCTAATTTTCTAAGTCTAGAACTGTCTGACTTCCAAGTCTGAACTGAACAAAAAAGAAAAAAGAAAAGAAAAGAAACTACATCAAAACTATGATTAAATGTAGTCTCAATTCTTTTTCAGCACAGTTATTTAAAATTCCACTGTTAAGAAAGAAAAATAGAAAAGTGTCAACTCTCTCAGTTCCTAACTTACCCATTTGCACTCCTAGCAAAAGAAAAGGGAATGGTAATATGAGCATTGGCATGGATATTTGGGTGATTTGGAAAGTACACTTTTCTTCAGGAATGAGGGTGGCACAATTTGTCACTCAGTCAATGTAAGAACCTCTGGTGGCACAACCTCATATATAACTGGTGTTTTAAAAGCAAGAATTGGCCCAGAAACAAGTGGGACCCAGGAAAAGTGTGACACACCCAGCACATTTATTTATAGAGACATGCTATGGAGCCGACACAGCTTTCTGAGGTAATAGAGAAGAGCTAGCAGCCTGCAAACCCACAGGAGCAGGCAACCCTCAAATCGTAATGTATCAGCTTGGGAATGTACAGAATACATTGGGATAATTTTGCATCTGATTTACTTTCCTAATTAAGTATTCTATAAACCAGGATGACCTTTTAAGTATCTCTCCTTGAAGGCATCCTTCTGTGGTAGCTCTGTATAGTCTGGGATCTGATTCCTGGCTAGTGCCTTTACCTAACTTTCTGTCATTGCTCAGTCATTTGCCTCTCTCCTTAGCATTCCACTCTTATGCAATCCTGCCTGGTCTCAAGGGAGATATTTTCTCTGGTTCCATCAGTAAATAGAGACTCCTGGGCATTATATAATCAACTTTTCTCATCCACTTCCAGTATATGGCAAAGTTCTTTTGGAAACTCAATCTTAATAATTCTGTTCTGTTTTGTTAGTGGAAATTTCTAGAAATCTCCTTGAGACCCTCTGGAAATAGAGCTGAGGAAATGACTCTATGGGTAACAACAGCATTTTCTGTCTAAATATCACTATTTGAGTTTAAATCCTCAGCACCAAGACAAAAACCCTGCCATGGCTGTGCACACCTATAAGCCCAGTGCTGTTGCAATGGGCATTGGGGATCACTGCCTTCCAGAAACCCTGCCCATGGGATAAAGTGGAAAGTGATAGATCAGTGTACTATATATCCTCTTCTGCCCTTCACAAATTCATAAATAGCAACGCAACACACACACACACACACACACACACACACACACACACACTCAGACACTCCCTAGAAATGTATCTTTGAACACAGCAAATATCTCTGGATTTTCTCTTTTAGACTCCATGGTATGAACTGCTTTGTGTTGAGATATTCAGTTTAAGAACATGACCATTTGGCTAAGTCTACCATTTTCCTTCATGTTTCAGCCTCTATTCTATTAGAAAACCAAGCATCACATTCTGCATTAAGCATCCCTCAGAGGACTGTGTTCCCCTCTTCTTTCCTATGTTTGTCTATCTGCTTCCTCTATTATTATCCAAACACACTATGGTTGTTCCCACATAAAATGAAAAACCAAAATTAAAAGGAAACAATGCTTTTCAAAACTGTGTCTCGGTCTTCCATTTCTGTAGAAAGGTTATTTCTTTTCATCTTCCACTCACTACTGAACCTGCAGAACTCTTATTTTTACCTCCACTTTTCACAGAAAACAAACATCCTAAAAATACCAACAACCCCCAGTAAAACATTTTCCCACTTTACTGTTAGCTTTGGTGGCTGTCCTCTCCCTTCAGAATACCTGCTATTTAAAATCAAGAAGTTTCATTAATTTTGTGTTTCAGAATTTCACAAAGGGTCTCTCAACTTGTAACTTCTCAGCTCACATTTACAAAATAAAGTGGCACTGCAAAGCCCAATGGGCCCTTCTCACTGTCACTAAAGTAACTCTGTTCTCAAAAGCATTTGTTGCTGCCCATAGCCACCTTTCTTGAATTCTCTCATTTTTTGACTCTAGGACAGAGTTGTTTTCTCTATTCTCTATAGTGCATATAAATATGTTTTTGTTTTGATCTCAAGTGTGGGATGTGAAACAGACTTGTGGGAGGGTGTGCAGTTTTTTTTTTTTGCTGGAAGCTGACTTGTGAGAGAACAGGTGATGTTTGCCCACTAGAAGAAGAACCACCTCTTGAGAGGGCATGGTCTTTGCCAAGTGATAAACATGCTAGAATGAACTTTGAGAGGATATATATGAGCCCTAAACAAGAATCTGAGCTTTTTTGATCTTGGCATCACTTCCTTTTGTTTAGGTGTTCATTGTTCCTCCTAGAGAGAATGATTAAAGGTTCTGGATGCTGCTCCAGGTTCTGGTTGCCAGGCTGGGGTTCTGGCTGCTGATCCAGGTTCTGGCTACTGGTTGAGGTTCCAGCAGCTGCAGTTGCAGTCACCTTTGTTCAATTGCTGTTTTTCTGTTTAAAGGGTCTGCTGGAATCCTGTCCACTATGCCAGTGGAATCACTCCAAGGAACTGAGTCAAAAACGGTCTACTTCTCCTGTTCCTATTAACCTATTTTCTCTGCTATCTAGGGTAGGTGGGTTGGAAGGGAGGTATAAGCATTAATGAACCCCAAATAAAATAGGTTTGAAAAAGTTCAAAGCCTACAATTCTCACCTAAAAGAAGTATCTAGAATATTACTACATCTTACACTGAGTCCTAATGGAGTAATGAATGAATTCCATTTTTTTTTGTACTCTACTTTTATTTCAAGAGAAGTCATGTAAAATTGGTTTTGGATTTTCAGAAGCTTCTGGACTTTCAAGTATGAAGTAGTTTGAACTTCATCTTACTTCATCCATGAGTTGTGAAACACTTGCAGCTAATAAATACAGCAGCTTTGTATTTAACTTCAATTTATTATTTTTGAAATAAGTAGTGTAACAAAGATTTAAATCTAATTTCAACTAAGACATATAATTAAAAGTCAGATGTCCTAGCTTTTTTGAAATAAGGAATAAATGGTGGCTGAAGGTCCCTAAGATGAGATTAAAAAACAAGATTTGTTACCTACAGGAGTGTGTGATAGGTTGATTAGAAAAATGGCATCAATATTTTATGTCTTTATGAACCATGTCTTTTGCAATGTGGTTTTTCAGACCTATACCTGCCTTGCCCTTGATTTTTGAGTGTATTTGTGACCTGCTTTGCTCTTTTCTTGATTTCAACCGTAGGCCCACAAAGGCTTCCTCCATTTATTCTCTGAGAACTATACCATTACCAAGTGGAAAAAGCCAGACAAGCCCATTGTGACAGAGCATTACATAATTTATACATGGATCATCACAGCTGATCCAATAATAGGCTATCCAACTCCCAAAGGATTTCCAGCTGACTCTAAATATATGAGTATATTTTCGTAAGATGATCCAAATTCAGTTGAGTTTAGATATTCTGGACTGTGGATCTATAGATTTATGAGCTAAATACATTCATGGTGTTTTGGAAAGGTTTATATAGCTAAATAAAGAAAAAAGGGCTAGTATTCTAACCAGGGAGGCACTTAGGCGAACTGCAGATTTTCACATTTCTTTTCATTCCTCAAAATCCAATACCTCAGTCTCATCGTCAGCTCTGTAGCACCTGCTGGAGCTTCCCTTTCTCTACCCCCATCTGCAGTGGGTCACACAGATCTTAACCTCCAATCTTCTTTCCCTCTTATCCTGTTATCCCAGGCCCCAGCTCAGAACACTTTCTCTAAGAACTGGTCATTTCTGACAAAGAAGCAAGCAGAGCAGTGAAGTAAGTATGTGAGCTTCAAATCTTGACTCTCCCTCCTCTTCCCCATATCCAATGCCCCAGTATCATCGCCAGTTCTATTGCAGTCTACTTGTTGTGGCCTCACTCTCCTCATCTATTCCCATAGAACTAAGATCCTGGTGGAACACCCTGCTTTGATTCCCACTGTGGACCTCTCAAATCTTCCTGGCCCAAACCCATTCATAAGTGTCAGCTCCCAATACCTAGGAACACATTTTATCTAGAATTTCCAGTGACCACGACTATCAGGTTGCCAGATGAATTTTCTACAAGGCAATATAAAGCCACCACATTCTCCTAAGAAACAGAGGGAGCAACAGAAACAAAGAAATGGAACAACCATCCAATAAAGACAAGGACTGATATTGACACCTAGAATTATAATCTTCCCAAATCTAGGTGCCTAGATACCAGCCTAAAAACAGAATCGATAACATACAGGAAAATATGTATCCACAAGAGCCCAGCAGCACTTCTAGAGCAGGCCCTAAGTATTGAAACATAGATGACACACAATAAAAAGAACTTAAACAGTCTTTATGAATATAATAGAAGTCTATAAAAAGAAAATGAATTAATACCTTAAAAATCTATGAAAACGCAAACAAACAGTGGAAGAAGACATATAAAACAGTTTACGATCAGAAAGTAGAAATAGAATCAATGAACAAAACCTAAACTAAGGCAAATCTGCAAATGAAATAATCTTGGAACTCAAATAGGAATCCTTAGAGCAAGTCTCATTAAAAGAGTACAAGAGATGGAAGAGAAAGTGTCAGACACTGAAGATACTATAGAAGAAATTGATAACTCAATCAAATAAAAGGTTAAATAAAAAATCCTGTCACAAACATCCAAGAACTCTGTGACAATACAAAATTATCCAATATAAGAATAATAGGAAGAGAGGAAAGGAAAGGAACCAGTTCAAAGGCATAAAAAATATTTTCAACAAAATCATGGGAGAAAATTTTCTTCACCTGAAGGAGATGTGTATCAAGGTACAAGAGGCATACAGGACAACATATAGACTAGACCAGAAAACAAAATCTCCTTGGTGCATCATAGTCAAAACACTAAATGTACAGAAAAGAAAAAGAATATTAAACTCTGAAATGGAAAACAACCAAATAACATACCTATTAGCATAACATCTGACTTCCCAATGGAAAACCTAAAAGAAACTAGTGGATAAAGAAAACGTGGCAAATTTACACAATGAAGTAATACTCAGCCTCTAAAAAAGTGACATTATGAAATTTGCAGGTAAATGGCACATCATAGCACATACTCTCCTTCCCATACATTGTAACTCACAAGCCCCAGAGGCATAAACTAACAAGATCTCAAAGAAAGGAAAGATATATGTCATCCCTTGCTATGCTCAATAGCAGTTTTTCAAATAGAGCCCTGCCTGGGAGATAGCAGGAGAAGCAGAGGAAGAAGTCATCAAAGGGATTACGAAAGAGCCAGGGAGCAGTGAAATGTTCTTGAGCATATAAAATCCAGGTGTAGGTACAAGTTAGACATCATTTACCAAATTCTAGTTTCAAATTCTAGAAGCAAGCTTTCAACTCTACAGACCAATAAGCCCCCAAAGACTCAATTTTCTGCTTTGAGCATTTTATTTTATTTTATTTATTTATTTATTTATTTATTTATTTATTTATTTATTTATATTTTATTAATTTATTCTTGTTACATCTCAATGGTTATCCTATCCCTTGTATCCTCCCATTCTTCCCTCTCTCCCATTTTCCCCTTATTCCCCTCCCCTATGACTGTTCCTGAGGGGGATTACCTCCCCCTGTATATGCTCATAGGGGCTTTGAGCATTTTAATAGCAAGGGATATGTACATATTTTTGTCTTCTTTGTTAAATGATTGATGTCTATAAAATAATTTACAGGTGAGTTAATTATGTAACCATAAATTTGTATAAAAGTAGTGGTCATACTTTCATAAATAATAATGCATGCATATATGTATGTTCTCATGTATTTTGGTGTGTGTGTGTGTGTGTGTGTGTGTGTGTGTGTGTGTGTGTGTGTTGCTTAGGGTGTTCACAACCACAGTGTATGCTACATGTAGTGTATCCAAGAGCTGGGGGTGTGTCTCCCTCCCCTCTCCCTCTCTTCTCCTCTCTCTCCATTCTCTTTTCTGTTGTTGACATGGATCTGAGTACAGAAGGCACTTGCTGAACTTTCCAGACTCTTTGGTCTCAGGAGAAAACACTGGACTAAGGGATACATGGTTGAAGACAGAAATAGAGAAGTTTATTATAAAAGGAAAAGAATAAGAATGGACATTTAAGCTAAGGGGGAAAAGCTGAAATGACACCTGGACAGACAGCCCCAACCTTTTGTGGGTTATTTACACAACACCAACCTCTCCCATTCCAGTTTTTCTCTGTCAACTGGTGTCTATTTTTATGCTAATCTTGAGGTCTTGCTTTAGTTCCCTATTCTCCTGACACAATTTCTTTTCTTTAATTTTCTTTAAATGACTTATTCTGTATGCGTGGAGGAGGGGGAAGCATGATGCATGGCAGGGGCAAATGTGGAATTCAGCTTGCAGGTATCAGCTCTCTCCTTCCACTATAGGGATTCCAGGGCTTGCATTAAAACATACACTTTGACATGCTAAGCCACCTCAACAGCATGTCTCTTCTCTTTTCTTCTTTTATCTTCTCTCCCTCTCTAGGCAGCCCCTGCCTCTGTTGCATTCTGGTGATGGAACCTAGGAACTTGTACACAGTAGGCACATATTCTGCCACTGAGCTACAGCCCTAGTAGTGCTGGTACTTAAGTGCCCCTTTCTCCTGTTACCCTGCCTTGCCCTTTACTTGCGCAGATAGCTCCTTGCACTGATGCTGTACTTAACACATGCTGAGTTCCATGTCAGTACTTCCCAGGAATGGTGGCATGGGAGAATATCTGCCAACCTGGACCAGTTCTCTGATTTCTGCTCCATAAGAATAGAAAATAAGTCTCTGAAATGTCACATAATTTGTTAAGTTCACAGGAACTGTTAACAACCATGTGACTTTCCCTCCCAAGGCCCATCCTGCAATATACTCTTGCAGCACACTCTCCAGCACCAGCTTCAAGTAGATTTGTTTCTGAGTTTCCCATAAAGCCAGGCATGGGAGGAAAGCATGAAGCTGAGGAGACATCTGCTACAGCAAAGGATCTCAGAGATTATCTCACATGTTGCCGACTCAGAAACGACATACAAATTTTGCACTGACAGAATAAAATTCTAATCACTGTGAATCTTTCATTATCCAAACTCTTTCATCCTAACTCCAAAGCAATTAACTATTCAAATGAATCTCCGTGTTCTTCAAAACATGAAGCAGAATATTGCTTTTTTTTTTCTACCCAGATCTAGCCAATGGAAAGAATATTGCTTTTTGAAGGAAGTATGTATATGGGGCTTTTTGAAGAAAGAAACCCCTCCCCCTTGTAGGCTTTGTTTCTTAACAATTAAACTTTATTATATAACCCAAGTAGCTTACACAAGAAGGAAAAAAGGTTAAAGGGAAAAAAGAGTGAACCTTCTGGTATCTGTTCCATGGGATGGGTCCTTAGGTGTCTCTGGCCTGCATGCTAGTCCAGCCTGTTCGCTGATCCACATGTTCTCAAGCCCAGTCAGAACCTGTTGTTCTTTCCTCCCCACCTGCCTGAGTCAAGTGGGAAGGGCGGTCTCTTTCTCCCATTGAGGGCCAATTAGAAAAACAATAGTCCAGGTGTGGTCCCCAGGCTTGCTTCCTGAATTCCAGGCCCAGGATGGCTCCACTCAGTCTATCACAAGGTATTCATGGGCTGCCCAAGGGTAAAGCCTGCTTCTACCTGTGACAAAGCTTAGTCTTTCCCACACCCCCTCAACAAAACCACATTTCAGTTTTAATTTGCTATACACTGGGATAAAAATATTCAGCATTATCTCTAGACAAGCTGATGTTTATCTGGCTCACCCTCCTTGTCCATGGAAAGACTGCTAAATGTATCAATAGCTTTCAGGATCTGAAGGGTGAATGACACAGCCCAAGTTTTATTTGTCTAGAAAATTCCTCTGTAGTCTGTTAGAACAGGTGATGAAGAAGCTCTTCTAGATGCTGCTTTCTTCACTGCATCCAGGGCAAAAATCTGCTACTTACTTCACAGTGTGTTGGTGTGATATTTTGGCTACTATATTGCCAAAGAAATTGGAAGTTGTTAGGAAACATACTAGAGATTACTTTTATTCATGTGGTTGGTGCCACATTCTATGAAGGTCCTTATTGTTGTGTCCATTTGACATTATGTAAGTTCTGAAGAGCAGAATGCCAAGATGGATAGATGCTCAAGGCCATGCACACAAATTTTCTACAGTTCTCAGCCTGATCTAGAACATGGGAAATTGTGCCATAGTAGAACTTATTCTTCACAAATTTCCTTTATGTTCTCAAGTTTACTCTTATGTCTATTCTTGTGAACTCAGAAAGTGATGGAGCAATAGCTGGTAAAACATTTTGTACTTAGTCCTGTAATAAGGCTTGTTTAAGATGACTGTTTATAGCAGATTTTTAGGTGTTATGGTATGCCAGGGCTACAATATTATAATTAATCAGCTTGCTTAGAAAAAATTAAGGATTAAATTTTGCCACCTGTGGTGATGGAAAGTTGTCACAGTGACTCAAATGATATGTAATTAGGCTGTTTGTAAAATAAATGATAACAGTTGGTGTGCAGGTTATGGTAGGTTACAACTCTAACTGCAGTCCTACTGTGGGTGACATGCAGTTGAGAGGGAGATTGCCTGCTGGGTCTTAAATATCTACCAGATCCAAGGTTTCCAGGTGGAGAGTTAGTGTTAGAAAAGAGAGGACACACTTTTTATTTTGTTCCAGATCTTTGTAGCTGAAGGAACAGAAAGGTGGGTTAGGGAGAGTATTAAGAAACTGAAGCTCAACTCAATAGCTTTCTGTTCCATCATTAAATAATAGAATCAGAAAATGAGCTTATGTTATGAGTTCTGGGCTCCACAGCTATGAATGGCAGAGTTGGGCTCAAATCTAGGCAACCTAGTAATTTAAAGCAGCCATTGAGTTTAGAGAGGTAGTTATCCAATTAAATAGTACATTTTGGTTAATTGCCAACAGATTCTTTACTGTAAATAAATTTAATAAAACATATTTTCTTATGTCCTCAGAGGTATTATGGAGACATTTAATTCCACAGAAGAAAGGGTAGAGCTAGATGGAAAATCTCAGAGCATCTGCCTCACTGATTTTATTCAAAAAATAAAAACAGAGCAGAGGAAAGTTCTACTTACCTCTGAGTTCATGGGGTTGAGGTAACCCCTTCCAGAGCAGTGATCCCTCTACTTTCCTGAGGCCCACAAGGGTTTGCAGAAGCCAAAATTACAACAATATTACATATTTATGAGACTTAAAGAATTTAAAAATACACACTACCAATGTTTTTGAATATAAACTTGTAATTGTAATCATTAACTTGGAAGAATACTGAGGAGCTGATATGTGACTAATTGTGAAATTTGAGGAAGAACATGAATTGTACATGTCTACAGGGGCTCTGTATCTAAGTTGTTTTACACCATCTATTATTGTCTCCATGCATCTACCCATTCATGTACCTAGTCCTCTATCAGCCCATCTACCCATTTCCCCATCCATTAGTCAATTTATTCCAAGTCAAGCATCCATTTGTCTACCTGTCCATCCTTTCACTTATTTCCTGAATTCCTTCCTTTTTCTTTTTCTACATCTAACCAGTTATCAAATTCTATATTGTAGGGTTTTTTGTTTTGTTTGTTTGTTTGTTTTTTTTTTTTTTTTGGTTTTTTTTTTTGTTTTCTTTTTTACCACATTAGTGTCTTTTATGACTACTTCTGTTCATCATCAATGACTCCATGTAAATCTTCCAACCCTGCTTCAGGTCAGGTTATGATCTTCTTTTTATCCTCAACTACTTCATCCCTTATCTCTGTCCTGCTGTTGGATCACCTTGAATTGTGATCATGTAGTTCCCTTGCTTAAAAAGTACACCCGAGCTTCTTTTCAGTTTCAAGATGATATTAACTTCTTTGTTGAGTTGAGTCTTCATGATCTGCCTTCCTTACCTACAGTCTTTATTTCTTCTCACTGTCCTTGCTCCACTCTCACTTCCTCTTATCAATTTAGAGCTTATTTTTTCTTTTTTACTTGTGTTGTCAATAAATGATTGCTGAAAGGGTAAATGGGCAGCCATACCAAACCACTTACTTTGTGCTGAACACATCATTTTCTCAAAAGACTTAATAAGAACAATAGAAGTAACAGTGGAGACAGCTCACTAACACTGAAAACATATCTTGGCCAGGAACTATGAGGACCATCTTATTCAGTCTTTTCAATACCTCTAAATGGCTCCACTTTGCACAGATTAGTGAAACAAGATAACCAGTTAACTAAACTACTTAAAGAACTATCCAGCTGCAATGTATGCTCAGCCTTCCTCACTTCATAGGCACAAATGTCATAATGACTATATTCTCTGGCTGCACACTTAGAGGACATTTTCCTAGACCCACAGTTTGTACACACCTACTTAATTCAGCAAATTCTTCCTTACTTCTAAAATTTTAGGTCAAGCATTACCTCTAGTGATCCTCTGTTTGTATCTGCTGCTGTAGTCTTATGTTTTCTGCTTGCTAACTATCCACATGCAATTCCCTTTAAAAAAAATTGGCCAGCACAGTCTAATCATTTGCCATAAAGACAAGGAAAATGGGGATCAAAGCATGGTAGGAATTTGTGCATTTCATTAATATATATCAAGTGAACAATTCAGAATAAGGACAGAGGTCCCCTAAAGCCCAGTCCATTTCACCTGAACGTAGCACTTCTCCATAGTTTTATGGCTTTTGTAACTCTTGATGAAATTATTCTCTCATGCAGTAGCTGTGTGGACAAGGTAAGACACTTAAACTGAGCCTCATATTGTTTATTGAAAATTGCATATAGTTGTACTATTCATACAAAGTCTGTTGTGAGAACTAAGAGAATCCATGTAAGGCATTTGGTATAGAGCCTGTTGTGTTGGGTAATCTCAAGGGTATTGTTTTCACCACAGCCTACAGGACAGGACTGTGAAACAGAGTGACTTTTTTTTTTATCATTGTGCTTATTTTCATGGGATGACTCAAGACTCTCCTTACCCTTTTGTCCAGAGTAATCCCAGTTCCTACCTTGTGGTTTTTCATGGGAAAGCTTGAAACCTCATGAGCTGGGGGCTCCCTTGAAGCGACTCTTCTGAGTGTGAATAGCAAGCAGCCTAGTGAAAAGGCCAATCAAGCAGTATTTCCACCCTTGGGTTCTTCTGAAAAATGGATTTGGACTTTCTAACCCATGTGTATTCCCTGTACATCTACTGACTAAAAAAATAACCAGAAACTCAGCAACCCTGAACTAATGTAAGAAATAGTGTCATATGACTTTCAAATTTAAAGGGCAAATGCCATTTTGAAGGAAAGTCTCTTTATGAGGTTATTCTCCCATCTGGAACAGCATGCTGATCCAATCATTTGGAAAGTGAATAAGGAAGTATTAGGTGTAAAGATGACAGCCCTTAGATTTGAGGATATGTTAAGTCTTTGTGCTTCAGGATTAGAGAATGTGGTGGACTTGGATCCAAAATGAGCTTAGGAATTTTAATGAATGATTCTTAATTACAGCTGGAAAGCAGGTGGAGGGTAGGCACACATCAGTCTGGACTCTCCTTTTTCTGTTTGAGCATGTTTCCAAAGTTCCTTAGCTTTTCTAAGACATGGGGTTCACTTCTATCAAAGAGAGGTATAGATATACCTCTATTTGAGGACTGGTCCTCCATGAACAGGTCGATACTTACAGAGCAATTGCAATGTGCCCCTCCTCCACATTTGGGTAATACCCCTAAATAAGTAAACATGAAGAATCAGTAAAGCAGATGTTCACCCAGTGTTGGTGTACTGTAAAGTGTAGCATACGTGGCAGCTATTTATATCATGATATTTTATTCACTAAACAGAATGTGATATGTGCTGTTTGTTTTGAAATCAGTCTCCTTCCCACAGGTGATGTGTTAAATCTTCATAATTTCAATATTTTCCTGACACACTGAACTCAAACATGGCAGAAGACTTCTAAGTGCCAAGACATTGAACTGAGGGTGGTGACTATTCAACACTTTTGAAGAGGTGACAAAAGATATCTCTTGAGACACACCTGAATTCAGGATGGAAGCTTCAAGGATAGATGATTTCTTCCTTCCCAGCATCCTGTTTTCTATGTTCTTTTAAAAGTCTGTGTTACAGAAAGGCTAAGATGAGGTCTGAATCAGGGAGAGTGCAAAAGGGGGGCTTATTCATTTGTAAAATTATGGGTGCTAAGAATGTCCATTTTAATAACATTTAGGGTGGAAATAGAAAATGTATAGTTTATTTCCATGATGCTCTGTTGAAAAGAAGTTTCTTTGGTCCCCCCAAAGGCTAAGTTTCTTTGAAGGAATCCTGGTGTCAGAGACAGAATGTATTACAGATAGCAAATACTTGTCTGGGAATCACTGCAAAGATATACAGAGGGGAGAAGATAACTCATATTGAGCCATAGGGTAATAGGACGAGAAGACAGGCAGGTAGGATCTCTTTGCTCATGAAAACACATTTGGGTGCTTGAGACAGGAATCAGATGAGCACATGGAACAGTTATGGATATCTACAGGAAGGGAGAATGTTGTGTGATTTTCCTGAAGAGAGGTGAGCAAGGCTCCAACGTGAGGTCAATTAAATAATTTCATCCAGTAGGTTTGTTGGAGCTACTTCATAGGTATAGGATAGGCCAAGTAAATTCAGGACTACAAGTAACTCAAGAGCAACTGCATCACCAAGAGCACACCACAGCATGGGTAATGGTTTGTGAGAGCAGAGAGACAGTTCAAGAAAGCTGCATCCTTGGGATTCTCTGTGTGACTCAGGCAGCTCTGATGATTGGAAGGTCCCCTGCTTAGTGCTTATTACTGATTGTATAACATTGGGGAAGGACTTAGAGAATCTTGTAAGTTTCTGAAACTTCCTGAGGTTTCTAAGATTTGTTTACTTCCTGAGCCTTAGTTAATTAAATGCTGCAGTTTGGAGGGAGCAGCCACCCAACAGAGAGGAACTTGCTTTAGGTGAGGTAGGTGGGGAATCCTTTCTGAGCAGGTATATTTTGAGCTTATAGCTAGGAGATGGAAACAACATGAAAAATAAAGGCAGAAGTTATCAAGGTAAAAAGATGGTCCCAGAAAGGACCCCAAGATGGGGAATTATTTCAGAGCTCAGTGACTTTGGGAAATGAGGGAGGGAGAGGGAGCTATAGTGGTTGGACTTTGGTGATCAAGAGACAGAAACAACAGATGTACAAGAGGCAATGATACTGTGGCAAAGAGTGGGGATATTAGACCAGCTCCAAGAGACGTGAATGAAATACACTTGAAAACCTTTTTAGGATAACTTGACTTAGAGAAGATTTGTAGAGAAGGCAGGGAGTTGCCCCTTTTAACATCAATCTAGTTTCCTCTGAGGTTAACACCCCCTTAACCACAGTGCTTACAAGAACTCATACATTAACAGAAGAACAATGCTAACAACATGACACCTGACCTTTGGAGATTCTAATGTGGCATGACTTACTTTAGGTAGGAAGACAGTCTCTCAACCACTGTGTTGTTGTGCATCAGAAGTGGGTAGTAAAGGAAATGGGACCAGGAAGAAAGCACAGGCAGCAAAACAAGTAATTGTGGAATGCTGACAATAAGGAAAGAGAAAATTAATGGCTTGAGGATTCACGGTTGGATAGGAAACAAGAAGGGGTAAGGGAAATGGAAAATACACATGGTGAACACGTGGCCTGAGCAATCAATCAGATGGACGCTAGTTATTATGACTGAGAAGAAGAAGTCGGGCAAGCTGGGGAAATCAAAGGTTCAGGTTAGAACTTCAAATCAAGCATAAGAATCTTGGGAGTTAAGCCGGGAGTGGTGACTCACGCCTTTAATCCCAGCAGGTGGATCGTTGTGAGTTCGAGGCCAGCCTGGTCTACAAAGTGAGTCCAGGACAGCCAAGGCTACACAGACAAACACTGTCTCGAAAAACCAAAAAAAAAAAAAAAAAAAAAAAAAAGAATCTTGGGAGTGTATCAGTGATTCCATTCCATATAAATGTAATGTGTTCTAACCCTAAGCTTCCGTTTAGGGTCCTGCTTGGATTTATCCTTCCTTCCAATCCTACTTTTACCATTTTATGGAGAACTGAGTAGTAAACATTGCTGGAAAGTTGGGTCCTAGATTGCATTTCTGTTAATTGGATTCTATTAATTGGATTCAATTAATAGGATGGCTTGTGGCAAGGGAAACATGGTTTAGCATGCCAAATATTTGAAGAGACAACTTTTGGATTATGCTCTGAAAAGAGAAAGCAAGCAATGGCATAGGAGTTCTGGAGGCAAGCATGTAGCCAGACTTTGGAGACCTGCAGTATGTTTCTTTATCTGGAAATATGTTTTAGGCCTGCTCTGATCACATGGTGTAATGTGCCTAAATGGTCTTGTATATTGTATTTAAGTGTTGATTTTTAAAATTAAATTTATTTATATATTCACTTTACATTCAGATTGAAGGCCCCTCCCTTCTCTCCTCCTGGTCCCATCCTCCTACCCTTGTTCCCCTTGTCCTCTCTCCTTCTCCTCAGAAAAGAGAAGCCTCCCTTATTAACCTACCCCAGCACATCAAGTTGCATCAGGACTAAGTGAAAGCATCCTCTTCCACTGAGGCCAGACAAGGAAGCCCAGCTAGGGGAAAGTGATGCAAAAGCAGGCAGCCCTTGCTCCACTTGCTAAGAGACCCACATGAAAACCAAGCTGCCCATCATTTATATATGCATCAAGGGTCTAGGTCCAGTTCATCCATGCTTTTTGGTTGGTGCTTCAGTATCTGTAAGTCCCCATGGGTCTAGATTAGTTGACTCTTTTGGTCTTCTTGTGGAGTTTTTGTCCCCTCCAGGTCCTTCTATCTTTTCCAACACTCTTCCACAAGACTCCGTGAGCTCTGCCTAATGTGGGTCTCAGCATCTGTTTTGATGCTGGGTGGAGCCTCTCAGAGGACACTTATGATAGGCTCCTGTCTGCAAGCATAAACAGACTATCACTAAAATGTTGATTCTTTGTCTGGAGTATGGCTTAGTTGGTAAAATGTTTGCTGCACAACCATGAAGACCTAAGTACGTGCACCTGAACATCCCCCCCACACGTGTATACCCATGAACATGAACACATACATGCACATACAGGATAAAAATAAAAATAATGTTCATTCTTTTCTATCCTTCTGGATTTTCCTAGTTACCAACGGCAACCTCTTGTATTTTTATAACAATTTCTGAAGTGCTGATATGAAGTCTCATTTTCTCAGAAATTGAAATGAAATGCAAGTTTCTTTCCTCTTCAAAGTGAGAAAACTTCAGAATACAGTTAATTAAATGATCTGAACTGTCTTAATTTAGTACAGAATTAAGGGCTCTCAGCATAGGCTGATATCTTTGACCATCACATTAACCTGTGCTGCCTCTGCATCTAATGATCCCAGCCCTTCTGTACCCAGGCATCTTACTGTCATCAGTGACCTGCAGCAGTGACCTCTCTCTGTTCATTTCGTCATCAATTAGTGGTCTCTCTACCACTTCGAGTGAGTTGTTACATGCTTTCCACTCATAGAGGCTGATCTGGGCTGGCTGTTACCACTCCAGGGTTTCTGGTGCTTCTTTCTTCCTCTGTGGGGGTCTATTTTAACCCCTCACCTTTTCTAATATTCTTCCACCATCATTGGGAAGTGAAGTCTCTCTATCTATGCATGTCTGGTCTTACTGATTGCTGTAGTCAGTGCTTGCTCAGTTAGAGGCTCACTTTTCCAGTCATAATCAATAATAAAAGTAGGTAATTTTATTCCTAAATTGACTGAGGAACTGGTAGTCAGGTGATCAGACTTCTGCAAGCATCTGTTTCTCCATCCATTTCTTAATTGTTTCTGTTATTCCTCTAGTCACTCAACTATGCACTTTCTTGCCTTTCTTTATTCATTTTGTTCTCTTTCATTGTATTCCTTTTTCAAGAGATAAGCCTGTGTGTGTGTGTGTGTGTGTGTGTGTGTGTGTGTGTGTGTATGTGTGTGTGTGTGTGTGTGTGCATATGCATGTGTGGTGCACATCCATGTGTGTGCAGGTGCACACAGGTGGATGTGCATGTGTGTGTGTGTTTAGATGTGGAGGCCAGATGGCAATCTTAAGCTGTCTTCTTGAGTTGCTACCTATCTTTTTTTTTAAATACTGCTCTCCCACTGCCTACCAATTGAGTTAGATTGGCTGCCCATTGACCTCCAGAAATGTCCCTGTTTGTATACTCAATGTTGAGTTAGAAGTTGAACACTGAGCTTTTTATAATGTGAGTTCTGAGGATACGCCAAAATCTATTTATCAACTGAACCATTTCCCCAGCGCCAAACGTGACTTGTGGATAGCTCACAATTTGTGTTTCTTGGACTGGTTGTTTAGTAACCACATCTAGATGGTTGACATACATTTTCTCCAACACACACCCCACAGCACTCCTGCAAGTGCAGCCATTGTCTGGAGTAAGCTTGGTGAGGATCTGAGCTCAGGCCACTGAGATGAGCTGTGCATTCTGTGCCACCTCAGAGAAAACCTGAAAGGGCAAGCTGGCTCCATGGTGCTATGAAAAGTACCTGCACTATGATCAGGCAGATGAGTGCCACATCTCACTCTGCCAACTCATAGCAAACAACAGCCCCTCTGCAAACCTCTCTTCTCATTAAAAATGGGGTTATAATACCTACTTTGAAGGTTCACTGTTAAGATTCTAAGGTGTGCATGCTTACAGCCTACTTTATTTCCTTAAAAATAGTAAGTATTCAATACATGGTGGCTAGTATCAGCTGAGACCCAGACTCTGAAAGTCAACTTCCCTATTAAGCCGGTTTTGACATTGAATCAGTATGCTGTCACTCTTATCAGGTTTTCAAGGGAACTCCTCAGTCTCCTTTCCTAGCTTGCATAGCTTGTAGATTCAACAGTGTCTCTGGGGTTTTGAACTTATTTTATACAATAATCTTCAAAGCCTACAAAGAATTAAAATCAACTAAAAGATTTGTTTAAAATGCAAATTACCTACCCATCACCAAAAGATCTCACTGGTCTATGAATACGGATTTTTAGCATGGGCCTGGATTATTCAAATATAGGTAAATTACACAACCCTGGGAATTATAACTCAGCTACTATTTCATGACCCTGAACATATTAAAAGAATAAAAGTTAGGATAGGTATACTATATTATGCATTGATTACTACACAAGAAATACTCTTAAATCTCGGCTAGGAGTTTTTAAGCACAAAGACTATATGTGCTAATGAAATATCCTTTTGGCTGCTATCTGAATTGAAATGGGAACAGGAGGATCATTTGGGACATTGGAATATGCCGTGGAAGAGGATCCATGAAAGGTGCAGGAGCCTCAGTACAGATGGTAGTATGGAGATGGCATAAACAGTGATTTTTAACCTTCCTAATGCTGTGACTTTTCAGTATAGTTTCTGATGTTGGGGTGACCCCCAGCTATAAAAATTTATTTTTTGGAACTTCATAACTGCAACTTTTCTATGGTTATGAATCATAATGTAAACATCTGTGTTTTTCAATTGTCTCACAGGTTGAGACCCTCGGCTTAAAACATAAATGACTTTCTTTTTCACATTTCTGTGTATTGGTTATTAGGGTGGCTTTATTGGGCTCACCAGGACTTCTTTTGGCGGTCCCATGCTCTTTCTATGATGCCTTTCATGCTCATAGAGACTAAACTAAATATTCTGATGTGGATGCTGTAGCATTACTGGAGCACCATTCTCTTAGTACAAGCTCGCATCCTGTCAAGTTTCTGCCTATGTTCTTTCTGACATTACCCATCCCAAGACTTTGGTGATAAATTCCAGAATTACTATTTCTGATCCTGGTTTTCTTTGCTTCGGACTACCATGGCCAGCTGTCTATCTTACATGTCCAAATCAGCACCTTATAGACTTTTCAAGTATATGGGCAGTTATCAGTTCTATTCTCCAACTCTGTCATTCTCTCAGACATCTCATTCTCAACAGATGTCAGTGTAAAGCACTCAGATGCTGAAGTCAAAACAGCTATATAGCATTCTCAGTTTCTTTCTTTTTTTTTTCTTTTCGAGATAGGGTTTCTCTGTGTAGCTATGGCTGTCCTGAACTCACTTTGTAGAAGACACTGGCCTCTAATTCATAGATATCCACCTGCATCTGCCTCCTTGAATACTAGGATTAAAGGCATGTGCCACCAAGCCTGGCTCTCAGTTTCTATATTATCAATTTAAGGGAGCTTAGCCCTCTGAGGAGAAAGCTGTGCTGGCTTGTCTTCCATCCCCTGTCTACCACAGCTTACCATCTGCCCTGATGGCATTTCTCCCCTCACCTATTATAAAGCTTGCATTAGGTAACTAATTCCAATCCTCCTCAGTAATATCAATGAATATCATTTGAATATACCCCACAGGCACAAGTTTAATACTTTCCTTTTTATGATATCAGCTTCATTTTATGAATGAATATATTTGTGCTAGAAAAAATCATAACATAATTTCACTGCAGTTGTACTGAATGGCCAAGATGGACATAAATGTTGCTCTGCCTATTTGTAGCTCCAAACTCCAGTATGAGAAAAGCTTTCTCTGCCCAGGAAAGAAAGCAGAGTTTGAATGCTCATTCTGCCATTTATCATCTATGAGAGTTGCAGCAATTACTTTACTATCTGAATCTCAGTCTATTCATCTTTAAATTGGAGGCAAAATTATTTTAGATCCTTATTACAAGAATTATATAAGACGAGCCATGTATGATGACTTGCATATATTTTGGTCTTTAGTACATGCATACTTACTAGCTATCATCATTGTAATTATAAAAGGAAAACTATCAGGTATAATTGTCTATCTTCTGTTTAACAAAGGGGCTTACAAGTCCCAGAAAACAAAAGAAAATAAGGACCATACACCATGTCTTTGCGAAACTTATGAGACTCTGAGACCTTTTTAAGTTAAAATATAAGATCTTGTTGCTTGACAAAAAAAATTTAAAAAACTTATTTGATATTACTTATACCACATATCATCAACACACTCAGGAACAGGCATGAATTTAGGTATGGTGGTGCATTGAGGCTAAGGGGTTGCCTTGAAGCAGCTACCCTGAGCCATCTGATGGCTCTGTGGTCCTTGTTGGATCTGCTTGCAATTGCAGCAGTGACTTCATCTTGTCCTTTCTACAGTTCAAGTGCTGCAGCACACCTCATCCCAAACACTTTATCCTAAATCCCTGACTAATGATGACAGGATTGGAGTGGGTCACCTATAAGTTTTGGATTTGTAATCATGAGACAAAAGAGAGAACACAATCATTGGCAAAGGTCTATGCTATGGGTGTTTCCTGAATCTGGCATGGTGGAAGATAGGGAAAATTCATATTCCAGGAACTAACTGTTTCAAGTATCCCTGGAATGTAAGCATTGTAATCATAAGAGAGAAAGAATTCAGGACAATTGGAAACAACAGTTTCCACTATATTCATTTTCCTTTCTGCACTATTTTCAATCAATCTGTTTTCCCCCACCCCCCAAGCCCTAAGAATGGTTTGTTTCTTCTCTTCAATGGAAGTTGAAAGCCAGGGCTGCATCATAATCTAATAATCTAATTCCAGCTTTAGCAGTAGGTACTAGCTGAGAAATAGGGGAAATCTTGGTAACTGTATTAAAAAATGAAAGCAGGCTTAATCCTTGGAGGGTGACAGTGTGAAATAGGCCATGAGGAGTGAACCTGGGTGACATTTACTTCCTTGAGCATGGCTCCCAGAAAGGCTATGTTACCCAGTGTCTGCCTCTGGTTCCCACTGACATCAGAAAAAGTTCCTTGTGCTCAGTATGGCCTGTCCTTACTAAAGTCTTTCCTTATGGGTCATCTGTTGATGAAAACAATCCTTCTTTGAAATGTGGCTGCATCTGCTGGGTGGCACATTAAGCTAGAACCCATGGAGGAGAAAGAATTATGAAAATAGAATCCACCCCCAGGGAAGTGAGTAGAATCCATTGCCCAGCCTCTGCTTCGGAGTAGTACAGGAGCCAGGCGGCAGCACCAGCAGGCTCCCTGCACTCAGCACGTTCCTTGTAGAAAACAAGATCACTAAGTGACTTCCACATCCTGCCATCATCTGCTTTCCCCAGAGATCATGCAGCCCTTGCCAGTCAATGCATTTGCTCCATCTCTGCTCCATCCATTTTTCTTCTTGTCGTGGAAAAAAGACTTAACCAAACAACTCACATTAATATTTTTGATCCCTGCAAATGGCTAAATACCTTAGAGACACCACAATCTTCTCTGTTCATAGTGCCCCCATCCCTTGTATTTTATGTTGGTGTAGAAAGTGGCAATAACATGTTTTTTTTTTTTTAAATGAATGTTGGCTCCCCATTGTTAATCATTCCTCACCGAAGATGATTAGGTGGTTTCTAATTTGGGACTTTCTGTTTCCGGAACAGTATGACTGTTTCCTTAAAGCAGCAGTTACATCAGCCTATGAAGGAGCTGACCTTAATGCAGAGGTCACACATAGGTACAAACTCAATCAATTAGAAATTTGGAACCACTATGGCCCTGGGTAAAAGCTTGCTATTAAATTGTAAGGCCCAAGGGCAGTGTGTGTGTGTGTGTGTGTGTGTGTGTGTGTGTGTGTGTGTGTACATGCTTTGCAGACAAATGGGCCTGGCTGGTCTCCAATAAAATGTCCTTATAAAGTTAGGCTATTTGTCTGATGTCTGGTGTAAGTCTGTGTAGGACATGAGAAAGGATTTGAATTTTAAGTGCCTATGAACAATTTTAAACAGGGGAAGTAATAATGACATCTTGGACTGTCGTTCACAAGAATAATGTAATCACGTCTTGGTGGCCTTAGGCTCATCATTTCATCTCTCTGGGCCAGAGTTTCCTGGTGTTTAAAATAGAATTGGCCAGTCCCCCTAGATTGATGTAAGGCTGGGGCGACACAGATGGAGCGAACGAAGTGTAGTTTGCAAATGTGAGTTATTGTGACTGTTAAAAGTGTTCCCATCTGTGGAGGCCCCGAGCGCTCCTATGTATCTCTACAGCCTTCTAGTATGAGGGATGGCGCCGATTCATAGCAGGAGAAACTTCCTCAAACTCAGGAGGCAAAATTACTCACTTGCCATCACATAAGGAAAAGCAGTTGTGTTTGGGTTCCCGCCCGCCCGCCTGCGTCTTTTCAGCTCAAATATAGACTTCGTGCTCAGCACCTCGTGGGGTTGCTTCTCCCCCTGGTAAGCCCACAAGCTTTATTTTCTCTGCAGAGGACTCAGTTCTCCATGAGCAAAGCGATTTTCATTGCCTTACTTATCCTTAGCAAATGTAGCATGCAATCTGTCTGGGAAGTGTCCGGAGGAAGCCCAGAGGAAGTTAAAAGGGCAGTGAAAAGACAGGCACAAGGTACTAGGCCAGCAAATGGCAGGTCTTCAAGGATGAGCAGGTGCTTTGTATAGTCCTTCCCAAAGGGGAGGCTAGGCCAGGTTGGGGGCGTCCTACTCAATAGGGCAGTGTTCAGACTTCTCCCTGTGGTCCTCCCAGATTTAGCTCAACATCTTCTCTCCTCATGCTTTTAGGATGGTTCCTCCTCCTGCTCTGGTCATAGTGTTCATTCCAAACACCAGACACACATTTCCTTTCGGCCTCTTTACAAGATTTACAGTTACCTCACTCCACCTTTTTTTTTCTTTTCTAGCAACTTTACAAAAATCTTCATTGTAGCTTTCCTGAACAAAGATCTTTTCTCCTGTGGAACACTACTCCCCTGACTCTTTATCCATATATTCTGTTATTTTTATTGCTTAGTACTATACCACATATATTTACCTGGAATTATAGCCCCAAAATATTTGTTTATGTGCTTACTGTCTGTCTGTCCCCATTAGAATATAAGCAAGTTGAAGACAGAGATCCATCACATGCATGGCTGCTCCTCCAAGTCCTGCCCAGATATATTTGGCATTAAAATAATTATTATGAAAAAAAAATGAGAACATTAGTGAGGATGGGACAGATGCTAAGTGCTCCCAGTCAGTTGGTTACTTGTGACTCAAGCTGGTATCAGTTTAGCTCTATGACAGGAGACAGGAATCCAGCAGGTTGAAATTTGGGTTCTGTAAAATATTCAGACTATCTTACACTAACACTAGCTGCTAAAACAAATAAACTCCTGTATTTCACTGACTCAGACCATCTTTATTTCTCACTCATAAAACGATCCATTGTGGATTTGTTCCTATTAATGGGAGACTTTCTCCACAATGTGATGTAGGATCCTAGGCTTTGTGGCTTTGCCATCACTAAGAACAATGACTCTCCTGATTACAGTTTATGTTGTGGAGAAAAAACTGGAGAAGGCATATACACTTGCCATGCCCTAGAGCTCAGAGGATTCCCCTTTCTACTTCTACTCTCTTTTATCTCCCCTCCATTGGTACGGACAGATCATAGCTTTACTGATCTGGAAGGGAAGCTCAGAAGCTCCACCTCCCCTGCTTTACAGCAACAGCTCTGCACAAAGAAACATTGTATTCTCCACTCCAGCTGCAGAAGGATATTTGACTGTATTTGTTGGATGGACCAGTTCTTACATTTTATTTTACTTCTCCTATGATGACTACTTTACCCAGCATTAACACTTGCAAATAGTCAGTAGAGATCCTTAAGCATCCTAGCCTATTAATCTTTGCCCTATATACAAAGCCTGTTCAAGCCACAAACAGCCACTTTCCTCTTACCATTCCCCAGGTAGCCTTCCTAATGCTCTGAGGAAGCTGGGTGTCACAAGTGAGTCAAATGTCTCTGAAAGAATATTCTGCTGACCTTTTGCATACATTACTGATTCCTTAGATTCCTGAAACTGCTTCCATTTAAAGACATCAATGACCTTCCGGTGAATCGGATATATTTGCTCCAAAGACTCCATATTAAATGCCTTCTCTGCAAAACTTGACACCAATGAGGATGTCTTCCTGCCTGAAGCTCATGATTTTCTGACCTCTTCATTCTCTGTTTTTATCTTACCCCTCTGTCGATCTTTTCTCTGTCCTTTACTTTCTACTCAATGTTGTTGTCACTTGAGTTTTTATCTCCCCATTCACAATATGTTCTGCTGAGAATTCCTTCCATGGCTGAAGCACTCTGTGTTAGTCTCCTAGATTTCCATAACAAACTGCCACTCACTGCATGAATTACAATGGCAGAATTTTATCATTTCATCTTTCTGCTTTGCAGAAATCCAAAAATCAAGGTGCTCATCTGTGAAGTTCCAAGCTGGAGACTCCAAGGGAGAGTCCGGCCATGTCTCTCTCCCAGACTCTGTGGCTCCAGCACACCTCAGAATTCCTGGCTTATAAATGCATCAATGTTTCTTCAGTTTGTCTCTTCTTCTGTCTTTTTTCTATGTCCTTTCTTCTATAAAATTAGCAACCACTGGTTTCATAGCCCACTTTAAGTCTTGAATTGCCTTATGACAAAACTTCAATACAATTATGTCTTCAAAGACCCCTTTTTAATGTGGTTATATTCACACTGAGAAGTAAGATCCTGACATATCTTTTGGTAGAACGCCACACCTTTCAAATCTGTAGCCCCTTCTTCTGGGCTCTCCAACCTATATTTCCAAATCCTTTTCCATGTTTTCAACTGCAGGACTTGCAAGAACCTCACATGCACACAGTGAAATCAGCATTTAGAATTGATTTCCTAAATTATGATTATTCTTGATTCACTTTCATGGGAGTTGGCTCACCATCTGTCCACTCTTCCAAGCTAGCAGCATGAGACATATCTTGGATTCCTTCCTTTCTTGCCTCCCACCTCCAATCAGACACTGACTTGCATAGATATAGCTGGGAAATATCCCCCCAACTTCTCCACTACCAACATCTCCAGGTTGTTACAGAGCTCAGCATTTTCATGCCTAGTCTGCTCACATTTCTTCACTAGCTTCCTCCAACTTATTATTAGAACTGTTCACAGATTTTCCTCCTAAAGCCTGATCCTGATCATGGAAGAGGTCTGTATTTCTTCATCTGAAATCCCAGAATCTTTTGGACTTCAGAGATGCCAAACACTGCCTAGTCTGTAGGTCTAGCAGTGCACTCTGGGATAACACCATCATCTCAAACATAAACAAGGAAGTGAATGAATATTCACATGAGGAGGGATAAAGATTGTGAAGAGACACTTATAAGTTCAGCTGTGTTCCCCAACAAATCACCACCAAATTTGTCCGAATACATGAAGAAACCTTCAGTTGTGAAGTTTTAGAGTTGCAATACTTGTATTTTTTTTTTTTTTTTACTGGTTACTGATTATCTCTTGCATTGGGATTTAAAAACTAATTCCTTACTTGTGACCTTCAGACATGTACATGTCTATCATATTTTAAAAATTCAAAGTGGAAAGCCTTTAGGATAAACAACTTGCACAGATTTTTACTGCTCTCTATTGTGTTTTAGACACATTAGCTCACAATTTACATTTTTTTTCTTATCCTATGTTTGACCTTGGTCTCTAAGCTAATAGTTACACATAGTGTGGCATGAAAGTCTCTTTAAAACACATCCAAGAAATTTCTTCATTATCATCCCTATCTTTTTATTTTTGTTTCCTTACTCTTTTTACTATGCCAGACATATCATATTATCCAGCCAAAGGCAAATCCTTAGGTTGTGAAGTCAAGTTCTTGCTCTGCCTAAAATTCCCTTTATTATTTTATTTATGAAAATTAATATTCATTCATTCAACAAAATCTACAAACTTAAAACTGTGACATTTTATGCTAGAGTAGAGAACAAGAGAGAAAAATCATTAGCCTCATAGTACCTATATAATCTGCCAAAATATAAGCCTGGATATCCTAACTCACTCTTGTCAACTGTTAGGTCAACATGACATAGACTTTTTAACAGCACGTTGATTTTCAGTTCCAGTTTTCTGCATTAGAATAGAATACCTTAAAGGACAATCATAACCATGAAATCACAATGCACTGCAACTCTGCATCACTTTAATTTAACAGCTATAATCTATCCCACATGGTTATAAGGAGGCTTTTCCTAGACAAATACTTGTACATTCATGGAGGCAGAAGGAAAGTCTTGGTAATAAGAACAGTGACTCTTACAAGTCCTACATACGGTTGACATACACTAGATCTGATTGTCATTCTTTGGCTAAGGCAGGTCAAGAATTTCATACAACTTTTGCGATATGGAAAAAGACTTGGGAGAAAACACACAGGGATATTTGTGAATATAGCTAATGCTATCTGTAACAAGCATTTTCCTGTTAGTAGCTGGGCACAGGCAATAATCCCTTAGCTTCATAGCACAAAATCTGGGACCTCAAGCTGCATTCTGGATTCTGGGTTGTCTAGGTATGGCTAGAACTCTTCATGGAGATAAAATTGAAATATAATTCATGGATTAGGCTCTAGGCAGAGGGTTTTGTGGGCATGAATGATTTAAATTGGTTGACATGGATCTGAGCAAATATTATGGACTGTCTAATTTATCTGAGTAATAATTTAGAGCTTCTGAAATGGTTGCTGAACACCTATTGTGTAAAGGCTTTGAAGCATACAGCAACCTGACCCCTACCTGGATCTCTCTTCTTCTTGCTTGTGTCTCACT
Source organism: Acomys minous (assembly GCF_964271855.1). Lineage (NCBI taxonomy): Eukaryota > Metazoa > Chordata > Mammalia > Rodentia > Muridae > Acomys > Acomys minous. The sequence goes on along the minus strand of NC_140496.1, from coordinate 53,369,872 downwards.
ACACAGGTAGATGTTTCTATGCTGAAATAGTTATGACTTGAAGTTTTGTATATGATCTTCCTTGTCTAGAATTCCTTATCTTCAGTAGCCATGAGATAAGATGTCTCAGCATTAAGACCTTAGCTTAAATAGTTGTCCCCATTTAGCATTCTTTCCATAGTCCACAGGGCAAGAAAGTGTTAAACTATATAGTCTATGAGTCTATTTTTTCTGTAAATCCAGGCTTACTCCTTATTTCTTTAGAGGTGCCTATGGTTTCTTTTACACCAGGTCTATGAGGTTGTGTTATTGTGCCAGATGACATATGGCTCACAAAACAAGAGTTCACTCTAGTTTTCCACAGTAAATGTTTACTGGACGCTGTCCTGGGGGTACTCTGTAAAAATCAGTAACATTTTCTTCATTGGCATTGCTCTCTGGCTGTGTTATTGATATGCAGTTGATACTTCAACCTTTCATTTCCCACAGGAATGTCCCCATTAGAAGAGATCAGGCTCCTTGTTTCTTCCTGGCTCTCAAATATAACCAGAAAATTTAGAGACACTCAATAAGACACTTTGTTTGAATGACTAAATGAGTGGTTGTTGTACACACAGTGTGAGAAAATTTCATTGGATAACCTGCTGAGCCACCCAGCCTGTCCAGAGCACAACAGTTTGGGGAGGAAAGAATGAGATCCCAAGTAGGTGTGTTACCCATCATTGTGATCAGAATGTGACATGTCCTTCATAGCTTCATGTATTTCAATAATTGGTATCTAGGAAGTGGAGCACTGCTGGAAGAAGTGGGCAACTTGGGGTAGGTCTTTGGGGTTTTGAACCAGCCCCTACCTCCTGTTCATATTCTGCTCTGTAAGGCAGAGTCAATGTGACCAAACAGCCTCTTGTTCTTGATCCTGTGTTGTCTACCATGAGGGACTGTATCGCTTTGGGACTGTAAGCCAAAATAAACCCTTTGTCTCTTAAGTGGCTTTTCTTGAGGTATTTTGTCACAGCAGCAGACAAGTAATTAAGACATCAACCTTTATATTTGTTGCTCAAAATGAGTAGCTACTTTTTCATCTATCAATTGAAACATGCCTTGATTTGCTTTGTACTATACCAGAAAACCTAAGACCAGGGAGCCTAAAAAACACAGAGGGGCATTTCTCATTGTTCTGGGGACTAAGAAGTTCAAGATCAAGCTAGTAAAGGACCAGGATTCACTTAGGTGATGTCTTGAACCCAAAGGATGCTGTTTCTCTCAGCAAAAGAGCAAAGAAAGAACAAGAGTGTGAAAGACAGAGTGAGGCTACAATGAGAGTGAATTAATTGTTTATAGATAAACTTACTTTGAAATAATGAACTCATTCACACCATAATCAAATAATTCATTTGCTTCACTTTCATCAACTCTCAGTAGATTACCTCTCAAACACCGTTGCATTAGGAATCACTTTTCATATATTCAAACCATAGTATACCATGAAAATTAAAGTACAAGAAATCAGCTACTTAGCCTAGCTGAGAACTTAGTAGTCTGCTAACTTGCAACAGATTTTTGTAGTGACAAGGGTCTCAACCTTTCACAATGGTTCCATAATTACAAGGTAAAAAGAAATAGAATGGCTAGAGAGATGGTTCAGTCCTTCACATCACTGTCTGCTCCTGCAAAGGATCTGGTTCAATTCCCAGAATCCAAATAGTGACCAACAACCATTTGTAACTCCAGTCCCAGGGGATACAAAACTCTCTTCTGGCTTCTGGGGACACTGCTTAAATATGATACAAAGATACATCCAGGCAAAGTTATGCATAAAGTAAAATAAAAATAGGTATAAAATACTCAAACAAATACATTGAACTGACTCAGGCTTTATCAATGCAAATGACAATATCCTTTCCAAATAAGTGCTTTATGGGAAAACTACTGCCCCACACCCTCCCTTTGTCAACTGATGCAATGCTGTACCATCCCTGAGAGAGGACTACTTTTGCTGGAAGCTCCAACCGCACATGTGGTGTTTACCTGGTGCAAATGATGTTTTCTTAAAAATGTAAACCAGTTTTCCTTAATTGTACTTTGTAAATTGTAAATGAACAATGGCAATTTCCAGGCTCAAGTAGTGCTTTTGAAAAGGGATGATGCAGGAGGTGAGTGAAGGTCAGTTGGGAAGTAGAAAGAAAATAACTGGGTTGTGAAGACTAGTTTTAACCACTTGATGAATGTGGAAGAGAACAGAGGAAACAGGGCCTCTTTATAGGGTTCCTAGTAATGAAATGTGTTACATAGAAACTCTGAAAACAAAAACAAACAAACAAACAAACAAACAAACAATAACCAATGCTGACTCTTACTTTCCTTTGCTATCTGCACCCAGCACTCCAGTAAGTTCTGTGGGTGTCACAATTGAAATCTCTTCTTCACCTTACCTCTGTCCCAGCCAGAATCACCATAGCACCTTCTAGATCTTCCACCATCAGCTTACACTTGGAGTAATGCATTTGCTCCTCTCTGTTTTTCCATATTAACTTCAAAAAATCTCTTTTCTAAGCATAGCTATAGTGAACCTTTCTAATACTGTCTGATATCCTTGCAATGTCCATGAGGCCCTCATGCTCTAGAGGCAGTGAACTCTTGTGTTATGTTTGAATTTTGATTTCCGCCCTACCCAGATTATATGCTGAATCTTTTCCCTCAGTGTAAACCTATCAAGAGGTGAAGTTTGTGAGATGAAAGGGTCCACATTCAGGATTGGGATTTGGACCTTATAAAAGGTACATGGGAGGGCACAGAAACAATGTACCATCACTAAAACAGAGAGAATGCCCTTTTTATATACTACTAGATGGATGATCACCTTGATTTTGAACTTGCTGGCCTATGGAACTATGAGCAATATATCTCTACTGCTTATAATTTGCAGAGTCAAAGGTATTTGTCTACTGCCACAGGAATGAACAGAGACAACTGGCATAGTCTCTGAACTCATCTTCTTTACCATTTTAATCTAGGCTCCCAAAGATCCTTGTGATATCTCCAACCCACAGACTGTGTCCCTCCTGTGAGTCCTTATAATTCATTCTTCATTGATCAGTTCTGTAAATCTTTCCTGCTAGTCGATTCTGGGTTCTGCTCACCTATCCCCTTCTCAGAGCAATCGTTTGACCATTTATCCACAAGACCTCCTATTCAACTGCTTCCTATTCCATTATTTTTTTATTACACTAATCTCTCTCCAAAATACCATATTTCATTTTTTCTAAAGTTGCTTCTTATGTATTTTGCCTTTTTCAACACTTTATCTCTAATACACCCAGTGTAATGCAGGCACTTATGAAATAACTATTGAAAGCCTGAATACCTGTTGCTTATTCAATCGCTTACTTATGTAGTAGTGCTCACTGCCAGTCACTCTGTTAGATATGGCAAGAAGAGACAGGACAATGTGCTTTTGCTTTTAGGTCACTTTGAACTTTGAAGAGTCAGATGGATTTCCTTCTGGTTAGATAAAGGTTTCAGGCTGGTAAGTACCAGAACAGAACTATAAGCAACAATGAAGTCCTGAATGAGAATGGGGCACAGAGTATATCTCATGATGAAGTAGACACTTCTCAGAGGATGGAGCCTTTGAGTTAGATTTTAACGGATAATTATGAGATGGTTACTGTAAAGGGGGCTTGGAGAAATATGATAGCAAGTTTAACCATCATATAGCTGAAGTTAAAATGGAATAGAAAAATATACACATATATACATATATGTCTATATGAATGTATGTATGTGTGTGTGTGTGTGTTTGTGTGTGCCATATATGGTTCTGTGATCTACTCAGTAGTCAAAGTAAGGAAAGGCAGAGAAGGAAATTCTATGGAGGGAGAGAAGAAAAGAATGCAGAACCTTTAATCTCTTCTTCCATGTAGTGCTTTTTAAAAAAATGGTCACACAAACACTTGAGTGTTTGTATGTTAAATATGCCCAGATGATAGAACAGTGCTGAATAAAATGGAACATCACCTGCTCTGAGGACTCATAATCAATGGAGGGTGGATATGTGAACAGCAAGAATCAGTGTAGTTGGGGTGTAGTTGGTCTTTGTTTTAACTAAAAATTGAGACTCTTTGTAGTGTCAGATCCTACTGGTTCAGTGACAGAAATTTAACTGAACCTATATCTGTATGTAACCTCTGACATTAGGGGAATAGGTGATGTTTCCTCACAGATGACTCTGGAGTGAATGCGTTTTGGCTCAGGTCGAGACATAAGGTGAAGGAACTCATCTTTGCTTCTTCATTGAGACTGAAATAACAACTGTAAATTGCAGAGCACTCTGTAACAGGCAGCAGATGCTCAGGACTATCCTGCTATTGGTCCAAATGCAGGCCTTTATCTGTCCAGCCTGTACTATAATAATCTGAGTATTATAAATAGAAACTAATTTCTCACTCTTTGGGATGCTATGATGCCCAGGCTCAAGGTCCCAGCAGTTCAGGGAAGGGAGGGAGGGAGAGGCCACAGACATAACTGTGCTCATTTGAAGAAAGAACCTTGTCAGGAAGGAAACTTGCCCCAGCAAGGCATCTTCTGGCTCTGACCTCATTTGCTTGTACACGCCAATGTGGGAAAAGCACTAGGAGCTCAAGGGTGAGTTTCTTGCCTTCATTTTGACTGTCTTTTCAGTGTGTGGCATACAGTAGGTGCTTAGGGCAGGGAGTTATACTGGGTGGATTTTAATTTTATTTCCAGTTCTGAAATATTTTGTGTCCTTGAACTTGATATTGTTCTTTGTACTTTAATGAGCCATTTCAGGCAAACACAAACTAAAGGAGAAGGGAAAGATCATATCTTCTAGTTGGATAACTATAGCGAGGCTTTGGAGAAGGAAAATGAGTTCTTTTTGAAAGAGTGGCATGGTCTACCTCCTCATCAGTGAAGAAAGAGGCCACTTCTTTTAGTGTACTCAACTTTCAGAGGCTGTTGAGCTGACTCCAATCTTCCCCCACAGATGTCATTGCTGTCTCTGTAGAGAGAACATGGTGGGAGAGATTAGAGGGAGGAAACTCAGACAGGAATGGGGAGCTTCTTCCCACTCATTTCTGTAAGGTAGTGGTATTCAGTCAATCTCTTCTTCCCCAGTGTCCCAGGCTCTTAGAGCTCTCTCTGTAGACATCTAATCCACTACTCATCCACTGTGCTTCCTCAGGTAGAGGGAGGATCTCAGATGAGAGTCTTTAATTATGATGTCAATTAGGTGGCACAAGGCAGTAGTAAGGAGGTCAGAGGCAGAACGCTCCCAGACAGCAGCCAGGAGAAAGTATGTTATAAATAAGGCTCAGGCACCACCATTGGAATGCTTATCCTTGACATCTATACATAGATTCCACATCTTGGCAGTCTGCCAAAAGCTTGCCCATTTTATTTCTCTACCTTGCCTGGCATGAAATTGTCCTCCGTCTTGCACCTGCCAACAGCCCATTCTCAATACCTAGTCTTTTAATCTTTTCTCTCATTTTTTTTTTGATTCAAGAAAGCAAGCTGAAAGCATTTATTCAATTCTTTCACCTATTTGATTGCATTTTCCTGTATTTCTTTGAGGGAATTATTTTCCTCTTTTAAGGTCTCTGTCATTTTCATAACATCAGACCTGCTCAGTCCTGGTGTGACTTGATATGCTGGGGTTTACTAGTGGGCAAAACTCGCCTTTTCTTCTGAGGGATAGAGGAGGAGGAATAGGGGGCGGAGGGTAGGAAACAATTGGGATATAAAGTGAATAACTAAATAATTAAATTTTTAAAAAGAAAGTAAGCTGAGCCTAGTGGTGGTGGCACACACCTTTAATCTTAGCACTCAGTAGGCAGAGGCTGATCTCTGAGTTTGAGGCCAGCCTGGTCTACAAAGCAAGTCCAGGATAACCGGGGCTACCTGTCTTGAAAAACAAACAAACAAACAAACAAACAAGAAACAAAACTGAAAACAACAACAACAAAACCAAAGCAAAATAAAAAGGTAAGCTGTTTATAGAGTGGTTATTTGATTCCCTCCCATCCTGCTAAATGTAGAGGTTGCAGTCTTAGTCCCTAGGGTCCAGAATAATAGTGCTTGAAGATAGAATTTGGGCAAGAAATTAGAATTAGACGAAGTTGCTGTCCTTATGAGACAAGGAGGTGACCAGAGTGCCCACTCTCTCTCATTCTGTCCTACCCCTATCTCCATCTCTACCTATCTCAATCTCTCCCCCTCTTCATATAAGAAAATGCCAAGAAGAGAGAACAGAGTGGAGCCTTGGTCTCCATTTTCCCGGACTCAAAATCGATGTTGTAGTCACCCAGCTGGAATTCTAAGCATGGTAAAAAGGCCAGGTGCCTTCCTTCTCCACAGTTCGTGATCTTCATGAGAGAGTCTAAAGAGAGTATCTATAGCATATTGGCAGACACAAACAAAATTTATTAAATGAGTGAGGAGACACCCCAACCCCCTGTGGCTATTATCTTCTTCTCCAGGTTGCTCCTTTTTGCCTTTGCCTCACACAAGCATGTATATGGCTGCAAAACAAAGAGGATTAGGCTGATTGTAGATAAACCATTAAACTGTTCTTAAAAAAAAAACAAAAAAGGCAGCCATAGGAGTACAGCCATCAGGAATCCCATTTCTTTCCCCTGCTTCTATTTGCCTATCTCCTGAGTCAATTTTTTCCTTTGAATTTTGTGGATTTTAAGTGAACTTCCTTTATTTTTTGATTTATTTATTTGTTAAATTATTGTTTGAGATTATAATATAATTATCATTTCTCTCTCCCCTTCCTCTGTCCAAACCCACCTGCATATCACTTCTTGCTCTTTTTCAAATTCATGGACTCGTCTTTCATTGATTGTTCTTACATTCATATATGTATATACATGTATATTTCTAGATACAGAAACACAATCACTATGCAACTTTATTTTTAGGATAGAGATGATGTAATTTTTTATCTTAAGTTCTTACAATATAGCCCTGTTCGGATGAAAACTCTCTATGTAGAACAGGATGACCTTGTTCTATTAATCTTCCTGACTCTGTTTCCCTAGTACTGGGATTACAGGTGTATGACACTATACCTGGCAAGAGATGAACCTTTAATATATTATTATAAGCAGATAACACAGTGACATGTTTAGCTATTTTTATTTATATTAACTCAATACATAACATGTAGAATACTTGACACAAAATTCTAGATTTCTGAGTTTTCTTGAAGTATTACAAAGTATAGAAACACTGCACTATCACAAAGAGAAAGACCTGGTGCTGGTTTTCCTTTTAGATAGGTGTGTATTGTCTGGCTTCAGAGTCTTTACCATTCTCTGCTGCTTAATGGTTTCATTTCCTACATTGTTACAGAGTAATCACTGAGTTGGAGTCCTGCTTTACCACTTTTCCAGTCCCTTGGCCTGTGATCTAGGACCCCCATTAGAAAGCCTTTGTAGCTGCATTTTTACAAGGTTGCTATACACAGCATTTCCAGCTCTTAGCAGTTGGCTCTTTTCAGATTCAATCCTTTGGCTCAAGTCTCCATCTCTCTTCCACTCCTTTGTATTGAAGCTTTCCTATTAAAATAACAACAACCCACTGAAATACTGAAACATCATTAATACATTATTAATATAGATTAATAAGTTAATATGTACATATCATAAATTTATAAATTACAGGAAAAGTATAAATAAATGTGACTCAACCATCCTCACACCACTCTGATATTGTGGTTGAGTATGGTTTGCTAGATTTATGAGATATTGACTATACATGAGACATTATTCTTTGTGGTGTACATTTATCAATGCCTTCAATTCTTTTAAATGATTTTTAGTCCTGAAGATTTTGGCACATTTCCTAAGGATATACTACTAATAAGAACTGAGGTATTGGCTTACACTGAAGCATTCTGACTTGAGGAATGATTTTTGAATGGTATCACAATGCCAAGCATCCATGTATATTTTACATAGACTTTTCCAGAGAAGGCAACAAGCACTCTAAGACAGAACTCTGAGAGTCCATGGTGGTTTGACTGAAAATGTGCCCCATAGGCTATATAGTGTGTTTGAACACTTGTGTCCAGGTGGTACTGCTGTTTGGGAAGATTATAGAACCTGTAGAAGGTGGAAACTTGATGGAGGAAGTACATAGTTGGGTGTGGCTTTTGAACATTTATAACCTGGCCTTGCTTTCCATTGTTTCTGCTTCCTGTGTATAAATAAAAACATTATCATTTAGCTTTTTCCTTTTGCATTCTTGATTTCCCTACCATAATATTGCTGTTACCTTCCCAACCATAATAGACTATCTCTCTGGAATTGTAAGCCAAAACAACCCTTTTCTTCCACAGGTTGCTTTCTGTTAGGATGTTTAATCATAGCAAAAGAAAAAAAAAACTAATGCAAAATCTCTTTATCGAAAGTTCAAAGAACACATGGAAATGCCTTGAGAAGGCTCAAGATTAGCTCTCTCTTGAGTGACCAGATTCTTTGTGTTATTGACTCAAGGGGTCAAGATATTGGCAAAACAGGCCTTTCTACCTTTGATGTTTTTGAAAAACTAGGATTATGGAACTTATTTATATTTGATGAGTACAAAGAGTCATAAGACATCTATAAAAGGAAAAAGGAAGCATTCTACTTTGGAGTTGTGCATGCCTGGCACTTGATATACATTATTTCACACTGCCCTATTCAGATCAATCAATCTATCTATCTACCTACCTACCTATCTATCTATATCTGCATGAGAAAAGAAAGAAGGAGTCACATGTTCAAGCTCACAGAATTAGAAATGTTAGACTGGGATTTGAACCTATGTGGATGTAACTTTAAAGTTCATTTTTCCTAACCTATCCTGTGCCACTTTATACTATTTAATGATGTTAATTATCATGTAAAGCGTAAGCATCACATAATTTCCCCAGAAGAAGTAAGAACTCTCTGATGAGAATGCCCTGAGTCCTTTCTTATGAGCGTCACTGAAGATCACATTACAAGTGGATTGATATCAGTACATCACCATCCTGCCCTTGAAGGAAATGGTCTAATTTAGAGTCTTGAAAATACGATATATTTGAAGTACATTTCTAGAGAATCAATATAAAGGTGGAATCATAATGCACTCTAAATTAATATAAAGGAGGAAACATTGTATTCCTTTGTAACACATGCATATGGGTGTGGAGAATGTCTAGATGCATATGGAAACCTCTGCAGTACCCTTCACAGAGAACCATCTGTTTTGGGCTTTTACTGAATATTTCATTTTAGAACAGTTTTTGTTCTCCAGAATCATGATGAGGATAGAACACAGAGTTACAATACATGGCACACTCAGCTTCCTCTGTTATTAATAACATATGTTATTCTGCAAATTTCTTGCTATTAATGAACCATCATGATACATTAATAGTAGCTAATACCCATGTGTTAATAGCTTTTCTTAGTTTCTTCCCAATTTCCTGTTTCTGCTCAGGATTCCACCCCAGATACCACATTACATCTAGTCACCTGCTTCCTTAGACACTTTTTGGTTCTGATATTTTCTCTGAATTCTCTACATTTTGATGGCTTCAACAGTTTGGGGGAGTACTGTTAATATTGCTGTGATGATTAAGTTTGGTTGTTACGTTGCCTAGCTTTAGAATCAGCTAAAGGCAAGCCACTAGGCACACCTATGAGAGATGTGTATGATCCTGTTATTCAAAGTGAGAATATTCACCCTGCATGTGGATGGTGCCTCCTGGTGGTGGTCCATATAAAGGGAGGTGGGAGGTAGGCCTTGCTTGTAGTTGCCTCTCTTCACTCATTGGAGAGTTCCTATTCAGTTGCTGCAGCTGCTATTGAGGCATTCCTTTGTTAATACAAGAACCCAGCTTCTTTTTGCTTTCAAAGTGGACTTCAGACCAGTGCTTCTCCAGGAATCCTCCAGGTCTTCATCATCTGATTTGGACTACAAGGCATCCAGCTGTGTGGACTGAACAGATAGTAGGTTATCAACTTTTCCATTGTAAATACAACCAGTGTTGGACTATCCAGACTGTACTAGATTGGCTTACAAATTAATAAATCCCATTTGAATATATGTTCTTTCTATGGTTTATTCCTTTAGAGAGCTTGAGCTAATACAATTGTTCCACTATTATTTTGCATGTTCATCTCAAGGTAAATCTGGGATTATGGTTTGGAAGAAGATCAGAAAATTATACCATTTTATCATATGGCATCAAAAGTTCATGTTATCAGTGTGTTCTACCATTTGTTGCTGTTGTCTTGGTGACTTTGGTACTTGTCAGGCTTTTCCACTGTCACGTTATTTCTGATCTCCATGTGATGTATTTTTTAAAAGGGGTTATTCTACATAGCTTGCCCTGCCTAATCTATCTTGAAAATGGAATATCTACACAGACTACTTCAAAGCTTCCTGCATGGTGTGTTTGCCTTTCCTCCCCTTATTCATTCAGTCAGTCAGTCATTTTTTTCTTCATATAAATATGAACTCAATGAAATGGGTTTATACTTTGATATATAATTTAATATTAATCTATAAATGTTACTTTGGCCAATGGGGATCTTTAACTTTGTTGCTCCATATCTTTGAATAATCAATAACCCATCACTGTGAATGAGATTTTGGTTTGGTAGCCATCTGTTTTTGTATGGATTGGTTTCTTTTTTGTATGAGCTTATAATTTTCTTTATTGTTCAGCTCTATACCTTTATTATTCGGCTTGCATTGGACTTCAGCTCCCCCTTCCTGCTTCTTTATTGTTCAGCTCTCTACCTACATTTCTCATGTTTTGCTAGATCCCTTGGCAACCCTGTGTCCTTTAATGAACACATACTGGTTTCTCAGCTCCTTCGACCACTAGTGTGGCTCCTAGGGATCTGATATACTGTTCGTCTCCCATCCATCTTCTCCGTCCAATGACCGAATTTGATTGTTGTCTCTATGTAGCTTGACTATGTCACTGAAAATTGGAATTTGCAGGAGCTACACAGCTCCCACAACATTTTTCTTCTACTTCATGACACTTCTCACAAGAGATATATCCATTTGCTTTCTCACCTCCCACACAGTCCTCCTCTTACTCTTATCTATCTCCAACACTCTACTGAAATACCTCATAAGCCGGTCTCCAGAGATCTGCACATTGCTGCATCCAACAATCCAACAGTGATTATGTTGCTTTGTATTGCAGCAGTTTTCAGCAAGATCTTCCCTTTCCTTTGGCTCTTGAGGTCTAGATTCCTCTGCTTTTTTTCCTACCTTCCTGAAGGCACCACCTTTGTCCTGTTTTGTCAAACTAGAAATGCCATTGCTCTAAAGGTGACATTATAAACATCTCGTAACTTAGCCCTTCTCTCAGGCAACCTCCTCCTTTCAGGCTTATAACTCATAATTATAACAATTATAGCTTACAATTGTGTTCTAGACTCAAACATAATTTTATAAAACCTAGTTGTTTTGTAGTGCTGAAAGGAATCAGAGTCAGTTGAAGCTTTGGAAGAAAGTTGATGGAGGAAATACTGAACATACCAGGAACTGTTGCCATCATTCTAAGCAAGTCCAGATGAGGCAGAAGACCAGGGGGCAGAAATCACTTGCAGCAGTGAGGACAGGTGTCTGACAGGTCTTTCCAAGTTACTTGAACACTGGTCAACAAATCTATTTCATTATTTCATTAGTTTGGTGTCAGCGACCCTTGCAAGTATCATGGCAGGCTTGCAATACAATCCTTGTGTGAGGTGAAAAATGAAACTTAAGACAGTGCCATTTTCATACACATTTAAACATAGGTTACAAAACCTTTGACATTCACAATAATAATAAATTCCATTGGTTTTTAAACAGAGCTCAAGGCTAGGGCCTAGAACAGATTTGTTATAATCATAAGTTTAAATTCTATTGGTGGAGATGCAAAGTACATGACCATTGCTTAGTGGATTAGGGCCTAAACAATGTTCAGGATATTGGAGGCGTTCATATGGAGGTTGGCTCATAATAAAATAGCAAAGGTTCACCAGGTTGTTTGACAACGTTCACTCTGGCATTTCAGGTGACTAAGCCTCATTCATTTCCTTCCAAGAAAACAGTCCTATGAGATTGACAATCTTGGTTCATCTAATACTTGCTTATTCTAAGCTTTGCTTCCTACAGTTTTTTGGGTTTTATCTTTTCATTCTTTAGATCTCAAATGAAAGGCTGTTTGCTTAATTTATGATAGTGACATATGTCACATGAGCAAGTAGCAAGAAGGTGGAGCTGCAGTCCAGTGCAAGTAAGTCTGTAGGTGCTACTGCAAAGAGAAAGATTGGTTGTTGCTCTGGATGAATTGACAAATCTACATCTTAATCAGCTAGGTTGCATTCCCAGGGTGCACATGGTATGCCCCTCAGTGTTAGAGCAGAAGTTGGCGATCCCATAGAAAAGTCCAAAAATCACAAAGGAATTGAAGAACAGACACGGGCATATTTTGTTCCAGTTTATAACAAAACGGACCTTTGTCGTGATAAAGCAATAAATGATTTTAACTTAATCATGTCCCAGTGTGAATAACAAACAAATGACTTAGGGGCATTTGGAAAAAACAAATTGTTTGTAGATAACATGAACTTTCAATAACTTGTAGATAATGTGGACTTACATCCTTTCTTTTAAAATTGAGTGTGTGATTGGCAGATAATAAAATGCTTTAGATACTGCAGCCACTATAATTATACTAGTATACCTCAAGAGGACAGGCCCTATCTTTCTGATTTATAATTGTTTCCCTGCACTGAAAACAGTGGCTAATATACAATGGGTGATCAATACATAGTCCTTGAATGAATTAATTGCTCATATATATTGAACACTGTGTGTCAGACAAAAATGTGGACATAATATTGATCACAATTAAAGATAATGGTAATAATACTTTCAAAGAAAACTGTAGCAAGCATCAAACCAATGTATTAAAGACTATTATCTCTACTCACAACACTAAAGATATCAGATGAACTGTGTCTCTAACTCAAACTTGATATGTCATCCAAGCCTCAACTCTAGCATCTGAGAATGTGACAGTATTTATATATGGGGATCTTTCAAGAGGTAATTAAGATAAATTGAAGAAATTGGAATAAGGCACTGGGTGTTCATATGAGAGGTTAGGATGCAGACATAGAGGGAGACCCTATGACCAAACAGAGCAAAGGGCACCACATTCAAGGGGAGGGTCATCTGAGGAAATCAAGTGTGTTGACATTATGATCCCAGAATTCAAGAAGTAGAAGAAAATAAATTTCTATTGTTTTATCTAAATCATTCAGTCTAGTTTGTGGCCCTTGTAACCATTAGGTAGCCTGAATCAAGGGTTCTTCTTTCTTCCTATTACATTAGACCAGGTTATGTAGCAGCTTACTTAACCAACAGCTGCTCATGGGCAAGATGGCTACCTAAAATACAAAACATTCAATGATGCCTCATGTCATTTTACATTTCTGCCAGCATTTTACACTAATTTTTAAGTGCTTAATCTCCCACATCTTGCTGCAATTATTTTTTTCTACCCAGCTTTAGGTACTTGGTATTCCAGGAGAGACCCATAGAATACCAGCCAAGGTCTTATAGATGCTCATATGGTGTCCTTTCACTTTTAGTTAGTGTCTTCCTTTGGCCAATGACACATCAGAGTGATGTAAAACAAAGATCGTTCACTCATAAAAATTGCTGGCTTCCTATTATGTATGAGGGAAGTCATAGAAATGTGCCAGCTGCTGTAGTTTAATGGGTGAGCTGTGGGCAACTGAATCTCTTTGCTCTGTAATGTAAGCAATGTTGTCTTCTTCAGGGTAGTGGGGGAAAGAGAGCTTATGAGATGAGATAGTACCATATCAGTGAGTGAGAAAGCCTTAACTTTCTTCTTGGTTTGGATAAAGACTTTTGACAGGCTTCTTCTTAGCCATAGGTCTACCTTTGCCTATTTTAGAGCTTTAGACAGTTATAAACTGCAGATTCCTTCTGTGACACTTTGATATGTAAATCTTTTAAGAAGCCTTTCATGGGACTTGACTTTGGGGCTAGTGCCCAATTATAAGTGAGTATATACCATGTGATTCTTTCTGCTTCTGGATTAACTCACCCATTATGATCATTTCTAGTCCCATCGATTTGTTCACAAATTGTGGGATTAGCTGAGTAGTATTCCATAGTGTAAATGTACCACAGTCTCTTTATCCATTCTTCAACTGAGGGACATTTAGACTGTTTCCAGGTTCTGTCTATAATGAATAAGGCCGCTATGAACACGGTAGAGCATATGTCCCTGTTGTGTGCTGGAGCTTCTTCTGGGTATTTTCCAAGGAGTGGAATAGCTGGGTCTTGAGGAAGTTCTATTCTCAGTTTTCTGAAAAAGCACCAGATAGATTTCCAAAGTGGTTGTACAAATTTGCATTCCTACCAGCAATGAAGGTGTGTTTCTCTTTCTCCACATCCTCACCAGCACATGGTGTCACTTGAATTTTTGATCTTAGCCATTCTAATGGGTATAAGATGGAATCTCAGAGTCATTTTGATGAATTTCTCTGATGACTAAAGACATTGAGCATTTCTTTAAGTGTTTCTCAGCCATTCAATAGTCCTCTGCTGAGAAATCTCTGTTTAGTTTTGAGCCCCATTTCTCAGTTGGGTTGTTTGGTTTGGTGGTGTTTAATTTCTTGAGTTCTTTATATATTTTGAATATTAGACCTTTGACAGATGTAGGGTTGGTGAAGATCTCTTCCCAGTCTGTAGGCTGTCATTTTGTTCTGTTGACAATGTCTCCTGCCTTACAGAAGCTTCTCAGCCTCATGAAGTCCCATTTATTAATTGTTGACCTTAAGGCCTGGGCTGTTGGTATTCTGTTCAGGAAGTTGTCTCCTGTGCCAATATGTTCCAGGCTCTTCCCCACTGTTTCTTCTAACCTATTTAGTGTCTTTGGTTTTATTTTGAGGTCTTTGATCCACTTGGACTTGACTTTTGTGCATGATGACAAACATGGGTCCAATTACATTTTTCTACATGTTGATATCCAGTTAGACCAGCACCATTTGTTGAAGATGCTATTCTTTTTCTATTGTATAGATTTGGCTTCTTTGTCAAAAATCAAGTGACCATATGTGTGTGGATTCATTTCTGGGTCTTTGATTTGATTCCACTGATTGGAATAGATGTGAGGACATCCTACTGAGATTTTAGGTAAGAGAAATATAGGAGATGGGGAAATAGAAGGACCCAGAGGGTCCTAGAAACCTACAAGAAGAACATCATGATGGGTGGATCAGGGCCCATGGGGATCTGCTCAAACTATTGCACTTACCAAGGATGATACAATAGTAAACACTGAACCTCTACTCTGATCTACCCAATGGACAGGACATTCTCTACAGTTATGTGGAGAGCAGGGACTGACTTTGACATGAATTCTGGTGCTCCATATTTGACCACCTCCCCTTGGTGGGGAGGCCTGGTGGCACTCAAAGAAATAACAAGCAGGCTACCAAGATGAGACCTGATAGCCTATGACCATATAGTGGGAGGAGGAGGTCCCCCCTCACTCATAGACCTAGGGGAGGAGAATAGGGTGAAAGCAGGAGGGAAGGAGGGGTGGGAGGATACAAGTGATGGGATAACAATTGAGTTGTAATCTGAATAAATTAATAAAATTAAAATTAAAAATTAAAAAAGAAGCCTTTCTACAGGTTGAAGCTCAATAATGTTCTTCACAAAGACCTGAGAGTCATTCCTTTGAAGTACAATCATCATAAAAGGTTATTCCCCAGGGACTTGGTCTCTGGGAGTGTAGGACACTTTCTGATAGACACATTGCTCCATGTTATAGAGCACTGTATGTGAACATAAAAAAAGTTTACTTTTTCTATGAGTAAGGCCAGTCTGTGACTATATGTAGCCAATGGTTCAGATCCCTCTAGTACTGAAGACTCAAAGACCTTGTGTTGTAATGTAGACCTTAAACTGAATTTCCCCCTTCCCCCTGCCTCTCTCACTCTCTCTTCTTCTTTCACTTCCCCCCACATTCCTAAACAAAGGGCTATTTGCCTGTTTAGCATGATTTGGTGGAGTGATCTTTTTCTTTTGCACTGACACACAGTAAGTGGTCAATAGGTGTTAGCACTCAGTGCATTACTATGCTGTACTGTACTTTCTGACTGCAGAAACCTCCAATGAGCCTGGAGAGATGATGGCTCAGTAAGTAAAGTACTTGCCACACAAACATGAGGGTTTGTTTCTCCAGGATTCATGTAAAACCCAGCTACACTGGATATATTTGTGATCTCAGTGCTGGGAGCAGTGTATATGTACATGCTTTTACTTTTCGTTCCTTTTCTATGGGTCTGTGATTTTGTTTCTTTTTATCTCCTGATCCTTTACTCCCTCTTTTTAATATCTTCTTTGGTCATTCTTTTTCCTTGGTTCTCTCTGACCTTTCTTCACTTTTCCTTTTTCCATTTTTATCTGGCCTTTTTATGTCATTCATCAACTACTTTTACCTTTTTAAACATCAAAGCTTATATCACATTGGACTTGCTGTTTTATCTTCTGTGGTCAATGTTGGCATAATGATTGGTTTTAATTTATTTAAAGTGTATTTCTATCTAGTTTGTTTTGGTATTGTAGCTGTTAGAGCACTTAGTTTCCTCTTCTATAAGTGGTACAGCTAACTGTGTACCCAGGAGAAGATCCCCAAGTAAAAGTGAAAGTGATAATCACTAACAAAGCTAAAAAGTTCAACATAAAAATTCTAGAAACGTGAACAGGCAAAGCAAGATAAACCCCTGAAATTATAACTTAATTCTTGAACTAAAGGCATTGAAACAGTTCAAATGCAGCCATTGGTGGTTGGGGAGATGCCTCAGCAGTTAAGAGCATTTGCTGCTCTTGCACAGGGCTTGTATTCCAGCACACCTATGGTACCTCACAGCATCCTGTAATTTTAGTACAGGAATCTGACACCCTCTTGTTGATTTCATGGTTACCAGGCATACACATGGTTTTATATACAGACATGCAGACACTCACACCACACATAAAACAACAACAACAACAACAACAACAACAACAACAACAACATCAATAATGAACTATTTATCTAGTAGAGTGCTCTGACTTCAAGCCAGAACAAAAAGCCAAAGAAAATGAAAGTGATATAAGCAGGCATGAAAGAAATCAAATTATCCCTAGTTGAGATTGTTATGATTTTATACTTAAACGGCCCCCAAAATGTCACCAAAAGCTCTTAGATTCGATAAGCATTTTCAGCCAAGTACCAGAATATAAAAACCAACATATTGGTGGTCCTTGTCATCATATCAATATTAAACAGGCTGAGAAAGAAATCAAGCAAATATATCCAACTGTCTCAAGAAAAAATGAATTAAAGATGCAAAAGACATCTACAATGAAGGAAAAGATTAGAACAATGAATAAATAAATTGAAGATGATACTGGAAGATAAAAGGACCTTTCTGTTCATGGATTGGCAGAATTTACACTGTGAAAAATAACTATGTTACTCAAAGTAGTCTAAAGTTTCAGTGTAATTCTTATCAAAATTTCAACAACATTCTTCATAAAAACAGAAGAAATGATCCATAAAATCACCTGGAAGCTCAAAAGAGCCAAAGCATCCTGAGCTGGAGAGCATGCTGGAGGTAAAAGAATATCCAACTTTAAATTATAGTGTAGAGCCAAAGAAACAAAATCAGCATGGTATAGTCAAAGAAACACAGAAGAAGACTAGTGGAATAAAAACAGAGACTTGAAATTAATCCACCCAGCCACAGTAACCTGACTTTTGGTAAAGCTGTCAAAAGCAGTCACTGGATAGAAGTTAGAATCTTTAAGAAATAGTGTTTTGGAAATAAACACACACACATACAGAGAGAGAGAGAAAGAGAGAGAGAGAGAAAGAGAGAGAGAGAGAAAGAGAGAGAGAAAGAGAGAGAGAGAGAGAAGAAGAAGAAGAAGAAGAAGAAGAAGAAGAAAGAAAGAAAGAAAGAAAGAAAGAAAGAAAGAGAGAGAGAGAATTGGATGACTGGACAACCCAAAATATGGTATATATGCACAATAAAAATTTTATTCAACTCAAAGAGAACTAAAATGATGTCATTTGTAGGGTACTGGATAGATACAGTAGTCATCAGGTTAAACTAAATGAGTTAGGCACATAAAGACAAACATTGTGTAGTTTATCTGATATGTGGTGTGATAAAATATGAAATGTAAAAGTGGAAGGTTTTATTTAGGGGGAGATAGAAGAGTATAGGAGAAAACCTAGATTTTGCTGTGTCTATCACACTCATGAGGAACAGATATGTACAATCCTAAAGGGGATTAGTGGGGAGATGAATGGAGTCAAGAAAAGTGTGAATATGAGTCAAGTTTAATGATATTGTAAAAAAAAAAAAAGTTCCTCACTTACCCTCATGCAAGCAATTCAAACTTGACTCTCACAACAAAGAAGCCATGAAAGTAGGAAGCTGAAATGTTTAGGCAATCAACAGAGAATAAGAGAAGGTAATGGGGTGAAAATTACTAGTGTTCGTTATCTATATGCATGAAACTGTTAAGGAATAATAATAAATAAGTATAAGAATATAAAATTTAAACTCATTTTGCATGCTAAATAAAATAATATTTTAAAAAAATTACTAACTTAAATGTGACCAAAAGAATGTGAGTTTTCTTAGACTATAGGGCCCATGATGGCAGCCATCACATCTGTTCTAGTGCCTAGAACAGTACATGGACATTCCCTTGTCTGTGTTATAAACAGAGGGAAGGTGGTAAGATGGTTGGAGAACAGGTGATCCAGGAAAAATCGAGTGCTGTGCACAAGAGTTTGAAGGGGTGAGTGGAAATGGCAACAGCTGTGCTGTCAAAAGTTACATAGAGATGACAGAAATAATTTTAACTGTTACATAAAAAGATATTTATCTATTTATTGAAAATAGTTTTCTCTCCTACAATTCATCTCTATCACAATTTCTCCCCTCTCCACTTTTCCCAGATCCCACTACCACCTCCCTTCTCCTGCAGATCCACCCCCACCTCCAATATTCCTCTTCAGAATAGAGAAGCCTCCAAGAGATGACAGCCAAAGAGGACAAAACAAGATTTGGTAAGACAAACAAACACCCTCATATTGAGGTTGTACAAGGCAACGGAATAGAAGGAAAAGAGTCCCAAGAGCAGGCCAAAGATCCAGAGATCCCACTGTTAGGAGTCATACAAAATGCAAAGCTAACAGTACACAGAGGACCTGGTACAGACCCTTGCAGGGCTCATGCTTTCTGTTTCAGTCTCTGTGAGCCTATATGGGCCCTGCTTCATTAATTCAGTGGGCCAGATTCTCCTGGTATCATCTACCTCCTCTGACTCTTAGTCTTTCCTCTCTCTCTTCTGTGGGGTTCCCTGAGCTCTGCGGATCAGATGGAGACCTCCAATTTAGATTCTCTCTCCACACAATGTCTGGATGTGGGTCTCTGCACCCCTTCCCATCTACTGCCATAGAAAGTCTCTCTGATGACGACAGGACTAGGCACCATCTATGAGTATAGCAGAATATTATTAGGAATCATTTCATTACTTATTTTGCCTGTTGTGTTTGGTTTTACCCTAGGTCTCTGAGTTATTCAGTCTCTGTTTCCTGGCTCTCTTAGAGTTTCTATTGGTGTGAAGAGACACTAGGACTACAGCAATTCTTATAAAGGAAAACATTTAATTAGGGCTGGCTTAGAGTGCCAGAGGTTTAATCCATTATCATCATGGTGAAAAACATGGCACTGTGCAGGCAGACATAGTGTTGGAGACAGAACTGAGAGTTCTATATCTAGATCCACAGGCAGCAGAAGAACTGTGAGCCACACTGGGTATATCTTGAGCACATGAGACCTCAAAGCCTACGCCCACAGTTACATACTTTCTCCAACAAGGCCACACTGCCTAATAAGTACCATTCCTTATGGGCCAAACATTCAAACACATGAGTAGGGGATGGGAGGCTATTCCTATTCAAGCTACCATACTGGGCACCTACACAGTATAGACCACAGGCCCCCTCTCTTGGCTTGGACTTCAAGCCAGACTAAATATTGATTGGCCACTCCTACAAGTTCTGTGACACCATTGTTCCAGTAGGCAGAACAGATTGTACACTGACAGTTTTGTGGCTGGGTTGCTGTCCAGGTTTCTCTTTTGGCAACTTGCAGAATATATAATTGAGCTAAGGAGATTAGAACATAGGAGTGAAGTCTGCATGCAGGCATCAGCTCTTGGCAATGAGGACATGCTCTCAGTTTTCAGAGAAGTGAACTTCTGTCTTAGCATCAGCTTGGATTATTTAGGGATGTCCACCAAAGCCTGTTCACCAACAACCAACCGAATGTAACCCAGTCTCATCACTGGAAGCTGAACATCATGCCCACCTGGAGGATGCATGAGCTCAGTGACAGTCTGCATCCCTGCTGACCTTTTGCTTTCCTGTTTTTATCACCTGGGTGTAGCTTAGTCCTATTGCCCCTTGCATTTCTTTCCCAAACCATTAAGGATCTATCTCTAAAGAGGTATAGCATGGACAACTTTGCTCAATTGTTTGTATCTGCAACTCTCTCTCCTTTCCACCCACGAGGCTGAATAGATCATTCATCTCAAATGTTGTGCAGAGTGCTTGCTCACTAAACATCCATTATATTACTCTGTAGTAATTTGTAAATCAACAGAATGTCAATATGGCAGTAAAGAAGGACTTCCTCAATACAGAGTCCTCCCAAGGAGACTTTCTATAGGTAAGCTAGAAAATAAGCTTAACACTTACTCAATGATAGGAAGAGTGCTACAGAATAAGGGGAAGCAGTTCATACTTTCTGCCATTTAGAGGTTTTATGCTGTTGTGTTTAGTGCTCATCCTGTACAATCTCATTGAATTCTTACTATCATTTTCAAAGATAAATGCTATATTTGTCCTATTTTTAAAAGGAAGAAGTTGAGACCTAGAGGAATTAACTGGCTTGTGGTTAGGTAAATATTAAACATTGAAAACAGGATCAAATTAAAGGATATCAGGCTTTAACGTCAATGGCTCTTAGCATTGGGCCGTATTACCAAACATTCATTTATCCCTACCATGAGGAGCTATTGAACTTCTGATGTAACCTGGGCACTGTTTTGGATCCTGGGAACATAGAGAAGAGCAATGCAGGTAGAGTATCCCAATCATTCACATGCTGGTGGAGGAATTACAAATGAAGTGCTCTCAAAAGAAAACAAAAAAAATAATATTAAGACGGATGTCAGAAATAAATAAAATAACAAGATTTGCCTGTGAAGAAGGGAGCTACTCTATACAGAAAGAGCTGCAAGTCTGCTTTAGCTAGAAATAGCATAGCCAGAACTCAACAAGGTAAGGTATAGGCAGGAGTGCTCAGTCAAGGGGAATAGCAATTCCAGACAGAATTACCAAGCTTGTTAGAAGGAAAAGAGTGGACTCTGGTGCCCCATATTTGACAACATCCCCTGGATGGGGAGGCCTGGTGGCACTCAGAGGAAGGATAGCAGGCTACCACGAAGAGACTTGATACCCTATGAGCATATACAGGGGGAGGATGTCCCCCTCAGTCACAGTCATAGGGGAGGGCAGTAGGGGGAAAATGGGAGGGAGGAATGGGAGGATACAAGGGATGGGATAACAATTGAGATGTAATATGAATAAATTAAGAATATATGTATATATTAAAAAAGAGTGGACTCTAAAGCCAGGAAGAGCTAGGACGTAGTTAGGAAAGAAGAGATGAAAGTCAGGCTCCTAGGAAACACCTGTGGCCACAGAGCTTTTGTCATTCCAATAAGAGAAGATTCTAGAGTTAGAGTCTTCCTGAGAGGAAGGCAGGTCCTTGCAAAAAGGAAGCAGAGATGTTCACAGAGCAAAATGAGCAAGGCACTGTGTTTTTAAATAACTTTTTCCTTGTGGTTCAGTGGATCAGTAGGTCAGTGGGTCAGTAGGTCCAGTGGGATATTGATAACTCACATATGTATTTTCTGCTACTAAGCACATGCTGGTTAAAAAGAGTAAATATCTGTATATCTATATTTCTTTCTATCTTCCTGAAATTCCTTTGGATCCAGAAGCTAGGTCTGGAGAGTACCCTCATGGTATGTACTCTTATACTATTGAAACCAACCAACCCTTCTTCATGTTGTATTTTTCTGGGTATTCATGGTCGGCAGGCTGCCAGAGACACTAGAGGAAAATTGTGTAGGTAAGCTTTAGCGATACAGTCTAGCCAGCATGGGACAGGAGAAAATGAATTTTACAGAAGTTTCTTGCTATTGGTTTGTGAAGTTTAGGGCACTAGGGAACCAACTAGGGTGATGGGATTTGGAAATGAATAGGATTTGAAAATGAATGGGATTTGGAAATCATGCCTGCAGATCTGTTGATGGGACTTTTAAAGCAACCATGAGGCTCTTTTTAACCCCTGGTGTGCTGAGACACAGATGACAATTAAATCATATCTCTGAGATGAGCAACATCCTTTGGGCTGGCCTAGAACACAGTTGGCATAGGCTGGCCTAGGATGCCAGTTGCTGCATCTAACTCTGTATGTCTGGGATATATATCACCATAGAAATGAGGCAGTGAAGCAGAATGCCGTATTCTCCCTTCGACTTTCTCTGCTTCTGAATCTTTGACCCTCCAACAACCCAATTTCTCTTGAGTGCTAAATGATGGAAGACAGAAAATGAAGGCAGAGCCCAAGCACTTCATCTGCTGTTAGTTTCCTTAATTGTATTTCCTACACTCCCTTTATAAATAGATTTTTAAAGCAAGACACTATGTTCTTTAAATTGAGCATTTCGGTTGTTATGGAAACGGCTGCTTTTATTTCTGCCACCCTTCCCATATTCTCCAGCTTATCCATAAAATGGAAGTTAGCACCTACTCTTTCAGACAGGTGAATTATCTAGTAACCTTGATCTTTAAGACAGTCTCCATGAGTGGGTCAGAATAACCTGCGGTTGAAATCTCTGTAAGAAAGCATCAGGTGAGCAGCTACTGTTCTATCCAGGCTAATCTTCAAATGGTAAGTGACTCACTGCACAGATTCAGAGACTGGTGGAACTCAAGAGGACTCTCAAAAGTGGTAATTGTTATAATAATAACTTCAAATCACTTCCCTGTGCACATTCAATGCATTAATTAGTCTCTAAAGGAAGTTTTGGAGTAAATCACTTGTTCAGAAGCACTGAACATTAGTGTGCAGAGCTGGTGCAGATGACCATTCCAGATCACTGCACAATGTCCACCACACTAAAGAGTCTCAGCAAAGATTTATCTGTGAATGTATACAACTGTCCCTTCCTCCAGGCTTCTGAGGGAGGGATATGCATGCTGATGGTGATGCTGTTCCAGGCACATGCTTGCATATGGATATGTACAAAATGTTGTGGGAGCAGATGCTAGTTCACAACCCTCTTCACTCACTGTTTTGTAAGAAGGAAGAAAATTAAAAATATTATAATTCAGAAATGTTGTGTCACAATTTCCTTTGAATTAAAACATTCTAGCCTGGAATGGAGCTCTTTAAAAGACTTAGGAAATAAGCAACTCACCCATTTCAGGAAGTTTCTAAAACTTGTCAAATACACAAGGTCCTTACCTCCCCAAGATAGTCAAAGCCATAAGGACTGTTAAGAAGAAGAGATCCTTTGACCTGTTGAGCTTCCTGTACGTCCTGCAGATAGCTCTAGGATTGTAGCTTTCATGAGTCCTCCCCAGGACTGGGGTGAGCTTTGTGATACAGCTGTCTTTGAGTCAAACATGCTACTGTTAAAAACCCTCATTTATAATCTTTTAAGTAATTCCAAAACTCAAAGCTTTACTGAGTTGGACTTAAGTAGTATTGTTGCTTGGGTCTGTGGTTGCATCCCTATCTGGGCTGTGTCGACATTTGTTTACATCTCCCCAGGAATAGTGTCACAAAACAAAGGGAAAACTCACTATAGCACCCAGGTTTCCAGAATCTTGTTCTGGTGGTTTTTGTTTATTTTATTGTCCATTGACTCTAAAAGAATGGTTCTGATATTTGAGTAGGTGAAGTAGTCCTCTGATATTATGTTTGTGCCATCTACTTATGCGTTGAAGTCCTGAGGCCCTAATGTGTTATATTGGTAGGTGGGGCTTTTAGGAGGTAATTAGGCTGTGAGGGTGGAGCCCACAAGTGCCCTTGTAAAAGAGGTCCCAGAAAGCCTGCTTGTTTTGTTTTACCCTGTGAGGGCACATTTGCAGGACCCTGTTTATGAACCAGAAAACAACCTTTTATTCTCTCATTGAACACCAAATCTGTTAGTTCTGTGGGACTGTGGGATATAGACATCCTGTGGAGTTTTGTTATAGGACCTTAAAGGACTAAGATGTTCAGGACTCTTGTTTAATGATGATTCTAAATCTGTATACTTTGAGTTAGGGTTTAAAGTTTTGCACCTGTCTAGGGTACAAAATGTGATGTGTTTAATATCAGGGCTTATAATATTATTTAATAACTACAAGGGCCAAGTACATTGATATGTCAATTAAAAACCTTTTTTTTTTCAGCATACTGCTTGCCAATCAATCTTCTAGGTGCTGATGATATGACAGCAAAGATCAATAGCACATATTTATGAGACTTATGTTCAGGAGGGGCTGAGCAGGCATGAAAATAATCTGCTTGTATTAGCTCTATTCTTCTATGGTAAGGTGGCCAGGCCTACAGGGAAAAAACAAGATCGAGGAAGAATGGCTTGTGTTGTTGGTGGGGGAGAGCTGCAGTTATAAGTCGGAGTTTCAGAGATGAATCTTGCTACACAATCTAAGGAAGTATGAAAGAATAAAAATATTTGAGGAGTATTCTACGAGGAGAATTAACAAGTGAAAAAGGCCTGAGGCAGGAAAGGGTCTGATTAGCCATACCTAGAAGGTATGTCTGCCTGCAACAGAGAGGCCAATAAGATATGAGAAAGAAATAAGCTGCAACCAGAAAATGCAAGAACTTTACTATTACCGGAACTGAAAGGACATTTTTTTTTTTGCAATTGCCAGAGCACAAGGATAGCAAGATCTCCCTTGTATCTTAGTGGACTCTTCATCCTGCCTCCTGTTGAGAACAAACAAGGAGAAGCAAGCAGGGAAGGAGTAGGAAGATCAATCATCCCCATCCATCAAAGAAGTCCACTTTTGTATCTCCATCTTCCTGGGGAGTTCCTCCCCCACAACCAGCATCATGGAAACTCAGAATCACTTCACCAAGTTGTTTTCTCTAGTTAAGCCCCAACTTTCCAGTAGAGGAAATCAAGAAGTCCCTCAGAGAGCTGTCTGGGGGATGGAGGATAGAGACTCATCATTCTGTGGGTGTGTGGCTGGCAAGAGGCCAGGAGATAGAGAAAAACACAGCAGGAAGCGTGCTTAAATTAGGAGCCACCTGGCAAGTGGAAACGAATTAAATCCAGCCAATTACTGACTGGTTTTATGTTATGGGACCTGAACGTTCTGGGGCCCAGCAGTTGAAATCTAGTTTCAGGAATGAGCAGGTTATAGATGGCTCTCTGACTCTGTTCTTAGAAGAAGTAAATCTATTTAAAGAGAGTAACATGCATAACACGTAGAGCCCACTCATGGATTAATGCATGCGTGTGTGTGTGTGTGTGTGTATTCATATGGGTGCATGTTTATTCATGGGTGCATGTGTACCTTGTGAGTGGAGGCCAGAGGCTCACCTTGGATGTAGTTCCTCGGGCATCATCTAACTTCTTTTTTGAGATAGGATCTCTCCCTGGCCTTGGGTTCACCTACTACTAGGCTATGCTGGCAAGGGCAGCACCACTAATCTGCCTGTCTCTACCTTCCCAGGCCTGGGATAGCAAGTGTATACACCATGTCTGACTTTTTGATGTAGGTTCCGTGGGATTGAACTCAGGTTCTCATGCTTGCATAGCAAGGACCTAATGATATGAACTATTTCTACGTCCCCTGTCCTTTAAAATATTACTTAAGACCTGGACTAATCTCCGAAGAGATACAGAAGCTTGCAGGGTTTTAATGACATAGCACTGCATATATTGTATGATAACTTGATTTAAGTAATGAAGAAAATTGAGGATCATAGTGGGCCAGAAAATTTTCCAATGTCACTAGTTTGTGAAATCTTGCCCCATCCAACTTTTGGACTTATTATATTGCAATGTTTTCTGTCACAGATTTAGGCAGTACCTCTCTCTCATGAAATCTCTTAAGAACCAAGTTACCGTCTACCTCTCTTCTACAAGCCTTCAGAGACATCTTGGTTTAGCAGAGGAACAATGAGGACACTGAGCTAAAGAGGTCTCTATGTAATTTCTGTTCATATCCACTGTCCAGGACTCTGTGTCATGGGTGCAAATGGAAAAAAAAAAGCCTCTTGCTATGTGGATTATAGATCACCGAGGAAGCTAAGTAGAAAGAAGATGAACTGAGCCAGAGAAATACCATCACAGAAAAGAGGGGGATGTATAAAACCTCCGTAATGGTTAAGTTGGTTATCAGCTTGACATACCTTCCAAGAGGGAACCTCAGTTGATGAGTTGCCCCTATTAGACTGTCCTCTGGGTATATCTTTGGGCATTTTCTTAATTGATGGATGTGAGACGTCCATCAGTGTGTGTGTGTGTGTGTGTGTGTGTGTGTGTGTGTGT
This sequence comes from Acomys minous, assembly GCF_964271855.1. Classification (NCBI taxonomy): domain Eukaryota; kingdom Metazoa; phylum Chordata; class Mammalia; order Rodentia; family Muridae; genus Acomys; species Acomys minous. The sequence continues at coordinate 53,343,124 of NC_140496.1, read as the reverse complement.
GTGTGTGTGTTGGGGGGATCCTGGCCCATATAAGAAAACCAGGAGCTAGAGAGGATGAATTGGATTCTAACAGTAGCTGTGTGACATGGTCCTGCTATACCCCTGGAGCCCATTTACACATTCCTAAAATTGAGACAATGAGGCATTGCAGTAGGTGGCAGAAGAATGGGAAAAGCACATTGGAGAAGTTGCTTTGGTGAATGCCCAACTGTTTACCTGGGAGACTTGATCCTAGAGAAACAGAGAAGGTTGATGGTATGGGTAGTACCAGTCAGGGATCCTCTAGGGCCACTTTTACAGTGTAATGGGCTATATGAGGGCCGGTTCTGGGCTAACTGAAAATGTACCTACACCTTCAGGACAGTAGGTTGGACCATGGCATACCCATTTCCTATTGTTTTAACTGTGACACAAACTGGTTTAAATGTTAGGAACACATGGATGGTGGAAGTCAGAAGGCTGAAATAGATTTTACTGAGGAAAGAAGAAAATTTACGGCAGGACTGCATTCCTTCTGGAAGCTCCTATAGAGAACACATTTTTTTCTTTTTTTTCTGGCCTGTGCAGCAGTTACCTACATGTTGGGGGTTATGATTCAACTTCTATATCAGCAGTTTGCCATTGCAGCTCCTTGCTTGACTCTAATGCCTTCTGCCTTATTTTTATATAGAACCCACAGTTCTATTGGATTTACCTGGGCCACACAGGAAAATATCAACACTCCAGTGTCTCTTTGCAATGGCACTTTCTCAACCTGGACACCTTGGTGGGGACATTATTTTATCTACTACACATGGAAAAAATCATTTTGTGACTGCATGAGTGCACGCATGTGTGCCTGTGGTGTGTGTGTGTGCGCATGCATGTGTGCCTGGAGGAGTGGAGAGAGAGAGGGAGAGAGAGAGAGAGAGAGAGAGAGAGAGAGAGAGAGAGAGAGAGAGAGACAGAGAGAGAGACAGAGAGAGAGACAGAGAGAGAGACAGAGAGACAGAGAGAGACAGAGACAGAGAGAGACAGAGAGAGAGACAGAGACAGACAGAGAGACAGAGACAGACAGAGACAGACACAGACAGAGACAGACACAGAGAGAGACAGAAAGAGAGACAGACAGACAGACAGACAGACAGACAGACACACACACACACACACACACACACACACACACACACAGAGAGAGAGAGAGAGAGAGAGAGAGAGAGAGAGAGAGAGAGAGAGAGAGAAAGAGAGAGAGAGAGAGAGAGAATGTATGAAACTACCTCTTTATCCGACTGCCTTGTAGTAGGTTGGGCAGGGGGAAGGATGACTTGTACGTTGTGTGGTCTTTGAAGAATCTTAACTGGTCACTAGTCCAAAGCCCTGCAAGGCATTTTGTTCTTCTAAGTTCACAGGTGCAGAAAGAGGAAGGAGGCACACAGTTGGTGTCTCTGTCACTCATCCCTCCTCAGTTGGCTCATCCTGGCATTTCTATACTGAAATTCTTTGTAGATCTAAGTGCTTGATATTTAAAAGAAACTGCAGTGGAAAGAAATGAGAAGAAAGAAAGCAGTAGCATTGAAAGGTGCTTTTATTTGTTTGCCTTTCATTGTGAATTAATTTTTGGTCATTGTGGAGGAAAAGATAATAAGGCTAGGGATACTTAATGCTTAGTTGTGCAGGAGTAGATGCCATCAGTGTGGGGGCCTGGTGGTGGTAGTAGAAGTGAAGAAAGGGATGTATCTTTTTTCAATATTGTCAATCTGCATCTCTGGCTTTTCTAGGCTAGGTGGACCAGCATTTCTCCCAGCTCTGTAGCATGAATGAATCTCTCTGGGTTCTGATATTTATGTATGTGGTGGTTCAGCAGCTATGCCCATAGACATTAGAGGCTTCCTAATGGACAGACTCTGAATAACTCCAAACACATGATGTATCTTCACCATATCCAGCATGGAAAGGGTGTGAAACAGAGGGCATTGGAAATATCCCTCTCATTGCTAGTGTGACTGTTCAGGCAAAGGGACTCACAATGGGGTTTTTTTTTTTTTTTATGTGCCTGCCACATAACCTTGGGGCAATAGAAATAGCATGCATTATTGAGCTGGTCATGAAGAGCTGGGGTTATAGAGAGCTGCGGGCTGAGAAACAAATTGGATTAAGGACAGTATATCCTTTCATCCTAACAGAAAGGAGTTGTAAGTTAGTATAAGATCTCTGCTTGTGTTGAGTTACACCTTGATGTTCAACGTAGGATGAGCAGGGGATACCTATGGATCTCCAGTGGAAACAAATCCAAAAGGGTCATCACTGCTGCATCTCCAGCACAAAAGGAAGGACGGTCTGTTTGTTCAGATTCCATTGCAAAATACCAGACTGCCTAGGGCAAGCAACAGCAATCTGTTTTCTCCAAGTTTTGAAGTCTCGAAATTCAAGCTCAAGGTACTGACAGGGTTACCTTCTCTTGAAGTCTTTCAAGGTTTCTGGCAAATGGTCACTTTTTACGTCCTTATCTGTCCTCCTTTCCTCTTCCAGTTCCGTTCTCTTTCTCTGACTTCTTGCTATATACCTCATGTTGATCTCTCCAAATAAGAAGTTTCTTGCCTCCCCATCCCGAGTAAAAGGAGCACAAGTGCATACTTACACACAACCAAATCTCTTCTTTTTTTTTAAAAATTATTTATTTATTTTATTTATTGCATATGAGTGCTTTATCTGCAGAAGAGGGTATCAGATTGCATTAGATGGTTGTGAGCCACCATGTGGGTGCTGGGAATTGAACTCAGGACCTCTGGAAGAGCAGGTGGCGCTCTTAACCACTGAGCCATCTCTCCAGCCCCCCAAATCTCTTCTTAAAGGACAAATGTCATGTTATGTCAGAGACCCATCCTTGTGATTCTGTTTTGACCATTTGTAAAGTCTCTCTTTCCAAGTAGCACATTGGGAATTAGGACGTTAATTTGTGAGTTTAGAAAAGATGATTCAGCATATGATAGGGACGGTGCTTCTTGGGAAGAAAGACATATAGCAATAAAAATGTCTACTTAGATTAACATCCAGATAAATTCCACGGAGAAATGACCTCTGGGAGAGAGTACACATCCATTGTGTGGGTATTTACTTGGAGAAGTGCCCATTGGAGAAACAGGAAAATTCTCTCTCTCTCTCTCTCTCTCTCTCTCTCTCTCTCTCTCTCTCTGTCTCTCTGTGTGTGTGTGTGTGTCTAAGAGGGAGAGAGAAGATAGAAAGAACAAGAGAAGGCGAGCAAGAGATGGGGGAGGAGTGGGAGGGAGGGAGAGGGAGCCTCTAGAAGAATATCCTTTTCAGGAAAATATTCCCAAGGAAAACTTTGATTGAAAAAATACACACTCATAAATGTGAGTAGGGAGCATGCCTGCTTGCTGTGGTCACACTTAGAATACAAACCATCTCTTGGCTGGGATAAATAGCCACTGTATGAATATGTAGAGTAAACTGGCATTCACTGGGAAAATAGCCTTTGATTAGATCCTACTGTGCAAAGCAGGGCAGTAGCATTTATTCTAAGTATGTGGTAAGCCATTCATTCTTGTAAGTGTCCTACACACATTAACCCATTTCTTCTCAGGGTTCTGAGAAGTGGGAACTGGCATATACTCCATTTTCCACACTCAGAAACTGACACAGAGTCTCTGGAACATTGCCCAAGGCTTCACAGGAGGTGAATGATAGACCTAGCTTTGAATTCAGCGCAGTCGCTCAGACCCAATGTAGTCATACAGCAGATATTGAATGCTGAGTTCCTCCCTATGTGCCAAGAACTAGGCTAGACATGGAAATACAATATTAATAAATCATGAACCCCTGTTCTAAGCATGGGAGTAGCAGTTTCCTAAACAGACAAGAAAATAAGAGCCCCCATATTTTGCTTTGATTTTCACTATAGAAATATATATATATTTACACATGCTTGTGTGTATGTGTGTTTTTTTTTTTGTTTTTTGTTTTGGTTTTTTTTTTTTTTTTTTTTTTTACTATTTCTATAGTGGGAATCAAAGCAAATGTTTCTATTGCTTGAAGTTGATTTTGGTACCAAGCAAGGAAGTTCTTGTTATAGACCTGCAACAATCAGAGCTCCTTTGGGAATGACACCCACTGGGAAACCATGAATGCCCATGAGAACAATCACCTGTGCCTTGGGAACCATTCCCAAGAAAGAAATACTCTCCAAAACATCTGCTTGCTTAAGAGCTTGCCTGGAGCCTACTATAATAGGGAGGACCTCTATTTAGGTTTTCAGTCTTGACCACATGAGCTCCAAAAGGTATTCAAGTCACTCAGTAACCTGGACACTGAAATGAGCTAAAACCTGGTTGCAAGGGAGAATTAGATGGGATCTAGTGGACATTCTCACTTTTTATCTTTGAAAATCTTTACATGTTTATAGTCTACCATTTATACGTTTAACAATCATAGGTTGAGTTCCTGCTTTCTTAGTTCATCTCTGTCTCCCTGGTACTTTGAAAAGATTGTGTTCAGTACATTTCGAAATAAACAATAATGACCATTGCTATGGAAGGGACCTTGACAGCACAGATGTATAACATCAGAAGAACCAAGCTGAATCCCAGCTCCCAGCTCTACCATTTTCTGACTTTGCAACTTGATGATAGTGCTTGTAGACTCTGGACAGTTACTTAATCTGTGCAGTGAGGCTGGTGATGCCTTATGCCTGTGGCTCTTGGGTGGACCAGGTGATGCAATGTCTGTGAAGTACTAGATATAGATGGTCCTTCCTCACTTTATGAAGACTATAAGCAAGTAAGTTATCCTTTAGTCAGCAATGTTTCCCTCAAATATCTAAACTGGAGGCAGGTGCCAGAGCATCTGATCCTTTAAGTCCAGAATTTGCAACTCTGATTTCCCCTTTTGTTGTCTCTAGAGAGCCAGAGTTCTATAGGATACATCTGCTTCTGCAATAAACCATCAATTATTAAAACTATAAAATATTGATGACTTGTTTTATAAAACATAGTGACTTTAATGCATTGATTATGAATTGAGAAAGATTTAATGAGCTTCGGGAGAAGAAAGAATTGGGCAATAATGGTGGGCCTATTCCTACTGTAGTTTGATCTCGAGGCAATTGTGTGAATGCATCCATCTAAGGCTGTTTGTCTCATGCTGTTTTGCATTTGAGCCAGAGGATGTTGAACACCTATCCTCCCCCTGGACATTAAAAGCCAACCCAGGAGAGATGGGGAAATAGCAGGACCCTCTACATAAAAACAGCAAAGGCTGTGTTATTTTATTTCACTTCCGACATGGCTCCCATAGACTCTGGAAAGCAGGTGGATAACTTTGTAGTTCTTTTCACTTGGAGGTGATCTACCCACCATGTAACTCTCTTCCAAGCTCAGGACTTGTTTCTTTGTTCCCTTTATTTTAGGATTAAGGATCCCACAGCAGGAAGTGACCTTTTATAAACTCTCATTTAAGGATGAGAAACTGAGGTCCATAGAGTAGTTTCTCGATATTTCACAGTGCATGAGGGGCTGGAGATTCTATTTCCATGCTTTAGAATTGACTATTTTTAAACTAAGATTATTTGTTGAAGGAGGACCAGAGGAGGGTGGCAGCATGTACCATCAAAGAATGACTTGAGGAGTTGACTTTCTCCTTTCACCATGTGGGTTCTGAGGGTTGAACTCAGTTCCCTCCATCAGGGTGGTGGGAAGTGCTTTCATGAGCTGAGTTGTCTTACTGGCTTTTAAATGAATCTTTCTAATGGTGAAAGTTGTTCCATAGTGGAGTAGGCTTTGGACATTTAGCCCTAATGAACAATACAGAAGCTGGGTGGCTTTTGGACCTGTTAAAAGGTGTGTGTGTGTGTGTGTGTGTGTGTGTGTGTGTGTGTGTGTGTGTGTGTGTGTGCGCACATGCACGTGGGCATGTATTGGGCATTTGCATGTATGACAGAGTATATGCATATATATGTGATTGTGCATATATAGTTTGTATGAGTGTATGCAAAATTGTTGTGTGACTGAGTACAAATTTGTGTGTGAATGATTGTGTGCATATTTATGTGTCTGTGACTATGCACATTATGTGTTTTTCAGTGGGTGCAATGTGGGCATGCACATTTTTGTATGTATATTCATCTTTGTGTGTATGCACATCTATTTGTATAACTATATGTGCACATTTGTGTGTATAATTGTGTACACATTTGTGTATAAGTGTATATTGCAATATCTGTCTCTGGGTGTGCACATTTGTGTGTATGTACATGTATATATATATATATATATGTGTGTGTGTGTGTGTGTGTGTGTGTGTGTGTGCGTGCGTGCGTGTGTGTGTTTACAGGTCAGAGGACAACCTTGGATTTTGTTCTTTAGTCATTGTCTACTTTATATTGAGAAAGGGTCTCTCACTGGCCTGGAACTCAGTGATTAAGCTAGGCTGGCTAGGAAACTCCATGGAGCCATTTGTCTTCAGTTCCCCAGTGTCAGGTTACAATTGTGCACCACTATACCTGGAATTTTGTGTGTGAGTTCTGAGGATTAGACTCAGGTCCTTGTGCTTGCAAGGCGAGGACATTACCCTCTGAGCCATCTCCCTAGCTCTGGAAGGTGTTTTAAAAGGGATTTGAAACTTAGTAGAGCTTGTCACTCATCAGCTATCTGTTCATGGCCTAGTGACTTCACTACTTCCCAGAAGATCATAGGGTAGCACTCCTCTGTACTTCTTGCAGTGTTCTTCTAGGGAAGAGCTTACCACCGTCACTGAGGCAGCCCTTATAGCCACTCCATGATATATGGAATACAAGCCTAAGTGCTGATGAGAGACCTGGGCTCAGAAAAATCAGTGGTGTTACCTATGTTCCCACAGACTACTGGTAGCTGAGTCAAAGGATAGGGCCATCATTTTAGAAACACTTGATTGTTGTTCCTGTACCAGGTTTCTTTTAATTCTATTTGGAGGAGTTTAGTGCCAGAGCAAGGATCATGTGCTAATACTGTGATAGACTGGGATGAGGGTCAGTTGCTTGCCTCACTTAACTTTCACATTTGTTTTGTCTGATTATTTCCAGGGAAGTTGGGAGGCAGGGCACTAGAATATTTACATCTAATACTTATAGAAAACATTCTGGTGCCAGGTAACCAAGCTACCTGCTTTGCTCCATGTGTTCATTTATTTTATAGAAATCTTTGAAGTGGGAAATATCATTTTCACAATATGGAGAAAGAAACCAAAGCACCATGTAACTGAATTAGATAACTAAGTCAGGACTTGACTCCAACAAGATGAGCTCGAGACCCTTTACATCTAGCAAGCATTAGTTTTTGGCACCTTTCTAGTCCTGCACCATACAATATCATCTCACAGTGTGGATACTGTTGCTTCTTAGAACTATTATTCTTTGATTTTCAACTCTCACCATTTCTCGATCGCTTTCATAGACTCCATTCAGGCTGCCAGCCCTTTTGGGGTTTCTAGCTGCTGATTTGAATCTTTCCCTTCAAACTCATGTTATGGAAACTTCATCTCCAATGCAATGACACAGATGAAATAGCATAGGCAGTATTCATATCACCACAGAAATTATGCCCCCTCTTGTTCTCTTTCATGTTCTTTTGTCATGTGGGGCTTTTTACTATGCTGTTATGTAGTAAGAAAGCCCTTATCACATGTAGTCCCTCAATTGTGGTTTCCAGAACTACAAATTTACATTCACTATAAATTATCCATGTTTTTCTACTAGAAGAACAATCCACAGTTGTCTCATGGGCTCTCCATTAAAAAAAATATTCTCTCTGTGCGTATGTATGTGCATGCATATGTGCATACATCTCTCTCTCTCTCTCTCTCTCTCTCTCTCTCTCTTCTCTCTCTCTCTCTCTCTCTCCCACTCTCCATGTGCGTGTGTGTGTGTGTGTGTGTGTGTGTGTGTGTGTGAGAGAGAGAGAGAGAGAGAGAGAGAGAGAGAGAGAGAGAGAGAGAGAGAGAGAGAGAGCGAGAGAATACATGTTCTAAGGTGCACACTTACTAAACATACATGAGACATAGTCAGAGGACAACACTGAGTCAGCGCCAGTCTTCATCTTGCTGAGATTCTTGTTCCCTTCTGTGTCCTGCAAACCTTTGGGTATTTTGTCTCCAGCTTCCATTTCACCATAGGAATGCTATGATTATAGATATGTACTACCACACCTAACTTTGTGTGGGTTCTGGAGATTGGATTTGTTTTGTTTTTAGAGACAGAGTTTCTCTGTGTAGCCTTGGCTGTCCTGGACTCACTTTGTTAACCAGCCTGGACTCAAATTCACAGCGATCCACCTCCTTCTCCCTCCCAAGTGCTGGGATTAAAGGCGTGTACCACCATGCCCTGCTTGAAGATTGTGTTTGAACTCAGGCCCTCATGCTTTCCAATAAGTCCTCTAGCAACTGAGCCATTTCCTCAGCAAAGGCTACCAGTCATTTATATTTGACACACTCTTCCTGGGCCATCTCAGATCACTATTTACATTTGGCATGCATGACTATTGGTACTCTGCAGGGTTCTGATTCTGTGAGTGAAACGAGATCTATGGACATTCCCTTCCTTGGTAAGCTTCAACTTTGACTTCACAGCACTTCATAGTTATAATTCTGTTCTGGCTAGCTATTTGACTAGTTTGTAGTTTTTTTTTAAAGAATTCTTTCATTTCTTCCATTTAGTCAAATTCATGAAGACAGATTTTTAAAAAATATTCACCATTTTATTCTTTAGTGTCTGTAGGGTCTAAAGTGGCATGGTCTATTTGATTTATGTTGTTAATTTGTGTCTTCTCCTTTCAACTAGTATTTTTTATTTCATTGATTTTTTTTCCTCTCTTGAAGTTCTTACTTTAATTTTGTTTGTTCTTCTTGCCTTGAGGTTCTTTGTTTTTTTTTATTTGTTATTTTTCTAGTTTCTTAAAGTGAAAGTTTCAGAATATTATACTTTCTGATATAACCAAGTAAAACTATAATGTAAAATATTTATTTATTTTCATTTTATGTGTATGGGTGTTTGCCTGCCTATATATTTGTGCATCTTGTGAGTCCCAGATGCCCATGGAGTCCAGAAAAGGGCATTAGATTCCCTGGAAATACAGTTATAGATGGTTGTGAGTTACCATGTGAGTGCTTGGAATGGAACCCAGGTCTCTACAAGAGCACCAAGTCACTTCTTTAACCTTCAAACTTTATTTTGAATGATCTATTATATTATGTTATTTATTCATTTATGTAAATGTGTATCTATGTGTGGGTATGTGCATATGTATGCAGATACCACGGGGGTTAGAAGAGGGCATCAGAACCCTTGAAGCTGGAGTTTGGGGGCTACTCAACATGGGTGCTGATAATCAAACTTAGCTCCTCTGTAAGAGGAGGAAGTGATCTAGTTACTAAGCCATTTCTTCCCAACCTCTAAAACTAAAACGTCCCCTCTAATTACAATTTTAGCAGTAGCTTATAATTTTGGTATATTTTTATTTAATTCATGGTGGTCTCCTCTTGAAACTTCCTCTTTTATCTGTTGATTATTTAGAATCATGAGAATAGAAGTATACTGGAATTTTCTAGACTATCTATTATTGTTTAAACCCATTATAATCACAGATCATGTTACATATAATTTCAATTCTTGTCAGCATGTTGAGGTTCACCTTAGGATTGAGAATGTAATCTTATCTTAGCATTTCTTCTGCAGATGAAAGCATGTGTATTCTGATATTGGATTGGATATTTTATGGCATCCACTAGGTCCATTTCCTGGCATGCCTGTTCAGTTCTCTAACATTGTTCATTTCTATTATTCATTGTATTTTTTGCCAAGAGGAGTTTTAAAATGTCAGACGACAGCTGTAGATTTGTCATTTTTTTCTCTTTCATTCTGTCCATTTGCTTTTTTTCTTTTAAAACTAATGAATATATACATTTTGGACTAGAACTTAATTGAATTGATCACTTTATCATTGTTTCTTATTATTGCTTATATCTTTTTATTCCTGGTGACTTTCTTTGTTCCAAAGTCCAATTATACACCTCTCTAACTTTATTTCTATTACAATTTGCTTGGAAAATTTAATTTTAGCTTTTTTCTTTGTTTCTATCTCTACATATATATGTATATATACATATATAATTATATTTAAATCTTCTGTTTTCATTTTTTATGTGTATGAGTATGGATTTGTTTACAGGTGTACAGTACCCACAGAGGTCAGAAGAAGTCATCAGATATTCTGGAGTTAGAGTTACAGGAAATGGATGCTGAGCTCTCTTGATCACTGAGTCATCCTTCCAGCCCTTATATCATTATATATAAAGTTAGTTTCTTCTGTATAGTGTTATATTAGCTAATATGTTTATATCCATTTTGACTATTTCTGCTATTTACTTAGTGTCTTTGGACCACTTATTTATTTTTTAAATTATTTTTATTTAATCACATTACATCTCAATTGTTATCCCCTCGTTTGTATCTTCCCTTTCTCCTCTCACTTCCTCTTTCACCCTATTCCCTTCCCCTAGCGTGTGACAGAAGGAGACCTCCTCTGCCACCATATGATCACAGCCTATCAGGTCTCATCCTGGTAGCCTGATTATCCTTTCTCTGAGTGCCAACAGGCCTCCCCACAGAGGGGAAGTGGCCAAATAGGGGTCAAGAGAGTTCATGTCAGAGTCAGTCCCCGCTCTCCCCACAACCGTGGAGAATGAGCTGTCCACTGGCTAGATATGAATAGAAGGTCAAGTTTTACTGCATGCTTTGTCCTTGGTTGGTACAGTAGTTTGAACAGACCCTCCAGGGTCCAGATCCACCAGCCTTGCTGGTCTTCTTATAGGGTTCCAGGAAATCTCTGGGTCCTTTCATTTCCCCACTTTCCCATACTTCTCTCACCTAGAGTACCAATAGGAAGTCACAGAATCTATCCCAATGCCCCGCTAAATGAAGACACTCAGATGACATCCCTGTTGGGCTAGTATCCAATTATAAGTGAGTATATATCATGTATGTTTTTCTGGGTCTGGGTTAACTCACTTGGGATGATCTTGGCTAGTTCCATGCACTTGCATGCACATTTCAAAATTTCCTTGTTTTTTACAGCTGAGTGGTACTCCATAGTGTAAATGTACCACAGTTTCTTTATCCATTCTTTGACTAAGGGACATCTAGGTTGTTTCCAGATTCTGGTTATTATGAGTAAGGCTGCTTTGAACATAATTGAGCAAATATCCTTGTGTGGTGGAGCATCTTTTGGGTATATTCCAAGGAGTGGAATAGCTTGGTCTTGAGGTAGCGCTATTCCCAGTTTTCTGAGAAAGCACGAGATCGATTTCCAAAGTGGTAGTACCAGTTTGAACTCCCACAAGCAATGAAGGAGTGGTCCCCTTTCTCCATATCCTTGCCCGCAAGTGCTGTCACCTGAGTTTTGGATCTTAGCCATTCTGATGGGTATAAGATGGAATCTCAGAATCATTTTGATTTGCATTTCCCTGATGGCTAAGAATGTCTAACATTTCTGTAAGTGCTTCTTGGCCACTAGAGAATTCTCTGTTTAGCTCTGTACTTCATTTTAAAATTTTTATTATAATTTATTCAGATTACATCCCAATTGTTATTCCCTCACTTTTTTCTTTCTGTTCTCACTCTCCCTCCCTCTTCCACTCTATTCCCCTCCTCTAGACTTCTGATAGAGAGGTACTTCTTCTCCCATCATATGAATACAGTCTATCAGGTCTCATCTAGATAGCCTGCATCCCCTTCCTCTGTACTCCATTTTTAATTGTGTGATTTGATTTGTTGGTATTTACTTTCTTGAGTTCTTGATATATCTTGACTATTATCCCTCTGTATGATGTAGTGGTGGTGGAGACTTTTTCTACAGGCTGCCATTTTGTCCTATTGATGGTGTCCTTTGTCTTCTAGAAATTTAGTTTCATGAGGTGCTATTTATTATTTTCTTTTTTAGTTACATGCTTGTTCTACAGCTTAAATCATGTCCAGGTTGTATCCCCATCCTTTACTCCCTCCTGATCCCCCTCCCTCCCTTATGCCCTCTCCCTTGCTTCCTTAGTTCTCAGAAAGGGGAGCTCTCCTCCTATAACATCTGACTTCAGTCTAACATCAAGACATCAAGATTCATCTATACTGCTTGTAACCTCTTCATCTGTAGCCTGGCAAGGCCATCCTGCCATGGGAAGTGACCTAAGTTTGGTGGCCAGAGTGCATGTCTGAGGTAGTCCCTACTATACATGTGGGACCCACGAGGACACTATGTTACTACATCTGAGAAGAGGGTCTAGGTCCACATCATACATTGTCCTTGGTTGATGTTTCAGTAGTATCCAGTAGTATTCAGATGTATTGTAGTGTGGTTATCCTGTGTTATGTGGCTAATATCTATTTTGAGTAAGTATATACCATGTGTGTCTTTCTGGGTCTGGGTTATCTCACTCAGGATGATATTTTCTAGTTCCATCAAATTGCCTGCAAATTTCAGGATTTCCTTGTTTTTAATAGCTGAGTTGTATTCCATGGTGTAAATGTACCAGAGTTTCTTTATCCATTCTTTGGTTGAGAGACATCCAAGTCATTTCCAGTTTCTGGCTATTATGAATAAGGCATCTATGAACATAGGTGAGCAAATGTCCTTGTTGTATGGTGGAGCATCTTTCAGGTATATACCAAGGAGTGCTATAGCTGAGTCTTGAGGTAGCCCTATTTCCACTTTCATGAGAAAGCACCAGATTGATTTCCAAAGTGGTTGTACAAGTTTACATTACCATCAGCAATGGAGCACTGGTTGCCTTTCTCCAAATCCTTGCCAGCATGAGCTGTCACCTGAGTTTTTGATCTTAGCCATTCTGATGATGATTGTAAGATGATTATTATGTTGTGGGCAGATTTTCTTTTTTGGTCTATTCTATTTGGTGTTCTATATGCCTCTTGTATGTTTATATGCATCTGCTTCTTTAAATTGGGGGACTTTTCTTCTATGATTTTTTTGAAAATATTTTCTGAGTGTAGTCATGGAACTGTAGCTGGAGAATGTGTCCATAGGTGCCTAGGACCTGTGCAGGTATGGCACAATAGGCTGTGCTGGGCTTTGGATACTATGCCTGAATGGTTGCTGGCCCCTGGGGCTTTCTGTGGACTGGAGAGGGTGTATGAGGTCAGATACACCCATTTTCCTGGGTTCTCTCCAGGCTGGCAGTTCCAGACTCTGGTGATTCACCATGCATAGTTCAGTCCCAGATACCGAGTCCATGATATAGAGCATTGCTGCAGTTCTCAGGCAGGTATGGGTCCCGATTCTGGGGACTGGGCACCTGTCTTCTGTGGACCAGTAGAATGGCCCAAGGCATGACCTACCTGTGCACTGCACTATGTAGACCCTGTCCCCTAGGGCTCTCCAGGTCTTTCAGTCTGTACCTCTGTGCCAGGTCCCTAGTCTCTGTCCTGCAGATCAGATACCATGTGTGTTCTGCACTACTATCTTGGATCTGGACCATTTACATTGATTTAATTATTGATATCCTTTGATTTAGATTTCTCATTTCATTTCTTTTTTGCTCACCTATCTCCTCTTTGGGATGTCTGAATGTTCTTAGTATTCTTCTTAAATTTAGATTTTGACTACATCCCCTTTCACAGAAACTGTAATCTTCAGCAAAGGAATTACACTGGATGCACTTTACCTTTCACTGTTCACCCACAGTTGGTTTCCATCATGTCACATGAAATGTAGAATCCTTATTCTCATAGTGACCCTTCAACTTCTCACCTTTATACTGTCTTTGTATTGAGTTGGATTCATTAAAAATCCCAGCAGAGAATGCAATGTTTTTACTTTCAGCTCTCAAATGTATTCTACAAAACTCAGTACGAAAAAATTGTCCATTATATTATTGTAATATTTTATATTTATGTTGTTATATTTTTTATTCTTTTTTGAATATTTTGTATATTAATGGACAAAACACAATCATATATATTTCTGAAGTAGGACAAAACATTTTAATCCATGTATACCTTAGTGTAAGAGTTAACCAAGCTAATGATCCTGTTTATTACTTCTTCAACAAATCTTTGTCATAAAAAGGAGCATGTGTGTGTGTGTGTGTGTGTGTGTGTGTGTGTGTGTGTGTGTGTGTGTACTTGAGAGAGGGTGGAGAGAAATAATATCATTCTTCATGTGATATCTTTCCTCCTTTGAGACAGGGACTCTCATTAACCTAAATTCTACCAACTAGTCTAGACTTGCAGGTCATTAAACCCCAAGAATCCACCTGTCTCCACTTCCTCAGAACTGGAATTACATGTACACACCACCACACCTGGAAGTTTTGTGTACTATCTGGGTTGAACTCAGTCCCTCCTTCTTGCAAGGCAACTGTTCTACTAACTAAGCCATCCCTTTCCTCTCTTTATTCTTTATATGTCAAGTTTGGAGCTTCTGTTAGCAGTTTATTTAAAGGAGACTGCTTTCAAACACCCTATAAAGGAATTATCTTGGTCTTCATCAGTGCCTTTATTTGGGGCTGCAGAGATGGCTGATTGGATAAGAGCACTGTCTGCTCTTCAAGAAGTTCTGAGTTCAAGTCCCAGGAATCACATGGTGGCTCACAAGCATATATAATGTGATCGGATGCCATCTTCTGGCCTACAGTTGTACACGTAGACAGAGCACTGTATACATAATAAATAAATCAATCAAAAACAAAAAGAATGCCTTTATTTTAGCTTTGATTCTGAAATCCCTCATTGGATATAGATCTCTTAACTTAAAACTCTAGATGATTAATTATTTTCATTTAAACATGTAGTATCATATTCATATATCATGTATATAGGATTCAAGATCATTGATTCTTCAATAATAAATATGTTAATAATATATGTAATTATACTATAACACTATTAAAGTAATAACTTTTATAGTTCTAACATTACATTACTCTTGCATCTTCTGTTCCTATGATGTGTGAAAAAAACCCAATCACTTTAACTACTGTTTCTCTGTAAGAAATGTTTTTCTCTGGCTACATTAAAGATGTTTTCTTTTGTCTCAGGTTCTACAGTGTTGATATGATATATCTGTATATATGCATCTGAAAAGATAGAGTCTGAGGGGCTCTATATACACAATCTGAGAGGATTCTGTAGGTAGACTCTGCAGGGGGATTCTGTTTGGACTCTACTTATCTTCTTTAGTTTATAGGTTTACAGCTTTTCTCAGCCAAGGTTGATATTAACTTTCAAAAAATATTTCCCTCAGGCACATGCTTTTCCTTTTGATTTTTAGATTCTAGGGACATGAACATTAAATATTTTATATAGTCCTACACAGGAATTATGTAAAATTTTCTTTTCTTTTTGCTTGAACTTTGCTTAGAAGTTTTTGGTTTTCCCTATAGTAGAAAGAGAGAGTATATTTTTGTTGTTTGACATTGCTAAAATATGAAAAATTTAAATATTTTGACTGGATTTTAGATAAAAATTTAAACAAGGCAATGATAACAAAAGCCTCAATCCCAACACAAAGAAGTCAAAGACAGGCAGACCTTGGAATTCTAGATCAGCCTGTTTACACAGAAATCATGGCAGGAACCCTCTTCTGTTAAGCCATTTTCAAAGCTGTGGCTACAGAAAAAAATGGTCAGTTTAAAAATCACTGTTGCCATTAACATGAGTCAATAAGCTACCTGCCATCATCACTCAGATATACTTTTAAACAGTCTAAGATTTAAAATAATTTTTCTCCCCTTAAAGTTACCCTGTAAGTTTTTCTAAATTAATAATGGATAATAATGTCCCTACTAATCCAAAAATTGGATACATATCAATCTTAGGTTTATATATAGAGAAGATGATTTCACACTGGCTTGGCAGCCAATTTATTCCTTTGAATGTGAGACATTTTCTCACAGGTGACAGGTTATGGCCATGCCTCACACAAAGAGACACAGAGAAAGAAAAAGGCAGAAAAAGACATGCAAGCCTGAATTAAATCCCAAAGCTCTAAGGCTACAATTCGTGTTTAAAGATGTAGCCACCATATGGAAAAGGGGACAGGGCAAGGATAGCCCCAACAAATGAAAAAATCCAGGTACAGGATGTCTAGGGTATACTTAAACTCTAAAAATAAAGAAAGTTTACATAAAATTTGGCTGTAAAGACATAACTACCCATTCCATGGAAAAAGTCAGGACAAAAATAACAAATATAGAAAACCAAACCTCGAAACAAGTACAAGATGCCTAGAATATGCTTAAACACTAAAATTTAAACAGAATTTATATGAAGTTTATTTAAAACATAATGCCTTTTCTCTTGCTCAGGGCAAGTGACTTGTCTCTTTAGATGGGAGGTGTTCTCTCAGGAGATAGGTAGAAGCTTGGCCTAATATAACATGTGCCATAGAGCCCATAGAAAGACATTTAGCTCTATACAATCTTGTTTTGATTTCAATGAGATAATGATTATATGTTCCTTGGTAATGGTACTCTTATACATCCTTTTTGAAAAGGGACAAAATGAAACAAACCTAAATACGATGTTCTTTCTTCTCCTCCTACAAAAAGCAGAAAACCATGCTTAAATGATCTGTGCTCCTGCACAACTTATATACTTATAATAATGCTTGTGAGATATTACTTGTTTTCAGAACAAAAGAACTGGACACTTGTGACACTGGATCAGCCCTAACAGGATTCATCCTCCAGCATATTGAGACATTGATGCATATGTTCTAGGATCCTACATGTTTGAGCTTCACTGCTGCTCATCAAAGAATGCTTCCAGGAGAGCTTTGAAGGAAGCGCTGCTGATCTCAATTAGTCCAGCATTTCATACTTTCCCAAACAGGACTTCAATTAAGCATAAAATGTCTCAACATTTAGCTACTGGACCACAAATGCTTTTGCTAGCTTGCTTAATCATTGCTTCCAATTTTATTTGGACTCCAATAAAGGCATTCTTAACCCCCAAATCAGTGAGAAGCAGCCATGAAAAAAAAAGTCAGATCCAAGATGGCGGCATCTGATTAGCAGGAAAAACCGGACTGCACAATGACCTAAACACCAAACTGAGAGTTACAAAACACCAGTGCTGTTGATTCCCAGGTGAGACAGATCCACATTGTGTCTGGCACGAGTGGGTCCAACTCCAGTCCACCCAGCTAACCCACATTAGCCACCATCTTGGAAAGGACTGTGGGTTATCTGTGCAGCTTTCTGCTCTCACTGCCTGACTACTGCTTACTGGATATGGCACAGAAGGACTGTGGGTTATCCCTGCAGCTGCAGCTTAGGGCTCTCACCACTCATCTGCTGCTTACTGCTTGCCAGATCTGGGACTGGGAGCAGCAGACAGGATCTCAGCACTGGACACAATCTACATTATTTAGCTCCTGAGAAAGAATGCAGGCACCCAAACATCTTTGAGCTCTGATCCTCTTAGCCACCTCTCCCCCCCCCCCAGCTGCTTGCCAGCCTAGCTTAGCTGGGTCACAGAGCAGATAAGCATAGCCCTACCATCTCAAGAGAGGCTGTGGAGGGCAAAGCTGAATCCAGGCACCTTCCACAATTCTCATCAGCTGCCATCCTCCAAGATACTCTGGGCCTTGGTCTATCTTTGCCCACCCGCCTGAAGCATACTGTTCAGACAAAGCTAAGACACAAAGGGAACAGGCTTAGTAGAGAGCTTCATGGGCCACAATCTACATTATCTGCTATCCTGTGAGCAACTTCAGGCCTGGGGTTATCTCTACTACCCGCCTAAAGTATACTGCTCTGACACAGCTAAGACACAAAGCAATCAGGCTGAACAGAGAGCTGTGCAGGCCACAATCATCACTGGCTGTTATCCTGCTAGTAGCTTCTAGCTCTGATCTCACCCTGCTCAGCTACAACCTATTTGTCTGATCCACCTAGGTCACAGAGCAGAGACTTGTATGGGCCACACCCCACATAAGCTGCTGTTTAGTGAGCAGCTTGGAGCTCTAACATCTCTCCTCCAGCCAGCTGCTTACTGATGTAGCCCATCTGGAACACAGCAGATAGACAGAGCCCTGTCATCTCCAAAAGGACTGTAGGGCACCTGAGCAACACTGGGCTTGAAAATCTATCAGACCACTCCTCTCCTGCAGACCCAACTGAGATACAGTCAGGAAACCCAGCTGAGCTGAGCTGGGTGCAGGCTCTAACACCCACATCCCAACATCCTGAGGAGGCCTCTGGGGAGCCTTAGAAAACAACCTTAGGATTGGAGATCTCTATACTCTCTTCCAACCTGTCTGGTAAACATGGGACACAGACAGTGACCTCACTGAAGGAACCTCTAGACATGCTAACACCAGAGAAAACCAAATGCCTAGAGTACAGTGCAAGAAGACTAGCAACAAAACTCAGAGCCATCCAACAACACCAAAAACCAATGACCCAAACACAGCAAACCCTGGATATATGAACACATGTGAAGAACAAGGAGAAAATTTTAACTCTGATGTGATGAAAATGATAAAAGCTTTGAAAGAGGAAAATAAATCACCCAAAGAAACACAGGAAAACACATTCAAACAGATGAAGGAATTGAATAAATCCTATAATCAAGATGATGTCTCAATTCTGAACCATCTATGCCCCAAATACAGGAACACTCACATTTGTAAAAGAGATGTTATTAAAACTTAATTCACACATCAATAGTGGCAGACTTCAACATCTCTCTCTCTCCCCAATAGACAGATCATCAAGACAAAAACTAAATAAAGAAACAAAGGAAGTAGTAGACATCATGAAACAAATGAATCTAATTGATGCCTACAGAATATTGTACCTAAACACAAAAGAATACACATTCTTTTCAGTACATCACAGCACCTTCTTCAAAATTAACCACATACTTGGTCACAAAGTAAACCTCAACAGATACAAGAACATGGAAATAATCTCTTGCATCTTATCAGACCACCATGGATTAAAGCTGGAAGTCAACAACAGAAGAATCAACCAAAACCCTACAAACTCATGGAAACTGATAAACTCCCTGCTCAATGACATCTGAGTAAGGGACAAAATAAAAAGAGAAATTAAAAACTTCCTATAATTCAATGAAACTGAAGACATGGCATACCCTAACTTATGAGACACAATGAAAGCAGTGCTAAGAGGAATGTTCATAGCACTAAGTGAATTTATAAAGAACCTGAAGAGATCCCATACTAGCAACTTAACAGCACATGTGAAAAATTCTAGAACAAAAAGAAGTAGTCACACCCAAGAGGCATAAATGGCTGGACATCATCAAACTCAGGCCTGAAATCAATAAGTTGGAAACAACAACAACAACAACAAAAATAGTTCAAAGAGTCAAGGAAACCAAGAGCTGGTTCTTTGAGAAAATCCACAAGATTGACAAACCTTTGGCCAAACTAACTAAATGACAAAGGGAGAGTATTCACATCAACAAAATTAAAATGAAAAGGGGAAATAATGACAGACACTAAGGAAATCCACAGAATCATCATGTTTTATTTCAAAAGGCTATATTCCACAAAATTTGAAAACCAAAACAAAATGGACAATTTTCCTGATAACTACTAACTACCAAAGTTGAATCAAGATCAGATAAACAAACTGAATAGTTCTATCCACCTAAGGAAATAGAGACAGTCATCAAAAGTCTCCCAACAACAACACCAACAAGCCTAGGAAGACATGAATTCAGCAAAGAATTCTACCAGACCTTCAGAGAAGAGCTAATACAAATTCTCTTCAAAGTATCCTGTAAAATAGAAACAGAAGGAACATTACCAAACTCATTCTGTGAGGCCACAGTAACCTTGATACCTAAACCGCAGAAAGACTCAACAAAGAAACAGAATTTCAGATCAATTTCTCTGATGAACATTGATGCAAAAATACTCAAAAAACTACTCACAAACTTAATTGAGGAACACATTAAAACTATCATTTATCATGACCAAGTAGACTTCATCCCAGGCATCCAGGGATGGTTTAATATATGAAAATCCATCAATGTAGTTCATCATATAAACAAACTGAAAGAAAAAAAATCACATAATCATCTCCTTAGATGCTGAAAAAGCGTTTGACAAAATCCAACACCCATTCATGTTAGAAGTCCTGGGGAGAGCAGGGATACAAAGCACATAGCTAAACATAATAAAGACAATATACAGCAAGCCTATAACCAATATCAAACTAAATGCACAGAAACTTAAATCAGTTCCACTGAAATCAGGGACAAGACAAAGCTGTCCACTCTCTCTGTATCTCTTCAATATAATACTTGAAATCCTAACTAAAGCAATAAGACAACTAAAGAATATGAAGGGAATAGAAATTAGAAAGGAAGAAGTCAGACTATCACTATTTGATGATGATAGGATAGTATAAATAAGTGAACCCAAAAATGCTATCAAGGAACACTTATAGCTAATGAACATGTTTGGCAAGTGACTGGATACAAAATCAACTAAAAAATCATTAGCCCTCCTGTATACAAGTTACAAAGAAGCTGAGAAAGAAGTTTGGGAAACTACAACCCTCACAATAGCCACAAATAACATAAAGTATATTGGTGTAACTCTAACAAAGAAGATGAAAGATTTGAATGAAAAAAAAAACTTCAGATCTCTGAAGAAAGAATTTGAAGGTTTCAGAAGATGAAAAGATCTCCCATATTTGTAGATTGGGAGAATCAACTTAGTAAAAATGAGCATCTTACCAAAAGCAATTTAGAGATTGAATGCAATTCCTATCAAAATACACACAATTCTCAACTTCATATGAAAAAACAAAAAACCCAGAATAGCTAAAATGATCCTCCACGATAAAAGATCTTCTGGAGGAATCTCCATCCCAGATCTCAAGCTGTACTATAGAGCAACAGTAATAAAAACAACATGGTACTGGCATTGAAATAGAATGGTTGATCAATGGTGTTGAATCAAAGACCCAGAAATAAACCCACATACCTGTGGACACTTGAATTTTGACAAAGAAGTCATATCTATACAGTGGAAAAAAGATAACATCTTCATCAAATGGTGGTGGTCTGACTGGATGGCTACATATAGAAAATTGAAAATAGGTTCAAGTCTATCACCCTGCACAAAACTGAAGTACAAGTGGATTAAAGACCTTGTGATAAAACCAGACACACTAAATATGTTAGAGGGAAAAGACTTCCTGAACAAAACACCAACAGCTCTGACCCTAAGATCAACCATTAACAGATGAGACCTTATGAAATTTAAAAGCTTCTGTAAGGTGAAGGACACTGTAAACAGAACAAAACAACAGCCTACAGACTGGGAAAAGATCTTCACCAACCTTACATCTGACTAAGGGTTAATATCCAAAATATATAAGGAACTCAAGAAATTAAACACCATCAAACCAAATAATCCAATTAAAAAATGGGGTACAGAACTAAATAGAGAATTATCAACTGAGGAATATCAAATGGCTAAGAAACACTTAAGGAAATGCTCAACATTCTAGTTATTGAGGAAATGCAACTCAAAATGACTTTGAGATTCCATCTGAGTGGCTAAGATAGAAAACTCAGGTGAAAGAACATGCTGGCAAGGATGTGGAAAAAGGGGAATACTCTTCCATTGCTGGTGGGAGTGCAAACTTGTACAACCATTTTGGAAATCAATCTGGTGCTTTCTCAGGAAATTGGGAATAACTCTATCTCAGGACCCAGCCATACCACTCCTGAGAATATACTTGAAAAATGCTCCACCATACAACATGGACATTTGCTCAACTATGCTTATAGCAGCATTATTCATAATAGCCAGAATCTGGAAACAACCTAGATGTCCCCCAACTGAAGAATGGATAAAGAAACTGTGGTACATTTACACAATGGAATACTATTCAGTCTAAAAAACAAGGATTTCTTGAAATTTGCAGGAAAATAGATAGAAATGGAAAAGATCACCCTGAGTGAGGTAACCCAGACCCAGAAAGACACTCATAAGTGGATATAACCCACATAATACAGGGTAACTACATTACAACACAGAGACTGAAACATCTATCAATGACCATGTATGATGTGGACACAGACCCTCTGCTCACTGTGTGTGTCCTTGTGGATCTCATGTGTGGAGTAGGGATCACTTCAGACATGCACTCTAGCCACTGAACTTAGGTCACTTCTCCATGGCCGAACAGCCTTGGCAGGCTACAGAGGAAGAGGTTTCAGGTTGTACAGATGAGAGTTGATTGGCTGAGGTCAGGTGCTAGGGGAAGAGGTCACCCCTTTCTGAGGACTGAGGAAGGGAGAGAGAGGCAACTAGGGAGGGAAGGCGATTGGGAGGTAATGAGGGAGTGGGATACAATCAGAATGTGAAGAATTTAAACTGCCAAACAAGCAGGTAATTTATATTACTAATCTATTATATGGGAATAGCTCTGAGACTAGATGAAACATGAATGTCTAGGCAGAGACAATGCTCCTTGTTGGCAACAGAACCCCAGCCATTCTTCATATGTAATGAATGAAGAATTACAGATGTCTTTTTTTTCCTGCTCATACAAAGAGCAGAAAACCAGCTTTATTGTTCTGTGCACCACACATACCTCATACACTTATAATTTTAGGATGGTATAATGCTTGTGAGAAATTATATGCTTTCAGAACAAAAGAACTGGACACTGACATTGGATCAGACCCCACAAGATGCATTACTCTCAGCATGCTGGACACTGACTTCTTTTATCCTTCATGTTCCAGCACCAGGTGCTACAATTGCTGTTCCTCATCAGAACAAGACAGCTCCCTGTATACTTTCAAAGAAAGCTTCAAATCCAAATTAGTCTAGCACTTCAGACTGTCCCATACAGGACTCTAATTAAGCCTGGAGTTTCTCAACATTTAGAAACTGTCCCACAAATGTGATTCCTAGCTTGCTTAACCATTTCCTCAATTTTATTTGGGGCCCAACTAGGTATTATTCATGCCAAATCAGCCAGAAGAAACCTAAGAGAATGACACCCCATTTCCTTTAAGGGGGATTGGGAAGGCTTTGGTTGCTTTCTTGGGCTATAGAGGGTTATTATCAATGGGAGTTGATTACAAGTTATTATTGGTCTTACTTAGAAAGAAAGCAAGGTTAGACTCAGCAATGTCTCTTTTCCCTTATCTTACATTCTTAGGTTTCGAGATAGGGGTTGAAAATGAAGAAGGGGGAGTATAGAAATATATAGGGAAGATGGAACAAAAAGATTAGTGAATTTACTCCTCAACTGTCTCAATTGTCACTCACTGGTATAGAATTTTGTATCTAGATGCAAAATAAGTTTAATTCTAGATACAGTGGTATAGAATTCAAATCTAAGTTTATTCTTCACCCACATCATATATATATATTTCTATTCTGATATGAGGTATTGTACCCATATAACTCATTTATAATATAAGATTTACTTCCAATGCTTTCAAAGTGCTATTTCAGGCTGTTTAGAGTAAGTAAGTTATATGCATTAATAGTTAGCTGATCAAACCATGGTCTTGTCAATCACTAGTCTACTTTTATAGCAAAAATATACATCTTAGGTGCAACAGATAGATATTGTTCTATAGGAAAAAAAGGTAGGATAGTTAGATAAAGTCTCCAAAAAACCTCAGCAACTCTCAGAATACGGCATTTAAAAATGGTTTTATTATTTTAAAGATTCACTGACAATGAGACAGGTTAACTCCTGGCAACACCTAGTCTACCTCAAAGAGGATGATGAACATCAAAGAGCCTCTTTATGAAGATGGCTTCAAATGTGGCAAACAAGCAACTGGGCAAAATATCCTAATTTCTTCCACAGACAAAATTCTACTTAAAAAAGGGCAAGCTTGGGTATAGGCAGAGTCAGCAGCCAAACTCTGCCAAGACAGGATAAGCAAGTCCTCAACAGTTCCTGCCTTAAAACATGTCTGTCAGATGTATTGGTCCAGAAAACTGAAGAAGAGGTTCCAACATAATAGATAGTTTGGGGAGACTATTCAGATAGAAAACTGTCTCTGTCATCTTCTCATTTGGAAAGCTACTAACCTGCACTCCCAGCATACTCAGGTGTTCAAGTTTATTCTTTCTCAAGTCTCTGATGGAGTTGAAGACCAGGTAGCTTAGTTTTATAATGAAGCTTAGTTGTTTAAGGGTTAAGATGTCTTTAGTTCTAGATAGATGTTTTAAGTTGATAATGACAATATGTGATGGAGATTGATTTAAATTCATAATTTTAGATGCACCAAAATAAGAAAGATGTTTTCTTCAAGGCTGTCAAATACAAATAGCCAAAACACTAACAATGTAACATTTATGTAATTTCTAATTGTGCCATGGTTCTTTTTCCTATAGATAGTTTATTGTATATACATGTAATAATATAAATGTATATGTAAAAAATTAAAGAAATTAATTAATTAAATAAAAAACAATGTTCCATTTCCCTTAAGGATGATTTAGTAGGTCTTTGGTTGTTTTCTTAGGCTATGGATGCTTATTGTCATTGGGAATTGGTTTCAAATTATTAATGGTCTTATTCAGAAAAAAAGCAAAGTTAGAACCAAGGATTTCTCTCTTTTTATTTTGTCTTTCTTTCTTAGGTGTGAAGATAGGAGTTGAAAGAAAGAAGGGGGAATATAGAAAATATATATAGAACAATTGGTAGATTACTGAATCTACTTCTCATGCTTCAATTTTTACTCTCAAATAAGGTTAACTTTAATTCATTGGTGTAGAATTTTGTATATTGATGCAAAATAAGTTTATTTTGATACATTGATATAGAATTCACATTTAAGGTTATCATTGACACACAAATTATGTACAAATTAATGGGTAGTTAATTAGATTTATAGTCATGTCAAATACTAGTCTAATTTAATACAGAAATATACATCCTAGGGTTAACAGACAGACATGATTCTGTGGATATGAGATCATATAAAAATAAATAGATAAATAAATAAAATGATCAAAAACCTCATAGACCTACAGAATATGACATTTAAAATGTTTTTTTTAAACATTCTTTGACAACAGGAAAGGTTAACTCCTGGCAATATATAGCTACCTCAAAGAAGATGATAAACATTGAAGAACCTCCTTATGGAGATGGCTTCAAATGTGACAAAACACCCACTGGGCAAAATTCCCTTGTTTCTGCCACAGACAGAATTCTGCATGAAATGAGCAAGCTTGGGTGCAGGCTGAATAGACTGCCAAACTCTTCCAAGAAATTTTAAGCAAGTCCATATTAGTTCCTGATTCACAAATATGTCTGTCATATATACTTTGCTAGAAATCTGAAAATGATGCTTCAACATTATAGAGTTTATGGGTGACTGTTTCAGCAGCAAACTGTCTCTGTAGTTCTTTATTTTGGGAGCTGCTAAACTAAATTTCCTAGGTAATTAATTTTATTCTTTTCCAAGTCTGTGATGGGGTTGAAGACCAGATAATTTAGTTTTACAATTAAGATTAACTGCTTAGAAAAGACTCAAATGGTATATACTCACTTATATCTGCATATTAGCCCAAGGGGCATGTCACACGAAAGCCTTCACTTACCAGGAAACTGGGACAGAGGGCAGGACATCCTATTGTGACTCTAGATGAGAGAAGCATGGGAGAATGGCAAAGTAGAAGGATCCAGAGGGTCCTAGAAACCTACAAGTAGAACATTATGATAGGCAGATTTGGGCCCAGGGGTCCCACTCAAACTAAGGCACCAGCCAAGGACAATACAGGCCATAAACTTTAAACCCCTACCCAGATCTAGCCAATGGACAGAACATTCTCCACAGTTGAGTGGAGAGTAGGATATTACTTTCTCACATACTCTGGTGCCTCACCTTTGACCATGTCCCCTGGAGGGGGAGACCTGGTGGCACTCAGAGGAAGGACAGCAGGTTACCAAGAAGAGACTTGATACCCTATGAGCATATACAAGGGGAGGTAATCCCCCTCAGGAACAGTCATAGGGGAGGGAAATAAGGGGAAAATGGGAGGGAGGGAAGAATGGGAGGATACAAGGGATGGGATAACCATTGAGATGTAACAAGAATAAATTAATAAAAAAAAGTGAAAAAAAAAAGGTTAACTGCTTAGGGTGTGGGTCCATGGGGTTTAAAAGATGAGATCTTCGGTGCACTCTGAGGAGGATTGTGTTCCAGAGCCACACAGAAATGTTCACTCCTGAGAGCAGCCTGATTAGGAGGAAACACTTAGTGGAATGTGTTAGAAATACCCAAGCCGAGATCATCCAAGATGGCATCAATCACACACTGTATCTGATCCGTGGAATAGTAGTGACTTCACAGCCACCAAAGGACCATCCTGAGAGCTCCAAAACACAGTACTGGTGCTTCCCAGAAATAAGGAAATTCTGTCATGTGGATCTCCATGTCCTTCAGCCATGGAACCATGGGACCATGCTCTGTTGAGCTCCCAGGGAGCCTGGTGGACCAGCAAAGTGTGGGCTAAGGAGATGGCATTTGGGGAGGGGGTGCTGTTCTAGTTGAGCCTGAGCAAGGAATGCACCCCCCCCCCCCCACACACACACCACAGGCTTCACGGACCTCTTCTCATGGACCAGGACCATGCTCAGTGCTGAGAGCTGGATGATGCAGAAGTGGATACCAGGGGCAGCACCAACATGGGGCCCATGGCAGATAAAGCATGCAATGGAGCCAGAGATTTGAGAGGCTTGAATCAACAGAGTTATAAGTTCTCCAGGACAAGAATCTGAGCTGATCAAACATCAATGGCTCCTGTGAGGTACTCAACAAAAACTTTGAGAATCCTCCACTTGCCACCTGTTTGATGGTCCACAAGATCCAGTACCCATAGGAGTAGGAGACCATCCAGGCCTTGAAGGCCAGCAACAATCTGGCAAATTGAATGGGAGCAGAACAGCTGGCCCTGAGGACATGGAAGCAGGTGAACCAGCCCTAGTGACATGGGAGCCAGAGAGCTGGCCCTGCCCTGAGGACATGGGAGCAGGAGAACAGGCCCTGCCCTGAGAACACAAGAATGGATGAGCCAGCCCAGCCCTGATGACATGGGAGTGGGTGAGCTGGCCCTGCCCTGAGAACACAAGAATGGATGAGCAGACCCTGCCCTGACAACACGGGAGCAGGTGATCCAGCCCTGCCATGATGACATGGGACAGGGAGAGAGGGCCCTGCCCTGAGGACACAGGAGCAGGAGAGCTGGCACTGTCATGATGACATGGGAGCAGAAGAGCCAGCCCTGCCTTGAGGATGAAGGAGTGAGCCCTGATCCAGGGCTCTGAGTGGACCTTATCCAAACATCTACCCCATGTATGACCTGATGGAACACATGAAGGGGACATACCTGCAGATTCAAAGACTAAGAATCTCCGTGACACATGACAACAACAGGATATCTGACAGCAGTCCCAGTGAGGATTCAATAAGAATAGTGTAGGCTCAAACCAGACCCATGACTCATAGCACTGAACATTTGAAAGTAAACGTATGTGGACAAAGGGCTATACTGCGTGATACACTACACCTTCTGTGACAAGAATTTTTGTTTGTCTGTTTGTTTTATTTTACTGGGGGGAGTAGAGGGATTTTGGTGCATGACCTGTAAATCATAGACATTCAATAAAAGTAAAAAAAAATTTAAAAAAATAAAAGAAGGCAGAATGAAAAATAAAACCAAAACATTAAAAACTAAAAAAAAAAAAAAAAAAAAAAAAAAAAAAAAAAAAAAAGAAAAGAAAAGAAAAGAAAAAGATTAGTTGCTTAGGTGTTAAGAAGATTGGTTTTACATCTAAATAGATGTTTTTAGGTTGATAAAAATTAATTTAGGTTCAAGTGTTTAGATTCACCAAGGTAAAATAGATAATATTTTCTTCAAATTTTCCAAATACATTTAGAATAGACATTACATATATAAGTCATATATATATATATATATGTATATGTAAGTCTTACCTATTGATTTTATAATTGTTTCATAATTGTTATTACTGTATATTATATAAAATGGCCTGTTTATTTAGACAGAGGAGGGGAATTGTTGGGGTTTTGTCTGGTTGCTATCTAAATTAGCAAACTCATGGATCCAAAAGTGATGTTTGTAACCTTGACTAAAAACTTATTCCTGTTTGGCAAATAAAAAGCTAACACACCTGGGCAGGGCAAATGGGAGAGGTATGGCTAAGGTTCATGGGCTTCCCAAGAGAGGATCATGGGAAAAGAAAGTAGAGGGCCATGGGGGATGAGGAAAAGGAGGATTAAGCAACAGATGATCAGAGGAAAAGAAAATGGATCGATGCCATGGAAAGGAGCATATAGCTTGTGCAGTATGGATGGAAAAATAGAGAGAATTGAGTATTTTGTGACCATGGATGGGAGGTGGCCTGAGATGGGGCTGGAAGGTAAAGTTAGTTTAGGGGACTAACCCAACTCTTATGATAATGCTGATGTTTTAGTCATCAATCTATTTACATTCAGGAGGCAAGTTCTACCCTTATTATGCTGAACCCTAACTTAATACCACTTTGATTTCTAAGCTCTGCAGTGCTAGTTAGATAGACCAGGCATCAGCCCCACTGAGGGCTCAGTCTTATGTTTAAGTACCTATACATCTGGACTTACATAAGAATTTATCAGTGGGGAAGGGTTCATGACTATAAAAAATTTAAAAAGCCTTGATCTGTTTTCTGGAACAGTATAGGACAATAATGTCTGCCTGAGCTTTGTATTTTGCATACATTTTATGTTCTTCAATGTCTATCCTTTTTATCAACACTATTAAATTAATCAATACTGTGTGTACCTCTCATTAACTAATTTGCATTTGTGTTCTACTGAATATATGTATATTCCTATATTCATCAGTGCATAGTTTGATCAGCAATTGAGTTTTTGAAAGTTTGGACTGTGTTGATCAATGTTTTGGTAATAATTTTACATGTGTTTCTTGGAGCATATGAGCCTGGGTTTCTTTAGGAATAGTCAGCAAATGGAGTAGTATCTTTTTATTTGATCCTAATGTTCAGCTCCCGTTTCAAACCTTGATTCAATTTACATTCTCTCAATCAGTGCCTGAGGATAGCCAGGCTCCCTGGGGTGGTATCTCACTCATGCTTGTGCCCATTATCCATGGCCCAAATGATGTTCAATCTACAGTTAATAACCTGTCGAGCAGACAGCTGGCTATGACTGTGCTATCTGTGGCTGAAGGGAAACACTTTGTTCAGATTCCAAGAATCCTAAGGTAACACTCCACTTTACACAGATAGGTTTCAAGGACATGTCACAACAATTACTGGCAGTGAGGAAGATGCTCAAGAAAGCTACCAATAGTTTCAGAAGGGAAGCAGAAAGACTCAAACAGGCTGTCATCTCATTGTATAGCATGGTAGGGATGGGGGGGGTCGTAGAAGTAATATAAAGGAGGGATTATTTCAAGATTCATAAGACAGGAAAGAAAAGGAACCATTGAGCAAATTCCAAGAAGAAACAGTCTGCATACTGTTTGTTGTTGTGCATCAGGAATTACAATTCATGACCTCAAAGTTATTTTATTCAAGACAAGATGGGAGGAACACACAGACTTTTCAGGGTAGAGCACATGCCCCATTGCCCTGCTGCACTCTGGTTTTGGACACTCACATCACACCATAAACTGTTTTAAATGACTAGATCTCAAAAGTCTGCCAAATATGGATAGCCAAATCACCCTGAATGTAACATTTATATGATTTCTGATTGGTTTGTGGTTCTTACTGCTATTTGTAGTTTTTTTCTATGTGTAATAATATAAATGTATATGTTAAAAAGAAACATAATAATTGAAAATGGAGAAAAAAATCTTCAAAACATTAACTATTGTCAGTTTAAGGTGGATAGATGATCTCAAGGGCACATGGAATAAATGACAAAATTCATAAAACCCTCTGACTCTGTGCAGGTGAAGAAGATGCTGTAAGAAACAGGATGTTCATAATCCACTGGAAATAACCTATTCCCTCACCCCTAAGGAGATGAGCTTTCAAACACCAAACTAAAATCAGTGAAACCACTATGTTAAACTGAATAATAAACATCTGTTGTTATTATTATTTCTATTATTTACTATTATTATATTTACTTTACCTGTCAAGTTTTCCTTGATTGTTGCCAACTAAACTTTCAAAAACTGTATGTATAAGGCAGAAAAGATTCTTGTTCTACAAATTGGCAAAGTGACCCAGAGTGTTGTTTTTCTTTGTGTGATTTTTCTCAAAGTTTTCACCACTAAGAGCTATATCTGGGAGCTGAATATAAGCCAAGACCCCATATTCTACATTTTACTTGTTAGTTTTTTATTTTGTGTACAGTAAAACTTCTTTTTAAAAAATGTAAGATTTTCAGTGTTGTGGCACATGCATGGATGTGTGTCACTGGTTCCCAACTGTGACAGGATGCCTCTTCTCAAATTCCTGCCCTGATGCTTTGTTATCAACCCCTCTCCCTGATTCTTGGTCATTGGAAATCACTATCATATAGTCATCTTCAGAATGGCATATGAATGAAATCAATCACCCAGTCTGCAGCCTTTCTAGATTAGCATCATTTATTCTATATGCAATGCCTCTGAGATTCATTCAAGTTTGTGACTTTAAACATTTGTTCTAGTTCACAAACTGATGTTGTACCTTATGATGTGGTTTATTCCCTTATATGCTGAAAGAGATCACCTCTGTTCTAATCTGGGCCAATCTTGAAAAGATCCACTAGCCACATTCATGTGCAGAATAGGGACATTCTTTCATTTTTTGATGATAAACATACATAGTGCCATTACTTGGTCATACAGCATTTTTTTATTTTTAGATTTTATTTATTTATTTTTATTTTTTTGTTATTCCAACTTCGATGGTTGTTTTTTTCTGAAAAACAATTTTTCAAAAATAAGAATCATATTACTTAGTTTTATCCTATGACTCTCTCTGTCCCATATCCCTTTCCAGTACTCTGAAAGTCAAATTCACCTGATTTTTTTTTTCACTATCCCATCAGTGTGTCTCTGAGCTTTTGTGTGGTTCCACTTTATTTTTGTGTTTGGGGGTCTATGTGTATGTGAATATACATGCAGGAGTCCAGAAGAGGACATCAGAATGCCTGGAGCTAGAGTTGAGTTACAGGTATATGAGTGTTGGGGATTGAACTTGGATCCTCTTCCAGAGCAATATGTTCTCTTAACTGTTGAGATCTCTCTATCTTTTCATGCAGTAATTCTATAAGAAACTGCTGAAATGTTTTTCAGAGCATCTGTATTATTTTGCATCCCTACTACCAATGTGTGACAGATCCAGATGCTTTACCTTCTCCTTGGTACAGAGGGGTGCCAGATTTGAACAATGATGTAGTATTTCTAGCCACTCAAACAGGTGTTTACAACCAGCTCATAATTTTTATTTCCATTTTTTAGTGGCTGATAAAGCTAAACATTTTCTCATTTTGGTATCTGCCACCTAAATATTTATTTCTTTTAGTAAAGTGTGCATTCCACTTCTTCTCCATTAAAAAAATATTGATTTACTTGTCTCAGGCTTTAAAAGGCTTTAAAATATGTTCTAGGGGCTGGTGAGTTGGCTCAGTGGTTAAGAACACAGTCTGCTCTTCCGAAGGTCCTGAGTTCAATTCCCAGCAACCACATGGTGGCTCACAACCATCTATAATGAGATCTGGTGCCCTCTTCTGGTATGCAGGTATACATGTAAGCAGACCATTGTATATGTAATAAATAAATAAATCTTAAAAAATATGTTCTAAATATATTTTCTTAGATATATATTCTATACATTAATTCTCTCAATTTCTTGCTTGTCTTTCCACTGTCTGAATATTGCCATCAACAGATTTCTTTAATTTTAATGAAGTATTCTTTTTTTTTCTCTAGACAGGGTCTCTCTGTGTTATCCTTGGCTGTCTTGGACTCGCTTTGTAGACCAGGCTGGCCTCGAACTCACAGGGATCTGCCTGCCTCTGCCTCTCGAGTGCTGGGATTAAAGGCATGCACCACCATGCCCAGCTAATGAATTATTCTTTTACCCACCTTATTAGTTTTTTCTGTCACATCTAAGAACCTTTTACTTAAACAAAGGACACAATGCTTATGAAATGTTTGCTTTCAAGTTTTTCTTTTCTGAGAAAGATACAGGACAGTGGCTGGTTTTGTTTGTTTGTTTGTTTGTTGGTTTTGTTTTGCTTTCATTTTTAATATGGATGGTTATTAAGTTATTATAGACACTGAAAGACTATTTGAATAACCTTTGCAATTTTGTCAAAGCTCAGCTGACCATTTTCCTATGGATCTATTTTTTTTAACTTTTTTTTTATTATTATTAATTTATTCTTGTTACATCTCAATGGTTATCCCATCCCTTGTATCCTCCCATTCTTCCCTCCCTCCCATTTTCCCCTTATTCCCCTCCCCTATGACAGTTCCTGAGGGGGATTACCTCCCCCTCTATATGATCATAGGGTATCAAGTCTCCTCTTGGTAACCTGCTGTCCTTCCTCTGAGTGCCATCAGGTCTCCCCATCCAGGGGACATGGTCAGAGGTGAGGCACCAGAGTGTGTGAGAATGTAATATCCCACTCTCCACTTTACTGTGGAGAGTGTTCTGCCCATTGTCTAGATCTGGGTAGGGGTTTAAGGTTTACCGCCTGTATTGTCCTTGTCTGGTGCCTAGTTTGAGTGGGACCCCTGTGCCCAAATCTGCCTATCATAATGTTCTACTTGTAGACTCCTAGGACCCTCTGGGTCCTTCTACTTTGCCTTTCTCTCATGAATCTCACATCTAGAGTCCCACTAGAATGTCCTCTCCTCTGTCTCTGTTTCCTGGTAAGTGAAGGCTTTCGTGGGACATGCCCGTTGGGCTAATATGCAGATATAAGTGAATATATACCATTTGAGTCTTTCTGCTTCTGAGTTAACTCACTCATTATGATCATTTCTAGCTCAATCCATTTATCCACAAATTTTGGGAATTCCTTGTTTTTAATAGCTGAATAGTATTCCATAGTGTATATGTACCACAGTTTCTTTATCCATTCTTCTACTGAGGGACACTTAGGCTGTTTCCATGTTCTGGCTATTATGAATAGGGCTGCTATGAACATGGTTGAGCAAATTTTCTTGCTGTGTGCTGGAGCATCTTCTGGGTATATTCCAAGGAGTGGAATAGCTGGGTCTTGAGGAAGCCCTATTCCCATTTTTCTGAGATAGCACCAGATAGATTTCCAAAGTGGTTGTACTAGTTTGCATTCCCACCAGCAATGAAGGAGTGTTCCTCTCTCCCCACATCCTCACCAGCATGTGGTGTCGCTTGAATCTTTGATCTTAGCCATTCTGATGGGTGTAAGATGGAATCTCAGCGTTGTTTTGACTTGCATTTCCCTGATGATTAAGGAGGTTGAGCATTTCTTTAAGTGTTTCTCAGCCATTTGATATTCCTCTGTTGAGAATTCTCTGTTTAGTTCCATGCCCCATTTCTCGATTGGGTTATTTGGTTTGGTGGTATTTAATTTCTTGAGTTCTTTGTATATTTTGGATATTAGACCTTTGTCAGATGTGGGGTTGGTGAAGATCTTTTCCCAGTCTGTAGACTGTCGCTTTGTACTCTTCACGGTGTCATCTGCCTTACAGAAGCTTTTCAGCCTCATGAGGTCCCTATTTTTTGAGTCTGTTTAGGACTTAGCAAAGTTTCTATCAGAGTATAAATAGTAAAAAATGAATTAGGTTTTTGTGCCAAGTGGTCTCTGTTACATCAGGGTAAGCATAGATATTGAGGAACAAGAAGGATTGTGTTGGATGCAGGAGGAGAGTTAAAAGAAAAATCCAAAGTGGATCCTTGTTGGATTCTAAAGTTATTTGAGATTGCTCTTGCAAGAATTCTGAAGAGTAATTTACTATACAAGATTACTCCTTTGTCCTATCTCAAGTGTAGTGGTCTCAGATTCTAGAGTGCCTT
Organism: Acomys minous; assembly: GCF_964271855.1. Classification (NCBI taxonomy): domain Eukaryota; kingdom Metazoa; phylum Chordata; class Mammalia; order Rodentia; family Muridae; genus Acomys; species Acomys minous. Next base: position 53,309,092 of record NC_140496.1, on the reverse strand, counting down.
AAAATCATTAGTTTGTGAATAGAGAGGATGGAGCCACCCCTGGGATGTCTAACCCAGTGAGTCCCAGATAAAGCCAGTCACTTTGTGTTTCCAACAAGTTCCTTGGTAACACTGCCAATTCTAGCCCTTCTTCACTACTGCAACATTGACTGGCCAGGCAAGTTTCCTGTCACAGGCCTCTCTGTATTAGAAGCCTAGGATGTTTGTGGGAAACCTGCCTGGTACTCAAAAGATATCTGGAAGCACAGGGTTACTAATATTACATAGCATAGAGCACCCTTGGACCACAACAGGTATGAGATGGAAAACCAACATTGGCGGGACATATTGTGATCCATTATAAAGGTCTTCTTTGATGGTCCCAGAGGAAGAGCTGGCTGTCTACTGTATATTTCATATTTGTTCCCTGTGTCTCTTGTATTGTACCCTGATCATGGGCTCACTCTGTAAAACAAATTAACTTTAGACTCAGTGTCTGATTTCCAGGGTAACACAATCTAAGACATACACTGTAGTTCGCTGTCTCTGTTTATCAGTTAAATGACTTAATTGGTATTTACTTGCTTAAAGAAACATTGTCCACAGGCAACAACTATACTTTCATAGCCCTCGTGCTACAGATGGGCACATGCAGACCATCATGAACAAATGTTAGAATAAAAGTAACTTTAGGCTTAGTAAATGAGTATGAGTAGAGGGAACTGAGCCCGGTGAAATGAGTACATTTTGCTTGGATGGAGAAGACAGCTCAGAGGCAATGACTAAAACACAAGGCAGTTGCATCTAACTGTTCATTAGGAACTAAGGCTTTGGTGATGCAGGTTGGAATCCCAAGTCCACCATTTCCAAGCTGTGTGGATAGGGCTAAATGTCACTTTATGCTTTGCTTTTTACAGATGGAGGAGGGGGTTCATGGTGTCTATGATATGATGTCTTAAAATGTGTATAACAAGTACTCTCTAGCCCCTACTTTGTCACCCAGTGGGTAGTTGAGAAGTAGTCATTCCTTCTCTAGTTGTTTAAATGTCCATTAAGGGCATAATGGCAAGCATTTGAAATTTGGGACTCTAAGATTCACTCCATCTCAAAGACAGTAGGAGATTGGAGCAGTATTCAAGTATGAGTATTAGTATTAATCATGAAAATTGCAATGCTTACTAATACGAGCCCATTAGAATGTGGGTCTTGCTGTATGCCAAGTATTCCAAAAGCTTACATTTCTTCTCATTCTCAATCCACTCTACAAGGTACAGTTAGTCCATTATTGAACCCATTTGACAAAGACACAGGTACAATAACCAAGTTGAGAAAATATCATGCCACTAGCCTCAGATGGAGCTGAAAACTGAACTGATATTTTTTCCCACTCTGTTTCTGGCCTTCTTGCTGAAATTTGATCCACTAGATACTAGTATATCCAGGAGGTATGGATCCTGACTTCCATATCTTTTGGTACTTAAACAAGTACAGTGCCTTTTTTTTTTTGTAGTTATGATTTACATAACATTATCATGTTGTCCTTTATTTTAGCCTTAAAAGCATTAAAAGCCTTGAAGGAAGCTGGGAACGGTGGTACATGTCATTAATCTTAGCATAAAGGGAAGGCAGAGGCAAGCAGATTGTTGAGTTTGAGGCCAACCTGGTCTATAAAATGAGTCCAAGACAGCCAAGGCTACATGGAGAAACCCTGTCTTTAAACAGCAGCAGCAGCAGCAGCAGCAGCAGCAACAACAACAACAACAACAACAACAACAACAACACTCAAATCTGGGGGAAAAAAAGCCAGACTTAGTGGCTCAGGCATGTAACCCCAGCATCCAGGAGAATAAAATAGGAAAATTGTCACTAGTACAAAGCTATCCTGGGCTACACACTGAATTCCAGGCCAGCCTGTGCTATAGAGTGAAACACTAAAATTGTGGGAGAATAACTAATGTTTAGATTACCACTGTAGCTTTCTCAATAGCTGGTGGGTTGACGTTCTAATGCTCTACCATTTACCTGCTGTTTAAGACATCAGCTTTTATAGTGGGGAGATGGCTTAGTGGGTAGAGATCTGCATTTGGATCTCCAGAACATACTTAAACTGAGACATGGACATGCACTTCTATAATATCAGCACTCATCAGAAAGATTGGGAAGTAGACACAGGAAAATCTCGGAAATTTTAGGGGCTAGCTAGCCTGGAAGATACCTGGTTTCAATCAAGGTGGAAGATGAGGACCCACACCCAAGATTTTACTATACATGTGCCTATCCCACACATACATATGATCACACACATTAAATATTTAAAAATGAGGAAGCTAGTTGCTGATCTCTGTAGAGGTAAGAAGGCAAGAAAAGTATGGCCTCTCCCATAGGGAGCATATTCTGCCCTTTGAGAAGTATAAATAGATGCAAGAAGAAATACTATAGACTATAGTTGTATTCATACAAAGGGGAGATGTCCAATCTTCTCTGGAGGTTTGGTTGGGCTGTCTTAGGTGGACAACCACCAGTTGGCACTCTCAGAAGAGATCGGGTGTGTTCAGGGTAGCATGGCCATCGACCTACTTGGCATTCTCAGCACTACCCTCCTTCTGTGCTCCCTTATCTTCCTCATGTTAAAATAAAAGAGATTGCAGAAAGTACATGTCAATACATAAGAGGATAGAATGAGAATTATTAGTGTTTGTACAGTGCTTTTTCCTCCTGTCCATTCCTGGCTGTTTATTTGAAAAGTTGCCCTGTAGAATGTCAGGTTTTGTTAGGATCTGGGCAGAGTAAGATTGTGATGCCCCTGCATAGCTTGGATCATCATGTATTATTTGTGAATGTGGAAAACTGAAATTGGATGAAAAGTCTTGTTTTACATACCTCTCTTTGATGTGCCTAAAACTGATGGATTATGATGCTGGTTTAATGTAGAAGAAAATCTCTATCTAGCCTCTGTGTCACTCATACAACTATGGTCCTGTTATTTATACACACTCCCCCTCCAGTGATGGAGTGAACAGTGCCTCTGGCTGTCCGTACTTCTGTTTTGAATAACGTCTTCATGAGAAAGGCCTGGTTCTATACTTCCCTTTCCATCTTTTTGAGAACAAAAGGAGATAGTACATGGCTGTTTCTATCCAGCAGAACCAAACAACCTATTGAGGATGAGATGGTAATAGGCATTTTTTTTTTAGAAGGGTGGTGGATTGCTGGTCATTTGAATAAACCCAGATTCTCCAATGTAAGTTTTGTATCAGAAGTCTCTTTATTTATCTTTTAACTATAATTGGCTCTTTGGTAATCTTATATCATGTACCCTGATCACACTAACCTCCCAGTATTACCATGTCTGTTCCCTCCCCCAGTACCCTTCCCCCAAAAGAAAAAGCAATTCTATCTTGTGTTGTCCATATATTCATTGGAATATGGCCTAAATAGTGTCCAGCCTCCTAGGAAGAATGAAACTTTCTCTGCCTGTATCCATTCCAGAAGCCATTAACTGAGGTTAGCTGTGTATAGGCCAGCAAGGGATGGGGCCAGCTCTACTATGAGAAGTGGAGCAAATGGTTCTTGTTTGTGTCCTGTCCGCTAGCATTGACAGGTTGCCTTAATTGAAGTTTTCATATTGGAAATGTCTGGAAGGAGATGGAACAGCAGGAAAATAAGAAGGTTGGAGTGTATGTTACCTAAGCACTCTTATAATGAGCTGTCATTGGTTGGCTGTGTCCCTTCTCTGGAGTTGATGGCTCTACCAAAGGACTTCTCTGTGAGGGTTAATCTTTGTTATTAACTTGATATCTGGGAAGAGAGAACCTCAAATAAGGAATTTTTCAATCAGATTGGCCTGTGGCTGTGGCTGTAGAGCATTTTCCTAATTGCTAATTGATGTAGGAGGTCCTAGCCTACAATGGGTGGCACCATCCCTAGGAAGAAGGCCTGGGCTGTATAAGAAGAGGAGTTGAGCCTATAGGAAGAGTGAGAAAGCCTATAAGCAGACTTCATCCATGGCCTCTGCTTCAGTTCTAGCTTCTAGGTTCCTGCCTTGACTCACCTTGATGATAGATTCTGAACTGTAAACCAAATAAACCCTTTCCTCCCACAAGTTGATCCAAGTCAGTGTTTCATTACAGTAATAAAACAAACAAACAAACAAACAAACAAACAACAAAGCAGAACTTAGTCTCTGTGCTGAATGTATCTGTCTCTGGGCTGTTTTCAGTTGGGAGATTTCAAATTGCTAGTTCTATCTAATTAGATGTTATAAGTCTATTTAAATTAATTGCTTATTGATTTGACTTTGGTTGATCATAGATATGTAGAAATGCATCCATTTATTTTAAATTTTCCAGTGTGGTGGGCTATAGATTATTATGAGACTGATGCACTGCCCATTGCACTACAAAGATGATGGAATATAGATTTTTTTGAAATTGGGATTTGATTACAATGGCCCTTTCTTCCAGTTCTTCCTTCTGAACCCTCCCATATGCGTATTTTTAATGTATGTGCTTATAAATCTTGGAATATCTGGTTTGGGTTGTAAGCTTTTCCTTTTAACCTTTTCTTTTGTTAAGTTTGATCTCTTTTTTTTGTTTAAGGTTTATAAAGATTTGTTAAGTTTTAAAAGAACAATCTCTTCATTTCACTAATTTTCCATATTTTTATTTTATTAAGGTGTAATCAGGAAGCTTGGTCATAGGATTAGAGTCTGCTCATGGTTGGTAACTTCTGTGTGAAGTATCAGTAGCAGCTTATTATTAAAGGACTTGTTACTTCAGAAGGCTTCCTAAAATATAAACCTTTACGTATATTTTTAAAAGTTCAAATCAACTGCCCTATTATGAGGCAAGTGTAAAAAACAGTTTTAGGGTTGTGTTAGCTCTTTTGCACTTGTTAGCCAGTGAGGGTTCATAAATCTCCAAATATTACAGAGTATTTACTTTGCTCTTGATTACTTTCGGTAAGATCATATTTATGAAGACAGTGCATACTCGAGTCATAGAAAACAGGTAAATCATGCTGTCTCTGACCTGAATGTTACACCCATACCGGCTAGCTTTCCCAGTGCTATAGTTTCTATGCATGTAACTGAGAAAAATAATTTCCCATATTACCTAGCTGTGAACACTGAAAGCTGCAGTGATAACCAGCCCGACAAGACATGACCTCTGGTTGAAGTTATGTAACACGTCATGGAAGTAACCAACTTTTTTCTGATTGGACTTAGGAATCTTTTCACAAGATGGAACCTTTGCCTAGTACTATTACCAGGGCCAAGAACTTGTGGTTATAAGGTACCTAGAGGAGAACCTAGTATTAGTTAACTAAATGGACATAGTATTAAACTGAGCCCTATTGACACATCCTTATACTCCTAGCACATCTTGCAAAACTCATCAGAGAAGCCTCTTCTTACAGTGGATACTGATTAACATAGAGATCTATAGCTGGGCAAGGCATAGCAAATAAGAAACTGTAGAGGGCTCAGTCCTAAATGGAACATCTGTATTATACCACTTCCTGAAAAGACTGAGGGATCATCATGGAAGAATGATGGAAAGACTGTAAGTACCATAGTTAGTGGGGACTACCAGGAAATAGTTGGACCTGGAAAAGGCAGATACAAAGCTCCACTGCTGGATGAGGTGCTATTAGTGATTTATAGCTTCTAGGGGAGGGAGAGCTAATTTTCTTCAAGGGTGTGACCCCTCGCTAAATTTACTACACTCTACGGCCACGTACTCAAGTTATATGGGCAACCCAAATTGGATTCAGTAAGTTAAAAGGAAAGAAATGATACAAATTTGGATGAGTATGGAAAGTAGAGGTCAATCTTTGGGGAGTTTGGGGAGGGATAATGAGTGCAATCAAAAGATAATGTATAAAATTCTCAAAATTAATAAAATATTTTAAAAAGAAAAGTCTAGTCTCAATCCTGAGCTGTTCTGACAAATGCTAAGTAGATAAGAGCTGAGTAGTCCTCATTTAGTAAAAAGTGTCAGCTTTGTGAGCAGAATAAATTTGTGCATATTTAAGGCACCAAGTTTCAAGATGGTTCATTGTATAGCAGTAGATAATCAGATAAACAGCAATTGTGTTGGTATTTGATATTTGAGTTCTTTTGTATGCTCACTCTCTTCCCAGTTAGAAATACAGACAGGAAAAGGAGCTATGCTCATTGGATTTGCCTCAGAGAATCTATCATTCAGCAGTAGGATTTCAGTCCCTTCTCACACAGGCATTTTATAACACCCATTCAGGCATTCACCAGTCTTAGGTGGAAAGCATTATTATCCACATCCATCAGGTAAAGAGACCATAGAGGCAGGAGGGAGATGGAGTAACAAACACTAGATCATACATATTATTTTGAGTCAACGAGGGGGGGTCCAGAATTCAATCCTAGGCTCACAAATCTCCAAGTGTCCCTCAAGGGCACAAGACTGTTCTATCTTATTACAAGCTGAGAACATCTAGCCTGAAAATATCTTAAACCACAAATTCCAAAGCTTTTTGAGCCTTAAACATGAACAACAATGAAAACCTCCACATCATCAAACTTTGTCTTGTGAACAGGGTTATTTAAAACATTAATTAAAAAATTGTCTTTGGGCTAGCTGTTTGGGTTAGATATACATAAAACACCTCTGACATTCTTTAGCTTTAGATATGTCAATATGCATATGCAAATATGCCAAAATTCAGAAAAATATAACAACGAAAATACTTCACACCCTGAACCTCTTGAACAGGGCTAGTTATCCTGTCTAATTTTGACAAAATGCCTCGACTCTTCAACACTGCTCATATCACCAGCTTTTTATCTGTGTCATCAGCACTATTCTTTTTTTGTTTGTTTTGAAAGGTACACTACCATTTCCTGGCTGTCCCTTACTGGTTCCTATTCACCAGGTCACAGTGATTCTCTGGGAATGTGTTGTCTTGCAGGCTGACAACTGCGGACCTGAGTGCTTTTCACCTGTGTTTGTTTAAAGAAAAGAGATTTTTGACCAAGGTCTCTCCCATGATATCCTGGAACCTTATTGTGTTTACTATACTTCATATCCACAGAATATGTGCTCCTTTTGGCCATAGCCATGACAGGCCATTTATTAAACATACCCTTCAGCTATGATGTCATCAGTGACTAACAAGGGTTTTCTGAATGTCAGATGCATGCAGGCAAAAGGATTTACTTACTTGGTGGTTCTTTCTCTCATTAATTCCCAATTTATTTATTTGTGGTATTGGAGGTGGCACCTAAGGCTTTGCATATGCTGAGCAAGTACTCTGTCATCAATTCATTCCTGATTCCCTTCATATTTTATTTGAAAGACTTTAACCCCTCCTTATTGTAAAGGACTGTAAACAGAAGTTACTCAAGCTTCTTTTGTACACGTGTGTTCCTGTTTGTGTGAGTGCATGTGTGCATGCCTGTGTGCATGCACATGGAAGCAAGTAGTCAACCTCAAGCATCATTCCTCATGAGCCATCTTTCTTGATTTCTGAGACAAGGCTTTTATCTGGGACTTGGAACTGATGATTTGGCTGGACTGGCTGACCAGTGAGTGCCAGGGACCTATCTGTCTTGCCCTCCTTAGTGCTGGGGTTAAAAACCCATGCCACCATATCTGGAACTTTTTACCTGAGATTTGAAAAATGAGCTCTAATCCCATTGTAAATACAGCAAGTGATTAACTGACTGGGAGATCTCCATAATCTCCAATGTTTTATTTTTTGAGACAGGGTGTCATGTAGCCTTGGCTGGTCCTGAACTTAAACTTCGTTTCCTAGTTGGACTGTTTATGGTGCTGTAGTGGTTTGAATGAGCTGTTGTCCCTCATCAGTCTTGGACATTTGGATATTTGGTAGGCCCATTTAGGAAGGCTTAGGAAATTTGATCTTGCTGGACAAAGTGTGTTAATGGGGGCTTTTGAGGTTTCAAAATCATGTGAAGTTTCCAATATGTTCTTTCTGATTCCTGTTCGGAGTTCTAGATGTGATTTCTCAGCTGCTGATCCAGCTGCCAAGTATGTCAGTCGATGTTCCTGCCACTATGAATCCTAACCCTTTGACTAGTAAGCTTCAGATAAGCATTTTTTCTACAGCTTGCTTTGGTCATGCTGTTTTATCCCAGAACAAGAAAAGTAACAGTTTGCCTAGTGTGCAAATTGCAGGTGGCTGATCCCATGGGCTTAGTTTGTCACACACTATTGTTCAGTCTCTTATATCTTGCTAATGACCATGTTCACCGTGCCTAACTGCTGGCCTATTCCTAGAAAAGAGTCTGGTAGGTGGTGAATAAATGGTTCAGTGGTTAAGAGCACTGGTTGCTTTTCCAGAGGACTCATGTTCAATTCCCAGCCTTTCCTCTACTGCTTCAACAATCTGTAATTCCAGTTCCAGAAGATCCTATACCCCATTCTGGCCTCTGTAGGCACCAGACATTCATGGCATGTATAGACATATGTATAGGCAAAACACCCATGCATATAAAGTAAATGTAAGTTTATTCTCCTGCATAAGTTACCACTTAGTTTCTATGGGTAAAACTTCCTGTTGTCATACTTAAGATGTCACTAGGCTGATGAATCCTACTGAGAACCCTCTCTGGTCTCCTATTCAGGCTCCTAGCATGACTCAGGCCCTTTCATGACTAGAACTTTTCTTGCTACACTCTTGTGCTTCCCAAGGCTTCCTTTTCTTCTTTCCTAGGATAGCCCTTTAGCCTCCTAACTAGCTCTTCAGCCTCGTAAGTAGTTCCCCAGACTCTTAACTATCTCCCCAGCCTCCTAACTATCTCCCCAGCCTCCTAACTATCTCCTCAGCCTCCTAAATAGCTCCCCAGACTCCTAACTAGCTCATCAGCACCTTGACCAGCTCCTTAGCTCCTAGTTAGCTCCTCAATGATGGTGCTGGCTTGTGACTTCCTTGATTCCAACAAGCTGATGACCTGTCTATTCTCTGGACATATTGTGGCATTTTGTCTGTGACTCTAATTTCTTTAAGTAGGTGATTGTTTAGCCACTGGTTCTCCATTGATATGTGAGCTGCTGGAGGCAGAGTTGTGGCATCATGATCAATGAACTCAGTCATCCCTATTTCTGATGCAGATCATGGTAATGTAGTAATTAATTTTTTGAGACTTTGCAATTAAATGATCTAAGATTAAAGCCTGACTCTTGTCTATACTTAATTGGATTTGAGACTAAAGAATGCTATTGAATTTATTTAAGCCTTGATTACAGGTATACATGATGGTGCAAACAGGTAATCCTGGCACTTGGGAGGTAGAGGGAGGAGGATCAAGAGTTCAAAGTCAACCTCATTTATATATCAAATTTGAGGCCAATCTATACTATATGAAACCTAATTTTAAAAAATTCTCAATTATCTTTATTTAAAACAGAAGCAAGAGAGCAGCGAAGATGTCTCAATGGGTAAAAAACATGGCACACAAGCATGAACACCTGAATTTTAATCTGCAGAACTGAGGTAAAAATAGGGCAAGCCATATATCCAAAGTTTCTGTAATCCCAGAGCTCCTAAGAGACGATGAGAGATGGAAACAGGAGAACCCCAGGAATCTACTGGGATAATTAGCCTAGCATATGCACTAGGAAAGAGAAACCCTGGCTCAAAGTAAGATGGAAGGTGAGGATCAATATCTGAGGTTCTTCTCTGACTTCACACATGCACTGTGACATGTGTTCACCTGCATTCACACACAAATGTTCACTCACTTTTGTGCACACACATACATACAAGCTGGTGGTTATGCTTCTGTACTTTCTGGAGGCCAATTTAAATATCAAATAGTTTTGTCACAAGGATCCAGAGACTGGCTCCAGGAATGTCGATCTATCATACCTCCTCTGTAGCCTTCTAGATCATTCTGAACTACACTGCCTGTGGCCTGGTTTATTTATTTGTTTGTTTGTACTCCAGTGTGGGTGGCATGTCTTCAAGCCCTTCTCTGTGTTGTACACAAAGTTATTGCATCTGTCTTACAATTAAAATCTGAAAGCACACAGATAAACCCTTTCCTGTACACTAATCCTAGTCAATAATTTTGTTCTTAATGACCAGCTAATAAAGAATTAACAAAAGCAAACCATACCGGTAAATATAGAATTGTGTAGATGCCAATCTATCAGAGCACTTTCTTTTCCTTCTTCCAGAACAATGCCTGGGAGCAGGAGTACAGTCTTCCCTCTCTCCCTCAACAGGCATTTGTTCTATTAATTAAGAGACATATCTGAAAAGGTTTTTACAGAGGCATCTGTTCATCTCCCAAAAGACACTACAACTCCATTTTAAAATTGTAGTCTGGGACACATCTTATTCTCTGTGAACTGGCATAGTGTGAGAAGGCTCCAAGCCCTGACCATCACAGCTGAGCTGTCTGGTGTTGGAACATGGTACTTTTCCGTGAGTCCAGATGGACTTGTTCTCAAACAAGTGAGTAATATTTAAAAGGAAAACCAAACATAAGATTTTGACAACTTGGTTAGTGGATGTATAGGATGAACTGGAGGCTTTTCTAAGATCTTTATGCTTTCAGCATGTCTCAGAGGAGCACTGGAAGGAGCGAACACCAATGTTCCCATCCAGAAGGTGAGCAGAGTTCACTGACTTCGCAAAGGCGCTTAATCATCATCATAGGAGCTTACTACACAGTATTTAGTTCCCAGATCTTGACACTTATCTGAGATCTCCCAAGAAAGCACATATGTCCCCTTGTTGTGGCAGTGGGAACATTCTTTCCATCTTCATACAGTGTCCCAGGTGCTGTTGGAGACTCTGACATATTAGGTCCATTTAGCCAGACAAGCACCTTACTGAGCCAAATATTGCACCTTTTTTTGTTTGTTTTGGTGATCCAACTCAGGGATGGAGCAGTCTAGAAGACTCTGCTTCTCTTGGGAGGTGACAAGGTCAGTAGGGAAGTGGAAACCCTTTTCTTTCAGGAGCACAGTGGAGGGCATCTTGCTTCACTGAGGTTGGGTTCCCTCTTAAAAAAGGAGCTGAGGACTGAAGCTCACTTCTCTCTCTCTTTCCCATGGACTCAGCACCTCTGGGACACAGCAGAGATAAGATATGAGCCCCAGTAGCAAAGTACTGAATGCTCAGTGGCCTTCACCCCTCCCTGCTCAAATCATCTTTCTAGTTCTGGATACTGCCAAGAAGTCCAGCATGAAGGTGTTTGCATTGATGATTTCTTTTAACGTCTGAGGGCTTGCAGATGGCAGCCTTGTCTTGTGTTATTATATGGTTTCCTTTTGCACATCTGTGTCAAAAAATCACTTCTTGTGCTTCAATGGCTCGGTTTTGTACCTCATACAAACCTTATTGCCAAATGTTGCCATATGCTCAAGTGTTGAGAGTTAGGATGTCAATATAGAAATACAGGCAGTAAGGAGATGAACAAGAAAGACCCAGTAGGTTTTTATCCTTCTTTTATTTTCTATGCTTCTCTTTTTCCTTCTTTTCCTTTCCCACACTTTCTTCCCCTGATGCCCCTCCTCTCTCCCTTTTATTAGTATGTGAACCTATAAACATATATAACTTGATCTTTGGTAAAGTCTGTATGATGCAATGACTGAATTTCTGTAGACTTTGGCTTCCACATCTATAAACCTACCTGTTTTTTTATGACACCATGGAATTACAAGTTTAAAACAAGAGTTTGGCTTCAATAGTCTTCCCATAACACCCAACTTTATTCGACAAGTGTTTCTGCCTGCGATTAGGGTGGCTAAGGCATTTCATTTTGGGGGGAAATGGCTTGAGTTGTTGGTAGTGAGCTTTTCCATTGGCTACTGTTCTAAGTGTTTAAAGAGGTAGAGATAAGGCTAAGAATTTACCTTTTTTGTATTTTCCTATTCCTGTGCATGCAGGCAGATTATAGACTTGGCTTTGCCGTCAGTAGGTTAGTGATGTTATTAGCTTCTAGCAAAACAGATGTGGGCAGAGGCCATGAAATATCCAGCCAGGACACACCAGTGCTTTGGAATGTATTTTCACTTAACAGAAGTTACAACAGTATTGGAGAGAGTTCCCACAAACTCTTGGTCAGCTTCTTGCTGTCAGCACCTTTTTTAATGATGGTGAAGAGGTCAAAACTGACATTAATACCACTCTTACAGAGTCCACTGAGATTGTTCCGGATTCTCATTGATGCCCTTTCTGTGGTTCCAAATCCAGTCTAGATACCACATTAATTCCTCACATCTTCTTAGTGCCCTCCAGTTTTTGACACTTGATCAATAACCCCTGCCCCCCATTGATGTCATTGACAGTTTTGAAGAGAACTGGTTGAACTGAACGTTTCAAAAGATGTTGTAGTTTGAATGAAAATGACATCATAGGCTCATAGGGAGTGGCACTATTAGGAGGTGTGGCTTTGTTGGAGGGAGTGTGTCACTTGGTGGTGGGTGTTAATGTCTCAGATGCTCCAGCCAGGCCCATTATGTCTCATTTCTTTTCCTGCTACCTGCAGAAAAAGATGTAGAACTTTCAGCTCCTCGAGCATTGTGTCTGCCTGCATGCCACCAGGCTTCCTGCCATGATAACATTGGACTAAACCTCTAAACTGTAAGCCAGCCCCAATTAAATGTTTTCTTTTATAAGAGTTTCTGTGGTCATGGTGTCTCTTCACAGCAATATAAAACCATACTAAGTCAGATGTCTTTCAAATTGAGCTTTTCTGGTGTTTTCTTCATTATTAAACTGGGATTGTGGGATTTGGGGAAGGAAATAACTAATTCAGAGTGTTATCACTGCTGTGTATCAGAGCCAGATGGCCCCTGCCTGGCTGATATTGACCCTGATCTCTAGGTGAAGGCAGGATCTGCTGCTGTTATCCACCCAAGGTGGTCATCTTCTCTTTCCTATGACTGAGCCGTTGGAAATGGAACTGTTAGTTTGGCCATATTCAAGAACTTATTCTCCACTTACATTTGAGTATTTTCTCTGATAATAAGAATTCTAGTTCAAATTTACTACAATTTACTTACTTGTTTGCCTGTAGTATATAATTAAAATCCAATAGACACATCTGTATGTAGTTTAATAAAATCATTTTTTCATGCTCTATATTCTATTCTGGGATGCAGGGTTTCCTGGCTCTTTGAAAAAAAACCTATATGTACTTTACACATAAAGAGTTTGAAAATGCCTATAGTATAGATTCACCACCTGAGAGCCATGTGGAATAGTTCTACCATTCTAGAAATTTCTTTATGTAGCTCCTTTGCTGTCATTCTCTTCTTGCAACACTGGGCCACTATTGATCTCCTCTCAGTTCTAGTAACTTTGTATTTTCCATTGTATTACTTAAATGGACTTACATAATGAAAACCCATATTTTACTTAATAAAATACTTTTTGATGCATTTACAATGTTGAATTCATTGCATTTTTTATTGCTATGTAGTATCCCATTGTATGGCTATACCAGTTTATTGATCTATTTAGAACTATACTATTTTATGTCCAATAAAAATATCACTGTTGTTATTATTATTGTAAAGACCTCAATAACATTCTTGATTTTGCCTTATTCTAACCTTGATACAGGATATAGCATTTCTTTATAACCAGTGCTCCCCAAAAAGACTTTTCTTAAAGAATTATGAGCAGTGACTATTTATATTCATTATGTTTCTCAGTCTGGCTTTGAACTTGTTTCTACCCCAGACTCTCAAGTTCTGGAATTACTAGGATATGCCATCATGTCAATCTCTTTCAGTTTTTCATTGCCATGTATCTAGCCAAACCCAGGGCTTTACAAACACAGATCCATCACTGAGCTACCTACATCCACATCCTGTTAAAAAGTGTCATAGCAGTATTTCAGAGGAAATTTGCACAGCATCTGTGCAATGAATTCCAATTTACTTGTTGTTTCCATATATTCATACTGTATGCAAATGTGGGTATCTAAGCATTTCCTAATCCATGTGTTCATGTGTTTTCTTTCTTCCTTACTCCTCTCAGTGGCTCAACTTCTATGTGTTACCCTCTAAATCCTTGATTTCTTCCTATCTCCATCATTCTCCCCAGTCCTCTCTCATTTTATGTCAGGATAATTAACTGGTGCCTAATTGTGTCTGGTTTACATTACTACAACCATCACCTTACTCATCCAATTAATACCAAAGGAACAACCACTAAATCTTGTCTTTGTAAATAAGGACTGTTTTTCTACCATACAATTTCTCATTATTTTCACCACTGATGTAAAGTCTAATGTACACAAAGTTCCATGAGAAGCTTGCATCATATGCTAAAGTGCTGAATTATAATTTTTATTCTTGTCATTTTACTATTATTAACTGTACAAGATGGCCATGTGGGTAGGTACCAAGTAAAGATGTAACGCTTTGGGTTTTCATGGGTTCTTTTTCTTTTAACAACAGAAGAGAGCTTTAGATGAAGACTTCAGAAATCCAGGTAACCCCTTTTGCAAAGTCACGTCTTGTAAGCCCTGATAAGAGTGATTATTGATTCATGCTCTGCAATCAGCACCCCACCCTGGGGATGAACACTGTTGCTTACTAAGGGGAAAACCTGCTGACCATGGACCTGGTTTGATATTTCAAAGCTCTGAAGGCGGCTGCTTGGCAAGGAATTGAGAAGCAGGAATGTGCCCATCTGTCAGGGATTTTGCTGGCACAGCTCAGTTTGCAGGGTAGGATAGATACATGACCTTGGCATGGACCAGTGCTCACACAGTCTTTTTAGTCAATGTTCTGAAGAGCATGTAATAAGTCCATTTCAGTGTCATATCATCCCTTTTATGACTCTATCATACCCTTTTGTAACAGCCTCTCTGCCCCTTCTTCTATGCCTTTCCTCTTCTATTTTAGCCTCAATTTTTCCTTTGCTATTTCACCTTGTTTGCCAACTGGACAGGAGATGAAATTCACTAAAAGATATTCTGGGTATGCATGAATGAAAGTTTCCAGAAATGATTAACTGAGGAAGACTCTCCCTTAGACTGGGAGGCACACTCCAATGAGTGTCCCAGATAGAAGGAAGGTTGAGGGATAATCAGTAAATTCTTTGTTCCTTGCCAGAATCCATATTTGCTCCTGCTGCCACCATGAAAATCCTCACCTTCCATTGCAGACTGAAGACTGTAGATTCTCCATCTCTCCAGCACTAGACCTGAGTTTGTGAGGTATCCAGCTTTGTGCATTGAGTAGCATGTGGATACTCCAGAATATAGATGGCCACTGTTAAGACTAGCACTGGATCCTCTTTCATAATACACGCAAATCTTAATCAATTATGTTCATCTAGAGGACTTTCCTAACCCACATCCTCTGAAGACTTTTGTCCCTCTGTTCATCTTTCTACTCATATGGGTTCCTACTCCACCATATCTCTCAGTTCCCTCATTTCTCACAGCTTCTGACTGTGTATTCTTATCAACTCTTTCTGGGCTTCTTTAGGGACAATTCTTACTCCTGATAAAGGAAATTCCTAAGTGGTCCTGTCCATCAAGCAGGTCTTGCCAGATTGTACATGTGAGATTTTTGTAGCTTTTGCAAATATTTTGCTGCAGTGAAGAAAACTAACCCTGAATCTTCATGGGTCTTTGACAACAAAGACTTGATTATTGCACATATTACATAGTCATCACCAGATGATGCTTCTCTATTCTACATGGTGTAGGACCCATGCATTGGAGTTAAGCAATCACATTCCTGAAGGTCTTTTTGTTGAAGACAAGTGAGAGAAGAGGTTGACTGCTTCCTAAGAGTTTCCAGGTAATAATACAGAGTGCCCATCATGTTTAATGAACTCAGGAAACCTTCATGAGAAGAATGATTTCAACATAGCTCAGAATTTCAATCTTCCACCGCTGTGGGAAATAAATGTTAGTAAACAAAGGTTTAGCCATACCCCATAATTCAAAGTCCTTAGCTAGGTGATAAGTGACTTCCATTGGGGTTTTGCACTAGCTACAAGTAAAATCCTTCATTAGGTTTATGCATTTATCAATGTATTTATGCAGTCTTTCCAAACACTCCTTTCCATCTATATGTAGCTTATCCAATGTGCATACTTCCATTAATATACACATATTTTTATCTATACACATGACTTCAGCTGTAGGCATATATAAGACACAAATTTTGCTTTCAGAAGCGCACAAGTGGAGAGAAATAAAAAAGAAATGCATTAGACTATATAATAGAAAATGAAAAATATACAAGGAAATATGCTCAACCATGTTCATAGCAGCCTTATTCATAATAACCAGAACATGCAAACAGCCTAAGTGTCCCTCAGTAGAAGAAAAAACAAAGAAATTGTGGTATATTTACACTATAGAATACTACTCAGCTATTAAAAATAAGGAATTCCCAAAATTTGTGGACAAATGGATTGAACTAGAAATGATCATAATGAGTGAGTTAACCCAGAAGCAGAAAGACTCAAGTGGTGTATACTCACTTATATCTGTACACTAGCCCAAGGGGCACGTCCCATGAAAGTCTTCACTTATCATGAAAGTGAGATAGAGGGGAGGGCATGCTATTGGGATTCTTGGTGAGAGAAGTATGGGAGAATTGGGGAAATAGAAGGATCCAGAGGGTCCTAGAAACCTACAAGAAGAACATTATGGTGGGGGGATTTGGGCCCAGTGGTTCTGTTCAAACTATGGCACCAGCCAAGGACAATATATGCAGTAAACTTCGAACCCCTACCCAGATCTAACCAATGGACAGGACAATCTCCACAGTTGAGTGGAGTGTGGACAGTGGGAACTGACTTTCATATGAACTCTGGTGCACCATATTTAACTATGTCCCCTTGATGGGAAGAACTGGTGGACCTCAGAAGAAGGATAGCAGGCTACCAAGAGGAGACTTGATACCCTATGAGCATATACAGGGAGAGGAGGTCCCCCCAGTCACACTCACAGTGGATAGGAATAAGGGGTAAATGAGAGGAAGGGAGGAATGATAGGATACAAGGGATGGGACAACAATTGAGATGTAATATGAAGGAATTAATAAAAATGATATTTAAAAAAGAAAGAAAATGAAGAAAAGAAGAATGACCTAATAAAATGGCAATGAGTTGCCTTGAACCCACTGGACAGATAATTTTTAATATCCCTGGTCATTCTTATTATATCTATAAACACCCTTTGTGGTGGTGTTTCTTAGTCAAATTTTTATTGCCATATGATGGAGTCCATGAAGATGTAAGATATATGAGATATAATCTGTACATTTCTATATTATCCATGAAGATGTGGTGTAGAGCTGTATGACATTTACCTGGTTTTCCACAACACTAGTTTCTTTCAAAATTCTAGTACATTAACACAATCTGAATTTTGATGCTGATTAATCAACCAGTCTATTCATACTCAAATTTCTTCAGCTTTACCTGTTCTTTTTGGGGGAATCTATCTATCTATCTATCTATCTATCTATCTATCTATCTATCATCTATCTATCCTATCTATCTATCTATCTATCTATCTATCTATCTATCATTTATCTATTCAGTCTGTTGATATTTTCAAAATAAATATTCTCAAAATAAAATGAAACCTCTATTTGTTGATTTCTACAAATTAAAGCTTCATAAAATTACATGATCATCTTCAGAACATAAAAATAAAACAACAACTGGATGTGGTGGTACACACTTTTAATCCCAGCACTCTGGAAGGGAGAGCCAGGTGTATTGCTGTGAGTCCAAGGCCATTCTGGTCTCCAAAATGAATCCAGGACATCCAAGGCTACATGGAGAAATGCTGTCTTGAAAATAAAAGCAAAAACAAAACCCTCAATAATATTTCAGTTCCATCAGCATTCAGAGAGTTTTAAATTTTGAATTCTCTATAAATGTTACTTTTAAAAACTCTTTCTTGATAAAGTCTATATGTATCTTGTGATTTGCAGTAACACTTTAAAAGATTCTTTCAGCCTAATGCATTCTTTTTTCCCTTTCCTTATTACATCTACATATTTTTGTCCTTTAGAGTTTGCCATAGTTTGTAATTGACCAATTGTATCTATAGGTTACATTTTATAGTGTCCCTGTCTTTTGTGTTTCCTCTACATTGACAGCAGAACTCAAGGCATAGTCAAATTTAGGTCAAATGCCTTTTTGGCACAGTTCTAAGAGAGACAGGTAAAGATTGGATGTTTCTTTCATGTTTGTAACCATGGGCAATGACTAAATTTGATAAATAGGGCATATTTTAATATTTAGACAATATTAAACTCTATTGCTCTTTATTATTCATCATGCTTTAATATAATTTATTATTATTTATTTATTTATATATTTAATATAAAATTATCATCTTAGCTCTATTATTTCATTAGCAGGACTAAAATAAAGTAGTCATTAAAATAGGAATGAGCTCTCCAGTGACTTCCAAGTAGTGTCTGATTAAATTTTAACCATTGCAAGTATAAATAAACAAGATGTGTATCAATCCAGTGGAACTATTTTTTCACCAATGTTTGAAATGCACACCCTTATTTCATGGCCATGTCTTCTGATTGCTCTCCATATTTTGACATTACATTGAGAGTCTGAGCATTTTCTAAACATTTGATCTGGCAAAGTTAGGCTTATCCTGTCTATTTCCTACTCCAGAATTAGTCATTTTTCTGAGAGTCTTGATTGTCTCTATGGATAAATGAGATAATCTTTGCTCTAGAAATGATTGCTGCTCTTTGTTCCTCATTGTTCTTGGTCATGTGTCAGTGGACAGAGAGTGCTAGGAGACACTGTTCAAAAGATGACACACATAATGGGTGTATGCTGTTATTCTGAGGCATGACTGCCATTTCTGGGGTTCTCTTTGCTCCTTCTGATCACATCTAGTTTCTTTTCTCCTTGAAATTCTTGGTCTCATGAAAACAGAAAAAAGTGATGAGACTGGATTACCAACCAAATAAAATGCATGGTCTAGTCCTACAGCCCCTGAACATATGTAGCCGATGTGTAGCTTGGTCTTCATATGATTCTCCAACAACTGGAGTGGGGCCCTTTTCTGACTATGATACCTCCTTTTGGATACTGATCCCCTAACTGAACTGCCTTATCTGACCTCTGTGGGAAAGGATATGCCTATTCCTACAGGTATTTATTGTGTCAGGATGGATTGGTACCCATGGGGAACTTCTCCCTTCTCTGAGGAGAAGCATGTAGAATGGGGTAAGGTATGTGTGAGAGGGGGAGGCTGTGAGTAGAGGAGGGGGGCTACAGTCAGGATGTAAAGTGAATAGATAAATAAAATAATAAAAAGAAAAAATGACTGTCAGAAATAGAGAAATTTGCTTTCACATTACACTACATACATTACAGTGCTAAGACTCCCCCAGTACTGTGATTGCTGAAGATAATTACATTTTGTTTTGTAATTTATAAAGTAATTAGTGTATTTGAAAATAAAGATAAGGGTTAAAGATACAGCTTAGTGAGTAAGGTAGTTATTGTACAAGTGTGAAGACATGAATCTGAACCACAGTGACCTGTGTGAAGCCAGTTATTGGTGATAATTCCTTGATGTGATGATGCTTCTACTATTTCAACTCATCCCAGAGTATTTGTTTATGACTGTTATTGAGGTTATTTTTTATATTTAGCTATTTATTCTGATTTATTTTATAATTAAACAAAGTAGTAGCTATCAAAAGACAATTCCATTAAGCAAGGTATCTTCATTAGTCAAACTTGTCTACTTGTGGTCTCTCCTTTCATTATCAGTTTTATGGCTTAGTCTATCTCTGTCTCTGTCTCTCTGTCTCTGTCTGTCTGTCTGTCTGTCTGTCTGTCTGTCTGTCTCTCTCTCTCTCTCTCTCTCTCTCTCTCTCTCTCTGTGTGTGTAATTAGTATGCATATAATGTAGGTGCATTTTTCCATATGAACGTATTAGTTTTTATAAGTGGACCTACATATTAACATAGTGTATATGTGGAGATCAAGGGACAATGTTTATGTTGGCCTTCACCCTCCACCTTATTTGGAACAGTCTTTTTATTGATTGTCAGTGTGTCTCATGCTAGTCTGAGAGCAAAAGCTATCACCATCTATGATCATATATTACAAGACTGGAATTATTTATATTGACTACTATACCTGGATTTGCATGAGATTTGGGAAATCAAACTCAGGACCTTTTGCTTGCATAGCAAATACTTAACTTGCTGAACAATTTCTCCATGTCTTATGTTTCTTCTTGTAGAAATAGATATGTAGTATTCATCACCCAAGTTTTTTCTTCAAAAAATTTATTAGTTTTTACTCACTTTACAACCTGATTGCAGCCCTCTCCCTCCAATCTTTCTAGTCACATGCTCACACCCCCTCCCTCATTCTCACATTCCTTTACCCTCAGAGACAGGGAGTCTCCCCATGAGCACCAACTCACTCTGTTACATCAAGTCACAGGGGGACTAAGCACATCCTCTTCCACTGAGCCAAGACAAGGCAGCCCAGATAAAGGGAAAAGAACCAAAGACAGGCAACAAAGTCAGAGATAGCACCTGCTCCAATTGTTAGGGGACCCACATGAAGGACATGTTGCACATCTGCTATATATGTGTAGGAGGTCTAGGTCCAACTCATGCATGCTCTTTGGTTCATGGTTTAGTCTCTGTGAGCCTCATTGGTCCCAGGGTGATTTACTCTGTAGGGCTTCTTGTGGTGTCCTTGATTCCTCTAACTCCCTCAGTCTTTTTCCCACTCTTCAAACAAAACAAAACTAAATTCTCTCAGCCTATTGTTTGGCTATGAGTCTCTGCATCTGTTGCCACTAGCTGATGGATCAAGCCTCTGAAGAAAGTTACACTAAGATACTGTCTTCAAACATAGCATAGTATTATTAATAATGTCAGGGGATGACCCTCTCCCATGAAGTGGCACTAAAATTGGGTCATTCATTGGTTGGCCATTCCGTCAATCTCTGCTTCATCTTTATCTCTATACTTCTTGTAGGCAAGACATACTTTGAGCTAAAGGTTTTGTCAGTGGATTGGTATTCCTCTCACATACCTGGACATCCTGCTTGGCTACAGGAGGCTTCTTTAGGTCCCATATCTCCTAATGGTAGAAGTCTCAGTTACAGTCACTCCTGTAGATTCCCAGAAGCCTCCCCTGTTTCACAGTTGCACCCCTCTGACTTCCATTCTCTCTCCCAGCATTCTCCCTCCCCACTCCTGATACCCACCTCTGTTCCTCTCCTTATCTATCTCCTACACATTTCTCTTCTGCCATATACTTCAGGTGTCTAGTTTATCTACTCTTCTGAGTGAGATTCAAACATCCACTCTTGGGCCCTTCTTGTTACTTGGAATCTTTGTGTCTATGGTTAGTAGCCTGGTTTTTCTATACTTTATGGCTAATATCCACGTATAAATGAGTAATATCATGTGTGTCTTTCTGGGTCTGAGTTACCTCATTCAGGATGATCTTTTCTATTTCCATTCATTTGTCTGAAATTTTCATAATGTTCTTGTTTTAGTAACTGAGTAGTATTCCATTGCATAAATGGACCAAATTTTCTTTATTTATACTTCAGTTGAGAGACATCTAGATTGTTTCTAATTTCTAGCTATTAACTAATGTTATTATGAATTTTTCACCTTGATGCCAAAACCATACAGTGGAAAAAAAAGAAAGCATCATAAACAAATAGTGCTGGTCTAACTGGATGTCTGCATGTAGAAAAATGTAAATAGATCAATATCTGCCATCCTTTCACAAAACTTGAGTCCAGGTGGATCAAAGGCCTCAACATAAAAATGGACACACTAAATCTCATAGTAGAGAAAGTGGGGGATAGCCTTGAACACATTGGTACAGGAGGCAGCTTCCTGAACAAAACACCCGCAGCTCAGGCACTAAGCTCAGAAAATAATAAATGGCACCTCAGAAAAACATGGGGCAGATCCAAGATGGCACACTGCATCTGATTAGCAGGAAAACCAGGATTCACAGTGACCTAAAGACCAAACTGAGAGCTATAAAACACCAGTGCTGATGATTCTAAGGTGAGAGTAGTCCACATTGTGTGGAACATGGGTAGGTCCTGCCCCTGGCCACCCAGCTAACCCACAGAAACATCCTGGGTGACAGACCACATTAGCCACCATCTTGAAAAGGACTGTGAGATATCCCTGTAGTTCCAGGATCTCACCCCCTGTCTACTGATTGCTGAATCCGGTTTGGGGGACAGACAGGCAGAGTTGAACCCTCATCCTGGACAAAATCCACAATAGCTGCATCCTGAGAAAGAGTGCAGAGCACTCAAACACCTTTGAGCTCTGATCTCTCTCAGCCTCCCAGCTGCTTGCCGTCCTAACCCAGCTGAGTCCTAGAGCAGATAAGCAGAACACTGCCATCTTAAGAGGGCCTGTGGAGCTTCTGAGCATTTTGGAGTTTCTCTCTCTCTCTCTCTCTCTCTCTCTCTCTCTCTCTCTCTCTCTCTCTCTCTCTCACACACACACACACACCCTAGCTGCTTACCATCAGGGTCCATCTGTAACAAGGAGCATAGTGGCAGAGCTGAATCCAAGTGCATTAGCCACCATCCTATGAACAACTTCTGGCCTGGGTCTGTTTCTGTCCACTGGACTGAAGCATACCACTCTGGCATAAAACACAAAGCAAACAGGCTGAGCAGAGACTTGTGTGGGCCACAATCTTCATTAGCTGTGATCCTGCTAACAGCTTCTGGCTCTGATTTCACCTTGCCTATGTACAGCTCATTGGACTGATCCATCTAGGTCACAGAGCAGAGAACTGTGCAGACGACACCCTATGTTAGCTGCTGTTTACTGAGTAGCTTTGACCTCTAATCTCTCTTCTGGCCAGAGGTTTACAGGGCTAGCCCAACTGGGGCACAGAACACAAAAGCAGAGCCCTGGGATATCAAGAAATCCTGTAAATCATACTAGCAGCTATGGGTTCTGATCCCATTCAGGCATCTAGCTGCTTACTAGCCTGACTCATCTGGGATACATTGCAGATAGACATAGCTGAGTCTGGCGCAGAACAAGACTCACATTTGCTGCCATTTCAAAAAGGTCAGTGGGGCACCCTGGCAGCTTCAAGCCTGAATCTCTTGCAGCTCCCAGCTGCTTGATGGCTTAGCCCACCTGGAACACAGAGCAAATAGACAGAGCCCTGCCATCTCATAAAAGACTGTAGGACACCAGAGCAACTTTGGGATTGGAAGTCTATCAGCACCCTCCTCTCCTGCCTAACCCAACTGGGATACAGTCAGGGAAGCCAGCTGAGATGAGCTGGGTGCAGGCTCTAATACCCAATGTACAACATTCTAAGTAGGCCTCTGGGGAGCCCTAGTGAACAACCTTTGGCTTGGAGCTCTTTTTACTTGCTCCTAACCTGCCTGGCTAATGTGGTACACAAATAGCAACCTCTAGGCTTGTTAATACCAGAGACAACCAAATGCCTAGAGGACAGCACAAGAAGACTAACAACAAAACTCAGAGCCATATAAAAGCACCAAAAACCAGTGATCCTAATACAGCAAGTTCTGGAGATATGAACACCCACAAAACACAAAGAGAAAACTTTATAAATCTGAGGGATGAAAATGATAGAAGATTTGACAGAGCAAAATAAATCACTCAAAGAAACACAGGAAAATACATTCAAACAGATGTAGGAATTGAATAAATCCTATAAAAAATTGCAGGAAAATACATCAAAAGAGATGAAGGAATTGAATAACTCCTACAAAGAATTACAGGAAAATATAGCCAAAGAGATGAAGGAGTTGAAGAAATCTTGTAAAGAATTATAGAAAAATTCAATCAAATGGGATGAATAAGAAATGAATAAGACTATTCAAGACCTAAAGAGGGAATTAGAAGCAAAAAAGAAAACACAGGCTGAGCCAACCTTAGAGTTAGAAAACATAGGGAAGATAATAGGAGCTATCGACACAAGCCACACAAACCAAATACAAGGGATGGAAGAGAGAATCTCAAGTGTGGAAGATACTATCAAAGTTATTGATACACCAGTTTAAAAAAAACACAAAACACCCAAGAAATCTAGAATACTATGAAAAGATCAAACCTAAAAATAATAGGGATAGAAGGAGAAGACACCAAGCTCCAAGGCCCAGAAAATATTTTCAAGAAAATCATAGAAGAAAACTTACCCAACCTAAAGAAAGAAATGCTCATAAACATACAAGAAGCCCACAGGATTCCAAATAGATTCAACCAGAAAAGAAAATCCTCCCTCTGCATAATAACCAAAACATTAAATGTACAGAACAAAGAAAAAATATTTAAAACTACAATATAAAAAGGTCAAGAAACATATAATGAAAAACCCATCAGAATTACACCTGAATTCTCAAGAGACAATGAAGCTAGAAGGACCTGGACATTAAGAGACCACAGATGTCAACCCAGACTACTATACCTAACAAAATTATCAATCACCATAGAAGGAGAAAACAAGATATTTCATGGAAAAACCAAGTTTAATCAGTTCCTAACCACAAATACAGTCCTAGAGAAGGTACTAGAAGGAAAATTCTAACCCAAGTATGCTAACTACCACCCAGAAAAACACAGGTAATAAATGATTCCACATCCACAAATCCAAAGCACAGAAACTCTCTCTCTCTCTCTCTCTCTCTCTCTCTCTCTCTCTCTCTCTCTCTCTCTCTCTCTCACCACCACCATCTAAACAAAAGGAACTAAAAACTACTGGTCATTAATATCACTTAATATCAATGGCCTCAACTCCCCAGTAAAAAGACAGGCTGACAGAATGGATGTAAAAATAGGATCCATGACTCTGTTGCATACAAGAAACACACCTCCGCAAAAATGATAAACATTGCCTTAGAGTAAAGGGTTGGAGTACTGTATTCCAAGGAAACAGACCCAAGAAGCCAGCTGGAATACCCATTCTAGCATCTAATAAAATAGACTTCCAGTCAAAACTAATAAAAAGAGATGGAGAAGGTCACTACATCTTCATCAATGGAAAAATACACCAAGATGATGTCTCAATTCTGAACATCTCTGCTACAAATGCAGCATCACCCACATTTGTAAAGGAAAGGTTACTATAACCTAACCCACACTTGGAACCCCACACATTAATAATGGGAGACCTCAACACCCTTCTTTCCTCAATAGACAGATCATCAAGACAAAAGTCAAAGAAGCCAAATCCATACAATTAAACACCAACAAATCAAATCACTCAATTAAAAATGGAGTACAGAAGAGGGGGATGCAGGCTATCCAGCTGAGATCTGATAGGCTGTGTTCATACACCTACCTGTGGGAGAGGAAGTACCCCTCTGTCAGAGTCCTAGGGGAAGTGAAGAGGGTAGAAGAGGGCTCTAAGATGGGTATGGAAAAACAAATGTAAGGGGATAACAATCGGCATGTAATCTGAATAAATTATAATAAATATTAAAAAATGGAGCACAGAGCTAAACAGAGAATTCCCTAACGGTCAAGAGGCACTTACAGAAATGTTGAACATCCTTAGACATCAGGGAAATGCAAATCAAAATGACTCCGAAGTTTCATCTTATACCCATCAGAATGGCTAAGGTCCAAAACTCAAGTAACAGCACATGCTGCAAGATGTAAAGCAAAGGTAACGCTCTTCCATTGTTGGT
The DNA here is from genome assembly GCF_964271855.1 of Acomys minous. Taxonomy (NCBI): domain Eukaryota; kingdom Metazoa; phylum Chordata; class Mammalia; order Rodentia; family Muridae; genus Acomys; species Acomys minous. The sequence continues at coordinate 53,283,438 of NC_140496.1, read as the reverse complement.
GGGGGCGCAAACTTGTACAACCACTTTGGAAATCATTCTGGTGGTTTCTCAGAAAGTTGTGAATAGTGCAAGACCCATCTATACCACTTCTGGCCATATATCTAAAAGAAGCTCCACTATACCACAAGGACACTTGCTCAACCCCGTTTTCTAAATTAACAAATCTTGCTTTATGAGTTTCTTTCAGCCATAAATCTTTTGTTCAGTCCATTAGCAGTATAGATAGATATACTTCATTTATCATTTTCTATGTAATAATAAATTTGAATATCTGTAAACCTTATGATTTTGGATTTGATCTATCAGGGCTCAATTACAAGCAACACTGAAATTACTATTACCCTCTCCTCCTTATTGCCCCTTAAACTGGAAATTTTTAAAAATCTCTATTTATAGTTGTAAATTACCTAGTTTTATTTTATTCTTATTTGCTTTCCTCAATTCTCCACCTATATTTGATATCCTGTATGAATGATGCCAGAGTACACAGTCACTGCACACTGTATGAATGCACTTCAGGATAATAGACATAGCTGTTTGTGTGTGTTTGTGTGTGTGTGTGTGTGTGTGTGTGTGTGTGTGTTCAATATTTTCCTGTAGCCATTGTATTGCTTTCTTTACCATGGCTTTGGCCAAGTATAGTGATAAGTCAAATAAATACATGGACAAAACTGACCAGAACTGAATCTCATGGCCATCTTATGGAGGACAACTACTGAGAGTGTTTACACCTCAATATCTGCTTGGCAAATATGAGATATATATTTTCTTTATACATGCATATTAAATGTTTGCTTAGCCTTTTAGACATAGTTTTAAATTAAAATATAAATGGCTTGGAGGAGTTTCTTAAGTTATAGTGTGTTCTTTTTGTTGTTTCTTTAATATTCTTCTACAACTTTATTGCTAGAGTTTAACATATTTATTTTAGAATATCTTATTAACTTCCATATTTGTTAGTTTCATATCTTCTCATGAAACAATCTCCCCTTTATTTCCTGTTCCTTTCAGTAGCTCCCATTGTTATTTGCTTTGCTGTTTCTCTCCTGTGGTCTTTGTTTCTGAAATGCTGTTCCTAGTTATCCCACTTGAGCTGTCTTATTCTGGTTGGTTTTCTCTCATGTATACTTCTATTGTTCCTTTAAATTCCTTTTGGAGTCTCTGTCATGTGTACTTGTAGAAACTTTTTTCTTTACCATGCTTTGAATGTAGAAAATTATTCTGCTTTTAACTCACTGTTTTCAAAATGATTATGTATGAAATTTAAGTACAACTTTTTTTTTGCATTTTTATACAAGTCTATTATCATGCACTTTCTGGGGAAGAAGGGAAGGTCAGTGCATATGTTGTAGCTTCAGATCACTGGGCTTCTCTTTTCTGTTATTTCTGTTTAGTGTTAAAAGATCAGTGGGAACATCCTTATCTTTCAAGTATTTTTCTTCCTCTCTTTGTCATTTCCCTAATTGTGTGTGTGTGTTGGTGCAAATTGGACCTAGAGCCTCTCATGTGCTAGAAAAGCACCCTAACACTGAGCCAAATCACCAGCTCTTAACCTCTTATTATTCAAACTCTTCTTTGCTATTTTGACTGCTTTGTCTGTTCTGCTATTTTGATAGCCTATCTAGTTTGCACGAGACTTAGACTGAAAGCGTCATGTGTGTTGACTTGTTAGTTTGGATCACTCTTAGGGTGGACTTGGGGTCCCTTAAGTCTCTAATGAACTGGCTTTATTTCACTGGCTAGTACATGTGCATACCTTGTAAATCTTGTAAATGTACTCAATGTATTTGTCGTGCTCGATGAGGGTCATTTGGTTTTAGGGGGCCAGATTTCCTAAGGATTGCCTCTACTACTTTACACAGCTCTTGTCCTGCAGAAGGAATAGGCATGGCTAGTTTTCACTGTTTTAAAAACAATTATTTATTTATTAACTTTACATTCCAGTCATAGCACCCTCCCTTCCCACCTCCCTTCTCTATTCCTCTGAAAAAGGGAGCACACTAACTACTCACAGCAGCTCAAGTCACATTAAGACTAAGTCCATCATCTTCCCTTGTAGTCTGGCAAGGCAGTACCTTCAGAGGGCAAGTAATCAAAAACAGGCAACAGAATTTATGTCAGAGACAGACCCTGCTACCCTTACTAGTGGACCCACCGGAAGCCAGGGTTACCCATTGGCTACATCTATATAGCAGACCTAGGTCCAGTCTGTGCATGGTCTTGGTTGGTGTTTCAGAGTCCACAGACCCCTCTGGGCCCTGGTTGGATGGCTCTGTTGGTCTTCTTATGGAGCTCTTGTCACCTCTAGATCCTTTTATCTTTCCCCTAACTTTTCCACTAGACTACCTATGCTTCACCCAATGCTTTGCTATGAGTCTCAGCATCTGTTTCAAACTGCTGCTCCATGGAACATCACAGAAGACAGCTCCCATAGGCTTCTGTCTGCAAGCAAAGCAGAGTAGCATGAATAGTGTCATGGGATGGCTCTTTTCCATGGGGTGTGTCTTGGTTTGGGCTAGACACTGGTTTAGCATTCCCTCAATCTCTGCTCTATCTGTTTCCATCCATCCATCCTTCCTTCCTTCCTTCCTTCCTTCCTTTCTTTTCTGTATAAAACACCATCTTATTTATTTTGCATACTTTACATTTGAGAACAAAATAAAATAAACAAAAATATACAATACCAAACTCTGTTATTCTGTGGACATGGATTTTCCTGCTTTAAGGCAAAAAGACAGGATAGAAGAGATTATTGACCTGAGCCTAGAACCAGGTAGGTTAAGGCTGCTAGGGCGACACAGGGAAACTATACAGTGTGCATGACCTTCCTAGGGGTCTTTTTAATCTACTTCTTCCTTGCTAGAGGCATCCTCAGCACTCTCAAGTATGGGTATCTCATCAGGAACAGCAGCACTGGACTCCTCTGCTGTTCCTTCATCTTCATCATTGCTCAAGCCTGGTTTAATCATACCATAGATGTGGTTGGAGTGGCTTTTGGGATCCTCAAATGAGAAACCAAAGGATAGCAGAGCAGGTTCAAACAGCCACACCACCAGTTCCTTGACAGCTTTGTTATTTTTGTCTGCTTTAGTATTCTGATGCAGGGTCTCCACAATGGGGTGGTCAGGACTGACCTCTAGGTGATTTTGGCTACCATATAGGCCATTGTAGAGTTGTCTCTCAGTGCCTGGGCCTTCATGTTCTGCTCCATGTTAGTTGTCCAGCCATACATGTTTGTCACGATGCAGCAGGGTGAAGAGACAAGCCTATTGGAGACTGTCACCTTTTTAATCTTCTAATCCAAGATTTTTCTCATGAGCTTGTAGAGATTCTCTAACTTTGCCTTGTTCTCCTCCATTTTCTTCTTCTCTTTCTCGTCCTTTGTTAGCTCCAGGCCCTCATTAGTCACCAAGATCAAGTTCTTTCCATCAAACTCCTTGTGCTGCTGCATGTAGTATTTGTGAATAGGGTGTCATTACACCACCTTAAAGCCATGTTTCTGCACATGCTCCACAAAGGTAGAGTTGACTGCCCGATCTTTGCTCTCAACAGTGATATAGTAGATGGACCTCTGTGTCTCCTTCATAAGAGAAACGTACTCTGACAGGGAAGTCATCTTATCTCCAGACTGAGAGGTATGATAGCAAAGAAGTTCAGAGAGGCAGTGATGCTTAGTGGAATTTGCATGGATTCTAAGCTTTAAATTCCTGGAGAATGCCTCATAAAATTTCTTGTAGTTTTCTGTCTTCAGCCAACTCAGAGATGAGCTCTAGGTACTTCTTGACAATTACTTTCAGGGTCTTCCTCTGCTAGAACATTTCTCAGATGTTCAGAGGCAAGTCCTCAGAGTCAACCACATGATGGATAAAATTGAGGTACTAAGTTATCAGCTCATTATAGCTGTCCATGATGAACACACAATGGTCAAACAGTTTGGTGCTGTTGTTCTTGTTCTCAAAAATGTCAAGGGGAGCTGCTAAGGAATTCCCTGAATTCTGTCTGACTGCCCTTCTACAGAGAAGTGCTTGACTGTCAAGTGGTCTTCCTAGTCATTGGAGAGGCTCTGCTAGAATTCACCATATTCCTCTTGAGTAATGCCATCAGGGTTTCTGGTCCAAATAAACTTCATCTTATTCAACTCTTTCTGATCAATGTGTTTCTTCCTATTCTCTTTTTTTTGTGTGTTTTTTACTGTCATCCTGCCCATCTCATCCCACACTTTCAATCTTAGGCTTCTCATCATCATTCTTATCTTCCTCCTCTTTATCACCTTTATCTTACTCTGCCTCATCATCACTGCTCTCTTTCATTCTTTCTCCAAGTAGAGGGTTATGGGATAGCCTATGAATTTGGAGTGTTTTTTCATCACTTCCTTGATCCTCCTCTCTTCTAAGCACTCTGTCTGGCCTTCTTTGAGGTGAAGAATCACCTTGGTACCCTGACTAATGGGCTCACCATGGTCTGCATGAACTATGTAGGAGCCATCAGCAGAAGACTCCCAGGCATACTGCTCATCATTATTGTACTTTATGATCACAATCACATTCTTTGCCAGTGGATAGGCAGAATAGAATCCAACACCACACTGCCTAGTCATGGAGATGTCTGCACCAGCCTGGAGAGCCTCCATGAATGCTTTTGTGCCAGACTTAGCAAGAGTTCCCAAGTTATTTATGAGGTTATCCTTGGTCATGACAATATCTGTGTCCACCAAAGTCAGCATGCACTCCTGAGGATTAGAGATAATGTCAAATTTCAGCTCTTTGACACTGCCTAACTTGGAAGCATCTGTCAGGCTCTCATACTGAATCTTGTCCAAGGCATCAGAAGCAATAGATATCAATTTAGAGAAAAATTTCCTTGTTTGAAAAGGAAGTGTTGCCAGGCAAGGTGGCATTTGGGAGGCAGAGGCAGGCAGATTGCTATGAGTTTGAAGCCAGCCTGGTATACAAAGTGAGTCCAGGACAGCCAAAGCTAACACAGAGAAACATTGTCTCAAAAAATCAAAGAGAGAGAGAGAGAGAGAGAGAGAGAGAGAGAGAGAGAGAGAGAGAGAGAGAGAGAGAGAGAATGAATTATTGATGATGGGCATGAGCTGAGTGATTTCTGCCTGAAAAACTAAGGTCTTCACCTCTTCTTCTCCATGGTGCACTTCCTCAGACATCTTGACAGAAAAGTCAAGTACAGAGCAGGGTGGGCCAAGACTACATCCAACTTCCAAGGCAAGCCTAGGCTGTGCAGGGGTGACTCAAGAGAATTTATCTGTTCTATCTTTACCCCTGCATGGCTTGTAGGCAGGATAAATTTTGCATCAAAGTTTTTTGTGGGTGGGTTGGTGTTCTCTTTCATTAATAGACTTTTCTAGTTAAAGGGTGTTGTCTTCAGACTTCATGGCCCCTGCTACTAGAAATCTCAGCTATAGTCCCCCTCATATCATCCAATAAGCCTATTCTGACTTACACCTGCAGCTTGTCACTGAGGTGGCCCCACCACAGTTTTTCTTTTCTCTGTAGACCTTCTTTCTTCCTACCTCTACTCTCCACTGGTCTGATCTCTACACTTATCTGCCTCTGACCTCCTGTTCATACCTGGGTCCCTCTCTTCACACACTACCTCTGTCTATTCTATTTCCTCTTCTGAGTTAAACTTAAGCATCCTTCCTTGGGTCTTTCTTGCTATTTATCTTGTTTTGGTCTGTGCATTTGTAGTATGTTCAACCTGTACTAAATGGCTAAAATCCACTTAGAAGTGAGTACATGCCATGAGTATCTTTCTGGGTCTGGGTTACCTCACTCAGGATGATCATTTCTAGTTTCATCCATTTGTCTGCAAATTTCATGATTTCCTTGTTTTTAGAGGCTTAGTAGTAGTCCATTATGTAAATGTACCATAGTTTTTTTTCCATTCTTCAGTTGAGAGACATCTATGTTGTTTCCACATTCTGGCTATTATGAATAAAGTTGCTATGACTATAATTGAGCAAATATCCTTATTCTGTAGCATAGCATTTTGGGGTGTGTGCCCAGGAGTGTTATAGCTGAGTCTTGATGTAGAAGTATTCCCAGTTTTCTGAGAAAGTGCCAAATTGATTTCTAAAGTGGTTGTACAAGTTTGCACTCCCACCAGCAATGATGGAGTGTTTCCCTTTCTCCTCATCCTCACCAGCATGTGATATCACTTGACATTTAGATCTTAACCATTCTGACAGGTAGAAGATGAAATCTCAGAGTAGTTTTTATTTGCATTTCCCAAATGATTAAAGAAGTTGAGCATTTCTTTCCATGCTTCTTGGCCATTCAAGATTTCTCTGTTAAGAATATTCCTGATTGTGTCATGGTTCTTCTTGATATAGATAATCTATTATATATGTGTAATAATATAAATGTATATGTAAAAAATAAAAATTAAAAACAAAACAAAACAACAAGAAAGAATATTCTGCTTAGTTCTGTGCTCCATTTTTTAATTGAGTTATTTGTTCCTTGGTGATTGGTTAAATAATTGGAATGAGCTAATTGGCAATGAAACTATAATATATGAATACAGGCTTATTGGAAGCAGCACAGGAAAGCAGGGGAAGGGAAACCATATGCTGCTGGGATTTGGAAGAAGGGAAGGAGAGAAGACAAGGAGATGGGAAAACAGCAAGCACAAGAGCAGGCAAAAGAAAAAGAGGGGGATCATTGAATCAAAATGTGTGGTTTATATAATGAGTCTCTGGGAGAGGCGAAGCCCTACCCCTAGGTAGAGAGTAGGCCATGCCAGCCATGCCATATGGCAGGACCTAACACTTGGTGCTTAATGTTTTGTGTTCTTTATATATACTTTGGATATTAGACCTTTGTCAGATGTAGGTTTGGTGAAGATATTTTCTGAATCTGTAGACTGTCTCTCATTCCACTGACAGTGTTCTTTGCCAATACAGAAGATTTTAAGTTTCAAGAGTCCCATTTATTAATTATTGATCTTAGAGCCTGAGCTGTTGATGTTCTGTTCAAGAAGTTGTCTCCTGTGCCAATGAGTTCAAGGCTCTTCCACACTTTCTATTTTAATAGATTTAGTGTATCTGGTTTTATATTGAGTTTTTTTATCCACTTGTACTTGAGTTTTCTGCAAGGTGATCAATATTGATCTATTTGGACTTTTCTGTTGTAGCAGTTTGACCAGCAGCATTTGTTGAAGATGCTTTCTTTTTTTCCATTGTATTGTTTTTGCTTCTTTGTCAAAATTCAAGTGTCCATAGGTGTGCAGATTTATTTCTGGGTCTTTGATTCAATTCCATTGATTAACCCACCTATTTATATTCCAGTACCATGCAGTTTTTTATTACTAGTGCTCTTCAGTAAAGCTTTAAGTAAGGAATGGATCAACCTACAGAAGTTCTATTATTGTATAAGATTATTTTAGCTATTCTGAGGTTTTTTTCCATATGAAGTTGAAAATTGTTCTTTCAAGGTATAGAAGGTTGGTATTTTGATGGTATTGCATTGCATCTGTAGATTGCTTTTGGTAATATGGCCATTTTAATATATTTTAATCCTACCAATCCATGAGCATGGGAGATCTTTCCATCTGATATCATCTTGATTTTTTTTCTTCAGAAGATTTCTTCATACAGTTCTTTGACTTGCTTTGTGAGAGTAACACCAAGATACTTTATATTACTTGAGGATATTGTGAATGGTATGGCTTCTCTAATTTCTTTCTCCACCTATTTACCCTTTGTACACAGGAAGACTACTTTTTAAAAAAATTATTAATCTTGTGTCCAGCTACTTTGCTGAAGGAGTTTATCAGCTGTAGGAATTCTCTGGTGAAATTTTTGGGTCATTTACATATACTATTGTATCATCTGCTAATAGTCATACTTTGACTTCTTCCTGGTTTCCTTGATCTCCTTTAGTTTTCTTATTGCTTTATCTAGAACTTCTAGTATTACATTGAAGGAATTTGGAGACAGTGGGCAGCCTTGGTTCTGATTTCAGTGGGATTACATTGAGTTTCTCTCCATTTAATGTTATGTTGGCTATCAGCTTGATGTATATAGCTTTTTATTATGTTTTGGTATGTGTCTTGTTTTGCTGATCTCTCTAAGACTTTTTATCATGAAGGAATGTTGAATTTTGTCATAGGCTTTTTCTAAATCTAATGAGATGATCATGTGATCTTTTTATTTCAATTTGTTTACATGGTGGATTACATTGATGGATTCTCATATGTTAACTATTCCTGCATCTCTGGGATGAATTCTACTTCATCATGGTTGGTGATGCATTTGATGTGTTCTGGGATTTGGTTTTTGAGTATTTTATTGAGTATTTTTGCATCAATGCTCATGAATGAAGCTAGTTTGAAATTCTATTTCTTTGTTGAGTCTTTGTGTGCTTTAAATATCAGGGTGACTGGCTTCATAGAATGAGTTTGGTAACATTCCTTCTATTTCTGTTTTGTGGAATAGTTTGAGGAGTATTGGTATTAGTTTTTTGAAAGTCTGGTAGAATTCTGAGCTAAAAGCATCTGGCCATGGGCTCTTCCTGTTGGGGGAATTTTGATGACTGCTTCAATTTCCTTAGGATTATAGGGCTGTTTAAACTGTTTACCTGATCTTGTTAACTTTGGTAGATAAAATCTATCAAGAAAATCAATTTCAGATTTTTCCAATGTTTTGAAATACATGCTTTTGAAGTAATACCTAATGATTTTTTTGGATTTCTTCAGTGTTTGTTGTTATATTTCCTTTTCATTTCTTATTTTGTTTCTCTGGGTACTGTTTCTCTGTCTTTTAGTTAGTTGTGGATAAGGGTTTGTCTCTCTTGTTGATTTTCTCAAAGAACTTGCTCTTACTTTCACTGATTCTTTATCTTGTTCTCTTTGTTTCTAATATACTGATTTCAGCCTTGAGTTTGATTATTTCCTGTTGTCTACTCCATTTAGGTGTGTTTGCTTCTTTCTTTATTTCTCCTAAGTCTTTTAGGTAAGCTGTTAAGTTGCTAATATGGCATGCGTCCAAATTCTTAATGAAGATACTTAGTGTTATGAAAATTCCTCTTAGAACTGCTTTCATTGTGTTCCATAAGTTTGGGTATGTTGTGCCTTCATTTTCGTTTATTTTAGGAACTCTTTAATTTCTTTCATTTCTGGTCACAGAGCAGAGAGTTGTTCAGTTTCCATGAGTGTGTAGGCTTTTTGTTATTTCTCTTGTTTTTGAGGTCTAGTTTTAACACATGGTGCTTAGATAAGGAACAACCCTTAGATAAGGGTTAATTCAATATTCTTGTATCTGTTGAGGCTTGCTTGGTGACCAAGTATATGGTTAATTTGGAAAGGTTTCTGTGTGGTGTTGAGAAGAAAATACATTCTTTTTTGTTTGGTAAAAAAGTTCTTTAAACGTCTATTACATCCATTTGATTCATGACCTTTGTTAGTTTCATTATTTTTCTATTTATTTTCTCTCTTGATAATATGTCCATTGGGGAAAGTGGGCTGTTGAAATATCCCACTATAAGTGTCTGGGGACAGATGTGTATGAGTTAAACTTTAATAAAGTTTCTTTTACAAATGGACTTATTCTTGTATTTGTGGCATAGATTTTCAATATTGACATGTCTTCTTGCTTAATTTTTCCTTTGATGAGAATGAAGTGTCCTTCTGCACCTCTTTTGAATAATTTTGGTTGAAAGTCTATTTTATTAGATACTACATATTAGGATGACTACTCCAGCTTGCTTCTTGGTTTCTGGATGACTTCAGCACAAGCCTTTCTGGCTTTTATGGTCTCTGTTAAGAAGTCAGGAGTAATTATGATGGGTCTGACTTCATATGTTACTTGGTCTTTTTCCCTATTGATTTTAGGGATTTGTTTTGTAGATTTAGTGTTTTAATTATTATATGGTGGGAGGAATTTCTTTTCTGGTCTAGCCTATTTGGTGTTCTGTAGGCCTCTTATATGTTCAAGGGTATCTTTTTCTTTAGGTTGGTGAAATTTTCTATGATATTCTTAAAGTTTTCTTGTCCTTGGAACCTGGCATCTTCTTTTTCATCTACTCCTATAATCCTGAGGTTATGCCTTCTCATGGTGTCCCTGATTTCTTCGATGCTTCACATCATGAAATTTTCTGTTTTAATATTTTCTTTGAGAGATGTATTAATTTATTTTATTGTATCTTCAGCCCCTGAGATTCTCTCCTCCATCTGTTGAATTCTGTTGTTTATATTTTTCTGTTTATTCCTGCTTTCTTCTCTAATTGTTACATTTGGAGGGTTTTCTTGACTTGTATTTTCTTAATTGCTTTGAATTCCATTTTCATGTCTTGAATTTCTTGACTCATTTCCTTTGCCTGTTTGATTGTGGTTTCCTGTTTCTCCTTGATGACCTCTATTCGTTTGTTTGTATTTTTTGCTGTAATTTTTGGAAAGATCTATTTGCTTCCTCTTTATAATGCTCAAATAATTGTATAAACATAGCTTTAAGTTCATTTTACTAAGATTCAGCTACATCAGAGTATCTGTTGTTGTCTGGGTTTTCTGGTAGAGCCATGTTATCCTGGTTTTTGTTGTTTGTTTTCTTACTCTTTCCTTTAGACATTGGATGAGGGGGTTTGGGATTTATAAGCTGACAGTAGTCATGGGGATGAGTACCTTTGGATGTCAGCTGCTTCATTTACTAGATTGACAGACATTGTCCTCCTGGAGCTAGATTTGTCTATGTCCTGCCACCTATGATCCAGGATATAGTAAGGTTCCTTTGCCTTCTTGTTCTCTTCAGAGAAATCAGCCACAGAGTAGAACATGGCTTAGAGGCCAAAATGATGTGTTGTTTCCTCTGTGTTGATATTTTGTTCTACAGGGGGCCTACCCTGCTCCAGTACTCAGAAGAGCATAGAGTGCTTGGAGATGGTGAGTCCCAACCCCGTGGGAATGGGAGTAGGGGTGGGGATTTCTTCTTATCTTCAGTCTGAGAAATCTCCAAACTGATTTGGATCAGCACCATGTTCAGTCATGGATGTTGTTGAGCCTCCGAACCTCTGTTCTCCAGGAGGAGTGCAGAAAGCACCCATATCTTAAATGCTTCACAGCATACCCAAACAGTACCAGCAGCTGGGAGGACAGAATAAAACACGAACATAATAGGAACATTGCAAATTCAAGCAAATCAAAAGAGAGTGTGCCCTGCTCAGGAACAAGGCCTTGTGTGATAAGTGAGTATCTAGTCAGAGTGGGGACCTCCTCACCTTTGAACTCGATGAAAGTGGGTGTTATATTTACTTTTATACTGGGTGATAGACTCTGCCTCCCTGTGCTGATGGCCTTGTTTCCCAGATTGAATTGGATTTTATATATTACTGGTTTTTACCTTTCTGGCCCCAGTGAAATTCTCATTCTTCATTGTCATTTACAGTCCTCTCAATTTAGACCCATCTGTGAAGTTAATTTCAGTGCTGTTTATTTTTTCATCCAAATTATTAATGAAGATAAAACATTTTATTGAATTGGGCTTTGCAGCTATTCCTGGGAAATTCCACAGAGGCCGACTGGTGTTCCCTGTAATCATCTGTAAATCAAGCATGGTCAGTAGTTCCCAAGACATCGAGTTTATGTTTGTGTTCCTTTAAGTTCAATTTTTCACAAAGACTCCACCCAGTAACAAGCTTTAGTCTTTAGTATATATGAAAATATTTAATCTCACTAGTAAATCCAAGCTATACAAAGGAAGGCATTATTGGGGAGAATTTGTGCTTATCCATGATTGAACTTGTAAATTTTGTTGATTAAATAAGTTTAAAGTAATATTTCTAATTGAATATAGAAACCAATATGGCAATTGCACATCAAGATTCAGTGGGGAACTTGCCTTCTATCAGTGTTTAAAATTTATCATACAAATATGGTTGAAAGGCACAAAAATATTTAATGTTAATAAATGAAAATTACTTAAATTTAACAACAGTGGAATAGTTACTGAATAAGTTATGGTGAATCACTTTAACAACTGGAAAGAGATGGATATGTAGAAGAATGCCCATTGTTGAAAGCTAAAATTATTGTTATGACTACTATATCAAACATTTTGCTTCTCCTTCATGATACTAGCTGGCTTATTAATGCGAAACCCAGTTACTAGTGTATTCTGTAATAATTATCAGTAAATGAAATTAGAAACAACATGCAAGTTAGCAGATACTAGACTGTATTTTACTACATGTCTTCATTACTCTTCTGGTCATTGTGACATAATATGTGAACAAAGCAACTTAATAAAAAAAAGGATAGTGTTGTAGCCCTGTCTCCATTTTCCAGCCATTGTTCCACCAGCTTTCACCAGGACTGTTGTCCCAGGAACATCTGAGACAGATTTCTTCCCATTCATCCCCTCAGGAATCACCTAGGGCACTCTTAAATGCATGCCCTGATCTACTTTTGTTGTCTGGCCTTCACCAAGGTTGCTGAATTAGGGATATCAAGGCCTGCTGAACTAGACATGCTGTACCAGAGACAACCAAGGGCTCACCTTCCCAATTCCTGTTACACCAGGAACGTTCAGGAACAGTTAGATGGCTAAAGGCCAGGTTAAGAACATTATCAACAAGAGCCAGGACAATGTGGCTTCTTCACAGCACAGCTATCCTAGTAGAGCAAGCCCAGGATATCCTATCAAAACTGAAGGACTAGAAGTTGACCTTAAACTCAATCTTGTAAAGATGATAGAGGCATTTAAAGAGGAAAAATAAATCCCTTAAAGAAATAGATGAAAAACCAAACAGGTGAAAGAAATGAATAAAACTGAACATATACAGGGGGAGGTAATCCCCCTCAGGAACAGTCATAGGGGAGGGGAATAAAGGGAAAATGGGAGGGAGGGAAGAATGGGAGGATACAAGGGATGGGATAACCATTGAAATGTAACAAGAATAAATTAATAAAGGAGAAAAATACCATTAAAAAAAGAAATAAAGAATGTTTTAAAAAGCAAAAAAAAAAAAAAAAAACAACTGTACAATACATGAATATGGAAGAAACAGAATAACAGAAGCAAACATTACCAATGGAATCCAAGAGACAGAAGAAAGAATCTTAGGTGTAGATGATAAAATAAAAGAAATTGGCACATCAGTAAAAGAAAATTTACATCTAATAAAGTTCTGATGCAAAAGATCTAGGAAATATGCAACACTATGAAAAGACCTAACTAAGAATAATAGGAATAGAAATAGAAGAAGGCAGAGTCCAAGCTTGAAGGACCAGAAATATCTTCAACAAAATCATAGAAGAAAATTTCCCCCACCTAAATAAAAGGATGCCTATAAATTTATAAGAAGCATAAAGAACACCAAATAGATTGGACTGGAGAAGAAAATCCTCCTGCCATATGATAATCAAAGACAATATCTACAGAAAAGCTGAAAGGGACAAAAACCAAGAACATACAAATGGAGTTATATCAGAATTTCATTTGACTTCTCAACACAGATTCTAAAATGTAGAAAGGTCTGAACAGATGTTTTGCAGCTTCTAAAAGACTAAAGATACCACCCTATACTACCATACTCAGAAAAGCTCCCAATCTCCATAGAGGGAGAAAGCAACACATTCCAAGACAAAACCAAATTTAAACTATATCCATTCTGAAATTTAGCCTTACAGAAAATAGTAGAAGGAGAGTTAAACTCATCCAAGAAAACATAGGAAATAAATAATTGCACACCAGCAAAAACAAAAAAGGGAAACACACACACACACATATACACACACACACACACACCCTCACCACCACCACCATCAACAGAATAGAAATTGACCATCATTGGTCATTAATATCTTAATATCTCGCAACATCAACGAATTCAGTTCTCTAATAAAAAGACACAGGCTATCAAAATTGGCCAATCATTCTGCTACATAGAAGGAATACACCTCAGCAACAAAGAGACATTACCTCACAGTAAAGGACTGGAAATAGCATTTCCAAGCAAACAGGACTCAAGAAGCAAGGTGGAGTAGCCATTCTAATATCTAATAAAACAATTTCCAAGCAAAATTAATCAAAAAAATGGTGAAGGACATTTCATACTCATAAAAGGAAAAGTCTACCAAGAATACTTTTATGTCAATCCTGAATATCTATGCCAAAATTGTGAGAGTACCCACATTAGTTAAAAAATTACTAAAGCTTAAGTAATACTTTGAAATACACAGATTAATAGTAGGAGACTTCAACAACACATTCACACCAATGGACATGCAATAGAGACAGAACTAAGCAGAGAAACCAGGAAACTAACAGATGTTGTGAATCAAATTGACCTACCATATTTACTGAACATTTTACCCAAACACAAAAAGACTATACCATCTTCCAAGCAACTCACAGAACCTTCTCCAAAATTGACTACATAGTTGGTCATAAAGTAAGCCTCAACACATGGAAGGAATTGTAATAACTCCATCTATCTTATCAGACCACCTTGGAATAAAGCTGGACTTCAGTGACAACAAAACAACACAAAGCACATGGAAACTCAACAAACTGAGTTTCTCTACTGCATGACCATTGGGTCAAGAAAGGAATAAAGAAATAAGTTACTTTCTGGAATATAATGAAAATGAATGCACAACATACCCAAACTTATGAAACACAATGAAAGTAGTGCTAAGAGGAAAGTTCATAGCACTATTGTCTTCATTAGATCTCATAGTAGAAATTTAAAAGCATACCTGAAAGATCTAGAAGAAAAAGAAGCAAACATACGCAGGAAGAATAGGTGGCAGGAAATAATTAAATAATTAAAGTCAGAGCTAAAATCAATAAATTAGAAGCAAAGAGTGTAATATAAAGAATCAACAGAAAAGCCGGGCGTGGTGGCACATGCCTTTAATCCCAGCACTTGGGAGGCAGAGGCAGGCGGATTGATGTGAGTTCGAGGCCAGCCTGGTCTACAAAGCGAGTCCAGGACAGCCAAGGCTACACAGAGAAACCCTGTCTCGAAAAACTAACTAACTAACTAACTAACTAACTAACTAACTAACTAAGAATCAACAGAAAAGAAAAACCTGTATCCAAACTAACTAAAAGAAGAAAGACAATATCCAAATTAACAGAATCAGAACTGAAAAGGATGGCATAACTACAGACACTGAGGAAGTCCAAAGACTCATCATCTCTTATTTCAAAATCCTGTCCCCACAAAATTAAAAATTCTAAATGAAATGGAAGCTTTTCCAGATAGATACAAGTTATAAAGTTTAAATGAAGATCAGCGAAACTATTTGAATAGTCTTATAACCCCTGAAGAAATAGAAGCAGTTATTAAAAATGTCCCAACCCCCCCCCAAAAATGCCCAAGACCAGATGGTTCTAGTGCAGAATTATACTCCTCAAACTATTCCACAAAACAGAAATAGAAGGAACATTGCCAAACTCATTTATTCTATGAGGCCACAGTCACCTTGATACCTAAACTGCATAAAGACCCAGTGAAGAAAGAGAATTTCCGACCAATTTCCCTTATGAACATTGATGCAGAAACACTCAATAAAATACTCATAAACCAAATCCAAGAACACATCAAATATATCAACCACCATGATGAAATTGGCTTCATTCCAGGAATGCAGAGATGGTTCAATATACGAAAATCCATCAATGTAATCTAACAAATAAACTGAAAAAAAATGATTATCTCATTAGATACCAAAAAAATCATTTGAAAAAATACAATACTACTTTATGTTAAAAGTCTTCAGGTCAACTGGCATACAAGGCACATAACTATACATGATAAAGTCAACATTAAGGAAGCCAATAGCCAACATCAAATTAAAAAGAAACTTTAAAAAATTACACCAATATCAGAAACAAGACATGGCTACCCACTCTATCCTCATTTATTGAATATAGTTCTTGAAGTCCTAGCTAAAGGAGTAAGACATCTATGGAAACAAAGGGGATACAAATTAGAAAGGAAAACAGTAAAAGTATTGCTATTCACATATGATATTATAATATGCATAAATGACCCAAATATTCTACCAGGAAACTCTTCCAGCTAATAACCACCTTCAGCAATGTGGCTGAATATAAAATTAAATTAGTAGCCCTTCTTTATATAAGCAATAAATGGGCTAAGAAAGAAATGTGGGAAGCAACACCTTCACAATAGCCACAAATAATATAAAATATCTTGGTATAACTCTAATCAAGCAAGTGAAAGGCCTGAATGCAAGGCTCTGATGTAAGAAATCAATGGCAATATCAGAAGATGGAAATATCTCCCATACCTATGAATTTGAAGGATTAATATAGTAAAAGTGGACATCTTAACAAAAGCAGTCTACAGATTCAGTGCAATTCCCATCAATATTCCAACACTATTTTTTACAGGCCTGGAAAGAACAACTCTCAACTCAAAAAAGAAATTTTAAAAAGGATAGCTGAAGAATCCAAGATGGTGCCTCTGAACACACAGGACCAGGCTGGGAGCTACAGACCACAACATCTGAAGAGCCCTAGGTGAGTAGGGTACACAAAGTACACAGCACAGGTGGGACCAGCCTTGAGCCACTTAACTAACCCATAGAGGACTAGTGCCCAGGCCCCAGAAACTGAACCTATACCTACCAGGGAGCTGCTGCATACCCAGGGACTTCATATCTGAAACTGAACTGTGGGCAGTGTAACTCCAACTGGGAGCTGTGGGCCTGGGAAAAAGACAGGAAAATGGGGGGTGGGGATTCTGACCTCAGACCATCCCATGAGTCTTGAGAAAGCCCTTGAGGTTGCCAACCAGACAGGCATAAAATCTAAAGCCCAGCTCAGCCTATGGTGTTTGTGGCTGTCTGTATCCCCCTCTGACTGATTGGTGGGACAGCTGGCCCAGAGGGACCTGAAAGTGTGGAGCTGGGACCACTAGTACATGGAGACACCCAGGGCCCACACAGGGGCTCAGGCAGCTGTCGACGTGCCCTCCTGCCATAGCTCCAAAGCCTCATACTCAGGCTGACTGATCTGAGGCTGCTATGTCTGCTTTCATCAGGCAGAACCCCCCATCCCAGTTGTCTGTTCCCTGGACATCTGGGCAGAACTGATATACTCTAAACAGACCAGGGAGATGCCTAGCTAGCCAGCACAGCTCAGCTGGGGCTCCCACACTCTTCAGAGGTTCTGAACTGGCCTGAGCGGAATCAGGCAGAAAACTAGCCACCTGCTCCAAACCAGGGAGCCATTCCAGCAAGCTCTGGCAGAGCCCGACCAGCTGCCTAAACCCAGCAAGAATGCTCATATACACCCAGAGGGGACTGAACCGGCCTGAAGGGATCAGGCCAACTCCCAGAAAAGTATCTGCTCTCTCAAGTGGGACTGATCCTAGGACCCACAGCCTGGATGGAACAGGCAGATTCCTAGTCAATTCCCACAAGCCATCAGGGTCCCCGGCACTCTGGGGTGGAATAAGACTAGTCCCACCTCCCTGCCTCTCAAAGTTCCAGTGCATCAGGGCAAGGTTTTTAAATCCAGCAGAAGGCAGGATAACCAGATTGATTGACGTTACCTCAAACTGATCCTTGGGCTGCAGAGCACCAGCACCAGCACCAGCACCAGCACCAGACTTTGTTGACCCTGTGGAGAATGCAGAGTATAGACTATAGTCTTCTGGAGCTGAAACCAGGTCACTTGCCTGATCCAGGTAGGGATGCCAGAAACTACCTCTCAATCACAGAGAAAGCAAGATGATTAGAGGTCAGCATAAAAATATAAACAGCAAAACCCAAAACAATATGTCATCTCCAGGTCCCAGCTACCCCACAGAAATCAACTCTGAGAACTCAAACACAATTGAAACACAGTTGAAATCTCAAATCCATAGTAATGAAAATGATACTTGAGGAAACAAATAAAAATCTGTAAACAAATGCAGGAAGATTCAGCCAAACAGATTGAAGACATTAAAGAGGCAATGGAAGAAATTCAGGAACAGACAAACAATCATATGAAGGAAATCAATAAAGCAGTTCAAGATCTGAAGATGAACATGGAAACAATAATAAAAGCATAGACAGAAGAAAACTGGGAACAGTAGAACTCAGAGAAGCAAGCCAGTGATGCAGACCTAAGTCTTTCTAACAGAATTCAAGAGATGGAGGAATGAATCTTGGCAGCAGAAGATACTATGGTGGAACTTGAAACAATCATCAAAGAAAATGCTAAATCTGAAAAATTCCTGACACAAAACATCCAAGAAATCAAGGACATCATGAAAAGACAAAATCTGAGGATAATAAGAATTGAGAAAAGGGAAGATGGCCAACTCCAAGGCCCAGAAAATATCTTTAACAAAATCATAGAAGAAAATTTCCCTAATTTAAAGAAGAACACGCATATAAACATACAAGAGGCCTACAGGACACCAAATAGGACAGACCAGAAAAGAAAATATTTCTGCCACATAATAATCAAAGCACAAAATGTACAGAATGAAGAAAAGACACTAAAAGCAGCTAGGAAAAGGGGCCAAATAACATATAATGATAAACCTATCAGAATTACATCTGAGTTTTCAGCAGAGACTATAAAAGCCAGAAGGTCCTGAAGGTGCTCTAAGCCCTAAGAGACTACAGATGTTAGGCAAAACTACTCTATACAGTGAAACTTTCAATAACCATTGATGGAGAAAACAAGATATTCTATGATAAAAAAAAATCAAAGAGTACCTGATGACAAATCTGGCTTTATAGAAGTTACTAGAAGGAAAACTCCAACCCAAAGTGAGAAACTACAACCAAAATTACATGGGAAATAGATGTAATTTTACCATTGCAAAAACATAACCACACAAACACTCTACTCCAACTAACATAAAAATCAAGGGACTTAACAGTCACTGGTCATTGATATCTCTCAACATCAATGGTCTCAATTCTCCAATGAAAAGACACAGACTGACTGAATGGATGCATCAACAGGATCCAACACATTTCTTCATCCAAGAAACACATCTCAGCCACAAGGATAGACATTACCTCAGGGTAAAAGGCTGGAAAAAAGGACTCCAAGTAAATGGACACAGGAAGCAAGCTGGTGTAGCCAATTTAATATCTAATAAACTAAACTTTAAATAAAAAGTAATCAAAATAGATGATGAAGTACACTTCATACTCATCAAAGGTAAAGTCAACCAAGTTAACATCATAATTCTGAACATCTACACTCCCAATACAAGGGCACCCACATTTGTAAAAGAAATATTAAGAAAGCTTACTCCACACATCAACCTCCACAGATTGATAGTAGGAGGCTTCAACATCCTACTTTCACCAAAGGATAGGTCAACAAAACAGAAACTAAATTGAGAAAGAATGACATTAACTAATGTTATGAATCAAACAGATTTAACAGATATCTACAGAACTTATCACCAAAATATGAAAGATTATACCTTCTTCTCAGTACCTCATGGAATCTTCTCAAAATTGATCATATAATAGGTCACAAAACAGCCCCAACAGATACAATAAGATTGAAATAATACCTTGTATCCTATCACATCACCATGGACTAAAGCTGGACTTCAACAATGACAGAAACAACAAAAAGCCTACACACACATGGTAACTAAACAACTCTCTACTTAATGACAACTGGGCCAGGGAAGAAATAAAGAAAGAAATTCAGGGCTTCCTAAAATCCAATGAAAATGAAGGAACAAAATTTATGTGACACACTGAAAGCAGTGCTAAGAGGAAAATTCATAGCACTAAGTGCTTTCATAAAGAAATTGGAAACAACTCATATAGACAACTTAATAACACATCTGGAAGCCATAGGAAAAAAAAAACAGAAAGACCCAAAAGGAGTAGACAGACAGAAATAACCAAAGTCAGGGCTGAAATCAGTAAATGCAAAACAAAAAGAACAATTCAAACAATCAACAAAACCAGCAGCTGGTTCTTTGAGAAAATCAACAAGATAGATAAATCATTAGTCCAACTAACTAAAAGGCAGAGAGACACTATCCAAATCAACAAAATCAGAAATGAAAAGGGACACATGACAACAGACACTGAAGAAATACAAAGAATCATAAGGTCCTACTTCAAAGGCTTGCATGCCACAAAATTTGAAAATCTAAGGGAAATGGACAACTTTCTTGATTGTTTCCACTTGCCAAATCTGAATCAAGATCTGACAAACAAATTAAATAGTCTTATTTCTCCTACAGAAACAGAAGTGGTTATCTTCTCTCAACAAAAAAGTCCAGAGCCAGATGGTTTTAGCACAGAATTCTATCAGATCTTCAAAGAAGAACTAATACCAATACTCTTCAAGTACTCCACAAAATAGAAATGGATGGAACATTACCAAACTCCTTCTTCTATGAGGCTATAGTCACCTTGATACCTAAACCTTACAAAGACCCAACAAAGAAAAATAATTTCAGACCAACTTCTTTTGTGAAAATTCATGCAAAAATCCTCAATAAAATACCTGAAAACCGAATCCAAGAATATATCAAAGATATTATTCACCATGTACAAGTAGGGTTCATCTCAGGCATGCAGACATGGTTCAATATATGCAAATCCATCAATTTAATACATGATATAAATAAACTGAAAGAAAAAAACCCAACATGATTGTCTCCTTAGATGTCAAAAAAGCATTCAACAAAATCCAACACCCATTCATGTTTAAAGTTTGGGATAGATCAGCAACATAAGGCACATATTAAAACATAATAAAGGCTCTATACAGCAAGCCAATAGCCAACATCAAATTAAATGGAGAGATGCTCAAGGAAATTCCTCTAAAATCAGGGACCAGACAGGCTGCTCACTTTCTCCATATCTCTTCAATATAGTTCCTGAAATTCTAGCCAGAGCAGTAAGACAACAAAAGGAGATCAAGGGGATGTAAATGGAAAAGGAGGAAGTAAAATTATCCCTATTTGCAGACAATATGATAGTGTACATAAGTGACCCCCCAAAATTCCACCAGAGAACACCGACAGTGATAAACACCTTCAGCAAAGTAGCTGAATACAAAATTATCTCAAAAAATCAATAGCCTTCCTGTATACAAATGACAAATGTGCTGAAAAAGAAATTAAGGGAACTACACCCTTCACAATAGTGACAAGCAATATAAGGTATCTAGGAATTACTCTAAATAAGCAAGTGAAAGACTTGTTTGAAAAAAATTTCAAATCTCTGAAGGAGAATAAAGAAGACATAAGAAGATGGAGAGATCTCCCTTGATTATGTATTGGGATAATTAACATAGTAAACATGGCTGTCTTATCAAAGGCAATTTACAGATTCAATAAATCCCTATCAAAATACCCCCACAGTTTTTAAAGACATTGAAATATCAATTCTCAATTTTACATGGAAAAACAACAAAAAACCCAAAATAGCTAAAGCAATCCTGTACAATAAAAGATCCTCCAGAGGAATCTCCATTCCTGATTTCAAGTTGTACTATAAAACAAAAGTAGTTAAAAAGCATGGCATTGGCATAGCAACAGGCTGGATGATGAATGAAATTGAATTGAAGATCCAGAAATACATCCACACACATTTGGACATTTGGTTTTTGACAAAGAAGCCAAATATATTCAATGGAAAAAGGATGACATCTTCAACAAATGGTGCTGGTCTAACTGGATGTCTACATGAAGAAAATACAAGTAGACCCATATTGGTCACCTTACACAAAACTCAGGTCCAAGTGGATTAAGGACCTCAACATAAAACCAGAGAAATTAAATCTATTAGAAGAAAAATTAGGGAAGATCCTGGAATGCATTGGCATAGGAGACAACTTCCTGAACAGAACTCCAACAGCCTAGGCCTTAAGGTCAACAATTAATAAATGGGACCTCATGAAGCTGAGAAGCTTCTGTAAGACAGGAGACACTGTCAATAGAACAAAGTGACAGCCTATAGACTGGGGAACTATCTTCACCAACCCTGCATCTGACAAAGGTCTAATAATCAAAATATATAAAGAGTTGAAGAAATTAAACACCACCAAACCAAATAACCCAATTGAGAAATGGGGCTCAGAACTAAATAGAGAATTCTCAACAGAGGACTACTGAATGGCTGAAAAACACTTTTAAAATGCTCAGTGTCCTTAGTCATCAGAGAAATGCAAGTCAAAATGACACTGAGATTCCATCTTACACCCATCAGAATGCCTTAGATTAAAAAAAAAATCTCAAGTGACAGCATATCTGTTGAGGATGTGGTGAAAGGGGAATACACCTTCATTGCTGGTGGGAATGAAAACTTGTACAACCACTTTGGAAATCTACCTGGTGCTATCTCAGAAAACCGGGAATAGGTCTACCTCAAGATCCAGCTATTCCACTCCTTGGAATATACCCAGAAGATGCTCCACCACACAACAAGGACATATGCTCAACCATGTTCATAGCAGCTTTATTTGTAATAGCCAGAACCTGAAAATAGCCTAACCGTTCCTCAGTTGACAACTGGATAAAGAAACTGACACACTTACACTGTTGAATATGACTCAGCTATTAAAAACAAGGAAATCCTGAAATTTATGGGCAAATGGATGGAACTAGAAATGATCATCCTGAGTGAGGTAACAAAGACCAAGAAAGACTCACATGGTATATTCTCACTTATACTGGACACTAGCCCAAAAGTTATGTCTTTACTTACCAGGAAACTAGGATAGATGAAGGAACTTCCTATTGAGAATCTAGGTGAGGAAAATATGGGAGAATGAGTAAATAGAAGGATCCGGAGAGTCCTAAAAACCCAAAAAGAAAACATCAAGAGGGGCCTATCTGAATCCAGGGGGATCATCTCAACCTACTGTACCAAACAAGGACAATAGATGCAGTAAATATTGAACCCTTATTCAGATCTAGCCAATGGACAGGACATTCTCCAAAGTTGCGCGAGAGCAGGGACTGACTCAGAAATGAACTCTGGTGCCCCACATTTGACTGCTTCCTCTTGGTGGGGGGTGAGTTGGCACTCAGAGAAACGATAAGCAGGCTACCAGGATGAGACTTGATAGGCTGTGGCCTTATTGTGGGGAATGAGGTCTCCTTCTATCACAGACTTAGGGGAGGGGAAAATGGTTAAAGATGGAGGGAGGGAGGAACCAGAAGATAAAAGTGAGCGGATAACACTTGAGATGTAATCTTAATAAATTAATTTTAAAAAGTGATAGCTAAAACAATCCTGTACAATAATAACTTCTGGAGGTATCTCAGTCTATGAGTTGAAGCTCGATTACAGAGCAATACCAAGCCACATGGTATTGGTATAAAAACTGACATGGAGATCAATGGAATCAAATCTAAGACCCAGAAATAAACCTGAACAACCACAGACACTTGATTTTTGGCAAGCAAGCCAAAATCATACAATAGGAAAATGAAAGAATCTTCAAGAAATGCTGCTGTTCTAACTAGAAGTCAGCATTTAGAAGAATGCAAGTCGATCCATGTGTATCACCCTGCACAAAACTCAAGTCCAAGATGATCAAAGGTCTCAATATAAAACCAGATATGCTAAATCTAATATAAGAGAAATTAGGTAATACCATTGAACTCATTTGTACAAGAGACAACTTCCTGAGCAGAACACCAACAGTTCAGGATCCAAGATCAACAATTAATAAATGGGATGTCTTGAAATCTAAAAGCTTCTGTAAGGTAAAGGACACTGTCAACAGAATGAAACAGCAGTATACAGATTAGGAAAGTATCTTTACTAATCCTACATCCAACAAAGGGCTAATATCCAAAATATATAAAGAACCAAAAACCTTAAATGTCAAGAAACAAAATAATTCAATTAAAAAATGGGGCACAGAACTAAACAGAGAATCCTCAAAAGAGGTATCTTGAATGGCTGAGAAGCATTTAAAGAAATGTTCAACATCCTTAGTCATCAGGGAAATGCAAATCAAAATGACTCTGAGATTCCACTTTACACCTGTCAGAATGGCTAAGACCAAAATGTCAAGTGATTGCACATGCTGGTGCTAATGTGGAGAAGGGAGAGCATTCCTCCATTTCTGATGGGAATGTAAACTTGAACAACTACTTTGTAAATCAATCTGGAGATTTCTCAGAAAAGTGAGAATAGATCTACCTCAAGACCAAGCTATAGCATTCCTAGGCATACACCCAAATAATGCTATGCAATACAACAAGGACAGTTGCTCAAGTATGTTCATAACAGCTTTATTAGTAACTGCCAGAACCTGAAAACAACCTAGATTTTCAATCCTTCAATCTGTAGTCCTTCAATCGTAGAATTGTAAGAAAATGTGGTAAACTTCCGCAAGGGACTACTATTCAGCTATTAAAAACAAGGACATCAGGAAATTTATAGGCAAATGGATGAAAGTAGAAAATATTTCCCTAAATGAGGTAACCCAGACCCAGAAAGACACACATGGTTTATCCTCACTTATAAGTATATACTAACTATAAAATATAGGATAACCAGCCTACAATTTACATACCCCCTAGATGCCAAGTAACAAGGAGGACCCAAGGGAGGATGTTTGATCCTCAATGAGATGAGGAAAGACATCTGAAGTAGCAGGAATTATATGGGTGAGGGATAGGGAGGGGATCAGGAGTGGGGATCAGGAAATGCTGGGACCAAGAAGAAAAATCAAGATGGGGAAATCTCTGGGATTGCAGAGGCTTCCAGGAGTATATGAGGTGACCACAGCTGAGTATTCTACAGCTCCACAGTGGGGGATATAGAGCCTGAATGTGCCACTTCCTCTAGCCTGGTGGGACTTCCAGTAGAGGTAGGGAGACATCAACCAACCTACAAACCCTTTGGCCCAATTTTTTCTGGCTATGAGTTGTGCCAGGATAAATATGGAGCAGAGATGAAGGGAATGGCCAACCAAATGCTGGCCCAACTTGAGGCCATTCCCATGAGAGACAGAAAATTGACAACTATTAAAGCTATTCTGCTGTACTTGCAGACAGGATCCTTGCATAACTGTCTTCTGAGAGGCTTTATCCAACACCTGATGGTAACAGATGCAGAGAAATACAGCCAAGAAAATAAGCATAGCTAGAGGAGTCTTGTGGGAGAGTTGTGGAGAAGGATTTAGGGAGATGGGAAGTCCAAGAACACCATAAAAAGACCTATAAATTAAACTAACTTAGGCCCATGGTGGTTCACACAGACTGAAACACCAAAACCATGCATTGGTTGGACTTAGGTCTCCTACTCATATGTAGCAGAGGTGCAGCTTGTTCTTCATGTAGGTCCCCTAACAATTAGAGCAGGGGTTGTCTCTGACTCTGTTACCTGCCTTTGGAACCCTTTCCTCTAGCTGGGCTGCCTTATCTGGCCTCAGTGGGAGAGGATATGCCTAGTTCTGCTGAGACTTAATATACCAGAATGGATTGTACCCATGGGGAGCCTGCATTTCTTTGTGAATGAGCGGATGGAAGATGGAGGATAGGATGCAAAGGTGGGATTGGAGAAGAAGAGAGAGTGGGGATGGGATCAGGTTGTAAAATGAATAAACAAAAATGAAATAAAATAAAATAACGTAAAAAGGAAGGAAATCTTTACTTTGACTCACAGGAGTATAGTCCATGCAATGTGGAAATAATGTTGGTATCAGTAAGGTAGTTGGACATATAGTGTTTACAGTGAAGAAGTAGAGATATAAATGCTGGTGTTTGCTCATTCCTCCTCTTCTTGTTCCTTCTCCTCCTCCTCCTTCTTTTTCTCCTCCTTTGTTCCTGTCCTGACCATACCCTCCTATTAATCGGGTTCTCCACTTTCAAGGTGAGTTTTTTTTTTACTTCAATTAAATCATTGTGGAAAACTTTCATAAACATACCTTGGGAGTTTTCCACTGTGATTCTAGTAACAATCAAGTTGAGCTTTGTAATAGCAGGGTCTAATGGACACAGGCCAATAACTACAACTACTCAGGTTGATGAGGTAGAAGAATCAAAAATGGAAGTTTTCTTGGGCTACAGAGTGAGCTTATTGAGAGCCTAAGTCAAATGGTATAAATAAAGCTGTGGATCCAGTTCAGCATTAGAAAACCTTCTTAGCACATGTAAGGCCTATGTTCAATCCATAACAACTCAAAAAAATTTAAAAAGGTAAAAGTTTGAATAAACCTTCAAAATAAAACAATGGGTGACTGCTTATAGCAGCACCATTCATCTAAAACTATAATAAACACAAAAGTTCATTCATTGTTTTCTGTATAAAAACTATGCATGCAATAGACTATATAATAAGCTCTGGTGTGGAGGAGACTGGAAAGCATTAAGTGAAAGACATCAGCTATAAATTGTCATATTTTATGATTCCATTTACAATAGATGTTAAGATATGAAAACTGGGGTCAGTGATGAGTGATCAATGATTACATAGAGTCAAAGAGTAGTAGGTGATATGGCATGAAGTTTCCTTATTTTGTGATAAAATTTTTCTAAGAGTGATTGTGGTGATGGTCACTACAGCTCTGTGAACATTCAGATCAGACTTGAGTTATATATTTACATGGAGAGTGATATCTTAGTGAACCCATAGCTGCAATAGATGACATAGACAGACCATGCAATCACCAATTACTTAATAAATATCTGTAAAACTATAATATAGCCTGTAGTAAAACCTAAAAAAAGAACACTTCAGTATCCACTTAAGTCATTTTTATTAACAAAATCGCAATGCTTTCTAATTATTCTATAGTGGAGCACAACTTTGATTTTTATATTCCCCTGTTTTTACAATTTTCAGGCAGAGCAGATTTAGTTAATTGACAAGACTCTATTAAACCACTGGCACCTGCAAAAAAAATCAAGATATTTGTTCTCCCGTTACTTTATAAGCCATATTGATTAAAATCTGAAAGGGCCAAAAATAACAGAAACCTTTAGAGATGATGATGAACTAGTGAACACAGAAAGAAGTTTATTTCCATTCATGTAAAACATAAGTATAATCTCCATGATCTCTGGGGACCCAGATCCTTCTAGCTAGTTATTCTACCATTTCAAGAGAGCATTCTGCTTCAGGGTCCTTCCTGGAGATACTGCTCTGACTTTCCTGATTATCTTGAAGAATGAGTGAAATAAACTCTTTCCTTCACTGAGTTCTTTTCAATCAGAACAACTGAGAACAAACTTGAACCAGATGACTAACAGGATTAATAGGCTGTATTAAAAGGGAGGGTGACATGTTATCAGTCCATTGGGAATATGCTAAATTTCCAAGTTTCTTTTCACAACACAAATAGCAAAAAACATGATTCAAACCCAAGACCAGAATTCTTTAGAGCAGTGGCTCTCAGCTTTCCTAACATGGTGACCATGTTCCTCATGTTGAAGTTTTGTTGCTACTTTATAACTATAATTTTGTTACTGTTATGAACTGTAATGTGAATATATGATATGTGATTCATGTGACAGGGTCATTTGATTCCTAAAGTGGTCACAACCCATAGGCTGAGAACCACTGCCCTAAAGCTTCCTTGGAGGATGGAGCCCATGTCTTGGTTCAGTCTTTGTTCTCCTACCAAGAAGAAATATTGGATGAAGCATGGTTCTCCTTCACCCCAGTGGTAAATCCATATTCAAACTGTAGAACATATGATTATGATTCTTTGAGAAAAAAGAGTATTTGAAAGAGCTTGAGATTTCATCTTGGTTTACATGGTGTGACCCAAATCTAGATATGGTGACTTTGAGAAAAAAAAAAGAAGAAAGAAAGGTATCAGAGAATAGGCAAATGTGGCATGAGTGTAGAAGTAGAGACCACAGTGATATAACCACAGCAAAGGAGTTCTATTTATAAAGAGAATCAAGAAGACACAGGAATGTCCTCCTTTAGGGTCTTCAAAGATTATGTAGCACTTCTGCCTCCATGTCTCTGAGAAGTTAACTTCTGTGTGACTAACTGGATTTCTGTTAGTCTTGGCAATCACCAGGCAAGATCCAGTCTCTCCCAGTAAATTGTCTACCCATGGAATCTTATAGGTGGTGCCACTATCATTTTCTAGTGTGAAGACATTTCTAGATCCAGCCCACGGCATTACTCTGAGGTTATAGAATCTCTAGGAAGTGTGGCCTGGTGGAAAAATAAAGTTTGTCACTGAAGGTTTCCTCAAAAGGGGCTCTAGGATTCTTCACCTTTATTTACTCTCTATTTGCTCCTGGGTCATCATGAGGTGAGCAGCTTTGCCTCACCATGAAACCCCACACCCATGCTTTGCCTTGTAGCAGGCCCCAAATCCAAAGACTGTGGGATTCTGAAACTATGAACTGTAAATATTTTCTTCTAAGTTGATAGTGCCATGAAGTTTACTCAGGGGAATAATATTGACCAATATTTTGAATTTAAGTTCCAGAAAGCTATAGGAGAATAATGTAAACCCCAGAGTAATGATTAGCAATTGGCAAGGATGCCCCCATTGACAAGTGCCTTTATGCATCAGCTCCTCCTCAGCCTACACAACACTATCTACTTTTCAGAAGCTCATCACAGAGCAGAGATTTGAAGCCTACACAACTAGAACTGTTATAAGATGTAATAGCGGGAAACAATGAGATTGGAACTAAGAACTCTACAATATGAAAAGTATGCACAGCCTGGAAATAAAGACTCATTGTGTGTCTTCTTAAGTAGACCATGCCAATTAAAAAATCCAGTGAAAGTAATCACCCTCAGTTCAGAGACAATTGGGTACAGAGGGGAGATTTTATTGTTCTGGAATATTCTGAAGAAAGAAATGGTTTCAAGAGGGAGGCCAGAGTTGAAACATAGTTGTGGTGTAAAGAAAGGGAGAAGGTTATGGAAAGATACAGGCTGTATTATTAATAATATTGATCTAAGCTTGGCTAGTTTAAAGAATGGAGGAGGAGTTGCATCAATAAGATAAATGGTATCTCTGGTAACCTTGAGCTCTGTATCGATGGAAGGGTGAATAGAGAGATTTTGGGGAATCAATGTGACTATTTTTAAAATTGCAAGAAAATTGATTGAAAGGCAGTGAAAGAAGTGGGTAAAAAACAATGTCAGTCTGTCATCACAGCAAATGAGGCCATATCGCTGATCACCCGCTCTTAAAACCAGACTGTTAATAAGGGTTTCAGGAGGAGGAAAGGGGGTCACAGCATCTGGAAATAGGCTGCTCTGCTGTATTTATAGGAAGGAATGAACTAGTTCAAATATTCTAAATAGTTCAGCTTCCAGGTATGACATGCAGTCAGCCCATTCAGGATGGCATATGCCTCACCTTCCCCAACATCTGATCACTTCTTTTATACACATAAAAGAAAGGAAAAGATTCAGCATGTACTGATGCAAAGTGAAACATGATATGAATTGGTGTGCTGCAGCCTTGTGTATGGAGGATGCTTTTTCCTTTTCAACAGATACCTCATTGACACTTGAGTTTCTGAGATGAGACTTTAAATGGCCTTGAAGTCTTAGCCTCAATCAACTTTAATCTTCTTTCCTGAACCCAAGTTATTTAATAAACTCAGTATCATGAATAAGCTAGAAGACAGTTGGATTTTTTTTTTACTATTAGTTTGTACAGTTCTAGAACCTTTGAAAAAAATGAGTTGGTCTTAATATTAACCATTTTCATTTTTTTCTTCTATTTATTCTTCTCTCATATATAGCATCTTAACTGCACTTTCCTCTTTCTCCACTACTCTTAGTCTCCCCTCCCCAACACTCACATATAACACTGCCTCTCTCCTCCAGATCCACTTCTCTTCCATTTCCCTTCAGAAAAATGCAAGCCTCTCAAGCATAACAACTGAACATGGCATAACAAGTCATATACCTTCACATGTATGAGGCAACTAGTAGGAGGAAAAGGGTTCCAAGAGCAGGCAAAATAGTCAGAGACACCCCCACTCCCACTGTTAGGAGTTTCACAAGAAGAAAAGAGGCACAAGCATAATATATATGCAGAGGACTTAGCTCAGACACATACATGGTTGTGTTTTTCACTTCAATCTCTGTGTTTCGCCTATGAGCCTTGCAGAGTTTGTTCTGTGGTCCATATACTTATGGTATCCTTGAACTCCCTGGCTCCTACATTTCTTCATCCATTTCTTCCAAAAGGTTTCCTGAGCTCAATCTAATGTTTAGCTGAGGGTTTCCTTCAGGATGAACCAGGGATGGGTGAGGATGGAAACAAGAGGAATCAGGCAGGGGGCAGTGAGATGGAGGGAAAGAGTACTGGAGACATGAATGTAATTGAGGCCATTTCAGGGCAATGTAGAAACCTAGTATATTGGAAACACCCATGAGTGAAATCCTAGTGAAGACTCCTAGTAAAGGAGGATATGGAGTGTGAACTAGCCATATTATGTAACCAGGCACCATTTCCAGGGGTGGTATTGAGATATCAACCCAGCCACAAAACCTTTAACCTACAATTTGCCCTGCCAGTAGTATGTGCTGGGGTAATGGTAGCTAAGGCTTTGTACAAGTATCTAACCAGTGACTGGTCCAACATAAGACTTACACCACCAGAGGAAGACCAAGGCTGACACTGCCTTGAGGACCAGAAACCAGAGCCTGGATATCCCAGAGACCTAGGATTGAACCAAATATGACTGGCAAAAATAACTAAGTGAAATGGCTCTTAATGATATTCTGCTGTATTCATAGACTGGAATCTAATCCAATCATCATCAGAGAGGCTTCAACCAGCAACTGATGTGAATATATGAACTGTTTTCATATAGAGAAATGTTGAGGTGAATACCTGCCCAGCCTTCCTTTTGCCTATTCACATAAAACCTCTACCTAATCCCAGCCATCAGTCCTTTTTTACTTTGATGACAAGCTTTACAAAACCTTATCATTTTCTTGATACAATTATATACTAGAGATACAATTGAGCTAGCCAGTCTATATTTTTTTCCAGAGAATTCACATGTGAGTAGTGAAGACAGGACACATAATCAAGAAAATGTAAATAGATGAAGCCTAGAATTTGACTGAGAGAGACAGACTAAGAGACTATGTTAAGGAAGTTTACTTACAGGAAGTTCATTTCTAGGGAAAACTTAATAAATAGGGGGATCAAGCCATGTGATAGGTTGTAGTAGAATTTTGGCTATCCTATGTAAATATATTTTTGTTTTCATCTCAAGTGTGGGATGTGAAACTGCCTTTAGTTTATCCACAACTGATTACAGCCTTGTGAGAGAGCATGTGTCTTTGTTAGCTGGAAACTGTCTCCTGCAGGAGGCATGGTCTTTGCTATCTAGAAAACATCCCTGTGAAGACTCTCAGAGAATATAAATAGGAAGGGAGTGAGAGAAAGAGGGAGAAAGAGGAAGAGAGAGAGGGGGGAGGGAGGGAGGAAGAGAGAGAGAGACAGAGACAGAGACAAAAAGACACAGAGAGAGACAGAGAGAGACTGAGACAGAGGGAGGGAGGGAGAGAGAGAGAGGGAGAGAGAGAGAGAGAGAGAGAGAGAGAGAGAGAGAGAGAGAGAGAGAGAGAGATTATTCTGAGATGCTCCAGAGAAAATTTTGAGAAGGCTGCTGCTGATTCATTCTACTGCTTGCTGCTGCTGTTTGCTATTTATCTGGACTGCTGGAATCCTGACAATTAGGAGTGAAATCAGCCCCAAGAAACTGAGTCCAAAAACATGTACATCCTTTGTCCCTACTAACCTTCTTTCTTTCCTACTTCAGCTATACTACTCCTAGGCAAATACCCAAAAGACGCTCCACCATACTACAAAGATACTTGCTCAACTATGTTCAAAGCAGCTTTATTAATAATATTGAGAATCTAGAAACAACTTAGATGTCCCTTACCAAAAGAATTGATAAAGAAAATATTGTACATAAGAGAATTCTACTTAGCTACTAAAACCAAAGACATCATGAAATTTGGGGGAAAATAAATGGCACTAGAAAAGAACATCCTGAGTGAGGTCACCTAGACCCAGGAAGACACACATGGTATATACTCACATATAAGTGGATATTAGTCACACAGCATAATCAGGCTAGAATTCATAGACCAAAAGATGCCAACTAAAAAGCAGTGCACAAGGGAGGATGCTTGAATCTCGACCAGAAGGGGAAATAAAATAGACATTGGGGCCCTTTTCAAAAGTTCTCTATTGTTCAAAATGGCTACATGGCATTTTAAATCCTTTAATTATCTTTAGGTTCCTGATGATAGTACTACCTTGCTGAATCTGTGTGTCATCTGAAATGTTTACATGAAGAAGGCATGGAGGCCCAGCTGTCCTCACCTGAACAAGATTAAGAACACCCAAAGTAATGTGCAGTGGTTTTTCTTGGTTTGTTTTCTTCATTTGATCTTTATTGTGATTTGGATATGAAGTACCCTCCCAGGTTTCATGTGTTGAAGGATTGGGTCCCAGTGTTTGAGGTGAGGCTTAAGTGGAAGTGATGGGATCACATGGGTTCTCCCTTCCATGATGGCTTATGGACTGATGGATTTACAGTTTGATAGTATTTCTCAAAGATGGTAGGAAGTGGGGACTGGTTGAAGGGAGAAGCTCCCTGTGGCTGTGCCATTGAGGGGCATCTCTTCTTGTCTTGTACTGTTCCACTCTCTCTTTACTTCCTGGTTGTCTGAGTTAGGAGATCTTTATAGCATATCCCTATTGCCATGATGGTCTGCTTTGTTTCAAAGACATGGATTTATGCCATGGGTTAAACCTGTGAGCCTTAATAAGATTTCCCTCTCTAACCTGCTTCTCCCAGAAATTTTATCATTGCAAAAACAAAACAAAACAAAACACCTCTCTTTGTACATTCTTCATTTGCCAGTACAATGTCTCTGCATTCAGTGTGAGAAGAATCTAAGACTCAGAGATGTGAGGTAGCTTGCCCAACTTTACGCAGCCTGTCAATGCAAGAACAAAGAAAAAATATAGAATCAGCTGTTTTTAGTTGCTAGATGAAAGGGAATGAGCATTAGCTCTATGAGAACTTCCCCATTGTCTTGGTTTGATTAGGAATGAACCCCATAGACTCATGTGTTGGAATTTTTGGTAATAGGGAGTGGCACTCTGAGGAATGTAGCCTTCTTGAGTCACTATGGGTGGGCTTTGAGGTCTCAGAGGCTCTTGTCAAGTATTTCTCAATCTCTTCCTACTACCTAAGAATAAAGATGTCAAAATCTTGGCTCCTTCTCTAACACCATGTCTGCCTACACACCACCATGCTTCCCTGTTGGGTTCAGCTTTTCCAAACCTACTTTATTTGGGGTTCCCTAATGCTTATACATTCCATCCAACCTACTACCCTAGATAGGAGAGAAAGGAGGTTTATGGGAACAGGGGAAGTAGACCTTGTAGAATTCAGTTCCTGGGAGTGTGTCCCCTGGTGTAGTTGGCAGGATTTCAGCAGACTAGCAAATCCACCAAAGTTGCTGCTGGATACTGGAGGAGCAGGAACCTGGAGCATTCAGAACCTGGAGCCTCAGCTGCAGCCCAAAGCGTAGAAGCCTTCACTGGAGTAGTTCTCTCAGAGCATCTCGAAGTGGAGCAATGAACACACCAAGAACCCAAAATCCCTGCCTCCAGTTTTGGGCTCAGAGTCTGTACTAGGATGTTTTTCATCTGGTAAAAATCAATTGACCACATGACATGGCTCAACCTCCAAGTGGATAAACATCACCTGCTCTCTCACGAGTCTGTTCCCCATCCCACATTTGGGATCAAAACAAAAACATGTTTACATCCATTGCATATCCAACACTTGGGATCAAAACAAAAACATGTTTACATCCACTACACTTCCCACCATAATTACAATGAACTATATTTCTGAAATTATAAGTCAGACCCAATTAAATGGTTTCTTTTCTAAGAGTTGAGAAGGCCATGATATCTCTTTAGAGCAATAAAACCCTAACTAATCTACCCACAAAGGATGACTGTTTGACTGTCTAAAAGCTTGAGGAGTGATTAACCCGTGATAACCCACAGAGGACATCAACCTGTAGTCTTTATCATGCAATAGTTTGGAAATGTTTAAAGAATTGGGATAGTTCCCTAATTTATTTATTCTTTCAACAATTTTATTTATTTTTATGTGCATGGGTGTTTTGCCTGCATATGTCTATGCACCATGTGTGGTTTTGGTTCCCATGGAGACAAAAGAAGGTGTTGGACACTCTTGAACTTGAGAAACAGATGGTTGTGAGCTGTCATGTAGGTGCTGAGAATAAAATCTGGTCCTCTGAAATAATAGGCAGTGCTTTTAACAGCTGAGTTATCTCTGCAGTCCCCAGTTTC
The DNA here is from genome assembly GCF_964271855.1 of Acomys minous. Lineage (NCBI taxonomy): Eukaryota > Metazoa > Chordata > Mammalia > Rodentia > Muridae > Acomys > Acomys minous. Next base: position 53,249,141 of record NC_140496.1, on the reverse strand, counting down.
TCAGTTCTTAACACTTACACTAAATCTAATTCTGTGCCCCATGTGTCATATACATTCCTAATCAACACTCAATCATTAATGATTTCTGGCATAAATTATGAGTTTAAAAACTGTGTATTGAGAAAAATGAGTCTCTTAGAAACCCTGTCATACTCTACTACCAGGACTATAGGGGTTCTGACTACTGTGATCTGGAGCAAGCACTTACGTATGATAACATGATTCGTGCTACTATCTGTTCTCCCTCTGCAATTCCAATGCCTACTGAGTAAAGGCCCTGTATCACCTTTTCCAGGCCTCCTGGTGAAATTTGTCTCTCCAATTAAGGAGCAACCAAAGGACAATTAAACTGGGGGCTCTGTGCCTAAGGAACCTTGTTAAGCTTTTACCTTTTATCACCCTGAACACACAGTTCCTGCCTTGTCTCAGCATCATCAAGTCTAATCAAACATGTCACACCTCCACAGAGGTAAATTACATTTATTAGAGAAGAAAAATTAAATTAAGGCCATTTAGAAGTTAATTGTGACTGTTGAGGCTTAATCTATTGTATTATCCCACTGTGATGTGTTGAGATAAAAATATGCTGACCTAGCTTAAAAAATAAAATCTTTAAAACTAGAAAATATAAGCAGATGTTTTGGGACAGCAAACACAACTATGAGGCTGAAGCAGTGACATGAAGGTAGAGCAGTGGACTATTTGAGAGAAGAAAGAGAAACATTCAGAGGAAACAGGGCTCATGAGGCATAAATTAGACCAAAACATAATGATCTACATGTATTAAAATGTCATAAGGCCACACAGCTGTGTGGTTTGAAAGATGAGGTCATCAGTACATTCTGAGGAGGATGATTGTGTTCCAGAGCTACACAGAAATGTTCACCGCTGAGAGCAGCCTGATTGACAGGAAACAGCGCAATGTATTAGAAATACCCAAGCCAAGATCATCCAAGATGGCATCAATCTCACACTGTGTCTCATCCGCGGAACAGCAGTGACCATACAGCCACCAAAGGACCATATTGAAAGCTCCAAGACACAGTGCTGGTGTTTCCCAGAGAGAAGAAAATCCTGTCATGTGGATCATCCATGATTTCCCACCGCAGGACCAGGGACCACACTCCAGTGAGCTCCAGGGACCTCGGGCTGCCACGACTGCTGCCACCGCTGCTTTTTTGGGTTGAGGCCCGGTGCAGTATAGGCTAAGGAGGTGGCGTTCGATGAGTGGGTGCTTTTTGAGTCAAGCCCAAGCAAGGGCTGCATTGCCTACAGCACAGGCCTCAAGGACTTCTTCTCATGGGCTGGGGGCCATGCTCAGTACCAAGAGCTGGATCGTACAGAGGTAGATAGTAGAGGTAGCACCAAGGCAGGGGATGGCAGATGGAGCACATGATGGAACCAGAGGCTTGGGAGGCGTGAATCAACAGAGCTACAAGTTCCCTGGGACAAGAAGCTGAGCTGGGCCAACATCAATGGTTTCTGCAAACAACTGAATGAAGTCTTTGAGGGGCCTCCACTTGCCACCTGCTTGATGGCCCACAAGATCCAGTACCCACAGGAGTAGGAGGCCATCAACAATCTGGCAAAATGAAATGAAGCAGGAAAGCTGACTCTGAGGACATGGAAGGAGGAGAGATGTCCCTGAGGACACAAGAACAGGAGAGCTAGCCCTGAGGACATGGGAGCCAGAGAGCTGTCCCTGCCCTGAGTACATGGGAGCGAGAGACAGGGCCTTTCCCTGAGGACAAGGGAGCAGGCCCTGATCCAGGCCTCTCAGTCAACCTCATGCCAACATCTACCTCATGGATGACCTGCTGGAACACATGAAGGGGCCAGACCTGCAGATTCAAAGATTAAGAATCTCCTTGACACACGGCAACAACGGGATATCCAAAAGCAGTCCCACTGAGGATCCAGTAATGATAGTCTAGGCCTCAAACCTGACCCATGACTTATAACAAAGAACATTTGAAAGTAAACATATGTGGACAAAAGGCTATACTGAGTGATACACTACAGCTTCTGTGACAAGATTTTTTGTTTGTCTGTTTAGTTTTACTCGGGGGAGAAGAAGGATTTTAATGCATGACCTGTAAATCAGATACTCAATAAAATTTAAAAAACAAAACAAAATGTCATAAGATCTTTAGTTTTCAATAACTTAAAATAATTTTAATGTTCTTTTCCTATCAAAAAAAAGGAAAAGGACAAAGATAGAGGATCCATAGAATATCAGATGATAGCCTTGAGAAGAGGCTATGAAAAAAGGGGGTAGACCAAGCACACATGTGGAGAGATGAGTATGGGTATGGGAGGTACTGATAAAGTTCGTTTAGATGAACAAATTATTATTTTTATCATTACTATCCAAGTATTTTTGTTGAGTGTTGAACCACAATACACAGAAGGTACTCCATTAGCATTTAGCTGACTATATATGCTGTCTATCAGGAACCATGTCCAGTGTATGACCTCCACTCCCTCCCACCCATGCTATATGGGCTTGGAAAACACAATGACACATGGATATGACACATAGGCCTCTGTGGTAGCACTGGAGGAAAACATAAGTTGAGCACCACTAATCTGAAAATATAAAATCCTAGATCTAAAATATTTCACAATCTGAAAATTTGTAAATGCAAAAAGGATCCCATAAGTGTTCATGCACAAAACAATGGATAATATTGCTCAGAGCTCCCTGTAGGCTATGTGCATATGAAACAATGATTTTATGTTTGGACTTGTCCTTTCCATGTCTATGCAAGTATTATAAAATATCACACACACACACACACACACACACACACACACACACACACACACACACACCTACTCTGAAAAGTTGTCAGTCTCCAACATGTTGGAAATGGGGCAATCAACCTCTTGTGAGCCACTGAGAGAGCATGGGCTTGATCACAAAGGCTGCTTACTGGAACTTAGGAAACAAAGGTGAGAGTGAAGAGAAAAGATGTAAATATGCTCAAGTCAACCACCCATTGGGTTATTGATTGGGGCATTCTATTTCCTACTTGTTTTTTACCATGTAATCATGACCAGTGTATACTTCATCTTCCAGACATGGCTGCCCTTGGATGAGAACAAAAACATTTTCTTTAGTTACAGAAGGTGCTCAAAGGCTGCTGGTCTGTACAAGAGACTGCACTTGGAAGCAACCATCTAGAACATTTGGAAGGCAGAACACAAAAGGCAGAGATGTACCAACAGGGTGTCTTGATTGGAAAAAAACTTCTAGGATTATTTATTAAGTAATAAACTCAGATATGAATTCTCATTTCTTTATCTCCAGTGAGATCACCCTTTACACGTCCTGTTTGAAGATAATAATTATGTATTATCTTTGTTCTTTGGTTCCAAATAAGATGGGGGGAGAGAATAGCAAATGTGAGGTAATAAGTCATGGGTCAGATATGATCAGCAGTCTAGCTTGGGTAAGCATCCATTGGCCACCTGCAGGTAAGGACGCCTACAAAATAAAGGCAATTAGAAAACCCCTTATAATGTGTCACTCAGCTGGAAACTAATGATGCAGACCCAGTACAGGAGAGAAAGTCTAATTAGACTAAGTGGGAATTTCTTCTCCAAAAGGAAACTGTCAAGTGTCAGACAGGAAAAAAAGTTCCAGCAGTTTGTAAAACCAGATGAATCCATTTATAGTCTTAGTATAATCAAGATTATTTCTTACACATTGAAATATTAATATTTCCTTTAGCAAAAGATAGTGAAAAGAATCTCAGTCTCATCCTTACCATACAGACAAACACACACAATTCAGTCATACACTCACATGAAGACACATACACACATAGACACACATACACATAAACGTACGCATAGGCACATAAAATACACATATTCACACACAAACATCCATGCACATTCATATGTTCAGATACACATACACACATGCATACAACACATATATACAAACACACTCACACATACATATACATGCACATACACACACATCCACCCACAAATACACACAAAAAACACATAAACATACATATACACCACACACAAAGACACATATATGAGCACAAAGAGACAGATAAGAGGGAAGGGGTGGGTCAGCCCATGTTCATGGAATAGAAACAGTAAAGACATCTGCACAAAGACTCAAAGCCCATAACTTCAATTTAGTATATAGGTAGGATATGGGTACCAAGGGACTGTCATTTCTTGGTGAGTCAGTCCATTCTTCTCTTGCCAGACTTTCCTTCTGCTCTGAAATCACACTTATCCAGGTGCTAGAATCACTAGTCTTATATGACTAGTGATAACTGAAAAGATCAGTTAGAAAGAAGGGAGTAAGTTGATTATTATAACACATGTAAATTTAAAATAGACTTTGCCTTAATCTTTTGAAAACACTTTATAACTTATAGGCAAACTAAAAGCATGTAATCAATATGCAGTAGTTTTTACAATATAATGGGAGATTTCCTACTTGTGTATAATGTACTTTTATGACATTCACCACTCCACTTACCCTCTTGGGCATCTCCTTTGGTTGGTCTCTTCCACTTTCTCAAAGTCTACTTTGGGTTTATTTGCTAGAGAATAGAAACCTTGAACCTCTTTTCTTTATTAAAGAGTAGGTAAGCACTTTCTCTGTATTTACTTATTTGGTCAACACATTTATGGCTGGCACACATTTAGACAGTAGAAGGTAGAAGTGATGAGAAAGAGGTTCCTACCTTGTTGAAGCTCCTGTTCAAAAGAATAGAGAATGCACAGGCAAAGACAAGTAGGGGCACTGTAGTACATTAGGCATTTGTTGAATGGACTGAAGGTTTAGCCAGGTAGACAGAAGTGGATCAGCCATCTTTGATAAGGCATGTGAAGCAATGCAATGAAGGCAAGAAATCTCATAATGTGGAGGGAAGCTAAGCATAGATAGGGCTCAATTGTCTTAGACTATTTTCAGAACTTTGGATATTATCTAATAGGAAAGGGGGTCATGAAGAAGGCTTAAGTAGGAGATATTCAGTGAGGTGAATACTTTGAAAAGATCATTCTGGCTCGTGGTGGAGGATAGAACAGAAGGATGAGACAAGTAGTAAAAAGGGTGATAAGAGACATCAGTGACCACATCACTGAGATATCTGTACATCAATAATAGTTAATTATGGTATGAAAGTAGGTATCCATGAACATAGAATTAGTAAGAAACATATGATATACACACAAGAGAATTTTATCCACCTACAAAGAATGAAATTATGTGTTTTGCAAGAAAATGGATTCAACTCGAGATAATCATACTATGGAATTAAGACTATCTCTGAAAGACAAATAAAAGTTTTCTTTTGTTGATGGTTCCTAGATTCTATAGAGTCACACACAAAAACATGTATGAATAGATTCAATGGAAGGAAGACTAAAATTGTACCTGAGGAATGACACATCTGGTTGTCTCCTGGCCTTTGTGAATCTTTTTTTTAAGGTCTTAGTGAGAGTCTAGGTGAAAGATTGATAAGCACCCCCTTTTACATTACAAAGAACAGAAAGAAGAGAATTTGTGAAATATTTAAGAATTTAATTTCCCATTCCAGAGCATCTATTTATATAGCTGCTTCTGCTACGTGGCCATTGGAGTACTGAGCCCAAAGCAGATCCTCTCCTAATCCCAAAGGTTGCCATTTCCAACACCATGGTTCTGAACTCCTAATTCACTAATTTCCAACAGACTTCAGCTCTTGGAGGACAGATAACCTTTACCAGAAGACATAAATCACCAGACTCCACCTTTCTACCACTTTTGAGCACATGGTTTATTCTTGCAACCTAAGTCTCCACTCTATTGGAGATGCAAAGTGTATGCAATGAAAACCTCAGGACCTGTGTTCTTTTGGAAAGTTCAAGCAAACCAAAGGTTTCTAAATGATTTGCAACTGTCTTATATTTTTCCAGGTGTCTCCTCTCATACTCCTCTCCAATGGATGCAAATTTTGGCCTCCAGACATCAAAAATGTGCTTTGGGAGAAAAGAAGCACCACAAATGTTCTCTCTTTTAACTCTTTCTTCTATCATATTTTTTTTCTGCAGACCTAGTGATGCCAGGTAATAGGCACACAATTAGAGAGAAATGGGATCTAGTAAGAGATCCTGCATTATTATTATGGTTGCATAGATTAGAATTTTAGAGATGGAGTGAAAATTTAGAGGCAAGCCACTTCAGAGATGGAGAACACCTGGTATACAGACCATAATTTTCAGCACTGACACTCATGGCAGACATTGGCAATGCAGCACTATAGTATTTTTCTATGAGTCCAGCTGTATCTTCACATCCTTGTCGATGCAGTGCTTAAATGACTGCCAACTGATTCTGAGTTGGCACACAAGATGAAGTTCATTTTCCATCTCTGACCTGGTCCTAGATACATAAGGGAAACTGAGAGGCAGAAATGACCCAATACCAGCCTATCATAGGTTTTGATATTCACACCCGCCTCTGATTTCATCACTGTGAAATCAGAACCATACATATCATCTACTCCTGACTCTGGATCCTTCTCTCTTGGGCCTCTATGTTTTGTGTCCTCCATATCCAGAGATATGAACTTTTAAGTTCAAGCACTATTCTCCTGTTTATCAGTGCACTAATGTCCATTCCTGGCCACAGTTGTGTCTTAGGGCATATCAGCTCATTTGCTGAATAGATTTGGGGCACTTGGGATGCTTGCTGACCACTTCATATGTAAGTTGAGAGTTGCCATATTTGCTCTGCACTGAAAGAGTAAAAGAATCTAGTTGCTTGTAGTGATGAGGCAGAGAAAGAAGAAAAATGTGGTCAGAGAAAATGAGCCCATTGAAATATGAAATGAAGACTCTGGTTTCTGATCACAGTGGAAAAAGTATTTTCTTCAATGCTAGAGACATTGGAGCTCATTGAGCATATGTAGAATCTGTTTAATTAGTGGCAGTAAGAAGGCCACCATGAGGTAAAAGGTGGAAGAAGAGTATGGAGATGGTATGGGAGTTAATATTGTAGAATTATTTGGAAGTATGAAAAGAGATGGTGTTTAGCTGGAAGAAGTAGATCTTGCAAGTATGCACTGAGGAACAATATGATGACAGTTGTATTATGTAGTAAAGTTCCTCACCTGGTGGCCAGGACCAGAGTTAAGGGAACAGGAAGATACATTTTCCCCTAGAGGCCTCTTGAATTTTAAAGCACAGTTTCCTTCAAGACAAGCAATTCCACATGTAATTCTATAGCACTAGTGTCCAAACTTGAAGTGAAAGTTGTTTAGTGCATAAAAGAATTGATGTCTGAGTACCACCTAGAATATTTTCATTTAATTGATTTTGGTTGTTGCCCAAGTATAGGATTTTTTTGTATGTCAAGTGTGTGTGTGTTTTTAGAATAAAAAACTAGTACTTTGCACATGCTGGGTGATCTATTACTAATCTCAGCCCTCCCTAGTTGTTCCTGCCTAAGGTTGCAAACATATTGCACTATAGGTCCCACTCTGATAACCTCCATTATTTCCCGCCTCTGTTACTTTTAGAAATCCTATGCAAACAGGAGCTCTGGGTAACATGCTACTGTTTATATCATCTGTCGTCCATGTTGTGGGAATCAATTAACCCTACTAGTGCTAGAAAGCTGGAAGTATGAGGTGGAGTGTTGGGTGGGTTTCATGCATTGAGAACTACTTGATGAACTGCTTAAAACTGCCACATCAGGGAGCGCCTAATGATGTAAGATAGGGTACTGTCATTGATCTGAGTTTATAAGTGTTATCAGAAGAATGAAAAAATATGTAGTGGAAAATACATCTATTACGTTATGTTTTTCTAAAATGAACTGACAATATAAATCCCTTGGGTATGAAGATGGAGTATGAGTCCTCCAAAATAAAGTTGCATCTATTGGAACAGCTGAGCCATCCCAAGTGGAAAAGTCAAGTGGTAATTGTTTGAGGACCTATACTTGAACTTGAAACATACTTGGTAGTGAGAGCAAAGTACTTAACCTCTGAGATTTCATTTTATCTGTAAAATGGATATAATCAAGTCTATGTAACAGAATTATTTGAACGGTTCAAATAAATGATGAACTTATGTTTCATTGCAGGTATTATTAGGTAAGCATTAGTCTTAGAGCCACAGGACTGAAAAGAAATGTAAAAATAGACATAAATTAGAAATGTAGCAAGAACACGAACACTTTTTTGAACAAAAATGCATGGAACTAGTAAATAATGGAACATATAGCATCTCTCATGATTAGAATGTTTTGTTGGGGATCAGAATGCCTGTAGTTTGCATCATGGTGGAATATGTTTTTTTACATTGAGCTACTTGGAATATTATTTGATTTAGTTCTTCTAGAAAGCAATTTGGAAATGTCAGGAGCCTCTGAAAAGTTTCCTTTTTAAAGCATTAATTCTACTTTTGTATCACTCCTCAGGAACTAAGTAGGATTGACTATGGATGTTGACCTCAGTAATATTTGTGAGTGAAAAATAGAAATGATCAATTACCCCAAATATGTGAGTAGTTAAGAAAACATGATTATTTTCAAAACACAACAATGTACACTCAAAAATCAAGTTATAAAAATTACTTAAGGACATAGAGAATGCTTTTGGTAAATGGAAATGCAAGATAGCAGAGTTTAGTTTTTGATATTGCCAATTTTACTTTTAAAATGTATGATATGTTGTCTATTAGGATGCTTTTATGCTGTTACAAACAGACACTCATTCTGATTGGCTGAAATAAAAGAGAAAATGTATAAGCTCATATAGTAGGAAATAGCCTCAAACATATCAGACTTCAAATTTGGTTGATTGATTAGGTCAATATCTGCATCAAGGATTCCGTTTCCTTCTAAATATCTATGCTACACAAATTTGCCATCATACCCCAGGCTAAAGATGCTGAACCCAGACCCAAAAAATGTTCAAAGAAAAACCACATCTTCCTTCTCCTCATTGCCATTTTTTAAATTGCATGTTCCTTTTCCTTTTATTCCTTCCATCCATATCTCTCTGTTCCTTGTCATCTCACTCCTTTCTTTAATGGGAGTAAATACATTTCTCACTGGCATATTTTCAGAACCTTCCCCCTGTGTTTTAAGGCTGAATCAAATAATACTGGTTTCTGCACCAGCCCTTGGCCAAGGAAAAGATTCTATACTTAGATTAGGATTAAGATCTGGTTCTCATCTCAGAATACTGGTTTTTCTGACTTTTATGGCCTATAGATCCAAATATTATTGTTGGTTAGTTAGCAAGGCAGAAGCTAGAGATATGCTGGGTAGATCATCTATGTCCATGTGCATCTACCTAACCCTAACCATAATCCAGGCTCAATTTCCCACATCTATATGGCAGTTCACAATTGTCCATAACTCCAGTTCCAATTGATATGACCAATCAGGTAGAGTTTCAGAGAATAATGCAAGTATGAGTGTCGTGCCTCGCTCGACCAGCAAGAAAGACGTGACCACCAATTCTTCACTCAAGCGGTTTATTCAGGCTTTCTTTCTTCTTTCTCGGAGAATCCCCCAAGCCACTCCCGTCACGCTCATTTATACCACCTAAACAGCCAATCACACTAAGCCACGCCTCACACGCTGATAGGCTCGTAGAGGCAGAGCTAATGCAAGCAGCGGGCCTTTTCCAAATAAGGGGTTGTTTGTCTAAATCGAGGCAGCTCTGGCTGCATGCCAGGTGCCATCTTGGGGTGAGGTCCACAAAGGGCTCTGTGGCTCTCCACAGTTCCTCCTTTTTGTTTTATTACCACTGATGCAACAGGTGAGAGTAGAGGTCTGATCTCCAGGAGGACACTGATGTATAACAGCCCACAATCTAAGTCCTCCACCAGATTGAGTGCTGAACCCGTCCTGTCGAATGGACACTGATGTACAACAGTACTCAGCCAAAGCCCTTCACTTGGCTCAGCACTGGACCCGTCCGGTACCTTTTTTTTGGAGGTGGGTTCTGGGGTACCAACCCACATGCAATCATACTTGCTCCCCAGGAGGCCATTAACTGCAAACAATGTGCCTCCTGTGCAGTGCTTTGCCTTGCACCCTGAGCGTGACGAGGTGATCAATTTTTCAGGACCGACAACCACACTTGTGGAGATTGCCCTGCCTCAACTGCTGCAAATGCCTGAGCCATCATAACTTGAGTACGCATCTGAGACACACATAAACGACAAATACACCAAAGGCATACCACACATACTGCAAGCATCAAGAACCCCAGGGCTCCTATTTCCGCCCACTCTTTCAGGTGGTTCATCGCTGCTGTGATCCATGAAGAGAAGCTCGTGGTGAGGGACAGGTCAACGCGTGTGGAATTAACAGCTGCAATCGCGATACACAGGTGGTTGAGTGTCTGTTTGAGAATGGCTGACCAATTTCCCTGGAGTTGATCTGATAAAAACTTAGACAGATTAGTGGCTCGGGTAGAATTTTCATACTGTACTGAGGTGATACACAACCCCAGCATCCTCCACTCACAACCTTATTGTGCCAACTGCCATAAAGTGTCTACCTGTTCCTGAACCAGGTCCACTCTCTGATTCAAGATCATGTTGCCTCCTTTTAATTGTGCATTTATATTAGCTTGCAAATCCAATGCTGAGGCGATGTTAGAGGACAGGTTGTTCAAAGTGGCTGCTGTTTGCACCATAGTGCTCATGGCAATAGCAGCCGTAGTGGCCCCCACAGCCGCCACAGTAATAGCTGCTATAATGGCAGCAGTGATGCCGAAGTCCCTTTTGTGCCAGAAAAGAGTCATAGAGTTGGGGGCCGAAACTGGCACAGGGACATACCTTGGCATGCGTGCTACCACAGCAATAAGAAATGGGGTGGCATTCCAACACAGAGAGTAGTGGCATGACTGGTTTTTGCATTCAATACTAGATTAACCATCATAACTACCATTATATAGGATGAACAGGAAAGGTGGCCAAAGGCACACAGGAGTAGGGCCAAAAGAAACATTGTGTCCTGTAGCCACTAAAGCATTAGAAGTTTCAAAAAGATCAGATGTATTCCAGCTGAAAGTAGCATTACCAAATGCTCCTCCATTAATCATGGCCATTGGCATCAGATCAGTACAGCTGCTATTGACCCCACAAAGGAGCAAATAGTTAAAAGGGTTGGATGGTATCGTTTGGACTGGGCCTTGCCAGGTCCAATTGTATCCAGCCCATGTATGATTAAATGAAGTGCTAATATATGGTGAAAAAGTAAGATATGACCTAACGGCCCATGCACTTTTACGGGCCTGGCCTCCAGTCCATGGTGATAAAGTCCCATCCCGAGCTCCGTGGCAATAAGGAGCCCAGCGAGGTTGAGGGGGTATGGTTGCGTTGTCCCTGAGCATCCTGGAACCCTGGAAAACCCAAGGCACCAGCTCTAATGTTCCTCCAAACTTGCAGGCAGAGAGACCAAGCACTTGCAGTTGCCTCTGGCCCTGGATTAGGAATGTAATAAGGATGAGGTGCGGTAACTTCCACACCAGTTCTAGTCTTCACTTCCTCCTTTTGCGACTTCCCCTTTTTAAATGCAGTCAGGTCTGGACTTCTCCATTTTTTCTGCTAACTCCTCAATATCTTCTTCCAAGTCTGAACTGTCGCTTGATGTATCCCCTTTCTCAGACTTCAAAGACCTTTCTTTGTTGAGCTGCTCTAAGGCCCGTTTCCCTACTTCCAGAGCCTGTGAGCATCTGGTATCTTCCAAGCAATTGTGTGCCAGCCTCCATATAGGTCTTATACCTCCTTTCAGATCGCCTTGTTCCCAGGTGAAGTATAGATCTCTACCTAACTTGTCCCAGCTCGAGGAGGCTAGTTGACCCGATACAGCAAACCAGGGGGCTACGGTATTACATTCTGATAAAAAGGTTTCCAAAGTTTTACTCTTTAATTTGATTCCCTTTGATTTTAACAGCTCTTGAAGAGTGGCGAAAACCGGATGAGACTGGGACGCACCCATATTTTCACTTATTGGCTCCCTTTCGGAGACTTAAGAATTAGCTCCCTTCCAGAGACCTAAGAATTAGCTCCCTTCTAGAGACCTAAGAATTAGCTCCCTTCTGGAGATTTAGGAATTAGCTCCCTTCCGGAGACCTAAGAATAGCCTCCCTCCTGAGGACTTTCCCCTTCCCCAGGGATTGTAAGCTCCACTTACCAGGAACTTACCCGCTGGCAATCCCTGACCACTTGGAGTTCTGAACTTGATGGTGGGGGAGTCGGTTCCCCATATGGGCCACCACTTCTCGCGCCTTGCTCGATCAGCAAGAAAGACGCAACCACCAATTCTTCTCTCAAGCGGTTTATTCAGGCTTTCTTTCTTCTTTCTCGGAGAATCCCCCAAGCCACTCCCGTCATGCTCATTTATACCACTCAAACAGCCAATCACACTAAGCCATGCCTCACACGCTGATAGGCTCGTAGCGGCAGAGCTAATGCAAGCAGCAGGCCTTTTCCAAATAAGGGGTTGTTTGTCTAAATCAAGGCAGCTCTGGCTGCATGCCAAGCGCCATCTTGGGGCGAGGTCCACAAAGGGCTCTGTGGCTCTCCACATATGAGGTTTTTAGTCCAGTTACTTGGTGTCAAGATTTTAGTGGAACTCAAATATCATGCAGAATACTACCAAAGATCAAAGGAAAGAGCATAGAATGCCAAGAAAAAGCACCCTAGATATGTTCACCAGTGATAGGCATGTATGGTTGCTTGCTGACATCTTGGTATATCAGGATATGGACTGACTGGGGCCAGAAGTGGGACTGAATTATAATACTCAAGACCAGCTCCCCACCTCCTTCCCCCAGTGAATCTCCAATGCTTAAAAGTTCCGTAGCATCCCAAAGAGCAATATCAGCTGTGGACATAGTGTTCAAACACATGAACCTGTGAAGAATATTTTGAGCTCAAGCTATAATGTTGTTATGGGCATATCCCACCGTAAGTGACTTGTAGAAAGTTGCTAACATAAATTAGTAAGTTTATACTACTGTTGTGCCCAGTTTATATTCTGGGAAATGCTTATTGCTCAGTCCAAGATCACAAACTTAGTAGGTGACAGCTCTGAAAATTAAATACAGGCAGTTTTATTTTTGAGTCTTGAAATACAATTACTACAACACACTGTTTTTTTATTATAGAATACACACACTACTCACTTCTTGTCTTTGTGCTATCAGTTGTGATGGCCTAAATAAGTTGTTAAATGAGACCTTCTAAATTACTCAGCACAATCTAGGCCATCAGTGCATATTCAAGGAAAGGATTATGAAGAAAAAAGGAGAGAGAAAAGAATGATTTAACTTCTCTATCATTTATTTAATTATTCATCTATAGATACTGGATACTATGGATACTGAAATAAATTGTAAAAATTCCTCACTCAAAGCTCCTGTAAATACATTAAAAGGTATTTTACTATTTAAAAAATTTATTAACTTTTTTGATATATTTTGATCATGTGTTACCTTATTCCATCTTCTCCCAGATGATCCCCCCCTCTACATACTCAACTTCATGTTCTCACTCTTCAAAGCAAAAATATAAAGGTATTTTATTTTTACAAAATATTTTATTATTTTTAATTATGTGTATGTGCATGAGTGAATCTGGGTGTGGGTATATTCATGTGTCTTTAGGTGCACGTATAGGCCAGAAGAGGGTGTTGGATTTCCTGGAGTTAGTTGCAGTTATGATCATCCCTATTGAGGTGCTAGAAACTGAACTAAGATCCTCTTCAAGTATGATATGTTACTGAGCCATATCTCTCACCATTAAAATATGTTTAGAAGAGACTATCAATTCAATTTTATTTATTGACACACTGCATATATTCTCTGGTCTGGAATTTGTGGCCAATCAAATGGATGATGTATTGATGCAATGACATACTGCCTCTAGGATGCCATACCTTCTAGATATAGAAAATTTTGTATAAATATTTGCATAAATTTATACCAATTAAGAGCCTATATTTATGTTTGCTTGTTGTAGCCATTACAGAATCTTCCCCAGCATTCTTATAACACATGCTATCACTCCTATATCCTGAAAGAAGATAGGTTTCCAGATGATTCTAAGGATCAAGAATATTACTCCCTGATCCTAAAGCAGGTTGGGATGAGCAGGACAAAGAGATGTAGAAGACATCTCAGGATCTTATGTTGGCTGGTATGATAAAGCTGATCTTTGGGTGCACAGATGTTGTCACCACATTTGGTGGAATAGTGGGCCTATTCAAAATCAGAGGCATTCTTGGACCTCACCATGATGGATCAGAGGATGGGGAGAACAAACCTCTGTATCTATGCCTTAGAAGGCACAGTCTAATGGAGTTTTGAAATCTAACCTACCAACATGCATACCTTTAGAGTATATGGAGACATTTGTCCAATATTCACACATGTCCTTAAAGAGAAGAAGTAGAGGCAAAGTGGGACATGAGTGAAAGTGAGCTGAACATCCCCTAGAGGCCAGCACAGGCATTCACTCTTTAATGCTTATGTCACCTTGAGAAGGGACTGCATTGCTACTATTGTATAGACTGGAATACTGAAACTTCTTAGAGAAGTTTTCTCCCTAAGCAGATCTGTTATTAGGACCAATTACTTCCAAGCTTAAGCTCTTTTGCATAACTTCCAAGCTTTCTGAGTAAGCAAGCAGATATCTCCTTGCTGTGGAAAAGGTTTGCTTAGTTGGAAAAGATGACTGATGTCCTCTTGGAGTGTTTAAAAGCATTCTGGGGTTTACCAGTTTGAGCCCCTGTTGCTTATATTTAAGGGAACTCCCACTGCTGAGGAGTGAAGCCAGGGATGCAGCCAAGACTTCCTGACCCAACAGAGCTCAGAGGTGCTAAAACAAAAAGAAGGTTGGATCTGCCAGATCTGCTTCAAAGGTACCCATTCTAGTTGGTTTCTACCTGTCTCTGTTCAGGGCAGGGAAATGTAATCAGTGGCTGGGGCTCATATCTGGGATTGGAATTTCTTAAAACTACAGAGGAGCTAAGACCATTAAGGTCCTAAGGAGATACAATATAAAGAGAATGAAGGAGTGAGTGAGCTTATAAAAGCTGGAAGGAAGAGAAGCTATAGCATGTGAGGTGTCTATAACATAGTCACACAATAGGAAAGATAGAAAGGAAATCCTTCTAATGACTGTACACATTCCCTCCCTCTCTTTTTATACCAAGACCCCTCCTTACACCTTGTCTATGTGAAGTGGAAGTGACTTCTTTTTTGACAGCACCCAAGAATAAGCTAATGAATTGTACCTGGCCAGTTACTACCTAATTATGGACAAAGTTCAATGTATTAGTCATTTGTCATGATTATGACAAACCACCTGATACAAACAAAGGAAAAACTATTTATTTTGGCACATAGTTTGAGGGACTCTAGTCCATCATTCTGAGGAAGGCATGCCAGCAGAAGGTTGCTGGTCACATTGCATTCACCATCAGGAAGGCCTGTTGCTCAGCTCAGTTTCTTTCATTTTTCATTTTATTTAGTCCAGCATACAAGCTCATGGAACTATATCATCCCATTCAGGGCCAGCCTTTCTTCTTCAGTATACATACTCTGTACACATCCAGACATGTTTCCTGTGTGATCCCAAATACAGTCAAGTTGACAATGATATTTAAAGGCTTGAGCAGGTCAGTTGACCTAGGCAGATGAAATACCAGAATTTTTGCATGAATATTTGGGGAGCCATAGCTGTTTCATATAGAGATTTTTTATCTGGAAAGATGAATTAAGCTCACTCATTATGATCATTTCTAGCTCAATCCATTTATCCACAAATTTCGTGAATTCCTTGTTTTTAACAGCTGAATAGTATTCCATAGTGTATATGTACCACAGTTTCTTTATCCATTCTTCTATTGAGGGACACTTAGGCTGTTTCCATGTTCTGGCTATTATGAATAAGACTGCTATGAACATGATTTTCTTGTTGTGTGCTGGAGCATCTTCTGGGTATATTCCAAGGAGTGGAATAGCTGGGTCTTGAGGAAGCCCTATTCCCATTTTTCTGAGATAGCACCAGATAGATTTCCAAAGTGGTTGTACTAGTTTGCATTCCCACCAGCAATGAAGGAGTGTTCCTCTCTCCCCACATCCTCGCCAGCATGTGGTGTCGCTTGAATTTTTGATCTTAGCCATCCTGATGGGTGTAAGATGAAATCTCAGAGTTGTTTTGATTTGCATTTCCCTGATGATTAAGGAGGTTGAGCATTTCTTTAAGTGTTTCTCAGCCATTTGATATTCCTCCGTTGAGAATTCTCTTTTTAGTTCCATGCCCCATTTCTCAATTGGGTTATTTGGTTTGGTGGTATTTAATTTCTTGAGTTCTTTATATATTTTGGATATTAGACCTTTGTCAGATGTGGTGTTGGTGAAGATCTTTTCCCAGTCTGTAGACTGTCGCTTTGTTCTCTTTACAGTGTCCCCTGCCTTACAGAAGCTTCTCAGCCTCATGAGGTCCCATTTATTAATTGTTGACATTAATGCCTGGTGGTATATACTCACTTATATCTGCATATTAGCCCAAGGGGCAGGTCCCACAAAAGACTTCACTTACCAGGAAACTGAGACAGAGGGGAGGACATTCTAGTGGGACTCTAGATGAGAGAATCATGGGAGAATGGCAAAGTAGAAGGATCCAGAGGATCCTAGAAGCCTACAAGTAGAACATTATGATAGGCAGATTTGGGCACAGGGGTCCCGCTCAAACTAAGGAACCAGCCAAGGACAATACAGGCGGTAAACCTTAAGCCCCTACCCAGATCTAGCCAATGGACAGAACACTCTCCACAGTAGAGTGGAGAGTGGGATACTACTTTCTCACATACTCTGGTGCCTCACCTTTGACCATGTCCCCTGGACGGGGAGACCTGGTGGCAATCAGAGGAAGGACAGCAGGTTACCAAGAA
The DNA here is from genome assembly GCF_964271855.1 of Acomys minous. Taxonomy (NCBI): domain Eukaryota; kingdom Metazoa; phylum Chordata; class Mammalia; order Rodentia; family Muridae; genus Acomys; species Acomys minous. Next base: position 53,232,187 of record NC_140496.1, on the reverse strand, counting down.
GAGACTTGATACCCTATGATCATATAGAGGGGGACGTAATCACCTTCAGGAACAGTCATAGGGGAGGGGAATAAGGGGTAATTGGGAGGGAGGGAAGAATGGGAGGATACAAGGGATGGGATAACCATTGAGATGTAACAAGAATAAATTAATAAAGGAGGAAAAAAAAGATGACTTAAGCTAAGATGCAAAATTCTCCATGTGAGGGGGGCTTATGAATAATGAATCCAACTACGTGTGAAATGGCCAAAAATGAGGGAGGAAGGGGGAGAATAAATTATTTAAGCAGCTGGTCCCAAGACAATTGAAGTAACTGAAGCTAACAAGTTTTTATTAGATTGAAATTTACTGACAATTCCTACAGGAAATGACATGCGCTAGGATGGGACATACATTATGGTCAGAGTGCCATAATAAAATGCTGCAGGCTGAGTAACTTATTGTGTCAGTTTTCTTTTCTGGTGGTGTGATAAAATACCATGACCAAAGGCTAGTTATAGAATGAAAAGCTTATTTTGATTTACAGTTCCAGAGTTCCAGAGGAGGCATTGCAGCAAGCAGCTGGACCAGGGAGCTGAGAAATCACATCTCAATGTAGGAAGCAGATAAAGTGAATTGGAACTCTCAAAATCTGCCCCCAGTGATACAATTTCACCATCACATCTCCACACCCTAAAGGTTTCACAACCTCGTAAACCATGCCACTGACCTGAGACAGTATTCAAATACTTCAGCCTATGAGGAATATTTCTTATTCAAACCACTAAATTTATAAACAACAGAAATATATTCATAAGAGTTCTAAGACTATAAATCCAAGATCAAGGTGCTACCTACCATGCTTAGTATCTGGCAACAGACTAGCTCCTATTCTGCTTGTGGTGGCCTTTCCATTGTGCCATCATATAGCTTTACAGTCTCTGTTATGAGGTACTACTCTCATTCCTGAAAGCTCCACTCTTTTGACATGATCACCTCCTGAAGGCTCACATCTTTCTACCATAAACTTGAGGGTTATTCTTCAATGTAATAATTTGATGTCAGAAATCTTCAGCCTCTTGTATGTGGCTAATGGGAATAACATGTCTTTGGTGTCTTTCAAGATACATAACTGCATTTTATTTATTTATTGATAAAATAAGAAATATATTAATATTAACATTATTATTATTATTTCCTTTATGAGTAATCATCATGATTTTTAATGGTCATATAACTATTTATTTCTGCCAGGTCCTTGACTAAGGTCTTAGTTCCTTATAGAAATTTCATGAAAATAAATATTACCACCCCCCTTTATAGATTAGTAAACTGAAGTGAAATCAGGCTAGGAGTCATGGCTCAATTTAGCTAAGAGCCCAATGGTCAGTTTTGTAAAACTCTGACCTTAACTATGGAGCTATTTGGCATACTTGGTTGATGAGCCAAAGGTGGGTTAAAAAGAATTTGTACACAAGAACCAGGACATGCACATTGTTGTGCCATTTCTGCCATAGGATGGTAACTTTGGACAAGCCACCTCCTTTCTTAGAGGTTCATGAGTTTTCATGTGTTCAGTGAGAGAACTGAATTAATTGACATAAAGCTTCTGTCTGCTTTTAATGTTTTGTGATTCAATGAAAGATTATGCCAAGTATATATGTTTATTGCCCCCTCCTGGCAGATGTATTCAGACTATGAATTACTATTCTCATGAAGTCCACAGTGCAACTCAAGAACAACTTTGCCACACTCACTTTTTTCTAAACCTAGGCAATTTAAACCTTCTTATGGTTGTTTTTCTTGAATTCATGTCATTAAAAAACACAAATTTATTTTTTTATTCTATTTACATCCAGAGTACAGCCCCCATCCTCTCCTCACAGTCCCCCCTTATCCCTCCCCCATCCTCCCCTCTCCTACTCAGAGAAGGGGAATGTCCTCCATGGGTACAAACCATCTCTGGCACACAGAGAAAGTGTATCCTCTTTCACTGAGGCCAGACAAGGCAGCTCAGTTAGGGGAATGAGATCCAAAGGGTGGCATCAGAGTCAGAGAGGCCTCTGCTCCAGTTGTTGAGGGATCCACATGAAGTCCAAGCTGCTCATGTGCTACATACATGCAGGGGGACTGAGATCAGTCCTTACATGATCTTTGGGTAGTAGTTTAGTATCTGTTAGGCTCCATTGGTCCAGGTTATTTGACTCTGTAGGTATTCTTGTGGAATCCTTGATCCTTTTGGCCTTCTTTATAATTTTACTAACTCTTACATAGGAGTTCCGGGGCTCAGTCTAATATTTGGCTGTAATCTCTGCATCTGTTTCCATCAGCTGCTGTGTGAAGCCTCTCAGAGGAGTTATGCTAGGCACCTGTCTACAAGTATAGCAATGAAACATTAATAGCGTCAGGAATTGGTTCCCTCTTATATGGTGTGTCTCAAGTAGGACAAGTCCTTGGTTGGTCATTTCTTCAATCTTTGCTCCATTTTGTCCCTGCACATCTTGTAGGCAAAGCAAATTTTGGGTTGAAGATTTTTTGGATGGAAGTCCTGCCTGGCTATAGGAGGTGGCCACACCAGTCTCAATATCTCCTGCTGCTAGGTTGAGGGGTATCTAGATTGTTTTGCCTTTCTGGCTATTATGAATAAAGCTGCTATAAACAAAGTTGAGCAAATGTCCTTGTATCATGGAACATCTTTTAGGTATAAATCCAGCTGGGTGTTGAAGTAGAACTATTCCCAAAATTCTGAGAAACTGCCAGATTGGTTTTCAAAGTTGTTGTATAAATTTTCAATCCCACTAGCAATAGAGAAGTGTTCCCCTTGCTCCATATCCTTGCCAGCATGCACTCTTTCTTGAGTTTTTGATTATAGGCAACCAAAGGGGTGTAAAATGGAATCTCAGGGGTCATTTTGACTTGCATTTCTCTAATGACTAAGGACACTGAAGATTACTTTAAGTGTTTCTCAGTCATTCAGGATTCCTCTGTTGAGAATTCTATGTTTAGCTCTGTACCCTATTTTTAATTGGATTATTTAGTTTATTGGTTTCTAATTTCTTTAATTCATTATATATTTTGGATATTAGTCCTCTGTCAGATGGATGGTTGGTGAAATTCTTTTCCCATTCTGTTGGCTGCCATTTTGTTTTATTGATCATGAACTTTACCTTACAGAAACTTTTCAGTTTATGAGGTCCCATTTATTAATTGTTGATCTTTTTTCATGAGCTGTTGGTTTTCTGTTCAGGAAGTTGTCTCCTATGCCAATGAGTTCAAGGCTATTCCCCACTTTCTCTTCTAGTAGATTTAATATATCTGGTACCTTGCATTATAAATGAGTTGTATGACTAATATATACATATATACATACACATACACATACATATACATATACACAGTGGAGATTAACCTTATATTTGAATTCTATATCAATGTAGCAAAATTAAACTTATTTTTGCATTAATATACAAAATTTTATACCAATGAATTTAAAAAAAACCTTATTTGAGAATAACATGGGGCTGGAGAGATCGATCAGTGGTTAAGAGCACAGACTGCACTTCCAGAGGTCCTGAGTTCAATTCCCAGAAACCACATCATGGCTCGCAACCATCTATAATGTGATCTGATGTGAACTGTATACATAATAAATAAATCTTTCAAAAAAGAGAGAAAATAACAATTAAAGCCTTAAGTTGAGGAGTGGATTCAAAAGTATAGCTTTTGTTCTTTCATATCTGTATATTTTCTATCTTTCCCCCTTCTTTCTTTTCAACTCCTTTCTCTTTACCTAAGAAGAAAGAAAAATAGAGAAAGGAAAAAGAAAAGAGATAAATCACTGATTCTAACTTTTTCTCTCTGAATAAGACATTAATAACTTACAACCAACTCCCAATGACAATAAACATACATAGCCCAAGGAAACAACCAAAATTCTACCCACCAACCCTCCCTTTAAGGGAAATGGGAAGTCATTCTTTTTATGGGTGTTTTTCATTGATTTTGGACAAAGAATATCTTTTGGGGGACCCAAATAAAATTGGAAAAAAATGGTTAAGAAAGCTATGAGTAGCATTTGTGGTCCAGTCTCTAAATGTTGGGAAATTCCAGGCATAATAGATATCCTGCTAGGGACATTTTGAAATGCTCAAGCAGTTGAGATTAGCAGTTTTCCTTAAAGCTTTTCTAGGAGCAGGCTTTGATGAACAGTAGGAAGGCTGGAACATTTAGATGTGTTAGTGTTTCAGCATCATGTAGGATGAGTCCTGTCAGGTCTCATCCAGTGTCATCAATGTTTGGTTCTGTTGTTCTGAAAATATATAATGTCTCACAAACATTATACAATTATAAAATTATAAATATATAAGATTTAGACGATACATAGATCAATTAAGGGTGGTTTTCTGCTTTTTGTGTGAGAAGAAGAAAACATTTGTAGTTAGATCTTTTAAATTTTGACCCTTTTCAAAGATGATATATAATATTACCATTACCAAAGAACACACAATCATTACCTTATTGAAATTAAAACAAGCATGTATAGATCTAAATGTCCTCCTCTGGGTTCTATGGTGCCTATTGCATTAGGGAAGAGACAAGCTGGTTGCCCTGAGAAATGGAAGAGGCATTATGTTTTAAATGAACTTTATATAAACTCCTTTTTAATTTTAATGCTCAAGCCTACCCTAGGCATGCTGAACCAGTTTGGAGACTTGGGCCTGAGTTTTTCATATTTGTTATGGATACATTTGTCCTGCCCTTTTTTCCATATGAAATGGGTGGTTACACCTTTTAAACATGAATTGTAGCCTTTGAGTTTTGGGACTTAGGCTGGTATGTTTTTTTCAGCCACTGTAGACCTCTGTGTTTCTTTATGCCAGGCATGTCTGTAACCTGTCCCCCATAAGAAAATGTTTCATGTTTAAAGGGACAGGTCACTTGCCAGAGCAATGTGATACCTCACCTTAATCAGCATTTAAAAGGTTTTGGCTGTGGGAGGCATGTACTTTGCATGTTTGTCTTCTAGTTTAAACTTGGGTCCTTATTTTGATTACAGAGTCTCTCTCTCTCTCTCTCTCTCTCTCTCTCTCTCTCTCTCTCTCTCTTTCTCTCTAGCAGCAAAAAGGGAAGAAATGGAGCTTGTGGCATTTGGCCTAATAATCAACCTGTGAAAACTTAAGTTGAAAATTGTTTTCTTTGAATAAGAGCTACAAAAATCAGCTTTCTCAGATCCAAGATGGCGGCAAGCAGTATGGACCATGTTTGAAAGCTCCAGTGAACAATTCAGGGAATTGCACAGATTTCTGAGCCAGGAACACCAATGTCCCCATACCACGGCAGCAGGAGTGCTCCACAGTTGGAGGGACCAGGGTGCGGAGGACCTGGTTGCCCCTGCACATGAGAGGAGTGCATATTTTCTTGGATCAGAGCAGCAGTGGCAGAGGCAGCAGCAGCAGCAGCAGCAGCAGCAGCAGCAGCAGCAGCAGCAGCACCAGTGGCACCAGGGTCAGCACCGGTGGTGACTGAGGTTTGCAGCTCAGAGCCTTTTGGTGGAGACAATTGGTGTGGTGGCCAGTGGGAGTTGCTGTGGGAGAGGGGACTCTGGACAGGATTTGGGTTACGTGGTGCCACCTTGAGACCCAAACTGGACTCGGCGGACAGTTCAGCCCCAGAGTCCCGGGTTCACTCAGTGTGCTGTGCTGTGGAGACACTGGCTCAGCTCAGCAAGCAATTCTGCCTGAGGCACTAGCTCAGAGCAGCCACAGATCCCCTGCTGTGATGCTCAGTTCCACACTAGGCAGGAGATCAGCGCAGCCGCAGTTCTCCTGCTGTGACGCAGGCTGGGCAGAGCACTCAGTTCCACCAGAGGTGTGAGCTCAGCACAGCTGCAGTTCTCCTGCTATGGCAGACAGTTCAGGCCCTGACAATCTAGCTGAGCTCCACACGTGGTTCAGGCCCAGTATCCCTGGCTGGACTTGGCAGGGGACATGGAAGGCTGTGGATACCTTGGCCTGACCCAATGCTCATTCAGAGACCCAGAAGGATTGCAGGACCCACAGCAAAGGAAAGCTGAGGATCACTGTCTGTGAGAGCCCAAAACAACAGGGCTAACCTCCTGCTATCCACAACAGTGAAGCATCAGAGCTTCCAGCCTACAGAATCATGAGAAAACAAGTGAATCTATTATCAGACTCCCTCCATCCAACTCAGGAAGTTACCCAACAAAAACAGAGATGGCAAGATATCTAAAGGACACCATAAAAGCATATGCAAAAAAAAAAAAACCAAAATAACATGACATCTCCAATTTCCAGCTATCCCAAAGAAAACAACCCAGAGAACTCAAATACAATGGAAACACAAGAAAATGACCTCAAATCTTTGGTAATGAGGATAATAATGGAGGAAAAAAATAAAATTCGTAATGAAATTCAGGAAGACGCAGAAAAACAGGTGAGAGACATAAAAGAAACACATAGAGTGGAACTGGAAAATTTTCAGGAAAATTCAAACAACCAGATGAAATAAATAAATAAAATGGTTCAAGCTCTGAAGACCTATAAAGTGACAATGGAAGGAACTCAGGAATATACAAAAAATCAGATGAAAGAAATAAAAAAATCAGTTCAAGATCTGATGGTAAAAATGGATTCAATGATAAACAAGCAGACAGAAGAAAACCGAGACCGTGAGACCTCAGAGAAGAAGGAGAGTAACACAGAGGTGAGCTTTTCTAACAGAATCCAAGGGATGGAAGAACGAATCTCAGGTCTAAAAGACACAATCAGAGATCTGAAAGCAACCATTAAAGAAAATGCCAAATCTGGAAAACTCCTGACACAAAACATCCAAGAAATTAAGGACACCATGAAGAGAAGGAATCTGATCATAATAGGCATTGAAGAAAGAGAAGATATCAGACTCCAAGGCCCAGAAATTATTCTCAACAAAATCATAGAAGAAAGTTTCCCCAATCTAAAGAAAGAAATGCCTATAAGCATACAAGAGGCCTACAGAACACCAAATAGAATTGACTAGAAAAGAAAAACTGCCCGTCACATAATAATCAAAACACAAAACATACAGAACAAAGAAAAAATATTAAGGGGTGCAGGGGAAAATGGCCAAATAACATTTAATGGCAAACCAATCAGAATTACACCCGACTTCTCAACAGACACCATCAAAGCTAGAAGGGCCAGGACAGAGATCCTGCAAACCCTAAGAGACCACAGATGCCAGGCCAAATTACTTTACCCAGCAAAACTAATAGAGAAAACAAAATATTCCCTGACTAAAACAAATTCAAACAGTACCTATCCACAAATCCAGCTTTACAGAAGGTACTAGAAGGAAAACTCCATCCCAAAGGGTCAAGCTACAACCAAAACTACTCAGGAAATAGATAACTATACCATGGCAAAAACACAACTACACAAAAGCTCGACTGGAACCAAGAGCAAAGTTAAGACTCTTAACAGTCACTGGTCATTAATATCTCTCAACATCAATGGCCTCAATTCTCCAATAAAAACACAGACTAACTGAATGGGTGCATAAACAGGATCCAACATTCTTCTGCATTCAAGAAACACATCTCATCCATAACGATAGGCATTACCTCAGGGTAAAAGGTTGGAAAAAAATATTTCAAGCAAATGGTCACAAGAAGCAAGCAGGCATAGCCATTTTAATATCAAACAAAATAGACTTTCAAGCAAAATTAGTCAAAAGGAATGAGGATGGATACTTCATACTCATCAAAGGTAAAGTCAATCAAGATGACATCACAATTCTGAACATCTATGCTCCCAATACAAGGGCACCCACATTTGTAAAAGATCTGCTAAAAGGGCTTAAACCACACATCGATCCCCACACAATAATAGTGGGAGACTTCAACACCCCACTCTCACTGAAGGATAAGTCATTGAAACAGAAACTAAGCCAAAAAATAACATCATTAACCAATGCCATGGGTCAAATGGATCTAACAGATATCTATAGAACCTTTCACCCAAACAAGAAAGAATATACCTTCTTCTCTGCACCCCATGGAACCTTCTCCAAAATTGATCACATCGTAGGTCACAGAGCAAGCCTCAACAGATACAAGTGGATTGAAATAATACCTTGTATCCTATCAGATCACCATGCTCTTAGGCTGCAATTCAACAACAACAGAAATAACAAAAAGCCTACATGCACGTGGAAACTAAACAACTCTCTGCTAAATGACACCTGGGTCAGGGAAGAAATAAAGAAAGAAATCAAGGAGTTTCTGAAATTCAATGAAAATGAACGAACAACATACCCAAATATGTGGGATACATTGAAAGCAGTGCTGAGAGGAAAATTCATAGCACTAAGTGCCTTTAAAAAGAAACTGGAAACATCACACATAAGCATCTTAACGACACAACTGGAAGCCCTAGAAAAAAAGAAGCAGAATCACTCAAAAGGAGTAGACATCTGGAAATAATCAAACTCAGGGCTGAAATTAACAAATTAGAAACTAAGAAAACAGTCCAAAGAATCAACAAAACCAAGAGATGGTTCCTTGAGAAAATCAACAAGATAGACAGACCATTAGCCAAACTAACTAAAGGGCAGAGAGACAGTATTGAAATCAACAAAATCAGAAATGAAAAGGGAGACATAACAACAGAAACTGAAGAAATACAAAGAATCATAAGATCCTACTTTGAAGGCATATATGCCACAAAATCTGAAAATCCAAGGGAAATGGATGATTTTCTTGATCAATTTCACTTCCCAAAGTTGAGTGAAGAACAGATAAACAACCTAAATAGTTCCATTTCCCCTACAGAAATAGAAGCAAACATTGATAGTCTCCCAACCAAAAAAAAAAAAAAAAAAAAAAAAAAAAAAAAAAAAGCCCAGGGCCAGATGGTTTCAGTGCACAATTCTACCAGACCTTCAAGGGCGAGTTAATACCGATACTCTTCAAGCTACTCCAAAAGATTGAAATGGATGGAACTTTACCAAATTCATTCTTTGAGGCCATAGTCTCATTGATACATAAACCTTACAAAGACTCAACAAAGAAAGAGAATTTCAGACCAATTTCTCTTATGAACATCAATGCAAAACTACTAAATAAAATACTTGCAAAACGAATACAAGAACAAATCAAAGATATCATTCATCATGACCAAGTAGGCATGCAGGGATGGTTTAATATATGGAAATCCATCAATGTAATCCACCATATAAACAAACTGAAAATAAAAAAAACCACACGATCATCTCTTTAGATGCAGAGAAAGCATTTGATAAACTCCAACACCCATTCATGTTTAAAGTTTTAGAGAGATCGGGAATACAAGGCACTTTCCTCAACAAAATAAAGACTATATACAGCAAGCCAATAGCCAAAATCAAAGTAAATGGTGAGATACTCAAGGAAATTCCTCTAAAAACGGGAACAAGGCAAGGCTGCCCACTCTCTCCATATCTCTTCAATATAGTACTCGAAGTTCTAGCCAGAGCAGTAAGACAACAAAAGAAGATCAAGGGTGTCCAAATGTGAAAGGAGGAAGTCAAGTTATCCCTATTTGCAGATGATATGATAGTGTACATAAGTGAACCTGAAAATTCCACCAGAGAACTCCCAGAGTTGACAAACACTTTCAGCAAATTGGCCAGATACAAAATTAACTCAAAAAAGTCTGTAGCCTTCCTATACACAAATGATAAGCTTGCAGAGGAACAAATTAGGAAAACCACACCCTTCACATTAGCCACATGTAATGTAAAATATTTAGGAGTTACTCTAACAAAGCAAGTGAAGGACTTCTTTGAAAAAAATTTCAAAACTCTGAAGAAAGAGATTGAAGACCACATGAAAAGATGGAATGATCTTCCTTGCTCATGGATCGGGAGAAATAACATAGTAAAAATGGCCATCCTACCAAAAGCAATCTACAGATTCAATGCAATCCCTATCAAAATACCTACACAATTTTTTAAAGACACTGAAAGGTCAATTCTGAACTTCATATGGAAAAACAAAAACCCAGAATAGCTAAAACAATCTTATACAATAAAAGGTGCTCTGGAGGAATCTCCATACCTGATCTCAAACTGTACTATAAAGCAATAGTAATTAAAACAGCATGGTACTGGCACAGCAACAGGCTGGTTGTTCAGTGGAATCGAATCGAAGACCCAGATATGAATCCACACACATATGGTCACTTGATTTTTGACAAAGAAGCCAAATCCATTCAATGGAAAAAGGATAGCATCTTCAACAAATGGTGCTGGTCTACCTGGATGTCTATGTGTGAAAAAATGCAACTGGACCCATATTTGTCACCTTGCACAAAACTCAAATCCAAGTGGATTAAAGACCTCAACATAAAACCAGAGACACTAAGTCACTTAGAAGAAAAAGTTGGGAAGAGCCTGGAGCATATTGGCACAGGAGACAACTTCCTGAACATAACACCAACGGCCCAGGCCTTAATGCCAACAATTAATAAATGGGACCTCATGAGGCTGAGAAGCTTCTGTAAGGCAGGAGATACCGTCAAGAGAACAAAGTGACAGCCTACAGACTGGGAAAAGATCTTCACCAACTCTACATCTGACAAAGGTCTAATATCCAAAATATATGAAGAACTCAAGAAATTAAACACCACCAAACCAAATAATCCAATTGAGAATGGGGCTTGGAACTAAACAGAGAATTCTCAACAGAGGAATATCAAATGGCTGAGAAACACTTAAAGAAATGTTCAACCTCCTTAATCATCAAGGAAATGCAACTCAAAACAACTCTGAGATTTCATCTTACACCCATCGAATGGCTAAGATCAAAAATTCAAGCGACACCACATGCTGGAGAGGATGTGGGGAGAGAGGAACACTCCTTCAGTGCTGCTGGCAATGCAAACTAGTACAGCCACTTTGGAAATCTATCTGGCACTATCTCAGAAAAATGGGAATAGGGCTTCCTCAAGACCCAGCTATTCCACTCCTTGGAATATACCCAAAAGATACTCCAGCACACAGCAAGAAAATTTGCTCAACCATGTTCAAAGCAGCCTTATTCATAATAGCCAGAACATGGAAACAGCCTAAGTGTCCCTCAGTAGAAGAATGGATAAAGAAAATGTGGTACATATACACTATGGAATACTACTCAGCTATTAAAAACAAGGACTTCCCGAAATTTGTGGAGCTAGAAATTATCATAATGAGTGAGTTAACTCAGAAGCAGAAAGACTCAAATGGTATATACTCACTTATATCTGCATACTAGCCCAAGGGGCATGTCCCACAAAAGCCTTCACTTACCAGGAAACTGGGACAGAGGGGAGGATATCCTATTGGGACTCTAGATGAGAGAAGCATGGGAGAATAGCAAAGAAGAAGGATATAGAGGGTCCTAGAAATCTACAAGTAGAACATTATGATAGGCAGATTTGGGCCCAGGGGTCCCACTCAAAGTAAGGCACCAGCCAAGGACAATACAGGCAGTAAACTTTAAACCCTTACTCAGACCTAGACAATGGTCAGAACAGTCTCCACACTTGAGTGGAGAGTGGGATATGACTTTCTCACTTAATTTGGTGCCTCACATTTGACCATGTCCCCTGGAGTAGTGACCTGGTGGCTCAGAGGAAGGACAGCAGGTTACCAAGAAGAGACTTGATACCCTCTGAGTATATACAGGGGGAGGAAATCCCCCTGAGGAACTCTCATAGGGGAGGGGAATAAGGTGAAAATGAGAGGGAGGGAAGAATGGGAGGATATAGGGATGGGATAACCATTGAGATGTAACAAGAACAAATTAGTAAAATAATATATATCTTGGAAAAAATAATATGATAATCATAACATTCAACACACACACACAAAGCAACAATGAATGAGTGAAATAATTAATAGGATCCTGAAGGTGGTACAGCAGTTAATGATACTTTCCCTACAAGCCTGAGTATCTGAGTTTGATCTCTGAAACCTGATAGAATATTTAAATAGAGACCCAACTCTACAAAAGTATCTATTGACCTCCACATATCTACCATGACTTATGTGCTCCAAGTTCCATCATATACACACAGTAATAAATTAAAAACTGATAGTTAATGAAAATTAGGTGGCAATGGAAAGAAATGAACAAAGTAAAGGGGAATATACAGATTTTACCATATGATGTGAAGTTTGTAGACCCCAACTAGGAAGGAGAGGGGTATTACTGTATCAAAGAAAACTATGATGACAAAGGAAAGAAATATCCAAAACTTAAGTTTCTAAAATATTAACAGAAAAATATACCTATGCAATATAAAAGAAATGAGCTGCAACTTTAAAATGAGAAATTATAAATGTATGTGAATAGAAAGAGAATAAAAAAGGGAAACTTTAAGATAGCTTGCCTAGCATGTATGGGAAATTATTGCATTTGTATCACCCACAGTGCAGACTAACCACCACCACCACCACCACCAAATAAAACAACTATTATTAATGGGAAAGTTGGTTTACTGTGCTAAGGATTTCTCTCAGGGAAGAAGCTCACTGAGTTAGACACTTGAGGCTTCTTTGCTTCTCTCTGCCTCTTCAGATACTTGCCCTGGGGAAGGGGAAGTGATTTATCTCTTTTTGTAAATTTCAGTGGAGCAAAGGGATCCTTTTCAACACATCTCTTATAGATTCTCCTGGGGAAGGAGCTGCCCTTAGGGTAAGAGAATTCTAATTGGCTCCTGGAGGCAAAAAGACATCACTCTACCAAGCACTTGAGACCTATCCTAACATCTGGCTGTCTGAGAGTGCTTCAGTGCTGGAGTTCAGTGTAGGAAGGCTCACTTGTTTATAGATAGAACTCATGCATTTCATCTTAGATTTCATTAGTAATAAAAATGTTCTTGGAGAAATGACTCTGTAGTGTGCTTGTCCACATGCTTGAGAACTTTACATCAACCTCTAGAATCCATATAAAAATCTAGTATGTAGTGCATGTGTCTATAATCCCAGTGCTGGAGAGGCACAGACAGGAGTATCCTTGGAGTTCTTTGGGCACCCCCCCCTTCTGAATGAATCCATAAGTCCCAGCCTGGTAAAATAGCCTGTCTCAACCTGGTGGCACTCAGAGGAAGGACAGCAGGTTACCAAGAAGAGACTTGATACCCTATGAGCATATACTGGGGGAGGTAATCCCCCTCAGGAACAGTCATAGGGGAGGGGAATAAGGGGAAAATGGGAGGGAGGGAAGAATGGGAGGATACAAGGGATGGGATAACCATTGAGATGTAACAAGAATAAACTAATAAAAAAAAAGAAAAAAACATGAAGGGCTTGTGAGATGATTTAGCAAATGATAGCACTAGCTGTGGAGCCCCAGGACCTGAGATAAAAGGAGAATCAATTCCTCCACATTGTCCTCTGTCCTCCACACACATGGCATGGTATCAGCTTTCTCTACACATCAGACTAATACACTAACTAACTAACCAACTAACTAAATTGTTAATAAAAATGAGATGGAAAATGACTAGCAAAATGTCTGATGTCGACTTCTGACATTCACAAGATAACACACACACACACACATACATACTCATACATGCATGAACAACTCTTTATACAAACATGATCATACACATACAATTGTAAAAGTGACATTTGCAGTTAAGATTCTTGACTTTCAAATTACTTAGAACTCAGGTGCGAATGAGGTGTGATCTTTGGGGAGCTTTACTATAGGACCCTAACAATGTTGAGCTGAACCATTTGAGGTTCTGGGTTCAATGGGAAGATATTTGGATTATGGAAGAACAAAGTCTGACACATAGTAGATGGAACAGATGGTTGAGGTGCCTATCTAACCTATCAAAGCAGTACAGGCCTCAGAATCCCTTAGTCCCTACCTGCTACAGGGTATGGTTGACGTACTCTGCCCTCTACACTGAATCTCCAGGCCTGGGACTGGGCTTCTCTTCCCCAAGACTCTGTCCCTTATATAACCCAGCCATAGTGGTTACCTGGCCCCTTTTACCTATTGCTCTCTTGACTGCTGCATCTAGTTCCTCCTTTTTCCCTCTGCTTTTCCCTCCCCATCTCTTCTCATGGCCCATGGTCATGTTCACTATTGGCCTCTCACAGAGGTTTCTGCCTCTGGCTATGCTTTCCCTTTTATGTACAATAAATAAACCTAGGAGTGGTCATGTCCTTTCTTCCTTCCTTCCTTCCTTCCTTCCTATTTATTTATTTATTTCAAGTATGTGCCCACATTTTTAGAATGTAGTGGAACATGACAACTAGTCAGTCAGTTGTGTTAGGACTGGAAGTGAGGGTATGAGATGCAGTCATTGTGATAATTTTCTATCTTCTGCTCAGAGCAGAAATAGGCAGCTGCCATACAGAGGGCAATGTGTGAAGTAGGTTATACAAATATCGATAGAGAGAAAGAGACATAGGCTGAGTTGTAGTCATCCTGTTTTATGATTGTTTCCCAATTTCTACTTCAGAGATATGTGTGATTCTGCAAGGTTCTAATCTCTGGGACTGTGTGAGACACGTGTATTCTAAGTGAGATTCTTCTCTCATCATTTTTCCCAACTAAGATCATTTACAATGAGTTATCTTTACCTTTGGTCAATAAAATTTTGTGTAAGCCTGGAAATGCTAAACTGCAGAGCAGCTGGAGGTTGCTTTTTAATATATATATGTATATTTTAAAGAACTGTACATCTGGGGAAACAGCCAGAATGTTCTGTAGGGAGAATAAATGTACAACCAGCTGGGTTTTCCTCCACTGCCTGTAGTGAATGAGTCTAAAGTCAGGTTATCATAGTGACTGCCTGACTTGGAAAGATGCCATGCGCAGTTTGCGAACATTAAAGAAGAAAACACAAAAGCTAACACAAATCAGTTCAAATTTCAAATTTCTTACTTCATGAATTATCACCAAAGTGCGATGCTTCTGAGTGGTAACCAGACAGACATGATATTGATTCTACTCTGCAATTCAGTAAACTCTGCTAGCCCCACAGATGGAGTAAAAATAACAACCAATTCCATTCCAAGTAGAGTTCTTGTCTACCTGCACCTTGCTTTCTCAAGTGCCCAGGGTGATTGATTGCTGACTGGGATCTCCTGAACCTCATCTAATAGGTAGAGCAGGTATATGTTCTTGGGTTAGAGGTAAATGGGGTATCTGAAATGAAATGGGAATACTATTCAATACTCAAGCTGGGACTGAGATGAGCTTTTGAAGAAGGGGTAAAAGAATTTCAGTTAGCAAATGGATCCACATGTTAATAAAACATGGCTGCTATCAACACCTACAAAGTAGGGTGCAAGAGTATCTCAAATATTTAATGAACTCTGCTTAATCTCTTTTCTTTATGGTAGCATTTAAAGAACTATTTATTTAATGTATTCAAGTAGTTGTTTAGTCAATACTCATCTTTCCAAATAGATGGAATTCAAGAGTCAGGGAAGATGTTTCAGCTACTCATGGTTCTATAACTAAACATCAAGGCTGAGTCATTTATAAATGATAGAAATGTACTTCACATACTTCCAGAAGTGAAAATTCAAAGATGAAGGGAGTGTTAACAAATTTAGTTCTTGGGAAGGACCAGTCTATGCTTCCAAGGTGGTTCTTCATTGTTGGGATCTCTGGGTAGATGTTGGTTCTCCTTGTCTGGTAGAGGAAATGGAAGGGCTAAACAAGAGCCTAGTTAGTTCTTTGCTGCCCTTTTATGTAGTCCTTCCTCCCATCCTTAAAGTGGGATCCTCATTGGAACCCTTACCTTCTAAAAATGTACCCTTCAACACTACTGTGTCATAGACTATGTTAAATATGATTGCTGCACAGCCTTTTGGCTAAAATTAAGTATAATATACACCTCAGCATTTATTTCAGAGTGTTCACAAATGTGCGTACCATAGGAAATGTTTATACTTGCTTACAAAAATTCTCAAGAACCTTGTCCCATGTATGAGTATTATCTATCTTAACACATATTTCCTGAATGAATATAGGCTGAACATAGTTACAGAGTGTGTGCTTGTCAAATAGTGGGCTTGGAATGTTGAGTGTTTGACTTGGGCAAAGGACAATGTTCTGCCATTTGACTGATCTCTTGGCAAGACCTTGAGATTGCTCTATCTTCTTGCCCAGATGCTGAAGGACTGGCACTGTGATTTGGCTTCTATTTTTCCTCTCTTCTGCCTGGAACAAAAGGGTTGAACTTTAACAAGTCAGAATCTGGTTGAATGAAAAGTATTAATCTCAGCTGTCACTTCAATAAGGGAGATTTATTTGGTAGGATCAAAGGGATCTGTTTCAAAGCAAATACACTGTAAAAACCATCCACAGTTAATACCGTCTTTGCTGTCTCCTTGGCATTGCATGTCTTCCCTTTGAGTGACACTCTTCTTTGGTCCACGGAGTGTGCAATTAAACCTTTGCAGTGAATCTGGAGGCAGAAACAAAGGCAAAGACACTGCTGCTCAAGAAACATGTGGCATCAGACTCAGCTTTTGGGGTCATTTCTTTGGAAGCTTAGTTGATGTTCTTTGTTGTAGCAGAATGAAGTTCTCTTCATCTTCACCATTTGCCTCACTTTCTTTATTTTCTACTATTCATCAAAAGGACCCACTTTAGCATCGTATTGCATTGATTTTATGCTCTGCAAGGTGATCAATACTCATAGGCTACAGACTTGGTGCCACTGGAATGGATAGATTACCATTGAGGAAAGCCAGGGAATGACTCTGAGAAAGAGAGAGAGACATGGATTTACAGTTGGTCATAAAAATAATAATTGGCATTGATTGGAAAGTGGCTAATGTTCACCAAGAGTGCTTCAATTGTTAGAGGCTCAAACTCAATTTTAAATCTTATAAGAAAAAACAAAAAAGGAATTTGTTGACCAAAATTATTGGAAATAATATATACATACATATGACATAGTAAATATTTAACTATGATTGAATCCAGATATTTTGTATACCTTTCTGAAAGTCAATCCTTGACTATTAACTTATTCCTCATACAAATAATGCTTTCTCAAGAAGCCTTTCTCCACAGAGAAGACTATAAGGTTGCTGATGACTGAGGCCAGTACGACAGAGTTGTCAGATTAATTAAATAAAAATATAGGAGTTCAATTAAAACTGAATTGCAGATAAACATAATTTCTTAAAACTACAAGTATAGTCAAAGTAGTATTTTTGTAGGGATCAAGTGCTATATCAAATATATTTATACTGAACCATGTATTTGGAGCTGGATATCATGGTACATATCTATTATATCATGATTCAGAAGATGGAGGCAGGAAGATCAGGAGTTCAAAGTAAACCTCAGTTATGTAGCAAGGTTGAGGTCATTATAGGTTACATGGGCCTTATTTCAAAAGAAAAACAAACCTCAAAGCAAAATAGATTAGGCTTCTGGGCTGTTACAGACAATTCAAAGAAATTACTTGGGTTCACGGTTTCAGAGTCAATCCATGGTTTGTTATTTTCATTGTTTTAGGGACTATGGTGAAGAAGAACATCACGGCTGGAAGCACATGACAAAACAAAGCTGCTTACCTCACAGCAGGGGGCCTTAAAGAGTATATTTGAGACCCTGGCACATCCTTTGTTACCTAACTTCTTTCTAGTACATGGTCCCATCTTTTTAATTTCCTACCATCTTCTGATAGTTCTTGCAGTCAGCAAGCAAGTCTTTAAACACATGAGCACATTGAAAAAAATCCCACTTTGAAGGAGTTCCAAGATGGCGTTCATCAGTATGCACAGTATCTGATCTACTGAGAGGAGACCAGGGATTGAATGGAGCCACAGACTGCTGGATCCTGAGAACTGAAGCTGAGTGGGGTCCCAAACTCCACAGACCACCAGTGGGCCTAGCCCCAGAACAAGCAACAGCCCAGAGGTGCTAAACCCACTCCCCAGACTCTCGAATGGAATCCACATGCAAGATGCAGCTGGCATATAAAGCACAAACTTGCTGTGTGGGGAGGTGGTATTCTGGAGCCCATGGCCTGAGAAGTCTCAGAGAATAGGGTGAAACAGTCCTTGGATCCCTCCACCAACCTCATGCCAAACTGTAGAGGTCGCCCACTCAGGCTGAGTGGAAACACAGGTGGCAGGGCTCACAAAAACAGCTAGAGTAGGCATACAGCTCATGGGACATCCTGGGCCCAATCTAAAGCCAGACCACAACAGACTGAGCCTGCAAACAGGGGCAGGTAGAAATCAGCCTGGACTGCTCCCACAGGTCCAGCAGGATCTCCCATGCTATCAGGAGACATGGGCCGCGCAGTGTCTAATCACTGACCTAGAGGGATCTCTGAGTGTTCTGGCTTACAGAGTCACAGGAAATGCAGGCACCTTGGTTCCCACCAGCTGCCTGAAACCCTATTGTCTCTGACCTGCGATGCACTAATCCTGCACTCTCCAACAGATAGAACCTGGCTGGATCAGCTCCCACAGGCCCAATAGGATCTCCCACACTGTCAGGAGATGTGGGCCCTGCCTGCAGTGTCTAATTGCTGACCTAGAGGGATCTCTGAGCATCCTGACTTAGAGGGTCGAGGAAAGTGCAGGCACCTTGGATCCTGCCAGCAGCCTGAAACTGTATTATCTCTGATCCACAGTGCACTGATCCTGCACTCTCCAATAGACAGAACCTAGCTGGTTCAGCTCCCACAGGCCCAGCAAGATCTCTCATGTTCCTGGGAGAGGCTGGACACTTCTGCAGGGTATAGAGGCAGAGCTAAAAGACAGCTACAACCCAGAAGATCTGATCCAGCTGGGGTCTTGGCTACAAAATGACAGGAAGGACAGGCAGCTGGGACCAACCTACTCAACCAGAGTGCTTGTGTGTTGACCTTGTTCTAGGTCCCAAAACTACTGATCTGAATTACAGCAGTAAGGTGAAAGGGCCCAAACAGAAACCTACTTTGACTGACTCAATCTAGAGCCTAAGGTGTAGAGAAAAATTTCCAGGAGTGGAACCTGGAGCACCTGCCTGTTCCTGGGAAATACTCTCTGATCCCCACAGGCAAGGGCGCTCGACTTAAATCAGTCATCAATTATATACTCTCAAACAGTGAAGGCCACTAGAAGCTACCTTATAACATCAAAGACAGCAAAATGACAAAATGACAGTGAAAGAACGTCAACAAAAACCAAGACAGTTTGGCATCTCCAGATCGCAGCAATCCCAATGAAAACAACCCAGAGAACCCAAAAACAATCAAAATACAATAAAATGACCTCAAGTCCTTAGTAAGGAAGATGATAATGGAAGAAATGAATAAAATCTGTAAACAACTGCAGAAGGAGGCAAACAAGAGGGCTGAAGACTTAAAAGAGTCATATAAAGAGGCACTAGAAGAATTTCAGAAAAATACAAATAACCAGATGAAGGAAGTCATTAAAACATTTCAAGACCTGAAGATAAAATGGAAGCTATAATAAAGGAACACACAGAAGAAAAACGTGATCGAGAGGCATTAGAGAAGAAAGCAAGCATCTCAGAGGTGACCTTATCTAACAGAATGCAAGAAATGGAGGAAAGAATATTGGGACTTGAAGATACAATCATAGAACTTGAAACAACCATCGAAGAAAATGCTAAATCTGAAAAGTTCCTGACACAGAACATCCAAGAAATCAAGGACACCATGAAAAGACAAAACATGAGAATAACAGGTATTGAGGAAAGAGAGGACACCCCACTCCACAGCCCAGAAAATATTTTTAACAGAATCATAGAAGAAAATTTCCCCAATTTGATGAAGGAGATGCATATGAGCATACAAGAGACCTACAGAACACCAAATAGAATAGAACAGAAAAAAAAATCTTCCCGCCACATAATAATAAAAACACAAAATATACAGAACAAGGAAAAATATTAAAAGTGGCAAGAGAAAAAGGCCAAGTAACATACAATGGCAAACCTATAAGAATTACTCCCGACTTCTCAGCAGAAACCATGAAAGTCAGAAGGGCCAGGACAGAGGTCTTGCAATTCCTAAGAGAACACAGATGCCAGGCAAGATTACTATATCCAGCAAAACTATCAATAACCATTGATGGAGAAAACAAGATATCCCATGAAAAAACAAATTCAAACAGTACCTAGCCACAAATCTGGCTTTACAGAAGTTACTAGAAGGAAAATTCCACCCCAAAGGGTCAAACTACAACCAAAACTACATAGGAAATACATAACTACACCATCGCAAAATCACAACCTCACAAAATCTCAACTGTAACAAACAGCAAAACTGAAGGGACTTAGCAGTCACTGGTCATTAATATCACTCAACATCAATGGTCTCAATTCTCCAATAAAAAAACACAGACTAACTGAGTGAATGCATTAAAATGACCCAATATTCTTCTGCATTCAAGAAACACATCTCAACCACAAGGACAGACATTGCCTCAGAGTAAAAGGTTGGGGAAAAATATTTCAAGCAAATGGTCACAAGAAGCAAGCTGTGGTAACCATTCTAATATCTAATAAAATAGACTTTCAACCCTATCAAAATACCTACAAAATATTTTAAAGATATTTAAAGAGCAATTCTCAACTATGTATTGTGAACAAAAGCCCAGAATAGCAAAAACAATCCTATAAAAATAAAAGACCCTCCAGAGGAATCTCCATACATGATCTCAAGCTGTACTACAGAGCAACAGTAATTAAAACAGCATGGTACTGGCACAACAATAGGCTGGTGGATCAATAGAGTAGAATTGAAGACCCAGAGATGAATCCACACACATTTGGTCACTTGATTTTTGACAAAGAAGCCAAATCTATTCAATGGAAAAAAGATTGCATCTTCAACAAATGGTGCTGGTCTAACTGGATGTCTACATATAGAAAAATGCAATTATACCCTTATTTGTCACCATGCACAAAACTCAAGTCCAAGTAGATTAAAGACCTCAATATAAAACAAGAGACATGAAGTCAGTTAGAGGAAAAAGTGGGGAAGAGCCTGGAATGCATTGGCACAGGAGACAACTTCCTGAATGGAATACCAACAGCCCAAGCCTTAATGTCAACAATTAATAAATGGGACCTCATGAGGCTGAGAAGCTTCTGTAAGGCAGGAGACACTGTCAACAGAATAAAGCGACAGCCTACAGACTGGGAAAAGATCTTCACCAACCCTTCATCTGATAAAGGTGTAATTTCCAAAATATATAAAGAACTCAAGAAATTAAACACCACCAAACCAAATAACCCAGTTGAGAAATGGGGCTCAGAACTAAAGAGAGAATTCTCAAGAGAGGAATATCAAATGGCTGAGAAACACTTAAAGAAATGCTTAGCCTCATTTGTCATCAGAGAAACGCAAATCAAAACAACACTGAGATTCCATCTTACACCCATCAGAATGGCTAAGATCAAAAATTCAAGTGACACCATATGCTGGTGAGGATGTGGAGAGAGAGGAACATTCCTTCATTGCTGGTGGGATTGCAAACTAGTACAACCACTTTGGAAATCCATCTGGTGCTATCTCAGAAAACTGGGAATAAGGCTTCCTCAAGACCCAGCTATTCCACTCCTTAGAATATACCCAGAAAATGCTCTACCACACAACAGGACATATGCTCAATGATGTTCATAGCAGCCTTATTCATAATAGCCAGGATATAGAAATAGCTTAAATGTCCCTCAATAGAAGAATGAATAAAGAGACTGTGGTACATTTATACTATGGAATACTATTAAGCTATTAAAAACAAGGAATCCCCAAATTTTGTGGACAAATGGATTGAACTAGAAATTATCATAATGAGTGAGTTCACCCAGAAGCAAAAAGAGGCAAATTGTATATACTCCCTTATATCGAGACACTAGCCAAGGGGCATGTCCCATGAAAAACTTTACTTACCAGGAAAGTGCATCAGAGGGGAAGACATCCTATTGGGACTTTAGTTGAGAGAAACTTGGGAAAATGGGGAAATAGAAGGATCTAGAGGGTCCTGGAAACCTACAAGAAGAACATTATGATGGGCAAATCTGTGTCCTGGGGTCCTGCTCAAACTACGGCACCAGCAAAGGAAAATATAGGCAGTAAACTTTGAACCCCTACCCAGACATAGCTGATGGATAGAACATTCTCCACCACTGAGTGGAGAGGGAGGTCTGACTTTCATACAAACTCTGGTACCCCAGTTTTGACCATGTCCCCTTGATGGGAAGGCCTGGTGGCACTCAGAGGAAGGACAGCAGCCTACCAAGAAGAGACTTGATACCTTATGAGCATATACAGGGGGAGGAGGTCCCCCTCAGTTACAGACATAGGATAGGGAAGTAGGGGCAAAGCAGGAGGGAGGGAGGAATGGGAGGATGCAAGAGATGGGCTAATAATTGAGATATAATATGAATAAATTAATAAAATATTTTAAAAGAAAAAAATACCGCTTCAACAATCATATACTCCCAGGACTCAGTGGAGAAAGGCAGTCTAACTGCTTAAGAGCTTTTTGCTCAGTACTTGTTTGGACAATTGTTGTAGGTTCTGGTGATATAGCTAATAATGAGACAGAGAGATAGCAAAGGTTTTTGTGGTCATAGAGCTGAGCAGAGAATGAGCACAGACACTTGTAAAATTAACTGGGTGCTTTGTGTAGTGATAAAATCTACAAAGAAGATAAAATGGGGAAGACATATAAGATGCTGCAGTGTGTGCATTAAATTAAGCTTTCTCAAATGATGTCATAAGATCCTGTTGTTTTTAATTCTTAATAAGTCCTGGTAATGTTTATTATCAGTGTTATCAATATTATCAGTATGCCTGGCTAGAAATCAGTCAAGACACTGACACCTGTTTTATTTTAAAATAGCCTCAGTTAACCTGGGGCAGGGCAGACATTAATCCTCTAAACTACTTCCCATTGTGGGGCAGATATGTGATACTTGCCCCAATCCCATGCCATCTGCTTCTAATAACTTCTACCATGCTATCTCCCAGCCATAATCCCAAAACTGGCTAATGTTCTTCATCTGAGCCAACTCTTCCATCCATGTCAGCCATGTGCTTCTCTTCCATCTAACCTATGGTGGCCTTCCTCTGTCTCCTTTTTGGGACCCTGTCCTCTGGTCTCCTTCTTCCCAGGATTCTCCTCCCCCATCTCTCTCTCTCTCTCTCTCTCTCTCTCTCTCTCTCTCTCTCTCTCTCATCCTTCTTCCCAGGATTCCTCTGTCTTAAGCCAGGGAAACTTAGCCACACCTATCTCATCTGTCCTGCCTAGGTGGGATGCTTTCTATAAAATAGAATAAAAATACATCAGACCATCCCCTAACAGGATCCTGTAAATGTCACTTAACTTTGTGGTAGAGTCTTTGAAGACAGAATCTTGTTAACAACAGATCATAGTCTATCAGGTGGTCCCTACCCTTAGGGGAAATTTGGACTTTTTCCTAGATTTTTTTCCTGTTGCAGTAATAACCACCATGATCAAAGCTACTTGTAAAAGAAAGATCCATAGTCCATCGAAGGAAACAAAAACAGAAACTCAAGCAGGACAGAAATCTCAAAGTATGAGCTGAAGCAAGGGCTATGGGGGAACTCAGTTTATTGGCTTTCTCTCCATATCTTGTTTAGCTTTCTTTTTAAAAATTAATTTACTTACCTATTCACTTTATATCCTGGTTGAAATTTCCCTCTTCTCCTCCCAGTCCTCTCATTACACCCCTTCCCCATTCTCCCCTCTCCTCCACGGAGACGGGCACCATCTCACCCTGGCACAGTAAGTTGATGCAGAATTAGGTGCATCCTATCCCCCTCAGACAAGAAATAACAGCCCAGTTAGAGGAATGGGCTCCAAAGGGAGGCCTCAGAGTCAGAAAGGGCTCCTGCTCCAGTTGTGGGCTTAGTTTCTTATACAACTCAATGGACTGCCTGTTCTAGGATGGAACTTCTCACAGAGGCCGAGACCCTTTCTTATCAAACATTAATCAAGAAAATCTTTCATAGACTTGCCTGAAGGCCAATATCATAGAAGCATTTCTCAGTTGAGGTTCCCTCTTCCCAGGTAAGTCAAGATTGTGTCAAGCTGACAAAACAAAACAAAACAAATAAAACAACACACAAACAAAGAAAAAATCTAACCAGTAGAGACATAAAACTAGAGAAGTGCTATGTGAAGATACATGAGGATGAGACCACAATGATGAAGGCACAGATTAGTCTAAGTCATCTGCAAGCCAATCAGCACCAAAGACTCTCCTCTAGCACTGGAGATTAGGATAGAGGCATACAAAACAGTCTCCGTTAACGCCTTCAGAGCCACATTTCATAAATTCTGAATTTTATGTCCCCATAACCATGGAAAAGTACATTTCGCAATCCATTTGTGGACCTTTGTTTCTGATTCCCAAAGAAATGAGTACAAGAGGCAGAAGGAGGAGAGGTCACCCAGAAAGGACTCTTGAATTGATACCTCAAGGATGAGGAGGCAAGGAACATTCAGTGTATGACCCAGAAATACACCTGACAGCATTTGAAGCCAATATGGTAGGAATATATAAGAAAAAGAACACAGAGAGGAAGAGAAACCTATCCCAAGACAGGAAGGTCCTAGAGGAGAGGCAGCACTTTTGAAAAGGTTTAGGAGTAGGACAATGTGATTTACATTTCAGCTCTGCTGCTTCCTCGTGGTGAGATAATTTCCCCTTTAATTTAGTAGAACATGCATTTTATTTCTTTTCAAATGTATAATTTCCACAAAAATTTTCCATGTAATATTATAGCTTAGCTCCTAGGCATCCCTGGTTTATTTCTATGACTTTGTCTTCCCTATAAAATCTGATTCTCAGCCTACACCAATTTGGACTTTCCTGAACTTTTAAATCATTTCCATTCTGCCATGGTATTACTTTCTAAGATGTGTTTGCTTCTCAGCCTGGTGTCCAGTCCATGCTCCAGTGTCCTCTAGCAATAGCCTCATTTGTTCCTGGCTTTGCTGCCTCCTCCTGGGTACTTCATAGCTGCGGCGTTGTGCCTAGCTCCAAGAATGAGTGCCAATATAGACATAATTTGAGGCCATGGATTAGCTTTGAGCAAGGAACAGATTTGTATTGTGATATCTGTAGGTCTCTTAAAACTAAATAGCCTTTGACTGACCAAAAGATAGAAGCTGAGTACCTTGCATGTGATGTGATTTATCATTGCTCTGAACCCCAATACAGAGTCTTCATTAAGATTACCTTGCAGCAAGCTGTTACAGTTCTTTTACAGTAGTAATAAAGAACAGTTTTCCCTTAACCTACCGATTCTCAAACTTGAGCAAGCATCTAGAATTCCCAGGAGAGCTTTTCATGGTACAAACTGCTATTTCTTTTTTTTTCCTTTATTAATTTATTCTTGTTACATCTCAATGGTTATACCCTCCCTTATATCCTCCCATTCTTCCCTCCCTCCCATTTTCCCCTTACTCCCCTCCCCTATGACTGTTCCTGAGGGGGATTACCTCCCCCTCTATATCAAACTGCTATTTCTTACACTTAGAATTTCTGATTTATTTGGTCTAGATGAATCCTGGTGATCTCAGTCTCTAACAAGTTTTTGGATGATATTAAAGTAAGTTTGGGGACATCACTATTTATATCTCACACAAAAGAAGATGTGTTCTTGAATGTAATCAAACCTGTGGTGTATGGCTCCTGAGAGATGATCCCCTCCTTCTTAGGAAGTTTCTCCCCTTCATGATTGACTGGGGAGTCTATGTAACCAAGTACACAAAACTCGTATGATATAGAAGATAAAATGGAGATGAAAGAATTCATGAATAAAATGTTTTGGATCAAACAGTCTGTGGTGGATAATTAGGTCAACTTGACACCAGCTTAAGTCATCTGAGAGGAGGAATCCTTAATTAAGAAATTTTTTCCATTGGATTGTGCTACAATTGACTTTGTTCTCTCTGTTCCTCCAGACCCAATCCCTTTGTTTATTCCTCATTCTACAACAGAATATCAGATGCAACCTCCCCCATCCACTCCTCACCACATCTCTAGTAGATCCAAACAAACTAGCCCCTCCTTGCCTTCATCCCCCACAATATTTTCTGAATTCCAGCTTCCAACACCAGTGGCCATTCCCTCTGAATACACCAGCTGAGCAGGCAAGGAAAACAGGAAATTCGTAGCCATCACACTCTCTAAAACTCCAGAGAGGAAATAGAAACCAAGAACCAAAATACCCACTCAACAAAAAGAAACCCAGAAATCAGCACCTGGACCTATTGTCATGCCAAACTCAGATGCCCAGAAGCAATCAACAACAGCTAGGGCAATATGTCTCTATTAGAGCTTAGCTATCCTGCCACAGAAGGCATGAATAGTCCAACATAGCTGGAGCACAAGAAAAAGATGTTAAAACCAACTATATAAAGATGATGGAGTCCTTAAAGAGGATATGAATAAATCCCTTAAAGAAAGCCAAGAAAATACAAAGAGTTGAAGAAAATTAATAGAACTGTTCAAACCTGAAAACAGAAATAGAAGCAATGAAGAAAACATCAACTGAAGATATTCTGGAAATTAATATTCCTGCAATCACAAAGATAAACAATTATGAAATTAGGAGTGAAATGGTATATGTTCTGGGGAAGGTATTGATATGTGTAATCAAGAACAATTACAATGTATGCCCATTGTATCAACACGGGACATCACAGGGGTTGAGTTTCCAAACTAATAAAAGGGGCCATTGCTGATATACCAATAGCCTTGCCCCCAAAACAGTTACTAAACAAACATGTATGGCAAGAGCGGTGGCCAATAACTAAAGAAAAATTGCAGGCACTTGAACAACTGGTAGGAGAGCAGCTGGAGGCTCAACATATCAAAGAGTCTACCACCTCCTGGAGTTCCACTGTGTTTGTTGTAAAAAGAAAATAAATAATCAACCAATCAATCAGGAAAATGGAGAATGACAACAGATTTAAGATCAGTGAGTAGAGTAATTCAACCAATGGGTCTTTCACAGCCTGAACTTCTTTTACCTTCTTTTGTATGTAGATCATGGCCTATAATAATAATCGACTTGAAAGATCGTTTTTTTTCTTCAAAATACCCTTGCATGAGCAGAGTAGGGAAAGGTTTGCATTCCTAGGATCTACCCTGAACAGTAGTACTCCAATAAAAAGATACCATTGGAAGACATTGTCATAGAGAATTTAAATAGTCAAACTTTATGTCAATATGTGTGAAAAATATTTACAAAAAAATTGTAGGCAGTTTACTAAATCTATTATTTATCATTACATGGATGATATTTTGTTGGCTGATTCTGAAACAAATACATTAGAGAAAATGTTTAAGGAAACACAAAGAAGTCTACCATGCTTGGTATTACAAATTTTTCCAGAAAAAATACAAAGAGGAGATTCACTCAGTCATTTGAGTTATAAAATCTGTCAACAAAAAATTCAGCCATAAAAGTTACAGATCCATAGGGACAAATTGCAAATCTTAACGATTTTCAAAAATTAATGGGAGATATTAACTGGTTGAGTCTTACAATTGGGAGAAATTAAGAACAAATATTAGAAAAGCAAACATATACTGGGATCAAGGTTCTTCATTTGAAACAGGGGAACTGGCAGTAGCATCTACTTTCTACAGTGTGAGAAGCATATACATCTATGAAAACTGTCACAGAAGCTTATAATAAAGACCACTAAGTGCTGTTATTTTGTAAATTTTATTGAAATTTCTGGTCTTGGTGTACCATTTGATTTCAGAAAACCTTTGACAAGTTGCAGTAGCCCTAAAATGCAAAGGTGAATAAATGGGTGGGGGTGCAGATTGATTTTTTTTCATGGAGTATTGTTGTTGTTGTTACTTCTCCAAGGAGATATGAAATAAAGTACAGTCACTACAGACAAGGTATTGATGATATGTCAGGAAAACCATTCCATCCAAGTCTGGGTTGGCAAACCATGATTTTATTGGGATCACCTACAGAAGTATTGATTATTCTGAGGTATTTCCACTATCCAAAAGTTTAGCCTATTGTGAATGATGATTCCCAAAAGCTGCATCCATGGGTGTTACTGCCCAACTTGCAGGCAACTCTGATGAAGAATCTCCTGTCACCCCCACAATTTCTTTAACTACCTTGTAATATGTGGGGAGGGAACTGTTAAGCTTTATAATTTTGTGACTTCCTGAATCTTTTGAACCACTCTTTCCTCTTGGAAGCAGTGTTTCAATACAGAGGGAGCAGAATCAAAAAGGCTCATTGATCAGGGTAAAGTTGTGCAGAAGCAAAGATACACTAAGGAAGGAAGAGGAAAGACAGATTTTTTGCTCCAAACAAGAGACAATAGATATTACTCAGTGCACAGAGTTGAGAGGAGGAGGAAGAAGGAACTCCACTCCCAGAATCAGATCCACTCAGAAAGCCTGCTTTACCACAGCTCTCTGCTTTGGTAAGGGGACCAAGGTGCTCATATCCTTCTCCATGTGAAGCTAGTAAGAATTCAGAGAACCCTGTCTACCCTGTCATTCCCATGAACAGAAACTGAAGTAGAGGATGTTAACCTCCCCATTTTTCTAATCTGGTTACTTTGTTTGTTGGCATTTAATGGTTTGAGTTCTTTATATATTTTGGATATTAGATCCTTGTCAAATGTAGGATTGGTGAAGATCTTTTCCCACTCTGTAGGTTGTCATTTTGTTCTATTGGCAGTGTCCTTTGCCTGACAATATTTTTCAGTTTCAAGAAGTCTCATTTATTAACCATTGATTTTAGAGCTTGAGATCTTGATGTTCTGTTCAGGATATTGTCTCCTGTGCCAATGAGTTCAAGCCTCTTCCCAACTTTCTCTTCTAATATATTTAGTGTATCTTGTTTTATTTTGAGGTCTTTTGGTCACTTGGACTTGAATTTTGTGCAGTGTGATGAACATGGATCTATTTTCATTTTTCTACATGTAGACATCCAGCTAGACCACCACCATTTCTTGAAGATGCTGTATTTTTTCCATGTTATGGTTTTGGATTCTTTTTCAAAAATCAAGTGTCCATAGGTTTGTGAGTTTGTTTCTGGGTCTTTGATTCAATTCCATTGACCAACCAGTCTATTTCTATGTCAGTGCTATGCAGTTTTCTAACTATTGCTATGTAGTATAACTAGAAGTCAGGGATGAGGATACCATCAGAAGTTCTTTTAATGTGTAGGATTGCCTTAGCCATTTTTTTTCCATCTGAAGTTGAGAATTCATCTTTCAAGGTCTGTAAGGAATTGTTTTGATATTTTGATGGGGATTGCATTGAATCTGTAGATTGCTTTTGGTAAGATGGTCAATTTCACTATGTTGGTCCTACCAATACATGAACATGGGACATATTTCCATCTTCCAATATATTTTTCAATTTCTTTCTTCAGAGACTTGAATTTCTTATCATATAGGCATTTAACTTGCTTGGCTTGATTTACACTAAGATACCTTATAGTATTTGTGGCTATTGTGAAGGATGTAGTTTCTCTTATTTCAGCCTCAGACTGTTTGTCATTAGTATGCAGGGAGGATATTGATTTTTTGAATTAATATTTTATCAAGCCACTTTTCTGAAGGTGCTTATCAGCTTTAAGTGTTTCTAGTAGAATTTCGGGGGGTTCTTTATGTATACTATCATATCATCCAAGCATACTGATACTATGAGTTCTTCCTTTTCAATTTGCATCCCCTTGATCTCCCTTCATTTTCATATTGCTCTAGATAGAAGTTCAAGTATTATACTAAGGAGACGTGGAGAGAGTTGGCAGCCTTGTATGTCCCGGGATTTAGTGGAATTATTTGAGTTACTCTTCATTTAATTTGATGTCCGCTATCACCTTGCTCTATATATCCTTTATTATGTTTAGATATGGACCTTGTATCACTGATTTCTTCAAGACCTTACTCCTGAAGGGGTGTTGAATTTTGTCAAATGCTTTTCCTACATCTAATGAGATGATCACGTGGCTTTTTCTTTCAGTTTGTTTATATGATGAATTACATTAGTGGACTTTCATATGTTGAACTATCCCTGCATCCCTGGGATGAAGCCTAATTGATTATAATAGATGATCTCTTTAATGTGATATTAGATTCAGTTTTCAAGTACTTTACTGAGTATTTTTACATCAATGTTCCCAAGGAAAATTGTCCATAGTTCTCTTTATTTGTTGAGTAGTTATGTGGTTTAGGTATTAAGGTGATTGTGGCTTTATAGAATGAGTTTGGCAATGTTAATTATGTTTCTACTTTGTGGAATAGTTTGAGGAGTATTGGTATTAGCTTTTCTTGGAAAGTCTGATTGAATTCTGTGCTAAAACCATCTTGCCTTGGGCCTTTTTTGATTGAGAGACTTTTGATGATTTCTTCTATTTCTTTAGGGGTTATAGGACTGTTTAAACTGTTTACATGATCCTGATTCAACTTTGGAAAGTGAAATTTTATATGAAAATAGTCCTTTTTCTAAAAAAAAAAATTTTTTTTTCCAATTTTGAAGAATACAGGCTTTTGAAATAAGACCAAATGATTTTTTGGATTTCCTCAGTATCTGTTTCTATGTCCCTTTTCATTTTTGATAGTTTAAATTTAAATTTAGATATTCTTTCTCTGCCTTTTAGTTAGTGTGGCTAAGGGTTGTCTATCTTGTTGATCTTTTGTAGGTTTTTTTTTTATTCCTTGTATTGTTCTCTTTTTTCCTAATTTATTGATTTCAGCCCTGAGTTTGATGATTTCCTGTTGTCTAATGCTCTTTGGTGTATTTACTTCATTGTGTTCAATATCTTTCAGGTGTGCTGTTATGTTGCTAATATGGGATCTCTCCAATTTCCTTATGATTGTGCTTAGTGCTATGAATTTTCCTCTTAGCATTTCTTTCATTCTGTTCCATAGGTTTAGGTATGTTATGCTTTTATTTTCATTGAATTCTAGAACGTTTTTAATTTCTTTATTTCATCCTTCAGTTCCCATGAGTTTGGATGCTTTCTGTTATTTTTGTTCTTCTTGAGTTCCAGCTTTAATCCATGGTTGTCTGATAAGGCACAAGGGGTTATTTCAATCTTCATGTATTTCTTATGGCTTGCTTTGTGACCAAGTATATAGTCAATTTTGGAAAAGGTTCTGTGAAGTGCTGAGAAGAACATATATTCTTTTGAGTTTGAGTGATATGTTCTCCAGATAAGTCAGGCACATTTGGTTCATGATGTCTGCTAGTTTCATGATCTCTCCATTCAGTTTTTGTCTTGGTGAGAGTGGGGTATTGAAGTCCCCCACTATTAGTGTGTGTGGTTCGATGTGTGATTTAAACTTTAGTAATGTTTCTTTTATGAATATGGGTGACTTTGCATTTGGAGCATAGATGTTTAGAACTGAGGCATCATCTTGGTGGACATTTTTCTTTAATAAATATGCTGTGTCCTTCCCCATCTCTTTTGATTAGTTTTGTTTGTAAATATTTTTCCAGACTTTTGATCTGAGGTAATAATGTCTATCAATGTTGCTGAGGTGTGTTTCTTGTATGCAGTATCCATCTTGTTATCCTTTGTCATTTTATTGAGAGGTTGAGGGTGTTGATGTTGAGAGATACTAAGGAGCAATGGTTGCTAATTTCCTCTGTTAGTTTTATGATTGTGGTGTTAGTGTGTGCCTGTGTCTGTGTGCATGTGTGTGTGTGAGTGTGTGCGTGTGTGTGTGTGTGTGTGTGTGTGTGTGTGTGTGTGTGTGTGTGTCCCTTGTGAATGTATGATTATTTATTTCCTGTGTTTTCTAGGGTGTAGTTAGCCTCTTTGGATTGGACTTTTCCTCTTGCATCATCATATCATCTGTAGAGTGGATTTGATGATAGATACTATGTAAACTTTGTTCTGTCATGGAGTAATTTGTTTTCTCCATCTACGGTGATTGAAAGATTTGCTGGGTATAGTAGTCTGGGCTGACGTCTGTGGTTTCTTAGGGTCTACATGATATCTGTTGAGGCCCTTCTGGTTTTCATAGAGCTGTTGAGAAATGAGATGTAATTCTGATAGGATTGTCTTTATGTGTGACTTGGCCTTTTTCTCTTGCTGCATTTAATATTCTTTCTTTGTTCTGTACATTTAGTGTTTTCATTATTATGTGGTAGAGAGATTTTCTTTTCTGGTCCAGTCTATTTGGTGTTCTGTAAACTTCTTGTGAGTTTGTAAGCATCTTTTTCTTTAGATTGGGGAAGTTTTCATCTATGATTTTGATGAAAATATTTTCTTGGCCTTGGAGTTTGGAGTCTTCTCCTTCTTCTAATCCTATTATTCTTAGATTTCACCTTTTCATAGTCTCCCAGATGTCTACATTGTTTTGTGTTGGGAACTTTTTGGAATTTACATTTCTTTGACTGATATATCAATTTCTTCAATGGTATCCTCTACACCTGTGATTCTCTTCCATCTCTTGTATTATGTTGGTGATGTTTGCATCTGCAGTTCTTGTTCTCTTCCATATGTTTTCATTCTTCAGGATTGCCTCAGGTTGTGTTTTCTTTATTCTTTCTATTTCCTCATTTATTTTTTCTCCCATTTGATTGGGGTTTCCTGCATTTTTAAGATATTTATTGAATTCTTTCATCTGTTTGAATATATTTTCCTGTTTTCTTTGAGGAATTTGTTTTCCTACTTTGGCTTATCATTTTAATAACCTCAGATTTATGCTTCTATTCTTGCACTGCAGATCTGTTCATATTTTAAGGGCTTGATGTGGTAGGATAGCTGGCAATGACATCTTATTGCCCTGGGTTTTGTTGCTTGTGTTCTTATGCTGATCTCTAGCCATCTTGATGTCTTTGGTGTTTGTTGGCCTCGTGGTCCCTCTGCTGGCCTTGTCCCAGGTGGGTCTATGCTGGCTGTGCTTGCTCTCTGTTGTCTGTGTCCCAGGCAGATCAGACAGATGGAGTGAGCAGCAGAGTGGGCTCTAAGATGAATGTTGTTTGGGCCAGACACAGGCCTCCTCAGGAAGGAGGAGATTTGGGGTTGTATCCTGCAAGTGGCTCATCTCTGCTGTCTCTCTGATGTCTTCTTCCTAGGTGGGTTAGGCAGATGTAGTTAGCAACAGAGCAACAGAGAGGACTCTAAGATAATGTTGTTTGGGCCAGACACAGGGCTCCTTGGGATGGAGGATGATGAGGATTGGGTCCCACAAACATCACTTCAGCTTGCTTTGTTGGCTCTCTGCTGTTTGTGTCCTATATAGGTCAGGTTGGTGGGATCAGCAGCAAATAAGGCTCTAAAGAGAATGTTTCTCAGGCTGGACACTGGCCTCCTTAGGGTGAAGCATGATGTCAGTATTTTTTTAACATCTGAGTAATACTCCATTGTATTAACTATGTAAATATACTATGTTTTCTTTATCTATTTTTTCTTTAGGAACATATATGCTGTTGCCAGTTTCTGGCTATTGTAAGTAAAGTCACAATGAGCATAGTTTAAAAGTGTTCTTGTAATAGGGTGCAGTATCCTTTGGGTATATGCCCAAGAGTAGAATAGTTGTATATAGAAATAGATTGATGCCCAACTTTCTGAGAAACTGCCATATTGATTTCCATAGTGGTGGTACAAATTTGCACTCCCACCAGAAATAGAGGAGTAGTCTCTTGCTCCACTACTCCTCAACATGTGTTATTAACATTAGCCATTCTCACAGGAATAAGATGGAATCTCACAGCATTTTTGATTTGCATTTCCATGATGCCTAAGGATGTCAAAACGTTTTTAAAATCTAGTTTCTTGAGTTTTTTTTTATGCTTGATATTAGTTGTCTGTTGGAAGGGGAGTTGGGAAAAATATTTCCCATTATGTAGGCTGCCTTTGTCCAATTGATGGTATCCTTTGCCTTACAAAAACTTTTTAGTTTTAAGATGTCCATTTATTAATTGTTCATCTTACTGTCTGTACTCTAAATTCTGTTCAGAGAGTTGCCTTATTGTCTTAATGCATTCAAGGATATTCCATACTTTGTTTTCTATCATGTTCAGTGTATCAGGTTTTACATTCATGTCTTTGATCCACTTGGACATGAGTTTTGTTCATGGTAATAAATATGGATCTATTTGCATGCTTCTACATTTAGACATCCAATTCATCTACCACTATTTGTTGAAAATGCTTTCTTTTTTCCAATCTGAATTTCTGGCTTCTTTATAGAAAGAAAAGTCAGGTGCTCATATGTGTGTGGATTTATGTCTACATCTTCAATTCAATTCCATTGAACTGTTTTTATGCCAATACCATGCAGGGTTTTATTATTATTATTATTAATATAGCTCTGCAGTGCAACTAGAAATTAGGACTTCAGTAGTTGTTTTATTGCTCAGGATTGTTTTCGCTGTCCTAAGATTTTGTTTTTCTATATGAAGCTAAGAATTTTATTTTCAGGTGGTGAGCAGTGAGAATCTTGTCTAGAAGCCAGAGTAATTGAGTCAGAGAATTAGACTGATTTCTTAGCCAGGAGCTCCAAGTTCTCCCCTCACTACAGTGGGAAAATTCCATACTTTGGAAGGAACAAACTTTGGAAAACCTCCACTCCCTGGAATACCATAAAGAACACAGACCCTTGGTGAACAAAGCATCCTCTGCTGCAGCAAGTAGCTGGGAAGAGTGGTGAGCAAGGGCAGCAGTGAACAGTGGGTGACTGGCAGGGACTGCAGCAAACAGTAAGGATTGACGAGGGCTGCGACAGGCTACAAACAGCAGTGAGTGGCAGAGAGACCAGCATGGTAACTCAGCTGCGGGCTGCAAACAGTAGGGAGAAACAGATAGCAAGTAATGGCTACCAGCTTACCAGCTTAGCACAACAAAACAGTGCAGAGAACAAATGGACCACTTCCCAAAACACGGACTTGGGGACTCCTTAGTCTAAACAAATAAATAAACATGAACCCCCAAACCCCCACCACCACCTATCAAACCTGGCTGGTCATCCCAGGGGCTGGGAATTACAAGCTCTGAGCACACTGCACTCTTTAGAGAACTGAAGCAGTGAGAACCTCCTGTGGAACAAAGGATTAACACAGCATAAACCACACAGAATCTGGCATTCAAGCCACAGGTTTACTATGTGGTTGGCTCCTCAGAGGAGAACAAGTAGCTAAAGGAACCCTACAAAATCACATATCCTAGGTGACAGAGCTTAGACAAATATAGACACAGGAAGACAGAGACTGACAAGACAGTATAAAAAGCATCTGCCTCCTGAAGATACTCACTCATGTGCCTACCAGCTCAGAAAGCCCAAGCCCTCTCAACAGAAACCAAAAGGAAAGAATAAGAGGTCAAATAACAAAACCCAGGACATTATGGCTCCACCAGAAAGCCCAGACAGATACTCTAATACATTGGGATCACAGGAAAAAGACCTCAAAACTATGTTTATACAGTTATTTGAGAGTTATAAAGAGAAACTGGATGGATCCTTCAAGAATTCCAGGAAAACACAAACAAATGAACAGAGACCATGCAGAAGAAACCACAAGCAAACAGGTGAAGTAATTAAATCAAACAGTTGAAGACATAAAACCAGAAATAGACATTAAAAAATCACAAATTGAGAAAAAAATAAAATGGAACAATTAAAGAAGGAAGCAGGAATCCAACAGACAAGTATAACCAACAGAATCCAACATATTCAGGAAAGAATCTCAGGGCCTGAAGATACAATAAAATAAATTGATACATCTCTCACAGAAAATATTAAAACAGAAAAAATTGGTGACACAAAGCATCCAAGAAATCAAAGACACCATGAGAAGTCTTATCCTCAAGATTATAGGATTAGATGAAAAGGAGGATGTAAAGTCCCAAAGTCCAGAAAATGTCTTCAAGAAAATTACAGAAGAAAATTTCCCCAACCTAAAGAAAGGGATGCCCTTGAACATACAAGGAGCCTACAGGTCATGAACTATCCAAGATAAGAAAGGAAATTCCTCCCACCACATAATAATCAAAACATTAAATCTGCAGAATACAGAAAAGATACTAAAGGCAGCAAGGGAAAAAGGCCAAATAACATATAATTGCAGACCCATCAGAATTGTACCTAACTTTTCAACAGAGACCATGAAAGCCAGAAGGACCTGGGATGAGGTCCTCCAGACACTAACAGACCCAGACTACTATAGCCAGCAAAACTTTCAATCACTATAGATGGTGAAAATAAGATATTCCATGACAAAACCAATTTTAAACAGTATCTAAACACCAACCCAGCTCTACAGAAAATAGCACAAGAAAAATTTCATCACAATGAGGTCAACTACACCCAAAAAATGCAGTATACAGATAATATCACAACAGCAAAACCAAAACAGACACTGCTACACACAATCACCACTAACTACACAATAAAAACAGCCAATAACCATTGGTCGCTAATATCTCTCAACATCAGTGGCCTCAGCTCCCCAGTAAAAAACACAGGCTAACCATTAGCTAGATCTGGGTAGGGGTTTGAAGTTTATGGCTTGTATTGTCCTTGGCTGGTGCCATAGTTTGAGCAGGACCCCTGGGCCAAAATCTGCCTATCATAACGTTCTTCTTGTAGGTTTCTACGATCCTCTGGATCTTTCTACTTTGCCATTCTCCCATGCTTCTCTCATCTAGAGTCCCAATAGGATGTCCTTCCCTCTGTCCCAGTTTCCTGGTAAATGAAGACTTTCATGGGACATGTCCCTTGGGCTAGTGGAGTATGACTTTCACACATACTCTGGTGCCTCATATTTGAGCATATCCCCTGGAGGGAGAGACCTGGTGGCACTCAGAGGAAGGATAGCAGGCTACCAAGAAGAGACTTGATACCCTATATATAAAGGGGGAGGAAGTCCCCCTCAGTCACAGTCATAGGGGAGGGGAGTAAGGGGAAAATGAGCAGGGAGGGAGGAATGGGAGGATACAAGTGATGGGATAACCATTGAGATGTAATATGAATAAATTAATAAAAACAAATAAATATATGTCTTATCACAAAAAAACCACAGGCTAACAAAATGGATGCAAAAACAAGATCCAACAATCTGCTAGATTCAAAAAATACATCTCAACAACAATGATAGACATTACCTGAGAGTAAAGGGCTGGAAAAAGAGATTTTCCAAGCAAATGGACTCAGAAATCAAGCAGGACAGGAGTACTCATTCTAATATCTGATAAAGTAAACTATCAACAAAAATTGATGAAGAAAGATTGAGAAGGACACTTTGTTCTAATAAAGGAAAAATCCACTAAGAAGACATTACTATCTTGAATATATATGCCCCAAATATTAGGGCACCTGCATTTGTAAAAGAAATAATTTTAACGTTTAAATCGTTCATTGATCCCAACACAATAATAGTGAGTGATCTTAACATCCCACTCTCACCAGTGGACAGATCCTCAAGACAGAAATTAAATAGAGAAATAATCATGCTAACAGAGGTTATGAATCAAATGGACCTAACAAACATGTACAGAACTTTTCACCCAAACAGAAAAGAATATACCTTCTTCTCCATGCCAGATGGAGAACCTTCTCCAAAACAGATCATATAACTGGTCACAAAACAAGCCTCAATAGATCCAACAAAATTCAAATAATTCCCTACATCTTATCAGACCACCATGGCCTAAACCTGAGCATCAACAACAATAGAATTAAGAAAAAGCCATAAACACATGCAAACTGAACAATGTTCTACTCAACTACATCTGGGTCAGGGATGAAATAAAGAAAGAAATTAAAGACTTCCTAGAATTCAATGAAAAAGAAGGCACAATGTATCCAAACCTTTGGAACACAATGAAAGTGTTCTAAGAGGAAAGCTAATAGCACTAGGTGCCTTCATAAAGAAGTTGCAGACATCACATACAAGCAACTCAATGGAACACGTGAACACTCTAGAAAAAAAAAGAAGCAGACATACTCAAGAGGAGTAGATGGCTGGAAATAATCAAACTCAGGGCTGAAATCAATAAATTAGAAACAAAGATAATAATTCAAAGAATCAATGAAACTAAGAGCTGATTCTTTAAGAAAATCAATGAGACAGACAAACCCTTAGCCAAACTAACTAAAAGGTAAAGGGAGAGTACCCAAATTTATTTAAAAAAATCAGAAATGAAAATGGAGACATAACAACAGGTATGGAAGAAATTCAAAGAATCATTAGATCTTACTTCAAAAGCCTATACGCCACAAAAATTTGAAAATCTAAAGTATATGGATAGTTTCCTACATAAATTCTACTTTCCAAGGTTAAATCAAGTTCAGGCAAACAAATTAAATGGTCCTATATCCCCAAAGAAAATAGAAGCAGTCATCAAAAGTGTCTCAAGCAAAATGAGCACTGGGCTAGATGGATTCAGTGCAGAATTATACCAGACCTTAAAAAAAAACTAATACCAGTATTCCACAACTATTCAACAAATTGCAACAGAAGGAACACTACCAATCTCATTCTATGAAGCCACAGTCACCTTAATTCCTAAGCCACCAATTACCCAACAAAGAAAGAATTTTAGACCAATCTCCCTTATGGACATAGAAGCAAAAATACTCAACAAAATTCTGGCAAATGAAAACAAAGATCACATCAAAAATCTCATCCATCATGATCATGTAGGCTTCATACCAGGCATGCAAGGGTGGTTCAATATATGGAAATCCATCAGTGTAATAAACTATATAAATAAACTGAAGAAAAACACCACATGATCATCTCTTTAGATGTGGAAAATGCACCTTTTCATGGTAAAAGTCTTAGAGAGAGTGGGGATTCAAGGCACATACCTAAACATAGTAAAGGCAATGTACAGCAAGACTATAGCCAACATCAAGCTAAATGGGGAGAAACTTAAATCAATCCCACTGGAATCAGGGTCATGACAAAGCTGACCAGTCTCTCCATTTCTCTTCATTATAGTACTTAAAGTCTTAGCTAGAGCAATAAGACAGCTAAAGGAGATCAAAGGAATACATATAGGGAAGGAAGAAGTTAAAGTTTCACTGTTTGCAGATTATATG
Organism: Acomys minous; assembly: GCF_964271855.1. Taxonomy (NCBI): domain Eukaryota; kingdom Metazoa; phylum Chordata; class Mammalia; order Rodentia; family Muridae; genus Acomys; species Acomys minous. The sequence continues at coordinate 53,193,148 of NC_140496.1, read as the reverse complement.
ATAGTATGCATCAGAGACCCTTAAAATTCTACCAAAGAGCTCCTACAACTGATAAACAACTTCAGCAAAGTGGCATGACACAAAATTAACATGAAAAAGTCAATAGCCCTCCTGTATAAAATGGTAAATAGGTAGAGAAATAAATTAGGCAAACCACTCCCTTCACAATAGTCTCAAACAATATAAAGTATCTTGGTGTAAATTTAACCAAGCAAGTGAAAGACCTATATGAAAACAATTTCAAGTCCCTGCAGAAGGATATTGAAGAGAATATCAGAAAATGGAAAAATCTCCCATGCTCATGGATTCAGAGAATCATAATAGTAAAAAGGGCCATTCTACCAAAAGCAATCTAGAGATTAAATGCAATCCCTACAAAATACCAACACAATATTTTACAGAAATAGAAAGATCAATTCTCAACTTCATATGGAAAAGTAAAAAACCCAGGATAGCTTAAACAATCCTATACAATAAAAGATCTGCCAGAGGAAACTCCATCCCTGATCTCAAGCTGTACTGTAGAGCAACAGTAATAAAAAAAATGGTACTGGAATAGTAATAGTCCAGTTGACCAATAGAATCATATTGAAGACACAAATATACATCCACACACCTATGGTCATTTTATTTTTGACAGAGAAGCCAAAACCATACACTGGAAAAAAGACATCATCTTCAACAAATGGTTCTGGTCCAGCTGGATGTCTACATGTAAAAAAAAAAGAAAATAGATCCGTATTTATCACCCTGTATGAAACTAAAGTCTAAGTGGATTAAAGACCTCAACATAAAACCAGACACACTAAATCTGTTAGAAGAAAAAGTGAGCAAGAGCCTAGAACTCATTGGCACAGGAGACAATTTCCTGAACAGAATACCAATGGCTCAGGCTCTAAGATAAACATTTAATAAATGGGATCTCATGAGGCAGAGAAGCTTCTATAAGGCAGAAGACTGTGTCAACAGAACAAAAAGGCAGCCCACAGATTAGGAAAAGATCTTTACCAACCCCACATCTGACAAGGGGCTAATATCTAAAATATATAAAGATCTCAGAAAATTAAAGGCCATCAAACCAAATAATTCAATTAAAAAATGGGGTACAGAACTAAACAGAATTTTCAATAGGGGAATATCAAATAGTTGAGAAACACTTAAAGAAACATTCAACATCCCTAGCCATCAGGGAAATGTAAATCAAAATGACCTTGAGACTCAATCTTACATCTATCTGAAGGTGAAGATCAATAACTCAAATAACAACACGTGCTGGTGAAGATGGGGAAAGAGGGTAACACTCCTCCACTATTGGTGGGAGTGCAAACTTGTACAACCACTCTGGAAAGCAATGTGGTGCATTCTGGGAAAAATGGGAATAATTCTACCCAAGATCCAGTGATACCACTCCTGAGCATTTAGCAGAAAGATACTCCACCGTACAACAAGGACATTTGCTCAACTATGTTCATAGCAGCCTTATTCATAATAGCTAAAACCTGGAAACAACTGAGATGTCCCTCAACCGAAGAATAGATAAAGAAACTGCAGTACATATATACAATGGAATACTACTCAGCTATTAAAAACACTAAGTCTTGAAATTTTGCAGACAAACGGATAGAATTAGTAATGATCATACTAAGTGATATAACCCAGACCCAAAAAGACATGCATGGTATATACTCATTTATACATGGATTTTAGCCCAACATAGAAGTCCTCTGAAAGATTCCACCCAGCAGGGGATAGGGACAGATACAGAGACTCAAAGCTAGACACTGGACAGAGTGCTGAGAGTGTAGGTAGCCCTGCCAGGCCACAGAGGAAGGGGTCATGTGCAGTACAGGAGACACTAGATAAGCTAAGGTCAGATGTTAAGGGGAGGAGGGCTCCCCTTTCTAAGGACTAGGAGATGGAGGGAAAGGGGATGAGGGAGGGGATGGGATCAGGAGTTGGGGATGGTGGGGGTGGGATGGGGAGAGGTTAAGGGAGGGGGCAGAAATTGAGGTGTAAAGAATTCAAACTGCAGAACAAACAGGTAACTTATATTCCTAATGCCACTACATGGGAGTAGCTCTGAGACTGGTAGAGATACAAATGTAAATGCATAGAAAGGATTCATGTTGGCCACAGATTCTCTGTGGCTTATTACTAGAATCCATTTTTTGGTTTATTTATTTATTTATTTATTTATTTATTTATTTATTTATTTATTTTTAATTAATTTATTCATATTACATCTCAGTTGTTAGCCCATCCCATGTATCCTACCATTCCTCCCTTCCTCCCACTTTCCCCCTACTCCCCTCCCCTCCCCTATGTCTGTGTCTGAGGGGGACCTCCTCCCCCTGTATATGCTCATAGGATATCAAGTCTCTCCTTGGTGACCTATTATCTTTCCTCTGAGTGCCACCAGGCATCTCCATCCAAGGGACATGTTCAAATATGGGGCACCAGAGTTTGTGTGAAAGTTAGATCTCCTTCTCCACTCACCAGTGGAGAATGTCCTGTCCATCGGCTAGTCTGGGTAGGGGTTCGAGGTTTACTGCCTATTTTTTCCTTGGCTGTTGCCATAGTTTGCGAAGGACTCCAGGGCCCAGACTCACCTGTAGTTTTCCAGGACCCGCTGGATCCTTCTATTTCCTCTTTCTCCCAGGCTTCTCACACCTAATTTCTCAATAGGATGACCTCCCCTCTTACCCACTATCCTGGTAGGTACAGTTTTTCATGGGGATGTACACCTTGGGCTAGTGTCTCGATATAAGTGAGTATATACCATTTAGCTCTTTTTGTAGAAGCCATTCTTAGTATAGCATGAAGGAAGATTTACACACACCTTATGTAGGCTCATTCAATGATCAGAGTACTAACCTTAATTATTCTGTGCATCCTGCACACTTCATACAAGTGTAATATTTAAACTGAGAAATTATGTTTTCAGAACAAAATAACCAGACACTGATGCTGGATCAGACCATTCTCAGTATGCTGGATGCTGACACCCTGTGTTCTCCTTGCTCTAGCCCCAGATGCCTCTGTTGCTGTTACCCATCAGATTTGGACAGCCTCCTGGACAGCATTGTAAAGTGTCTGATCCAATTGGGACTAACATTTCAATCTCCTATTATGCATGGAGTCTCTCAGCATTTAGAAGCTAGGACACAAATGCAATCTCTGGCTTGCTTAACCATTTTTTTTCCTATTTTTGGGCCCCTTCTAAAGTATTATTTACCCATAATTCAGCCTGAAGAAACCTCAAGATAATGACATCCCATTCCCTCTAAGGAGATCAGGTAGGTTTCTGTATGCGTTCTTGGTCTCCAAATGCTTATTTTCATGGGGAGGTGGTTATAAGTTATTATACAGAGAAAAAACTAGGCAGAATTCAGGGATGTCTCTCTTTTCCTTTATCTTTCATCCATAGGTAAGAAGATAGGGACTGAAAAGGAAGAAAGGGAAATATAGAAATACAGAGGGCTGATAGAACAAAAGGTAGATGATTGAACCTACACCTTAACTCAAGGCCTTAATGTTACTCACCATGAAGGTTATGTCTAAGTCGTTGGTATAGAATTTTGTATATTGATACAAATCGTGGTCATGTCAAATAGTATTCTGATTTAGCACAAGAATATATATCTTAAGTCTAATAGATAGCTATGATTCTATAGATATATAAAATAAATTAATTTTATAAAGGTCTTCGAAAGCTTCAGAGACCCACAGAATATGGCACTTAAAGATGTTTTTATTATTCTAAATATTCTTTGACAACAAGACAAGTCAACTCCCAACAACACCCAGCCAGCCTCAAAGATGATGAGCTTCAAATAACCTCCTTATGGAAATATCTTCAAATGTGGCAAACCAGTCTCTGGGCAAAATGTCCCTGTTTTTGCTACAAACAGAATTCTGCCTAAAAATGGGCAGCTTAGATGTGGGCAGAGTTGATGGCCAAACTCTGCCAAGACAGGGTAAGCAAGTCCTCAATAGTTCCTGCCTTGCAAACAAGTCTGGCCTAGACATTGGGCCAAAAGGACAAAGATGAGGCTCCAATGTTATACAGAATGTTGGGTGACTGTTCAGGCAGTAAGCTGTCCCAGTCATTTTGTTCGCTTTGGAAGCTGCTAACCTACACTACTGGTTTACTCAGGGTTTAAATCTTATTCCTTCTCAAGTCTCTGAGGGGTGTTGAAAAACAGATAGTTTAATTCTCCAATCAAATTTAGTTTGTTAGGGGATAAGATCTTTTTAGATCAAGATAAAGGAGTTAATATTGATGAGATAGAATAGATATTCATTTTCATTCAGAAATTTAGACCCAACAAGACAGGAAAGATGTTTACTTCAAGTTTGACAAATACAAATAGCCAAATCACTATGAATGTAACATTAGAGAACTCATGATGGTCACATAGTTCTCTCTGATATATGTAGTTTGTTTTATGCATGTGTAATAAAATAAATGTATATGGAAGAAAAGAGTTGTACTTTCAAGGTCTGTGAAGAGCTGTGTTGGAATTTTGATGGGGATTGTATTGAATCTGTAGAATGCTTTTGGTAGGATGGCAATTTTTACTATGTTAAACATACTAATACACTGAAAATGTTCGAGCTTCCGTCTTCTGATATTGTATCCAATTTCTCTCTTCAAATATTTGAAGATTTTATCATATAAGTCTCTCACCTGTTTGGTTGGAATTACTCCAGAATATTTTATATTATTTAGGGGCTATAGTGAAAATTATTTTTCCACTGATTTAACTTTCAGTCAATTTGTCATTTGTTTATGGAGAGTTACTCATTTATTTCAGATATTTTTGTATTTAGCCACTTTGCTAAAAGTGTTTATTATTTGTGGAAATTCCCTGGTGGAACTCTTAGGGCCACTAATTTATATTATCATATCATTTGCAAATAATGATACTTAGATTTCTTCTTTTCTGATTTGTATCCACATGATCTTCTTCATATTGTTTTAGTGCTGTAGCTAAAACATTAAGTACTATATTAAGTAGATATGTAGAGATTGAACAACCTTGTTTTGTTCCTGATTTTAGATAATTTTTTGAGTTTCTCTCCATTTAACTTGATGTTGGCTATAAGCTTGCTATACATAGCCATTGTTATGTTTAACTTTATCCCTCTATCCCTAATCTCTCCAGTACTTTTATCAAGAAGAGGTATTGGATTTAGTCAAGGAGCTTTTCTGTATCTAATGAGATGATCATATGGATGTTATTTTTTCAGTTTGCTTATATGGTTGATTACAGTGATGGATCTTCATGTACCATTCCTGCATCCATGGAATAAAGCCTACTTGATCATGGTGGATGATATTTTTGATATGTTCTTAGATTCAATTTTCAAACACTTTACAGAGTACTTTTACACCTTTGTTCACAAGAGACATTTGTCTGTAGTTATCATTCATTGATGAGTATTTTTGTGATTTAGGTATCAGGGTGACTGGGGCAATGTTACTTCTGTTTCTATTTTGTGGAAAAAATTGGAGAGTGATGGTATTAACTCATCTTTGAAAGTTTAGAATTCTGTGCTAAAACCATTTGATCCTGAGGTACTTTTCATTGGGAGATTTTTAATGACTGGTGGGGGTTATAGGTCTATTTAAATTGTATATATGATCTTGATTTATCTTTGATAAGTGGCACCTATTGAAAAAACCATTCATTTCTTTTACATTTTCAAATTTGGTGGAGCAAAACTTTTAAAAATATGTACTAATAATTTCTGGATTCCATTGATGTCTTTTGTTTTGTCCCACTTCTCATTTCTGATTTTGTTAATTTGGATATTCTCTCTCTGCATTTTAATTAAGGTGGATAGGGTTTTTTTTTCTATTTTGTTGACTTTTTCAAAGAACGAACTCTTAGTTTCATTGATTCTTTTCTATCTTTCTTTCTATTTTATTGATTTCAATCTTCAGTTTGATTATTTCTTGCCCTCTATTCCTCTTGGGTATGGTTATTTCATTTTGCTCTAGTGTTTTTAAGTGTGCTGTTAAGTTGCTAATATGAGATCTTTATAATTTTTTAAAATGCAGGCACTTAATTAGTGTTCTGACCTTTTCAATTAGCATTGCTTTTTATTGTTTGCCATAAATTTGGGTATGCTATTTATTCGCTTTCATTGAGGTCTGGATAGTCTTTAATTTCTTTCTTTTTTTATTCGTCCGTTTTTCATCCAGTAGAGAGTTATGAGTTTCCAAACATTTGTGAGCCTTGTGTTATTTGTATTATTGTTGATATTGAGCTGTAATTTGTGGTGATCTGATAGGAAAGAGGGAGGTATTTCAACTTTTTAAAAAATCTGTTGTGACTTGTTTTGTGTCCCTGGAGAAAATTCCATGAGGTGCAAAGTAGAAGGTACCATCTTTTGTATTTATGTGAAATGTTCTGTCAATATCTTTTTGGTCCATTTCTTTTGTAATGTTCTGTTTATTTTTTTGTCTGAATAACCTGTCCATTGGTAGTACTGAAGTATTGATAGCTCCCACTATCAGTGTGTGAGGGTCAATATGTGCGTTAAGCTATAAGGATGTTCCTTGGGTTCCCTGTATTTGGGGAATGTACGTTAAAAATTGAAATGTAGTCTTGGTAGATTTTTCATTTGATGAGTATGCAGTGTCCTTCCCTATTTCTTTTAGATTGAAATCTATTTTGTCAGATATTTATTTTTTGTGAATTTTTTATTAATTTATTCAGATTACATCTAAACTATTATCTTCTTGCTTGTCTCCTCCCATTCCTCCCTCCCTCCCTCCCTCTTACACCCTATTCTCCTCCCCTAGGTCAGTTACAAAAGAGGACCTCCTCCCCCACCATATGATTACAGCCTATCTAGTCTCATCTTGGTAGCCTTCCTATTCTTTCTCTGAATGCTACCAGGCCTCCTCACTAAAGGGAAGTGGACAAATGTGGGGCACCAGAGTTCATGTCAGAGTCAGTCCCCACCCTCCACACAACTGTGGGTACTGTCCTGTCCCTTGGCTTGATCTGAGCAGGGGTTCAATATTTACTGCACGTATTATCCTTAGTTGGTGCAATAGTTTGTGCAGACCCCCGTGGGTCCAGAACTTCTTGTCATAATGTTCTTCTTGTAAGTTTCTAGGACCCTCTGGGTCCTTCTATTTCCCCATTTTCTCATACGCCTCTCACTTAGAGTCCCAATAGGAGGTTCCTGCGTCTATCCCAATCTCTTGGTAAGTGAAGATTTTCAGGTGATATCACTGTTGGGCTAGTGTCCAATTATAAGTAAGTATATACCATGTGAGTCTCTGAGTCTGGGTTAAATCACTCAGTATGATCATACTAGCTTACTTCTTAGGTCACCTTGCTTGGAATATCTTTTATTGCAACCCTTTAACTATACTTGTCTATACTTGATGTTGAGGTGTTTTTTGAATTCAGCAGAAGGATGGATCCTGTTTTTGCATCCATTAAATCAGTGTGTGACATTTTATTGGAGGAAATTGAGACAATTGATATTAAAGATACCAATGATAAGTGATTGTCGGTTCCTGTTATGTTGTTATGTGGCTGCTGCTGCTGCTGCTGCTGCTAGAGGTAGTGGTGTGTGTGTATGTATGCTTCTCTTCTTTTTTATTTTTCAAGCAAGGGCTTCTTTGTGTATCCTTTGCTGTCCTGGACTCACTTTGTAGACCAGGCTGGCCTTAAAAATCACAAGAGATACACCTGTCTCTGCCTCCTAGAGTGCTGAAATTACACACATGTACCACATTGCCTGGCATATTTCTCTTCATTTTATTTTCCTGGTGTGAGATTATTTTTTGTGTTTTCATGGTTGTGGCTAACATCATTAAGTTCAAGTTTCTTTCTAGCACCTTCTCTAGGACTGGATTTGTATATGGATAATGCTTAAATTTTACTTCATCATGCAATATCTTGCTTTCTCTACTTATAGTGATTAAATTTTGTGATGAATATAGTAGTCTAAACAGTCATATGTATTCTCCCAGAGCCCACATGACATCTCTCCTGGCCCTTCTGCCCTTTAGAATCTTCACTGAGAAGTTAGGTATAATTCAAATAGGTCTGTGTTTACATGTTACTTGGTCATTTCCCCTTCAAGCTTTTAATATTCTTTTTGTTGTTGTTGTTGTTGTTCTGTATGTTTAGTTTTTTTATTAATATGTGGATAGGGACCTTTCTTTTCTGGCCCAATCTGTTTGATGTTTTTTATGCTTCTTCTACCTTTATATAGATATCCTTTTTCAGGTTAGGGCATTTTTCTCATATAATTTTGTTGAGACCATTTCCCGGGCCCTTGATCTGGATTTCTTTGCCTTCACCTATCCCTATTATTCTTAGGTTTGGTCTTTTCATGGTGTTCCAGATTTCCATGATGTTCTAGGGTTGTTTTTTAGATTTTAACATTTTATTTGACTTAAACATCCATTTATTTCATTGTATGTTCAGTGCCTGTGAATTTCTCCATTTCTTGTATTCTGTTGGTGAAGCTTGCTTTTGAAGTTCGTATTAATATTCCCATTTTTCCTTTCTAGAGCTTTCCCAATTTCTGTGTTCTTTATTACTTCAATTTCCATTTTCAAGACATGAAAAGTTTTATTTGTTTCATTAAGCCCTTTGTTTGGGAATTTATTTTTTATCTACTTACTTTGTTTTTTGAGGGATTTATTCCATCCAATTGTTTCTTTGTGTTTTCCTGAGTTTCTTTAGGGACTTATTCATTTCTTCTAGTGATTTATGTTTTCCTGGATTTTTTATGGGATTTATTCATTTCCTCTTTAAGAATCTCTATTATCTTCATGTCTTCATATAGTTACTTTTAAGGTCTTTTTGATTGTGCTTCAGCTATGCTGTAATATTCAAGTCCTGCTGTGGTAGGATAGCCCAGCTCTAGTGGAGACATATTGTCCTGGCTATTAGTGATTGTGTTTTTTCACTGGAATCTACACAACTGGGTATAGGATGACTATCCGTCTAGGTATTATCTTTGTTTTGTTCCTTGGTTTGTATTTTCTCTCTGGAGTTTTGGAGAGTATGATGTCTATGTTGCCTGTTTTCCTGGTATGCTCAGCTGGTATTTTCACAAGGAATGCCTAATAGTGCTAAAGGTAGGTAACTAGGATGAGGTGGGGGAAGCAAGGTTGGTGAAGGTCTTTGTGATCCATTTGGGATAGAGTAAGAGAAGAAATGGAGACAACAGCAAGTTTCCATCTATAGAACTGAGAACGAGATGATGAGTGAGTGAGAATGGATCTCAGGAGCAGTAGTAGAAGTGTGAGTCTGTCTTCAGCATACTTCTTGCCCTGGGAAGAGTTGCTTCTGAATTAGTAAGGAACACCTGATAGAGTTGGGGTCTGGGACAAAACAATAAATGAGCAGAGCAAAAGTAGAATGGGATGGTTGATGGAATCCTCAGGAGATGTGGGGGAAGGGTGAGAAAAAAGTTCAAGTGGGTTTCTGTTGCAGCACTAGGGACAAGCCTAGGAGGTTCGGTCTGGGAGAACAGAGAGATTTAGGTTGTTTAAATATACATACATGTACTGCATGCTGTTGGCCTTCTAGTACCAGAGGTCATGAAAATACTATCTTCTGTTTATGCAAAGAATTTGCTGTTAGCTCCAATGCTTCATTTTTTTAAAAATTCACTTATAGAAACCAGACAAGGTTTTCACAGTCTTCCCCTCCTTACTAACTTAATTCAAATACATCAAAGATTATTTTTTCCTGTCGCATGCTATACTTCTAGGGTTTTTTTTAAGTAAAAAACATATGAGGAAGAAAATAGTCTTCCAAATCTTAACTCCCTGAAAAGAAGCTGACTTTCAACCACTTTCTAGAGATGAAAATAATGTGTGTGTGTGTGTGTGTGTGTGTGTGTGTGTGTGTGTGTGTGTTTACAAATAACTAGATTTGGTCCTCTTTAAGGTCTCATTCAATCAGAACCACTCTCTGATGCCACCAGGGCACAAGAAATATCTTCATGGATCTCACTACACTAAATAGGACTTTGCTTGCTACATTGATAGGTTTACAAGGAAAAAACAGGATCATAGAACAAACACCAGGAGAAAGAGGTTTATGTTCAGGTCTCCATAACTCTACTTACTGAGTTTGTGATCTTTGATAAATTTCCTACATGCTTCTCTTCTATTGTGCAGGCAAAGAGATGATTTGTAATTCTACAAGTATGAAGTGAATAAAAACCTCCCTCAGCCCCATCATACATGCTATATTACTTGAAGTTTAATAATTTCTTACGTGAAGATGTGTTTTTATTTCTTCTGTCATGAGTCCTTCCCACTTTATAAAAATTATTATTATTGTGCCCCATGTTCTTCCAGGTGAGCACTACTAGCCCACACAACCAATGTGGCTCAGGCAAAGATGACTATATGCCTTGCTCAGGAAAGTGTCTACAACCTGAGCTTGGGCATACATTTTAGAACTCTTTATTCACAGTGACTGGTACAGATTGTAATGTGACCAACTCTAGGAACCACTGAATGGCTATTTATAGCACTTCTGTTGTCGCTTCTAAGAAAGAGAAGCTCTTGCTCATCTTACTCTGAGGTGACAACAGAAATGCTTTGGGTCTCCATTCTCCTTCTTTCATAGTGGTGGAAAAGAGTATTTTGAAAATGAAAACAGCATCATGGAAAGCAGTATTTGGGGACAGAGAACTGATTCATATCAGCATTACTTGACCATAGAACCTAGCTTAGCTTGAAGCTGCACACACTCACTTTTAATGAGCTATATAGCTGCCAACACCTCTTTTTAAAAAGCTGGATTGAGTTGGGTTCTACCCTAATCAAAAGATACTGAATCAAGATATTGTTTTTGGTGTCTGCTTTTTAGAAACAAAATGTCCTGTGGGGATGCACGCATTACATTACCAATGAAAAGACACAAAAGCTGAATGATACATCCCTATGAAAACCAGCATCAGCTGTAGGGATATACAGCATGATCTGAAGGTGTAAGACTGTTAAAGTTAGTGATTATCCATATGCAGTTTGACTTTCCTTCACACTAACTTTTTGATAGGAATCCTGCAGGTAGTCACATCAAGCAGGAAAGCAATTCTCGAAGATGTGAGAATGAAACCTCAATTCAGAATGACTTTGTCATTGACAGCTTATTTATTTATTTATTTATTTATTTATGTGCATCTTGATTGCAGATTTTCTCTCCCCTCCCCTCCCTCCATCTCCCTCCCTCCTTCTCTCCTCAAAGAAAAAAGAGAAGGCCTCCAAAGGATATCACCCAGCCTTGGCATATCAAGTTGCAGTAGGATTAGGCACATCTCCTACTGAGGTTAGACAAGACAAGCTAGTTAGGGGAAAGGATCCAAAAGCAGGAAATAAAGTCAGACACAGACCTGCTTTAGTTGTTACGGTTCCCACATGAAGACACATCTGTTTGTTACATATGTATTGTGGGGATAGGTCTATTCCACACATGCTTTTTGGTTAGTGGCCCAATCTTTGTGAGCTCATATGAGTCCAGATTAGTTGATTCTGTAGTGCTTCTTCTGGTCCTTGGCCCCCTTGACTCCTTTTAATCCTTCCACCATATTGCCAGTATATTTAAACTCAGTATAATTTGTAAAAAAAAAAGTTTCCTGGTATAATATAATCCCCAGTACACCAGAAAGCATAATTATGTTGAAAAACTCAACTCAGTGTATATTCCATTTCCTCCAAGAAGATGAGTTTTTGAGATAGGCTACCTGTACTACCTAAATAGACTTAAGACCTGTTAGTACCGCTAACCTATATCCAGGAGGCATGGTCTCAGTCACACTGAGAGCATAACAATCATTTGGGCTATTAGCCACCTCTGGTCCTGATTGTGGGAGGCTTGAGGGAGTCTCTGACTATACAGATAATATAAAACTCATTTAGATTATTAGGCATCTCTGGTTCTGATTGTGGGAGATTTGGGGAACCCCTGTACAGGGAATGAAAAGTCATTTAGATTACTAGTCAACTCTGTTCCTGGTTGTAGGAGCTTGATATGACCTGGCTCAACCGATAACACAGATCACCAGGCTTTAATCAGTTCCCATTCTCATAGTTCTTGGCAAAAAAGAACAGATTTTATGTCCATTCCTTTGAGAGAAAAATTCTGTGTGTAAAAATTCCTGGTTTCTCTGAAAATCTTTGGGCACAAGAATATTCATGGTGTATTCCCAACAACTTTACTAAATCAGTGTCTTATTACGTTTTATATATTTACCCAGTCATCCAATCATCAATATTTTTCCCTCTCTCCCTTTTTTCCTCCCCCTTTTTCTTTCCCATTTTAAGAAAATACCTCAATACTGAGGGATAGCTCTTCTGTTTCTTTTCTTTTACTTAAAATTCACTTTACATGCTTGCCATAGCCTCATCCCTCCTCACCTTCAACCTCTACTCTCCCACTCTCACATCTTCTTCCCCTATTCTTCAGAAAAGGGGAGCCTACTTTTCCACATCAACATCTCCCCAGCTCATCAACTCTTATCAAGACAGACTGTGTCCTCTTTCCCTGTGGCCTGGCAAAGCAGTCTTGCCAGGAAAAGTTATTGAAAAACTGGCAAAAAAAAAAGTCCATGTCAGAGAGACCTGCTACTTCCCTTACTAGTGGACTCACATGAATCTTGGGTAGATCCTCAGCTACATATTTGTAGGGAACTTAAGTCCAGTCCATGCAAGGTCCTTGATCGGTGCTTCAGTCTCAGAAGGCCCCTTCTGGCCCTGGTTAGTTGGCTCTGCTGGTCTTCTTGTGAGGCTCCTGTTACCTCCAGTCCATTTTATCCTTCCATTTTCCACAAGGATCTTTATGCATCACTTATTGTTTGGCTGTGAGTCTCAGGATCTGTTTTGAGCTGCTGCTGGATGAAGTCTCTCAGAGAACAACGCTGCTTGACCTATGTCTGCAAGCATAGCAGAGTATCATTAATACTGTCAGGTGGATTGTTTTCCTCCGATGTGGTGGGTCTTGAGTTGGGTCAAGAATTGGTTGGATCTCCCCTCAAACTTAGCTATATGTACTCTATATTTGTCCCTACACATATTGCAGGCAGGGTGAAATTTGTGTTGAAGATTTTTGGATGTGTTGGTGTTTCCCTTCCTATACAGGGGACTTGTTTATTTAGAGGGTATCCATTTCAGTTTCTATGACCCCTGCTATAAGGAGTTTCAGTTAGAGTACCTCTTATACTCACCTGGAAGGTTACCATGACTTAGGTCTCTGGCTTGACACAGAGATACCCCTTACCAGGATTTCTGTTTTTCTTTTCTTTTTTTTTATTAATTTATTCTTGGTACATCTCAATGGTTATCCTATACCTTGTATCCTCCCATTCTTCCCTCCCTCCCATTTTCCCCTTATTCCCCTCCCCTATGACTGTTCCTAAGGGAGATTACCTCCTCCTGTATATGCTCATAGGGTATCAAGTCTCTTCTTGGTAACCTGCTATCCTTCCTCTGAGTGCCACCAGGTCTCCCCCTCCAGGGGACATGGTCAAATGTGAGGCAGCAGAGTACATGAGAAAGTCATGTCTGACTCTCCATTCAACTTTGGAGAATGTTCTGACCATTGGCTAGATCTGGGTAGGGGTTTAAAGTTTATGGCCTGTAGAGTCCTTGGCTGGTGCCTAAGTTTTAGCAGGACTCCTGGGCCCAAATCTGCCTATTATGATGTTCTCCTTGTAGGTTTCTAGGAACTTCTGAATGCTTCTACTTTGCCTTTCTCCCATGCTTCTCTCATCTAGAGTCCCAACAGGATGTCGTCCCTGCTGTCCCAGCTTCCTGGTAAGTGAAAGCTTTTGTGGGACATGCACCTTGGGCTAATATGCAGATATAAGTGAGTATATACCATTTGAGTCATTCTGCTTCTGGGTTAACTCACTCATTATGATCATTTCTAGCTCAATCCATTTATCCACAAATTTTGGGAAGTCCTTGTTTTTAATAGATGAGTAGTATTCCATAGTGTATATGTACCACAGTTTCTTTATCCATTCTTCTACTGATGGACACTTAGGCTGTTTCCATGTTCTGGCTATTATGAATAAGACTGCTATGAACATGGTTGAGCAAATTTTCTTGTTGTGTGCTGGAGCATCTTCTGGGTATATTCCAAGGAGTGGAATAGCTGGGTCTTGAGGAAGCCCTATTCCCATTTTTCTGAGATAGCACCAGATAGATTTCCAAAGTGGTTGTACTAGTTTGCATTCCCACCAGCAATGAAGGACACATCCAAGCCAGCATGTGGTGTCACTTGAATTTTTTATCTTAGCCATTCTGATGGGTATAAGATGGAATCTCAGAGTTATTTTGATTTGCATTTCCCTGATGGTTAAGGAGGTTGAGCATTTCTTTAAGTGTTTCTCAGCCATTTGATATTCCTCTGTTGAGAATTCACTGTTTAGATCCAAGCCCCATTTCTCGACTGGGTTATTTGGTTTGGTGGTGTTTAATTTCTTGAGTTCTTTATATATTTTGGATATTAGACCTTTGTCAGATGTAGGGTTGGTGAAGATCTTTTTCCAGTCTGTAGGCTGTCCCTTTGTTCTCTTGACAATGTCTTCTGCCTTACAGAAGCTTCTCAGCCTCATGAGGTCCTATTTATTAATTGTTGACATCAAGGCCTGGGCTGTTGGTGTTCTGTTCAGGAAGTTGTCTCCTGTGCCAATATATTCCAGGCTCTTCCTCACTTTTCTTCTAAGTGACTTAGTGTCTCTGGTTTTATGTTGAGGTCTTTAATCCACTTGGATTTGAGTGTTGTGCAAGGTGACAAATATAGGTCCAGTTGCATTTTTTCACACATAGACATCCAGTTAGACCAGCACAATTTGTTGAAGATGTTATCATTTTTCCATTGAATATATTTGGTTTTTTTGTCAAGAATCAAGTGACCATATGTGTGTGGATTCATATCTGGGTCTTTGATTCGATTCCACTGATCAACCAGCCTGTTGCTGTGCCAGTACCATGCTGTTTTAATTACTATTGCTTGATAGTACAGTTTGAGATCAGGAATGGAGATTCTTCTGGAGCACCTTTTATTGTACAAGATTCTTTTAGCTATTCTAGGTTTTTGGTTTTCCATATGAAGTTCAGAATTGACCTTTCAATGTCTTTAAAAAATTGTGTAGGTATTTTGATAGGAATTGCATTGAATCTGTAGATTGCTTTTGGTAGGATGGCCATTTTTACTATGTTAATTCTCCCAATCCATGAGCAAGGAAGATCATTCCAACTTCTCATGTCATCTTCAATCTCAATCTTTAGAGTTTTGAAATTTTTTTCAAACAAGTCCTTCACTTGTTTAGTTAAAGTAACTCCTAATTATTTTATGTTGCTTGTGGCTAATGTGAAGGGTGTGGCTTTCCTAATTTCTTCCTCTACAAGCTTATCATTTGTGTATAGGAAGGCTATAGACTTTTTTGAGTTAATTTTGTATCGAGCCAATTTGCTGAAGGTGTTTATCAGCTGTAGGAGTTCTTGGGTGAAATTTTGAGGGTCACTTATGTAGACTATCATATCATCTGCAGATAGGGATCATTTGACTTCCTCCTTTCCCATTTGGATACCCTTGATCTCCTTTTGTTGTCTTATTGGTCTGGCTAGAACTTCGAGTACTATATTGAAGAGATATGGAGAGAGTGGGCAGCCTTGCCTTGTTCCTGATTTTAGAGGAATTTCCTTGAGTATCTCACCATTTACTTTGATTTTGGCTATTGGCTTGCTGTATATAGCCTTTATTATGTTGAGGAAAGTGCCTTGTATCCCTGATCTCTCTAAAACTTTAAACATGAATGGGTGTTGGATTTTATCAAATGCTTTCTCTGCATCTAAAGAGATGATCATGTGGTTTTTTTGTATTTTCAGTTAGTTATATGGTGGATTACATTGATGGATTTCCGTATATTAACCCATCCCTGCATGCCTGCAATGAAGCCTACTTGGTCATGATGAATAATATCTTTGATGTGTTCTTTTATTCATTTTGCAAGTATTTTATTTAGCATTTTTGCATTGATGTTCATAAGAGAAATTGGTCTGAAATTCTCTTTCTTTTTTGAGTCTTTGTGAGGTTTAGGAATCAATGAGACTATGGCCTCAGAGAATGATTTGGTAATGTTCCGTCCATTTCTATCTTTTGGAGTAGCTTGAAGAGTATCGGTATTAGCTTGCCCTTGAAGGTCTGGTAGAATTCTGCACTGAAACCATCTGGCCCTGGGCTTTTTTTGGTTGGAAGACTATCAATGATTGCTTCTATTTCTGTAGGTGAAATGGGACTATTTAGCTTGCTTATCTGTTCTTCACTCAACTTTGGCAGGTGAAATTGATCAAGAAAATCATCCATTTCCCTTAGATTTTCAAATTTTGTGGCATATATGCCTTCAAAGTAGGATCTTATGATTCTTTGTATTTCTTCAGTGTCTGTTGTTATGTCTCCCTTTTCATTTCTGATTTTGTTGATTTCAATACTGTCTCTCTGCCCTTTAGTTAGTTTGGCTAATGGTCTGTCTATCTTGTTGACTTTCTCAAAGAACCAGCTCTTGGTTTTGTTGATTCTTTGGACTGTTTTCTTAGTTTCTAATTTGTTAATTTCACCCCTGAGTTTGATTATTTCCAGACCTCTACTCCTTTTGGGTGTTTCTGCTTCTTTTTTTTCTAGGGCTTCCAGTTGTGTCGTTAAGGTGTTTATGTGCGATGCTTCCAATTTCTTTTTAAAGGCACTTAGTGCTATGAATTTTCCTCTTAGCACTGCTTTCAATGTATCCCACAACTTTGGGTATGTTGTTCCTTCATTTTCATTGAATTTCAGAAACTCCTTGATTTCTTTCTTTATTTCTTCCCTGACCCAGGTGTCATTTAGCAGAGAGTTGTTTAGTTTCCACATACGTGTAAGCTTTTTGTTATTTCTGTTGTTGAATTGCAGCCTAAGCCCATGATGATCTGATAGGATACAAGGTATTATTTCAATCCTCTTGTGTCTGTTGAGGCTTTCTTTGTGAACTACAATGTGATCAATTTTGGAGAAGGTTCCATGGGGTGCAGAGAAGAAGGTATATTCTTTCTTGTTTGGGTGAAAGTTTCTATAGATATCTGTTAGATCCTTTTGACCCATGGCATTGGTTAATGATCTTATTTTTCCGCTTAGTTTCTGTTTCAGTGACTTATCCTTCAGTGAGAATGGGGTGTTGAAGTCTCCCACAATTATTGTGTGAGGATCGATGTGTGGTTTAAGCCTTTTTAGCAGATCTTTTACAAATGTGGGTGCCCTTGTATTGGTAACATAGATGTTTAGAATTGTGATGTCATTTTGATTGACTTTACCTTTGAAGAGTATGAAGTGTCCATCCTCATTCCTTTTGACTAATTTTGCTTGAAAGTCTATTTTGTTTGATATTAAAATGGCTATGCCTGCTTGCTTCTTGTGACCATTTGCTTGAAATATTTTTTTCCAACCTATTACCCTGAGGTAATGCCTATCGTTATGGGTGAGATGTGTTTCTTGAATGCAGAAGAATGTTGGATCTTGTTTATTCAGTTAGTCTGTGTTTTTATTGGAGAATTGAGGCCATTGATGTTGAGAGATATTAATGACCAGTGACTGTTAAGAGTCTTAACTTTGCTCTTGGTTCCAGTCGAGCTTTTATGTAGTTTTGTTTTTGCCATGGTATAGGTATCTATTTTCTGAGTAGTTTTGGTTGTAGCTTGACCCTTTGGGATGGAGTTTTCCTTCTTGTATCTTGTGTAAAGCTGGATTTGTGGATAGGTACTGTTTGAATTTGTTTTAGTCATGGAATATTTTGTTTTGTCTATTAATGGTTATAATAGTTTTGCTGGGTAAAGTAGTCTGGCCTGGCATCTGTGTTCTCTTAGGGTTTGCAGGATCTCTGCCCAGGCCCTTCTGGCGTTTATGTTCTCTGCTGAAAAGTCGGGTATAATTCTTATAGGTTTGCCATTAAATATTATTTGGCCCTTTTCCCTTGCAGCTTTTAATATTTTTTCTTTGTTCTGTATGTTTTGTGTTTTGATTATTATGTGACGGGCAGTTTTTCTTTTCTGGTCAATTCTATTTGGTGTTCTGTATGCCTCTTGTATGTTTATAGGCATCTCTTTCTTTAGATTGGGGAAATTTTCTTCTATGATTTTGTTGAGAATAATTTCTGGGCCTTGGAGTCTGATATCTTCTCTTTCTTCAGTGCCTATTATGATCAGATTTCGTCTTTTGATGGTGTCCTTAATTTCTTGGATGTATTGTGTCAGGAGTTTTTCAGATTTGGCATTTTCTTTAATGGATACTTCAAGATCTGTGATTGTATCTTCTAGACTTGAGATTCGTTCTTCCATATCTTGGATTCTGTTAGAAAAGCTCAGCATTTGTCATTCGCCTTCTTCTCTGAGGTCTGACGTTCTTGTTTTTCTTCTGTCTGTGTGTTTATCATTGAATCCATTTTCATCTTCAGATCTTGAATAGATTTTTTGATTTCTTTCATCTAATTTTTTGTATATTCCTGACGTTCTTCCATTGCCACTTTAAAATTCTTCAGAGCTTGATCCGTTTTATTTACTTCTTTCATCTGGTTGTTTACATTTTCTTGAAATTTTTCCACTTCCACTTTATGTGCTTCTTTTATGTCTCTCACCTGTTTTTCTGTCTCTTCCTGCATTTGATTACGAATTTTATTTGTTTCCTCCATTATCATCCTCATTACCAAGGATTTGAGGTCATTTTCTTCTATTTCCATTGTATTTGAGTTCTCTGGGTTCTTTTCTTTGGGATAGCTGGAAACTGGAGGTGCCATATTGTTTTGGGTTGTTTTGCGTATGTTTTTACGGTGACCTTTAGACATCTTGCCATCTTTGTTTTTGTTGGGTAGCTTCCAGAGTTGGATGGAGGGAGTCTGATGATAGATTCATTTGTTTTCTCATGATTTCTGTAGCCTGGAAGCTCTGGTGATTCATTGGTGTGGATAGCAGGAGGTTAGCCTTGTTGTTTTGGGCTCTCACAGCCAGTGATCCTTAGCTCCCCTTTGCTGTGGGTCCTGCAATTGTTCTGAGTCTCTGAATAGGTGTTCGGTCAGGCCAAGTTATCCACAGCCTTCCGCGTCCCCTGCCAAGTCCAGCCAGGGATACTGGGCCCAAATCAAGCGTCAAGCTCAGCTAGATTCTCAGGGCCTGAACCATCTGCCAAACTCAGATAGGGATTCTGGGCCCAAAATGCACACAGGGTCCAGCCAGAATTTTTGGGCTGGGACTGGGCACCAACCTCTTCTAGGGGCTTTTGGCCCAAAGTGCGTGCTGTGGTCAGTTATTGACTCAGGGCCCGAACCTTGGCCAAGCTTAGCCAGGAATTATCTATTCAAACTGTACTCTGTGTCCAACCAGAGTCTTAGATCCTGGACTGTGCCAAAAGCTCAACTAGAGTTTCTGGGCCCAATCTGTCTGCCCAGCAGTTAGGGACTCTGGCCCCAAACTGCACCCCGAGCTCCAGCTGAGTCTCCAGGGCAGAATTTTGCACCGAGCTCAGCCAGAGTCTCTGGACACACACTGCGTGCTGAGTTCAGCCCAGTACTCCGTGCCTAAACTGCGTGGATAGTCCAGCCAGAATCTTTTTTTTTTTAATTTTTTTCCTCCTTTATTAATTTATTCTTGTTACATCTCAATGGTTATCCCATCACTTGTATCCTCCCATTCTTCCCTCCCTCCCAAATTCCCCTTATCCCCCTCCCCTATGACTGTTCCTGAGGGGGAATACCTCCCCCTCTATATGATCATAGGGTATCAAGTCTTTTCTTGGTAACCTGCTCTCCTTCCTCTGATTGCCACCAGGTCTCCCCGTCCAGGGGACATGGTAAAAGGTGAGGCACCAGAGTATGTGAGAAAGTCATATCCCACTCTCCACTCTACTGTGGAGAGTGTTCTGTCCATTGGCTAGATCTGGGTAGGGGCTTAATGTTTACCGCCTGTATTGTCCTTGGCTGGTGCATTAGTTTGAGCAGGACCCCTGTGCCCAAATCTGCCTATCATAATGTTCTACTTGTAGGCTTCTAGGAACCTATGGGTCCTTCTACTTTGCCATTCTCCCATGATTCTCTCATCTAGAGTCCCACTAGAATGTCCTCTCCTCTGTCGCAGTTTCCTGGTAAGTGAAGGCTTTCGTGGGACATGCCCGTTGGGCTAATATGCAGATATAAGTGAGTATATACCATTTGAGTCTTTCTGCTTCTGGGTTAACTCACTCATTATGATCATTTCTAGCTCAATCCATTTATCCACAAATTTCGGGAATTCCTTGTTTTTAATAGCTGAATAGTATTCCATAGTGTATATGTACCACAGTTTCTTTATTCATTCTTCTATTGAGGGACACTTAGGCTGTTTCCATGTTCTGGCTATTATGAATAAGGCTGCTATGAACATGGTTGAGCAAATTTTCTTGTTGTGTGCTGGAGCATCTTCTGGGTATATTCCAAGGAGTGGAATAGCTGGGTCTTGAGGAAGCCCTATTCCCATTTTTCTGAGATAGCACCAGATAGATTTCCAAAGTGGCTGTACTAGTTTGCATTCCCACCAGCAATGAAGGAGTGTTCCTCTCTCCACACATCCTCGCCAGCATGTGGTGTCGCTTGAATTTTTGATCTTAGCCATCCTGATGCGTGTAAGATGGAATCTCAGCATTGTTTTGATTTGCATTTCCCTGATGATTAAGGAGGTTGAGCATTTCTTTAAGTGTTTCTCAGCCATTTGATATTCCTCTGTTGAGAATTTTCTGTTTAGTTCCATGCCCCATTTCTCGATTGGGTTATTTGGTTTGGTGGTATTTAATTTCTTGAGTTCTTTATATATTTTGGATATTAGACCTTTGTCAGATGTGGGGTTGGTGAAGATCTTTTCCCAGTCTGTAGACTGTCGCTTTGTTCTTTACCGTGTCACCTGCCTTACAGAAGCTTCTCAGCCTCATGAGGTCCCATTTATTAATTGTTGACATTAATGCCTGGGCTGTTGGTGTTCTCTTCAGGAAGTTGTCTCCTGTGCCAATATGTTCCAGGCTCTTTCCCATTTTTTCTTCTAAGTGATTTAGTGTCTCTGGTTTTATGTTGAGGTCCTTAATCCACTTGGATTTGAGTTTTGTACAAGGTGACAAATATGGGTCCAGTTGCATTTTTTTACACATAGACATCCAGTTAGACCAGAACCATTTATTGAAGATGCTATCCCTTTTCCATCGAATGGATTTGGCTTGTTTGTCAAAAATCAAATGACCATATGTGTGTGGGTTCATATCTGGGTCTTCGATTCGATTCCACTGATCAACCAGCCTGTTGCTGTGCCAGTACCATGCTGTTTTAATTACTATTGCTTTGTAGTACAGTTTGAGATCAGGTATGGAGACTCCTCCAGAGCACCTTTTATTGTACAAGATTGTTTTAGCTATTCTGGGTTTTTTGTTTTTCCATATGAAGTTCAGAATTGAACTTTCAATGTCTTTAAAAAATTGTGTAGGTATTTTGATAGGGATTGCAATGAATCTGTAGATTGCTTTTGGTAGGATGGCCATTTTTATTATGTTACTTCTCCCTACCCATGAGCAAGGTAGATCCTTCCATCTTCTCATGTCATCTTCAATCTGAAATTTTTTTCAAACAGGTCCTTCACTTGCTTAGTAAGAGTAACTCCTAAGTACTTTATATTGCTTGTGGCTAATGTGAAGGGTGTAGTTTTCCTAATTTCTTCCTCTGCAAGCTTATCATTTGTGTATAGGAAGGCTAAAGACTTTTTTGAGTTAATTTTGTATCCAGCCAATTTGCTGAAGGTGTTTATCAGCTGTAGGAGTTCTTGGGTGAAATTTTGAGGGTCACTTATGTAGACTATCATATCATCTGCAGATAGGGATCATTTGACTTCTTCCTTTCCCATTTGGATACCCTTGATCTCCTTTTGTTGTCTTATTGGTCTGGCTAGAACTTCGAGTACTATATTGAAGAGATATGGAGAGGGTGGGCAGCCTTGCCTTGTTCTTGATTTTAGAGGAATTTCCTTGAGTATCTCACCATTTACTCTGATTTTGGCTATTGGCTTGCTGTATATAGCCTTTATTATGTTGAGGAAAGTGCCTTGTATTCCCGATCTCTCTAAAACTTTAAACATGAATGGGTGTTGGATTTTATCAAATGCTTTCTCTCCATCTAAAGAGATGATCATGTGGTTTTTTTATTTTCATTTTGTTTATGTGGTGGATTACATAGATGGATTTCAGTATATTAAACCATCTCTGCATGCCTGGAATGAAGCCTACTTATTCATGATGAATAATATGTCTGATGTGCTCTTGTATTCATTTTGCAAGTATTTTATTTAGTATTTTTGCATCGATGTTCATCAGAGAAATTGGTCTGAAATTCTCTTTCTTTTTTGAGTCTTTGTGAGATTTAGGTATCAATGAGACTATGACCTCATAGAATGAGTTTGGTAATGTTCCATCCCTTTCTATCTTTTGGAGTAGCTTGAAGAGTATTGGTATTACCTCGCCCTTGAAGGTCTGGTAGAATTCTGCACTGAAGCCATCTGGCCCTGGGCTTTTTTTGGTTGGGAGACTATCAATGATTACTTCAATTTCTGTAGGTGAAATGGGACCATTTAGCTTGTTTATCTGTTCTTCACTCAACTTTGGCAAGTGAAATTGATCAAGAAAATCATCCATTTCCCTTAGATTTTCAAATTTTGTGGCATATATGCCTTCAAAGTAGGATCTTATGATTCTTTGTATTTCTTCAGTGTCTGTTGTTATGTCTCCCTTTTCATTTCTGATTTTGTTGATTTCAATACTGTCTCTCTGCCCTTTAGTTAGTTTGGCTAATGGTCTGTCTATCTTGTTGACTTTCTCAAAGAACCAGCTCTTGGTTTTGTTGATTCTTTGGACTGTTTTCTTAGTTTCTAATTTGTTAATTTCACCCCTGAGTTTGATTATTTCCAGACCTCTACTCCTTTTGGGTGTTTCTGCTTCTTTTTTTTCTAGGGCTTCCAGTTGTGTCGTTAAGGTGTTTATGTGCGATGCTTCCAATTTCTTTTTAAAGGCACTTAGTGCTATGAATTTTCCTCTTAGCACTGCTTTCAATGTATCCCACAACTTTGGGTATGTTGTTCCTTCATTTTCATTGAATTTCAGAAACTCCTTGATTTCTTTCTTTATTTCTTCCCTGACCCAGGTGTCATTTAGCAGAGAGTTGTTTAGTTTCCACATACGTGTAAGCTTTTTGTTATTTCTGTTGTTGAATTGCAGCCTAAGCCCATGATGATCTGATAGGATACAAGGTATTATTTCAATCCTCTTGTATCTGTTGAGGCTTTCTTTGTGAACTACAATGTGATCAATTTTGGAGAAGGTTCCATGGGGTGCAGAGTAGAAGGTATATTCTTTCTTGTTTGGGTGAAAGTTTCTATAGATATCTGTTAGATCCTTTTGACCCATGGCATTGGTTAATGATGTTATTTCTCGGCTTACTTTCTGTTTCGATGACTTGTCCTTCAGTGAGAGTGGGGTGTTGAAGTCTCCCACAATTATTGTGTGAGGATCGATGTGTGGTTTAAGCCTTTTTAGCAGATCTTTTACAAATGTGGGTGTCCTTGTATTGGGAGCATAGATGTTCAGAATTGTGATGTCATCTTGGTTGACTTTACCTTTGATGAGTAAGAAGTTTCCATCCTCATCCCTTTTGATTAATCATGGTTGACAATTTATTTTGTTCGATATTAAAATGGCTACGCCTGCTTGCTTCTTGTGTCCATTTGCTTGGAATATTTTTTCCTACCTTTTACCCTGAGGTAATGCCTATCATTATGGGTGAGATGTGTTTCTTGAATGCAGAAGAATGTTGGATCCTGTTTATGCACCCATTCAGTTAGTCTGTGTCTTTTTATTGGAGAATTGACACCATTGATGTTGAGAGATATGAACGACCAGTTACTATTAAGAGTCTTAATTTTGATGTTGGTTCCAGTTGAGCGTTTGTGTAGTTGTGTTTTTGCCATGGTATAGTTATCTATTTCCTGAGTAGTTTTGATTGTAGCTTGACCCTTTGGGATGGAGTTTTCCTTCTAGTACCTTCTGTAAAGCTGGATTTGTGGATAGGTACTGTTTGAATTTGGTTTTGTCATGGAATATTTTGTTTTCTCCATCAATGGTTATTGATAGTTTTGCTGGGTAAAGTAGTCTGGCCTGGCATCTGTGGTCTCTTAGGGTTTGCAGGATCTCTGCCCAGGCCCTTCTGGCTTTGATGGTCCCTGCTGAGAAGTCGGGTGTAATTCTGATAGGTTTGCCATTAAATGTTATTTGGCCCTTTTCCCTTGCAGCTTTTAATATTTTTTCTTTGTTCTGTATGTTTTGTGTTTTGATTATTATGTGACGGGCAGTTTTTCTTCTCTGGTCAATTCTATTTGGTGTTCTGTATGCCTCTTATATGTTAATAGGCATCTCTTTCTTTAGATTGGGAAAATTTTCTTCTATGATTTTGCTGAGAAGAGTTTCTGGGCCTTGGAGTCTGATATCTTCTTTTTCTACAATGCCTATTATCCTCAGATTTCTTCTTTTCATGGTGTCCTTAATTTCTTGGATGTTTTGTGTCAGGAGTTTTCCAGATTTGGCATTTTCTTTATTGGTTGCTTCAAGATCTGTTATTGTATCTTCTAGACTTGAGATTCGTTCTTCCATCTCTTGGATTCTGTTAGAAAAGCTCAGCACTGTGTCATTTGCCTTCTTCTCTGAGGCCTCACGTTCTCATTTTTCTTCTGTCTGTGTGTTTATCATTGAATCCATTTTCATTTTCATATCTTGAACAGATTTTTTTAATTTCTTTCATCTGATTGTTTGTATTTTCCTGAAAATTTTCCAGTTCCACTCTATGTGCTTCTTTTATGTCTTGCACCTGCTTCACTGCTTCTTCCTGCATCTGATTTCGAATTTTATTTGTTTCCTCCATTAACATCCTCATTACCAAGGATCTGAGGTCATTTTCTTGTGTTTCCCTTGTATGTGAGTTCTCCGGGTTGTTTTCTTTGGGATAGCTGGGAATTGGAGACGTCATGTTGTTTTGGAGTTTTTTGCGAATGCTTTTACTCTGTCCCTTAGACATCTTGCCATCTCTGTTTTTGTTGGGTAACTTCCAGAGTTGAGTGGAGGGAGTCTGATGATAGATTCACTTGTTTTCTCATGATTTCTGTAGGCTGGAAGCCCTGATACTTCACTGGTGTGGATGGCAGGAGATTATCCCTGTAGTTTTGGGCTCTCACCACCAGTGATCCTCAGCTCCCCTTTGCTGTGGGTCCTGCAATCGTTCTGGGTCTCTGACTGATCGTTGGGTCAGGCCAAGGTATCCACAACCTTTTGGGTCCCCTGCCACGTCCAGCCAGGGATACTGGTCCCGAGCCACGCGTTGAGCTCAGCTAGTTTCTCAGGGCTTGAACCATCTGCAACAGCAGGAGAACTGGGACTGCACTGAGCATGCACCTGGTGGGAGTGAGCGCTGGGCCCAGCTTGTGTCACAGCAGGAAAACCAAGGCTGCGCTGAGCAAGCACCCGGGGTATAACTGAGCACTCTGCCCAGCCTGTGTTACAGCAGGAAAACTGTGGCAGTGCTGAGCAATCACCTAGGGTAGAAGTGAGCACTTCGCCAGGCTTGCGTCACAGCAGGGAAACTGAGACCGTGCTGAGCAAGCACCCAGGGTAGAAGTGAGCGCTCTGCCCAACTTGCATCGCAGCAGGAAAACCAAGGCTGCACTGGGCAAGCACCCGGAGTATAACTGAGCGCTCCGCCCTGCTCGCTTCACAGCAGGAAAACTGCGTCTGCGCTGAGCCGGAGCCCAGGGTAGAAGCAGGCACTCCGCCTAGCCTGCGTCACAGCAGGGGAGCTGCACCTCAGGCAGAATTGCCCGCCGAACCGAGCCAGCCTCTCCACAGCACAGCTCACTGAGCAAACCCAGGACTCCGGGCCGAACCGTCCGATGAGTCCAGCCTGGGTCTCAAGGCACCACGCGACGCAAATCCTGTCCAGAGTCCCCTCTCCCGCAGCAACTCCCACCGTCCATCACACTAATCGCCTCCACTGGAAGGCTCTGAGCTGCAAACCTCAGCCACCGCCACTGGCGCCGCTGGAACTGCTGGCGCTGCCGGAGCCGCTGATGGCACTGCTGTCCCCCCCGCCGCCGCTCTGATCCGAGAAAGTCCTCGCTCCTCCCGTGTGCAGGGGCAGGCAGGTCCTCCGCACCCTGGTCCCTCTGAGCCGTGGAGCAGTCTTTCTGCTGTGGTGTGGGGACCTTGGTGTTCCTGGCTCAGAAATTTGTGCAATTCCCTGAATTGTTCACTGGAGCTTCCGAACATGGTCCACACTGCTCGCTGCCATATTGGATCTCCCCTGACCAGGTTTTCTATTCTCTAGAGGCTTTTTGTTTTCCCATGCCTACTCTCCCCAGGTCTGCTCTATCCCCTCAGATCTCTGTGTTTCCTCTCTTACTTTTTCCCTCTCTTCCATGACTACCTCTGGCTTTTGTATTTACCCTTCCCAGTGAGGTTTAAGCATCCTCTCTTGGTTCCTCCTTATTACTGATCTTCTTTCAGTATGCTTATCCTGTACTATATGGCTAAAATCCACTTATATGTCAGTGCATACTATGTGTATCTTTCTTGGTCTTAGTTACCTCACTCAAGATAAACTTTTCTAGTTCCATCCATTTGCCTGCAAATTTCCTGATTTTTGTTTTGCTTTGTTTTAAATAGCTGAGTAGTATTCCATTGTGCAAAGGTATCACAGTTTCTTCATCTATTCTTCAGTTTATGGACATCTAGGTTGTTTCCAGCTACTAGCTATTATGAATAAAGCTGCTATGAGCATAGTTGAACAAGTGTTCTTGATGTATGGTAAATCTTCTTTTGAGTATATACCCAAGAGTGGGTAGCTGGGTCTTGAGGTAGAGTTAGTATTAATTTTCTAAGAAATCTCCGGATTAATTTCCAAAGTGGTTGTGCAAGTTTGCATTCCCACCAGCAATGGAGGAGTGTTTCCCTTTCTCTAAATCCTCACCAGCATGTGCTATGACTTGATATTTTTTTTATCTTAGCCCTCTTGGTGGGTGTAAGTTGGAAACTGAGTCATTTTGATTTGCATTTCCCTGATGACTCTAGATATGGCACATTTCTTTAAGTGATTCTCAGCCATTAGAGATTCTTCTGTTGAGAATTCTCTGTTAAGCTCTGTTTCCCAGTTTTTAATTGGGTTGCTTTACTTGTTGGTGTAAAATGTTTTGAGTTGCTTATATAATTTGGATATTAGCCCTCTGTCAGTTATAGAAATGGTGAAGATCATTTCCCAGTCTGTAGGCTGTCATTTCATTCTGTTGACAGTATCCTTGGCTTTACAAAAGGTTTTCAGTTTTAAGAAGTCCCATTTATTAATTGTTGATCTTAAAGCCTGAGCTGTTGGTGCTCTGTTCAGGAAGTTATACCTTGTACCAACAAGTTCACAGCTCTTCCCCACTTTCTTTTCTGATAGATTTAGTGTATCTGGTGTTACATTGAGGTCTTTGATCCACTTGGACTACTTTGATCCGATACCTATCAAAAAACCAAAATAATTCTGACAGACCTTGAAAGAACAATTCTCAACTTTATATGGAAAAAAAAACCTGTAATAGCTAAAACAATCTTAAAACAAAACAAAAATTCCTTAAAACAACAACAACAAAAACTTTCTGCATGTATCTCCATCCTGGGCTTCAGGCTATACTATGGAGTAATAACAATCAAAGCTGCATGATCCTGGAATAGAAATAGACTAGCAGATCAATGGAATTGAATCAAAGACCCAGAAATAAAACCAGACACCCATGGACACTTGATTTTTGACAAAGTAGCCAAAATCATATAATATAAAAGAGATAGCCTCTTCAATAAATGGTGCTGGTCTCACTCAATGTCTACATGTAGAAAGATGCAAATAGACCCATTTTAATCACTCTGCACAAACTCAAGTAGGAATGGATCAAGGACCTCAACATAAAATGAGAAACACTAAATTTATTAGAAGAGAAAGTGGGAAAAAGCCTTGAACTCACTGATGTAGGAGACAAATCCTGAGCAAAAGATTTTTAATAATCAAATGTCTATAATACTCAAAGCAAGGTATACAATCAATGCAATATTTATCAAACAAAAATAGAAAGACATTTTAAAATGTATATGGTATCTTAGTTAGTGTTTCTATTGCTGCAAGGAAACACTATAGCCAAAGCAATTTAGGGAGGAGAGGATTTATTTAGCTTACATTTCCACAGCACTGAACATCATCAAAGGAGGTCAGGACAGGAACTCAAACAGGGCAGTAACCTGGAGGGAGGAGCTTATGAAAAAACCATGCATAGGTGGTGCTCACTGGCTTGCTTCCAATGGCTTGCTCAACTTGCTTTCTTGTAGAACCAGGCACCACCAGCCCAGGGATGGCTGGTCTACCAAAAATGGACTGGGTCCTTCCCTCTCAATCATTAATTAAGAAATTTATCTTTTTTATAGTAAGAACTTATGGAGTCATTTCATTTAATTTCCCTCCTCTTAGATGATTCCATCTTGTGTTGACAAAACAAACAAACAAACAAAAACTATGCAGCAATATGGAAACACAAAGAGTACTACATGGCCAAAACAAACTGAAGAAAGACAAAAGCTGAAAAAAAAAACATGCTCTCTGATGTCACAAAGCTCTAATATTTAAGGGGAACCTGATTTTAATCTTATTTTCTTAGCATTAGAACAGACATAATACAAAAACACACCCCTTAACCAATTACAGACATGTACTACAATAAGGAAACTCCTCTGATGCTCAGAGATGCTCTAATCTGTGTGTGTAATGAGAAGGCCTTCAGAGTTGGTTTAATACAATGTTCCATTAGCAGAGTAATAGTAGCATATTCTCCCCAAGGCCCTATGCTCTCTGTGTTGCCTCTGGTTCTTGACCCTGGTAACTGTTCCAGGCATTGGTTCTGTCTTGTGAAGAGGGCCTTAAATTATGTCATAAAGTAGTTTAGTTACTCCTATGACATTTGTGCCACTATTGCACCTGTGGCTGTGTTTTTCTAGGTAGATAGGTAATTAATTGGAGTTTACAGAGTTCATTTCTAGGAGAAATTGACGGTTGCTTTTTTCCCTTGGTAGTGTGCATGGAACCTTCCAGCAATGTATTAGAGGAAATTACATCACTGACATAGTCCACGTAAACATACTGATCAGTAACCTAGGAGAGCTTTTAAATCTAGATATACTGCAGTTTAGGTAAAAGTATTTTGGAGATGAATATTACTAATTGTGAATGTTTTTATTCATGAATAATTTAAAAAATGGCCCAAGACAAAACACATTTATCTTCCAATTTTGACAAAATTTTCTCTTATCTTTCAGTACTGGGTAATTCCATCAAGCAATGGCTCTTCTTAGCCTTAGCAGGTATGTCCACACAATCACACTCACTGCTTAATATATTAAAAATGGTTTTTGACTCCTCAGATATCACATCTAAGTCCAATGAGAAAGGGGAGTTTGGAGTATCTCCAGCAATCTGTCCGTTTAGTTAATACTCCTCCACCTTGGTGTATCTTCCTCATACATGCAACCTGTTCTGCTGTTTCCCTACCTCAACTTCAGCATTTTTCCTAATTCTCTTCTTAGACTGCATAAATAGGCCTGCAACAAAAAGGTGTGATTTGGAATAATCCTCCATCAACACTTCAGGCTTTGCCAATGACCTAGGATTTTGCTGTTCCAGAATCTTTCCATTCTGAAAAGTGTTATTTCCCCCATGGTGTCAGAAGAATAACACACACACACACACACACACAAACACACAAACACACAAACACACACACACACACACACACACACACACAGATGTCTTCCATTTTTGAAATTTGATCTTGGTCATCTGTGTGCTATGTTGAATAAAGAACTGGGGGCTCAGACTCCCCTTGATGCCCCCAGATTATGTATGCTCTTACAGTATTCTCAGTTCTCTGGAAAGTGCACTTTGCCATTTGCTTTTCATATTAGAAGCTCATTTTGGGTCAACGGTAAAAGTTGGATAGCTTGCTTGATATGTTGCCATTTGCCCTAATTAGATATTATATATGTTAATAAAATGTGCATCTAAAAGGAAATAGAGCACTATTGTCATAAAACTAAGTTAAATTAGTTAGAAAAAGTCAGAAGATCAAGATAGTTTTAAAAGATGGTCAAAGGCCAGGGGTGTGGTTTAGTGTTGATTACTGCTTAGCATGTGCTTCTATCCTGGCTTCTATCCCAGCAAAGAAATTAAGAGTACTCACTGGACAGTCAACTGTCTGTGAGTTAACATTAAGTGGTTAGGAAACAAGAGTAAGAGAGGTGAATAAAGCTTCCTTTAGATGGTATCATGTGTAGATGCATTCCCATCTCATTTGAAAAGGTTTGAAGTTATGATTGAAACGGAGGCTTTTAGTTTTATGCATGAAGCTGAGGGTATCCAATTTTCAGGCTTAGACTGGGAAACAAGTGTGGGCCCCATGGCTAAAAGCAGATAAATGGGTTGAAATGTGCTATTTGAAACAAAATCTTAACATCTTTACTCCTCAGGTTTGAATCATCCTGACTAAATGTAGTCTTATGGCAGCTGACAGCACTGGTTGCTAGGCTACATTTCAAAGGTCCTGGGTGGTCCCCATCTTTCTCATAAAATCCCTTTCTCCATTGGGCCCCTCCTTCTCATACTGCCATTTCTCCTTAGGAGATGGCAGATTGCTAGACTTCTTTAGTGTCTTGGAACTTCCAATCTGTCTCTGTGGCCAAGCAAAGGTAGAAAAAAGCCTAGTTCATGAGTTGGGTAGATGATTTGAGCATCTTCCCTGGGCTCCCTCTTAGCCCTGTATCCTGCTATTTGCCTACTATAGCCTGGAGCACTGAGAAACATCACTTGTTTTACTCTGTGAGGTTGATATTGCATATCATCTTCCTTAAGGCTTTCTAACAATTTCTGCTTTTATCTTAATTTTTTAATACTTTCATACATGAGTACTATATTTACATCATTTTAACCCTCTCTCTCTCCCCTCCAACTCATCCTGTGTACTCCTACTCCCTCTCAAATTCAAGCCTTCCTCTTTAATATATATATATATATCTTGTATTTGTAAATATGTATAATTTGTCTATTGAGTGTTAGTCTTGTGTACATCTGTTTAGACGAACTATTTGGTGTTAGCTTACCTTTCAGAAAGTTCATCCCTGGAGAGACTTGATTCTCCCTCTCAGCCTGTAGCTCTTCATCTTTGGGTGGAACATATTGAGATTTCCCCCACTCATATTAACTGGAGTTGTCATCATGCACATCTCATATAGGACATTTAAAATATACATTATAATGGTTCCTGACACTTTCCTTCCTTGCATATACATTTTTATGAGCTTTAAATGTGCCTTGAGCAGAGAAAATTTTTGAGTCTTCTGATTTAATACCTAATGCAATGGGAACAAGAAGACAAATTAGCTCTTTTACCTACCTACTGTAGCTAGACCGTCAACTTAACCATTGATCAATCCTTCCATCCACGTTCTATAAAATGTTATATGTTATTCACTATGTGCTTGGCACTATTGTCTATCTGATAACTTGCCACAATCTGTAATTTTTTCTTTAGATAATCACAACTTCTAATGTCTTCTTCCACTTTAATTTGATTTTTCCTAGCCTAGTCCCCAATGTCAGGCCTCTTCTCATTGCTAATCTCTATAATTTCCCATTTCTTTTATCTTTAATAGAATTATATTCCTCTGCCCTGCACCGAATTTGGTGAAAAATTGAATAAAATGTGCCTGCCTTTCTCACTTTCTTTTATTCATTTGCTTTATAGTCCAACAAGAAGCTTAGGAGGGAAACTTTACTTTTTAAAAGCCACATCTTTTTCCTGTGGTGAGTACTAACAGTGACATCTACTTGAGGTAGAGAGAGGACCATACTTGAACATAGTAAAGGGTATCACCAACAAGAGAAACTTGAAGGTAACATGTATTTTATCTTTCTACATTCTTCTTTGATATCCCAGAAACCCAAGCTCATTCACTGACACTGTGTTTCTCTTCTGTTTCTCTACTGGCACTGTTTTGTCCCTGCCATCATGCTATTTTGTTTCTTTCAGCTTTGAAAGTTTCACAAATCATAGGTGGTATGTGTCTTAGGTTTGTATGGCATCTGCTGGCAGAACCATCCTTAACAAATGTGAAGACTATTAGGACTCCCCAGATTCCTGGAAGCAAGAAGCACCAGTGACTGTCAAAAGGCACTGGCAATAAAGGGACTGAAGGGGTCCTGCACCTGGCACAGCTCCAATGACTTCAGCTGACTGAAAGTCATGCATACTCTGGTGCTTTCCACCGATCCGTGTTAGGTTTTCATTTCTCTTCAGTCTCTCACCTCCCATCTGTTACCCATTGCTTCACATTCTAGTTGAGATGAATTATATTTATAGCTCATTCTGGCCTTGATGTCTCTTGTGTCCAGGTCTCTCCAATTCTCTGAATTCTAACTTTGTCTCCTGCCATAGTTTTTCAGCCCATTCCCACTCTCCTTGGCCTGAAAAATCTAATTTACCTTTCAAGTATCAACTTAGATTTTGTTAGAAACCTGCTTCCAGTCCCCAGAGACTGACATGCCTGCCTAGATGTCTTGCTTTGTTCAAAGAAGCTTCCACAGCATCCCCTAGTCAGCATCATCATCACTTATTGGGCTCTCATGTTGATAATAATTCCCATGAAATTGGAAACTACTTTAACTAATATTTCCACTGCATATTTTATAAGAACAGGAAAGTTTTACCCAATAAGTGAGTGAATGAACAAGAAATTATGAATAAATGTATTCAAGGTTCATGCTGGATACCTAGCCCAATTCAGAGCCAACTCAGGAGCAAGCTTCCCATGTGTTACATGTTCCCCAGCTTTTGACATGTTTGGAGCCAGGATAGATTGGAGAAAAGACTAATAACTTAAATATGCACTTTTAAAAATTGCAGAGAGTTAAAGAAAGAAATACAGCCTTATGGAAACAGCATTTGATAAAATCCAACATCCATTCATGTTTAAAGTTTTGGAGAGATCAGGGATAAAAGGCACATACCTCAACATAATAAAGGCTATATACAGCAAGCCTATAGCCTTTCCTGCAAAGCCATTCATCGAGGAAGACACACTGTGCAGGAATAGCTTGCTCGTCTGAAAACGGGTTTCTGCAGCAGTATGTAAGGGCCAGAACAGTGACTGCTGCTTGGATATCATTCCATATTGGGAAGAGAGGGAGACCAACAGATCTTATCACTATAAGGGAATTAGGCTTCAAGGCAGAAAATTTCAGGGAATTAAGAAATCTAGTCAGCTTTGTGCATGAAGAGGGAATCTGTGAACTCCCAGGTGTGGAAGAAAACTGAAGGATCCTGAGGGAGACCCTAATTGAAATATGGCTGATTACAATTTCTCTGAAAAGGAAAATGAAAGACATATAAACATCTGCTGTGGACACATGAAAAACTACTTAAGGATGCAGAATGCAAGCCTGCTTGTTCTCTATGGGACAAAGCAGGCTCTGGGGTTTGGGGCCTGGCAATATAAAAGCAGTGGCTTAGGCTTGTGTTAGTCATTGGGGCAAATGGGAGAGGTCAAAGTTTAGTGGGCATGCAAGGAAATGGTAGCAAGGCTCCAGGTGCAGTCAAGAACTAAATGACCCAGGTACCTGGGACCATTTTCAAGTTGTCTGGCATCCAAGAACCTAAGCCTGCTGGTCCTACCCTGATTGCAGGCACTAGGCCTGATACAAACCTTCCAAGGCCATCAGGTCTTACAGACATACAGACAGGTCCTACAGAATTCTCTAAGTACTCTGCAGATAGTCTCAGATTGCTTGGAATCTAAGCTAAAATGCCTTCATTTGAAGTTCACAGCATCAAAAAGTAGAATAATAAGTTAGATTCTTTCTCTATGCCTTACAGCCTAGGCCCACAGCCTTTCCAGCTATGTCCAGATACAAGTACACACTACTACTACACCATGCAGAGATTGTAGAAGCCTCATAATATTCATGCCTTCTGACTGTGCCCTAATGACTATCAGGTGGCTCAGCCCTTATTTCTAACAAGTTTAAGAAGAGAAATTCAGACTTGATCAGAAGAAATATTCAAATATCCCATGTATAAATTTGGAATTTTTGCATTAGATTAGGTCCAACCTCATACAAATTATCAAAATATAAAGAAATAGGAGCCAGTTAAAATATAAACAGTCTGGATAACAGCCAGCCCACAGTACTGAGGAGAATCAAACCTGCATCCTCTGGAAGGGCAACCAGTGCTCTTAATTACTGAACTATCTCTACAGCCCTTGGGGTTTCTTTTTTAGCATACTGGCAGATTGACACTTATCTGCCATTTAATTCATTTTTCTACTTTGTTTATTCTCCTTATTTTTATTTTTATATGAATTTCTACTTTCCATGTACTATGTATATTTTATATTATCTGAACTATATAAAATTGTATCAATCTTGATTCTTTGATATTCATACTTTCTCTTAGATTTTCCTTATCTAGGAAAGGTTGTGTATAAACTGATACACAACACTAAGGAGAAATGCGAGAAAGAAACAAAGTTCAGTCCGACCATGTATTATATTTTATGAATATTATTCACTTTAATTACACAGTAATCTTATAAATATGATATGAAAAGATCACTTTTAAATGCAAAAATCTAAGGCTCTGAAAAATAAAATAACTTGCTCAAGCAAGGATAGGCATTTAAGTGGTAAACTAAAGTTTAATTACAGATTTGTCATCTAGCTTATCTTTTGAGGTTTTATTAATTTTTTAGTTCTTCTTCAATGTTGTGAATAACTTTTTTCATACTGTTTCCATAAGGTTGTATTTCTTTCTTTAACTCTCTGCTATTTTTTAAAATGCATATTTAAGTTATCAGTCTTTTCTCCAATCTATCCTGGTTCCAAACATGTCAAAAGCTGGGGAACATGTAACACATGGGAAGCTTCCAGAGATACCTATATCTCATGGAAACTTGGTTACCATGTCTACAGAACAGAGCTCTTCAATTATTATCCATGATTCTTGGGGAGTGATTCTGACATGTGTCATATCTGACAGCCCTCACTGATATCTCTTCATTATGAAGTTGGTACTTCTCACTGCAAGCTCCCCTTGGGGTGTCAGGTGCTCATCTCTGTCCTGACCCATCCATAGAAAATGAATTAAATGACATATAAGTGTCAATCTGCCAATGTGCTAAAAAAGAAACCCCAAGGGCTGGAGAGATAGCTCGGTAGTTAAGAGCACTGGTTGCTCTTCCAGAGGATGCAGGTTTGATTCATAGCACCCAGGGCCAATCTACTCAGTACTGTGGACATTGCACCTAGGAAGCATTTATAGATTGAACCTGTGCTGGACCAAAATTTTCCCACATTTTCCCCATGTTGCTTTCTCATGCCACATACAAACAATGTTAATTTGGATCCCACACTTTCTTACGTACAACTAGAGCTTCCATCGGTGATGTTTTTCTTCTTGGCCCATCCAGCTAATATTTTTATTTTAGTTTGTTTTAAATGTGTATTGCTCTATTAATTTTGTCTTTTTACTATTGTTGACTTGAGATTTTTATGTACTTTATTTGTTTCTTACCACATGGTTAAAGTTATAAGCTTCAGCATTCCTACTATCCTGGAATTATAAACATAACTATTTGCTTTAAACAAATGTAAAGCTTATTTTCTTGAATAATAAAATGATAATAAAATGGTTTCCATGCTGGATACTCAATAAAAATATATGTATATTTTAAAATCTTCTTAGCATTTGCATAAAAATATAGTTTTAATGCTTTTGCATTCCAAGGATGCTTAAATTCATCCTTTAAAAACTCTCACAAATACACCTTTGTCTTTTTATGAGCCTAATTTATATTATATTTTAAGCATAAATTATGAAGTTATTTTCATATTCAATATCATTGCTTATTTGTTTAAAATGCATTTGTTTCACCCTTGTTTTTGAAAGAACATGAACATACATGCATTCTAGTTTAACAAGTATTTTCTTTTATACTTTAAATTTATTATTTTGCAGTCTTCTTGTTCTACTTAGTGGAAGGGAATCAAGCCATCAATTTATACCCCTCAACAGTAATCAACAATTTTACTTTCCGGAATTCCTGCAGCTATGTAAAAATGCTTAGCACTGATTTTCAAAAAAATCAGAAAATGATCATTCAAAAAGTAATCCCATTCTTTCCAATCTTTCTATTGTTACCTTTTGGATATCAATTGATTGTTAGACCCTTGCATTAGTCTTACTTTGTTTTGTTTTTGTTACTGTGATAAAAACCTGGAAAGCAACTTAAAGGAAGAAAGATTTATTTCACTTCTTTTCCATGCTTGTGCTTCAATAGAAAATAGTAGTGAAAAGGTGTGGTAGAGAGAGCTGCTCACTTTCAGGAAGCCAGAAAAAAAAACAGCATTTCAGAGGGGGAGTAGTGGGGGAAAAGATGCATCTTTCAGAGTCATACCCACAGCAACCTACTTCCTCCAGCCATGGTCCTCCATCTAACATTTCAGTCACGTCTCCATACCCTAACATTTAAAACCCATAAGTGAATTAATCCATTTCTGAAAGAAGAGTCTTCACCATGCGTCCTGTTTCTGAATGCTGCTTACCTCATCATCCAAGTCCTCCAGACATGAGTCTTTGTGGGGAGACAGTCCATGTTCAAACCACAGCCACTATCTTACTCTCTCCTTTATGATTGTTGATGTTTTGTTCATAGTCCCCATATTCTAGTTCCTTGAACTCCATTTTGGTAATCAATGAAGCATATCTTCTGCTTCATCAAGACTCATGTTTCTGTGTATCCTGTTGTTTTTTAAATGTATTCATGATTTCCAATATTCTTTATAAATTTTATACTTGGTTGCTTTTTAAATTTTCCTTGCCATTTCTTATGCTTTCAGTATTTATTTTACTCCTTTAAATATATTCTTTTACCAACTCTTTAATATGTCACAATAACTCCCACATGGGTCATTATTCAAAGTTTAATTTGGGGTGGGAGTTTTCATTCAGTGTAAGAACACTTGTACAGCATGCATGAGGCCATGTGCTCAATCCTAGCACTTAGAGAGAATTGCACTCTAATTTTGTTGTCTAGGCTTGTGGTGTTCTTGGTTTTGATCTTGATCATAATTACTTGTTTCTACATGGTTAAAAATGTGTTATTGTGAATGTGTACCTTTTCCCTGTTGCTCCTCAGAGACCTGACTTAAAGCATATTCCTCAAGAGATGATTTTATTGCATTCTGTACAACACTAGAATGCTTTCAATTACATTTTTGGTTTGGAATATTTTTTGGATTATACATCCTGTGTGAATTTTTTGGTCCAGGTGAGTTTCTGGGAGGGATTCCTGTGGAAGTTTTAATCTGTTTTGCCCAAGTTAAGTAAGCATTCTACCCTTGCTTTTTGGAGATCAAGATTATGATTTCATATTTTTTTGTCCTGAATATCTTATGACTATCTAGTCCTCATTTTGAGGTCTCTCCTCCAACTTTCCTTCTATGTCTTAGGGTTTGTCTGCATTTTGCTGTGAAAGTTATGTTATTATCCACCAGAACTTCACAGATATTCCAAGGGAAATGGCATTCTGTCTAGATTGTATTTCTTATCACTTTTTGTCCTTAGAAAATTCTTTATTCTTTTATACTTTATTCTTAATTTTTGTGAATTCTGTACTAGGAATGAGTCACTAATTAGTTTTGCCTGGAAATAGAAATTAAGGATTACTTTTCTAACCTCTGTGTCAATAATATGACAGTATCTAGAGCTATGCCTTAAGTAGGTCTTATGCCTCAGTTTCTAAAGTGTCATGGCTATGAAAACCCCAGAGTCAACTACTAAATGCCACACTCTGTTAAATCCTGATTTAACACCTATCAAGATTTCATCACTGCCTCTTTACTGAATTCACTTTTCATAGACCTTTGGGGCTATTTCTCATTGCTTTTAAATAAAGATATATTTTATTTTGTTTTTGCTATTATGAGCATTTTTAACAAGTTCCTATGGAATGTTATGAGCACCTCAAACAAGAGAACAGACTCTTAGCTCCTAAACTTCCTACTTTTTACATATCCTCAATGATAAGGCTGACGTGTCACTGTAATGATTAATTGTCAACTTGACAAAATCTAGAATCATGGGGAAGATAGACCTTTGAGTATGTCTTAGAGGGTTGTTTTGAGGTAGGAAGAATGGCTTCTTACTGTGCATGGAATTATTCCCTAGGCAGGGGATCCTGGGCTATAGAAGAATGGAGAAATTGAGATGAGTACTAGCATGCACACTTTAATTGCTGTCTGTTTTGGATGACAGATGTGGAGTGAACAGCTCTCTCAATCTTCTCATACTGTGATCTCTCTGTTTTGATTGACTACAGCATGAAACAGTGAGCAAAAATAAACCCTTTTTTCTGAAGGTGATTTATCAGCATAGTTTATCATCACAAAAGGGAAAGAGACTAAAACAGTTATCTTGGAGTTCCTGTGAGGCTTCAATTAGTCAGTCCATAAAAAGCTGTCATAATAGTCTCTGTAGCATATCTTATGGATTAATTATTATTAACAGTGGGTGCACAGTACAATAGAGTTTGCATACTTTAGTGTAGGCAGACTTAGCTTGTCCCCAAGTCCATGTTCATTCACTATGAGTCTACGCAGGGGTTTAAGTCAGAGACTGTGTGAGTTTTAGGATAAGAAAAATCTATTTTCTAAATGGACATGGAAGGTAGAGACTTAGTTGTTGAACACTGAGAGACCAGAAAACCTGAAATTAGATTTCAGGGCCATCATGGCAAAGATTAAGAAATAGGCCTATAGGAGAGACCAGGTATATCTGGCTAGCTACGGGGAGGAACCAGTCTTACTGCATTGTTTTCCTTAATGCAGTCACATGGCTGCATTCCTTTCTGCTCACAGATGATAAGGTTGCTAGGAAAATGGACCAGAGAGAGAACAAAGAAAACCATAACCTTTTGTGATTTTGGCACCCTCTCAAAACCAATCATTTTAAAGCACAATATCTCCTTTTGTATCTCAACCAATATGCGCTTTGGCAGGCTGAAACTCCTTTGTTTGGGGCACACTAGGAGGAAAAGGAACCTATAAATTACCATCAGCTCAGAGCTGATTGCTCTTCTCTGGATACCACTGTGTTGGTGATGGTTGAAGCCTGGCTCAAGCCTCAAATAAAGATTTTCTTGTGCTTGCAAAGGTTTTGTCTCCTGGTGGTCTTTTGGGGGTCTCGCAAAAAAGGTACAACAGTATCCAGGCAGAATTCCACTTCAAATAACAAGAGAGTTAAAAGCTAAATTGAGAGGGTAAGTAGATTTTGGAAAACAATAAGAATAGGTCTCCAACTTTATGGTAAGATGTATCCACTGGTAAGCATTAACTGAAACAAAAATTAAATTATAGGAAAGACAGGAACTTCAGAATGCAACACAAGTACATTTGTGTCCTTGGTAGAGTCCAACACAGTCCCTCACTTACCATAGTTTAGTGTTTACTTGCCAATAAAAATATTAAAAATTATTTAAAACTTTTACTTTTCCTAAAAAGCAGGTACATATTTTTCATATTTACATACCTAAGGTTAAGTAGAACATGGGAACAATTATACTATCTATCTGGTACTGTAGGAGGAAGAAGACCTGCCTTGAGCAACAAGGCCCACCAGGCAATACACATGTGAAGAAGAGTGTCTTCATATAGAGTCAGCCTGAATCCTGTCTGGACATGCCTGGGCATGCCCATATACTGAGTGCCCAAAGTCTGGTGATGTCATGATAGTAATCAAGGAGGTGGAGCCACATCAGCAGCTTGCAGTTTGGGAGTAAATGGGACACTGGGAGGGGGATATAAAGACATGCACTATATCAGCCATAAATGAGTCTGCTTTTGCCACTATCCTGACTCCCAGAGTCTGTATTGTTGACTCCACATCAGCTCACCCCTTCCTCCAAGGGTCCTGGGCATGAGTCCCAGCAGTATTTGACACCCAGTGTGGTCTCCTTATTCATGCGGTTGAGTGCCCCCTTTGGCAGTTTTGTTGGTGAGTTGGCCCCTTTATGTTTTCTGTTCTTTTCTCTCACATGAGATGAGTGTACGGTGTCCTCCTCTCTTTTCCTTTGTGTGCAATTTGTCTTTTGAGGGTGATGCACTCACATTACTTTTGGTTTGCCTTGCATCTCCACATAAGGGCTGGCCCACCATGAGACAGAAACACTAATCGGCCCCCCAAATGGCCTTTCGAGACCAGAGACACCATTTGGTTATATGGCCATGGCCTAACAAATCACAGAAGTTCCCCACTAAACACAAGACTCTCAGGTTCAACATACATCTTTCCATTCTCTTTATTTTGTCCATTTTCTCAAACTTGTTCCAACATGATCTGTAATTACTGTCAACCTGCCTGGGAAGCACAATCCCTTTCCCAAGCCTTAGCTACTGAAAAGATGGTATAAAGGAACAGTTGTGGTTTTGTGTTTTGTTTTGGGTTTTTTTGTTTTTGTTTTTGTTTGTTTGTTTTTTGTTTGTTTGTTTTTTGTTTTTTAGCAATGGCGTTTTGTTTTTGTTTTTATTTTCCTTCAAACCTTTCAAGGTTCAAAGGAAATGCATGTTTGGTTGGCATCTCAGGTTGCCCTTCCCTCCTCCACATGGTCTGTTAAATACCACAGCTTTCTCCAACCCTGGCCCCTTGAAGGAAAGCCTTTGCATATTCTTAGCATTCCTGGTAACTCCCCAACCCTCTCTCCTTAAGCCAACCAGCAGGTGACATACTGGTCATCTTTCTTCACCTGCAATCCTTAAATATCCACCATCCCTCTCACCCCTTAGCCCCACCTCATCAGTGTTAGCCAGGGTGTGGCTTTTTCTGACCGCATTTCCTGAGGCTGCTGAACTTGCCTAGGAGCTTCAGTTCCCAAGTAAATCTGCCTTTTTATATTTTTAATGTGGCTTTGATTGGCTTATTTCATTGGCGAAGACAACCCATCAATGAACACTAGCTTGACACACAGGCATACATGGGCCAGAGCAATTCACAGGCGCTGCTCCCAGCTGCCCACAGGCTCTACTTTCACAGAGCAGTGATAAAGACTGCTTTGGTTCCTCTCCAAGTTGCCATGGCAGAAGGCTTCTGGATCTTTTTTGGCTTTGTTTTGGCTCTTGTTGTTATGAAATTGTTTTCAATGTGCTTAGTGGTAGTCATGCTTTACCCTCTCTAAGAAAGTTCAGTGAGAAAGGCAGAAAGTTGAGAGCTGGCAGGCTAAGTTGCCATCAATAAGAATGGCAGAAGGAACAGAACTCTTTTTCCACAGAGTGGATAGCAGCTAGAATTCAGAGCTCCTAGCTAGGAAATATTTGTCCACTCTTTCTGGAAAGAGTCCACCTATATTATTTAGCAAGAGCCAAATTCCAAGGAATGATGGACAAGGATTCATTTACTAAAGCCTAAATCAGCACAACTGACCCAAGGCTTAGACTTTTCTTGTTTCCTTGCTTAACTTTTGCCTGAGATTTTTAAGACTTTGACTGGAATTGAGGTAAAATATTTGACCAGGGCAGTGGCACATGCCATTAATCCCAACACAATGGAGACAAAGATGGGAGGATCTCTGAGTTCTAGACTATCTTGGTCTCCACAATAAGTCAGGGTATGACCTCTTGCTGATGAGATAAGTCACTTGAAGAAACAGCCTAGAATTCAAAATGACAAAACTTACCTTAAAGTTACTATGTAAGTTCCTTTTTCTTAATAATGGACTATATGCCCAATCCTATATCAGGTAAAAATAAATTTTGTCATTACAGCCACTATTGTAGCTGTTATTGTAGCAGTTGTTGCTGGAGCAGTCACAGGAGCCATTGCTGTGACACAGATAGCCACGACATCAGACACTGTCAATGACATAGTTTCTGAATGGGCTGAAGTGCTCCAGGCACAGGAATTATTAAATCGACACCTTTATCAGGTTGTACACAGTCTCCAACAACAAATTGACCTCTTAGCTGAGGAATTTGCCTTGTTTAGGGACATGTCCTTGCTTGCTTGCGACCCCTGATTCTATGCTATATATCTTACCCCCTACCAAGTGCACAATTTCACTGAAGTGCTCCAACAGTTGTCCTGCTTCCTCTAGGGGACCTGTTCAAATAAGTTCCTCAATTACTTTTTGTTACTCAGAGAAAGCATAACAAAACTCAATGAGACCAGGACCCTGGTACTTTCTCTTGACATGGGGTTCATGCAACAGGTATGGATCAACATCACAAAAATCTTTGAACCTTCCCGGATGGCCACTTAAGCCATTTTTGGGAAGAATAATGATCATAGTAATCATTTTTTGGAGTTTCCTGCAGTACATCACTCGGCAATGTTCTATCAACAAAACTACAGATACTCATGGCGTTGGAATGCCCAGACCATAGTCCACTAAAAGTGATGCTGGCCTGGATCACATAGATCCATGAGGCCACTGTCTAATACCCTACACACCCTATGCACTCTTCAGGGATATGCCACCCTTTGGGGACTGGTAGTCAATGATGGGTAAGAACTGGTTTGGCAAGTCAATCTAAGAGAGGCACAGTCCATTATACTGGGGGACTCTGAGTAGAGTCAACAAGATCAGAACATAAGAACACTGGTTCCCACCGGGTCACAAAACTAAAAACAAAATGGTGGATATGTAGGAAGAATGAGACTTCCACCTGGCAACACACGTGTACAAAGAGTGCATTTGTGTAGGGTCAGCAGGAGACCTGTCTGGGCATGTTTGAGCTTGCCCAGAGACTGACTGCCCAGAGTCTGGTGATTTCATGATTTGAACCAAGCAGGAGGAGCCACAGCAGCAGCTCACAGTTTGGGTATCAATGGGATACTGGAAGGGAGATATAAAGTCATGCACTGTTTCAGCAATAAATGATTCTGCTTTTACCACTCAGCTGACTCCCAGTATCTGTGTTGTTGACTCTGTGCCAACTTATTCCTGTCCCCAAGGGTCCTGGGCATGGTTCCCAGCAATATGGTACAATTCACTTGTCTGAGGAACATAATCTGTTGCTTAGTTTCCTCAATATCTGTTATGTAGGAAATCTAAATCAAGACACGTTAAACATAGTATCCTGTTGGGAGGAAGTCTTGTAGTGTTCTCCAGGAAGTATTTTTTTATCACTCCTATCTGTTCCTCTTTTTTTTCCTTTATTAATTTATTCTTGTTACATCTCAATGGTTATCCCATCCCTTCTTTCCTCCCATTTTTCCCTCCCTCCCATTTTCCCCTTATTCCCCTCCCCTATGACTGTTCCTAAGGGGTATTACCTC
The DNA here is from genome assembly GCF_964271855.1 of Acomys minous. NCBI lineage: Eukaryota > Metazoa > Chordata > Mammalia > Rodentia > Muridae > Acomys > Acomys minous. Next base: position 53,149,623 of record NC_140496.1, on the reverse strand, counting down.
CTCCTGTATATGCTCATAGGGTATCAAGTCTCTTCTTAGTAACATGCTGTCCTTCCTCTGAGTGCCACCAGGTCTCCCCCTCCAGGGGACATGGTCAAAGGTGAGGCACCAGAGTATGTGGGAAAGTAATATCCCACTCTCCACTCTACTGTAAAGAATGTTCTGTCCATTGGCTAGATCTAGGTAGGGGTTTAAGGTTTACAGCCTGTATTGTCCTTGGCTGGTGCCTTAGTTTCAGCAGGACCCCTGTGCCCAAATCTGCCTATCATAATGTTCTACTTGTAGGTTTCTAGGACTCTCTGGATCCTTCTACTTTGCCATTCTCCCATGCTTCTCTCATCTAGAGTCCCACTAGAATGTCCTCCCCTCTGTCTCAGTTTCCTGGTAAGTGATGGCTTTCGTGGGACATGCCCCTTGGGCTAATATGCAGATATAAGTGAGTATATACCATTTGAGTCTTTCTGCTTCTGGGTTAACCCACTCATTATGATCAATTCTAGCTCAATCCATTTATCCACAAATTTCGGAAAGTCCTTGTTTTTAATAGCTGAGTAGTATTCCGTAGTGTATATGTACCACAGTTTCTTTATCCATTCTTCTACTGATGGACACTTAGGCTGTGTGCTGGAGCATCTTCTGGGTATATTCCAAGGAGTGGAATACATGGGTCTTGAGGAAGCCCTATTCCCATTTTTCTGAGATAGCACCAGATAGATTTCCAAAGTGGTTGTACTAGTTTGCATTCCCACCAGCAATGAAGGAGTGTTCCTCTCTCCACACATCCTCGCCAGCATGTGGTGTCGCTTGAATTTTTGATCTTAGCCATCCTGATGCGTGTAAGATGGAATCTCAGCATTGCTTTGATTTGCATTTCCCTGATGATTAAGGAGGTTGAGCATTTCTTTAAGTGTTTCTCAGCCATTTGATATTCCTCTGTTGAGAATTCTCTGTTTAGTTCCATGCCCCATTTCTCGATTGGGTTATTTGGCTTGGTGGTATTTAATTTCTTGAGTTCTTTATATATTTTGGATATTAGACCTTTGTCAGATGTGGGGTTGGTGAAGGTCTTTTCCCAGTCTGTAGACTGTCGCTTTGTTCTCTTTACCGTGTCCCCTGCCTTACAGAAGCTTCTCAGCCTCATGAGGTCCCATTTATTAATTGTTGACATTAATGCCTGGGCTGTTGGTGTTCTCTTCAGGAAGTTGTCTCCTGTGCCAATATGTTCCAGGCTCTTTCCCATTTTTTCTTCTAAGTGATTTAGTGTCTCTGGTTTTATGTTGAGGTCCTTAATCCACTTGGATTTGAGTTTTGTACAAGGTGACAAATATGGGTCCAGTTGCATTTTTTTACACATAGACATCCAGTTAGACCAGGACCATTTGTTGAAGATGCTATCCCTTTTCCATCGAATGGATTTGGCTTGTTTGTCAAAAATCAAATGACCATATGTTTGTGGGTTCATATCTGGGTCTTCGATTCGATTCCACTGATCAACCAGCCTGTTGCTGTGCCAGTACCATGCTGTTTTAATTACTATTGCTTTGTAGTACAGTTTGAGATCAGGTATGGAGACTCCTCCAGAGCACCTTTTATTGTACAAGATTGTTTTAGCTATTCTGGGTTTTTTGTTTTTCCATATGAAGTTCAGAATTGAACTTTCAATGTCTTTAAAAAATTGTGTAGGTATTTTGATAGGGATTGCAATGAATCTGTAGATTGCTTTTGGTAGGATGGCCATTTTTATTATGTTACTTCTCCCTATCCATGAGCAAGGTAGATCCTTCCATCTTCTCATGTCATCTTCAATCTCTTTCTTTAGGGTTTTGAAATTTTTTTCAAACAGGTCCTTCACTTGCTTAGTAAGAGTAACTCCTAAGTACTTTATATTGCTTGTGGCTAATGTGAAGGGTGTAGTTTTCCTAATTTCTTCCCCTGCAAGCTTATCATTTGTGTATAGGAAGGCTAAAGACTTTTTTGAGTTAATTTTGTATCCAGCCAATTTGCTGAAGGTGTTTATCAGCTGTAGGAGTTCTCAGGTGAAATTTTGAGGGTCACTTATGTAGACTATCATATCATCTGCAGATAGGGATAATTTGACTTCCTCCTTTCCCATTTGAATACCCTTGATCTCCTTTTGTTGTCTTATTGCTCTGTCTAGAACTTCGAGTACTATATTGAAGAGATATGGAGAGGGTGGGCAGCCTTGCCTTGTTCTTGATTTTAGAGGAATTTCCTTGTGTATCTCACCATTTACTTTGATTTTGGCTATTGGCTTCCTATATATAACCTTTATTATGTTGAAGAAAGTGCCTTGTATCCCTGATCTCTCTAAAACTTTAAACATGAATGGGTGTAGGATTTTATCAAATGCTTTCTCTGCATCTAAAGAGATGATCATGTGGTTTTTTTATTTTCAGTTTGTTTATATGGTGGATTACATTGATGGATTTCCGTATATTAACCCATCCCTGCATGCCTGCAATGAAGCCTACTTGGTCATGATGAATGATATCTTTGATTTGTTCTTTTATTCGTTTTGCAAGTATTTTATTTAGCATTTTTGCATCGATATTCATACGAGAAATTGGTCTGAAATTCTCTTTCTTTGTTGAGTCTTTGTGAGGTTTAGGTATCAATGAGACTATGGCCTCATAGAATGAATTTGGTTAAGTTCCATCCCTTTCTATCTTTTAGAGTAGCTTGAAGAGTATCGGTATTAGCTTGCCCTTGAAGGTCTGGTAGAATTCTGCCCTGAAACCATCTGGCCCTGGGCTTTTTTTGGTTGGAAGACTATCAATGATTGCTTCAATTTCTATAGGGGAAATGGTACTATTTATCTTGTTTATCTGTTTTTCACTCAACTTTGGCAGGTGAAATTGATCAAGAAAATCATCCATTTCCCTTAGATTTTCAAATTTTGTGGCATATATGCCTTCAAAGTAGGATCTTATGATTCTTTGTATTTCTTCAGTTTCTGTTGTTATGTCTCCCTTTTCATTTCTGATTTTGTTGATTTCAATACTGTCTCTCTGCCCTTTAGTTAGTTTGGCTAATGGTCTGTCTATCTTGTTGACTTTCTCAAAGAACCAGCTCTTGGTTTTGTTGATTCTTTGGACTGTTTTCTTAGTTTCTAATTTGTTAATTTCACCCCTGAGTTTGATTATTTCCAGACCTCTACTCCTTTTGGGTGTTTCTGCTTCTTTTTTTTCTAGGGCTTCCAGTTGTGTCATTAAGGTGCTTATATGCAATGCTTCCAATTTCCTTTTAAAGGCACTTAGTGCTATGAATTTTCCTCTTAGCACTGCTTTCAATGTATCCCACAACTTTGGGTATGTTGTTCCTTCATTTTCATTGAATTTCAGAAACTCCTTGATTTCTTTCTTTATTTCTTCCCTGACCCAGGTGTCATTTAGCAGAGAGTTGTTTAGTTTCCATGTACGTGTAGGCTTTTTGTTATTTCTGTTGTTGTTGAATTGCAGCCTAAGCCCATGATGATCTGATAGGATACAAGGTATTATTTCAATCCTCTTGTATCTGTTGAGGTTTTCTTTGTGAACTACGATGTGATCAATTTTGGAGAAGGTTCCATGGGGTGCAGAGTAGAAGGTATATTCTTCTTGTTTGGTTGAAAGGTTCCATAGATATCTGTTAGATCCATTTGACCCATGGCATTGGTTAATGATGTTTTTTCTTGGCTTAGTTTCTGTTTCAGTGACTTATCCTTCAGTGAGAGTGGGGTGTTGAAGTCTCCCACTATTATTGTGTGTTGATCAATGTGTGGTTTAAACCCTTTTAGCAGATCTTCTACAAATGTGGGTGCCCTTGTATTGGGAGCATAGATGTTCAGAATTGTGATGTCATCTTGGTTGATGAATATGAAGTGTCTGTCCTCATTTCTTTTGATTAATTTTGATTGAAAGTCTATTTTGTTCAATATTAAAATGCCATGCCTGCTTGCTTCTTGTGACCATTTGCTTGGAATATTTTTTCCTACCTCTTATCCTGAGGTAATGCCTATCATTATGGGTGAGATGTGTTTCTTGAATGCAGAAGAATGTTGGATCCTGTTTATGCACCCATTCAGTTAGTCTGTGTCTTTTTAGTGGAGAATTGAGACCATTGATTTTGAGATATATTAATGACCAGTTACTGTTGAGAGTCTTGATTTTGATGTTGGTTTCAGTCGAGCTTTTATGTAGTTTTGTTTTTGCCATGGTATAGGTATCTATTTCCTGAGTAGTTTTGATTGTAGTTTGACCCTTTGGGATGGAGTTTTCCTTCTAGTACCTTCTGTAAAGCTGGATTTGTGGATAGGTACTGTTTGAATTTGGTTTTGTCATGGAATATTTTGTTTTCTCCATCAATGGTTATTGATAGTTTTGCTGGGTAAAGTAGTCTGGACAGGCATCTGTGGTCTCTTACGGTTTGCAGGATCTCTGTCCAGGCCCTTCTGGCTTTGATGGTCCCTGCTGAGAAGTCGGGTGTAATTCTGATAGGTTTGCCATTAAATGTTATTTGGCCCTTTTCCCTTGCAGCTTTTAATATTTTTTCTTTGTTCTGTATGTTTTGTGTTTTGACTATTGTGTGACGGGCAGTTTTTCTTTTCTGGTCAATTGTATTTGGTGTTCTGTATGCCTCTTGTATGTTTATAGGCATCTCTTTCTTTAGATTCGGGAAATTTTCTTCTATGCTTTTGTTGAGAATAGTTTCTGGGCCTTGGAGTGTGATATCTTCTCTTTCTTCAGTGCCTATTATGATCAGATTTCGTCTTTTCATGGTGTCCTTAATTTCTTGGATGTTTTGTGTCAGGAGTTTTCCAGATTTGGCATTTTCTTTAATGGTTGCTTCAAGATCTGTGATTATATCTTCTAGACTTGAGATTCGTTCTTCCATCTCTTGGATTCTGTTAGAAAAGCTCAGCACTGTGTCATTTGCCTTCTTCTCTGAGATCTCACGTTCTCTTTTTTTTTTCTGTCTGTGTGTTTATCATTGAATCCATTTTCATCATCAGATCTTGAATAGATCTTTTTATTTCTTTCATCTGATTTTTTGTATATTCCTGAGCTTCTTCCATTGTCGCTTTATAGGTCTTCAGCTCTTGAACCATTTTATTTATTTCTTTCATCTGATTGTTTATATTTTCCTGAAAATTTTGCAGTTCCACTCTATGTGCTTCTTTTATGTCTCTCACCTGTTTGGCTGCATCTTCCTGCATCTGATTTCGAATTTTATTTGTTTCCTCCATTATCATCCTCATTACCACGGATTTGAGGTCATTTTCTTGTGTTTCCATTGTATTTGAGTTCTCTGGGTTGTTTTCTTTGGGATAGCTGGAAACTGGAGACACCATGTTGTTCTGGGGTTTTTTGCATATTCTTTTACGCTGTCCTTTAGACATCTTTCCATCTCTGTTTTTGTTGTGTAACTTCCAGAGTTGGGTGCAGGGAGTCTGATGATAGATTCACTTGCTTTCTCACAATTTCCGTAGGCTGGAAGCCCTGATACTGCACTGGTGTGGATGGCAGGAGGTTAGCCATGTCGTTTTGGACTCTCACAGCCAGTGATCCTCAGCTCCCCTTTGCTGTGGGTCCTGCAATCGTTCTGGGTCTCTGAATGAGCATTGGATCAGGCCAAGGTTTCCAGAGCCTTTTGGTTCCCCTGCCAAGTCCAGCCAGGGATATTGGGCCTGAACCATGTGTCGAGCTCAGCTAGATTCTCAGGGCCTGAACTGTCTGCCACAGCAGGAGAACTGCGACTGCGTTGAGCAAGCTGCTAGGGTGGAAATGAGCGCTGGGCCCAGCTTGTGTCACAGCAGGAAAACTGGGGCTACGCTGAGCTGGTTCCTATGGTGGAAGTGAGCACTCGGCTCAGCCTGTGTCACAGCAGGGGAGCTGAGCCTCGGGCAGAATTGCTTGCTTAGCTGAGCCATTGTCTCCACGGCACAGCTCACTGAGCAAACCCAGGACTCTGGGGCTGAGCTGTCTGCTGAGTCCAGTTTGGGTCTCAAGGCACCACATAACTCAAATCCTGTCCAGACTCCTATCTCCCGCAGCAACTCCCACCATCCACCACACCAATCCCCTCCACTGGAAGGCTCTGAGCTGCAAACCTCAGCCACCGCCGCTGGTACCGCTGGTGCTGCTGGTGCCACTGGTGCCCCTGGTGCCACTGGTGCTGCTGGTGACACTGCTGTCTCTGCCACTGCTGCTCTGATCCAAGAAAGTCCGTGCTCCTCCCATGTGCAGGGGCAAACAGGTCCTCTGCATCCTGGTCCCTCTGAACCATGGAGCACTTCTGCTGCCATGGTGTGGGGACCTTGGTGTTCCTGGCTCAGAAATCTGTGCAATTCCCTGAATTGTTCACTGGAGCTTCCAAACATGGTCCACACTGCTCGCTGCCATCTTGGATCCTCTCTCCCTCTTTATGACTCAGTCCTAGTGGCTTTATAGGAAGAGTGACAGGGACCTGAAAGATGCAGACACATATGTTTCCTCTACCTTGTCATGTACTGTCTCCGACTCTGGAAGCAAGAAGATCACCATCATAACTGAGTCTGTGCCAATATCATGCCCTTGATCCTTTCTTAAATGTGAGCTAAAAATGGCTTCTTTAAAAACCCATGTTTGTTATCTTACCTTCGAGATAGTCATGAAATATGCGTCAATATAGTTAGTCTGTGAATTCTTTGAATATTAGAATTTTTGAGTTGGAGGCTCTGGCATTCTGTTAGACAAAGTCTTGCTATGTTGTTCAGACTGGGCTAGAATTTGAAATCCTCCCACTTTGGATCACATGTTAATGCAATTGTAATGCCCAAGTTGTGAAACCCCCAAAGACCACCAGGAATTAGATGGATGCAAATTACACAGGGTCTCATTTATTACTCAAGCTCAGAGCTCAGACCATCAGCCCCCTCCTAGTGAGGAGGGAGGATGGCAGCCCCTAGTGCCAAGGAACAGGGTTTTTAAAGGAAGAAACTGCAGGTGGGGGTAGGTGAGTGGGGTGGGTTTCCATGTCATTTCTAAGCCTTGATGTTACATGATAGGTTAGAGAGATACAGGAAAGCTGTATTGGCTAGGAGAACAGAGCTAAGAGGGAAGACCAGGGTCAAACAGCAGAAAGGAATTTTTTATATGTTCTGGCCACTGTGACCTGTAGTTCTGATTGCTTGACCCCAGGTGGAAGCTCCTAGGAACGGTTACTAGTTGTATGTTTGTGGCTCTCCCTGGAAACTCTGGGGGGAGGGTCAAGTTCTCAGGCCCTGAACACAAAATGGCATTGGTTTGGTCTCTACACAAGCACACTCCTTTAGAAACTGATTTAGAAGTTAATTATGCGTCCCTACAAAGTGAAGTTGAGTTGGTATTTTTTTGTTTGGTTGATTCCCTACTATAGTTTTGAAATTTTCTTCAAAAGATAACTTAATTCTAACATCTAGTAACATTATAGCACTTTGTAGCTCTTGAGATGGGGCAAGGTGATAGTTACAGGAAACTAACCAAGATCTGGTGGTCCCATGAAGAATATAGGGGAAGCCAATAGCAAGAGAATGGCTCTAGCTCTGAGTCAGCTTGCTTCTGCTTGAGAATGTGAGTTTGATCTTTGTGTCATCGATCCCACATGGAGTCTCTCAGTTGTGCTGTCAGAGAGCATAAGTGGGTATCCCTTGGCAACAACATCAAACAAGTACTGGAGTGCTCTTCTACAGAAACACTTACTGCAAGCAACCATGGAACACCTGGAAAATGCCCATATGAGAACTGATGCATGGCAGCAATGGGGTCCATCATTTGGTGTGTGAGGGGGTGTCATGGGAGGCTTTCCTGGAGGGATATAACACACACACACACACACACACACACACACACACACACACACACACACACATGCACGCACATGCACACACACTACACACCTACTCACAGAAAGAGAGAACTCATGGCAGACCAAAGTCACACCTAATCCACTCTTGCATTTCTTTGGGTTTCTTCTAGCAATACAGGAGAAGAGCTACCTGAAAGAGCAAGGAGGACCTTTGAGTCACACCACTGAGAAGCATACCCCCACAGAGGTGATCTACAGCCAACACTTCTGAAGCTCTTTGAATGATACACAGGTAGTTCAGCAGGTCAGAAATTCTCCTCCAGGCATCTCTGCTAGGTACTCTCTCCCTGTAAACACTTGTTTATTGCCTCTGAAGGCTTGGGTGGGATCACAGTAAATCTTCTAAGTTTCAACTTTCCTAAACAAGTGAAAGTTGTTCACTTTGAGTCTTGTGGCCCTCCCTGCTCCTCCCTAAAATGAGTGTTTCAGTTCAGAAGATATTGTTCCACAACAAGGAAAGATGAGAGAAAAATCACCTATGAAGGCAATGCTGAGTGAGTGCAGTGAGAGAAAGTAACAAGGGAAAAAAAACCAGAATAAATTAAACCCAGAAAGATTAAGCTCTGTATTCTCTAAGCCAAACCAAAATTTAGGGACCTGGAAACGTTTTATATTAAGATCCTGGTGGCAATTTTTTTGCCTGCCATTAGTCTCTCCTGTAAGCACTCAGCACAGCCACCTTAGTGTGAAACTAGACATGAATCATGTATGCAAGAATTTACATGGCTGTGTTACAATAAAACTTTATTAACAAAAATAAATGGTAGGCCAGGTTTTTCTGCAGAGGGTAGCATGGCAATGTTCTCTCTAAGGTGCTAGGAAGAGAGATATAGCATCACCTCTGTGCTACACGCTGTCTGCAGTCTAAGAATATAAAGAAGGGAACTTCCTGAACCTTGTTAATAGGAGTTCAGTTTATTTCTTCCATTTCCTTCTTATGTTTTGTTATAATCACCATCAGTGCACTGATCATCACTAAAAGGCCAGACCCTACTCTAGGAGTGTTATTAGAATTATTAGACTTCAGGAAGTCCAGAAACAGAGGTACTGCTATCTCCATTTTATTTTATTTTTTATTCTGCTTGTAAGAGATTTATTCTAGTTGTAAGAGCATGTTAAAAAGCAGAATAAAAAAAACTATGTAAAAATTTCCCTAGGTTGTCTAAAGTTCTATAGCTCAGGGTTCTTGAGACTATAATGTAACCTGGTTCTTCTTCTTCTAAAGTAATTGACTATTCTAAGAAGGATCAAGGATTCAGAAGATGAAATTTAGAGAGGGTTTATTTGAGCCATTGTCTCACAGCCTGGCTCTATCTCTATTCACTGTGCATCTTATGCTGGGTTTAGTTTCAAAGTGATCCTCCTGTCTCAGCCTTCCACAATGCCTAAATGATTGTGTGTGTGTGTGTGTGTGTGTGTGTGTGTGTGTGTGTGTGTGTGTGTGTGTTTTAAATGGAGATCATGGAAGTACTTAAGTAATGAGGTCTATGGTAATTACATTTTGTACTGAACTTACTGCACACAGTGCAGCACACTCACACCAAGACTTACCTGGCTTTGCCTGTTCAAGGTTTATAAACACCACAACAATATTTTTAAAACTAAGGAATACCTGGTGGGCCATGGAATGATGTATCTGGATCAACCAGAGCTCTTTAGAAAGAAAAACAAAACAAACATTTTTCTGTAGGCTACATGTTCTTAGTTCTTTCTCCTCTACACAGTGCCATGAGGATAGCTGTGGAATGAGCAAGACTGATCTAGAGCTCAGGCACAGAGTGCACAAACCTTGGAAGCAAGAAGTAATAGACTGTAGACTTGGTTTGAGGTAGATCATCCTGCCCTTTTTATTCTGCTGTTACTCAATGGGAAGGAAGCACAAGGACTCAGGAAGGAAGGAGATAGAAAGGGGCCACAGGAGAGATTTCAGAATTAGTGAAAGGCCCAGGTAGCTATTCTGGATGTTTGAACAAAGGACAGATGACTAACTGTAAGGACCAATGAGAATATATACAAGAAGAGGCTGGTGGTCAGTGACAACAGTACCCTCCCAGGTCAAACTGCTGGAGGTTACAGGGTGAGCTCAGGTCTAAACAGGATGGGAGAGGAGAAGGAAGATGAGATACCTTCTGGAGTGGACCATATAGGGCAGAACGTTGGCACCTGCTTTGCCTTCAGTCAGAACCAAGTGGGAGTGAATGACTTCCAGTCATGTATGCAAACTTTCCCCTTGGTCAGCCCCATGTGAGTCTTCATCTGCTAATGAGATTTCATGGAGGGAGGGTTTTAAGAGATCATTTAAAAGCAGTTTTTGCAAACACAATATCAGGTTTTAAGGAGTTAGCAGTGGTGAGCCCTTGCTGCTCAATGTTAACCAAAACCAGTGATGAGCTGCCACTCAGCAAACAGAGGGAGGCCACTGAGATCCCTCAGGTCCCATGAATAGCAGGGAGTGTTCCTCTTGAGTTGACATTATCTTTTATTTTTATTTCAGTTGTAAGTTTTGTTAGTGTATATGTACAAAATCATGTATGTATGTATGTATGTATGTATGTATGTATGTATGTATGTGCATATGTGTATGCACATGTGTGTGCATGTGGAAGCCAGAGTTCAACATTGGATGTATTTCTTCTTTGTCTCTTCACCTTAGTTTATGAGACATGAACCTCTAATTGAGCCTGGAGCTCACAGATTTGGCAAGACTGAGGGCTAGCAAGCCCAGGTATCCTGTTTCCACTTCTCAAGTGCTGGGATTATAGGAGCATGCTGCTTGAGCTGGTTTTTGCTTAGGTGCTAGAGATCAAACTCAGGTCCTCCTGCTTGTGTGATCTGTGTGGCATGCACTTTACTGACTGATCCATTCTCCTGGCCCCTTAACAATATAGTTTTTGAATGTTCTCTTTATTACCAGAATGCTGCTGCCCATTAGAGAATAGTGTCAACAGCAATATTATTAATAAGAATAATATTTACAATATCCAACATTTATTGATTATGTACCATGCCTTAGAAATTGATAAAAATATTATGCAAACATTCTCTTTAATTTATAATGAAATCTCTATAATTTAGCTATAAAATATCATCAGCCTTATTTTCCACATAAACATTTTAAGATGGAGCAACAAAATCTAGATCCTTGACCTCTTACAATGAAATGGTCTGTCTTAATTTCTTTGTTTGTGCAATCAAAAAACACCCTCCAAAAATCAAGTCCAAGGAAGAAAGGTTAATTTCAGTTTATAGCTTAAAGGTATGAAATATATTCGTTGTGGCAGAGAAGACAAGGTAATGGGAGATTGAAGCAGTCGATCACATCTTATCCATAACTGAGAAGCAGAGAGCAATGAATGTTTTGTACTCACTCATATTTCTCCTTTTTATACACTCCAGGACCCCAGACCAAGGAATAGTGGATTTTCCCAGTTATTTAATCTAATCAAGATGAAAATGACCACAGGGAGGCCCAGAGGTCTGTTTTTACAAGTGATTCTAGATTTCATTAAGTTGACAGCTGAGATTAACCATTTCCATTATCTCTTAGTGTAGGGGCAAAATTAATGCCGTATCCTATATGTAATTTATATTCTGCATTTAATACCATGTTCTCTATGAGAATTTGTCTCCAGGTGACCCCACTGCTTCCTGTATTTTGGGAATGATGGCACACTGTCATAAACTGGGCCTACCAGCACTCTCCAGAAACTATACCAGAACAATTAGATACAACTAACGCCCAATGATCCTCTGAGATAAAACAACTTCCCTAAAGATTCAGCCTCCTGGACTCAACCTGCCTGAAGGTCAACATTCCTGAGACTCACAACCCCTGCTTATGGTGTTTTCCTTACTTCCTTGTGACCACATCCCCTAATTACAGTTTTTCCTTATAAACCCATTACCCTTGAAGCTCCAGTGTCATTCTCCTATTCTGCTGCATTAGGAAGGATTGTGATCTAGAGCTCTGAGCCTGTAATACAGGACCCTGTGTATACTGCATTGGTATCAAATTCTGGTGGTCTTTTGTGGGGGTCTTGTGATCTGGGTAATCTTGGCATAACATTAGAACTCTGTTCTTTTCTAATGCAACACAAAGGGAGCATATCTGCAATAGTGGGGAGGGGGCAGGGGAAAAACTTGGATAAGTAAAGAAAGGGAAATCTATAATCAGAATATATTGTATAAGAAAAGATTCTGTTTTTAATAAAAGGAAAAATGAGATTATGCTTCTCGTGGCCCAAGTACATAGAGAAAGGATTATATCATAGGCTAAACCTGAAAATGTACATAATTTGTGGCTCACATTTACTACAGGCTCTCAATATGCCAGGTACTGTTGCTCTACTTTTTTTCCATATAAGATCTCTACCCCCACCAACACTATGAGTTAGCAATGAGCATCTTCCCATTTCCCCAGAAAATACTTGCAAGAAACTTGCTTAATGTTAAACAACTAGTCAGAAGAGGTGCAGATGCAAACATAGATACCAAATCATTCTAATAGTCTATTCATGTGTATACTAGGCTTAGCAAAAATTTCATCTGAGAATGCCATGCCATAGACTCAGCAATCTGATCCACACAACTGTGGACAGCAGGCTAGGAACACACTCCATGTCCCAAAACAACTTTACCTTAGTCTGTCCTGTATACTCTACTTTCTTAGGTTAAAATACTGGCCATCAGAAGATAACCTCTCAATACACACTTGTTGCAAACATGTTAAACTATTAGCCACCATTCTTTTTACTGAGGAGAGATGAAGAGCCATCTTGAATCCAAATGCCTAAAGGACCTGAGATATGAACAAAAAAAATGGTGTGCTAAGCCAGAGGAAGGGGTCAGAGAAGTCCTCTGACTTAATGTCATAAGTTAGCAGAGATGTTGTATCGAATGCCAGAGTCCCTATCTTAAGATGCTTGTCTTGAAGTACCTAAGGGAAGAGAGGTACATGTAGAGAAGATGGCTAATGTGCAGGCCAACATGGCCCCATCTGTGGAGATAGAAACCTGGGGTAAAATGATTCTATACCAAGGCTGAGTTTCTTCTATCACCTCTGACAAAAGACAACCAGCATTAAAAAAAGGGAACCAGGAGGATTCCTTGGGAAATGGAGAGGGTGACTCTAACCATGGTGAAGGACATCAAGAAGAGGACATCATCAAGACCACACTCTGTAGAGTTCTACCTGGACATCCAGCCATACGAGGTACAACCTCAATGACTGCTCCAGGGGAAGGAGGCATTAAATTGTGAAAATTTGCCAAAGGTCATAGTGTAAGAGCAAGAGTTCCAGAGATGGGCCTAACCATGTGTTCATAACCACTGTGAGATTCTTTCATCATTCTCCAGTGTTTCTTGCTGGCTTCTGACTCCCATCTTGTTCTTCACTTGAGTGAATCTGTGATTATGCTCTGGATCTTCCCTAGGATTCTCATCCCCTACCCGTGTGAAGTCACTATTTTTGGAGAGTATGTATGTATGTATGTATGTATGTATGTATGTATGTATTTATGTATATAGAGTGAGAGCAGAGAACAACCTTAGGTGCTATTTTACCTTTCCTGTTTGTTTACTTTTGCTATAGAGTTTCTCATTTAGCAAGCAGGCTAAGTGAGCCTGTCTCTGCCACCCCATTGCTGAGATAAAATGTGCATATCACCATACCTAGCTTTTGTTACATGGGTTCTGGGGCTTGAACTCAGGTTCTTGTGCTTGCAAAGTAAGATATTCATGGATTGAGCCATCTCCTTATTCTTTTTGCAGTTTTTTGTTTGTATGTTTGTTTGTTTGTTTTTAAGAATCAAACAGTCCTCTATTGTGACATCACATCTATCTCTTATGTCCTATAAGTCAGTGCAGGTTTTTCTTCAAATTTTTATTTGTAATTCTCCTACAACTCTGATCTCCTTTCCCTTTTTATTATCCTATTAATCTCATATTGCTTTTTGGTCCAATGGGGCCCTTTAGGGCAGGATGGTTCCCTTTTACCTTGGTGTTCCCATGACACAAAGCACATTGCATTCAACATAGCATGGGATCAATAACACTTGTTAAATTGAAACAAGACACAAACAAGATATATTTCTCTCAATCTATTACCTCCAAACTAGTCTTTTGAGAGTCCTTTACTGATAGGCTTTATGTTTGCATAAAATTTAAAGGTGAATCTAAAAGCATGTTTTGGCAAAAAAGAAATGTTCAAGGAAGACTGGGAAACCCTTAATGTAGATCAACAGAATAATATGTATAACAAGATATACCTTTATAAGCAACTGTGAAGTAATGGGCAGATTATCTTGTGTACTAAAGGAGGTAAAGAAAAGCATGTGTAATCACAAGAAATTACTGTGAATATATGTGTGTGTGTGTATGCCTCATATAATCCACATGTATATATTCCTGATTGTTTACATTTGTGATAGGAAGACAAACAAAAAACAGAAACAAAAGGGGTTATACTCCACTCCTGTTAGTGACAAAAGAAGAGAGGAAGCTAAATATTTCAGAATATACCTTGATTTCTATGCTTGACTCTGCAACCAGGAAAATGTTTTTCATAATTACTAAGCAAAATCAAATCTACAAACTGTCATTTCTAAACTCCGAAATCAGAGTGAGAAACACAAACTTAATTGTATGAATGGGATTATAGCGCAAATAAATACACAGCTATTAAAATTATCTCAAAACACAATAATTGAACTCCATCTCCAGCAGGATGCAGATAGTGGATCAAAATATCTTTCAATCAGTTTTAAATACCTGCAGCAACTAATGCTAATGATGGTTAATGACACCTAGAGTTTTGTGTGACCACTGTGAGGTGACTAGATGAATACTTACCTCAATGAGAAGTACATAATATGATTAGTGTTTAGGAAAGAATATGGAAAGGTGATATTAAAGAGGTTAAATGAAAATCCTGAACTCAACTTAGGACCCATTTCAGAGTAAATTTTAAATACATCTCTTCTTTCAAAATAACACCTCATTTACTAGACTTGCTCACTGACCAACTAGTGAGGGCTAGATACAATGACCAATTCTACATTAGTGAGGTTCCCTAGAAAACCATAGTGTTGTAACAAAATAAATTTATTAATATAAGAAAATGGAGATTTCTTGGGGGAATGTCTAACTCCCTATCTGGGACAAAGGAGCAAGATGAACCTGAAACCATCTTCCAGTAACACAGGAATCTATTGTACGTAAGTGGGACTGTGTATCAAGAGATATGGCACCTAGCTTGATTAAAAACAAACAAACAAACTTCTTTGGCCAGAAGAGAATAATAAATGTAGGAAACCTTAAACTCTATTTTCACAATAATCTGAAAGAATAATTTTAAGCCTAGCCAAGGCAGATTAGCTGGGACTAGACTAGGTTCCTGCTCCAATTATCTAGAAAATGAAAAGAATATGCAAATCAAATTAATTTCCCAGCCGTAGACTGTTAATGATGATTCCGTTCTTGAAACCTAATGCCAGTTATGACGGCCCATATTTGTGAATCTATTACTTGGGGTGCTAAAGCAGATTATTATTACAATTTGAGGCAACCTTAAAATATATAGTACATCCCAGACTACATAGTGAGACCCTGTTTAAAGAAAAGAAAAGAAAAGAAAGGAAAGGAAAGAAAAGGAAAGGAAAAGAACAGAGTGATGGTCCTAAATCTTAGATACTAGTTCATTCAGAACTGCCAGTCTTGCTAAGTTAAAGCAAAGAACAGCTATAGTCTTTTTGTAACTTATTATGCCATGTTTGGTAAATGCTTGCCATACCCACAGTGGTGAAAAGAGCAGCCAGTGATACTTGATTGGGAGACATGCGTGTGGTCTACTGGCTATAAGTCCTGTTGGCAATACTTTCATGATACACACCCAGAAACAACCTGGGCACCTACATGGACTTTCGGTTTAAACTCCTAAATGGTCACTTTGCCTCTATCATGACTCTATTTTATCTTATGAGCAAATAAGATGAGGTGATATTATTAAAATTTGAGTCAGAGAAATCACCCCTTCTACCAAAAACTACAAGGTTTCTCCTTTTCACTCAAAGCAAAAGCAAAAATCTATATAAAATGATCAGGCCCAGAATGACCTGGCCCCTATGTACTCTCCTCTGATCTGAGTTGTCCTGCAGTTCGCTTTGTTAACTTTGTCCCAGTCACACAGGAACATGCCCTGCACACTGTCATCTCTGGGCCTTAGCGATTGTTATATCCTGTCCTGGAATTCTTTTGCCCTCAGATATCCTCTTGGGGTCACTGTTTGGGAATGTTTTCCACAGTGACTGTACTTGTCCCCATGGCTACTAGGCTACTAGCATGGAGATCGACAAATGAAGTGGCCTGAAACTATACAGACTTCTTTTCTTACAGTTCATAGTCTTACTATCTGAAATCAAGTTGGGGGGAGGGCCAGTCTTTCTTTCTCTTGAGGCTCTAGAGGAGGAGTTTCCCTTGCCTCCCCTAGCTTTTAGTGGCTGTCAAGCAATCCTTGCTGTTTCCTTGCTCATGCTGCATTCATTAAATCCAAAACTCTGGTGGTGTGTTATTTTCTCATGGTAGTATGAGGAATACATAACACCATTGTGGGTCTGACTTCCAATACCAGCTATTCAGTTACACAAGATTTGATTAAATCACCTGTGTTGGGAAAGGGAGAGCTCACATACCAGGTGGTAAGTGGATATAAGGGACCTGCTCTTGTCATTGTGGTCAGTATCTGCGCTGGCACATGTGTGATTTGTTTTCTCTGTGAAAAGAAGATTTTAATCAATGTCAGAGTGGCTCAGCTACTGAGATTTAGGTGTAGAAATATTAAGGCAGCTGGCACTTCTGGCTTGCAAAATGGCTGAGGAATACTCCTGGGGCCGCTGAAGGATAGACTTTAAAATTTCTTACACTAGCAACTTTATGAATCTATATCATTTGCTTCATTGCTTCACAGTCTAGTTAATGTTCTGGAATTCCTCATATCTTCTATTAATGATTATTTATATGTGTTACCACTCAATGGACAGGTAATGCAGGTGTCCCACACTGACTGAGAGTCATTTTAGGCATCAAGTAATAGAAACACTTGTCACCCACTCTTAATATATGCCAGGCACCACAGTAAGCAGCTATCGTATGTTGAGTTACGTGAGTCTCCCTGTAGGTGAGTGTCATCTATATCTAATCTATATTTTCTGACATTGATCACAAAGAGATAAGTAACTTATAGGCACAGAAACTGTAGTTGTGATATTGAAATTTGATCCCAAATAGTCTGACACCAAAATATGAGCTATTAATCACTCTCTTGTGTTTTCTCTCAAAGGAGCTTATGGTTTAGTTAGAAAATAGAGAGTATTTTCTCCAGAGTAAGCAAAGAAGAAAAATTATTTTTAGTGGAAGAACACAAACACACACACACACACACACACACACACACACACACACACACACACAAACACACACACAATGGATAGCAGATGTAACTGACAAGCCTTAAGGCTACCAAATCAGAATGTATATAATTGACCCCTATGGTTTCCTGGTACCTGCCTGACAAGGTAGTTAATAAAAGCTTATTAGAGCTATGCCATTTTTTACATTTACATTCCCGGTGAGTGGGTCTTCTGGTATTTATAGACTCAGTGAACGTTATCTGGGTATCTACATGTTTGCATTCTTCTATTTGATTGTTTGTCATTGATTTGTAGCTGAAATCTAACTCACCCGAATTATTTCATAATCTGATTGTTTGCTGGCTGGGAGCAAATAGATATAATTACATCTAGGAGAGATTCTCAGCCTTCTTCACATAGGACCCAGCCTAGACTTATCTGAAAAATGGCAAGGTTCAAGAGAAGGCATGACCTCTTTTATAGGTTGTTTTAGGAAGTTTCTTTGACCATTTCTGCAATCTACCACAGTATGTCTACTGCAAAACTTTATATTTCACTGTGTGCAATATGCTTCTTATCCAAATTCTAAATCCTCTAAAATATTATCTATTAATGACATCTGAACTAAAGTCTGGGGTTTTCAGATCAACGCTGTGCCAAGATGTGCAGGACACTCTTGAATGTGCTTCTTTGAACTTGGGCATTCTTCTCTGGAGACCTCAAACTTAAAAAGAGGTGTCTGACATTCAGCAATTCACAGCAATGTAGTGAAGGGCAGAATCCATCATTTTCAGCAGTCTGTTATCCTGGCTTTTAACAAAATATGCCCCCTTCATAAGAAATACCTCTAGTTAAAACAGCTGGGAACTCTTTTCTGTGTCGTGTGTGCTTCTTTGAAGTTCGAGATGCCGAAGTCTTTTTGCAATTCAGGCAAAAGCAGAGCCATCCAGTTAAAGTGGGTGGCTGTTTTACTAATGCAAGTCCCTCCATGCTTTCAAGGCATTCTGCACGCTTAGTTATGGATATACTCAATTTCATACACACTTGTTTCTCTCTGGGACAATTACTGTAAGCCTTTTGCTCCATTTTAAAAAAGTGTATATGCTCATAGGGTATCAAGTCTCTTTTTGGTAACCTGCTATTCTTCCTCTGAGTGCCCCCAGGTCTCCCCCTCCAGGGGACATGGTCAAATATGAGGCACCAGAGTTCGTGTGAAAGTCATACCCCACTCTCCACTCAACTGTGGAGAATGTTCTGTCCATTGGCTAGATCTGGGTAGGGGTTTAAAGTTAACCACCTGTATTGTCCTTGGCTGGTGCCTTATACAGGGGGAGGAAGTCCCCCTCAGGAACAGTCATAGGGGAGGGGAATAAGGGGAAAATGGGAGGGAGGGAAGAATGGGAGGATATAAGGGATGAGAGAACCATTGAGATGTAACAAGAATAAATTAATAAAAATTTTTTAAAAAAGTGTATATGGGTACATACCTGATGCCCACAAAGACCAGAAGATGGGGTCAGATAACCTAGGACTGGAGTTGCATAGGCTTGTGAGAGGCCGTATGGGTGCTGGGATTTGAACCTGGATCCTCTGGAAGAGGAGCAAGTGCTGTCAAATGCTGAGCTGTCTCTCCAGTCTTTACTCTAAGATTTTTATGAGCTTTGTCCTCTAATTAAGATTGCCTGATATTCAGTTCAATATGTTTTTCATAGATCCTATAAAGTATGTTATAAAATCAAAAATCACATATTTGATTTAATATCTTTTAAGGCTATTACTCTGAGAATTTTTACTGGATTATCTGATATAAGATCTGGAATTAAGGAATAAATTTATGGGGCTTGAGAGGTGGTTCAGTGATAAACAGCACTTGTTGCTCTTGAAGAGGTTCTGGATTTGATTCGCAGCACCCAGGAATGGCCTATAACTATCTGTAACTTCAGCCTCAAGGGATTCAGCATTCTCTTTGAACTCTACAGGAACCAAGAATAGACATGGTACACATCCAGGAAAACAACTTATACACATAAAATAAATCTTTTAAAAATTTTTTTAAAAAATAAATTTATGTTTCTATTTATCAATCCTGACTTCACTTTCCCTTCTAAATTGTGCTTGTGACTTGAAGGATTTTTTTCTCTCTGTATCTTATCATAGGTATCTTTGTAAGCTGTTTTGATTCAATATTAAATGTCCTCACAGACTCATGTATCAGAGATTTGGTCCCCAGATGACAATGCTCTTCTGGTAGGTCACAGAACTTTAGACCGTAGGGTCTAGCTGAGAAAACTGTACCACTTAGATCCGTGAAGTCCTCAAATGCTGCATCTTATCCCAGGCTCTTCCATCTCTTCTCCTCTTCCCTTCTGCCCCTCTCCTCCTCCTTTCACCCTGCCCCCACCCCTTTTCCCTTCTTCCAGTCCAGCATGAGGTAAAACACCTCTTTGGTGACACTCTGAAACCATGAGCCAAAAACAAAACAAAACAAAACAAAACAAAACAAAAAAAACCCAGATAGTTTCTTTTCAAGTTGTTTGTCTCAGATATTTGGTCAAAACAAAGCCAAATTCTTCTGCAAGGCAAATGATTTCTTTAACATGGCACTTGAAAACAATTTTCCAAGGTAAAAAATTTTAGAGACATCAGTATCGCCCAGTTTAGCACAGATGGTAAGGATATAGACTGGTCCACCTAGACTTCACAGCTTGGAAGGTCCCCTTCTTCCTTGCTGTTCTCTCCCTACTGCTCCCTTCTCCTTTGGTTCAGTGCATCTGTAGTCACCACTGACATTTCCTGGACTCTTCACTAGGCTCCACTCCCTGCCTGGTTCCAATGTTGGTGCACATGTTTTAGATTTTTGTGTTTCAATTTTTGTTTTTGTTTTTTCCTTTTTTAATTTTTTTCCTTTATTAATTTATTCTTGTTACATCTCAATGATTACCCCATCTCTTGTATCCTCCCATTCTTCCCTCCCTCCCATTTTCCCCTTATTCCCCTCCCCTATGACTGTTCCTAAGGGGGATTACCTCCCCCTGTATATGCTCATAGGGTATCAAGTCTCTTCTTGGTAACCTGCTGTCCTTCCTCTGAGTGCCACCATTTTTGTACCCATTACATTATACTGAGTAAGAAATAATCAACTTCAAAATATATTCATTAAAGCCATTGGCTGTTTAGTTTTCTTCTAACCCAATAATTAGCTAATACTTTTGGTTTGGGTCAGCTTGGCTGATGATACCTACTGGCCTTGCTGGTGGGCCTGTTAGCGATGAACATATTGACCAGGGCTATTTACACTCAGACTTTAAAAGCCTGAAGAGAGGTAGATTGCCAGTCTGCCAGTTGAGGCAATGCATGCCATTGAGTAGTGTCTCACTTTTTAGTACTGCAGGCAAAGTTTATTTCTGTAATAAATAGAAGTTTTAGGGATATGCAATACAGCTGCAACACACAAGCTTTTTTGCACTCCCCAGATCTATTTGTTTTGTCTCTCCCCACCACCCCCACTGATCAGTTTAGTTATGTGACAAAGCTCAGAGGAAGTGAGGTAGGGGTTATGCCAAACTGATTACAGATAGGTTAACTGGGTGGTTATTTTTAGAATCTGCTGCAGATGTTAAAATGGAAAAGAGGAGATAAAGAAAGGTTTATTTAAAATCCTCTCTGAAGGGCAGTGTCCCTGTAAAAGATTTATCTTAGCACCTGGGTTGGGTCAGACAGCTCTGAGGAAATGAATGCTTTGAAGCCAAGTTCCAGTGGCTGAACAGATGGCATGCTGTAGTCTTTAGAGACATTATACAAAGCAACAGAGCTGAATGATTTAACCTGAGATGTGTTGCAGACTTATGGACACAAACTATTTAAGTCAACGCTCCATCCAAGACACCCTGAGGAATGCCTAGTCTAATAGAGTTATATTATCCTGTGCCAATACACATAGTTAATTTTCATGTTTGCAGTATATGTGCAAGTTAGAGGCTTGGTGGGAGAAGTTTATCTTTCCACATTAAAAGATTGTGATTGACATGGACAGTGGAAGAAGTGAAAACATTTTCTGGCAAAGGCAATAATGTAACCCTTTCTGTCCAAAACTGAGTTTGGGAATACATGTCTTCAGTGATAGCATAGCACAAATGGAAAGTACACCCAAACTATATTGCAAACATAATAGAAATTAAATATAAATTGAAATTAATGTACTATACAAGGATACTACAAAAATTACAAATACTGATTTTCTAAGTAAAAGTGTTCTCTGTTCTAAATAAATACATAACTTGGGAACTACCTCTTACAGGAAAGACAGTACTAAATTATGAAAGCTTGTCCTTAAATTTCCTCTTCTAAGAAATGGGAGGGCAATTAGGCCCACTCCTAAACAATGGGATGTCTAATTACTTCTCTTCCAAATAGTTTCATGCTCAATTGTCCCTCTCTCAGCCAATGGCACATTCAATCAGTCCTCTTCTAAACAATGCAGGGTATTGAATTGCTCCTCTCCCAACAGTTGAATGCATCATTGTCCCTCTTACCAGTGATGAACCATTCAATTATTTAGGTGAATACAGTTGAAACATTTCCTTTCTGAGCATAGTACTGCAAGGCTAGGTCCAATGCACTGATTTACTAATTAGGAGACAGAAAATTATTATTATCATGATCCTTCAAGATAATTTTGAAGCTTTCTGAATAAGTGGTTTTCTTGTCCCTCTTCCTCCCCTCCAGAGACCTATTGGATCTTCACATCTTCTACCAACCATGGAAAGTGCTATGGTTGGGGATGTCCCCAGCTGCTAGCACTGTTTTGGAAAGTGGTAGAACCTTTGGGAGGTAATGAATAACAGAAGTAACTAGGTCACTGGGTGGAGGGCTGGGAGGCTGATGGTATGACTCTGCTTCCCATTCCTCCTAGAGCAAAGAAGTAAGCATCTCAAGCACATGCTTCTACCCCCCATGCAGCCATCCACTGCCATGCCTTCCCCACTGCACTAGAGTTACACCGTCAAATCATGAAAAAAGGAAACCCTTCCCTCCCTAAGCTGCTTCTTGTCAGGTATACGGTCTCAGTAACTACATAAAGTAAATCAGAATTGTTTCTTCATTTAACGTGTGAGCTTATGAATGCCACACAAACACCTCTCAGCCAAAGTGAAATGACTGTGAAATGCATCAATTGTGGCCAAGTTTAGAGCAAATACAGTCTCACCCTCAGAAAGCTCCTCTTTTAGCTTCATAGAGAAACACAGCAAGAGAGAATCAGCTCTGTGTTTTATAATTACCATGAAACTCAGAGGAAAGGGAGCTACACCCTGCCTGTCTGAAGAATCAGAAGGGCTGGTGTAGATGGCTCATCTACTTGCACCTTAACAAATGTTAAGTACTTTGACAAAGGCGAATAGAAACTACACATGAACACACCTAGGCAGAGGTCACTGCACAAACATGCTCATTCGTGATGGACAGCTGGTAGCCTGAAGTATGTTTAGGCCTAGGATACCTGGAGCAGATTCATTATGGTGGACCTGCAATGACATTCTCCGAAGTTTTGTTTTCACCTTTGAGACCCACTGATTACACAGAATGCAAAAAGGCAGGAGAGGGAGTGATTCACAGCAGAGTGTGTTCTCAAGTTATTCCAATTAAACCCTGAAGATGTCAATGGTGCTTGGCCTGGGGATAAGAAAAAACACACATGAGAGTGGAGTTGGTCTGTACCTGACAGCAGCTGACAGCCCTGAAGGAGCCTATGTCTATGTAATTCTAGTCCGCAGTCCTCCTGTGCCTCTTAAACTTCTAAATGCAAGTGTGAAACAAATGTCTCAAGGGATGTTCTTACTAGAGGGATCCCATACCCACCTTGGAGAATGTTTCTGGAGAACTCAATCTGCACTCAGAGGTGGTCTTCTATAATCAGTCAGCATGTAGATGTGCTCTGGGGCATTTCTTTCTCTGCATGAGAAAGCTACCTCTAGTCAAAGCAGAAGTATAAACAGGATATTGAACCTGTAAAGTCCATTAAACATTTCAAATTATCAGTAGTAATGCTTATAAAAACAGTGTGCCACTCTGAAGAAAAAGGAAAACTCTGAAGCACATTAAGGCAAACAAACATCATTTACATTCTCCTCACACAGACCTAGCCACGTTACCATTTTATTACAGTTGGTGGCTTTTCTCCCTTCCCATGCTTAAGCATGCAGTGACCAGAAAAATTTTTTAATCAAAATTTAGATTGTACTGATATTACAGTTTGATGCTCTGCATTTTACATGTTAATATTTTTAAGTTTATGAGGTCTTTATTTATAAAATGGGTATCATTTATAGCATACTTAGTGTATCTAGAAAGTGACTTGGGGTTTCATAACTTTTTGGCTTATTTCTCACAGAAACAATATAAGGTAGATTATAAGGTCTATTAGTCAGGTTGCTAGTAGGAACATAATTGATAAAATACACATACATGGCTATATACATATATGTATTCTCATATGTATGTGTGTATATAGTATATGAGGAACTTACACTGGCTTTCATGAAATGGGGCTTAGTAGCCCAATGGCTGTTTGAATGCTGGAGAGCCAAGGAACTTTAGTTTCTCAGGCCAAGAACCTGGATGACACAGCATCTCTCAATCCAGTGCTGAAAGTCTGGAAGCTCTTTTCAGAGTTGAGGAACATTTGAGCTGCTGCTGAGCTCATTTTTAGAAGGCTGAAGAAGCTGAAATGGTGGCCAACATGGGACCTCAGTAGTACTGAAGCACTCACAATGAAGAGGTAAAGGCAGGAGTCACCACAGTCTCCTCTGATATTTTTGTATCTGAACAATCTATTGGAAGGCACTATTTGAGGGCAGGCTATCACACCTCAGGTAATCGTCTCTAGAAAAGGCCTCATAGATATGGCCAGAGGTATGTTTCTTATGTAATTCTATATCCCATCAGATTGCCAATTAAGACCAACCATTGCAATATTTTTTCATTCTTTCATTGTTGTTGTTATTTTATTATTATTATTATTATTATTATTATTATTATTATTATTATTATTATTATTATTATTATTGGGTTTTTTGAGACAGGGTCCCTCTGTGTTAGCCTTGGCTGTCCTTGATTCACTTTGTAGACCAGGCTAGCCTCGAACTCACACCAATCCACCTGCCTCTGCCTCCAGAATGCTGGGATTAAAAGTGTGCACCACCACACCTGGCTTTTATTTTATTTTTTAATTTTTAATGTTAAATATAAACAGCATAACATAAATGTTCCACTCTAAGTGTACATGTAAGTGTTTATAAGGTACATACATGCTGTCGTATACTAATCACCAGCATCACAAAAGTTTCTCATCTTTCCCAACACTATACATTAAATGATCAATGCCCCCAGTTTCTCCCCCTGATAGTTCTTGTCAACTGTCATTCTTCTCTCTGTTTCTCTGAAATTGGTAAGTCTTCATATAAGTGGAATTGCACAGCTCGTTTTCTTTTTGACTGGCTTATTTCAGGCTTTATCTATGTTGAAATATGTGTCAAATTGCCCTCCTTTTCAAGACTGAATACTATTTTAGCCAATGTATATGTCACACTTTGGACTGTTGTGAATAATTCTGAGTGTGGATGTGTGGTGACTGTTTAAGTTCTTGCTTTAAGAGGAAAGGCTGATTCATCTGGTAATCTATGTTTAACTTTTGTAGGAGTTGCCATATTGTTATGCTTCCATGTTACAGATTAGAAAAATGGAAACAGAGAAATATGTGATTTTTACACAATCCTATAGCCAATGATTGACAAAACTTGAACTTGAACTTTTAGGAAATTTGGTCTCTGTACCAATTTTTAATGCATCTAACTATGGGTTCACCCCTTTTCTTCTGTGGGGAAGCCAAAGTGTCAGATGAGTACCAGCTTCAGGCTGAGCTGAGTTGATAGAATTTCAACTCAACTGAAAGAGAATCTCCAAAGTGAAGCCTAAGATGTGTTCTGGGTTTTAATAAACCTCTCCCAGATACTACTTGGGAAAAGAACAATTAATTCCTGGCATGTGGTGTGTCAAAGGTAAACATCCAAACCATCATTAAATGAAAAGGCCAGACCCAAGAACCCAAATAGTGTGTGAATCCATTCACATACAATACCTAGAACAACAAATTCACAGAGACAGAAAGTCAGTTTATGGCTCCCTAGAATGGGAGTTGTGAGAAAGTCTTGGGTTCATAGCTGTCAATAGGTGTGACAGAACTTACTAGGGAAAATCTTAACTATTCTAAATCTGTTTTATGGTGCTAATAATTAAGTTAATAATTAACATTGAATCATATACTCAAAGTAGGAAAATTTTATGATATGTAAAATATAGCTCAATAAAACTGGGCAAGAAATTTTTAAAAGAATTTTTCCAAGTGGTTCTGATGTTCATGATCTGGAGGTCATGAGGAAGCTTTCAGCAACCAGATCTTGGGGGCCTATAATTAGCATTAAAATATATAGCACCAGACCAACCCCAAACAATTTCCCCTTTTTGTCTAAATAGAAACACGTTCTCTGATAATAATAAACCCCACACAATAAGAAAAATTATGAAACAATTATGAAAACTACCATGTAACAATTACATTTACAATATTTAGTCCATTTGAATTTGTCAACATTGGAGAAAGTATCTACTATCTATCCTACCTTGATGAGTTCAGACTTCTGTATCCAAATTACTTTTACCATAGCCTGTATTTAACAACCTACAAATTCTATTTAGACCTAAACTATTTAGTCTTTAACCCCATCAGAGACTTGAGAATTAAGTAATATTACCTAAGTGTGTAGGATATTCAGGCAAGCAGCTTCCAAAACAAAGAATTGACAGAGACAGTTTGTTTCCTGGACAGTCACTCAGTATCTTGCTATTGAATTGAAGCATCACTTTCAGCCTTCTGGCCCAGTACATCTAAGAGATTTATTTGTGTAGTAGGAACTATGAAGGACTGTCTTGGCAGAGCTCGGCAGTTGACTTGATGTGGATCACAGCTTGTCTATTTTAGGCAGAATACTGTCTGCAGTACAGTAGGGGAATTTCTTTACCCAGTGGCCTTGACACATTTGATGCCATCTCCTAATGGAGATGTTTTGATGTCTGTCATTTCTTTTGAAGTAAGCTGGGGATGCTGCCGGAAGCTGACATATCTTATTTTCAAATAATCTTTAAAATAAGAAAAACATCTTTAAATGTCATATTATGTAAGCCTATGGGGTTTTTGAAGACCATCTATTTATCATTATGTAGTACATAATCATATCTATCTATCTATCTACCTACCTATCATCTATCTATGTATGTATGTATCTATCAAACATTGTTTCTAGCTATTTACTATCTGTTTAACATAGGAAGAATAGTTCTGTAATAAATTAGACTATATAAAACATGACCATAAATATGATTGACTAATCATTAACTTGTATTTTTAAAATATTCTAAATAGTTTGTAAGAGCAACTTTAAAAGTACTAGATGTAAACCTTGTGTTTATAAATGAGTTGTATAGGCCCATATCTCACACTAGAGTTGAAACATTTGTATGTGTGTGTGTGTGTGTGTGTGTGTGTGTGTGTGTGTGTGTGTGTAAAGTAACCTTAAATTTTTTTCAATATACCAAAATTTATACCAATTTAAACAAAAATAACCTTATTGGAGAATAGAAACTAAATCTCTAAGTGGAAATATAGATTCAATAATCTATCTTTAATATTATTATTCCTATAAGATATCTCTATATCCCCCTCTTTCTTTTCAACCCCTTTCTCCTTATCTAAGAAAGAAAGAAAGAAAGAAAGAAAGAAAGAAAGAAAGACAGAGACAAGAAAAGGATTGAAATCCTTGAGTCTAAGTTTTTATACCTTGTTTTCTCTCTGAATAAGACCATTAACAATTTATAACCAACACCTTTATAATGACAAGCATCTATTACCCAAGAAAACAACCAAAAATCTATCCATCCTAACCTATGGAAATGGGACATTGTACTTCTTTGGGTAGCTTCCTGCTAATTTGAGGTATTGGATACCTTTTTGGAGCCCAAAAGAAATTGGAAAAAATGATTAAGTAACCTAACAATAACATTTTTTATCCAGTCTCTAAATGTTGAAAAATTCCAGGATAAATTGAAATTCTGTTTGGAAATGTCTGTGAGGCTGGACCAATTGTAGTCAGCAGCTTTCTTTGAAGCTGTCCAGGAAACAAGCTCTGAGGAACAACAACTGAAGAAGTCTGAGGCAAGACAATGTAGGATCTTGTAATATCTTGTGTCATCATCTCAGAATCCTCTAGAATGAGTCTTGTCAGGCCTGATCCAGCATCACTCACATCCAGTTCTTTTGCTCTGAAAGCATATCATTTCTCACAAGTATTATACAGTTCTAACATTATAAATGGTTCTCTGTTCTTTTGATGAACAAAAGAAAGACATCTGTCTGTCTTTAAGGCAGTCTAGACTGTAAGCCAAATTATAACCTAATTTTGCCATTTAAAAGAATGACAAGAATATTAAAACAAGATTGTATGGTGTCCAAATATTCTCTTCTAGGCCCTTGGGCCCTGTCATGTCAGGCTGAGTTGCTACCTGTCTGCCACTAGAGCCTTACATCCATAGGGACTGCCTGGCATCCTAGAGAAACAGAAAAGGCTTTCCTTTTATATCAACTTTATTTAAACTCCTTTCTACCTTCAGTACTCAAGCACACCCTAGTCATATTGTACCTATTTAGAGGTTTGGGCCTATGTTTTTACATTCACTGTGGCTATCTTTGCCCCACCCCTTTCCACATGGTAAGAGCCATTCATCTTTCAAATATAGACATTGTAACCTTTGTGTTTTGGGACCTAACTTAGACTGGTATGTATTTTGTCACCTGTATTGTCTCCTCTGCCCTTCTGTGTCAGGTTGAGCCAACACCTGTCTCCTGCAAGAGTTTTTTTTACCTCTATGGGGATGGGCTAGCTGCCCAGAGCAGCTTGGCATCTCACCTCAGCTAGCTCTCAATAGCTCTTGACTCTGTGAAGCGTGTGGCTTGCATGTTCATCTCCCAGCCTAACTTTGGGTCCTTACATTGACTAACAAAGTATCTTTTCTTTTTAGGCCCACATGCCTTTTGGCACCAGTTCTCCTATGGGAGCACCAGTATCTAAGGGTACTGGCTGGCTTCTCAGGGCAGTATGACATCATCTTCTCCTTACATAAACTCATGATTGATGTGTACCCATCCTCTAGATCACTAAGGATGTTGTTATCCTTTATTAAGAAAAAACTTACATAGTAACTTTAAGGAAAAAATATATCATTTGGAATTCTTGACTGTTGTTTGTAATCAGCTTTATCCCATCATCTAGGGGTCCTACCCTGACCTCATTGTGTAGACCAGGCTGATCCAGAACTCAGAGACCAACCTATCTTTGTTCCCTATTCTCTGGAACCGAATGTGTATGCCATTACTGACAAACTCAAACATTTTACCTCAATTTCAAATCGCTGTAACTATACAATTTAAAGAACAACAAATTTGAACTGTAGTGACATTTTAAATTTACTTTAAAATCTTCAAAAATATCCTATGTTTTAGTAATGTCAAACAATACAAATATCCTTTGTATTTCTTGCTATAAAGAAAAACAAAAACATTCAAATAAAAATTAAGCAAAGAAACAAGAAATATACTATAACCATTTGCTTGGTTTTGCTTAAAGGACTTCGGCTAAAATGTTTCCTCCTACTGCTTACATCATATTTATGTTAACAACTTATATTGAGTTCTTTCATATTCCTCTTAGTATCGATATGACTTTACACAGATATGTGCATACAGAAACACATCAAACGTATGCTCCCGTTTGTTAACATATAGCAATAGGATTATCATATACAATCTTTCACATATTCTAATGATCTTACAAGGTAATATTTTGAAGCTCTTTCAAAGTCTTCAAATTACTCTAATTCACATTTAATAATGGGCAACCTAATAGTTCATGGTAGACTGTTTT
The DNA here is from genome assembly GCF_964271855.1 of Acomys minous. Taxonomy (NCBI): domain Eukaryota; kingdom Metazoa; phylum Chordata; class Mammalia; order Rodentia; family Muridae; genus Acomys; species Acomys minous. The sequence goes on along the minus strand of NC_140496.1, from coordinate 53,120,306 downwards.
ACAGTTAACTCATCCATGTCTCTGTTGGTTGATGTTAACTTATTTCTAGTTCTTTGGCAGGACAATACTGAAATGAACACACTAAAGCTCAATTCTCAAGCAGATATGTTTTTATTTTATGGGCGATAACCCATCTAATTGAAATGGCTGAATTAATGGAAGTATGTATTTCTAATTCTAAAACATGATGGATAAATTGCTGCCTACAAACACCAGACCCTTCATACACAGCCACCTGGGAAGCAATAGTATAGCACTGTGCTCCCAAGCATCTGTTCCCCATTCCCAAGCTGTGTCTGTCTGCTGCTTTCCCCAAGCTTCAGCTATCTATTGCCCTACCCCCACACTGTAATACACTACCTCCTCCAAGATGCAGAGAGCCCACTGGCCCCCACCAGCCCTTTAGCCCACTGCACCCCCCACCCCCCAAGAGCTGCCAGTCCTCTTTCCCATCTCTGGGCAATCAGGTCCTCCATCCCATCCTGCAGCTACAGAGGCAGGAGACAAAATGGCAGCTCATGTAAGCGGCTCAGTGGATAAAATCAAATAATAGATTTGAAAAGCTTAATATTGCAAATACTTCAATAGATATTATCTGTAACATAAAGATATGCTTTTGGTTTGACTGGGAATAGATTGCATTATAGGAAAAAATAATAGGAAAGTCTAGTTAGGTACTACTATTTTTCTTTTTTAAATTGAACTCTGAGTTACAGTGAAGATCCTAGTATTTATCTATATATGATGATTAATATTTATTGTTATCTTGGCAAGGCATAGAATCACCTAGGCAACATGCCTCCAGGCATACCTGCAATTGACTGCCTACATTAGCTTAGCCTCTGGGCATGCTTGTGAGGGATTATCTAGGGTAGGTTAACTAAGGTGTGAGATCAGCTTTAACTGTGGGCAGCAGCTGCATCACGTCATAGGATGGGATCCTTGACTCAATGAAAAAGAGAAAACGATCTGAGCACTAATGTTGTCTCCTGATTTCTGATGGTGGATGCAGTATGAGCAGCTGCTTCAAGCTCTGTTCACAATGATTTTTCCACCTTGATAGACTAAATGCTCCCATCCCCCATTCTTACCAAATGTTTTATTACAGCAATAAGAAAAGTAACTAATATATTCTGAATCTTACAGTGCAGCTATGACAGTATTCAAAATACAGAACATGATCAACACCTCTTCCCTCTCTCTGACTCAACGTTAGCACCCAAAAGGTAACTACTCTTCTGATTTCTGTCACCATGGATTAATCATTAATTATCATGGATTAATATAGTGCATCCTTGCAATGCAGGCATTTTAGCGACTGAACAATCTTCTCAGCTCCTTTTTAAATATGTATACAATATCCCTTTACATGCATTAGATCATTGAGGATTAAACTACTATCTTCTCTGGCTGATAAAACCTCTTCGTTGTTAAAGTATACTTCAGCATTTTTTGTCCCTCAGGGTAGATGTGACCTCAGTGAGATGTGGGCCCTTCCTGAGAAGCTTCTCTTTGGATCTTGTCTGATGCTCTCGGGCAGGTGACTGACTCAAAAATGAAGGAAGCGGCAGGGTCCTTAAAGTGACTAATCTGTTTAGAACCGAAAGTAATTGTTTTATAACCAGAGATTATCTTCCAGAAATTTGAAAACTGAACCCCCACCCTGACTCCTCACCCAGGCAACTTATGGCAACTTATATAGAATGCCACTTCCCACACCACTCTGTATCTTATGCTTAGCATTCTCACTGAAGGTGGCTGTTTCAGGGCAATTTTCTTTGCCTCTGTTGGGAGAAGGGTGGCCCTTTGTTGCATTAGACTTCTCTGGAGGAGGTGGAGAATTTTCTCCTAATGATGGCTCAGATCAGCAGCATATTCAAGCCCTTTCCCCTTTAAAATGCAAATGAATTCTTTGGGACACAGGAAAACCTCTGTATGGCAGATTTCCCTTGGGGGATTTGTGACTATCTTTTGAGCTTAAATTGTTTGGAAAACATTTTTTTTTCCTACCTTCCTTATATATTCTGTGGGCTCAAGGCTCCAGGAAGATAACTGTCCTAAGAGTATCTAGCTGAGTGTTTTGCTCACTTGTACCTATATTCCAAGTCCTTGTGTTTCATGTCAATCTGTGTGAGAAGAAGCCATGCCAATTTCTGCCATGTCAGAAATCCTGTGCTTAGCCTGTATGCTGTGACCTTCGAGTTGCTGACCTTTGCCTCCTGAGGTCTTGTGTTCCAGGATATCCTTGGACTATTTACCTTTGAAAGAAGTAGGGAAGTCCCAACTTGGAACCACCCAGAGGATCTAGGAAGTTCTTAGAGGGAACTACTCAGAGAACTAGGAAGTTCTTTCAAGGAGTGATTCAGGCTATTGTATTCTTGCCTGGGGCTAGGGTGAGTGAGATTAGAAGAGATCCTATTGACCTTGCTCTATATATGTTCCTGCTAGTTGGCATTAAAGTGAATCTTGATCAGAAATTTCCTGACTGCATTCATTATTTCTCATGTCTCTGTATCCTACCTTCAATCCCCACTCCCTCTTTCAGGTGAACTCTGATTAGATTTTTCCAGCGGGCCGGGACCCGACAAATCTGCTGTGTGATTTTGCTGGATGTGGGATGTTGTTATTCAGTTCAGATTCTGGACATTTACCTAAAGATATCAGAATGAGTTTACTTGCTTGTAATTGGGTGACACTAGAGATGATATTCTAACTCCTACAATCTATTGATTCTGTACCTATAAATGTGGGGTAACAGTAGCATTTTCCCTGTAGGATGGTTGCCAAGATACAATTAGATAATATAGGGAATGATTTTGGTAAATGCTTGAAGGATGTTTACTATAGTGTGAATTCTATCTTCCTATTTATTATCCATGTGAACACCAATCCTTACTACTGTGGATGTGAAAGATGACACTAACCCTACTTTGTGCTTGGTCTCCATTATAGGACCAGGCCTGACCTAGGCCTGACAGCAAGAAGTCATCAGTTCCAGGGACAGACCATAAAAATCTCCCACCCAAAGGGCAGCCCAAAGATAACCACAGGAATTAGAAAAATCTGATCTCAAGATTGGCCATCTGTGCTTGACACCCTTATATGGTTTAGGCATCTCATTTTGTGATTATGCATTCATAACACAAGAATGTAATCTGCTGGCTACCTGGCCATGGGCCAATCAGAAACTGACCTATGTTTCTTGCTTTGCTGACTACCAATCAGGTAATTGTGCTGGAATCCCCTCTTTACCCATAAAAAGGCCTGTGATCAAACATCCAGGGTTGTCATTTTGTAAAGTGGCTGACCCCATCATGCTTTTTCAAAATAAAAACACTCTTCCTGCTTGCATATGTGGATGATGGTCTCTGAGTGGTGATTTCAGACTTAACAGATTATGACAATATTTACAAAGTGTTAGCATTCTGCTTCCGTCTGCCTACCTGCGATGTCATTGCTTACCTGGCATGAGGGAATGGCCCTGCTCAGGGCTGTATAAAAGGACAGTCCTATCTCTCTCCTCCCTCTTACTCTTCCTCTCTCTCTACTCTCTACACCCCCTCTCTCTTTCTTCTTCTTCTTCTTCCTGTCTATGTCTCTCTCTGGGGTACTCTTTCACCCTTTCTTTCTCCCCCCATGCTCATTTAATAAATGTCTTTACGACATAATACCTGGCATCTGGTACCTTAATAATTTAATATTTTATTTCATGATGTCTTATATAATTTTCTTTTATTAAACATAAAACAAAGTATTTAGTGGAGTTTATCTTTTTCTTCTAGAATTGTGACTTAAGTTTAAAACTGAAGGGAAAATATAATAGTATTACATATTACAGATTTACAAAGAAACCATCAGTTGACATCTTCACTCACTTCAGAGGGTTCTCTAAGACAGGGTTCAGACATTTCAGTAGCTTGGACCTCTAGAGTCTACAATCACCTGACAATAGAGGAGGACTGCAAACTAGAGAAACTTTGCTTGAGAGACAATAACTTATGCAGACAGTTTTTTTCCCAACACTCACACCTTTACTCCTTTACCCAAGCCAAAAATAGAAAGGAAAGGATGTAATCAGAACCAACCAATTTGATATCTGGTTATGATATTTTGCCCTTGGGGCCTTCAACCTGTGTTCCTTATCATTTGGTCACATACAAGAGCAATGAAATATCTGATGCTTTGGTAATTAAGAGACAGAGGAGAGAGAGAGAGAGAGAGAGAGAGAGAGAGAGAGAGAGAGAGAGAGAGAGAGAGAGAAGAGAGAAGAGAAGAAAAGTGAGAACAAAGTTGACCAAAATGGACCTTACCCTTACCATGTGATGACACTGTTGTTTATTCTACAGTTTGTCTTTGATAAAGTTACTTGTGGAGAAGGAACTCAAAAAAGTAGATGACCTTAGCTGTTTTGGGAATTCTTATTCCAAAGAGCTACAGTATAAATGAAGAACATTTTGCTAAAAGAATGTAGCCTATCACCTACACTTAGGTCAGAGGAACAAATATAGACTAAGTTGCATTTTTAAATATGTCAGCATCTGGAAGGTACAGAACTAAGTGGGTAACAAACATATTTATTCAAGGGAGATGATATTTAGATGACTATTGGACTGGGAACCCATAAGATAATAGTGTCAAGAATCAGAGACTGTCAACAGAAAAATACATGCCAACTCATTCAGACTTCACAGAGCAGTATATTTACCCTATTGTTTCTTCTCTAGCCTAACACTACACATTTAAGGAGGAGGGAAAGTAGAGTAAAACATCTCCTCTAGTCCTACCTTACTAGTAACATAGGCTTCTTTTTAGCAAACAGAAGCCATGAATGCAATAGGGCAATATATGTAAATGCAAAGGAATAAATCAGCAATGAGTTGGTGACAATGTGTTGTTAGGAGACCTTTACAATGGGGGAAGATGTCTTCCTGTGATCCAATTAGCCATTGCACTTTTACAAACACAGACTACCTTGTTCAGGTGAGCCCGCACCACCAAAAGAACAAGGAGAATTGCTATAGAAATTTTAAAACAAAATACAAAGGAATTAGACAAATGGATGTGAGTTTGAGCTATATTTTCCTTTTAAAACATTTACTGATTCTATAATGAGAACTGAGACGCTGAGAAGATAAGTAGAAAGTATGAGTAAAGGGCTATAATGATAGAACAGAGCTTCCTCCAGCTACAAAGATTTGGAAGGGAAAATGCATAGACACTAGTGTTGACAAAGGAGAAGATATACGGGTAGATATCCCAGGATTCCAATGGGAATCCTAAAGGTATAATTGAAAATAGACTGTCTTTCCTTAAAACCTCTATAAAAGGAGAGTTGAGGTGACTTACCTCTGCCCTTTCTACCTTTAGAGGTAAAGCAATTTTTTTCTGAGGAAAACAGTATTTTCTAAGGTCATTTGGCATTACTAACATTAAAAAGCTCAAGCATACAAGGAGATACAATCTCATTACAAGATAAAATGAGCTAGAGAGAAACATTAGCAGTTAAAAGTACTTGCTGTTCTTGCAGAGCTCTAGGGTTTCATATACAGAACCCATATGTTGTCTTACAGTGATCTGTAACTCCAGTTCCCCAGAACCGGATGCCCTGTTCTGCCCTCTGTGGGCAACAAGCATGCACACTGTATATACAGACCTGCAGGCAGCAAATATGCACACATAAATTAAATGCATCTAAAGAATAAATAAATAAAACAAGTGAAATCACAGTGGTCAAAAGATACCTACAAGAGTGCCATTTAAATGTGCATTTTAACAAATATTAATGTTAAAATAATTAAATAAACCTGAAAATTGTGTTACAGAACTAGAAACTGAAAAAGGTAACAAATTAAAATTTGGGAATTGGCCAATATAGTAAATACTTTTTATAAATAAAGTGCTGTAATGGATGTAAACATGCTTTTGTTTTGATCTCAAGTGTGTGATGTGAAATAGATCTGTGTGAAGGTATGCACTGTTTGTCCACTGGAAACAGACTTGTGAAAGGACATGTGGTGTTTGTCCACTAGAAGAGCAACTACCTCTTGTGGGGGAGTGGTCTTTGTCAACTGATAAACATACTAGTAGAGACTCTTAGAGGAGATATATATGAGCATGACTTTGTTTTTTGCATTGTTTGGCTGTTCATTGCTCCACTTCAAGATAATCCTAGAGAGAGATGCTCCAGAAAATGCTTCAAGGTTTGGGGTTCCAGCTGCTGTGGTTGCAGTCACTTTTACTGAATTTATGGTTTGTTGTTTAACAGATCTGCAGGAATCCTGATGATAAAAAGTGGAATCCACCCAAGGAACTGAGTGTAAAAATGTCACGTCTCCTGTCCCAATTAACATATTTTCTCTTCTATCTGGGGTAAGTGGGCTTGAAGGGAGATATAGGCATTAAAGAACCCTAAATAAAGTAGGTTTGTTAAAAAAAAAAGTCAGAGTTTCCAAAGTGCTCTGTTTAACTACATGTATGATAGAATCATAAAGAGAGATTGCAACAAACTAGAATATTGGTTTCATCAAAGAATCCACCAAATATTAAAAAAAAAAACCAACATAGACAAAAAGTGAGAAACATATAATGCTGGAGTAGAAGAAGGAATCCTAGAAAATCTAAGAATAAGCACTGGGCACAGTAGCTGAGAATTCCTACCAAGCTGCTGAAAGTGTAACTCAAGTCCTAAGTTCAAGATGCTCAGCAGCTTTCTAGATGTGTACATAGAAGGAAAACATGCAGCCCTAGAAATGTTTTAAGGCAGCCAGAGCAAAGGAAAGATGGCATTCAAATGAACAGCTATGTGGAAAGTTCTGATTTAATAGAAATGATATTCCAGAGGACAAAAGGCAGGCAAAAGTGCTAGAATCAGTTGTCAACTTAAAATTCAACTTTGGTCAAGTGGGAAAAAAAAGAACAACTTCAAGCAGCACAATTTTGGAAGTTTATTAAAATCATGCAAATGACAATTGGGAAAACTGAGGACTGATTCTTTTCATACAAGAAAGAAGAAATCATAGAATCAGAGAAAGAGCAACAGAAAAAATAAATTTGTGGTAAAATTTAAAATTGAAGGTTTACTACACAAAGAAAGACATGTAAGCCTGCCAACCTATGGAAAATGTAACAACAATGAAATATACAAATGGAATAAATAGAATTTAAAAGCTTCATCTAAACATTGTATGGGAAATGGTGCAAGAACTTCTTGACCATAGCAATCCATTGACATGCTTTTACTTCCTCACAATCACTAAAATTATACACAGTGTGCAAGCTAATAGAGAAACATGTGGCCCATATATACTTTTAAAAACTTAAGGAAAAAATGAGAGGAAAGTAAATTAAAAGTGAATGCAAAAAAACCACAATTGGTGAATGATCCAAGATTGTGGTGCCGAACACAAATGGTATCTGATCTGCAGGATGGAGAACAGGGACCTGGCTGGGAGTGATAGACCACAAGACCTAGAGAGCCCTAGGTAAAAGGGGTCAGCACAGTGTAGAGCACAGGTGGGTCCAGCCTCTGGCCATCCAACTGGCCCACAGAGGACTGGTACCTAGTACCCAGATTCTGGACCCATACCAACCTGCAAACTGTAGCAATGCTATATGATATAGATATCATGGACTAGGTATCTTGGACTGAAATATGGGTGGTGAAGCACCAGAGTCTGGAACAGGTGGCCTGGGGAAAAACTCAGGAAAATAGGTGGGTCGCACCTCAGAACTCTGCCCCCCCCCCCCGCCACCCGCACGCCCTGCCAGCAGCACAGCCTATCATGTAGTGCCATACCTGCGCTCTCTCTCTCTCTCTCTCTCTCTCTCTCTCTCTCTCTCTCTCTCTCTCTCTCTGCTCAGTGGGCCACACAGGAACAGTGTCAGTGTCTCCTGGTCCAGGGCTAGCTGGAAGTGTAGATCTGGGATAGATGTGACCTCAGATCATGCTCCAGTCCAAAGAGGGACCCAGCGTGCACACAGGGGCCCAGGCAGCTGTGGACATGTACTCCAGCTACATCTCCATAGCTGTACTCTCAGGTTGACTGATCTAGGGTGGCAGGATCTGAATGGATCTCCAGAAGCCTAGACAGCTGTCTTGATGCAGCAAGGGTTCTCATATTTCTGGAGGGACTGAACAGGCCTGATGGGATCTAGCAGAAACCTAGACAGCCACCACAATCCAGTGTTCCCTCATGCTCAGTTGGGACTGAAATGACCTGAAGAAATCAGGCAGAAGACTAGCCAATCATCACAAGTCAGAGGGCAGTATCTTCTCTCTCAGGCAGGACTGCACCCAGGCCCCATGGCCTGGATAGATCAAGAAGAAGCCTAGCCAACTGCCACAAGCCAGCAGGGGTTCCAATACTGTAGCATGTACTGAGCCTAGGCCCCTAAAGCCCCAGTACCCCAGGGCAAGGTTTTCAAAGCCCAGCCAGGGTATCAAGTCTCAGGAGGGAGGGAGGAATGGGAGGATGTATGGGATGGGATAGCAAATGAGATGTAATATGAATTATTTTATTTTTCAATAAAAAATATGTTTAAAAAATTTTTTTAAAAACCCAGCCAAAAGTAGGATAACTGGCTTTATCTAAGCTACCGTGAACTGATCCTTCAGCTGCAGAGCACCAGCACATGCCTCTGCTGACACACTAGGAAGCCCAGGGTGTGGAAGAAAGTCTCATGGAGCTGAAATAGGTCACCTGTATGTTTCAGGGAAGGGTTCCCTGATCCCCACAGGAGAGAGCTCTCAACTATAGACACCTACCAATGAATTGCTCTCAATGACCAGTGAAGGACACCAGAAACTATCTCCCAACATTAGAGACAGAAAGATGACTAAAAGTCAGCATAAATAGACAAACAACAAAAAACAAAACAACATGGCATCTCCTAATCCCAGGTACCCCCAAAGAATCCAATCCTGAGAAGTAAAACACAAATGAAGTACAAAAAATTACCTCAAATCCTTAGTAATGAAGACGATAATGCAGGAAATGAATAAAATCCATAAACAAATGCAGAAGGATGCAGCCAAATAGATTGAAGACATTAAAGATGCTATAGAGAGGCACTGGAAGAAATTCAGGAAAATACAAACAATCAGATGAATAAAATCAATAAAACAATTCAAGATCTGAAGGTGAAAATGGAAACAATGATAAAAGCACAGACAGAAGAAAGCTGGGAATGAGAGAGCTTAGAGAAGAAAGCAGGTAATGCAGAGGTAGGTTTCTCTAACATAATTCAAGAGATAGAACAAAGAGTCTCAGGAGTAGAAAACACAACTGTAGAACCTGATGCAATCATCAAAGAAAATGTTAAATCTCAAAAATTCTTGAAACAAAACATCCAAGAAATCAAGGACACCATGAAAAGTTGAAACCTGAAGAAAGAGAAGATGCCTGCCTGGCTCCAAAGTCTAGAAAATGTTTTCAAAAAATCATAGAAAAGAATTTCCCCAACTAAAAGAAAGAGATGCATATAAACATACACGAGGCCCACAGAACACAAATAGAATAGACCGGAAAAAGAAAATCCACTGACAACGTAATAATCAAAACACAAAATGTACAGAACAAAGAAAAGTATTAAAAGTGGTCAGGGAAAAACGTCAAGTAACATGTAATGGAAAGCCTATCAGAGTTACATCCGACTTCTCAGTAGAGTCCATAAAAGCCAGAAGGGCCTGGGCAGAGGTCAGGCAAACCCTAAGATACCACAGATGCCAGTCTAGACTACTATTCCCAGTGAAACACACAATAACCATTGGTGGAATAAATAAGATATTCCATGACAAAAACAAATTCAAACAGTACCTATCCACAAATCTTGCCCTACAGAACTTACTAGAAGGAGATTGAAGATGACATCAGAAGATGGAAAGATCTCCCTTATTAGTATATCAGTAGAATTAACATAGTAAAAATTGCCATCTTACCAAAATAAATTACAGATTCAATGCAATCCCTATCAAAATGCCTACATGTTTTTTAAAGCCATTGAAAGACCAATTCTCAACTTCACATGAAAAAACAAAAAACCCAGAATAGCTAAATATAATCTTGTACAATAAAAGATTCTCTGGAGCAATCTCCATATCTGATCTGAAACTGTACTATAGAGTAATAGTAATTAAAACAAGGCTGGTTGACCAATGGAATCTAATTGAAAACCCAAAAATAAATCCACACACATATGGACATTTGATTTTTGACAAAGAAGGCATATCTATTCAATGGAAAAAAGATTGCATCTTCAACAAATGGTGCTAGTCTAACTGGATGTCTACATGTAGAAAAATACATGTAGATCCATATTTATCACTATGCACAAAACTCATGTCCAAGTGCATTAAAGACCTCAACATAAAACTAGAGACACTAAATCTGTTAAAAGAAAAAATGGGGAAGAGCCTGTAGCTCATTGGCACAAGAGACAACTCCCTGAACAGAACTCCAACAGCTCAGGCTCTAGAGTCAACAATTAATAAATAGAACCTCATGAAGATGGGCAGATTCTGTAAGGCAAAAGACACTGTCAACAGAACAAAGTGACAGCCTACAGACTGGGAAATGATCTTCATCAACCTAAATCTGGCAAAGAATTAATATCTAAAATGTATAAAGAGCTCAAGAAATTAAATACCACCAAAACAAATAACCCAATTAAGAAATGGGGCTCAGATGTAAACAGAATTCTCACCACAGGTATATCAAATGGATGAGAAACACTTAAGAAATGTTCAACATCCTTAATCATCAGAGAAATGCAAAACAAAATGACTCTGAGATTCCATCTTATACCCATCAGGATGGCTCAGATAAAAAACTCAAGTGACAGCATATGCTGGCGAGGATATGGAGAAAGGGGGACATTCTTTCATTGCTGGTGGGAGTGAAAACTTCTACAACCACTTTGGAAATCAATCTGGCACTTTCTCAGAAAACTGGGAATAGGGCTACCTCAAGACCCAGATTCTCCACTTCTTGAAATACACCCAAAAGATGCTCCACCACACAACAAGGACATATGTTCAACCATGTTCACAGCAGACTTATTCCTAATAGCCAGAACCTGGAAACAACCTAGATGTCCCTCAGTTGAAGAATGTATGAAGAAACTGTGGTACATTTACACTATAGAATTCTACTCAGCTACTAAAAACAAGGCAATCCTGAAATTTGCAGCCAAATGGATGGAACTAGAAATGATCTTCCTGAGTGAGTTAACCCAGACCCCAAAAGATACACATGGTATATACTCACTTATAATTGGACACTAGCATAACAGACATGTCCACTGACTCTGAAAGTCTTCACTTAGCAGGAGATTGGGAAAGATAATGAGACTTCCTAATGGGACTCCAAGTGAGAAATATAAGGAAGAATGGGGAAATAGAAGGATCCAGAGTGTCCTGTAACTCTACAAGAAGACCATTAAGGCTGGCAGATCTGGACCCAGGGAGGTCTGCTCAAACTACTATATCAACCATGGACTATGCACGCAGTAACCCTAGAACTGCTATCCAGATCTAGGCAATGGAGAGCACATTCTTCACAGTTGTTTGGAGAGTAGGAACAGACTCTGATATGCACTCTGTTGCCCCCTATTTGACTACTTCTCCTTTATAAGGAGGCCTGGTGGCCCTCAGAGGAAGAGTAAGCAGGCTACCAGGATGAGACTTGAAAGGTGGGGATCTTATGGTGGGGGAGGGTGTCTCCTGCTTTCACAGAGCTAAGGGAGGGGAATAGGATAAAAGAGGGAGGGAGGGGAGAATGGGAAGATACAAGTGAGGGGATAACAATTTAGATGTAATCTGAATAAATTATGTAAATAATAAAAAACTTCAAATGGCAAGAGTCTAGCTCTAACCCCATAGATGGCATTAACTACATTAATGAAAATTAATTAAATATCTCAATAAAACACAAAGATACTGAAATCAGATAAAAGGCAAAAGCTATGTTATGACATACACTTTAAATAAAAATGTTCAAAGAAATTAAACACTAAACCACAGAATTCCACAGTATGAGAATATTGAATTTTTTGATAGCATTATTAGGGATAAATGGTATTTTACAGTCACATAGAAATTAACACATCCATAAACTTCATCAGAGATCAATAGCTTACATGCCAACAATGGCTAATTCAAAAAATACAAGCAAAAATTCAATATATACGCTTATATATGTGATATCTAGTATATATATATACTTGGTATTTTGGAAGATTGATAACTCAAAGTTAATATAAAAATACAAATTGGTAAAACCAATATAAAATAAAAAGCTAAGTAGTAACATCTGCAATATCATGAATGGGTTAAATATAAATCTACAAATCTAACACACATAGGGGCTTTTTTTCTCATATCAAAAACAAATAGAAGATTTTTATGATTTTCATTTATCTTTATATTTGATCTGGATATCCAATATAATTCTAATCAGCATTACTATTTTTTGTGAAAATTATAAAATTTCTTTAAAATTTTATGCTGTTTTAAAAGATTGAGAAGAGCAAGAAAACTTGATAAATATGAACTGAGTAATAGGCTTTATGCTGGCAGAATTTGTAGAACAGATTCACACTCCCAGGAAACATGTGCTGAATCCTGGTATATAACTATGTTTAAAGACAGAGGCCCAAGGGAGGTGATGAAAGTTGACTGAGGTCATAAGAATGGAACTCCCAGCAACAGATTAGTGTCTTTAGAAATGGAGACATCAGATAGTGAACTCGTTTTCTCTACCATGGAGGACATTGTGAGAAAGGGATCATCAAGAAAGAAAGCAGCAGAGATATCATTACCAGGAATTGAACTAACTGGGGCTTTGAACTTTGAATTTTCCAGCCATAGAACTGTGAGGCTATGAGGACTGTTCTTTATGTCATGCACCCAGACCAGAGTATGTTGCTATGCTACTCGGGCAGAATAATGCAGCCCATACCAGGGTTCTCTGAAATCTTATTTTCTCTCATTCCTCTGACCTAGGTGATTTGGTGATAACAGTAGTTAGGTTTTAGCCATTGGTAGGAGAGGGGCTGATGAGACATAACTAATTAATTAATTAATTGAATGATTGAATAATCTGTGCATTTGTTTATTGTGTGTTTATGTGTGATGGTATATGTATGTGTAATATGTATATGTATGTGTAATGCATTCACAGGAATGTGCAAGTATGAGCCCATCACACACCTATAGATGGCAAAGGGGACATTGGGTGTCTTCTCTGTAGTTTCCTTCCTTGTTCACTCAAGGATCCCTTGCTGAACTGAAAGTTCTGTTTCATCTTCGCTGGCTAGAGCCATGCTTGATTCCAAATGTGCCCAATTCACAGGCTGGAAGTACAGGCATGCACAATACTGGCCAGCTTTTTATAGGCTGCTCAGGATTCTAACTCCAGTGCTTAGGCTTGCTCAGTGAACATTCTTACCCTGAGCTGAAACATACCTCTCTGAATTTGAATTTAGATGGGGCAAAAAGTGGAAGGGAGAAATCAGAAAGTGAGTCAATGGCTTTAGTGAGGAGGAACAGAAGTGTCAGCCTCATGGCTGTGGATGCTAAGGGCCACATTTGATCCTTCCTTCCTGCATATGACAACATCTCATTCATAAAACTGGGTCTATATGCACTGAGAGAAAATTATCTGTTTAATAATCTGTTCTAATTCAGCCAAATAGCATGTGAAGAAAGTTAGCTGACAGCACATATGCCATCCTATTTATTCACAGAAATCAATCACAAGATCTTAAATTTAAGTGAGAAAAATAAAGACTTATTAGGGCACAATATAAACAGGAACTTTTCCTTATAGTATTATATTAAACAAAAAAATTTCTATTTACTTTAAGAAACAAATAGAGAAAATAATTATTACATGCAACAAATGCTAATTCAGAATATACGACAAGATCCCATATTTAATGCACACACCCATATACACAGATAAACGTGTTTATGTATTTTGTTGTCCTTATCTTCAATAAGCAAAAGACAAGAGGAAAAACTGAACAAAAGCCTTGAACAGACTTTGAAAAATGAAGATATCACCGGCCAGTGGTGGCACATGCCTTTAATCCCGGCACTCAGGAGGCAGAAGCAGGTGGATCTCTGTGAGTTCAAGGCCAGCTTAGTCTACAAAGAGAATTGTAGGACAGCCAAGGTTACACAGAGAAACTCAGTCTCAAAAAACAAAAACAAAAACAAAAACAAAACAAAAAAAAAAGCAAAAAAAAAAAAAAGAAGATATCTAATGAGTCCATGTAACATAAAGAGGCTTAGCTAGCCTCCTTAGTCATCAGGGAGCTGCTAATTAAATAAGATAATTAAAGATATGAGATAATCCTACAAGACCACCAGAGTGAGCTGATGAAAGACTGTTGATACTAAAGATTGGCATGGAATAAGAGAGGTTGGTATTCACATGTGCTGATGGTGGGAGCTTCAATGGTAGAGCCAATTAGGAAGACTGTGCAGCAATGGCCACTAAGACAGTGTGTGTAAACCTTTTGATCCTATAGTTCTATTGCTGGGAGTATATTATAAAAGAATGTGTATACATACAAACACCAAATGATATAGGGAGGTATTTCTAATTTTTTTTATTTTGAGTGTTTTGCTTGCATGCTTGTGTACCACACATGTGAAGTGCTCATAGAGTCCAGAAGATCTTCTATAACTATAATTACAGATGGTAGTGATGTTCTAAGTGGGTGCTGGGACCCAAAGTTGGCTCCTCTGTGAAAGTATCACATGTTCTTCACCTCTGAGTTGTGACTCCAGGCTCTATGTGGAGGCATTTTATAAATAGCATTATTTAAGTCTTTAACCTGAGAATCCAAATACTAACCAGCAGGAAGAGAATAAACAGGTGTATACTTGCATCATTACTAAAATAAAGAACAGAGTAAAGAGGCCTGGTTAAATAAGCCTAGCTGACTCCATGGCAGGCTTCCATTTCTTGTTAGTTCAGAACAGGCCTACTCCTCCATTCCTCATAATTAAACTCAGAAGTCAGTGGAAACACTGCAGAAAATGGACAGCCAAGCAGAGACCTGGCCAGAGGAAGATAAGATTGTTTAAGGTTGGTTTATTGCTAATCTAATTGCTTAAGGATGATTTACTGCTGATCTGGAAATCTCTTGTCTTACGATTAACTCATGATCACTGAATAAATTTGCCTACACTTTTTCAGTTTGAATGATCCAATCATGTTAAAGATTGTGGAATTCTCCACAATGGCTTTAAAAAGAGCCTGTGAGCTCACTTCGAGGTTGCCATTTTGTCTAAGTGGTGACCCCAGCATGCTTGATTTTTGTAGAATAGACGCTCTTTGTTGCTTGCATACTACTTGAGTCTGAAGTCTTCTTCAGCATCTTCAGGACCCTAATAAAAGAAGCTACAAAAAAAGTGAATATCTTTTGTACACAAGATGAGAATGGTATGGAGTAATGCTTAGTAAAGTATTCATAACCAAGTAAATGCAAGCCAATGACTTTCGTGTAGTTTCTGAAAGCAGGCTTCAGGGCACTGGTTTCCTTTAGAGAGTAGGCTCAGGCTCAGTAGAGCTCCTGTTTTTCTCTCAATGATCTCTCTATGAATGCTTTTCATCTTCTGGTAATTTGCAAAGCCTTATAGTTCGGGCAAGCTTCTGCACATGTGTACATTTCAGTAAAATGTCTGTTAAAATATGTGTAACAGAGTCAGAGGGGAGTTACTGGAAAAATAGAATCTTATTTCCATCTCAATGTGTTGCAGCTCCTCTTATGAATCAGTTAAGATGCTGCTGGTGTGACCATTGTTATTGGAAGCCACACAGTTTCTGGGAACCTGAACTTGGCACAGAAGAGAGTCAGAGCAAGAAGGAATAAAATGAAAGTTAATAACACAGTCCAATTAACCAAAATGTCAATCTGAATGGTCCAGCCAAGGGAAGGAGCCAAGGAACTGGGAAACTAGGAAAAAGATAGAGCCAGTAGCTTTTGATTGTTGTACCAGGTTGTGAATACTGGCAGATCATCTAAGCTTTGCTGCTAAGAGACTACAAAGGACACTGTATTCATCAGCTTTCTAGCATAGAACAAAGTATTTAGAAAATTAACCTATAGAGATTAAAGGTTTCTTTTGGCTTGTCTTTCAGGGTATGGCCTACCAGTGTAGGGGCAGGTGGCTGGTGAGATGCTGCATGGTAATAGTAAAGAGCAGGTGAGGAAGAAATCTGTTCAACCTTAGGTCCAGGGTGTGAAAGACAGTGAGAAAAGGTCTGGATACAGGAAGAACAGGGCCTTTTGAGGCTTGTAATGGTTGATCCTGATTGTCAACCTCATTTCTTTTCCCTCCTAAAAAAGCAGTGGATATCTAAAACTTCAAATTTGGTTGTTTCACCTTGCAGTTATTCTTGTTTTTCATTGTAAAAATATATACTTTCTTTGTCTACCAGAAATTAACAAAGGACCTTTGGAATTATTCACTGAGAATTGTTGATGACAATCTTTCTGAGAAAAGTAATTTCACAGAGACTTCTTTAACACACCTGATTCACAGACTTTGATTCAGTTTAGTTGTCTAATCCCCTAACACAAGACGTAACTGATGCCTAATGTAAGTCTGGAAATGATTTGCATTATCACCACTCAGAGCTGGAATGAAGTTTGAAATCCTCTGTAATCTTACTTTCTTCTTGATTCATAACTTGATTCTGCAAGGGCCCACCATGGATACTAGCATAAGGTGGGCAAGGCATCATTCACACTTTGTTTTATTTTGTTTTGAGACATGGTCTCTCTGCGTAGTCCTGACTGTCCTGGAATGCACTATGTAGATCAGGCTGCCATCATTCATACTTTTAAAGGAAATTATGTGGGCTGGAGAAATGGCTCAGTGGTAAGTGTATGTACTGCTCTTTCAGAGAACCTTCATTCAGTTGCCAGGCCTATGCCAGGCAGATGAGAAATGCCTGTAATTTCAGCTCCAGAGGATCTCATGCCCTCTATGTCGATGGTCTCACACCTGCAATCCCATGCATCTCCTCCCCACACATAAATATATGCAATTAAAAATAAATCTTTCAAAAAAGAAGAGCTTGAGAAGAATAGCAGTTGAGAAGTTAGCAGTTATCTCTAGTTCTTGTAGAACACCCACAGGCCCCACCATGCTGCAGTTTTCTGCTATGAACAGCTTTTGTTTGCTTTGGTTGATGTAACTTGCTTAGTCTTTATTGACCTGCTAAAGTTTTCTGTTTTCTTATGATTTGGTCTTGACAGATTATAAGTTCTGGAATTTGTCCTGATCTTCTGGGCTATTCAAGTTACTGATTTATGATTCTGCATGGTAGTCTCATTATCCTCTGTATTTGTATGGCTTTGGCTATAATTTTTATTTCATTTCTGATTCTATTTGAGTTTTCTCTATCTATCTTTAAAAATATATTAGTCTACCTAGAGGTTTTTCACTTGATTCTTTTTTAAAATTCAAGTATATATTTTCCATTTTTCCTAGTTTCTAGCTTCCATTTTTTAGATTTATCATATTTATTTCTATATTCATCTTTGTTATTGCTATTTGCTATGCTGAGCTCCATAGTGTTTCTTTCGACTCATGATAGTTGTGAATATCCTTCTTGCCTTTAGAAGTATGGTTCTTCAACTTTACATTTGTAAGAAATTTCAATTTTCCTACTGTTATTGATTTCAAGTAATATACATTTGCAGTGAGAAAAGAAAGATCATTGTATTTGTCTCCCTAAATTTGCTACAGCTTATTGTGTAACCTAAGATGTGCTTTATCTTATAAACGTTCTGTAAACACTCAGAAAGAATGCATCACAATGTCCTCCCGTATATGTCCATCAGATTCCTTGGTTCTGTCAAGTCCATTTATTATGCTACATCTAAAGTGCATTTTAAGTCCAGTGTTTCCTTATTGATGTTCTGTCTGGACAATCCATTATTTGTAGTGAAATATTATTAAATTTTCCATTATTAGTACTTTGCTGTTTATCTCTCTCTTCATATTTGTCTTGGCTTTGTATAGTTAGGTCTTCCTATCTTGGCTGCTTATGCATTTCAATTATTATGCTTTCTAAATAAATGTCATTTTTAGAATGAAATTTCTTATCTTTTCTGTTAGTTTTTTATTTGCTCATTTTGACTGCTATAAATATAACTACCCTTGCTTTCTTAGTTTCTCCTTAAATCTTTATCCATTCATTACTTTCAGTCTATCTAATCTTTGAAGCTTATGGTGTGTCCATTGGTAATATTAAGTTTCCTTATTTTCTTATTTGTGCTATCTTGTGTTAATATGTGTGTGCTTGATGGAGCAGTCAGCTCTTCTGTGTTTCATGGTCTTGTTTCAGTATGTGTGCAGAAAATTACTATTTAATTGTCTGTGAAGATGCCAGATGAGTCGTTGAAGCAGTTCTGGCTTTGTGAGGTTACAGAAATGCAGTCTGTGTGGCTCTGCTAGTGTAAGTGAGAATTGGCAAACATTACAGGGGCCTCAGTGGCCAACACTGAGGGTGTCAGACGAGGTGGTAAAGACTGTTTGGTGGATCTGGGTAGGGGTTTGAAGTTTACAGCCTGTATTGTCCTTGGCTGGTGCCATAGTGTGAGTAGGACCCCTGGGGCCAAATCTGCCTATCATAATGTTCTTCTTGTAGGTTTCTAGGATCCCCTGGATCCTTCAACTTTGCCATTCTCCCATGCTTCTCTCATCTAGAGTCCCAATAGGATGTCCTCCCCTCTGTCCCAATTTCCTGGTTAGTGAAGACTTTCATGGGACATGCCCCTTGGGCTAGTATGCAGATATAAATGAGTATATACCATTTGACTCTTTCTGCTTCTGGGTGAACTCACTCATTATGATCATTTCTAGTTCAATCCATTTGTTTACAAATTTTGGGGATTCCTTGTTTTTAATAGCTGAGTAGCATTCCATCGTGTAAATGTACAATGGACAGGACATTCTCCACAGTTGAGTGGAGAGTGAGGACTGACTTTCACACATACTCTGCTGCCCCATATTTGACCACTTCCCCTGAATGGGGAGGGGGTGGCACTCAGAGGAAGGATAGCAGGCTACCAAGAGGAGACTTGATACCCTATGAGCATATACAGGGGGAGGAAGCCCCCCTCAGTCACAGTCATAGGGGAGGGGAGTAAGGGGAAAATGGGAGGGAGGGAGAAATGGGAGGATACAAGGGAAGGGATAACCATTGAGATGTAATATGAATAAATTAATAAAATAAAATAAAAAATAATCCTAAGGAAAATAAAAATAATAATAATAATAAAAAAATTTCACACCCCCCCCCTCAAAAAAAAAGACTGTTTGGTGGTAGGAAGAAATGGCTGTTAAGATATCCTTGATATATTTTTCTCCTACTTTGGAAGTAATAGTAAAGGAGTCTCTTCTATATTGGGTCTAGCTTGCAAATGTAGTGTTGGCACTATATATGAGCAGTATGCAGAAACTCTAGCTCCCTAGATCCAGGTGAAATGCCACCTCCCTTCTTGGCAAATGTACTTCTCATGCCACATTGCTGTGTGAAAGTTGTGGGTACTCTGAAGAGTCCAGGATCCACATAGGCCCATAGAGATGCTTGCTTTTCATCTGATACATGTAGTTCTTTTGTATCATTCCACTGTTTTATAGAAGCAATGTACCCCACTATTGAGTCAGGTATCTGGCTGGGATCTGGAGCTGACAAATTAGGCAAGATCTACTGTCTTGGCCTCCTAAGCACTGGTATTTTAAGCTTCCCTCCATGTTCAGCGGTTCCATAGATGCTGAGGACCACATTCAGGTATTTATTCTCATGAAATAAACACATTACAAATGGATTTATTTCCCCATGTCCCATTGCGGTTCTCAATGGGGCTGTGAAATTAAGAAGGAACTTCTTGCACCAAGAATGAAGAAAACTGAGCCACTGCCCCACCCTTACATAGCTATGCTATGTTACTTTCCTCCTCTGCATGGTGATTGCCTCCCAAGTGAGTGGTAGGATGAGCTGGATTGTCATAGTCTCCGAATCTCTAAGATCTGTGGGTCTCTGAGGTCAGGATGAGGAAATGACACTAGACTGAGCTCAGGAAATTTAGCTGTGTGCTGAGCTATGACTTTGAGGACTCAGTTCTCTTTCTGATCTCTATTTCTGGTAATAGAGATGGATAGGATATCTAGTGATCCTGGCTGACTCTGACCTTCTGTGACCTGGAGTCAGAACTGAGGTCATCATATGGACAAAGGGCTTCTGTAGTAACTAAGAATTATAGACTCTGCCTGTAGGATGACCATGATTGTGATGATGGCAATGATGGTGACAACTGTTGACTTAACATTCATTATGCTTCCCACTTTCTGCTGTATCTGCATTATGTAACCAAACTCTCAGAATAGCTTTTCCTACTTTCCATTTTGCAGATGAAACAATGACTCTGCAAGCACCTTTCTCCAGGTCACAAAGTGAGGTAAGGCAGGAGCAGAGTAAAAGCCAGGGCATTAGCTACAAGTTATTCTCCTTGGTGTCATGGATGCTACATCATTTCAACTTGAGCCAGTTTTATAACGAAACTCTTTTAATATGCTATTATGGAACAGCATGGGTAGTCCCTTAGAATTTATAAAGCATTGATAAATTGTGTATATCTGATGAAGCATGCCTTTCAAACTGGTTTATGTCTGGTTTTTGAGCTGAGAGAACTGGGATTGGGAAAAGTAAGTGAATTTGCAGATGTACACATTGGTTAGTACTGCAGGCATGCTCTTGATTCAGCTCAGGATTTCTTACCACATGGCAACTAAGTCTATAGAAAAGAGAAATAACACTTCCCTGTGGCCTGCTTCATGGTAAGAATGTGAAGAAGTCATTTGGGAGGCGTAAAACGTCCTATAAGCACACATCATTATGATTTTAAACTCACAACTGTGTCCCATTTTTCTGTACATGTATCTGTCCCTAGTACCTTCCAACATGTACCTTAATGAGCTCAACATAATGCTACAGATGGGACATGACAGAATGCAGACAGACAACTTTCCTTCCCTTTGGCATTTCAGCTGTGTAAGGCTCTGACACCTTACAGATCCCACTGGCAGGACAGACATGACAAGTTAATTCTGAAGCCAGCAGACTGGAACAAGCCTAGGGACTCTGTAATGAAAGGGGATCTGACTTCTGCAGCAGGATTATCAGAGACCAATTGTACAATTCAAGAAGAGAAATTATTTTTTTCCTTTATTAATTTATTCTTGTTACATCTCAATGGTTATCCCATCCCTTGTATCCTCCCATTCTTCCCTCCCTCCCATTTTCCCCTTATTCCCCTCCCCTATGACTGTTCCTGAGGGGGATTACCTCACCCTGTATATGCTCATAAGGAAGAGAAATTATATCTCTTGGTTTCTGTCCACCTAGCATGGCTGACGATGGAAGGTGCCAGGTTGGTGACTATTTTGCTATGTAAAATATTTCAAATTATACTTGAGGTTGGTTATTGCATGAGATAAATACTAAAGATGTTGGTTTCTACTTCTTTTTAAGGTCTGTCAGAATCAACTGGCTCATGGAGCTTCTGCCAAGCATGGACTGAACCCTTTGAAACCATGAGCAAAATACATAACTTTTTTCTTAAGTTGTTTATGTCAAGTTATCTTGTCACAGCAGTAAGATATTCTCATCTCTCTCTGTCTCTCTATATCTCCTATCCTCTCTATTTCTCTCTCTGTTGGTCTTTTTCTTGCATATACATACACAAATCCACACTCACATGGATGCACACATTCATACTTATATACATATACATACTCACATGCATGCACACATATACACTTTCTCTCTCTCTCTCTCTCTCTCTCTCTCTCTCTCTCTCTCTCTCTCTCTCTCTCTTTCTCACACACACACACACACACACACACACACATGCAAGCTAGCCTATTCTTTATATCAGATTAGTAATTTTACAACTATTCTCTCAGAAATCTAGGCCCAGTATGGCTCTAAAATAGGAGACTTGTTGTCAGATGTCACTCGAAAATAGTGTGATATTCATTCTCTGGATGACAAGAAGTGACACACAGACTGAACTGTGTTCATTGGAGAAGCTCACAGAGAAGAAAGATCAGTGAAACAATGCAAAACAAAGCCAGAATTCAAGTTTGAAGCTAGTGTGTGACATTACTACATAGATAACAGCCCAGACAAAGATAGGTACCAATCCCCAAACACAGGAACCTTGGAGGGAGGTTTTATTTTCAAACCTTAATGAGAGATGAGGTAGAGAAGCAGGGCAACTTAAGGACTCTTTTCCCAGAATTAGAGTAGAGGGAGGTAATAACACTATATTAGTGTGACTTCTCCAGGACCAAATCAGCAGGACACACAGTCACTGTTCTCTTCAGACTCTAAAGCCTCAGGATGCTCAAGTCACTTCTACAAAATGGTGTGAGATTTACATATCACCTAAGAAGTCCTATATACTTTAAATGATTTTCCATGTTAGTAATAGTATTTAATGCAATGGGAATGATGTGTATTACTTAGCAAATTATTCCAAGAAAACAAAAGGAAGAACAGATTTAATTCACTCTTAAGTACTTCTAATTCAAAACTGTTTAAACCCGTGGTGTGTGTGCATGCGTGCATGTGTGTGTGTGTCTGTGTAGGGAAGAGTTACTGGAAATAACTGTGTCACATGATCATGGCCATTGAGAAGTCCTAAAGTATTCTGTCTGCTTGCTGCAGACTCAGGAAAGCAAGTGATGCAACTTACTCTCAGTTTTATCTATGGCTTCAAAGCCAAGGACGATGACATTGTAAACCCTACTGAGGGATGGAGACCACAATGAGGCAGGTGGTGAAATGTTATCACTCAGTTCATAACATTCTTCACATGATTCCTCCTTCTGTACCCTTTTGTTTTGAGACTATCGATAGAATACTCACTCCTGAGTCCACAGATTCAAATGCTTGTCTTCACCAATATACCCAAGAAACAAGGCTGCATCAAGGCCACTGTGACTCATCACTTTCTCTAAATACCAATCTCCACACTGTTCTTTACAATGACAATGATCACCTCCACTATCCACTGAGCACTAGTGCTGGGCTAAGCATATAACATGAGATGAATATTTTACTCTTTCACCTTACTGAGAATGAACCTGAGACACAAGAAAACTGATAATTGGACAAGGATAGTCACCATTGCAGACGGAGTGTAGAAACACTTGGCATAAGACATCCTTATGTAGGACCACATAAATTCTAAGATGGAGAAGAGCAACAGAATTTCTCAATAGGATAGGAAAAGTAGCTAAGATGTCAAATAATAAAACACCTCATGTCCCTTCACTTAGTGAAATAGGGCTAGGAAAGTAAGCAGCCAGAAAGAGGGGATTTTCAGAATTTATACCATTATGGGCTCCTAGTATGTTTGGGCTATCGACCCTTCCTGCCTCAAAGCTGGATTCTCCTGTATCATTTGCTTCCATGTCAGTCTAACTCTCTGTATTAGATAGTCACACAGATGTAGACAGCTCTTGGGTCAACTTGTTCCATTCCTCATAGTGAAGAATAGGGTGCCTACTCACCCTTCATGGAGTAACTTCTTGGACCTCATCCTCTTTGTAGAATATTGGCCCCCAGCCCATATGAGAATGCCACATGCTGGTGGGTATAGGGCAGTGTTCTGATCTAATGACAAAGGAATATGGCATGGATATGACAGGGTTTGTGCTTGTATACCCTTTGTTTGATGGCTTCAGTGATCTTTTTTACTTCTGGCATGATACATATCTCCACACAAGAAGGACTCAATGCAGGAAATGTATTCTTCCTAGCCAACTTGTCATCTCTCCAGCTATCCTACCTTGGAGCGGACAGAAACCCATTCTCAGCTTCCTGTGGGAAGTAGAGAAAGGAACTGAAAACTGGCAGGACGAAGGAACTGGCTGGAGGCCCCAAGTTACTCTCTGTGTAGTCATTCACCCAGTCTTTGAAAGGTTCTCAGAGGGAGATGCAGCTGTGGGTTTATCCTGCTCTATTTCTAAGGGAGTGAGAGAAAAAGTCAATGGGAAAAGTAGTTAAAGAGATTATGGGCTGAAACTTAGCCTCACTGGCAAGCAGAAAGAGCTCAGCATGAAGTTTGGCAGAACTCTTTATAGCATGCCAAGACAACACCAGAATTCCTACTATATTCCAGTCACCTGTTCCCTCTGGCCTTTGGATCAGCTTTGAAAAGAGAGGAGAGTAGACTCAGTTCCTACAATATCCTTCAGAGGTGCATCTTCAATGACCCAAAACCTCCCATTAAGCTCCACTTCTTAAAGTTTCTAGAACCATGCAAAAGCATTTCATTCTGGCTACTAACAAAACATAGATTCTTTAGGGGGCGCATCCAATTACAGCACCCCTGTCTCACACCCCTAAAGGATTCAGCTTCCCTTCTAAGAGTTAGAATCCAACTTGACAAAACTCCCTTTACCTACATCCCTTAAACACAATTGAAACTGGCTTGTATTTGCAGAATGGTTTTTCTAAATGCTAAAGGAAGCTGAAAAGTAAAAGCAACAAAACAGATAAATACAATGATAACCACAGTGAAAAGAGCAAAAAGTTTTTATGTTACCCAAACCTGATATTAAATAACCTTCTCTTACCAAACTATTGCAATTTCTGCTTTTGTAGATCTCAGCCTTATGCATGTCTTTGTAGAAGGCTGAGTCAAGGATCTGATCTGAGAGGAGGAGAGTAAAGCAGCCCAGTTATAGGCTTCATATCATGCTGGAGAGTCTCACTCTCATGCCCCTGAAGCTGATGCCTCCCAAGTGTTGGTCTGTAGTGGTCAGGGCTTCTAGGATGATCCTTGAGTAATGTCAGGGATGATAGGCCATATGACCAATGTTCAGCCATCTTGTCCAAGTCTGCACCTTTAAGTCTCTGTCTTTCCCAGAGCTTACCTTTCACCAGAAATTAGCTGACCCTGTTGTGAGTCAGCAGTTAGACTAAAGCTAGATGAAGACAAAGCAAGATACCCTGCATAGCAGGACGTCATGACCCTGCCTGGAATTCCCTATGTTTTGAGAAAAACCTGCAACTGCGTTGCTATAGCGATATGCTTCCCTGCCTTCTGAATTATAAAAGTTGCTGCATGACTAATAAAGTTGAGAGCTTGATCAATCAGACTTGCTCTTCTTCCTTGTGTCTTGCATTTCTCAACAGGTGACCTCCCTCCTGAGTTTTAGTGAACCCTACAGGTCGGGGCAGAGTAACTCAACTCAACTCTGTATTTTCCTCCTTCTCAATTCCATCTACTCACCTAGTACCTGGTCCCATCATCAGCCAAGCTGGATGATAGATGCCAGAGAGAAAGACTTTCATGACTGTTCTCTTGTATTTAATTGTCATTTAGTTTCTGCCAAGCAGCTCCCTCAAATCTTTCTCTCTTCCCATCACATCCTCTCACTCACATCTTCCTCTCATATCCAACTCCTAACTCTTCCCACAATTGGGTCACTTTTATCTCTCCTCTGGATCATTGGCTCAGTCTCTAACTAGCTTTAATTCCTTTGATGTATTCCCTATAGTAGAAACAAAACATTTCAAATACAAATACAATTAGGTCATTCCTTTCCTTCATAAAAGTTTATAAATTTCTTCGTATACTCTGTGATATAATTATACTATAATCCTAACAAATCAATGGAATCTAACTCTGTTTACTCCTCTAGCTCCTTTAGGCTTATGACACTACATACACACCCCTCTGCACATAATACTTGTGCTTGGTGGCTTGACATTTGTGGCTGATCCTGTCATTCTGAGCACCTACACTTCCTTTATTATGTTACTCTGATATATGGAACTTTGTCCAGCTCTCCTTTTTAAATGGACTAACCTGAAACCAAGCTCCCTTGTCTAGTTTCAGTGAAGAGTTCTTAGATTTTACTTTCTCTAAAATGTGTTGTTTTGTGTGTGTGTGTGTGTGTGTGTGTGTGTGTGTGTGTGTGTGTGTGTGTGTGTACATGTATGGGAGGATATGTATGTAAAGTTCAGTGAATCTGGAGCTTATTGATTGGTTAAGCAGGTTGCTAGCAAGCTGGAGATCTGCCTTTTTCTGCTTCCCTTTCTCCATTATCAGAGTTACAGACACGAGCCACCATATCTAGCTTTTACATGGGTGTTGAGAACCTAAAGTTGAAGACCTCATCCTTATTCAGCAGGCACTACCAACTGAGCCATCTCCCTATCCTTAAGCTATTTTTATGTCTCATGATACCAGGTTAAGTGCCTTACCTGTGAATCCTAATGTAATAACTCTGCTGGTAACACCTTTTAAAATTTATGGACTTGCCCATGAGGAATGTAACATAGCATCTGATTTATTATTACTCCATTATTTGTCATCACAGTGCTGAACACAAAGTATGCAACATTTACTAGGCATCTGATAAATAGCTAAATAGATGGATACATGAATAAGCATGTGCTGACTGTTAGGGGTTTGCAATGGAGTACCTTGGCAAAGCAGCCAAGGCCAAGGAATGTAGCAAAGTTCACACCACACAATAGAACTTACACAAGAGATTTATGGGTGGGGGGCATGGACTGAGTACAAGAAAGACAGAAAAACAGAGAAAACAAGAGAGAGAAGCAGAATAAGAGAGCAGGATGTGAAGGCAGAGGCCATGGCTTAGTCAAATATTGGTATGGAAAGTATAAAAAAAGTCATTTCACAAACATATTGCATTTCCTTGATGGCTAAAGAGGTTGAGCCTTTCTTTAAATGTATCTCAGCCATTCAATATTCCTCTGTTGAGAATTCTCTGCATAGTTCTGAGCCCCATTTCTCAATTGGGTTATTTGATTTGGTGGTGTTTAACTTCTTGAGTTCTTTATATCTTTTAGATATTAGACTTTTGTCAGATGTAGGGTTGGTAAAGATCTTTTCCCAATCTGTAGACTGTCGCTTTGTTCTGTTGACAGTGTCTCCTGCCTTACAGAAGCTTCTCAACCTCATGAGGTCCCATTTATTAATTGTTGACCTTAAGGCTCTGAATGGGGAGGCCTGGAGGCACTCAGAGGGAGGATAGCAGGCTACCAAGAAGAGATTTGATACCCTCTGAGCATATACCGGGGGAGCAGGTCCCCCTCAGTCACAGTCATAGTGGAGTGGAGTAAGGGGAAAATGGGAGAGGGAGAGGAATGAGAGGATACAAAGGATAGAATAACAATTGAGATGTAATATGAATAAATTAATAAAATATATTAAAATCCAAAAAAAAAACCCAAAAGACAAACAAATTGACAGTTTTCAGTGGAATGTTGACAACATGCAGAAGAAAGACGAGGGCCAGACTTCTTTCTACTCAGCAGTACCTTGACCTTGAACCATGTGATTCATCACATTATTCCACAATACTCTAAGCAAGCAAGTTTCTGGGAGCCTTGTCTGGCCCAGGTTGTAGATAGAGAATTAAAATTTATGAAAAAAATGATCTTTCCTTTCCTCTTCTCTATTTTTCCTTCATTTTTCTCTCTTCTTTCCTCCATAGATGAAGCTCATGCTTGTTATATCTGTATTCCCCACATCCATCTTCTTACTTCATCTGGTATGCTAAGAACTCACTCTTTCTGTGCTTTTTTTTAAAGGAAGTATTGGTGGAAACAAGACTAATGCATTTCTTAAAGTGGGGTGTTAACATCTGAATTGATTACCTTGGATGTTCCCTGACTGGCATGCCCTAACTGAAGTATCCAGCAGAGGAGGGAGTGACGAGGGAAGCCACTAAAGACTTGAAAGGGGATTAGCATTCATTCCCCTCAGACGCCCTCTTGTGATGTTTCTCAGTCAATAAGAGATTAGACAGAGGAGAAGGTTTAAGCATAGCCTTGCCTCTTCTCATTTCTTGTTAATCCTCTCCCCTACATTCTCTCACAAGCCCATGAGCAGAGCTCTGGGCATGAGTCTGTGGATGTGCACACACCCACACAAAGCTTCTTTCTCTCTTTTATTTTTCTCCTGGATTTCTCTGGGAAGCCACAAGCAGAGATTTTTACTGTTATTTCAAGAAAATGCAATACCAGGAGAAGTGGAAGAATCTAGTGTGTTTTGAGACTGGTGTAAGGGAAAGTGAGGAAGGAGAGGGCAGGGGCATATGGTTAAGAGGTAGGAAGAGAGAATAATAACTAAACAGGAAGTAGTTTTAATCAGAATTGTGGCAGGGTGGGGGAAGGAACTTTTAAAATCAACATAGGAAAAGCTGGAAGTTAGCACATGTCAGGTGGACATAAGAAAACACCAGGTGTCAGATTCCTGTGCCATTAATTAAGAAAACAGTCTCTAGGAGGGTCACAATACTTGTCCATACTCACACATATTTGACTTTTACCACTCAGATGCATGCTATGCTCTTCTAATAGAGGCAGTTTATGGGAAATGTGTCTCTTCTTTTCAGTCTAGCTAGCTTCTTGAACTATGTCCTTCTTTTGTTGGGAGTGAGTTATGGTAACACCTTAAGTTTTCTTTATTTCTGTTTCTTTTAAACAATTCTTTACTCAATGGTGTTTGAATATCTGATGTTTAAATTCCGTTGATCCAGAGAACTTATTTTCAGTATTCATTCCAAATGTCCTTCTCAACCCCACCCTATGAGTACATTGCCCCAGGCTAGTGGCTCCCAAGTTGTTTAGCATATCCATAGCTAAAAGGAAGTGATGGGGATGCAGAGCCTTCAAGAAGATGGAAGATGGATATAGCCTTCTGCAAAGTAAGCATTTAGATACTGGTTTCATGTCTTAATAAGAAGGCACCTAAGCTTTAGGAAGATAGACCCATGGCTTCTTTCCCCTGCATGTAAGTAATTCACTGGGTATTAGCTTTAAAAAAAAAAACTGCTAGCCTGTTTTTCTTTTTCAGAAGATGACTACTGTAAAAATTAAATGTGACAATGGAAAGGTTTCTCAGCACAGTGGCAAGCTCCTTGACTGTCATAGAATAAAGATCAATTTCCCCATTTGTGTAGGTATGGAGAAAAGATCTGGGCAGTAAAAATACAAGATTTATTGTGTCTCTGGAATGAAAATTTAAACCCTGCAATAATGTGGCTCTCATTATCTTGTCTTTCCTTTGGTTCACCCCAAGTCCTGTTGAACACATACATGCAAAATGCTTTAGAATAATGCTTAGTCCTAAGCACCATTT
Organism: Acomys minous; assembly: GCF_964271855.1. NCBI lineage: Eukaryota > Metazoa > Chordata > Mammalia > Rodentia > Muridae > Acomys > Acomys minous. The sequence continues at coordinate 53,091,089 of NC_140496.1, read as the reverse complement.
GTGCTGGAGTTTTGAAATTAAATTTATCCCCTCTCCCTGTGTGTGTGTGTGTGTGTGTGTGTGTGTGTGTGTGTGTACCACAGCACAGACGTGGAGGTCAGAAGACAGCTTTCAGGGTTTATTTCTCTCCTTCCATCATGTGGACCAGAAGGACTGAACTCAGAACCCCAGAGCTAGTAGCAAGCATCTTTACCAGCTTAAGCCATGCCATCAGTCCCACTGCTTTGATTTTCAATGCAGTTGTCATTATCATTTCTGTCTCTGTGGTCCTCCTGGTCCTCTTCCTCTTTTTCATCACCATCATCTCCTTCCTTGAAGTTTATTTTATTTTCTCTATCTGTATTTTTTCCCTGAAGTATCTATATAGGAAGCCTGGGTAAATTACTTTCTCTCAACTCTCCTGCCACTTGGCTTCTCGTTTAGCTTTGCCAGCAAAGAGAGATTATGAAAGGAGGGAGGCCTAGAATTTCTTTGTTTTATGTCTTTTTGTTGGTGTTTGTGGAAAGGGCTGTGTCTCCTTATGATCCTAGCAGCTCACTTCTTAGTGATCAGGGTCTCAGCAGGAGGCACTGCCTAGTACTCCCAGCAGGCCCTAGTGCTTAGCTCCATCACTGCTTGGAACCATCTCTTCCCAAAGTTAGCACACTACACTCACTCCTTGGCTGAGAGCAGGAACATCTCTTCCTTTAGCTCTGCCATCCTTACAGGAGGTGGCCATCTCCTGCAATGACTCATCTTTGAGTTATTATGACACTTTTTTTCTTATTCATATTCAGCCAGATTTTAGCAGCTGGGTCCTTACATTAGATACTTTTTTTCTGAAATGCCTGTTGTTATGTAGTATGTTATCTGTTTTGTTCTTTTTGTTTTGTTTTGTTTTGTTGTTGTTTTCCCTCATGGAAACTGCCTCCTAAAGAAATTTTATTTGTTCACCCCATGGAGACAGGGATTACACTAATTTAGAATCAGATCTTTTAGGGTTAAGGGCTTTCTACTAGTTCCCCTGGCAAAACATCAGAGAGGAACTAAGTAACTTCCAAAGCCACTTTCTCAGGGTCGTAGAAGAGAAAGTGAAACACATGTGTCTCCCACGTCCCTAAATTATTTCTGGCTATAGGCTAAGAGGTGGTTGTTCTGCCCACTTGTCATGGAACTCTAATAAAAGAGTCATTTATCCCACCTTGAATTCTGTTTGGAGCCAGCCCGGGGTCATTCAAGGCTAAAAGAGTCTACTGGCTATAGAAAGATACTGATGCCCCATTCCAAAACTAACTTCCTCCTTTCAGCCTCTGCAGATGTTGTTTAGCAGGTTAGCTCGGGACTTTCCGAGAGATAGTTAGCTAAGATTAGATAGAAATTGTTCCGAGAAAAGCCACAGGATGTTTCCCTGATAGTATTATCTGGAGACATCCTTGGGCCCCCCCACTGCTTAGTTCCTTCCTCCACCCCATATAAGCTTTTGCTTTTGATTCAACAAACGGACCTTGATAGGAACGCTACTTGCTCTCGCCTCTTTCTTTCCCGTCTCATCCCTCAGGTATGGCTCCCCTCGCGACCCCGTAATTACTGGTCCTGCTGGACAGGACAGAATTCCTCTCTGTCTTGGATATTTTCTTTCCTCCCCTATCTCTTCTCTCCTCTTCTGCTGCTATCATTGGCATCTTGCAGGAAGGCCTTTCCTTGCCAACAAGCTAGCTCCAGCAATGGTACATAAAGAGCTAGTATTTATTGATCACTCTCTCCTTATGGTAGTAATACTTTTTGTTCTTTTTGAATTTTTGAGATAGGGTTTCTCTGTGTAGCCTTGGCTGTCTTGGACTCGCTTTGTAGACCAGGCTGGCATCAAACTCACAGTGATACACCTGCCTCTGCCTCCCAAGTGCTGGGATTAAAGGCTTCTGCCACCATGTCTGGCTCAATAATTTTCTAACATGAAACTGCTATGCAAAAAATTTTATCACCAATCCAGGTTAACTGAGGTAGTAAGGGGTGGAGGTAGAAGTTTAACTGTAAGGGCAAAATTAATGCCATATTCTATATGTAATGTATATTCTGCAACTAATGCCAAGGTCTGTGAATGTTCTGTGAGAACTTGCCTTCCAGGTGATTTCACTTCTTCCTGTGTTCCAGGAATGACCATGCACTGCCATCAACTAGATCTGCCAGCAGTCTCCAGAAACTCCACTGGCACTATTAGATACAATTAACTCCCAATAATCTTCCAAGATAAAACAACTTCCCTGGAGATTTAGACTCCTGCATCCAATCTGCCTGAAGGTCATTCCTGTGACCTAGAACTTTCCCTTGAGATCCAGCCTTTACCCAACCTGCCTGAAGGTTGACATTTCTGTGACCCAAAACCCCGACTTATGTTTTTTTCCTTACTTCCCTGTGACCCCAACCCCCAATTACAGTTTTTCCCCTTATAAACCCATTACCCTTGGAGCTCTACTGTCACTCTCCTATCCTGCTATGTCAGGAAGGATTGTGACCTGAGCTCTGAGTCTGTAATATAGGACCCTGTGTACTTTGCATCAGTATTGAGTCCTGGTGGTCATTTAGGGGGTTTCACGATATGGGATATTGGGGCAATCTCATTATTACATAACCATTTGATTCCCAAAGTAAGGCAATAACTTCATCCATCCATTTGTTAGTCTGTCCCTCTTTTTGTATACCTGTCCATCCATCCACCCATCCAAGAAAGTTCTGTCCACACTACCTGCTATGATAGACACAGTAATTGCTAGTCAGAAGTTTTATTCTCTAAGTACAGTACTGTAAACTGTGTGTTGTAGAACTGAATGTGGAGTCACAAAATATTCTGCAATAGAACAAGGTTTCTCAAAATTTAACATCCAAAACTAATTCAAAATCACACACATAACAACTCCAAAGGTATCTCTGGCATTGCTCATCAGCGTAGGATGGCAGTTTTTCTGCCATCTTTATTTCAAACACAAAATGTACACACTTTACACTATATATGCCATCACATCAACAAACTTCCTGGCACACATTGGATCAGATCTGAGAATAATACACAGTATAAATTGCAATATTTTTGTGGTATTTGCACATTTTCTGTTCTTACAGAAATTTAGAAAAAAAAACCCAGATATTATTAAAAAAAAAAACCCAAAACCTAATATTTCCTAAGATCACTTTTATGTTTATGAGTATCAAATTAGTATGTCTTTGAGTTTGAATTTTAAAATGTTAAGTTGTTGGCTTGAGTTTCATTAAAAAATGAAATGAATTTTAACTTAAGATTGAAACAGAATTAGCAGTAATATTTGATATGGCCCTAAACACACTTCTACCATTCTATAATGTATATATACATATACATACATACATACATATATACATACATCTGTATTCGTGGGCTAGTGCTGGATAGAATTTTCAAGATATTATGAACCAAAGATCCATACGCTTTTTCTATCCATCATCTCTTTTTGCCCAAGTATATAGCTTGTATATGTATGTATATTATATATATGTGTGTGTGTGTGTGTGTGTGTGTGTGTGTGTGTGTGTGTGTGTATGCGTGTAGAACTGTTTTAATCATTGACATTTATAAAAAGCAAAATATCAATTGCCCTGAACATCCCTAAAGATGTTTGGTTCTATAGTATCAAATATCCAGGCAAGATTTAACTTTTTATGTAAAAAGAAATAAACACATCCATTTCATTAGTACACATTTTTAATGAATGGTAAAATGATATGTGTACCAAAGAATTTTTTTTCAAATAATTTTTTAAAATAAATTTAATTTTGTTTTATTAGTAGAAATTGTTTGATTTGTATACTTATTTTATATAGCTATATATTTGGACAAAAAGGGATCATGGATAGAAAAGGCTTATGAATCCCTGGTTCATAATATCTTGAAAATTCTGTGCAGAGCCAGCCCAGGAATACAGATATAGAATGACAAACAGGGGTGGGGGAAGACTTAGGAGATAATGGTAGGAAGGCAACCTTAACAGAGCCTATGCAGTGAGAGGGGTTGGAGCAGGCTGCAATGAAGCTATGCATGGTGCTGCTGGTCCCTAGAGCTCACAGCTGTGTGGGTCTCCTAAGACCTGAAACTGAGAACATGTTCTCTCCAACATGGGACTAAGGTTTTCCCACCTGATAGCTAACTCTTTCCCTCTGGTTCTTAAACAACAACGAGACCCACCTTTTGCATTTATTTATGTACAAATATTTATCTACAAATATGTAGATGTGTTCATATGTGTATGTGCCTGTCTCTGTGTGTCTTATCTGTGTGGCCACATGTGTATCATGGTGTGAATGTGGAGGACAGGGGACACTTTATGGGAGTTACTTCTCTCCTTCTTGTACCACATGGGTCCCAGAGACTGAATTCAGATTATCAGGCCCAGAAGCAAGTGCCTTAACCTACCAAGGGATCTCAGCAGCCCTCTTTGGTACTTATTAGAAGCAGCAGCAACAATAAACTAAACTAATAATTAGTATGGAGGTGTAGACCAAGAAAGGCTGGAGGCACTGACTGAGCCCTTCAAAGTCCCTCAAACTAACATTGACACTAATTTTTATTTTTATTGTTTACTCATACTTGACACTGCTAAAGTGCCAATAACTAGAAACTAGGTAGATCATGGGACTAGGAGAAAATCTAATATTATTCTACTAAAGAAACATAGCAAATAGAGCAGTGTCTCTTAACCCACATCAAAGACACTTCTTACAGAACATGGGACCTATAACTGGACAAAATGCATGGAGTAAGAGACTTTGACACACCCAGTCCCAAACAAAATGTCACCATCAAACCTCTCCCCTTGAAGCTCAAGGATCTATGTGGAAGAGAAGGTGGAAAGATTCTGCTAACCAGAGCTGACAGATGACTCCAAGGAGACAGCATTTTGCAAATACAGTAGCAATAATGCACTTATGAACTCAAAGCCTATGACAACACATAAAGACCTGCACACATTCAAGCCAGATGAGATGAGATCCGAGGACTGAAAGGACAAACAGACATATCCCTAACCAAGATGCTATCTGTAACTGATAGCCACTGGCAAAGAAACAATTAGTTTTCTCAAGTGGCTTCTCACTGGGTACATCAACAACACTACAGGGCAGCCCCTAAACCCAGAATTCACTGGATATGACAAATGAATTTAATGGTACTTGGTAGATTTTTTCTTTGTATGAAGACATTTTCAATAATATTTTTATTGATGATTAAAACTATCTCAGTGTATTTGTGTGGGAGTGTGTTCACATGGATACAATTGCCCAAGAAGGCCAGAAGAGAGATGGACCTACAGGTGATTGAGAGCTGTCTGACATGGGTGCTGGGATCTGAACTCAAATCCCCTGCAAAAACAGCATTTGTTCCTAACTGTTGAATCATCTCTCAAGCATCAGTAATATTTACTGTTATACAGTGCTATCCTTGACCCCCACTGATTGTTTGATCTTTTTAGTCTTTGAGTGTGTAGGAATGTTTGACCCATACCTGATCCTCAGGATGTCTAATTCTTTTTCCTCATTCAGTTCCATCTCTATATCTCTCCCTTCTTTTTCTCTGACAGTTTCTCTGCATTGTTAACCCTGTCATTTTCTCTCTTCCTGTACATAGGATGTCTATGGCTGTAAATAATATGCTGACTAAACTGCTCCAGGAAAATTTGTCCAAGGAAAAAGCCAAATCTTATTGTACGAAGCTCCCAGGTTGATGTAGTCAGTCATTCAGTCCACATCTGCTCTGCTTCCAGCATTCATGACTTATCTCTGACCAGAAAACAAATAGCTGTTCAGACAAACAGGTCCAGAGCCTGTGCTGATTTCTGCCTTTCTCTTTTTCTCCTTTGAAATACCCTAAACACTTATTTTCACATCTTCTTGTCTAGAATCAGAGCTCAAGTGGATCTTGGTCAGTGAGGGGCAGAATAATTATAATTCACCTGGACTGTAATGCAAAAGGAATCAGTTGTGCAGGATGTAACTAATCTGAGATTTTTTTTTTTTTACTTTGCTGCCCCAGTTTTCCAGATAATGGCAGATGACACTGACACCTGGACGAGAAACACAATGCTGTGCAGGCAACATGAACTTTAGCTATTCATTAATTTTTTTTGCTCTCAAAACCCCCACAGGAGTCAGCATGAAGGGACTAATGAAGCTTAACAGTTTAGAATCTTCAGGCTTTGGGAAGGCAAATATTTTGTAGTAGATTATGAAGGACCCTTGGTGCATGTGGGTTAATGCAAAAACAATCTAAGTTGTGTGTGTTTTGAATATGAGATAGACAAACAGATCAGGAAGCGCATTGAAAAATAGTGCCCCTCTCTCAAACCCATATTTCATAACTATTTAGTCACAGAACCATAAAGCTCAATTAGTTCTGAGTAAACATGAATAAAATCATACAAATATCTCACAAATCATGAAAAGAGATAAAATTCTTTATCTAAAAAGGGAATAAATACCACCAGAAGCAGTAAACCTTAGAATAAATGTGAATCCATTTTCCTCATTTATAATCACTTTAAAAGTTAAGTAGCTGTTAAAAGCAAAGATATTAGTATTGAACAATAAGATTTTATAGCATGTGTACAAGAAAGTTTCCAAAGAGTAATAGCAAAGGAGATGAAAAGCAATACAGCTCTCACCAATTGTGAGTTGGAGTAATACAGGCTAAAGGTAGAAGGTGATGAATTAAAGCTATGTATTATAAACTTGAAGGCAAACACTAAAACAACTCTCCACATCAAGCCACAAGTACACTGAATAAGCCAATGATGAAAATATACTGAAATAAAAACATATAATTAAGTTATTCAAAGAAAGCAGGGGCAATGAACAAACAACAGGTAGTATATAAAGAAAGTAAGTTCAGAATGTAGGGATGTGAACTCAATCACAGTGGTGATTACATTAGAACAAAGCAGAACTAGTCACACTATAGAGCTGATCACATTGGATATTTAAGCAAGATTGGTTATAAATTGCTCACACAAAATTAAAGATATAAAGATGCAAATATGTCAAAAGTAAAAGGGTACAAAATAGTAAAGGAGAAAATATTGCAGAATACTAGTATGTATTATTTTAATTAATGTTGAAATAATTTTAGAAGAAACAGGCTATCACTTTGAAGAAAAGAAATTTCAAAGCCCACTCTTAACTGCTCTAGGATCAAAGATGCCTAAAAGGCAGAAATACTATTTCATTTATTTTTGCATCTATAGTTTCTGCATATCTACAGCATGAAGTCTGACACATAATACTTGGTTAATAGTGTGTTTTGTCTTCATGTGGTATACATACATATGATGTATTTGAATGTGTGTGTGTTTGTGTGTGTATGTGTGTGTGTGTGTGTGTGTGTGAGAGAGAGAGAGAGAGAGAGAGAGAGAGAGAGAGAGAGAGAGAGAGGGATTTGGCTAGAAAAATGCCTCTTCTTTGCATACTTTTTTTTTTATTCTGAGCACAGAGAAAACACACCACTTTCTACCTTGCTCTGTGGTATATCCTGTTTGAAGGAAGATGTTAGGTTGCTCTGCTCTACTTATCTCTACCTTATGCCCTTGATACATGATCTATCACTAAATCTGGAGCCAGCCTGAAAGCCAGCAAAGCACAGCCTCTATCCGCAGCAGCACCAGAGTTAGAGGCACCTAAGCATCCGCTCACTGCTTCTTGCATGGGTGCTGGAGATTCAAACTCATGTTCTGATTCTTATATACCAGGTGATAGTACCCAATCCATCTTCCCACTCTCCATTTTATTATTTGTAATTTCTGCATAATCATTGCATATATTCTTTGAGCACAGATGATAATTTGATAAATGGGTACTGTATGTAATGACCAAATCTGAGTAATCAGCATATTATGTTCCTCATATGCTTATCATATATTCATGATAGAGCATTAAGAACTCTTGAAAGCAAGAAATACTATTACCTCTAGATATTTTGTAATACAAAAATCACTACTGTTAAATATAATCTGAACAAGAGTCAATATACAAATGTATTGCTGATTCCATGGATGGATGGGTAAGTGAATGAATGGATGTAACTGGAAAGTAGCTTTACTTTCTTCTCTAACTGATAGTGTGTGGATAAAACAAACTTACATTAAAGAAGAAAAAAAATAGTTCTAGCAATAGGTAGTGTCACACATCAATGATCAAGATGATAGTTTGAATTCTTTGGTCTAAAAGTCAGACCAGAATATGGTAACTAAGCCCAAGTAGGAGAGACCTTCCAAGGTTTGCAATTGGCATTGGCCAAATGCTATAGAAAAAAGCCTTTTACTCCCCTGTATACCCTTCCTTGGTTCTGAATACAAGTAAAACACAGCACCTCCCACCGTCCTCTGTGAGAGATCTTGTCTAAAATAATGTCCTGTCTTTAAAGCCAGGAGTCTCTGACTGCTGTGTGTTTAAATGCTGCCCCCAAAGCCTGGAATTGCATGTGACTTTTGATCTTAGAACAGAAGGGACATGCATGCTAATATCATTAGAATGGTCAGAGTCATAAAAAGCATTCTTCGTGCATCTTAGGGTTTCCATTTCATGAAGAGACACCATGACCAAGGAAAGTAGACTATTACATTGGGGCTGGTTTACAGTTTCAGAGGTTTAATCCGTTACTCATTTTGAGAAGCATGGCAGAGTGCAGGAAGACATGATGCTGGAGGAGCTGAGTTCTACATCTTGATCTGAAGGCAGTTAGGAGGAGACTGTCTGTGTTTTTCATACTAGGTGTAGCTCGAGCATTTTAAGACCTCAAAGCCCTTTCTCCAACAAGGCCACACCTCCTAATGTGCCACTCCTTATGTGCCAAGCACTAAAGCACATGAATCTATGGGGGCCAAACCTACTCAAACCACCACCACATTCTGTGCCTGGGCCCATGGGCTTGTAACCATAGCACAATGCAAAGTGAATTTAATTCAATTTCATGAGTCCTCATAGTCCATCACAGTCTCAACTATGTTTAAAAGTTCAAAATCTCCTCCAAGATTTATGCAATCTCTTAACTGAAATCTCCTATAAAATAAAAATAAAATTTCAGATTACATACCTCCAACATATTGTGGCACAGGATATATATTACCATTCCAAAACCTAGGAAAAGGAGCACATTAAGAAAATATTGGACCAACCCAACACTGAAAATCAGCTGGACAAACTCCAAACTCTGTCTCCATGTTTGATGACAATGGGCCCTTCCAATCTTCAACTCCTTTCATGTTTGCTGACTATACCACACAGCCTTCTCTTGGGCTGGCACAACTCCCCATTTGTAGCTTTTCTTGCCTGGTATCCCACAGCTCTGGCATCTCTAATATCTTGGTGTCTCAAAGGCAATGAAGGATTTACCTTCACAGCCTCCAGAACACAGCTTCTACTGCTGTTGTTGTTGTTGGTACTGACTTCTCCAAAATTATGGAGTCTTCTGATGCAACTAGGCTGCACTTTCACCAATAGCCTCTCATAGACTCTCGTCATAGTACAAAGCCTCAAATTCTTTATACAACCCCTTCAGCTCTGGCTTTTCAATTGATACTTAGGCTGCACCTTCACCAATGGCCTCTCCTATCTTCTCACAGTGGCAAGACTCAGTTGTTCTCCATGACCCTTTCATGACTTCAAAACCAGGACTAAGCCCAGCTGTCAGCACAAAGTACAACCTAGGCCTCCTCACACAATGGCTTTTCAGGGAGTCTATGCAGGAACATCTCTCCCACACATCTGGCCTCAGGAATGTTCCTGAGTTGTGGTAAGAGGTTTCTTGATCTAAAGCTACATAGCTGAAGCTGCCAAGTTTGACTGCTTGCTGGGGCTGGAACATGGCCCCATTGTTCAATTACGTCTTCACCAACTTTCTTTTTTTCATAGTTTCCTTCACTGCCTACACTTGGCTGTCATGGAAATTGCTCTGTAGATCACACTAGCCTTGAACTCAGAGATCCTCATGACTCTATTTCCTAAGTGTCAGAATTAAAGGTATGTACCACCATGCCTAAATCTTAGCTTTTCTTGAATTCTTCTTCATTATAGATCTGTATATGCATTGATACTATGCCTCAGGATCTGGATTAAAGGTATATTGTCCTCTTGCTTTAAGATCTAGATCAAAGGTGCCTTCTATTTCTGGATTGTAACTCATTCCATATATAGTCAATTGGCAACCAAGAATAGCCACCAGAATCCACCCTTGTCAACTTGACACACAATCATATCTTCTTATGTAATAATGTCTAACATGATATAACTATCCCATGTACAAATAACTTCATATGCATTGAAAATTTAGAAAAGGTGGCAATGCATCTTAGGGAACATTATTTTCACAAGGTAGAACCTTGGCTAGATGGGAACTTGCCTCAAAGTCTTAATTACTTTTAATTCTCTTAATTACATTTAATATCTTTAATCTGTTTATTTCCTTGAACACAGGATTTAGCTTCATTCTACTTCCTAGTGCCCCTTTAATCCTTGAACCTTACCTTTTTTCCCTCAGCTTACTATGTTTGATCAAAACACTTTTCATAAGAGTGAACCACAGGACAAAGTCTATGCCTGGTAGGTTTGAGATGTCCTTTGCCCAGAGATCTAAATCTCTTCACCTTAGCCTCAGGCAGATTCTTCAGAGGAGGACAAAAAAATCCATGTTTTCTCACCAAAATATCACAATAACAATTTCTAGGCAACATAATAAAATTCTTCTCCTCTGAAACCTCTTGACCCAGGCTCCAACAGTTCAAATCACCACTGTCTTCCATGTTCCTACTAGAATAACCCATTTATCCCTGCTTAAAGCATTCCACTAAATTTTTAATCCAAAGCCCCAAAATCCAGATTTCTCCAAAGAGAAACATGATCAGACCTATACCAGCAATACTCTAGTCCCTGGTACCAACTTCTAGCTTATTTTGAGTTTTATTGCTGTGAAGAGAAGCCATGACCAAGGCAACTTTTATAAGAACAAACATTTAATTGGGACTGGCTTAGAGTTTCAAAGGTTTAATCCACTAATTATGGTGGGAACCATGGCAGCATGCAGGAAGACACAGTGTTGGGGTAGCCAAGAGTTCTACATCTCGATCTGAAGGTAGCCAGGAGAACACTGGATCTGTTTCTACATTGGGCATAGCTTGAGAATTTTAAAACTTCAAAGTCCTTCCTTCACAGTGACACACTTCCTCTAATAAAGCCACACCTCCTCCAATAAGGTCACACCTTCTAGTCATGCTATTCCCTATGGCTAAACATTCAAACACATGAATCTATTGAGACCAAACCTATTCAAACCACACCATGCATTCAGTAAGTTAATATTGAAGCATTATCATAATGTCTTATGTTTGTTTAAAATCCTCATTATTATAAATAACTAGATGGAAAGTATAGATATCCAGTAGAAACTTTAAAGCAAAAAAAGTAGACAGTTATTAAAATTATATGCATGTCTTATGTTGGCTATTTAAGGCAAAGAAAATAGATAGACTTTTAAGAAAGAATTGGAACGCGGATCTGGAAAGATCAACACAACCTTACTAGCCCATGTAATTCTTCCTCCTCCTCCTCCTCCTCTTCTTTTTTGGAATAATTACTTTATATTTAATTGAATTTGTATTTTCCTGTTACTCATTATACAATTTAAACCATAGATGTCCAACGAAAAGAATCTTAAATTAATATCACCTGTATTTATCAGGCTTAAGTAGGCTATCTCCAACGACATGTTAAAGCTTTGTAAGAAGTATTCAAAGGAACCATCTTACATCAGAATGAAGTCACTTGGAAGAATGATGAGCATCACTATTGGGTTAGGAAAGTAATTAACATGTATTCTCCATTTTGATTTTTATATTTCATTATTAGTTCATGTATGTATACATGTGTGTGTGTGTGTGTGTGTATGAGTGTTTTGATGTGGGTGGCACACATACCATGACATTTTGCTAGAGGTCAGAGCTTACAACTTGTAGAGTTATTTCTCTTCTACCTCTACATGGATTCTGAGGATTGAATTTAGGTAGTTTGGCTTATGTGACAAATGCTTTACTTACTAAACCATCTTGCCAGCCCCAAATTACTGTTTTATGATGTATAAGTATAGTGGATATAAACATTTTTTGTTTTGATCCCAAGTGTGGGATGTGAAACAGATTTTGTGAGGGTGTGTGGTGTTTGTCTGCTAGAATGGGACGTGCCTCACACAGGGACATAATCTTTGCCAGTTGATAAACATCCTGTATGGAATATGAGAGAGTATAAATAGTTCAAATAATAAAGATGAATTGCTTTTGCATCACTTCACATTGGTTGGTCATTGCTCTGTTTCAAATGCGTCTAGAAAGAAAAGCTCAAGAGCATGCTTTGAGATTCTGGCTGCTGAAGTTGTGGTCTCTTTTGCTGAATTTCTGGTTTTCTGTTTAATGGATCTTCTAAAACCCTAACCAAAAAAAAAAAAAAAAGTGGAATTGTCACAAGGAACTGAATCTTCAAAGGTCTATTTCTCTTGTCCCTAGTAACCTTTTTTCACCTTATCTAGGGTAGGTAGGCTGGAAGGGAGGTAGGGGCATGAAAGAACCCCAAATAAAGTAAGTTTTAAAAAAATTCAAAACCTACCCTGTCTTGGCAGAGTTTGGCCATTGACTCTGCCTGCATCCAAGCTTGCCCTTTTTAAGGAAGAATTCTGCTTGTGGTAGAAATGAGGACATTTTGTTCAGTGCCTTCTTTACCACATTTGAAGCCATCTCCATAAGGAGGTTCTTTGATGCTCATCATCCTCTTTGAGGTAGGCTGGGTGTTGCAAGGAGTTAAACTGTCTCATTGTCAGTGAATCTTTAAAATAATAAAACATTTTAAATGCCATATTCTGAATGTTGCTGAGGTTTTTGAAGACCTTATCTAATTATCCTATCTCATTTTTAATAGAATGATATCTATCATTCTATTAAAATGTAGACCAGCAATTGACATGACCATGATCTGATCAGCTAATAATCAACCTGTATAACTTATTTATCCTAAACAGCCTGCAATAGCACTTTCAAAGTATTGGAAGTAAACCTTGTATTTATGCATAATTTGTTTATTTTCCTCTGAGATAGACAATGTTGAATAATTTAGTTGAAAATCACAGCCAATTTGCCCTAATCTCAAACCCTCTGGGAAATTTTTATGTTCTCAAAATTTGAGAAATTCTTGTTTCCTGAGCATGGTGGAGTACATGTATAATCTTAGCAGGTTGAAGGCTGAGGCAAAGCCATTGAGTCCAAGGCTAACCTGAGCAACTAAAGCTAAGCAGTAAAGACAAGAAAGAAATGAAATAAAATACAAGGCTGAGGTTGGAGGGCTCATCATTCAGTTAGAAGAGCACTGAGCTTCATTCTATTCTACCTTGTCTTTGCCAGCATATGAAATAGTACCTACTGAGATTGAAAACAAAGTCTTGGTGCACAATTCATATGACTATGTTCACTTACATTCCATTGTTGTCACCAAATAAACTACCAGAGGGAGAAAAACAGGCCATCTTGCTAAACATAGGGGCTTCATGGAGGGAAATGAAATTATTGCAATATTTTTATTATTTGTTCATTCACCTATAGATTTATTAGTGACAGTATGAGTAGTATTATGAAAACCATGTTTAAAGGTCATGGAGCAATCATGGCTTTTTCAATTATTAAGGTTGCTTTAGTTTAGGAGAAAGTTGGCTCCATGGTGAAGAACACTAGTTGCTTCTGTAGTGGACCCAAGTTTGACTCTCATCATGGACATGGCAGCTCACAATCATCTGTAACTCTGGTTCCAGGGGGATCTACTGCCCTCTTTTGACCTCCACAGGCAATGAGTATGCACATGAGTATAAAATACTCATACATATAAAATAATGAACAAAATTTTCTAAAAAGAGTGCTTTGTTCAGCCTATGAGGGCATTTTGGTAGTCTTCCATAACTATGAGCTCTAGAAAGTGTCTGTATCTGATGTAGTAGACTAGTAAATTCTACTCCTTATGTTTTCCTATTTCTGCTCAAATGCATCATCTTAGAAAGGTTTTCCAGAATGGCCTCATTTAATTTTGTCCTATCTCTATACTGTCACATTACTTATTTAAATTTTTTTCATAGCACTTATACCTAATTGTAGCTACTTTACTCCTTTAATGGTTCTAAAATTTATCACTACATAGGTTTTGCAAAAACAGGGACTTTGTCTATCTTTTTCCTGCTTTTCTCTTAGAGCAGTGCTTCACACAAAAGATTTTCATTAACATTTTAGAATGTGAATTTTCTGATATCCCCTGAGATGGACTAGCTAAACTCTAGCTGCTATTTAAAATGGAGTTGGGGCCTGTACTGTGTGTGTGCCAAGAGCTGGAGAAAGCAGATAAGGAATCCTCCAACTAGATGCCCACACACAGGGCCAGATATGGGTTTGTTTTTGCTGGATGAGAAATTCAGCTAATTTAGGGAAACTGCAAGCTTTTGGCTCCTGATTCCCCCCTGGTGCCTAGCTTCTTCCTTTCCAACTTGGCATGGATCCAGCATCTTGAAGGAGGCTTCTACTTCTAATGAGTTAGATCAAGTTCCCCAAAGGGATGCATATTCTCATATGTAGAAAGAATAACATTTGGTAAGACTTGGCTCCTTGTGGTAAAGAGCATAACATGGCAGTAGTTAAAACAAACTAGAAATTAACTGGTCCTTTGTCCCCTTCATATAGCTTCAATACAGTAGGAATGAGTGGGCATTATTTCCCCCCTTAAATAGTTATAATACAGTAGGAGTGATGGACATTAAATATTAATAACTTTGCTATAACCATTTCTCATGTGTTTGATTATATATATAATCTTTTTAAAAATCTTAATTGCCTCTTGAAATGGCTATAAATACGGTCTTTTCTTATACAAATCACCCAAGTGATTTACCAAAGCCCATTTTGCTAGGGTTTGGATTCTAACCAATATGTTTATCCTCCAAATTTCAGTCTTTCATATTTCTATATATCACATAGATTTTAACAAAAGGCAAGTGTCTCAGATGGAGAAACAATCTCTCCACACAAAGAACCAGAAATCTCTGCCCAATAACATTTTGTGTTCAATAAAATAGAATCACAAAGATGCCTAAAGATTCACTTATTGTGTCTTGGTCCTTTCTGCCACAAATACGTATATTGATTAAAAAATGTCTCTTACAGATTTCTGAAACAGAAATTCATAGATTCAAAGTGATTGAGGTCAAAAGCTTAAAAGAATAGAATTAAAACCAGATAACTTGAGTTTGAGTTACAGATTTACCACTACTGGCTATGTGGCTTTTGACCACATAGTCATCCTTCTTAATTCTACCTCCTTCCACCCTTCATAATACTGGGGGTAGCAGTCTTGGGTCTCACTGCTGAAAAAGTCTGAAAATTAAATTCTTATGACATCGTGTTCATTACCTACCAACAATACCCACCACCTTTGTAGCTGTAGTTCTTTACTAACAGAACATTGGAAAGCATGAGGTAGGATGGTCTTCCACTGTCCTTTGAAATCGTGATTGGTCAACTGTGGCCATTGGATTTCTGTTTGACTGATAGAACTTTGGAAGCAGTCTGATAATTCATTTATAAACAATGGTACAGAAGAACAAATTTTCTGGGGGATTCTCTGGTGAAATAAAAATGTGATAGACAATGCAAACTTTTTGTTTAGTTCTTCAGCTACGTTCCTGTCATCCTGCTTGAGAGATCACTATGTACTAGATGCTAAAATATGATCTACAGAAAGGGCAGTGATGAGGATGTCTAGACAAAGGAAGATAATAAGCCAATTTCAAAAACAAACTCTGATGTATCAACTGGAGGGAAGCAAGTGAAGAAGCTTTGGACTAAGTAGAGGGGTAGTAATAGGGTACTTGATAGTTTGGAATAGAGCAGAGACAAAGAAGAGGCGGTGACAAGTGGCTTAATGTTAGGTTTAACTTGAAGATAAATATGAAAGTATTTCAATATGGTCTGGATATAGGGAGGTAAAGAAATATAGACATGAAGATGACTCCAATAGTTGGACCTGAGAAGCTGGATGAATAGAATTGTTATTTATAGAGAAGGATCAGACTGAGGACAAATTCAATTTGAGGAAGAAATCTGAGCAAATGTTCAAAACAAGATGCATGGGCTTCAGGGTTCTCTAAATACACACACACACACACACACACACACACACACACACACACACACACACATTTTTGGTGATAAACATGGAAACATTGGAAGCATAGGTTGACAACTTGTGTCATGATAGCTATCAGATGTAACAAGTACAGAAAAAAGAGGTTTAATTATTGACTTCTAGGGCACCCAAAATATTTATACTGCAATGGACAGACCAGAAGGTGGAGAATGGATCAAGAACAAGTATAATCCTTGAACCAAAACCAGAAGAGATTTTACTATGAAAGTGATTTATGCTGCTGATAGGCCAATCAGAGATCAAGCTGAGAAATAACTGAGGGTTTTTCTCAGCTCACTGATGACCTTCAAAGGATAAGACCAGCAGGGTGGTAGAAAAAAATAGTCCTATAAATGAAATTCTGTAGGGAGAGTCAGATGAAAGACAAGATATGGAAATGTATTCTGAATTTGAAACTACTAGAAAAGAGAGAAATGGATGCTAATAGGAAACTCTCTGCTAACAAGTCAACCAAATGTAACCCAGTCCTACCAACGGAAGCCTAGTCTGGCTACAAAAGAAATGCCAGTTCAGACTCCATGTCCTCCCTTTTCTAGGAGTCCTCACTGGGATTTCCTTAATAGATTCCAGGAAGTTTCCACTGTATTAGGTTTCCACACTTCTGCCATAGTGCTCCTCAACTCTAGATGTTTTTCCTCACATTTTCTCCCTCCATCCCTTTCCCACCCCAACCTGATCCCCTCATCCTTACCTTCCCTCAATCCACCTCCAAAATCTCTTCTATTTCCCTTTCCCAGGAAAGTCCATGCTTCCCTTCCTCCTACCCCCTAGCCTGAGCCCTCCTCTTTGCCTAACCTTCCTGGTCTGTGGATTGTAGCTGAGATTGATAGCATTTGTAATTGAGTTTGCAGGGGTAGGTTTGTTGCCTCTTTCCTTTCTGCTTCCCACCTTGCAAGAGCACAGTAAGAAGACTGACACAAAAATGTTAGCACTTTGATCTGGACTTCTTGGATGAAAACTTAAATTTATGTTTTCTATAAAGCACCCAGTCTTAGATATTTGGTTATAGAAGCACAAAATATAGAACAGGGTATTTAAAAAAACCAAATGAAACAATCCAGAGAAGACACAACACAGTTATCCAAATACTGTGGATGCTTAATAAATGTAAGTATTTAATCTTCCTTGTAAGGAAGTTACTTCCTGTAGTGTGACTTAGTAACTTTGATTCTTCATTCTATATATCCTTAGTTTAAAAAATTAATTTTCATCTGTACAAGATCTAAATACATTTTCTTGCCCTATAGGGTAGGAGACTTTGAACAGAAATGACCTGGAATAAACTTCCACACTGAGAACCAGGCCCTGAGCTCTCTGTGCTGGCAATCATTCTGCAGGAACAATGGGCCACACATGTTCCCTCACAGCTGCCTCCCTCCTTCCCGCAGCCTGCCCTTCTTTGATAGAGTTATTCAGTTGCTCATCATGCCCCAGTGCCCACCAGAATATTTGAGTTTTCTGCGGGCCTCCTAAGTGTATTTACTGTTGAACAGTGCTGCCTCAGAACTATTAAATCAAATGGCAATTGTCAAAAGTGTTGGCAGGTCTCTGGCCTGTTATTACCAGGCTCCATGTCCTTTTTGAAGTTAGTTTCTGTAGTCTGTAATATCCTGCTTGGGTTTGTGCCTCACACTGTGGCTAGACCTTACATCACAGCCTATTTTGTCCCCAAAGCAGGCCTAGGTCGCTCTGACACTGGCACCAATGACCTTCTTAACTACAGTTGGGGAAAGTGGTTGGTATATATTCCCAACTCATGTGTCTTTGAGATCTATGGGGATCTAGATTCTGGTGCCTTTTCTGGCTCTTGTTCTTCTTTATACTTGCTTTCTCACTCTACAGTCATGTCCGTTTCATCACCAATCCCATTTCTCCAGCTAGGTCCACCTGACAGCTCATTTCAATTTGGGCTTTCTACATTTTGACCTGACACCTTAACAGGCATTGCTTTAGGATCAGAACAAACTTTAGTTGCATGCCAATTGTAAGAAGGAGGTCAAGGCAGACAGGGCAATTGCTTTCAAAAAAGTGCACAGATGGTAAACAGGGGTGTTTCATTTTTGAGACAAAGTATTTTTAGGGTATAAGACACACCAAAATAATTGTTTTTAAAAAAAAATTTACTCTTTCCCATCACCTTTGCATAGGGTGTCTTGCCTGATAGGTAAATTCTGGAAATTTAATTTTGTGAAAAAGGATGTGCTTTGATGTACCAGTGGCCAGATGGCTATGTATATAAAGGCTGTCCTGAGATAATGACAGCTTCTCTCTATTGTTTAGTGCCAGTTTGGTTGTTCTGTGTCCCTTTGCTCTTTTATGTTGGAATACAGTCTAAGGTTAGTTTTGAACAACACTCTGGATTTTATCTGTAGGGGTGGGGCAGATTCCTTCCTCTCAGGCTCCAAATTAATAGTAACTTTCTTCTCTACCTAAATTGACAAGAGAGTACTGCATGTGATTGGATACAAACCCAATAAGTAATAACATTATAATGATTTCCCATTTGTCATTGCTCCTTACCACTGTGCTATCCTTGGGCAAGAGACAGCATGACTGACTTGAGTATTCCTTTGGTTCCAAAAACCAGTGCTTTTGATGAATTTTTGGTATCATGTCTGTTTAGATTAAAACTCAGTGTTATGATTGTACAAAATTAAGCTGAACATGTGAAATGCAGTTGCAAAGTCCTTTTCTACCACCTTACAATGCTGCAGCTCTGACAGGATGTATGCATAATGAAATGCTAAGCCTTTACTCAAACATGCCTTTAATCCCAGACAAAATTTCCATCTACAAGTTCCTCTGGATATTATACAATGGCTTCAAATTTTTATATTTGATGGAATGAAAGACCATCACTTCAATAATGGGAAACACAAAAGCCTCTCAAAGGAAGGAGCTATAAAAGAAGAATTTATTTTATTTTATTTTCTTAACTTCAGTGGTTGACTTTTAATATGTGATGTTTGGATCTGTAGTTGGGGATTTCTTACCACTCAACTCAGAAACTCCTGAAGAAGAGAGAGTTCAGGTTTATTAAAAGAACAATAAAATGTCTCTGAGAAGTTGTGTGTTAAGGTAGCTGTGTGAAGAAAGATAAAGTGGAAAATCTGAACAAGGTTACTCTGTGTGAAAAAAACAACTCTCTCTGCAGAGCAGTTTAATGCTCGACAAGGTGAGGTTTCCCTCCAGATTTGGCACCTAGCTCACCTTTCCACCAATCTCATATTACTCTGTGACCTTTTAGCACTCATGTTTCTTTACTAAATTTATCAAACTCAATTTCCTGAGAAATTTAGGAAAACCTCTACTCCAATCCGATGTTCACCTTGATGCTGGAGTAGAAACTCGAGCCTGAGTGTAGATCTTGCAGCCTTTCACATTCTGAGCAAGAAAGCTGTCCTATGAAGAGTATTGGGTTCAAAGGAAGATTTTACTTGTATTTTGGAACTTTCATTCTGTAACTTTGGGTGGGATGTTGTTAGGGTGAGATTGTGTGCTACCATAATGGCCCAGATCTCAGTGGAGTGATTAAATAGATACCTGCTTGTTCACAGAACAGTTTGCTATTTTTTTTCTGCCCATCTTGAGGTTCCATTCTCCCCTAGGCTCTTAGAATCTTTACAACAGCATATACCATCAAAACAATGGGTAGAGATGGTTTAGACATATCTCATCACTCTATCAAGCATCTGGCATGGAACTTCCTCTAGATAAACTTGAAATGCCTTCCTGTGACTGTTAAGTTACTTTAAAGCAATCACATACCTTATTGAAAAAGTAGTAACAACATTTGATGAGTAACTAGCTACCTCTTATTTTTCCTGAATCTTTATTAAGTTAAAAACTAAAATTTCTAGAGATGCTTGCACATTTGGTAAATGGCAACATTAGCAGCAAAAAAGCAACAGCTCTTAGCTAATTCTATACTTCACAATATCAATCTAACATTTATGTCAATGTAGATAATCTTTTGCTTACATTTTCCTAATACCCCAATGTGAAACGTAAGAAAAATTACTATGAGTTGAGAAATACCTACCATTGTTATATAACAAAGTAGATTCTAAAAGTACCTGTCCACCCAAAATCTCAGAACATGGCCTTATTTAAAATTAATTCTTTAAAAAAAATAAATTGATTAGTTAATTCACTTTACATTCTAGTAATACCCCATCCCTCCTCACATTCCAGTCTCACCCTCCCTCCCTCTCTTCTATTCCCCTCCCATATCCTCACAAAAGGGAAGCCCCATTTCCTACCATCGCAGCTCATCAGGTTCTATCAGGACTGAGTACACTCTTTTCCCCTGTGGCCTGGCAAGGCAGTCCCACAAAGGGGACGTGATCACGAAGCTGGAAACAGAGTCTATGTCAGAGAAAGCCCCTGCCAGCCCTTACTAGAGGACTCATGTGAAGTCTGAGCTGCTCATCACCCAGTGTTTGACTGAGTCTCAGCATCTGTTTCAAAGAACTGCTGGATGGAGCCTCTCAGAGGACAACTCTGCTAGGCTCCTGTCTGCAATTATAGCAGAGTATCATTAATAATGTCAGGGAGTGGCTCTCTCCCTATGGAGTGGGTCTTGGGTTTGGCCAGGAATTGGTTAGGCTTTCTCTCAATCTCTGCTCTATCTGTCCTATCTTTATCCCTGTACATCTTGTAGGCAGGTTAAGTTTTGGGTTGAAGTTCTTGTAGGTTAGTAAGTGTTCTCTGCCCTTTACTAGGAGACTTACCTAGTTAGAGGGTATTCTTTTCAGTCTCTATGATCCTTGCTACTAGGAACCTCTGCTAGAGTCCCCTCATGTCCTACCAGGAGCCTACCCTGACTTAGGTCTGCAGCTTGTCACAGAGATGCTCTAGCCCACAGTATTTCTTTTATTTGCAGGCCTCCTGTCCTCCTCCCCCTCAGCCACTGTCTCCTCCACAGGCCCACTCTCTCCAGGTCTGATCTCCACTCCTATTTCACTTTGCACTCCCTCTCCTACCTTGTTCTCTCTCTTCAACCACTACATTGGTCTATTCTATTCACTTTCTGTGTGAAATTTAAGCATATTCCCTTGGGTCCTCTTTGTTACTTATTTTCTTTGAGTCCATGCACTATAGTTTGTTGATCCTATTGTATATGGCTAAAATCCACTTATAAGTGAGTAAGTACCATGTGTGTCATTCTGAGTCTGGGTTACCTCACTCAGGATGATCTTTTCTAATTCCATCCATTTGCCTTCAAATTTCATGATTTCTTTGTTTTTGATAGCTGAGTGGTATTTCATTTTGTAAATGTGCCAGTTTCTTTATCCATTCTTTAGTTGAGGGACATGTAGGTTGTTTCCAGATTCTGGCTATTCTGAATAAAACAGCTATGGACATAATCAAACAAGTGCCCTTTTTTATGGTGAATCATCTCTTGGATATATATACCCAGGAGTGGTATAGCTGGGTCTTGAGTTATACTATTCCCAATTTTCGGAGAAAACACAAAATTTATTTCCAAAGTGGTTGTCCAAGTTTGCACTCCCACCAGCTACGGAGGAGTGTTGCCCTTTCTCCAAATCCTCACAAGCATGTGCTGTCAGTTGAGATTTTTATCTTAGGTGATGGGTACAAAATGGAAGCTCAGAGTTACTTTGATTTGCATTTCCTTGATGACTAAAGCTGTGAAACATTTCTTTAAGTGCTGTTCTGCCATTTGAGATCTCTCTGTTCAAAATCCTCTCTTTAGTTCTCTGCCCCTCCATTATTTATTTATTTATTTAACATTTTGTATTTTTACATATATATTTATATTATTACACATATAGACAATAAACTACCTATAGCAAGAAGAACCATGACACAATCAAGAATTATATAAATGTTACATTCTTTTTGTTTTGGCTATTTGTATTTGACAGCCTTGAAGAAAACATCTTCCCTATCTTGCTCCATCTAAAATTCTGACTATAAATAACTATCTATCATCTCTCATCATTATCAACTTAAATATCTATCTAGACCTAAAAATATCTACCCCATTTTAATTGGGTTATTTTGTTTGCTGTTTAATTTCTTGAGTTCTTCATATATTTTGGATATTAGCCTTTTGTTAGATGTAGGATAGGTGATGATCTTTTCCTAATAAATGGACTGTTGTTTTTTTCCTTTTGACAGTATCCTTTGCCTTCAGAAACATTTCAGTTTAAGAGGTATCATTTATTAATTGTTGATTTTAGAGCCTAGGTGTTGATGTTCTATTCAGGAAGTTTTCTCTTATACCAATGATTTTAGGGCTCTTTCCTCCTTTTCTTCTAATAGGTTAATGAATCTGGTCTGACGTTGAGGTCTTTGATCCATTTGGATTTGAGTTTTCAGCAGGGTGATAAAAATGGACCTATTTGTGTTGTTTTACATATAGACACCTAATTGAACCATTTCTCAAAGATGCTGTCTTTTTCCCACTGTATGTTTTTACCCCCTTTGTCAAAATCAAGTGTCCATATGTATGTGAGTTTACTCCTGAGTCATTGAATAGATTCCATTGATCAACCAGTCTCTTTTCATGCTAGTACCATGCAGTTTTTATTACTATTGCTCTGTAGAATAGCTTGAAGTAAGGGATGGAGATACCTACAGAAGGTCTTTTATAGTATAGGATTGTCTTAGCAATTCTGGTTTTTTTCCATATGAAGTTAAGAGTTGCTCTTTTAAGATTTGTAAATAATTGTGTTGGAATCTTGATGAAGATTGCATTGAATCTATAGACTGCTTTTTGTAAGATGGACATTTTTACTATGTTGATTTTCTCTATCCACAAGCATGGTAGTTATTTCTATCTTCTAATATAATTTTCAGTTTCTTTCTATATAAACTTGAATTTCTTGTCATACAGGTCTTTGTCTGCTTGGCTAGAGTTATACCAAGATATTTTATGTTATTTTTGACTATTGATAAAGGTGTAGTTTTTCTTATTTCTTTCTCAGGCTGATTGCCATTAGTATATGGGAGAGCTACTGATTTTTTAAAAAATTATTCTAGTATCCAACCACTGTGCTGAAGGTGTTTATCAGCTGTAGGAGTTAGCTGTTGGAATTTTTGGGCACACTTATGCATGCTATGATATCACCTGTGAATCTTTGTGATACTTTGCCAACTTATATCCCCTTGATGTCCTTTAGTTGTCCTATTGCTCCAGCTAGAAGAACTTCAAGTACTATAATAAAGAGATATGTAGAAAATGGGCAGCCTTGTCTTATACCTGATTTTAGTGGAAATGCTTTGAGTTTCTCTCCATTTAATTTAATCAGCTTGCTGAATATAACTGTTATTAAGCTTATGTATGAGCCTTATATCCCTGATCTCTATAAGTTTTCATCATGAAGGTACGCTGTATTTTGTCAATATATCATATTTTTTTCTTTTAGGTGAATTACATTGATGGATTTTCATATGTTGAGCCATCTTTGCATCCCTGGGATGAAGCATACTTCATAGTAATGGAAGATTTAATTGATATGTTTTTTGATTCAGTTTGCAAGTATTTTATTGAGTATTTTTGTATCAGTGTTCATAAATGAAATTGGTCTGAATTTCTTTTTCTTTATTGAGTCTTTGTGTGGTTTAGGTATCGGGGTGACCGTGGCTTTATAGAATGAATTTGGCAATGTTCCTTCTGTTTCTATTTTGTGGAGTAATTTGAGTATTGGTATTAGCTCTTTTTTAATGTCTGGTAGTATTCTGTGCTAAAACCATCTGGCCCTGAGTTTTTTTTTTTTGCTTGGAATGAGTGCTTATATTTCCTTAGGTGTTATATGAATCTTTAAACTGTTTATATCACCTTGATTAAGATTTGTTAATGGATGTCTATTAAGAAACTCATACATTTCCTTTAGATTTTCCAAATTTTAAAAGTATAGGCTTTAGAAATAAGTCCTAGTGTTTTTTTGGATTTCCTCAATGTATGTTGTCATGGCCCCATTTCATTTCTGATATTGTTAATAAGGATACTCCCTCCCTCCCCCCCCTCTCTCTGCCATTTACTTAGCTTAGCTAAAGGATTGTCTATTTTGTTGATTGTCTCAAAGAACCAGCTATTTGTTTCATTCATTCTTTGTTTTATCTTTGTCTTTAATTTATTGATTTTACTCCTGTTTTTTATTATTTCCTGTTGTCTACTCCTCTTTGGTATATTTGGCTTCTTTTTGTTCTAGAACATATAGTTGTGATGTTAAGTTACTAGTATGGGATCCCACCAATTTTTTTTATGAAGGCACTTGGTGCTATGAACTCCTTTTAATATTGCTTTCATAAGTTTAGGTATGTTGTACCTTTATTTCCATTGAATTCTAGCACATCTTTAATTTCTTCATTTATTTGTTTCTTTACTGAGTGGTTATCAAGTAGGGAATTGTTCAGTTTCCATGAGTTTGTAGGCTCTCTGTTGTTTCTGTTGTTGTTGAGTTCCAGCTTTAATTCATGGAGGTCTGATAAGATGCAAGGTGTTATTTCAATCTTCTTGTACCTGTTGAGGTTTTTTTTTGTGACTTTCTATATAGTCTAGTTTGGATAAGGTTCCTTACAGTGCTGAAAAGGTATATTCTTTTGTTTTGGGTGAAATTTTCTGTAGTCATCTATTAGGTCCATTTGTTTCATGACCTTTGTTAGCTTCATTATTTCTCCATTTAGTTTCTGTTTTGATGATCTGTTCATTGTTGAGAGTGGGGTGTTGAAGACTCCCACTGCTAATGTGTGGGGATTGATGTACGATTTATGATTTAGTAATGTTTCTTTTACAAATGTGTGTGCCCTTGTATTTGGGGTATTGAGTTCAGGGTTGAGATGTCCTCTTGGTGGATTTTTCCTTTGATGAGAATGTAGTATCCTTTCCCATATCTTTTGGGTAATTTTGATTGAAAGTTTATTTTATTTGATATGAGAATGGCTACTCCAGCATGTCTTTTGTATCACCATTTTCTTGGAAAACCTTTTTCCAGCACTTTATTCTGAGAAAATGTTTATTTTTGTTGCTGAGATGTGTTTCTTGCATTCAGCTGAATGTAGGATTCTGTTTTCACAACCATTCTTAAGCCTGTGTCTTTTTATTGGAGAGTTGAGTCCTTTGATGTTGATAGATATTAGTGACCAATGATTGTTAGTTCCTTTTATTGTGCTGTTGTTTGTAATAATGTGTATATATACTTGCCTTCTTTTCCATTTGCTGTTGTGAAGTTATCTATATCCTTTGCTTTCTTGGATATAGTTGACCTTCCTTGGTTGAAGTTTTCCTTCTAGTGTTTTCTGTAGGGCTGGGTTGGTGCATAGATATTGTTTAAATTTGGCTTTGTCAAAAAATATCTTGTTTTCTCCTTCTTTGGTAATTGAAAGCTTTTCTGGGGATAGTATTCTGGGCTGGCATCTGTGCTCTCTTAGTGTTTGCTCATATCCTTCCAGACCCTTCTGGCTTTCATTGTCTCTGTTGAGAAGTTAAGTGTGATTCTGACAAGTTTGCCTTTATATTTTCCTTGGCCTTTTCCCCTTGCCACTTTCAATATTTTTTCATTGTTCTGTAGGTTTTGTGTTTTGATTATTATTTGGTGGTAGAAATTTCTTTTCTGGTATAGTCTATACGGTGTTCTGTAAGCCTCTTGTATGGTTTAGAGATATCTCTTTCTTTGGATTGGGGAAATTTTCATCTATGATTATCATGAGAAATATTTTTTGGTTCTTAGAGCCTGGAGTCTTCCTTTTTGTCTATTCCTGTTATTCTTAGATGTCACCTTTTCATAGTGTCCTTGATTTCTTGGATGTTTTGTGTCAGGATTTTTTTCATATTTCCCTTGACAGATGAATGGATTTCTTCAATTGTATCTTCTACGCCTCATATTCTCTCCTCCATTTCTTGTATTCTGTTGGTGGTGCTTACCTCTGTAGTTCCTGGTCTCCATCTCTAGGTTGGTTTTGGTTTATGTTGTCTTTATTGATTCTATTTACATTTCTGGTCTTCAGCCATTTTATTCTTCTCATTCATTGGTTTTATTATATTCTCCTGTATTTCTTTGAAGAATTCTTTTTCATTTTCTCTTTAAATGTCTCAAACAACTTCATAAGTGTAGTTGTAAGTTCATTTTCCTGTGTTTCAGCTGTATTACATATACAGTGGGGATTTTTTTTTCATTTCTGGTGGATCCATGTTGCCTTTGTTTTTGTTGGTTGTTCTTATAGTTGGCTGTTGGTTCTCGGAACCTGCTGGGTTCCTTGGGCCTTTGTGATCCACTGAGGTCCTGCTGGTCTCCTCAACACAGCTCCTCAAAAAGTGGGAGGAATCCAAGGTTTGATTGCAGGAGTGTGATGCCCCTGGAACTGGGGACCTGCAATGAAGCAAGCAGAAAGCAAGTAGGGAGTAGTAAGTCTGGGGTTCTTGGACCTGGGAGGCAGCTGCAGGAGATTAGTAATTGTATGTCCCTTGCCTCCTGCATTACCTCCTATCTGAGAAAGGACTGAACCAAAGGCTGTATTTTCAAATTTCTGGAGTCCAGAGATGTCTTCAGGCTGGCAGAAGAAATCCAGAGGAGCATTAGTGGGCACTGGTGTTTAAGATTCATCCATACTATGGGTTGCTGGCCAAGCAGATGCTGAGTTTCCAGGTCACTTGGTTTCAGCTTTGTTCTGCTCTCTTTGGACAGGCATCCTGTATGATCCTATTTTCCAACATTTCTCCACTGGGGAACCAGCAAAGTCATGGTTTGGATGCCTTGTTTTCCCCAGACCTGCATCTAGATACTGCCCTTGTGGAAGTAGGAGGAATCTGAGGTCTGGTAGGAGAAGCTGAGTGTCCCTGAAACTGGAGTTCCATGCTCAAGTAGACAAAAAGTGGAGAGGACTGGAAGCCAAGGACCTTGCATTACTCCTGTACCTGGGAAATGTCCTGAGGAGGGTGCTGTGAGCCCCTAGCTCCCAGAATTTCCCCTCCCATTTGGGATACTCCAACTTTAATGTTTTGAAGTCAATGACCAGGTTACTCACTGGATTCACAGTCTCAGATCTTTTACTGCTCAGATATGGTAGATGCTCCCTGCTCCCATCTTGCAAAGAAAACAAACAAACAAACAAAAAACCCCCAAAACAAAATTAGGTCTTTGTAAGTGCATTTGATCAAGAATATCAAGATGAATCTTTGGACAGGAGAGAGCCTAATATCCACTGACTGTTAAGTGGAGAACACACACAAACAGAGAAAGAAAACTATGTGTGGATAACTTGAAGTCTGGAGTGGCACTGCAACAAAGCAAGAAGCTTCAGCAGCCACCATAATGATTCCCTTAGAGGTTTAGAGGGAACATGGCCCTGTTGGCACCTTCTTATTGAATTTCTTGTTTTTAGAACTGGAGATAACATATTTCCATTGTGTAATGACATCAAGTCAATGGTAGCTGGTTAACATAGCCCAGGTAGACCTTTCATAGAGCAAATGGGATAATCTGTCTTCTTATTCAAAAGGGGGTGGGTGACAGAAATTCTCTGGAAGAGAAGGCCTTGGCTTTAAAAAAAACTTCACTTGTGTTTAATCTCTGATCTCTTGTCCATCTCAGTGAGACTCAGAAGGAGGCATTTATTTTAACAAGTATCCCAGATTTGGAAGTCATTATCCAGCATCTAAAGCATGCCCTCATGCTGTAGTGTTTCACTGCTGCTGAATGAATACATCACTGGGGCTAAAATCAGAGTCTATCATCAACTCTTAATGTGATCTTGGCCTCATTTGTTAATCTTTTCACAAAGGGGCATAATATTTCCGCCCTACCTGGTAGATTTAAATGATAACATGTATGTAGGGTATCCTTTCCAGGGATGACACATAGTAGGCATTGGGATTAATGGGAGCTGCTGGCTCTTTTACTGTCTTTAAATCTAACCTGGGCCCTGAGTTTAACCTTGCACTTTCACATTTTTGGTGTGTGTGTGTGTGTGTGTGTGTGTGTGTGTGTGTGTGTGTTCGTTCTTGAAAACACATGCAGGCTCATCTACATATGGGTGCATGCATGTATATATGGAAAGCCAAAGGGCAACATTAGGTATCTTCCTGAATCATTCTCCACCTTATTTTTTGAGACAAGATCACTCATTGAACCTAGAGCTCACTGATTTGGCTTTACTGACTGACCAGAAAGCTTGAGGGATTTTCATATTTTCCTGCCCAGTACTAGAATTATAGACAGGCATCCCTAAGCCTGGATATTTTTATGTGGATGCTTTGGATTTAATTAAAATCCTCATGCTTGCATAGCAAGAATTTTGCTGGCTGAGTCATCCTCCCAAACTCTACATTCCTTTCAATAACTTTTTGTGTTGTAATTTACATTATGGCTGAAAGTCACACCTCAGGAATGTGACTAGGGGAGGGGAATAAGGGGAAAATGGGAGGGAAGAATGGGAGGATACAAGGGATGGAATAACCATTGAGATATAACAAGAATACATTTTTAAAAATTAAAAAAAAAAAGAGTGTCACATCTATTGGGTATTGGGTATATCTGTAGCACATAGCAATGTACAGATCAGTGGGTGATGTTGCCTTGCTACTAGCATGAGTTCTTTGATTTATTTTATAAATTTTATATGGTTTTTTGGAGCTAGGCAATAACATACATTTAGTGAGGATCATTTTGATTGCATTTTTATGAGAGTGGGTGAAGATAAGAGAAAAGGGCTTGAGGTCTGAAATGAGAAGCATTTGAGATTAATTCACTTTGAGTCTTTTAATTTTCAAGGATTGCTATTTCTTGAAAGCAGACTACTTTGTTATCTTTTTAACTTGTACATTTATAGATTTATGAGAGTCTGTTTCTAGGACTGTATTCAGGATCATTGACTCCAAAGAAATTGTGGTGCACAGACCATTTTCTCCTTGGAAGGACAGATTAAAAGGTCAGTGCTTTTAAAGTCAACAAAATAATACTTTCACTCACTTGCTCTCACTTAAAAAACCATGGTTGAGAGACTTGCTTAGATTCTGAGGATTGGGGATTACATCATTTCTAGGCCCTGGAGAATCCAAGTTTCCCTTTCCTGTAGTACTCTACCATAGTCTCGCATCTGTGTGTCCCATTGTGTTATGGGTTCCTGCCCAGCTGATTCATATCTTTGGCCATATAGAACATGACGGCAGAGTACAAGAGCCTGACTCTTGAAAAACTTGTTGGGATGGAAGGGTTCCTTGAAGCTT
The DNA here is from genome assembly GCF_964271855.1 of Acomys minous. Lineage (NCBI taxonomy): Eukaryota > Metazoa > Chordata > Mammalia > Rodentia > Muridae > Acomys > Acomys minous. The sequence continues at coordinate 53,061,625 of NC_140496.1, read as the reverse complement.
GGCAATCTGGGTATATTGAACACATCAACAGATACTGAGCTCTTTATAATGAAAAATTATAATGGTAAGCATCAATACATGTTCCATTTAATTCTTCTCATTACTCACTATATTAGATACCATCACTCTTATGGGGAATGAAATTGGTGGAAAATGTCTTTTTCTACTTTCTTTTTTACCACAGGCTCCTTTAACATGCTTGCACGTAAAGCTAAGCACATTTACTATTGTGCATCATCAGAGCTTTGTCTTCAGCTCTATGATCTTGAGGGTTGGAGCTGATTTGAGCCCAAGCATGAGAGTAATACTTTGATTTTAATTTTGCTGGAGCTAGAGGAATACATGACATGGGTCCCAGAATAGATATAGACAGAAACTCTTCCCTGCCAGAGGGAAGTCAGTGGGTCAGTTCCTATTGCATCAGCAGGTGCCAGTGAGGAGTTCTGATGGCTTAGTTTTAGAGATCAGAGTTTAAGGCAAGAAGAAGAACTGACATTTTATGAAACTAGATGGGAAGTAACAACAAACTTTAGGTAAGTGAATTCACTTCTCTGAGCATGGAATTCCTCAAAAGTAAAAAAAAATGTAATGGGTGCTAGAGTGCTCAACAATAAGTGGGTATTCAACAGTAAAGAATGCTTGCTTCTCTTACAGAGAACAAGAGTTCTGTTCTCAGCACCCACATCAGGTAACTTACAACTCCAGTTTCAGTGGATACCACACCTCTTCTGGCCTCAGCAGAACCTGAATGCTTGGGTGCACACACCCACACACAGACACACACACACACACACACACACACACACACACACAGACAAACAAAATAAATACCTATAAAGGGTAATAGAGAAACAACATGTACCTCATAACTAAAAAATTAGTAGTAATAGCAACACCTTATTCAGAAGTCCCATATCCCAGGGTTGTGTTGTAGAGTTCACAGTGGATACCTGAAGCCATTTATCACTCCCCATGTATAGCTAGTTTTTGGTCTTACACTTACATGTACATATTTAATATCATTTCCATGTAAACTAAGCACCAGTCAAATAATATTTTTTTATCTTTTTCAGCTTGAGATGTGAAAGCAAAGTTTCTATGGGTTTATCTTTTGTGCAATTTTATAGATATAAGATTCTTTCTTTGGTTGTCACAGCAGTGATAATAATGACAAAGTTGGTGGCAGCATAGACAACAATGATGACAAGGGTTACAATCCTTTAAAAAAAAAGACAGAATTAATGGTGTGATGATACATCTTGTTTCATTAATTCAATAATTTCTTAGGTGCTTTTAAGATTCTATTTTTGGTCATTTCTCTGTATGTGCTTGTTTCCCAAGGACAAGTACTGTTTAATTTCTAGATCATTTCATTTCATCTGTTAATGCATTCAGCATGCTTTCCACAAATACCTACAATGTTCAGATATAGTGCCAAGTATTACCACTGAATTGGGTAGTACTAAGTGTAAAAAAATCATTTAAAATAAATGATATGTTAAACTGTAAAAAATCCATCCTTACCATAGATCTTAGCAGCTTCAGCAAATTACTTTCTTTGTTCCTTATTAAGAATGCTCATCATTTTACTTAAGTAAAACACTGCAAATTTTCATTCTGATGCATTCTAATTGTCAGCAGTAGTGCACTTCTGCCAATATTAAGTAAAGTATGAACTGATTGATCATAAAGATCCTGGCATTACAATGGTAGATAGCTTAGACCTAAAGTTGTGTTTCATCTGGGCAACTTTAAAACAAAGTCTTCATTTTCCCATCTGTAAAATTTAGAGCCTTGTCTAAGCTTACAGACTGTAAGGTTTTCACAAAAGACTCATGGGCAGAACCTAGAGAACACTACCTCTAGGGGTAATTTCCTCACCTGCTGATGCCAAGGTTCACACTATCCATACATTACTTATAGTTTAGGAGATCTGCAGGGAATTGTCAGTGTTTATGGTCCTGAACACCCAGTCAGCCCTGCTGCCTGTTCCATGGATTTAATGTTTTAGTGTATGTCTGACAAAATATACCTGTTAAGCAATCATTAATTTGTACTTATGCCTTGTAAAAAAAGAAAGGCATACCGCAAAGAGACTTTCTGACAAGCATGAATTATTCAGTTTTTCTACACTGAATGAATATAGTTTGAATTGTAAGTTAAAATAAAATGAAATAAAGAAAAAGAAAGCTCAGTCAATAAAGCCTTTGCACGGTAAGCCTGAGGATGCATGTTGGAACCAAAAATCTACATTAAAAAGCCAGGTGCCATAGTACACACCTGAAACCCCCAGTTCTTGACAGGAAGAGATAAAAGAGCCTTCAGAGCAAGCCTGCTATAGACTATTGAGAAACCCTTCCCAAAAAGAGCAAGGTGTATGACTCGTGAGGAACTATATATCAATCTGACTTTTGGTCTCCACAGGAGCATACACATACCACTTGTGTTCAAATGAGCACATCTACACATACATGAATACACACAAAAGAAAATGAAAGCAAACACCTAAAAGTGTTTATCCCACTTTGGGGCATGTGTGTTTTCCATTAGTCTTTATAATTGAAACCTTGTATGGACATTCTTCCCAAATGGATGTTGATTGGCTTGGGGCCTGGCGACCAGGTGAGAGATGTTCCCTCAGGCTCCTAAACAGAGCTCTACAAGGCCAAAACTTAACCAAAGTTTACTCTCCTGTAACTTTCTAGTTAATTTTTACTATAGACTTCCATTATTGCAATTTTGAGGAAGAGAAAACTAAAGCTTAGAAAAGCCCGTTTTATAACGCGTGAGAAACAAGAGTTGAGTCCTCTGATTCCAAAACCTTCCTTTCTTTCATTTAAAGTTTTTGTCTTTTAAAAAATTTCTTTTGTCATAGGGGAGGGGAATAAGGGGGAAATGGGAGGGAGGGAAGAATGGGAGGATACAAGGGATGGGATAACCATTGAGATGTAACAAGAATAAATTAATAAAGGAGAAGAAAAAAATAAAATTACATTTAAAAAAAATAAAAAAATAAAAAATTTCCACATGGACTGTATTTACATCATGTCAGTCACTCCTCCTCCCATGTCCCTCATTCCCTCTCCAATTTGGGTACTCTCTGTCTATAATTTTTATTATAGCACATATGTGCACATCTCCAGCCTTAGCCATTTTAAGAGCAAGTCCCCAGAATTCATACTGCTTCACTATGGAACCAACCAGAGACCCATGAAATTTATCATAACTACCAGCCTGACAGCTTTCCACTGTGGGATTAGAAATAATTATTACCAGTAATTAGAATTAAATTACTTTTGTCAAAACACATGAAGTCACAAGCAGCACTGAAGCATCTTAAATCCCTCATCCCACAGTCTCTACCCCTGCCCAATAGAGACCCCTGTGGCCCTAAGAAGTTTCCTCTCAATTTTGGGCTGCAGGTGTGGGTCACAGTCATTAATTACAGCCTTAACTCACAGATACAAAATAAGGAGTTGGATCTCTGCTTTTCTGGACAGAGTTGGTGATGATAATAGTCGTCACTCATGGTCATTAGACAGTAGGACACAAAAGCATAGGATGCACAGTGCAGTGCTAGATGAATTCACTGAGGACATCTGGACTGACCTATGGAAAGACTATGAGAAGAATCTTTTTCTGATTTCCTTTCTGCTAATGATAGTGATGTAAGGCAGCTTCAGATCATTAAAACACAAGAAAGCGAATAGGTTAGTTTCACAATTAAGTTTAGTTGTTTAGGCAGAAAGATGTTTTTAGGTCTAGATAGATGTTTTAAATTGATAAAGATGAGATATGATAGATATCAATTTACATTCAGAATTTTAGACTCACTAAGATAGGAAAATGTTTTCTTCAAGGTTGCCAAATATAAATAGCCAAGACACTATGAATGTAACATTAATATAACTGCTGATGGTTTCATGGTTCTTCATGATCTATGTAATTTATTTTATATATGTATAATAATGTAAGTGCATATGTAAAAAATTATTAATAGAAAACATACGAAAGTGTGTAAAAGGATATAAAATGTCACTGCCACCAAACTGCATCAGAGATTTGTGTTCATATTTAGAGTTTGTGTTCATTGTTGTTGGTTTTTGTTTGGAGTACTTTTATTGTCTTTCAGAAACACACACACACACACACACACACACACACACACACACACACACACACACACACCACAGAGGCACAGAAGCCTACAGAAAAAAAGATTGAGTCTCTCTCTACTTCACCAGGAAAACCTAAAATGTATATGATTTTTTTAGTTAAATTTTTTATTGGCATATGTTTGAACATATTTATGAGGTACTTCCTGATGTTTTATTCATATGTATATCAAGTAATGATTGAACCAAGTAATTACTCTACCTAAAATTTCTACCATTTTTCATAGGTAGTACACACAGAATCCTACCTTGCTTTAAAGATTTACTTATCTTTATTTCATGTTGAGAGTGTTTTACCTGAATGTCCCTTCTTATATTCATCCCCCTGCTCAGCTGGCTTTCCTAAGGCTTCCCATTATTTGCACTGTGTGGCTCCACATCTCTCCCAAGCTTTCTGTAATGTCACCAACAGACAAGCTAGGGTGTTCCTCTTTGAATTTAGGGAACTCTCAGATTGGATCAACAAATTGAAAGGAGGTCTCATGGGTGCATTTGGGAACTTTCAATTTCTCTTCTGTTTCCCATTTGGAAAATACACTGTCCTTCAACACTCTCAATCCCAGTGTTTTCCATCCTTACATGTCTTCAAGATTTCATTTGCCCTCCTCAGCCCAGTCTTCAACCTATCTGAGTACATCTTAGACAACACTGTGAAGCTGATGAACACATGTGAGTGCTTCTTTTCACAAAGCATCCTATGATGACATTTGTCATCTAAGTTTCTTAGGATTTCTTTGACCATGTCTAATTGTTTTCCCAGAGGAGCAGAGTTACTTAGTGTCCATGTGGCTCTCACTTGCCGAAGCAATGGCTCTAAGTTATCTGCTTTGAAATTTATCTTTCTGTGCCAAGGGATACCCCAGCTGGTCCTTCCTCTCTAACTGGAACATTGGCCTTGTTTACTAATGTGATGTTTTAAGCTTCTGACCTCCAGGAAGTAAAAGAAGGATTCCTGATTGTTGTAGAAAAGAATGAGTGAATCTTTGTTTCTCTTCAGGGTGGGCTAGAGGGAGTGGGGCCATGCTAAGCAGGAAGTGGGGAAGTTATCTTCAGGGAAGAGACAGTAGGGTAACCTGAATTTTTTGCTTGGTGCTTGTCACTCTGAGTCCCTAGGTGACCTTAGGGAAAGGAATGACTTCCCCATGGAAAATCGAAGTTTCATTTTATTTAAAGAGCAAATTATGAAACTTTTTTCTGTGGTCTTTGTAATAAAGCTTATTAGTTAGCTGTTGTCTTGAAATGGGTTGAACATGACTTTGATCTATTGGATCCTGGGACATAGTCCAGCGTATATCTCCTCATGGCATCGCAGAGGTCCCTTGGTAGAAATATCTGGATGTTGTCTGAGCATGGCCAAGGCTGAAAGTTCAGGAAGAATTCATCCCACAGGAACCTTGTTGGCTTTGCTGTGCCTGGCCTGGGGAAGTCAAAAACATAATTAATGTCTCCTATCACCACTTCTGTAAATTACATCAATCTTTGAAATACTAGACTCCATACTCTCTAGTGGGGTGACCTTCCAGTTGCACACAATAAGGTATAGCAGCCTCTTTTGACAGATGAGGGTGTGATTTCAATTGTGCCTGGCACATGATCAGTGTTCAAAACCTGCTGCCTACTAGACACAATTTCTCTTGCTTTTGCCTCAACAGATCAAACCAGTGAATATCTTTACATTCTAATGAGAGATAGTAGAGAGCAGTGGTTTATAGTGGCCTAATATAATTGTAATCCTTACCCATTCTGAAGCATCATCCTTCTAGCTTACTTAACTAGTCATCCTATACCCTTTATCATAGGCCCTTTTATGAAGCTTAATGGTAGAAGGAGAAAACCAGAGCCTCACTGAGGTCAAAAGGCAAATATTTATTTGAGGCAGGAACTGCCAGGGTGTCACTTGGGGCTTTATAGGGTGGTTTTAGCTGGTTTAGTTTAGAGAGTAGCACAAAGGAAAAAGGAAATGCTTGAGCAAAAAATCTTTATGATGGTACTTCTGAATGAATGTCAGCACGCTATGGTCAGTCTGTTCTGCTATGATAAGGGTCAGATGAGCAGAACATTTTAACTCCATTTTTCTGAGTGAGCTGACTCTCACAAGGGGTGCCCTTCTTGGTGTCTTATGTGACTCCATCTGGAGGCAGGACTCCACAAATCACTTAACCTGACCTCCAGTCATATCACTTTCTTCCCCCCACTCCCAAATGCCCCAATGATAGCAATATCCTTATATAATGTTTCTCATAAAACATATCCTCCTGTTCCATGAGTCAATCCATCCCCCTACTTCATCCCCTACCCCTCTCCTCCCTCTATTCCTTGCCTTTCTCTCTCCTGTAGGGCAAATGGACTCTTTGCACTACAACATTAACAAATGTTGGCCATACTGCTACAAAAAGTATATTTCCTCTAACAATCATTCCCTCCCAGAAGGCATTTTCTTCTCATGTGGATGCAGCCTATTCAGCTATATGGACTCCAAGCAGGAAGGTCCATGCATGCTGGTGATCTTTATCCCCAGACTAACTTATTAAATGGAAAAAGAACTCTCCTTCCTGTTCTCATACTTTCAAACTCATTAAAGGAGGACTTTACCCATGACTGTCAGGGCTACCTTGGCTTCATCTGTGGAAGCTACAGGTATGGCAGCAGAGGGATTGAAGCACATCCTACTTCCTCCAGACAGCTTTCAGCAGTACTGACAACAGTAACCAAGAGCTCAGCTGAGAGTCTTCAAATGCTACAGGAATATCTCTCTTCTCTGGCCTCAGTTACCCTTCAAAACAGATGAGCCCTAGACCTCTTGACAGCAGAAGAAGGCGAAACCTGCTTTTTCCTCAGTGAAGAATGCTGTTACTATGCCAACTACCTAGGTCAGGCAGAAGTAGAAACAAACAAACAAGCCCCAACACATAGCCACCTGTCTACAGTTTAGTGGAGGCTCCTGGTCTTCCTGACCATAGAATATCTTTAATAGCATCTAGCCATGGCTGTTGACTCTTCTGGGACACCTAACTGGAATAATCCTCCTCCTAGTTGACTGCCTCCTCTAGTGCATTTAAAACAAGGTCAACCAAATCATGCATCAGACTTTTAACCAACTCCTCTTGACTTGTCTGTCTTCCTTCCCATATCAACCAGTAGGCTCTCTTGAAGCAGAGAGCCCTCTAACTCAGCCACTCATACCAAGACTTTCTGCTACCCAAACTCTTGACTTTGATCCAGAAGGAGGATGCTAGTAGAGGCCATCAGTACACCCTACAATTAAGCAGAAGTTGGGTTGTTACATTCTCACCACTTTCCCACCCAACTCAAACCACCCTATAAAGCCTGAAATTTCCTTTTTGGTGGGGATGCAGTCCCTTCTCTTAGCAACAGTCTGGTAGTTACTTCCTCATATAAAGCTTGGCCTTTTATCCTTGGTGTGGCTCTGTAGCTCTCATTCTTTTATTAAACTTCATCCTCTTCACTTCACTTTCTCCTCGTTCAATTCCACACAAACATGAAGAATGTAAGTTCAAAGCAAATAGCTGAGCAAATATTTGATTAATTTTTTACTGGATGTAGAATGGCTACCACAGGGGCCACTTCTGTTTTGTACTCTCTGAACGTCTGAGTCTTCATTGCCTGGCCCATGAGGGATACTGAAGAGAAAGTTCAATACCAGGATAATTAATTGCAAATGAGAATGATGTTATTATAAAGAAAGGCTTGATTGTCCGCCCTACTAGGAAGATAGATTATTTGGACACAAACATATGTTTTCCTTCTATTACTGGAAAAAACTAATTTGTGAACATGCTTCAGTGTTACTGTATTTAAGAATCTACATTCCATGCTGTACTTTTTTCTGGGTCTTCTATTGAAAGGATTCGTAGTGGATAGAGCCCAAGCAAGGCTCCAGAATAGAAATGAAAACATTTTTCCTGTGAGCAGAGAGACAGGTGACAGGAGAAGTCAGGGACTATACCTCCTGCCTTTGTGCTATCAGACAGTAAATCAAGAACAGCCATCTAATGAGCTTAGGTTCTGGCTTCCTGCATTATGTTTTACACCCAAACAATCTTGGCAAACACTTTCTCATTACTTTTGCTGCAGATGTTCTTGCCCTTCTGTTACCTGGAAGCTGGAGGTAATTATGGGCAGAAGTGAAGTTCCATGAGGCATATTAGGCTGATGAAAATTTCACTTGGACCACTAATTGTGCTTCCAATTAAGTGGTTGCTGATTTAAAGATTCAAAGAGTTTATAATTCAGTTGATGGTCAGATGGCTCAGTCCAGAAACTTCTTCCAGCTATATAAGGTTTATAGCGATGTGAGAAGAGGGCAGAATGAGATGGGGAATGGAAAAAGTTTAGTGTGTGTGTGTGTGTGTGTGTGTGTGTGTGTGAATAAAGAGAAATAAAGACAAAAGGTAAGAGAGAGGAAAGGATAGGAAGGAAGAAAGAAACATTCTGTCTCACTTTCTGTGTGTAGAAGAGCAGCAGCTATATTTGGAAGACTTGTACCCTAACTTAGCTTTAGCAACTTTGCACAACCATTTGTCACTATACACTACCACTGAACATAGACTTAATCTATGACCCAGGAAATTCATGCCATGGTTTCTATCTCAAATGAATGAATACATGTATCCCAAAAAGCATATACAAGAATGTTCATATAGGAGTCGTTTATTCATGGAACATAACAAGAAAACAAAATGGCCATTGATAACCACTATCATTGTCTATCACTTGGTATTATGGTCAGTAGATGAAGACAAGTAGTGAAAACAGTAACATCTTGTGCTTGTGGAGGTCAACAGCATGCTCAGTTAATCTGTGCACTGAAATAAAATAAAGGTTAATCTCACAAGGAGGAACTAACAAGGAATAATCATAGGGGGCACTTAGAGGTGCTGTGCAAACTAGGTAAGAAATACTTTAATGAAAATGTAAATGTTGAGGATATATATATATTGTGTAAGTTATAATTTAGAAAAACATTTAAAGTGACAAAATCTTTGTAAGGCTGAAAAATATTCATGTTTAAATATACTTATATAATATATATCATTTATATATGCTACGTCTATGTAAATGTATATATACCACATGTATATATTATAATAATTTGCATATAATTTATAATGTATTTCTATATAATTTATAATATATATTATAATTATATAATATATATTATATATTATATTATAAATATGTGTATATTATATATGCATTTATATGTTGCATGCCATATACTTTCTTCAATTTATAAATAACAAAGAAAATGTTTAAATCATAAGCACTTGTTTGGCAAGCTGCTTGTACATTCCACCCTCAGTTTCAATCAGAATGTTTTTTCTTTCCCACTAATTTTTAAGAGAAAAGAGAAAAGAGCTTTTTTACAGGATTAATGTGACCTCTTTCTAGCTTTTCATTATGAAACAATTTCTCCTTGTCATTATCTTTTCTTGTCTTTCTTAAAGATTATTTCAATGGCATTGTGTGTGTGTGTGTGTGTGTGTGTGTGTGTGTGTGTAGAGAAGGTTAAAATGAAGTAATCAATAGCCTCTATCTTTCTCCTGTATCATGTCTTTCATGCCTGCCTTTGTCTCTTCCCAAATTCCTTGTAGAAAGAAGTGTACCAGGAACAACTAAGTGGAGATGAAGGCAGACACTCGAACTCAGGACTGGATTCAGACACTCAAACTCAGACATCAAGGAGTCATGTCACAAGGTTTTGAGTTTGCAAATTTATCCTGAGTGCAAGAGTCAGTTGGGAAGAAAAATGTCAATGAATACTGCAGAGATGTATATTAGGAAGGTCATTTAGGATGTTTCATAGAGATTAGAGAAAAGCAAAACCAGAAATTCCAGGAAGACTTCAACAGTGATCCAAGAGAGTAGTTTGGGATGGCAATGGGGTAGCAGAGATGGAGCTGGGGGAAGCATTAGTGACCTGCCCTAGCACACAACAGGTTCCCTGGAAATCCCTGGAACAGGATGGTGTGTGGATATGGGAGAAGTGGGACTTAGTTGAAAGCTCCCTATAGCCATATTAAGATAGTTTTCTATGGACACACACTCTTGTTATAGAATTCTGGCCTTGTACACTTTTGGGTTTGCTTTTATTCATTTCACTCTTTATCAACTCCAAACTTATTTTGGATGGTCTAGCTGAGACTGATTTTTATTCCCCTTGACCAATAGTGAATTTGATACTGGCTAAACAGATATGTGAGATTTCTTGGTTGGCTGATTACAAACTAGCTTTATTTTGAAGCTCTGTTCTCCTAATGATCTCCTTTTGTTTTCTTTTGTTGTACAACTCTATTGTTTTGATTCATTTGTTTATTTGCAGGGAAATTATGCTGTCTTCTCTCTCTCTCTCTCTCTCTCTCTCTCTCTCTCTCTCTCTCTCTCTCCTGTTTTATTATATTGCAGTTGCCTTTTTTCTTCAAGTAAAGTTAAGAATTCAAAATGAAGTTCCAAACACAGTTAAGTGGGATTTCACTAAAGTCATACATTAATTTCAGAAGAACCACTGAATAAAAGACAACTTTTGTAGAGTCCATTCTCTCCTTCCATTTGCACAGGTTCTAAAGATTGAACTTAGGTCATCAGGATTTCGCTGAAAATAGCCTTATCAGCCAAGCCATCCCATCAGCCTCGATGCTTCTTATTCTTAAATTACTTTCCCCTCAAAAAGTAGTAATGTGGTTCTTGCTCTAAAATGTCTTTACATCATTCTCTGATGGACAAGTGTTCACTTACTTGTTGGTTGTTCATATACTTGTTGGTTACTCACATGGCATTTATGCCCCTATTGAAACAGATGGCATGTCTCCACTGTTCTTATAGTTTGTAGGGTTCACAGCTGGATAGGGCTAATGATTATTTTTCTCCTTCAGTAACATGTATAGCATCTTCCAGCATTATGAAAGCTAGCCAGTAGGAATGAAGCTCCAAGGTTAGTCCCAGTTTGATTTCATCTTATTCTATAACTCAAGTTCATGATATCTGAAGAAATAACTCCTGTCATCAAGAACTGGAGAGTAATCACAGGCAAAAAGCTTCAAAGCATATAACCCATTCCTGGTCTGAGTCCTTTTACTAGTTAGCCTATGGTGTCTAATAAGGCTTATTGTTCAGTAAGTATTTATATATTTGTAAATGCATATATCTTAGACAGCTTCTACAATACTGGATTTCCATATGATTTTTCAAAAGATCTTTAGTTAGTTATCCATCTTCATACCTCCTCCTCTGCCCTCACACCCCTTTTTCCCATTCAACACATCCTGTTCTATTATTTCACCATTTAAAAGATTCTTTGGAGTTTTATAGGGATATAATCACATGGTTGTACAAAGGCATCGTCATTTACCTTTATAATAATGACATCAATTTGTGTTCACTCTGATTGTACTCACTCCTTAGAACCACACTAAAATATAGTGACAAAGAGCCTTTATTTGCTTGCTGTTGACTCTGAATTTAATACAAATTATTTTCAGTCCTTCACTACTAACAATGTTGGTAGCTGGCTTAAGATATAAAGAATTATAATGACAAAAGTTATTTCTATTTTCTACCTCCCCAAATTTCAACTGACTAACATTTTTTTCAATTAAAATATTCCTACTTTGCTTAAGACATATTCATATGAAATATCGCATCAATAAATCTTCTTTGAGCATATGACTTTTTGCATAACATAGATAAGCATTATTTGGTAAGTGTGAATATCACTTTTAATTTTGTGTGTGCTTTGGTTTGGCAATATTCAGGATGTTTAGCATATGCTCTCAGTGTTGCTTCAAAATTTTTCCCCCCTTTAAGTTTTAGAATGAGAGTTCTGGTTTTGCAAAATGCAGTTTTCATTCATATTTTTCTATGCCTAGAAATAATTCAGTATCATGGAATTGGAGTCTCTGGAAATTTGAAAGAATAAATATCACCATCACATGGTGCAAGAGTTTTTGAAAAGTAATTCTTTGATAAAATTTTCAGTCTTTCATAGTAACTTATCTATTTGAGTTTTCTATCTTCACTTGGTGAACTTTTAAAGTATGTATTTCCTCATAATTTTTCCATTTCCTGGAAGTTTGGAACTGCATATAGCTGTGAATAATCTGTAGTATTTTATTTCCCTTGACAGTTAAAAAGATTTTATTTTGTCTCGGTGATGGCTTTTGTTTCATGTCAAAGACGTCCATTTTATTCATATATTTGAAGAAGCATTTAAGAGATTAAGAAGTACATCTTAAGCATAAATGACTGGATATCTCTATAAATGTTTCTAACTATTAAAAGTAAAATAAAGACTGGGTTAAAAAATCAGGGTAAATGCAATCCTACTAGCAACCTAAATATCCTTCATACAAACAGCCCCTTCTTCCACTGCAGAGAAACAGCCTTGAGTAAAGTAGCATATAACTTTACTTATGATATAATCCCTTTTCTCTAAACAAAATACTATTAATATCTAGTTTTGCTGGTTTTGAACTTATAGTGGGTTGATTAATGTGTAGTGTTTTTTCTAGTCAGCAGTTCAGTATCAAAAATTGAGGTTCATTGTGAATTATGCAATAGTGAAATTTATTTATTTATTTTTACAGTAGTAAGATGTTTCCTTGGATAGGTACCATACACTTTAGTTATTCTGCTCTACGTCGTTGTTTAGATTCATTTAAACATTTTCTTTAATTATGAGTTCTGTTCAAATGATGCATCTGTGAATTATGTTGTGTGCGTTTTCTACTATGCATGTGCAAGACTTTTGATTTATAGCTTTAACATGATTTAAATATGCAATAGAAACACTAACAAAATTTGTTAAAAGTGAAGACTTTGTTGACTTCGGATTTCATGAAAAAATGATGAAAACAAATCAGATCCTAAGGAATGTGTGTTGAGTGTTCAATGCTTCATACCTTGCATTACCTGACTCTTAAACTTCTGCTTGATTAGTGAGTGAAAAGTGAAATTCTAATGAGTATTAAATATCCTTTATATTTTAACTAAGCTGTTTATGCATGTGGTTCAAGATCTCAGTCTTGCATCTCAATATTACATGTTTCTAACCATTCTTGCTAGAGCTACTTATTTCAGTTCATTTTTTAGAACTGCAGTTTTACTTACATTACAGACAAATATGCTTATGCATTTTACTCAGTCCTTTTTATATAGAAATAATACAATATTAGGTGTACCATTCTCCATTTTTTCATGTAATAATAAGAGAGATATTGGTTAGTTAGCATATAAATAATTAATATTTTTACTTTTTTATTAGCTTAAAATATTCTACTGTAAATATATTTCAGCCATATAGAAGAAACTCATGTTATTTGCAGTTAAAACTTAAGATAAATATATGGAATGAATTAAGTCAGCTTTAGAAATACAAGTATCAGATGTTTTCTCCAAATTGTAAGTCCTAGACTTTATGTACACACATGAAGTTATGTATGCGTAGATTATCTGAAAGGAAAATTGAAACTGTATGAGGAAACAAAGATGATTAGTGAAGGGGAGCATGAGAAAAGGAAGGGTAGCAGAGCACAAGGAGGAATACAAAACATCTTCCACAAAATGAGCTTCTATAATGCAGCATAATAACTTACTTATAAATATGTTATATAAAGATAAACAATAATATAACTATAATCTGTATAATATTTGATATATAGTACAAAAGATATTATGCAATGATATGTAACACATTGTTTCATATACCATATATACGGAAATAGAAGCAATCAAGAGAACACAAACTGAAGAAATCCTTGAGATGTAAAGCTTAGGGAAGTGAACAGGAACTTTAAACATAAACATTACCACAAGAATACAAGAAATGGGGGAGAGAATCTCAGGCATATAAGATACAATTGAAGAAATATCTACATCTTTCAAAAACAATGTTAAATCTAAAAATTCCAGACATAAAATATTCAAAGAATCAGGGACACTATAAAAAGACAATATCTAAGAATAATCGAAGTAGGAGAAAGAGAAGAGTCCCAACTCCAAGGACCAGAAAATATTTTCAACAAATCATAAAAGAAAATATCCCTAAGCTAAAGAACGAAAAGCCTATATACATACAAGAGGCCTATAGAACATCATCTAGATTAGACTAGGAAAGAAGATCTTACCACCGCATAATGATAAAAACACTAAATATACAGAACAAACAATATTAAAAGTTGCAAGAGCAAAAGAACAAATAACATATAAAAGCAGACATAACAGAATTATACCTGACTTCTCATTAGAGACTCTCAAAGGCAGAAGAGCATGAGAAAATGTATTTTAGACCCTAAGAAACTACAGATGTGATCCCAGACTAATGTACCCAGCAAAACTTTCAGTCACTCTATATGGAGAAAACAAGGTATTATATAATAAAACCAAATTTAAACAATATCTATGCACAAATCCATTCCTACAGAAGATACTATAAGAAAAACTCCAGTACAAGGAGGTGAACTTCATCCAAGAAAAAAGAGGAAATAGATAACTCCACTAGAGCAAAAATAAAAGACACACACACACACACACACACACACACACACACATACACACACACACACACACACTAAAACCACCAACATCAAAATAAGAGGAACTAACAGTAATATCTCTTAACATCAATGAACTATATCATTCAATAAAAGACACAGGCTAACAGAATGGATGTAAAATCATGATGACCCATCATTCTGCTACATAGAAAAAAGACACCTCAGCAACAAAGATAGACATTACCTCAGTCAGAGTAAAAGGCTGGAAAAACGTTTCCAAGGAAAAAATCCCAAAAGGAAGCAGGAGTAGTCATTCTAATATCTAATAACATAGACTTTCAACCAAAATTAATCAAAAGAGATGGGGAAGGACACTTCATACTTATCAAAGGAAAATTGCACCAAAAAGACATCTCAATTCTGAACGGCTTTGCCTAAAATACAAGGGCACCCACATTTGTAAAAGATGCATTTCTAAGGCTTAAATCACACATTAAAACCCAAATATATACTCACTAAACACCACACTCTCATCAATGGACATGTCATAGAGACAGAAACTAAACAAGAGATGTAATGACACTAACAGATGTCATGAATCAAATGGACCTAACAGATATCTATAGAACTTTTCACCCAAACACAAAATAATATACCTTCTTCTCAGCATTTCACTGAACCTTCCCTAAAATTAACCATATAGTCTATCACAAGCAAACCTCAACTAATAACAAGAAAATTGAAATAACACTTGTATTTAATTAGAGCACCATAGTTTAAAGCTGGACTACAACTACAGAAACAACAGAAAGTCTACAGACTCATGGAAACTGAATAACTCTCTACTCAATGACCACTGTGTCAGGGAAAAATAAAGAATTTAAAGACTTTCTAAGGTTCAATGAAAGTAAAGACATAACATATCCAAACTTACGGGACACAATGAAATCAGTGTTAAGAGGGAAGTTCATAGAACTAAGTGCCTTCATAAATTGGAGAGGTCCAGGGTAGCCATGGCTACATAGAGAAGCTTGTCTCAGAAAAAAAAAGGAAAAGGAAAAGGAAAAAGAAAAAGAAAAAAGAAGAAATTAGATAGATCTCAAAGTTGCAACTTAACAGCACATCTGAAAACTCTAGAATAAAAAGAAGCAAACACACCTAAGAGGGGTAGGTAGCAAGAAATAATCAAATACGGGGCTGAAATCAATAAATTAGAAATAAAGAGAACAATATAAAGAATCAATGAAAGCAAGAACTGATTCTTTGGGAAGTCAACAAGCTAGAAAAATCCCTTAGCGAAACCAACTAAAAGGCAGAGAGACAATATCCAGATCAACAAAATCAGAAATGAAAAGAGGAACATAACAACAAATTCTGGTGAAATCCAAAGAATCATTAGATCTTATCTTAAAAGCTAGTATGTCACAACATTGGAAAATCTAATGAAATGAACAACTTCATTCATAGATTTTACTTACCAACATTGAATGAAGACAAGGCAAACAAGTTAAATACTTCTTTCAACCCTAAGGAAATAGAAGCAGTCATTAAAAGTCTTACAACCAAAACTAGCTCTTGGTCAGATGGTTTCAGTGCAGAATTCTACCAGACTTTCAACTAAGAGTTAATGCAAACACTTCTCAAACTATTTCATAAAGTAGAAACAGAAGGAACATTGATAAACTCATTCTATGAGGACACAGTCATCATGATACCTAAACCACACAAAGACCCAACAAAGAAAGAGAATTTCAGACCAATTTCCTATATAAACATTGATGCAAAAATACTCAATAAAACAATCACAAATTGAATCCAAGACTACACCAAAAACATCATCCACCATGATCGTGTAGACTTCATCTCAGGGATGCAGAAGTTGTTCAATATATGAAAATCCATCAATTCAATCTACCATATAAACAAAGTGAAAGGAGAAAACCACATGATAATCTCACTAGATTCTGAAAAAGCATTGGACAAAATCCAACACTCTTTCATGATGAAAGTCTTGGAGAGATCAGGAATACAAGGTACATACCTAAGCACAATAATGGCAATATACAGCAAGATGAGAACAAACATAAAAATAAATGGAAATAAACTTAAAGCAATCCCACTATAATTAAGAACAAGACAAGGCTGTCTGCTCTCTAAATACCTCTTTATCATAGTGCTTGAAGTTCTAAGTAGAACAATAAGACTATTAAAGGAGATAAAATTGATACAAATTGGAAAGGAAGTAGTAAAAGTATCACTATTTGCAGATGATGTAATAGTATACATAAGTGACCCCGCAAATTCTACCAGAGAATACCGATAGCTGATATCTTCAGCTAAGTGTCTGTGTACAAAATTAACTTTAAAAAATCAGTATCACTACTGTATACAAACAATAAATGGGATGAGAAAGAATTAGGGAAACAACATCCTTCATAAAAGTCACAAATAATATTAAATATCTTGGTGTAACTTTAACCAAGCAAGTGAATACCTGTATGACAAGAACTTCAAATTTCTGAAGAAATTAAAGAAGACATCAGAAGATGGAAAGATCTCCCATGTTGATGGATTACTAGGAATGACATAGTAAAAATGTCCATCTTCCTAAAAGCAATCTAGAGATTCAATGCAGTCCCCTATCAAAATACCAATACAACTCTTTACACACCTGCATAGAACAAGTCTCAACTTCATATGGAAAAAAAGCCTAAATAGCTAAAACAAACCTGTATAATAAAGGAGTTCTCTCCATCCCTAATTTTAAGCTGTACTATAAAACAACAATAATAGAACCTGCCTGCTACTAGTGTAGAAACAGACCAGTGGATCAATGGAATCAAATAGAAGACCCAGAAATAATTTCACACACCTACGAATATTTGATTTTTGACAAAGGAGCCACAACCACACAATGGAAAAATAATAGTAACTTCAACAAATGCTGCTTGTTGAACTAGATGTCTATATGAGGAAAATAAAAACAGACCCATATTCATAACCCTGCACAAAACTAAAGTCCAAGTGGATCAAAGACTTCAATGTAAAACCAGAAACACTAAATCTAATAAAAGAGAAAGTGAAGAATATTCTTGAACTCATTGGCACAGGAGAAAACTAAATGAGCAGAACAACAATATCTCAGGCACTAAGATCAACAATTAATGAAAGAGACCTTATGAAACTGAACAGTTTCTGCAAGACAAAAATGCTATTAATAGAACAAAATGGCAGCCTACGGCTGAGAAAAGGTCTTCATCAACACTACATCTTACAGAGTGCTAATATCTAAAATATGTAAAGAACTCAAGAAGGAGGCTACCATTGGGATGTAAGTTAATAAATTAATTATTTAATTAAAAAAGAACCCAAGAAATTAAACACCAACAAACCAAATAATCCAATTAGAAATGAGTATAGATCTAAATTGTGAATTATCAATGGAGGAATATCTAATGTCCAAGAAGTTCTTAAAGAATCCTCAACATCTTTAGTCATCAGGGAAATGAAATCAACATTACTCTGAGATTCCATCTTACACCCATCAGAATAGCTAAGATTCAAAACTCAAGTGACAACCCATGCTGGTTAGGATGTGGAACACTCCTTCATTGCTAGTGGGAGTGCAACATTGTAAAACCGCTTTGGAAATCAATCAGGACGTTTCTCAGAAAACTAGGAATAAATGTACCTCAAAGTTCCAGCTATACCACTCCTGGATATATACCCAAAAGATACTCCCCAAGGACATTGCTCAACTATGTTCATAGGAGCTTTATTCATAATAACCAGAAACTGGAAACAATGTCCCTCAATCAAACAATGGATAAAGAAACCACAGTATATTTACACAGTGGAATACTACTAAGTCTTAAAAATGGGGCTAGAGGTATCATGAAACTTTCAGGCAAGTGAATGGAACTCCATCCAGCTTGAGGTAATCCAGACTCAGAAAGACACACATGCTATGTACTCACTTATAACTGGACATTAGTCATATAGGACAGAGAACCATATTACAATCCATATTACAATTACAATTACAAGAGAACATATTACAATTACAAACCCAAAGAAGTTTAGTAATAAGGAGGGCCTGGGAAAGGGAATGAGGGTGAGGACCATATGTGGGCAGAGAGGTGATGGGAGGTGAGAGCCCTGGGACAAACTAAGGCAGGAAAGGCATCTCTGAGAAAGCTGGAGATCTGTGACTGGGTAGGCTCCTGGGGGATATGGTGGTGATGACAACTGAGACTCTTAGCAGTGAGGGAACTGGAAGCTGAAGAGATTACCTCCTATCCAGTCAGGATTTTCAGTGGAGGGAGGGGAACACCAACTCACCCACAAAGCCTTTGACCCAAAATTTACCTTGCCTACAAGACATGCAGGAGTAAAGTTAGAGCTGAGATTGAGGGAATGGCCAAATAATTCCTGGCCCAATCTAAGACACATCTCATAGGAAAGAGCCAACCTCTGATGCTGTTAATTATACTCTGTTATGCTTTCAGACAGTCGCCTACCATAATTGTCCTCTGAGAGGCTCTACCCAGCAAGGGATCGAAGCAGATGCTGAAACTCACAGCCAAACATTAGGTGGAGCTCAGGGAGTCTTGGGGAAGAGTGGGGATTGGAGTTGAAGGTTCCAGAGGGGACAAGAAGTCCTCAAGAAGACCAACAGAGTCAACTAAAGTAGGCCCTTAGGGGCTTATAGAGACTGAAGAACTGACCAAAGAGCATACAAGGACTTGACCTAGGACCCCAACAAAAATGTAAGTGATGGGCATATTGGTCTTCACGTGGGTCCCCTAGCAAATGCAGTGGGGATTGTATCTGAAATGGACTCTGTTGTGTGCCTTTGGATCCCTAACTGGGCTGCCTTTTCTGACCTTAATGGAAGAGGATGTACTTACTCCTAATGCAACTTCATGAGCTTGGATGTGTTTGTACATGGGGGGCTCCCTTTTACTGAGGACGTGGGGAAGGGTGAAAAGGGTGGGACTGGGAAGACAGGAAGACGGAGCTGTGATCAGGATGTAAAATGAATAAATAAATACATTTCATAAAACAAAACAAAACAAAAACCTCAGGTACAGATCTAAACAGAATTTTCAATAGAGGTATCTGTAATGGTTGAGAAGCACTTAAAGAAATGATAAACATCCTTAGTCATCAGGGAAATACAAATCAAAATGACTCTAAAATTTCATTCTATACCTGTCAGAATGGTTAAATTCAAAAACTCAAGTAACAGATTGCTGGGGGAGAAATGGAGCAGAGGGACACCCCTCCATTTTTGTTGGGAGTGCAGATTTGTACAACTGCTTTGGAAATCATTCTGGAGGTTTCTCATAAAACTGGGAATAGATCTACCTCAACATCCAGCTATACCACTCCTGGGCATGTACCCAAAGGATGTTTGACCATAGCACAAGGACACTTGCTCAACTGTGTTCATAGAAGCTTTGTTTGTAATAGCCAGAAACTGGAAACAACTTAGATGTCCCTTAACCAAGGAATGGATAAAGAAAATGTGGTATGTTAAAAAAGAAAAAAGAATTAGACACAAAAGAAATTTGGTAATGAAAAAAATCTAGTAACAAAATTAAGGGTGTGTCAAAAATACTAGAAAAATGTATTTATGACATTGAACGAGAAAGGTCAGGTGGAAGCATCTGGGCCTTCATGGTGGTCCTGGGGAAAAACCACTGAGGGGTCCCGGAGCCAAAGATGTTCACCAGAGGAGCCCCCATCTTTGAAATTAGTCCTTGCACAAATGTTGACTGGCTTGATTTTTTGCTGCTCTAGTGCAGGCAAATATAGTTACTCTGAGATCAAGAATGCAATGACTCTGTCATGTCCAGAAGACACTTCTGTTTCACACAAGTTCTCTGTATGCTATAGAACTATAAAGTATACAATTTAATACTGACAAAGGTAAATAAGGACATATCTAGAATTCACTCATTTGGCTTAACTGAAGCTTTATCATTGTTGAGAAGAAAAAAAAAAAAAACCCAGCATAGAGACCAGCCATCCTATTCAGCATTAGAGGAGAGTTCTTCAGTATGTAACAAGGATGAACAAAGAGGACCTATATTAATTATATTTTATTAATTATATTAACACCATATTAATCCAGTCACATAACAACAAATAATGAATGAGTTCACATAGTTTCTAAAATAACAATATGTCAGAGAGAAATGGGTGATTAACAGATTCTAGAAGGAAAGAAAATGGAGAGTGGGTAGCAACCATTTAAAACTAAAAACGTTGCCAAACCCAGAGACACACTGACAAAATTCTGTCTTTTCTATCATGGACTGCTTGACAAAGTTCCAGTTGCTTAGGCAGAGCTGTGTGGAAATCAGCTGTAGTTGCCCAGCTTCCGAAGGCCATGGAGTCGTGCTTCTTGTACTTGCTTCCCAAAAGCTTTCAGTTCTTAATACTTCAGGGTGCTTGGAATGAATCTCCTGCTAGGCTTGTTAAAATACAAACTGATAATCCCACTTCCAGAGATTCAGATTTAGTGAATCCAGGGTGAGATCGAAGAGATTTTATCTCTAACAGGTTTCCAGACACTGCTGCTGTGGTTATTTTGATCTGGGACTGCATGTTCAGATCCATTAGACTCTAGACAGCACATGCACTTGTCAGTTTGCTGGAGTCATTGTCTCATAATCCTTTGTGGAGATTAGGTGTCCCATCACTTTTGTATAGGGTGTAATGTAAGTACTGCTGCATCCACATGCTGATACAGAAGCTACTGTGTGCTGAGCTCACCAGAAATGTGGAGAACCATATGCTTCAGGTCTGAAAGGTATAAGCCTCACATAAAGTCAGTAAGCTGGCTCATTCTCAAGCCTCTATAAATTGCAAGGTTAAATGTTCTACACACAAAGAAACTTCAATGCCTAATATCACATGATCTGATGACTCTAAAAGCCTTTCAGATAGAACATGTCTCTTTTAAATTTTAATTAGCATATAAAGTGAAAGGCTTCTCTGTGGTGTTTTCATACATACTAATTGTGGTTCATCCCATATACTACTCTTCTTCCTATGTCTCTCCATATGCTGCCTCTTCTATATTTCCATATGGCCCAACTGTACTACTCCTGGTATGTACCCAAGGAATTCCATACCCTACCACAGAAATACTTGCATAACAGTGTTTATTGCTGCTGTTTTCACAGTAGCAAGGAAAAGGCAAACACACACTTTGGAATTTCATTCAACTCAAAAAAATTGTGAAATCTATAGAAAAGTGGATAGAACTAGAAAAAATATTTATACTTGTACTGAATTAAATATATATTAAAATATAAAAATATATGATGTTAAAAGAGGTAACCCAGAATGATAAGGATGAGTTCTGCATATAGTCTCTGATATGTGCATCTTTTAAAAACTATATTTTATTAATTTATTCATATTATATCTCAATTGTTGTCCCACCCCTTGTATGCTCCCATTCCTTCCTCCCTCCCATTTTCCCCTAACTCCCCTACCCTATGACTGTGACTGAGGGGGACCTCCTATCCCTGTATATGCTCATATGGTATCAAGTCTCTTGTTGGTAGCTGGCTATCCTTACTCTGAGTGTCACCAGGCCTCCCCATCAAGGGGACATGGTCAAATATGGGACACCAGAGTTCGTGGGAAGGTCAAACCCCACTCTTCACTCAACTGTGAAGAATGTCCTGTCTATTGCCTAGATCTGGGTAGAGGTTCAAAGTTTACCACATGTATTGTCCTTGGCTGGTGCCATAGTTGGAGCAGGACCCCTGGACCCATATCTACCCATCATAATATTCTTCTTATAGGTTTCTAGGACCTTCTGGATCCTTCTATTTCCCCATTCTCCCATGCTTCTCTCATCTAGAGTCCCTATAAGAAGTCCTCCCTTCTGTCCCACTTTGCTGGTAAGTGAAGACTTTCATGGGACATGCCCCTTGGGCTAATGTCCATATATAAGTGACTCTTTCTGCATCTGGGTTAACACACTTATTATGGTCATTTCTATTTCAATCCATTTCTCCACAATTTTCAGGAATTCTTTGTTTTTAATAGGTGAGTAGAATCCCATAGTGTAAAATTAGCACAGTTTCTTTCTTTTTTTTTATTATGGGTGATTTTTTTCCATAATTAATTTATTCTTGTTACATCTCAATGGTTATCGCATCCCTTGTATCCTCCCATTCTTCCCTCCCTCCCATTTTCCCCTTATTCCCCTCCCCTATGAGTGTCCCTGAGGGGGATTACCTCCCCCTGTATATGCTCATAGGGTATCAAGTCTCTTCTTGGTAACCTGCTGTCCTTCCTCTGATTGCCACCAGGTCTCCCCCTCCAGGGGACATGGTCAAAGGTAAGGCACCAGAGTATGTGAGAAAGTCGTATCCCACTCTCCACTCTACTGTGGAGAATGTTCTGTCCGTTGGCTAGATCTGGGTAGGGGTTTAAGGTTTACCGCCTGTATTGTCCTTGGCTGGTGCCTTAGTTTGAGCGGGACCACTGTGCCCAAATCTGCCTATCATAATGTTCTACTTGTAGGCTTCTAGGACCCTCTGGATCCTTCTACTTTGCCATTCTCCCATGCTTCTCTCATCTAGAGTCCCACTAGAATGTCCTCCCCTCTGTCTCAGTTTCCTGTTAAGTGAAGGCTCTTGTGGGACATGCCCCTTGGGCTAATATGCAGATATAAGTGAGTATATACCATTTGAGTCTTTCTGCTTCTGGGTTAACTCACTCATTATGATCATTTCTAGCTTAATCCATTTATCCACAAATTTCGGGAATTTCTAGTTTTTAATAGCTGAGTAGTATTCCATAGTGTATATGTACCACAGTTTCTTTATCCATTCTTCTACTGATGGACACTTAGGCTGTTTCCATGTTCTGGCCATTAAAAATAAGGCTGATATAAACATGGTTGAGCAAATTTTCTTGTTCTGTGCTGGAGCATCTTCTGCGTATATTCCAAGGAGTGGAATAGCTGGGTCTTGAGGAAGCCCTATTCCCAGTTTTCTGAGATAGCACCAGATAGATTTCCAAAGTGGCTGTACTAGTTTGCATTCCCACCAGCAATGAAGGAGTGTTCCTCTCTCGCCACATCCTCGCCAGCATGTGGTGTCGCTTGAATTTTTGATCTTAGCCATTCTGATGGGTGTAAGGTGGAATCTCAGAGTTGTTTTGATTTGCATTTCCCTGATGATTAAGGAGGTTGAGCATTTCTTTAAGTGTTTCTCAGACATTTGATATTCCTCTGTTGAGAATTCTCTGTTTAGTTCCAAACCCCATTTCTCAATTGGGTTATTTGGTTTGGTGGTGTTTAATTTCTTGAGTTCTTTATATATTTTGGATATTAGACCTTTGTCAGATGTAGGGTTGGTGAAGACCTTTTCCCAGTCTGTAGGCTGTCACTTTGTTCTCTTGACAGTGCCTCCTGCCTTACAGAAGCTTCTCCACCTTATGAGGTCCCATTTATTAGTTGTTGACATTAAGGCCTGGGCTTTTGGTGTTCTGTTCAGGAAGTTGTCTCCTG
Source organism: Acomys minous (assembly GCF_964271855.1). Lineage (NCBI taxonomy): Eukaryota > Metazoa > Chordata > Mammalia > Rodentia > Muridae > Acomys > Acomys minous. The sequence continues at coordinate 53,037,395 of NC_140496.1, read as the reverse complement.
TGGCAGTGTGTTCCAGTCTCTTCCCCACTTTTTCTTCTAAGTGACTTAGTGTCTCTGGTTTTATGTTGAGGTCTTTAATCCACTTGGATTTGAGTTGTGTACAAAGTGACAAATATGGGTCCAGTTGCATTTTTTCACACATAGACATCCAGTTAGACCAGCACCATTTGTTGAAGATACTATCCTTTTTCCATCGAATGGATTTGGCTTCTTTGTCGAAAATCAAGTGACCATATGTGTGTGGATTCATATCTGGGTCTTCGATTCAATTCCACTGATCAACCAGCCTGTTAGTGTGCCAGTACCAAGCTGTTTTAATTACTATTGCTTTATAATACAGTTTGAGATCAGGTATGGAGACTCTTCCGGAGCACCTTTTATTGTACAAGATTGTTTTTGCTATTCTGGGTTTTTTGTTTTTCCATATGAAGTTCAGAATTGAACTTTCAATGTCTTTAAAAAATTGTGTAGGTATTTTGATAGGGATTGCATTGAATCTGTAGATTGCTTTTGGTAGGATGGCCATTTTTACTATGTTAATTCTCCTGATCCATGAGCAAGGAAGATCATTCCATCTTCTCATGTCATCTTCAATCTCTTTCTTCAGAGTTTTGAATTTTTTTTCAAACAAGTCCTTCACTTGCTTAATTAGAGTAACTCCTAAATATTTTATATTGCTTGTGGCTAATGTGAAGGGTGTGGCTTCCCTAATTTCTTCCTCTGCAAACTTGTCATTTGTGTATAGGAAGGCTACAGATTTTTTTGAGTTAATTTTGTATCCAGCCAATTTGCTGAAGGTGTTTATCAGCTCTAGGAGTTCTCTGGTGGAATTTTGAGGGTCACTTATGTGCAAATAGGGATAATTTGACTTCCTCCTTTCCCATTTGAATACCCTTGATCTCCTTTTGTTGTCTTATTGCTCTGGCTAGAACTTCAAGTACTATACTGAAGAGCTATGGAGAGAGTGGGTAGCCTTGCCTTGTTCCTGATTTTAGAGGAATTTCCTTGAGTATCTCACCATTTACTTTGATTTTGGTTATTGGCTTCCTATATATAGCCTTTATTATGTTGAGGAAAGTGCCGTGAATTCCTGATCTCTAAAACTTTAAACATGAATGGGTGTTGGAATTTATCAAATGCTTTCTCTGCATCTAAAGAGATGATCATGTGTTTTTTTATTTTCAGTTTGTTTATATAGTGGGTTACATTGATGGATTTCTGTATACTAAACCATCCCTTCATGCCTGGCATGAAGCCTACATGGTCATGATGGATGATATCTTTGATGTGTTCTTGTATTCATTTTGCAAGTATTTTATTTAGTATTTTTGCATCGATGTTTATAAGAGAAATTGGTCTGAAATTCTCCTTCTTTGTTGAATCTTTGTGAGGTTTAGGTATCAATGAGACTATGGCCTAATAGAACGAATTTGGTAATATTCCATCCATTTCTATCTTTTGGAGTAGCTTGAAGAGTATCGGTATTAGCTCGCCCTTGAAGGTCTGGTAGAATTCTGCACTGAACCCATCTGGCCCTGGGCTTTTTTTGGTTTGGAGACTATCAATGTTTGCTTCTAATTCTGTAGGGAAAATGGGACTACTTAGTTTGTTTATCTGTTGTTCACTCAACTTTGGCAAGTGAAATTGATCAAGAAAATCGTCCATTCCCCTTAGATTTTCAAATTTTGTGGCATATATGCCTTCAAAGTAGGATCTTATGATTCTTTGTATTTCTTCTGTGTCTGTTGTTACATCTCCCTTTTCATTTCTGATTTTTTTTTTGTTTCAATACTGTCTCTCTGCCTTTTTTTTAGTTTGGCTAACGGCCTGTCTATCTTGTTTATTTTCTGAAGAAACGAGCTCTTGGTTTTGTTGATTCTTTGAACTGTTTTCTTAGTTTCTAATTTGTGAATTTTACCCCTGTGTTTGATTATTTCCAGATGTCTACTCCCTTTAGGTGTTTCTGCTTCTTTTTTTCTAGGGATTCCAGTTGTGTCATTGAGGTGCTTATGTGCGATGCTTCCAATTTCTTTTTAAAGGCACTTAGTGCTATGAATTTTCCTCTTAGCACTGCTTTCAATGTATCCCACAAGTTTGGGTATGTTGTTCATTCATTTTCATTAAATTTCAGAAACTCCTTGATTTCTTTCTTTACTTCTTCCCTGACCCAGGTGTCATTTAGCCGAGAGTTGTTTAGTTTCCACGTACATGTAGGCTTTTTATTATTTCTGTTGTTGTTGAATTGCAGCCTAAGTCCATGATGATCTGATAGGATACAAGGTATTATTTCAATCCTCTTATATCTGTTGAGGCTTTCTTTGTGAACTACGATGTGATCAATTTTGGAGAAGGTTCTATGGGGTGCAGAGTAGAAGGTATATTCTTTCTTGTTTGGGTGAAAGGTTCTATAGATATCTGTTAGATCCATTTGACCCATGGCATTGGTTAATGATGTTATTTCTCGGCTTAGTTTCTGTTTCAATGACTTGTCCTTCAGTGAGAGTGGGGTGTTGAAGTCTCCCACTATTATTGTGTGGGGATCGATGTGTGGTTTAAGCCTTTTTAGCAGATCTTTTACAAATGTGGGTGCCCTTGTATTGGGAGCATAGATGTTCAGAATTGTGATGTCATCTTGGTTGACTTTACCTTTGATGAGTATGAAGTGTCTGTCCTCATCCCTTTTGATTAAATTTGGTTGAAAGTCTATTTTGTTCCATATTAAAATGGCTATGACTGCTTGCTTCTTGTGACCATTTGCTTGGAATATTTTCCAACCTTTTATCCTGAGGTAATGCCTATCATTATGGGTTAGATGTGTTTCTTGAATGCAAAAGAATGTTGGATCCTGTTTATGCACCCATTCAGTTAGTCTGTGTCTTTTTAGTGGAGAATTGAGACCATTGATGTTGAGAGATATTAATGACCAGTTAGTGTTGAGAGTCTTAATTTTGCTGTTGTTTCTATTCGAGCGTTTGTGTAGTTGCATTTTTGCCATGGTATAGTTATCTATTTCCTCAGTAATTTTTGTTTTAGCTTGACCCTTTGGGATGGAGTTTTCCTTCTAGTACCTTCTGTAACGCTGGGTTTGTGGATAGGTACTGTTTGAATTTGTTTTTGTCATGGAATATCTTGTTTTCTACATCAATGGTTATTGATAGTTTTGCTGGGTAATGTAGTCTGGCCTGGCATCTGTGGTCTCTCAGGGTTTGCAGGATCTCTGTCCAGGCCCTTCTGGCTGATGGTCTCTGCTGAGAAGTCGGGTGTAATTCTGATAGGTTTGCCATTAAATGTTGTTTGGCCCTTTTCCTTTGCAGCTTTTAATATTTTTTCTTTGCTCTGTATGTTTTGTGTTTTGATTATTATGTGACGGGCAGTTTTTCTTTTCTGGTCAATTCTATTTGGTGTTCTGTAGGCCTCTTGTATGTTTATAGGCATTTCTTTCTTTAGATTGGGGAAATTTTCTTCTATGATTTTGTTGAGAATAGTTTCTGGGCCTTGGAGTCTGATATCTTCTCTTTCTTCAATGCCTATTATTCTCAGATTTCTTCTTTTCATGGTGTCCTTAATTTCTTGGATGTTTTATGTCAGGAGTTTTCCAGATTTGGCATTTTCATTAATGGTTGCTTCAAGATCTGTGATTGTATCTTCTAGACTTGAGATTTGTTCTTCCATCTCTTGGATTCTGTTAGAAAAGCTCAGCACTGTGTCATTCGCCTTCTTCTCTGAGGTCTCACATTCTCGTTTTTCTTCTGTCTGTGTGTTTATTATTGAATCCATTTTCATCTTCATATCCAGAACAGATTGTTTTATTTCTTTTATCCCATTTTTTGTATATTCCTGAGCTTCTTCCATTGTCGCTTTATACGTCTTCAGCTCTTGAACCGTTTTATTTCTTTCTTTCATCTGGTTGTTTACATTTTCCTGAAATTTTTCCAGTTCCACTCTATGTGCTTCTTTTATGTCTCGTACCTGCTTGCCTGCGTCTTCCTGCATCTGATTTTGAATTTTATTTGTTTCCTCCATTATCATCCTCATTACCATGGATTTGAGGTCATTTTCCTGTGTTTCCATTGTATTTGAGTTCTCTGGGTTGTTTTCTTTGGGATAGCTGGAAACTGGAGACACCATATTGTTTTGAGGGTTTTTTTTGCGTATGCTTTTACGCTGTCCTTTAGACATCTTACCATCTCTGTTTTTGTTGGGTAACTTCCAGAGTTGGGTGGAGGGAGTCTGATGATAGATTCACTTGTTTTCTCACGATTTCCATAGGCTGGAAGCCCTGATACTTTACTGGTGTGGATGGCAGGAGGTTAGCCCTGTCGTTTTGGACTCTCACAGCCAGTGATCCTCAGCTCCTTTTTGCTGTGGGTCCTGCAATTGTTCTGGGTCTCTGAATGAGCGTTGGATCAGGCCAAGGTATCCACAGCCTTTTGGGTCCCCTGCCAAGTCCAGCCAGGCATACTGGGCCCGAACCACACGAGGAGCTCAGCTTGATTCTCAGGGCCTGAACTGTCTGCCACTGCAGGAGAACTGCGACTGCGCTGAGCAAGTGCCTAGGGTGGAACTGAGAGCTCTGCCCAGCTTATATCACAGCACAAAAACTGCAGCTGCCCTGAGCTGGTGCCTAGGGGGGAAGTGAGCACTCAACTCAGCCTGTGTCACAGCAAGGGAGCTGAGCTTCAGGCAAAATTGCTTGCTGAGCTTAGCCAGTGTCTCTATGGCACAGCTCACTGAGCAAACCCAGGACTCTGGGGCTGAACTGTCTGCTGAGTCCAGTTTGGGTCTCAAGGCACCACACAACCCAAATCCTGTCCAGACTTCCCTTTCCCACAGCAACTCCCACCATCCACCACACCAATTGCCCCCACTGGAAGGCTCTGAGCTGCAAACCTCAGCCACCGCTGCCAGTGCCGCTGGTGCCGCTGTTGACAATGCTGTCTCTGCCGCCGTTGCTCTGATCCGAGAAAGTCCATGCTCCTCCTGCATGCAGGGGCAAGCAGGTCCTCCGCACCCTGGTCCCTCCGAACCGTGGAGCACTTCTGCTGCCATGGTGTGGGGACCTTGGTGTTCCTGGCTCAGAAATCTGTGCAATTCCCTGAATTGTTCACTGGAGCTTCCAAACACGGTCCACACTGCTTGCCGCCATCTTGGATCCCTCCACAGGTTCTTTATCCATTCTTCTACTGAGGGACACACAGGCTGTTTCTATGTTCTGGCCATTATGAATAAGTCTATTATGAACATGTTTGAGCAAATGTTCTTGTGTGCTGGAGCATCTTCTGGGTATATTCCAAGGAGTGGAATAGCTGGGTCTTGAGGAAGCCCTATTCCCAGTTTTCTGAGAAAGCACCAGACAGATTTCCAAAGTAGCTGTACTAGTTTGCAGTCCCACCAGCAATGAAGGAGTGTTCCTCTCTCCCCACATCCTCACCAGCATGTGGTGTCACGTGAATTTTTGATCTTAGCCATTCTAATGTGTGTAAGATGGAATCTCAGAGTTGTTTTGATTTGCACTTCCCCGATGACTAAGGATGCTGAACATTTCTTTAAGTGTTTCTCAGCCATTCAAATTTCCTGTGTTGAGAATTCTCTGTTTAGTTCTGAGTACCATTTCTCAATTGGGATTTTTGGTTTGGTAGTGTTTAATCTCTTGAGTTCTTCATATATTTTGGATATTAGACATTTGTCAGATGTAAGGTTGGTGAAGATCTTTTCCCAGTCTGTAGACTCTTGATTTGTTCTGCTGACAGTGTCTCTTGCCTTACAGAAGCACCTAGGCTAATGAAGTCCCATTTATTAATTGTTGACCTTAAGGGCTGGGCTGTTGGTGTTCTGTTCAGGAAATTGTCTCCTGTGCCAATGTGTTCCAGGTTCATCCTCACTTTTTCTTCAAAGAGATTTAGTGTCTCTGGTTTTATGTTGAGGTCTGTGATCCACTTGAACTTGAGTTTTGTGCATGGTGACAAATATGGGTCCAATTGCACCTTTTACACACAGACATCTAGTTAGACCATCACCATTTGTTGAAGATGCTATCCTTTTTCCATTGAATGTATTTGGCTTTTTTTCGTCAAAAACCAAGTGACCATATGTGTTTGGATTAATATCTGGGTCTTCGATTTGATTCTACTTATCAACCAGCCTATTGCTGTGCCAGTACCATGCCCTTTTAAATACTGTTGCTTTATAGTATAGCTTGAGATTGGGTATGGAGATTGCTATGGAGGATCTTTTATTGTCCAAGATTGTTTTAGATGTTCTAGCTTTTTTGTTTTTCCATATGAAGTTAAGAAGTGAAGAATTAAATGTCTTTAAAGAATTATGCAGGTTTTTTGATAGGGATTGCATTGAATCTGTAAATAGCTTTTGGTAAGATGCCCTTTTTTACTATGTTAATTCCATGATCAAGGAAGATTCTTCTATCTTCTGATGTCCTCTTCAATCTCTTTCTTCAGAGTTTTGACATTTTTTCAAACAAATCCTTCCCTTGCTTGGTTAGAGTAACTCCTAAATATTTTATATTGCTTGTGGCTAACATGAAGGGTGTAGTTTTCCTAATTTCTTCCTCTGCATGACTGTCATTTGTGTATAGGAAGGTATTGATTTTTTTGAGTTAATTTTGTATCCAGCCAATTTGCTGAAGGTGTTTATGAGCTGTAGGAGTTCTCTGGTGGAATTTTGGGGGTCACTTATGTACACTATCATATCATCTGTATATAGTGATAATTTGAATTCTTCCTTTCCCATTTGGATCCCCTTGATTTCCTTGTGTTGTCTTTTTGCTCTGGCTAAAATTTCCAGTACTATATTGAAGAGATATGGAGAGAGTGGGCAGTCTTGCTTTGTTCCTGATTTTAGAGAAATGTCCTTGAGTATCTCACCATTTAATTTGATTTTGGCTATAGGCTTGCTGTATATAGCCTTTATTTTGTTGCTGTCTGTGCCTTGTATCTCTGATCTCTCCAAAACTTTAAAAATGGAATGGGTGTTGGATTTTGTCAAATGCTTTCTCTGCATCTATGGAGATGATCATGTGTTTTTTTTTTTATTTTCAGTTTGTTTATATGGTGGATTACATTGATGGATTTCCGTATATTAAACCATCCCTGCATGCCTGGAAAGAAGCCTACCTGGTCATGATGAATAATATCTTTGATGTGTTCTTGTATTCATTTTGCAAGGATTTTATTGAGTATTTTTGCATCAATGTTCTTAAGAGAAATTGGTCTGAAATTATCTTTCTTTTTTTGGTCTTTGTGAGGTTTCGGTATCAATGTGACTATAGCCTCATAGAATGAATTTGGTAATATTCCATCCATTTCTATCTTTTGGAGTAGCTAGAAGAGTATCAGTATTAGTACAAATTTAAAGGTCTGGTAGAAATCTGCACTGAAACCATCTGGCCCTGGGCTACTTTTGGTTGGAGACTATCAATGATTGCTTCTATTTCTATAGGGGAAATGGGACTATTTAGCTTGTTTTTCTGTTCTTCACTCAATTTTGGCAAGTGGAATTGATCAAGAAAATCATCCATTTCCCTTAGATTTTCAAATTTTGTGGCATATATGCCTTCAAAGTAGGAATTTATGATTCTTTGTATTTCTTCAGTATCTGTTGTTATGTGTCCCTTTTCATTTCTGATTTTGTTGTTTTGGATACTGTCTCTCTGCCTTTTAGTTAGTTTGGCTAACTGTCTGTCTATATTGTTGATTTTCTTAAAGAATCAGCTCTTGGTTTTATTGATTCTTTGGACTGTTCTCTTTGTTTCTATTTTATTAATTTCAGCCCTGATTTTGTTGATTTTCTTAAAAAATCAGCTCTTGGTTTTATTGATTCTTTGGACTGTTCTCTTTGTTTCTATTTTATTAATTTCATCCCTGATTTTGATTATTTCCAGACGTCTAGTCCTCCTGGGTGTTTCTGCTTCTTCTTTTTTTCCCCCTAGGGCTTCAAGCTCTGTCATTAAGCTGCATATGTGGGACACTTCCAATTTCTTTTTAAATGTACTTAGTGCTATGAATTTTACTCTTAGTAGTGCTTTCAATGTATCCCACAAATTTGGGTATGTTGTTCCTTCATTTTCATTGAATTTCAGGAATTCTTCAGTTTCTTTAATTCTTCCCTAACCCAGGTGTCATTAAGTAGAGAGTTGTTTAGTTTCCATGTGAGTGTAGGCTTTTTGTTATTTCTGTTGTTGTTGAAGTGCAGCCTAAGACCATGGTGATGGTTAAGACTCAGAATTGTTCCTCTCCATGGAAATCTTTAGTAAAAAGCAAAAGATTTATATGGTCTGAAGAGAAACCAGATTATTTATATGTGCATCTTCTAATTGCAATATATGTGTATTTGTAAGGGAGTGAATGTAAACAGTGTCCTCAAACTTAGAAATGGAGCCATGTGGTAGCAAAGGGCTTTCAAGGACACATGTGGATAGGGGAACTTAGTAGGATCAGAAGAATGCATCTCTTTAAATTAATTTAACATTCTTTGTATGTTTTTCTGTGAGGGTTTGGTTGATATTCTCAGTGTTTATTATTATTGCACTCTCATTCATTTCTACCACACTTTTAAGTGCATCTTTTTTAGCCTTCGTTTCCACGTTGTAATTTTTTTTACACCCCTACTCACGTTTTCCCTTATAATTTGTAAATTCTGTCCTTTCTATTTGTTTAGTGGTTACCCTGAGGTTTTAACATGCTTTTTTTTTTTACAACAAATCCAAGAATTAATCATAGCTATCTCTTCCTGAGCTGGCAGATGAAGACAGTACTTTCCTTGTAACACTCATCTGATCACCAGCCAAGTGCTGGTGCTACTGTATCTGAAGTGACAGATATGCTAATTGCCTTCATCATTACATGCTGTAAACATCTATTAAAATATCACACCCTACCCCAGAAATGGGTTCAGTTATTATGGAAAGCTAAAAATATGATGAATAATGTCCTTTAAAATGATTATTTATTTGTATATGTGTGTGTGTCTTTATGTATGTGGGCATCTGTATGTCATGATTCAAGTGTGGATTTGAGAAGACAATTTATATGACTGGATTTTTTCCCTTTCACCTTGGGTTACAAGGATTAAACTCAGATAATCAGGCTGATATTGCAAGTGTGTTCCACTATGTTTGGTTAAACCAGTACTCAACTTGAGATTTGGGGCTAGAGGGTGGGGCTCAGTTGTCAGTGTTTCTGACTGTCTTAAAATGAAATAAACAAGTTATGTATAGACCTCAGACAGAAATAATCCAGTGCTAACAAGATGGTTTGCCACTTTGCCCAATGAGCTGGTTATACATAACTAGGTCCCAAAATGGAATAAAATAAAATTAAAAATTATTTTTATTTTTATTTCAGTGCCGAGAATCAAACCTAGAACTTGGTATGTGTTAGTGTTCTACTACTGAGGGACATCTCCAGCCTCAAATTTAGAAATTGTTTTCATATAACCAGTAGTTTTTAGATTTGCATATGTATTGTGATATTTTCACTTCCTTCTGAAACTACTCATTAAATTCAACCTTTAAAAAATTCACCAATACATATACATGTACTATAAATTTATTCTATGTATAAAATTATTCCATTCTTCCCTAGGGCCTGTGATCTCCCGAAGATGGTCTTTTAACCAAGTGTACAGTAACTTTCTGTGTAGCAGACCTCAAACCTGTCTAACATTGCTGGTTTTTCCCATAACCTTCAGGCTACTTTTGTACCAGTGAGCACATCTGGCCTGGCAGGTTGGTTTGATAGAATGCAGTGTTGGCTGCAGGGTTGCCTTTGATGTCCTTTCCCTACCATCTGCCATTATTAAGGCTCATTGGTTGGGAAGAAATTTTCAGATTAGTTACACTTTGATTTATTTATGCCCCTCCCCTCAAATGTTTTGGGTTGTGCCTTTACCAACAGAGACTTACCATTTGCTTCTGGTGGGTAATCAAGAGCAATGAAAATAGCTTGGATTATTTTGAGGACCTCTAGATACTCCTGATCTAGATACAAAGCTTCGTAGACAAGTGTCCTATACCTATTGCTGAGATATTTATATGATATTTCTGTCTTCTGGGGGAATCACTGCCCACCCACGTGAGAATCTGTGTTCAGGTCCCTTCTATTTTTTAAGTTATAATTTATATCTCCTTAGAAAGTGTTTACATCATTTCTAAGGAATGATTTTCAAGTCCAATAAGACTTGTCTCAGGCTGGAAAGATGTCTCAGCAGTTAAGAGCACTCACTGCCTGCTCCTCCAGAGGTCCTGAGTTCAATTCCCAGTAACCACACGGCGGCTCACAACCATCTATAATGTAATCTGATGCCCTGTTCTGGCCTGCGGGTGTACATGCAGGCAGAGCTCGGTATACGTAATGGGCAGGGCAGTGGTGGCACACGCCTTTAATCCCATCACTCAGGAGACAGAGGCAGGCAGATCAAACTGTGAGTTCGAGGCCAGCCTGGTCTACAAAGTGAGTACAGCTCAGCCAAGGCTACACAGAGAATCCCTGTCTCGAAACCACCCCTCCAAAAAGATTTTTCTCTATGCTTTCTCCTAAGACTTTGAGTACTGTTTGTTCACTTGCTTTGTTATGTTTTTCAAGATAAAGTTTCTCTGTGTAACTAAGAAATTCCAGAGAATTCTAGGCTGTCCTGGAATTCATTCTGTAGACCAAGTGGGCCCTGAACTCAGAAATCTGCCTGCCTCTGCCTCCAGAGTACTGGGATTAAATGTGTTCACCACCAGTTCTTTTTGGCAGATATTTGACCAATTCTGAGTTAATTTTTGTATATGAATAAGGAGAAGATATAACTTCATGATTGTCTTTATGTGGTTACCCAGTTTCCTCAGCATCCTATACTGAGAAAACTCATTTCAGTATTTACTGATGTTGATACCTGTTGAAATTCAATTGATTAAAGCACATTTCTGGGTCTCTATTCTGTCCCTTTGATCTGTATGTCTGTCTTTATGTCAGTACCATCGGGTGATATTTTCTGTTGCTTTGCAGGGAAGGTTTTTTTTCCAGGGGGCACGTAGATCTTTGTTTTTCTATTTCATTTTCAAGAGTGTTTCAAAATTTAGGATACCTTGAGATCCTACATGAACTTTATAAAGCATTTTCCCGTATTTGTTTTAAAAAGTTGTTTTGATTTTGATTTTGATAGAGACTGTATTAAAATCATTGTGATGACTTTCCCTCAAACACCAGTTCTATATCAAATGCTTCATACTTCTGTATCTACATCACTGAGGGAATGAAGGATTAACTGTTCTGTTTCCTCCCATTGTGGTGTCTTCATTCCCCACAGAAGTCCTGTGATTTATATTTCTGAGTTCATCTTCTCTGAAACTTTATCTGTGGGAGCTTTTGAATGAAAATCTAAAATGTATTTCTCTGGAGATGGTTGTATTTGTCATTTCCTGTAGCTTAGACATGGTCATCAATCCAGGACCCACCCACTAAACTATATTTTGTCTTTACTTTGTGATGACAGAGGTCAAAACAGTTAAAATAATATATATTGGATACACTGCTTCCTGGGGGGACATATTTTACTTTTGATTTTTAACTTTGAGAGAATAAAAAAAATCCATACTGTGTATCACAGAGAGATAATTTAACAATAGAGATGTATTTGGGAAGTGGTGGTGAAAGGATCAGGAGTTCAAAGTCATCCTATATTAGGAGACAAATTTTAGGCTATACTGGGCTACATGGAATCCTATCAGTGAGTGTGTGTGTGTGTGTGTGTGTGTGTGTGTGTGTGTGTGTGTGTATGAGAGAGAGAGAGAGAGAGACAGACAGACAGACAGACAGACAGACAGACACAGAGACAGAGACAGAGACAGAGACAGACAGAGACAAGAGAGACAGAGATCCAAAGCAGTTACAGAAAATCCACAATGGAGGTCCCAGGGCTAACATACAGAGGGCAAATGACACCTCAACACTTGCTTTTTCTCTGCATCTGCTCTTCTCTAACTGTCACAACTTCATACCTGGTTGCATCTACATTTAAACACTCAAGTCTTATTGCTTTATGTGTTATTCTCAGAGCTTCTTTCTGCATTTAGATTTTTTCCTATGCCAGTATTGGAAGTCTGAGGATCACTTTCAGAGTTACTTAAAAATTCTATATTATTTACTTGCAGTTCACATTTATCTGCTTTTAACATCCTCACTTATTCCTTTTTCAATGTTAATCATGATGGTTTTTTTTAATTAAGTGCTTAGTTACTGTAATTATGTTCTTTTCAATTTAATAATGGAAGCTTTAATTTGACTTTAGGTAAAAGGTAATCCCTTTCTCCTTGGTTTTGATAAATATTTTCCTTATTTATGCCATTTTCTAAAAACCATATAATTAAATTTTTTATTTCTTCTCTGAACTAACCTTTGTGTAATAGAATGTTGTTTAATTTTCAAGTGGTTTCCTTATTTCATTTTGATTACATTTGTGATTAATTTCTATCTTCAATGCAATGTTATCAGAGAGTATGGCCTCTACAATTTCAACCATGTTATTAATTTCTATAAACATCACATAAATGATTCTAAAGGTGAATTTTATGTTAAATATTAATATAATTATATATTTATATTAATTTTACCATGCTATCTAAATTCTACATCTGTGTTTTCTTTTTTCTACTTATTATTTTATAACATACTAAGAAAAATATATTGATGTTTCTCATTATGTTTTTATACATTTCTTGCTGCATATTTAAGAAGTTTTGTTTGTTGTTATTTTACATATTTTTGTCTCATTGTGTGCCTCTTAATCTTTTTAAATCTAGGAATTTAATTTTTTTTTAAATTAGGACTTTTTTCTTTTTCTTTCAGTTCTACTCTTCTTGTTGTCATTTTTGGTCTTGGAAAAGTTTTGTTTAAATATACTGAAGTATCCTTTTATTCCTTTTTGATATCTAGTTTATATGATCTATAATTTTCCCATTTAAAGTATTCATTGAGTATTTTTATTGTATGCCAAGTTGTATAATTACCACATAATACATTTTACACAGACCGTGAGCCCAAAGATGCTCTCTCATTAGATATCACAACATTATCCATCCAAGAACCCTAGGAGCAACTTGATTACTTTCTCTTTCCAGATTTGCCTACTGTAAATTTTTCACATAAGCTCAAGTATGGAATTTGTGATGTATTGTGACTGTGTTCTCTGTCCATTTTTATTGCAGAATGTATCAGTATTTCATTCCTATGCTGTTAAAAGATACCACAGATATTGGGATGCCACATTTCATTTATTCTTCCATTGGTGATAGACACGTAAGCTTTTCCTAGCCAACAATTGGATAGCTTATATAATTTAACCTATCTAAAAACAAATAGCAAATAGTCTCTAGATTAAGAAGAAATCTTTCTGGACTATTGTGCAGAATGCTGTAGTGAATATTTCTAAACAATATTTTCATTTCTATGGCATAGATAACATTAAAGCACATTTTAACTCTGTTTTTAATTTTTTGATGAAGCTGTCATAGTTTTTTTTTTCAATGAGACTTCAGCCTTGTACAACCTTATTGTCATACTGAAGGTGCTATTTTTATTTTTGCATCCTTTGCTGTACTTGTCTATATCTATCCATTGATTAGAGCCATGGTATTGGATGTCAAGTTCTATCTCACCATGGCTTTGATGTGCATTTTTCTGATGGTTAATGGAGGCAAGCTTCCCTTCAGGCAGTTTGTGATTGTTTGTATACATTATTTGGAGAAATCGTTATTAAATCATTTGCCTGATTTTTAATTGAGCTAATCATTTATTATTGAGTTCTAAGAAATATTTATGCATCTCGCTTAAAATCCCTAATCCTGTACAATCTGCAAATATTTTCTGTAATTCCATGTGCCATTGGGTCACTTTCTTTATCATGCCCTTTGTAGCATGTACATTTCCCATCTGCATGAAATCTAAATTTATCCACTTTTTTGTTGATAATATTGTTGCCTGTGCTTTTGTTTTCTGATCTTAGAAATCATTGCCTTATTCAAAGATATAAAATGTATATCTTTGCTTTCTCTAAGAATTTTGTGTGTTCAGCTTTTATATTTTAGCTCTTTTATCCATTCCAAATTAATTTTTATATATGACTTGAGGTGTAAATTATTCGGCCCATATCCAAAATCATAGTCATTACTTAGTCAATTATGTTAGCGTCTCAAATGATATATTTAATTTATGCTTTTCTTGTTATTGCTATTTTAATATTTCCTTTACACTGTCTTCATTAAAGAAGGAAGAATTCAAGCTGTATGCTTGAAATCACTCTGTGTAGTTTCTAAGAGGAAGGAGTGTGAACTTCTATGTACTGTTTCATGACTTCCTAGCTTGTACAATAGTTAATTGTTATCAAATAAATATTATTTAAATTATGAATTACTTCAGTCCTTAGCATTGCTCTCTTTCTTTAATCTTTACCTCTAAATAAATTTTCTTCCTTTTGCTCCATTTCACATTTATTATCCTGCTATTTTAATGTTTTTTTTCTGTTCAAAGCACAGTCCACTTGATTTTAATTTTTCTTATAAGTTGGTGACTTTAGTTATAAAATGTCCTTTAAGTGCTACTCAATTGCATACCATAGATACTATGTTAATTCAATCTGCAGTCACTCATTTTTAAATATTTTATGAAGTTTCTCATGATTACTCCTTAATCTGGAAACTATTTGGAATTTGTTTTTTAAATAGATTAAATTGTACAAACCATCCAATTCCTAGCTTTTGATAATATTGCATTAAACTTAGTGGATATGCTATATAAACTATGATTCTAATACATCTTAAGTTTTTTATATGGTCATTACATATTTAGCTTGAACAAAGGTTACATGGAGTTCAAAGGCAATAGCTACTGCCTTTTGGTGAGTATATGCATGTAAGTCCAAGATTACAAATGATGTCATCCAAAGCAGCAACATGTTCTTTTTCTAACTGTCTATACTCACCAAAATTTACAAATATACAATACAAAAGAATTTATTTATCAGTTCCATAGTTCTTGCAGTTGTAGCTTTAAACTATTTTGAATCTCCACATTTTGTAAGGTTCTTTTGGTAATAATTACATTAATTAAGTATTGTTTGCTGTACCAGTTTATAATGTCTCTTTTTCTTTTGTTGTTTTGTCATAGATTTGAATTTCTTTTATGCCTTAACTTTCCATATTTGATACTTTATCTCAAGTAATTTTTTTTCTTTTTTGCTCCTAACCTCTTGACAGTAAAATTCAGCAAGGAACTCTTAAAACTTTAGTTTCATGGTTTCCATGCTCATGCCCACAGCCTGTACTTTCAGCTCTTTCCCTGTATAGCTTCATCCAACCCATCAACCTTTCTTAAATTCTTTCACATCCCAAATAACTATCCACTTGCAGCCTTCTCTACTTCCCTTTATTACAAGGCTTATCCTTCTACCTACTCAAGATAAGATTTGAAGTCATCCTTACTTTCTCTCTTCCTAAAAGTCCCTCTAGGTGAAAAGGGAATGAAGTCAGCTAACTTGGAATCTCACTGCTTCTTACTACTGCCATGGATACCACCTACTTTTCAGATACCCTGCACTTTTCAAATTCTTGAAATAGTTCTCTGGTAAATATATTTCTTGAGTTTATTCTCATAAGGCAACTGAAGAGATTTCTTGAAATGGAAAGTTCAGTTCTTGTCATTCTTCTCATGGATTTTCATTTCACTCAGAATCTAAATCTGAGTTCTTTTAAGGTTTATAAGCAAAAGCCTGATCTGACACTATTCTCTCTGTTTTTGTCCATCATACCGTTTGATACTCTTCCATGAATGCCCTGCCTCATCCCAGATAGTTTCTTGTTCCTTCAATTTCATGTTGCATTTATTCACTATCACAAAAATTTGAAGCTTATATAATTATCATGAAGGTACCATGAAGACTTTCACATATTCTGCATCTAGTTTCCTACATTACTAATTCCTCCCATTAGCATGCTACATTTGGCACAATTACTGGGCAACAAGTCAATAGTTTATTTGGAATCCCTCTGTTTTCAATTCATCTTTTATCTGTGCAAGAGCCCAGGACACTACCTCATAAGCACTTATCTCATCATATCTTCTGTTCCTTTTGGCTATGACAGTTTTCATATTTCTCCTGTCAAGATGATGTGAGTGTTGAGACATTACTAAGGTATTCTACTGAGTTAATCAGCTAAGATTTCTCTGTTCTTCATCTTATGGTTACACTGGATTGTGAATTTGGGAGATGAAGACCACATATGTAAAGTATCATGTTGCCTCATTCAAAGAGGGCACATGGTACATACATCTGGGCAGCAGATAAGGGGTGAGGACTTGTGTAAATCTAGGTAAGACTTTGTAAAACTCATTCCTTAGCTGAATGTGCCAAGGGCTTAAAATTCTCCAGTGTCCAGGTTCTTGTCTGTCCTGTAAACTTGGGTTTTCTCTACAATCTTTTCATAAGAGAGGGTCTATGATTTATAGATTTCAGTTAGAATCCACATTCATAACGCAAGAGTCATGTTGGCATTGTGGAGATGTGAGCAATGGTTGTTAGATAATGCTTCAGTTAGGTCTAAAGCATTTAATGGGGCTGTGTCTATGGCCTATGACCCCCAGAAGTGTTTCTTTTTATAAGACTTCCACATTTAGATGCAACAGGAAGGCTAAGGTAGGTGAGATGAGAAGGGTGTTCTCTCTATGGGTATGTGGGATGAATATCAAATGAAGTATTTTCTGATGTATGCTTCTCTAAGGTATGAGCCTAGGTATTTAATACAGAATACTGAGCCTCATCCCTGCCAGAGTAAGTAAAGGATCCATTTGCTTTTCAGTCAGAAAAGATCCTTGGAGGCAAACTTTATTAAACTCTTAGACCGCCCTCCCCCCGAGACAAAGGACCTTAGGAACTTCTTATTCACATTCTAGCCCATACCAAGCCTTCATAAAACCATTGAAATGACTATGTCAATGTCTTATCATTTCATGGCAATAGTGTTTTCTGCTCTTGACAAACATTTTGAATTCTATCTTCTCAGAAAGATTGTCTCTCTTAAAAATTAGTTCTTAGTAGCCATTAATTGCCTATATCACTTCATACAGGAGTAGGGCTTTGTGAAATTTCCTCCATCCACTTTGAGGTTGCAACTGATATGGTATTGTACAGGTCTTGTTTAGAAGACCATATTATTAGAATTTCATGGGTGACTCTCTCTCATATACTAAGGACACTTTCTGTCAGTAGACATTCTTATCTTGTGACTTTTACAATCTTTATGCCCCCTCTTCTACAATGTGAGCCTTTGGGTATAAGGCTTGTGTTGTAGATGTACCAATTGGGGATGAGAGAGAGAGAGAGAGAGAGAGAGAGAGAGAGAGAGAGAGAGAGAGAGAGAGAGTCAGTTTAACCTCAGGGATGAGCCTTCTGATATATTACCCAGTTCCCAAGTGGTCATCACTAAGCATACATAACACATGAGAAACACTAAATAAACTCTATAGATTTTAATGCACACTCATGTGCACATGCATGTGTGTGAATACACACACACACACTCACTGTTTTGAATTTGAGAGAGAATGAGTGAAAGCTGGTAAGGTTCAGTGGGAATTATGTTAATACAGTACTCTTGTATGAAACTTTCAAAACATTTTAAAAACTATTGGAAAGACACTCTATCTTAGGCAGGGTTTCTATTATTGTGAAGAGACCCTATGATCACTGCAAGTCTTATATAGGAAAACATTTAATTGGGGCTGGTTTACTGCTTAGAGATTTAGTACATTACCACCATGGTGGGAATCATGACAGACTATAGGTAGACATGTTGCTAGAGGAGGAGCTAAAAGTTCTACACCTTGATCACAAGGCAGCAGAAATTAATGCCTCATTAGGACTAACTTGAGAATATGAGAACTCAAAGTCCAATCCCACAGTGACACTCTTCCTCCAACAAAGCCACATCTACTCCTATAAGGCCACACCTACTAATAGTGCTACTCCCCATGGGCAAGCATTTAAATGCATGACTCTACAGGATTATTCCTATCCAAAACACCACATGGCAGTCCCTGGTACCCATACACTTGTATCTACAACATAATGCAGAAAATATTCTGCCCAACTTCAAAAGTCCCCATAGTCTCAAACTTACTCAAAAGTTCAAAGTCTCTGTTGGAATTCATGCAATCTCTTAACTGTAATCCCCCCCATAAAATAAAGTAAAAAAAAAAACAAAAAAAACCAAAAAAACAAAAACAAAAAAAACAGATCACAGACTTCCAACATACAATGGCATGGGTTATACATTACCATTCCAAAAGGAAGCATAGTAAGGAATTACTGGATCAAAACAAGGCCAAAATCCAGCTGGGCAAATTCTGAACTCTGCATCTCCATGTCTGACATTAACATGTTCTTCATATGTCTAACTTCTTTCAGCTTTGTTGACTATAACACAATTTTTTGTCTTGGGCTGTTTTTACTCCCTGTTAGTAATTATCCTTGGCAAGTATCACAGGGTTCTGATATGACAACATCTTTAATATTCTGGGGTCTCCAAGGCAATCTAGGCTTCACCTTCATAACTTTACACAATGGCCTCTTTGGGCCTCCATTCAAGGACACCCCTGACATGTGCCTGGTTTTAGTGGCTTTCCATAGTCATGGAGGGGGAATCCATAACCCCTTTCTTCTATCCAACAATCTAAATCCAGAACAAACTAACCAAAGCTGTCAAGTTCTGCTGCATGCTGGGTTTGGAACATGGCCCACTAATTTAATTACATCTTTCCCAGATTTCTTTTTTTAATGGTTTCCTTCATCACCTAAGCTTTATGTCCTGGAATGTATAGAGCAGACTGGCCTTGAACACAGAGAACCACTTTCCTCTGTCTCCTGTGTGTTGGAATTAAAGTGTACTACCATTTCTAGAATTATACTGTTCTTTAATTTCTTTTCACAAGTTGGAAACTTAACTGAGTGGGTGTTGCCCTGAGGTCACCACTCCCTTCATTCCATTTAATATCAGCTTTATGTTTAATCTGCTCATCTCCTTAAACTCAGAATTTAACTGCATTCTACTTCTTCATGCCCTTTTTCTCTTTAATTGTAAATTTTTTATTTTTCCTTTGCCTAGTTGCTACTTTTTATTATAGATTTTCATAAGAGTGAACACTAATAACCACATTATAGACTTGATATCTATGCTCTTCTTAGATTTCATCTGCCAATACAATTAATCTAAAACTCTTCAATTTAATCTTAGACAGACATTCTTAGATAAAATATCACAAGAATGACTTCTAGGCTGTATACAAATATCCTCCTCTGAAACTTTTTTTTCTCATTTAAGTAATTTATTCAGACATCTCAATTGTTATCCCCCACTTGTATCTTCCTGTTCCCCCTCCCTCCATCTTTCATCCTATTCCCTTCCACTAGGTGTGTGACAGAAGGGGACCACCTTCCCCCACCGTATGATCACAGCCTATCAGGTCTCATCCTGGTAGCCTGCTTACTCTTCCTCTGAGGGCCACCAGAGTCCCAATAGGAAGTCCCAGTATCTATCACTACCTTATGTTAAATGAAGACTTTCAGGGGACATCTCTATTGGGCTAGTGTCCAATTATAAGTGAGTATATACCATGTGATCTTTCTATGTCTAGGTTACCTCACTGAGGATGATCATTTCTAGTACCATCCATTTGCCTGCAACTTTCAGAATGGCCTTGTTTGTAATAGCTGACTAGTATTCCATATTGTAAACATACCACAGTTTTTTTTCATTCTTTGACATAGAGACATCTAGGTTGTTTCCATGTTCTGGTTATTATGAATAAGGCTGCTATGAACATGGTTGAGCATTTGTCTTTGTTGTGTGGTGGCACATCTTTTGGGTATATTCCAAGGAGTGGAGTATCTGTTTCTTGAGTAGCACTATTTCCAGTTTTCAGAGAAAGCACCAAATTGATTTCCAAAGTGGTTGTAGAAGTTTGCACTCTAACCAAAAATTCAGGAGTATTTCCCCCTTTCCACATCCTCTCCAGAATATGATGTCACTTGAATTTTTGATCTTAGGCATTCTGATAGGTATAAGATGAAATCTCAGAGTCATTTTGATTTGCATTTCTCTGATGACTAATGATGTTGAGCATTTCTTTAAGTGTTTCTCAGACATTCAATATTCTGCTGTTGAGGATTCTCTATTTAGTTCTGAGCCACATTTCTTAATTGAGTTATTTGGTTTAGCAGTGTTAGATTTCTTGAGCTCCTAATATATTTTGGGTATTAGTCCTTTGTCAGATGTAGGGTTGGTGAATATCTTTTCCCAGTCTGTAGGCTGTCATTTTGTTCTGTTGACAGTGTCTTCTGTCTTATACAAGCTTCTCAGCTTCATGAGGTCTCATTTATTAATTCTTGACCTTAGAGCATGGGCTGTTGGAGTTCTGTTCAGGAAGTTGTCTCTTGTGCCAATGAGTTCCAGGCTATTCCCCACTTTTTCTTGTAACAGATTTGGTGTCTCTGGTTTTATGTTGAAGTCTTTAATCCACTTGGACTTGAGTTTTGTGCATAAGGATCTATTTGTATTTTTCCACTGTAGACATTCAATTAGAACATCACCATTTGTTGAAGATGCTATTGTTTTCCATTGAATAGATTTGGCTTCTTTGTCAAAAATCAAGTATCCATATGTGTGTGGATTTATTTCTGGGTCTTCAATTCAATTCCATTGGTCAACCTGCCTATAGCTATGGCAGTACCAAGCTGTTTTAATTACTGTTGCTCTATAATATATCCTTACAGCAGGTGTGGAGATTCCTCTGGAGCATCTTTTATTGTACAGGATTGTTTCAGCTATTTTGTTTTGTATTTGTATTTGTTGTTTGGTTTTTTTTGTTTGTTTGTTTGTTTTTTTTTTTTTTGCTTTTCCATATGAAGTTGAGAAATGATCTTTCAATGTCTTTAAAACATTGTGTAGGTATTTTGATAGGGATTGAATTGAATCTGTTGATTGCTTTTCATAAGATGGCCATTTTTACTATGTTAATTTTCCCAATCCATGAAAAAGGGAGATCTTTCCATTTTCTGATGTCATCTTCAATTTTCTTCTTCAGAGCTTTGATTTTTTTTTTCAAACAAGTCTTTCAATTGCTTGATTAGAGTTACTCCTAGATACTTTATATTGCTTGTGGCTAAAGTGTAGGGTATAGCTTCCCTAATTTCTTTATAAGCATAATTATTGTTTGTATACAAGGCTTCTGATTTTTTTGAGTTTTGTATCAAGTCACTTTGATGAAGGTGTTTATCAGCTGTCGGAATTCTCTGGGGAGTTTGGGGGGCAGTTATGTACACTATCATATCATCTGCAAATAGGGATAATTTGACTTCCTTCTTTCCCATTTGGATTCCCTTGATCTCCTTTTGTTTTCTTACTGATCCAGCTAGAACTTGAAGAACTACATTGAAGAGATATGAAGAAAGTGGGTAGCCTTGTCTGGTCCCCAATTTTAGAGGAATTTTCTTGCATTTCTGTCCATTTAATTTGGCTATTGGCTGGCTGTATATAATCTTTATTGTGCTTAGGTATGTGCATTGTATTCCTGATCTCTCCAAAAACATAAATGGGTGTTGGATTTTGTGAAATGCTTTTTTGGCATCTAAGGAGATGTTCATGTGGTATTTGTTTTAAAGTTTGTTTATATTGTGGATTACATTGAGGGATCTCCATATATTGAACCATGCCTATATGTCTGGAATGAAGCCTATTTGGTAATGGTGAATTTCTTTGATATGTTCTTGAAATCAGTTTGTGAGCATTTCATTGAGTATTTTTTTATCAATGTTCAGAAGAGAAATTGGTCTAAAATTTTGTTATGTTATTGGGTCTTTTTGAGGTTTAGGCATCAAAGTGACTGTGGCCTCATAGAATGAGTTTGGTAATGTTCAATCCATTTCTATTTTGTGTAGTAGCATGGACAGTATTGGTATTATCTCTTCTTTGAAGGTCTGGTAGAATTCTGCACTGAAACTGTCTGGTCCCGAGCATTTTTTACTTGTGAGTCTTTTAGTGACTGCCTCTATTTCTATAGGAGAAATAGGACTATTTAATTTATTTATCTCTTCTTGATTTAACTTTAGCAAGTGGAATCAATCAAGAAAACTGTCCATTTCCCTTATATTTTCAATTTTTGTGGCATACAATTCTTTGACATATGACCTAATGATTCTTTGTATTTCTTCCTAGTCATTTGTTATGTCTCCCTTTTCATTTCTGATTTTGTTGATTTGGAGTGTTTTTCTGCCTTTTAGTTACTTTGGGTAATAGTTTGTCTATCTTGTTGATTTTCCTCAAAGAACCAGCTCCTGGTTTTGTTGATTCTTTGAATTGTTCTTTTTGTTTATAATTTATCAATTTCATCCTGAGTTTGATTATTTCTAGACGTCTACTCCTCTTGGGTGTTTCTGGTTCTTTTTTTCTAGGCCTCTAGATGTGTCATTAAGTTGCCTATATGAGATGTTTCCAATTTCTTTATGAAGGCACTTAGTGCTATGAATTTTCCTCTTAGTACTGCTTTCAATGTGTTCCATAAATTTGTGGCCGTTATTGAAAGTTTTGCTGGGTATAGTAGTCTGGACTGGCATCTCTGATCTCTTAGGGTTTGCAGGACCTCTGCCCAGGCCCTTCTGGCTTTTTTGGTCTCTGTTGAGAAGTCAGGTGTAATTCTGATAGTTTTGCCATTACATGTTACTTGGCCTTATTTCCTTGCCTGTTTTAATATTATTTCTCTGTTCTGTACATTTTGTGTGTTGATTATTATGTGGTGGGAGGATTTTCTTTTCTGGTTCATTCTATCTGATGTTCTATAGGCCTCTTGTATGTTAATATGAAACTCCTTCCTTAAATTGGAGAACTTTTCTTCTATGATTTTGTTGAAAATATTTTCTGGGCCTTGCAATTGGGGCTTCTTCTCTTTCCTCAATGCCTATTATCCTCAGGTTTCCTCTTTTCATGGTGCCCTTGATTCCTTGGATGTTTTGTGTCAGAAAATTTTCAGATTTAGACTTTTCTTTGATGGTTGCTTCAAATTCTATGATTGTACCTTCTAGCCCCAAAAGTCTTTCCTCTTAGACTCAAATTCTGTTAAAGAAGCTTATCTCTGCATTTCCTGTTTTCTTCTCTAAGTTCTCACATTCCCAGCTTTCTTCTGTCTTTACTTTTATCATTGTTTCCATTTTCATTTTCAGATCTTGAACTGTTTTATTGATTTCCTTCATCTTTTTTTTCCTCTTTTTTTTTCCAGACAGGGTTTCTCTGTGTAACCTTGGCTCTTCTGTACTCACTTTGTAGAACAGGCTAGCCTCGAACTCACACTGATCCACCTGCCTCTGCCTCCTGAGTGCTTGAATTAAAGGCGTTGTTTGTAGTTTCCTGAATTACTTCCAGTGATTTCTTAATTTCCTCTCTATAGGCCTGTTTAATGTCCTCAATCTGTTTGGCTGCATCTTCCCGCATTTGTTTCCAGATTTTAGTTGTTTCCTCCATTAATATCTTCATTACTAAGAATTTGAGGTCATTTTCTTGTGCTTCATTTATGTTTCACTTCTCAGGATTGAATTCTTTGGGATAGCTGGGTTCTGGAGATGCCATATTGTTTTGAGTTTTGTTGTTTTTGTTTTCTTATGCTGGCCTTTAGTCATCTTGTTGTCTCTGATGTTGGAAGGTAGTTTCTGGTGTCCTTCACTGGTTGTTGAGATCAGTTTGTTGGTGAGTGTGTATAAGTCTAAAATCTCACACATGTGGATCAGGGAACTCTTTCCTGGATCAGGCAGGTAACCTGGTCTCAGTTTCTGTGGACTTTTCTGGACACCCTGGTTTTCTCACTGGGTCATCAGAGGCAGGTGTTGGTGTTGTGTAACCCAAGGATTAGTTTGAGATAGTGTAAATAAAGTTGGTTATCCTGCCTTTGTCTGGGCTTTGAAAATCCTGCCCTTGGACACTATGGTTTTGGGGGCCTTGGCTCAGTCTACCTAGAGTGCCAGAAACCCCTGCTGGTTTGTGGCATTTGACTAGGCTTCTGCCTGATCTGTCTAGGCAGTGTTGCCTTGGTTCAGTCCTGCATGAGAGAGAAGATACTGCTCTCTGGCTTGTGGATGATGGCTAGGTTCTTCCTGAGGTTTTGGAAATGGCTCTCTGGTTTGGGGTGGCTTGGTAGGCTTCTGCTGATCCTCTCAGGTTGGTTAAGTCCCTTCAGAGAGTATGAGGGTTTCGGTTGGGCTGTGGTGGCTGGCTAGGCTTCTGCCCTATCTGTTCAGATCTTGCCACATTATCAGCCAACTCAAGAGTGTGGTATGGAACTGTAGCTGGAGAATGTGTCCACAGCTGCCTGGGCCCATGTGTGGGCCCTGGGTCCCTCTGTGGACTGGCAGGATGATCTGAGGTCAGATCTGTTTCAGATCCACACTCTTAACTCCTCCTGTGCCAGCAGACACTGACCTTGGATCAGTCAGGGAAGGAGAGAGAAGGAGAGCAGGTAGGGCACAGCATGTTATACTGCCCTGGGCTTTGAATATTGTGCCCACACAGTCACTGGGAATTTCTGTGGACTGGACAGGCAATCTGAGATCAGATCCACCTGCTTTACTGGGTTTTGCCCAGGCCAGCAGCTCCAGATTCTGAATCTTCACTGCCCACAGTTCAGTCCCAGATACCAAACCTATGATATAGAGCACAGCTGCAGCTCATAGGTAGGCATGGGTCCAGATTCTAGGGACTGGGCACCCATCCTTCATGGTCCTGAGGCTAGACCCACCTTTGCTCTATACTGTGAGGACACCTCTCACCTAGGGCTCTCCATGTCTTGCAGTCTGTTGCTCCCAACAGGGTCCTTAGTCTCTATCCTGCAGATCAGATACCTTGTGTGTTTGGCACCACTATCTTGGATCCTATCTAGAAATGCTGCAGCTTGCTTCCATTTGCAGTGCTTATTTCCACTCTGTGTGAGGAGTGTGAAGCATGGAGGAACAAGATGTGTTCCTCTCTGAAACCTCTTAAGCCAGACCCAGACAGTTCAAATTATCCTCAGCATTACTATCTTTCATGGTCTAACTAGTATGTCCCATTAAGTTACACTTTTCTACTTTTCTACTTTCGATTACTTTTCTAACCCAAAGTCCCAAAGTCCATTTTCCTCTAAACAAAAACATGGTTAGGCCTATCATAGCAATAGCCCACTCCTGGTACCAACTTCTGTCTTAGCTAGGGTTTCTGCTGCTATGAAGAAAAAAACATGACCATGAAAATCTTATAAGAGAAGACATTTAATTGGGGATGGATTACAGTTTCAGAGATTTTGTCCATTATTGGCATGGGGGATGCAGACAGACATGGTGCTGGTGAAGGTCTTGAGAGATTCTATATCTTGATCTTCAGGATCATCAGGAAAAGAATGGATTTGAGCTTCTGAGACCTCAAAGCCTGGCCCTACAGCAACATACTTCCTTCTGTAAGGTCACACCTATTCCAACAAGGCCACACCTCCTAATAGTGCCACTCTCTATGGGCCAAGTCATCAAATGCATAAGTCTATGGTAGCCATGCCTATTCAAACTACCATGCACTCACTCCAACCTCCATCTTTTAAAAACATGTAAGTCCTCTGACTTATCCAAGAAAAGCTATTAAGATTTAGTTAGCCCATTATTTTGTTGTTATTATCAGGATAGAACTGAGCATTTCTGAGATCTTTAAACTTTGGACTGAAATGGAAAGTGTAGTTAACATTCTAACAAAGTAAAGAGTTGATGATCAGTGGTTATCACTTTTTATCTGTTTCTCTCCTTTCTCTCTGTACCACACATTGTTGAATGCCAAGTGATACAACAACAGATATTTTTCTGCTCTACTGATGCACCACTATTGTTTAATATAACTCATTCCACATGCCAAAAATAATATAGATGTTTGTCATTATTTAGCTCAATGAAAATAATGTCTTCTCACTGAGAAGAAAAAGGCTGTAATCCTGTTCTGCTTTCTCATCTCTAGTGACTTGTCCATCATGTATGCTCATCAATACAACTAACCCTGCTGTTAAAAGTACAAGTTCCTTTTTCCTCTTTTTGGTCACTTTTCTCTCTTGGGTTTTCTCTTCTGAGTTTTATTACATTTTATTGAATGTCAACATTCATCATATATCTCTTTGGATCCTTCTCAATCATTTTTATCTTCCATGAGAATTCTTAGAAAAGACTTTTAACATGTAAACACTCATTGATCTTAAACATCAAAGGGTATGTTTTTCATTAAATTGAAGTTGTAGTTCAGTAGAGTATAAATATGTGTTCAAAGTTCAAATCCTATGCATTTTAATAAGTTCACACATTTAAGAATATGTGTCATTGTCTGCTAGTATCTGCTACTCAAGTTAAGAGCCTGATGTAAATAATAGCAATAAAACTCTGCAACTTTCTATGGACCAGTTAATATAATTGGTACAATGTCCATTAGTTTATTCACTCATCATAATGCTCCCTATGAAAATGAATGGTATAATAGTTAGCTACATTTAATAAAATTAAGCAGTCATAGAGGAGCTAAGTGGCTTGTTCAATGGTTTGTTGCAAATACTTGGTCCAACTGAATATACTTGTAACAGGCAGTTGGGCATTGGATACTGACCTCCATATTCCACTGGTGTAAAAGTCTGTTGCCCACAGATTGATCAGGGTGGCTCTGTTTGTGCTTTATGTCAGCGTGGAATGGTCTCCTATAATATACACTGAAGCACAGAAAAAAAAAAACCTCAAAGAGTCAGACACAACTTAAATCTTCATTATTTCATATTAAATAACTTTCCATTGGACAATGTAAGGTCAAGGCACAGAGAATAAGCCCATGCTCACATTGATGCCATGTCAAGTGTGGGTGTATAACAGGGGAAGGAAAGTAGTGCCATGACTGACCTATCACAGCCAACCTTCTGGTTCACACTTTAATGTGTGCTTGTCCACACCCAAGCACCTCATCCAATGACACATTTGGCTTAAATTTTGAGATGGAGAGTTTTCTTCTGGAATGAGAAAAATCCTCATGAATCACATACTTAGCCATATCTTCTAAACACAGAATTGGATCAAAATTTGCACAAGCTATCAGAAGTATTAATTTCATTCCAAGCACAACTGAGCAGGAAATATTCCTTTTATCTTAAGGTTTTGGGGATTACTTTTAAAAAGGCTCACATATCTTCATGGGATGGTTGGATCCTGTCCTACAAAGTATAGAACTCAGAAGAGAGCTGACTAGAAATCGATGCTCCAAGGCAGTAAGCTTAGAGAGAGATTGCAAGAACCAATTCTACCAGGCTCAAACAAAATAATTATCAAGTGAAGCTCCTGAACTAGCAGTATCAATAAGACCACTTGATATTTTACTAAAAACAAGTTTGAGGCTATAACCCAGACACACTGAATGAAAAACACAGGATCTGGGCCAGCCAGTTGTTGTTCAACAAGCCCATGTGGGCAAAGTATACTAAAATTTTAATCAATGTGATTTGAAATCAATGGTTATCAATCCTCATTGTGCACTGGAATCAACTAGACAAAATTTCAAAGAATCTTCTGCTAGCTTGAGTAAATAGGCAGCCAGTCTTATCATTACTTGTATACAAGGAAAGAGACAGGTCAGGCCCTTAGACTCCCTTGTTTTCTTAAGTCTAATGGGGCTGGAATGATAGATAGACAGGGGCCTAGGATGATCATTAAATAATCTTGGTTCTATCCTGCACTTTTTACCTTAACATCAGTGTGACCCTACGCCGTTTCTCCTTTTATGCTTTTTTCATAATATTTCAACTGCTCATTTTCTAAGGTATTTGAATCGAACATGAAATGATATAAGAAAATGTTTTGCCAGTTAAAAATATCTGTGTATATGTGCTTGTTCTCTTTAATGAAGTGAACTTGACTCAGCAGCTGCCATTCATATACAGGAGACTCATTTGTAAGTATTTGGCCTTTCAGATCTTTAAAGTCCCTTTGGGGAGCAGTTTGTTCTAATTTAAAAGTAGCCTCAGAATAGCTCTGTCCATGGTGCCACCACTCACCTTTCCCCATATCACAGAACTCTTACTGAGCTTTTAATTACTCCACCTCCTTTCACCCCTGCCAGAACCTTGGCTATTTTTGCTGAGGGTTGAAGACCTCATGTAGTCCTTTGTGGCTGTGCTGTGGCCTTTCTGCAGAAGTATATGCCAAGAAAGGACAATGTATGGTGTTCTCCAGAACCAATTTACACCCCAACTCCTGCCCCTGTAACGTTAGTAACAGCACAGTCTCACACAATGATATGCCAATCAACAGGTGGCCCTTTATTTCCTAGTTACTTATAAGAATTCTTGTAGTTCATGCCTCCTTTTCCACCCTTCATTTTCAGAGAAGCATCTCTTAAAGTGAGAAAATTCGTACATCCGAAATCATTTGTTTTTGTTTTTGTTTTTGTTTTTTTCTTAGCAAAAGTCCTATGCCCTCATTTTGAATTCCCTGAAGACTCTGCTTGAAATTTGATCTTTTTAATCTATCTGGGAAAAGTTTCCACTTAAAGGAAAATAAAAGGTGAGAACGAGGCAGACCATCCCCTCACTGACCTGACAGATTTGTCTGGGAACTAGGGATCATCTTGACATAGACTCAGTAAGTTTGGATTTGCTTTGGAGGACAGCAAATAAAATCCCCAGTCTTCTTCAATCCCTCTTCCCTCCCCCATCCATTCCTCTCTCCCTTCATTTCATTACCTTCCAATTCTGACTGACTGAATTGTTGCTAAAATGGAAATGGTTTTGCAACACACCTGGCTTGAGCATAGCTGCAAATTTGACAATAATATACTTGTTAAGCTGAAGGAGAGGTGTGAACTGGCAGCCTAGAAGGGACTTCATTTTCACTCTTCAGAACACTGCTCACCTGTCTTGTGCACTTTGTTTCCTACTGGGATTCAAAGCAAGTGTCAGTGGCTTCATATGCATCTGTTTTTGCCAAGCCAGAAACTGATTTTCTTTCCTTAGCTGTCACTGACATGAGTGCTAGAATAATGCTGAAAAGAAGTTTTTTCTTTGGTCTCATTTTCTATAGTGAGGTTATAGGGGAAGACTGAGACTCTTTCAATCAGGCCTTGAATAGGATATTGGTCATATCTCCTTGAGTGAGTGGCATCACTTCTTTGTCTTATTTCTTCATCTTGGTAATGGGATGGAGTACCTACTGTACTGAAGTATCTAAGAACTGGGTTTGAACTTGCCACTGGGAATGTCCTCACTCATCACCTCTATGAACAGCTTTCCAGTTCTCAGACAACCTTGTACAGAAGGACAGACTGCTCCTAATTAATGTGGTATTTCAGACAAATTATTAGAAGATGCATCCTATGTGCAGATACCATTACATAAGATCTCAACTTTGGAGAGATGCATAAACTGAATTTCAGCTCCCATGTATTTCACCATCCAGGTGTGCAACTTCAACAGCTGCTTGCACTGACTTTGAAGACTCTGCACTGAGGATTTATGGACTGACCAATGTGACTTTAGGAAAATATACTTGGGAAGAACATAGACTTTCATAAAGTTGGAGGGCTTTGATGAAGTGATACACAGGATATATTTTTCAGGATCATTTTGTATTTCTCTTCTGAATAAACTGTTACTACAAACAAATGGGAACTTTAATTTCCAGAGAGGTACATCATGATATAGCATTCCCCTATGTTCTTTGTGGCTGCTACAGTTAATTTTAAAACTGGGTTGTATGTAGCCCAGGCTGACTTTGAACTGAGAATGACATTCAACTGCTAATCCACCTGCCTCTTCCTCTCCAATGCTGGCAGTATAGGCAGGAGGCAACTTTCCATGGGTTCTTCAACTGTAATGACTGGTTCAGCCATCAGGGGGCAACACAGGGTAACAGTGAACAGAGATTATGGTCTACATTCTGTCTAGACCCTTATGTTTGCTCCCAGGGGCATATTTGTCCCTGTTGTGCCTTACTTTCTCACTTGGCTAAAAGGAAGAATAGCAGTCCCCATTTAACAGGGTTCTTATAAAAATTTCACTGATTCATCATAAAAAGCACTCCAGGCCTTGAGGAGTACTCAATTATCTTTAGCAGTCATAAGCTCCATCTATTGCTGATTTCTGAGCTATCGTTCCTTTTTGTCCTCCAGGAAGTCTTCAGCGATGACTCCATCTGAGAGTGTTCCTTTTTTTTCCTCTCTGATTTATGTTGTTCTTTATGACAAAGAGAGTAGCCAAATCATTATTTTTAATGTGTTTTGTTTCCTCATTTATTGATGTGTATTCTCCATTATATCATCTTAAAATATGAGCTAGAAATGATCATAATGAGTGAGTTAACCCAGAAGCAGAAAGACTCAAATTGTATATACTCACTTATATCTGCATATTAGCCCAAGGGGCATGTCCCACGAAAGCCTTCACTTACCAGGAAACTGAGACAGAGGGGAGGACATTCTATTGGGACTCTAGATGAGAGAAGCATGGGAGAATGGCAAAGTAGAAGGATCCAGAGGGTTCTAGAAACCTACAAGTAGAACATTATGATAGGCAGATTTGGGCACAGGGGTCCTGCTCAAACTAAGGCACCAGCCAAGGACAATACAGGTGGTAAACCTTAAACCTCTACCCAGATCTAGCCAACGGACAGAACACTCTCTACAGTAGAGTGGAGAGTGGGATATGACTTTCTCACATACTCTGGTGCCTCACCTTTGACCATGTCCCCTGGAGGGGGAGACCTGGTGGCACTCAGAGGAAGGACAGCAGGTTACCAAGAAGAGACTTGATACCCTATGAGCATATACAGGGGGAGGTAATCCCCCTCAGGAACAGTCATAGGGGAGGGGAATAAGGGGAAAATGGGAGGGAGGGAAGAATGGGAGTATACAAGGGATGCGATAACCATTGAGATGTAACAAGAATAAATTAATAAAGGAGAAAAAAATTTAAAAAATTAAAAAAAATGAGTTACAAGCCTTTCACTAAGCCATAAAGATTATTGACTTGGCTCTAAGGCCACAGTTCCATTATTTGTATACAACAGAAATCTAACATCCTTATAGAGGCTCCAGAAACACCCCAATACAAGGAAGAACATGAATGACACAGGGATGGATACATATACCAGTAGATTCTTCTTATTTTTATTATTATTAATCTCATAGTCTTTACTGTCCTAATTTTACTGTTTCTTTCTTCACAGCTCTACTTTTTTTCTGAGATGAGAACAATTTTCTTTAATAACATGTCACTTTCCTTTCCAGCAAGGAAAGATGAACTTGCTCAAGATTTGACATAGAACTCTCAGGTAATCATTTTGATGGACCCATCTTGTACCAATCATATGTGTGCAATCCAGTAATAGACAGAAGGAAGGAAGATAGCAATTCTAATTCAATATATGTGAAATAGAGAATGTTTATAGAGCAGCTTCCATGATGGGAGAAGTGGCAGATAGGGAAGAGAATGTGAGAGCTTGAGCTGGTTTGGGCAATGAAGAGTTCAGTTTGCAATTCTCTGAGTTAAAACTGTATGTAGGAAATTGAAGTGCTGTGTGAGTTCAAAGCTCAGGGGAGGGTTCATGGCTAGATATACAAATTTATGAGTCAGAAGATAAAAAGCTGGGTTTAGGGGTGTCTAAACCCCTGGGATGTCTAAAGAGGATTTTTACTCCCTAGAAGTATGTAGTAAGTTGTAACAGATGACAGTTTACATTGCATCCACTACAGAATGTCTTTTAGGAAATTGCAAAATTCACATTTTAAAGACTGATGAGATCTGCAAAAGAAAGGAATAGATGAATGGTAATTTCAGAGACAGCAGAATCGGTTCTAGTGGAGCTGGCAGTTGCCAAACAGCTATCCCCAGAGGCTCCTGCACTCAAAATGCAGGATGAAGACCAGACAAGCTACACAGAGATGGGCTCTCCTGGGGGAAAGAGGAGCCAGCAGAGCAAATGGCAGCTATGCAAGGCCACTGCAATGCCTGTACAGCTAGTAATGCTTTTTTTTAAAAAAAGGCCAATTTTCCCCGTAAGATGAACCATTAGAAATACAAGACAAATAGTAAGGCAAGAGTTTGTCCTAAGATTTCTATGCACAAACCTGCATTTATGGGGTAAAATGAAAAAAAAAAACACAATAAAGGTAAAGTACAGAGTTTTAACACTTCCAGCACAGAAGAGAGGAAAAAAATGACATAAACACCCAGCTAAGGAATTTTCTAATGATTTTTCAAAAAGCCAAAGGTAGTAGAATGAAATAGAGGGAAGGATATCTTAGATAACTGGGAAGACAGAGATTAAATATATAATTGTGAGCATTCCTGATAAAAAGCCATTGGGGGGCTCACAGCCTGGTGCAACATCCTTGGACATAACTGTAGAAGTGGTTGGGTGGAGGATGCTCAGAGATGAGCATATAATACCCACCCTTGTTTCCTTTCCCACAGCCTCTCCTACTTAGTTCCCTCTTTTCACCTACTCCTGGTGTCTATTCTATTTCCCCTTCTGAGGGGATTCAAGCATTCTTCTTCCTTTGGCCCTCCTTATTACTTAGCTTCTTTGGGTCTGTGGACTGTAGTATGGTTATCCTATACTATATAGCTAATATCCACTTATAAGTGAATATATACCATGTGGATCTTTCTGGGTCTAAACTACCTCACTCTGGATGATCTTTCCTATTTCCATCCATTGTTTCTAAATTGCCTGATTTCCTTACTTTTAATATACCACATTTTCTCTATCTGTTTTCAGTTAAGAGACATCTGGGTTGTTGCCAGTGTCTGGTTATTACAAATAATGCTGCTATGAACATAGTGGAGCAAGTAGAGCATCCTTTTGGTATATACTCAGGAATGGTATAGCTGTGTTGTGAGGCAGATCTATTCCCAATTTTCTGAGAAACCTCCAGATTGATTTCCACAGTGGTTGTACAGTTCTGCACTCCCACCATTATTGGAGATGTGTTCCCCTTACTCCACATCCTTGTTAGCATGTGCTGTCACTTGCGTTTTTGATCTTAACTATTATGAATAGTATAAGATGTAATCTCAGAGTCATTCTGATAACCAAGGATGTTGAACATTTATCTAAATCCTTCTTACATATTAAAGTTTCCTTTGTTGAGAATTCTCTGTTTAGCTCTGCACCCCATTTTTAATTGGGTTATTTGGTTTTTATTTGGTTATTTGATTATTTAATTTCTTGAATTATTTATAGATTTTGGATATTAACCCTCTATTGGATGTAGGGTTGGTGGTCTTTTCCAATTCAGTAGGCTATTGTTTTGACATATCGACAGTGTAATTTGCCTTACAGAAGCTTTTCAGTTTCATAAGGTCCCATTTATTAATTGTTTATTTTACTGCATGAGCTATTGGTATTCTGTTCAGGAAACTGTCTCCTGCACCAGTGAGCTCAAGCTTATTTTCTTTTTCTTCTAATAGATTTTATGTATCCTGTTTTATTTTGAGGTCTTTAATCCAGTTGGGCTGGAGTTTTGTGCAGGGTTATAAACACAGATCTATTTGTATTCTTCCACATGCAGACATGCAGTTAGATCACTCCATTTGTTGACAATGCTTACTTATTTTCCATTGTATGGTTTTGGCTTTTGTGTTAAAATCCAAGTGTCTTTAGGTGTTTAGGTTTATTTCTGGGTCTTCTATTAAATTCAGTTGATCAACTTATCTGTTTTTATACCAATACTATGTGGTCTTTATTACTATTGCTTGAAATCAGGGATGGTGATACCTCCAGACTTTTTTTTTTTTAACTATCTTGTGTCTTTTATTTTTTCATATTAAGTTGAGAATTGCTCTTTCAAGGTCTGTAAGAATTCTGCTGATATTTTGATGGGAATTGGATTTAATCTATAGATTGCTTTTGGTAAAATGGTCATTTTTACTATTTTAATCCTACTGATCCATTAGCATGTGAAATTTATCCATTTTCTGATATCTTTCTCAATTTCTTTCTTCAAAGACTTGAAGTTCTTGTCATACAAGTCTTTCACTTGCTTCAATAGAGTTACACCAAGACATTTTATATTATTTGTGGCTATGGTGAAGGGTGTTGTTTCCCTAACTCCTTTCTCAGTGCATTTATTATTTGTATACAGGAGGGATAATGACTTCTTTAAATTAATTTTGTATCCAGCCACTTTGCTGAAGGTGTTTCTCTGGTACAATTTAGGGGCTTACTTATGTATCCTATTATAACATCTATGGATAGCTATACTTTGAATTCTTTCTTTGCAATAAGTATCCACTTGATCTCCTTTAGTTTTCTTGTTGCTCTAGCTAAGACATCAATTACTAAATTGAATAGATATGGAGAGAGTGGGTAGCCTTACCTTGTCCCTGATTTTAGTGGAATTGCTTTCTGTTTAACTTGATACTGGCTATAAACTTGCTATTTATTGCCTTTATTATGTTTATGTGTTTGCCTTGTATCCCTGATCTCTCCAGGACATTTAACACGGAGGGGGTTTTTTATTTTGTCAAAGGCTTTTCAGCACCTAATGAGATGATTGTGTGATTTTTTTCTTTCAGTTTATTTATATGGTGGATTACCTTGATGGATTTTCATTTGTTAAACCATCTCTGCATCCCTGGGATGAAGCCTACTTAATCACGGTGGACAATGTATTTGATGTGTTCTTGGATTTCGTTTGTGAATATTTCATTGAGTATTTTTGCATGAGTGAAATCAGTTTGAAATTCTCTATCTTTGCTAAGTCTTTTTTGTTCCTTTGTTTCTTTGTTTAGGTATCATGGTGACTGTGGCCTCAGAGAATGACTTTGGCAATGCTCCTTTTGTTTCTATTTTGTGGAATAGTTCAAGGAATGTTGGTATTAACTCTTCTTTGAAAGTCTCATAGAATTCTGCACTAAGACCATCTGTGGCAGGCCTTTCTTTGGTTTTTAATGACTGCTTCTATTTCCTTGGGTGTTACATATCCATTTAAATTGTTTACCTGCTCTTGATTTAAAGGTGGTAAGTGGTATTTATCAAGAAAACCATCCATTTCATTTAGATTTTTTAATTTTTTGGAGTACAGGTTTTTGACATAGACCTAGTGATTCTTTGGATTTTGTCAGTGTCTGTTGTTATGTCACCCCTTTCATTTCTGATTTTACAATTTAGACACTGTCTCTCTGCCTTTTAGTTAGTTTAGCTTATTGTTTGTTTCTCTTGTTGGTTTTCTCAAAGAACCAGCTCTTGGTTATGTTGGTTCTTTGTATTGTTTCTTTATTTCTAATTTATTGAGTTTGATTATTTTCTTCCATCTACTCCTCTTTTTTTCTAGAGCTTCCAGATGTGCTTTCAAATTGCTACTATAAGATCTCTCCAATTTCTTTAAGAAGGCACGTAGTGTGATGAACTTTCCTCTTAGCCATGCTTTCATTGTGTAACATAAATTTAGGTATGTAGTACCATAATTTTCATTGAATTCTAGAAAGTTTTTAAATTCTTTATTTCATCCCTGACCCAGTGGTCATTGAGTAGGGAGTTGCTCAGTTTCCTTGAGTTTGTGGGATTTCTGTTGTTTCTGTTGCTGTTGAAATCTAGATCATTTCAATTTTCTTGTATCTGTTGAGGCTTGCTTTGTGATCAATAATGCGGTCAGTTTGAGAATGTTTACTAGGTCCTGAGAAGTAGGTATGTTCTTTGTGTTTGGATGAAATGAATATTCTGTAGATATTAGGTCTATTTGATTCATAACCTCTATTAGTTTCATTATTTCTCTGTTTAGTTTCTGTATTGATGATATATCCATCCATTGGTGAGAATGTAGTATTGAATTCTCCTATTATCAATGTGTAGAATTTGATGTGTGATTTAAGTTTTAGCAATGATTCTTTTACGAATGAGGGTGCACTTGCATTTGGGACATATATGTTCAGAATTGAGACATCATCTGGGTGGATTTTTATGAGTATGAAATACCCATCTCCATCTCTTCTGATTAATTTTGGTTGATTATCTATTTTATTAGATAGTAGATATCTACTCCAGCTTACTTCTTGTGTCTGTCTGTTTGGAAAACATTGCTCCCAGATAATATTTATTCCCAGGTAATATTTTTGTTGCTGATGTGGGTTTCTGGTATGTAGCAAAATTATGGATCATGTTTTTCCATGTATTCTGTTAGCCTGTGTCTTTTTTAAAATTTATTTTATTAATTTATTCTTGTTACATCTCAATGGTTATCCCATTCCTTGTATCCTCCCATTCTCCCTCCCTCCAATTTTCCCCTTATTCCCCTCCCCTATGACTGTTCCTGAGGGGGATTATCTCCCCCTGTCTATGCTCATAGGGTATCAAGTCTCTTCTTGGTAACCTGCAGTTCTTCCTCTGAGTGCCACCAGTTCTCCCCCTCCAGAGGACATGGTCAAATGTGAGGCACCAGAGTATGTGAGAAAGTCATATCCCACTATCCACTCTACTGTGGAGAATGTTCTGTCCATTGGCTAGATCTGGGTAGGGGTTTAAAATTTACTGCCTGTATTGTCCTTGGTTGGTGCCTTACTTTGAGCGGGACCTCTGGGCCCAAATCTGCCTATCGTAATGTTCTACTTGTAGGTATCTAGGACCCTCTAGATCCTTCTACTTTGCTATTCTCCCATGCTTCTCTTATCTAGAGTCCCAATAGGATGTCCTCCCCTCTGTCTCAGTTTCCTGTTAAGTGAAGGCTTTTGTGGGACATGCCCTTTGGGCTACTATGCAGATATAAGTGGAGTATATACCATTTGAGTCCTTCTATTTCTGGGTTAACTCACTCACTATGATCATTTCTAGCTCAATCCATTTATCCACAAATTTCGGGAATTCCTTGTTGTTAATAGCTAAATAGTATCCCATAGTGTATATGTACCGCAGTTTCTTTATCCATTCTTCTACTGATGGACACTTAGGCTGTTTCCATGTTCTGGCTATTAAGAATAAGGCTGCTATGAACATGGTTGAGCAAATTTTCTTGTTGTGTGCCAGAGCATCTTCTGGGTATATTCCAAGGAGTGGAATAGCTGGGTCTGGAGGAAGCCCTATTCCCATTTTTCTGAGATAGCACCAGATAGATTTCCAAAGTGGCTGTACTAGTTTGCATTCCCACCAGCAATGAAGGAGTGTTCCTCTCTCGCCACATCCTCGCCAGCATGTGGTGTCACTTGAATTTTTGATCTTAGCTATTCCAATGGGTGTAAGATGGAATTTCAGAGTTGTTTTGATTTGCATTTCCCTGATGACTAAGGAGGATGAGAATTTCTTTAAGTGTATCTCAGCCGTTTGATATTCCTCTGTTGAGAATTCTCTGTTTAGTTCCAAGCCCCATTTCTCAATTGGGTTATTTGGTTTGGTCGTATTTAGTTTCTTGAGTTCTTTATACATTTTGGATATTAGACCTTTGTCAGATGTAGGGTTGGTGAAGATCTTTGCCCAGCCTGTAGGCTGTCGCTTTGTTCTCTGGACAGTGCCTCCTGCATGACAGAAGC
Source organism: Acomys minous (assembly GCF_964271855.1). NCBI lineage: Eukaryota > Metazoa > Chordata > Mammalia > Rodentia > Muridae > Acomys > Acomys minous. The sequence goes on along the minus strand of NC_140496.1, from coordinate 52,999,809 downwards.
TTCTCAGCCTCATGAGGTCCCATTTATTAATTGATGACATTAAGGCCTGGGATGTTGGTGTTCTGTTCAGGAAGTTGGCTCCTGTGACAGTGTGTTCCAGGCTCCTCCCCACCTTTTCTTGTAAGTGACTTAGTGTCTCTGGTTTTATGTTGAGGTCTTTAATCCACTTGGATTTGAGTTTTGTGCAAGGTGACAAATATGGGTCCAGTTGCATTTTTCTACACGTTGACATCCAGATAGACCAGTACCATTTGTTGAAGATGCTATCCTTTTTCCATCGAATGGATTTGGCTTCTTTGTCGAAAATCAAGTGACCATATGTGTGTGGATTCATATCTGGGTCTTCGATTCGATTCCACTGATCAACCAGCCTGTTGCTGTGCCAGTACCATGCTGTTTTAATTACTATTGCTTTATACTACACTTTGAGATCAGGTATGGAGATTCCTCCAGAGCACCTTTTATTGTACAAGATTGTTTTTGCTATTCTGGGTTTTTTTATTTTTCCATATGAGGTTCAGAATTGAACTTTCAGTGTCTTTTAAAAATTGTGTAGGTATTTTGATAGGGATTGCATTGAATCTGTAGATTGCTTTTGGTAGGATGGCCATTTTACTATGTTAATTCTCCTGATCCATGAGCAAGGAAGATCATTCCATCTTCTCATGTCATCTTCAATCTCTTTCTTCAGAGTTTTGAAAATTTTTTAAACAAGTCCTTCACTTGCTTAATTAGAGTAACTCTTAAATATTTTATATTGCTTGTGGCTAATGTGAAGGGTGTGGCTTTCATTTGTGTATAGGAAGGCTACAGACTTTTTTGATTTAATTTTGTATCCAGCCATTTGCTGAAGGTGTTTATCAGCTGTAGGAGTTCTCTGGTGGAATTTTGAGGGTCACTTATGTACACTATCGTATCATCTGCAGATAGGGATCATTTGACTTCCTCCTTTCCCATTTGGATACCCTTGATCTCCTTTTGTTGTCTTATTGCTCTGGCTAGAACTTCGAGTACTAACTATATTGAAGAGCTATGGAGAGAGTGGGCAGCCTTGCCTTGTTCCTGATTTTAAAGGAATTTCCTTGAGTATCTCACCATTTATTTTGTTTTTGGCTATTGGCTTGCTGTATATAGCCTTTATTATGTTGAGGTACGTGCCTTTATCCCTGATCTCTGTAAAACTTTAAACATGAATGGGTATTGGATTTTATCAAATGTTTTCTCTGCATCTAAAGAGATTATCATGTGGTTTTTTATTTTCGGTTTGTTCATATGGTGGATTACATTGATGGATTTCCATATATTAAGCCATCACTGCATGCCTGGAAGGAAGCCTCCTTGGTTATGATGAATATATCTTGGATGTGTTCTTGTATACGTTTTGCAAGTATTTTATTTAGTATTTTTGCATCGATGTTCATAAGAGAAATTGGTCTGAAATTCTCTTTCTTTGTTGAGACTTTGTGACGTTTAGGTATCAATGAGACTATGGCCTCGTAGAATGAATTTGATAATGTTCCATCCATTTCTATCTTTTGGAGTAGCTTGAAGAGTATCGGTATTAGTTCGCACTTGAAGGTCTGGTAGAATTCTGCACTGAAACCATTTGGCCCTGGGCTTTTTTTTGGTTGGGAGACTATCAATGATTCCTTTTATTTCTGTGGGAGACATGGGACTATTTAGCTTGTTTATCTGTTCTTCACTCAACTTTGGCAAGTGGAATTGATCAAGAAAATCATCCATTTCCCTTAAATTTTCAAATTTTGTAGACTATATGCCTTCAAAGTAGGATCTTATGATTCTTTGTATTTCTTCAGTATCTGTTGTTATGTCTCCCTTTTTATTACTGATTTTGTTGATTTGGATACTGTCTCTCTGCCTCTTAGTTAGTTTGTCTAACTATCTGTCTATATTCTTTATTTTCTTAAAGAACCAGCTCTTGGCTTTATTGATTTTTTGGACTGTTCTCTTTGTTTCTAATTTATTAATTTCAGCCCTGATTTTGCTTGTTTTCAGATGTGTACTCTTCCTGGGTGTTTCTGCTTCTTCTTTTTTTCCCCTAGGGTTTCAAGCTATGTCATTAAGTTGCATATGTGGGATGTTTCCAATTTCCTTTGAAAGGCACTTAGTGCTATGAATTTTCCTCTTAGCACTGCTTTCAATGTATCCCACAAATTTGGGTATGTTGTTCCTTCATTTTCATTGAATTTCAGAAACTCCTTGATTTCTTTCTTTATTTCTTCCCTGACCCAGGTGTCATTTAGCAGAGAGTTGTTTAGTTTCCACGTACGTGTAGGCTTTTTGTTATTTCTGTTGTTGTTGAATTGCAGCCTAAGAGCATGGTGATCTGATAGGATACACGGTATTATTTCAATCCTCTTGTATCTGTGGAGGCTTGCTTTGTGAACTACGATGTGATCAATTTTGGAGAGGGTTCCATGGGGTGCAGAGAAGAAGGTGTATTCTTTCTTGTTTGGGTGAAAGGTTCTATATATATCTGTTAGATCCATTTGACCCATGGCATTGGTTAATGATGTTATTTCTCGGCTTAGTTTCTGTTTCAATGACTTGTTCTTCAGTGAGAGTGGGGTGTTGAAGTCTCCCACTATTAATGTGTGGGGATCGATGTGTCGTTTAAGCCTTTTTAGCAGATCTTTCACAAATGTCGGTGCCCTTGTATTGGGAGCATAGATGGTCAGAATTGTGATGTCATCTTGGTTGACTTTACCTTTGATGAGTATGAAGTGTCTGTCCTCATCCCTTTTGATTAATTTTGGTTGAAAGTCTATTTTGTTTGATATTTAAATGGATACACCTGCTTGCTTCTCGTGACCATTTGCTTGGAATATTTTTCCAACCTTTTACCCTGAAGTAATGCCTATCATTATGGGTGAGATGTGTTTCTTGAATGCAGAAGAGTGTTGGATCATGTTTATGCACCCATTCAGTTAGTCTGTGTCTTTTTAGTGGAGAATTGAGACCATTGATGTTGAGAGATATTAATGACCAGTGACTGTTAAGAGTCTTAACTTTCATGTTGGTTCCAATCGAGCGTATTTGTAGTTGTGCTTTTGCCATGGTATAGTTATCTATTTCCTGAGTAGTTTTGGTTGTAGCTTGACCCTTTGGGATGGAGTTTTCATTCTAGTACCTTCTGTAACGCTGGATTTCTGAATAGGTACTATTTGAATTTGGTTTTGTCACGGAATGTTTTCTTTTCTCCATCAATGGTAATTGATGGTTTTGCTGGGTAAAGTAGTCTGGCCTGGCATCTGTGGTCTCTTAGGGTTTGCAGGATCTCTTTCCAGGCCCTTCTGGCTTTGATGGTCTCTGCTAAGAAGCCGGGTGTAATTCTGATAGGTTTGCCATAAATGTTATTTGGCCCTTTTCCCTTGCAGATTTTAATATTTTTTCTTTGTTCTGTATGTTTTGTGTTTTGATTATTATGTGACGGGCCGTTTTTATTTTCTGGTCTATTCTATTTGGTGTTCTATAGGCATCTTTTACGTTTTTAGGCATTTCTTTCTTTGGATTGGGGAAATTTTCTTCTATGATTTTGCTGAGAATAGTTTCTAGGCCTTGGAGTATGATATCTTCTCTTTCTTCAATGCCTATTATGCTCAGATTTCTTCTTTTCATTCTGTCCTTAATTTCTTTGATGTTTTGTGTTAGGAGTTTTCCAGATTTGGCATTTTCTTTAATGGTTACTTCAAGATCTGTGATTGTATCTTCTAGACCTGAGATTCATTCTTCCATCTCTCGGATTCTGTTAGAAAAGCTCACCTTTGTGTTACTCACCTTCTTCTCTGAGGTCTCACGTTCTTCTTTTTCTTCTGTCTGTGTGTTTACAATTGAATCCATTTATATCTTCAGATCTTGAAGTGATTTTTTGATTTCTTTCATCTGATTGTTTGTATATTCCTGAGTTTCTTCCATTGCCACTATATAGGTCTTCAGAGCTTGAACCGTTTTATTTGTTTCTTACATCTGGTTGTTTGCATTTTCCTAAAAATTTTCCAGTTTCCCTCTATGTGCTTCTTTTATGTCTCTCACCTCTTTGTCTGCATCCTCCTGTGTTTGATTACGAACTTTATTTGTTTCCTCCAGTATCATCCTCATTACCAAGGTTTTGAGGTCATTTTCTTGTATTTCCATTGTATTTGAGCTCTCTGGGTTGTTTTCTTTGGGATAGCTGGAAACTAGAGATGCCATGTTGTTTTGGGGTTTTTTGCATAAGCTTTTATGCTGTCCTTTAGACATCTTGCAGTCCAGCCTGCATCACAATAGGTCCTCCACACCCTTGCCCCTGTGAAGCATGGAGTACTCCTGCTGCTGTGGTGTGGGGACCTTGGTGTTCCTGGCTCAGAAATCTGTACAGTTCCTTGAATTGTTCACTGGAGATTCCATAAATGATCCACACTGCTCTCCGCCTAGCCTGTGTCTTTTTATTCGGGGATTGAGTCCATTAATATTGAGAGATATTAATGACAAATGATTTTCAGTTCCTTTTAGTTTAATGTTGGTATTCTTAGTGTGTTCTTCCCTTTTTTTGTTGTTGTTTTTTGGTTTGTTTGTTTATGCTGGTGTGAAATTATTTATTTCCTGTGTTTTCTTGGATATAGTTAACCTTCTTGCGTTGTAATTTTTCTTCTAGTATATTCTGTAGGGTTTGATATGTGGACAGATAATGTTAAAATTTGATTTTGTCTTGGAATATCTTGCTTTCTTTATAGATGATAGTTGAGAGTTTTGCTGGGTATGGTAGTTTATGTTGACATTCTTGATCTCTTATGGGCTCCAAGACTCTTCAAGTTTTTACAATCTCTCCTGAGAAGCTAGATATAATTCTGATATGTCTCCCACTGTAAGTTACTTGGTCTTGTTATCTTGTAACTTTTAATATTCTTTCTTTGTTTTGTAGTTTTAGTGTTTTGTCTGTTATGTGGCAGGACAATTTTCTTTCCTGGTCGAATCTAATTCCTATATTGTATGCATCTTGTATGCTTTTAGGCATCTCTGTCATTGGGTTGGGACATTTTTCTTCTATGCTTTTGTTGAAGATATTTTCTTGTCCTTGGAGACAGGACTCTTCTCCTTCTTCTATTCCTATTATTCTTAGGTTAGGTCTTTTCATAGTATCCCTGATATCCTGGATGTTTTGTCTCAGGAAATTTTAGATTTAATACTTTCTTTGACTGTGGTGTTAGTTTCTTATATTGTATCTTCTATGCCTGAGATTCACTCTCCCATCTCTAATTTTCTTGGTAATGCTAGTTCTGTTATTCCTTTTCTCTTTCCTAGGTTTTATATCTCCAGGATTCATTCAGTTTTTTTTCTTTATTGCTTCTACTTTTATTTTCATGTTATGAACAGATTTATTATTTCTTTTCCCTGTTTAATCTTGTATTTTCCCTTATATATTTAAGTGCTTTATTCATTTCCTCTTCAAAGGCCTTTATTGGTTTGAATGTATTATCCTATATTTCTTTATTTGTTTCCTCTTTCAAGTCCTCTATAATCTTTGTAAGGTTGAATTTAAGGTCAATCTTTTGTGCTTTACCTCTGTTAGAATATCCAGGGCTTGTTGTAGTAGGATAGCTAGGCTCTGGTGGTACCATATTGCCTTGGATCTTGTTGATTGTGTTCTTATGCTGGTTTTCTGCCATTTGGTTGTCTTTTGTGTTGGTTCTCTTAGCTGTGCCTCAGGTGGACCACAATGTTCTTGGGGTTCCACCAGACTCTGCTGGCTCTCCTGGCTGTGCTCCTCTGCTGACTCTGTCCACTTTGCTGGCTGTGCCAAATAGGGAGAAATATAGATGTCCTTTACTGAATGTTGCTCATGCTCTCTACAGGCCTTCTTGAGATGAAAGGTAATGGGGGTGTGGGCCCACATGCAGCTAACCTCTGCTGGCTCTGCTAGTTGTGCTGGGTGTACCTCAAGAGGAACAGGAAGAAACAGAGTCTCAGTTTCCACTTTTTGGCTCTCTCTCTCTCTCTCTCTCTCTCTCTCTCTCTCTCTCTCTCTCTGTGTGTGTGTGTGTGTGTTTGTGTGTGTGTGTGTGTGTGTGTGTGTGTGTGTGTGTGTGTGTGTGTTTGCCTTCTCTTTCTTAAACACTTTGAAGTTTTCCAACCTGTCTTCCTTCTCTCCCGGCTAAGTGCTACATTTCCCTTATCCACCACTACAGGTATAGACTGGGTTGTTTATAACCACAGGCCCCTGATATGTACTCTTTCCAGAGTCAGACATTTGAGTCCTGGTGGGTTCTCAACTCTGCACCATTTCATTATAAAAACAGAAACATAGAGAAAGGTTCATTCCTGAATGCATGCACTCAAAGCAACCAATACATAAAGTTGTGATATAATATGAGGCCTTTTGGTTTCTTCTAAGGATTCCTGAGTAACTGAAGATTTTAAAGCAACTATTATTTTAATAGCTACATTTCAACTTAAAAGCAAATGCTTATTGAATGATAATAATTGCACCTCAATAGGTATAAAAAAAGAATTTATCAAAATTCTACACTCATTCATGCTAAAGGTGAAACTCTCATTAGACATGGGATTCAAAACACCTTCCTATATATACATAATAGCCCTGAAGCTACCATCTTACTCCATCATAAAATATTTAATACATTCCCTTTACAATCAGGAAAAATGAACAATAGCTGACACTAGATATTTTTAGCATTTCATTGGACACCCCTACCCAGGAAAATTAAACAAGAAAAAATTACAATATATTAAAAATAAAGTAATGTTACTTGGAGATGAGATTTTTATATATCAAAAATTCAAAGGATGTGTAGAAAGTTATAAGGCAAGAGAATGAAGCACATTTATCTGATGAAATATCAGTGCATCATCCAACTGCCTTTCCACACACAAACAGGAGTCAAGTGAATGGTACAGTAACAATATTTACAAAAAAATAAAAATCATTAAAATGTACCTGAGATAAATCATTCAAGAATGTTATGGCAGGTGGTGGTAATGTTATATAAAAGTAATTTTTAAAAGTTCCAGATACAGATAAGAAAGCAATACCAACAGGCCAGAAAAACCAGACTCATAAATATGTCCATTTCTTCAATATTTATCTGTAACTGCATCAGAATTCCAATCAATATCCTCAGAAGAATTTTTACAAATCCTGATAAATTGATTAATAGAAACCAGGAGCATATAAGTAGTCAAGGAGCCTCATCAAAGAAGGGAGATCAGACAGAGCCCTCATATGACCAGATATAAAAGCTCACCATGGAGTTAAGAATTCACTATTTATGCAATGATTATCTTTCCATTCTTTGCCTGAAACACTATGACTGCTTGTGAGAACTATGTTTAATAAAGATGGACACAATTTGGCTTGTGACAAAAATTAATAAATAAATAAATACTTTTAGGTGACATATATAAGTCCTGGTTACATTTCTCCTTACTTATATGAAGTTATGACATGATGTAGCTGATATTTTAATTAATGGAACTGATAGCCAGTTATAAGATATGGATTGAGATAAGATATGGCAATACATGCCTTGAATGCCAGCACTTGGAGACAGAGTGCTGTCTCTTTCAGGAAGCATAACTCTATGAGTTTCAGGACAGCCTGGTCTACATAGTGAGTTAAGACCATTTTGGGCTATACATGCAATTCACTGTCAATTTAAAATAGATGTCATCATACTTCCTCATGATGGAAACTTGAACTATCTAGATTCATTAAATTTTACAGAAAGAATTATGACTTAAAGTAGAACCTGTTATAAATGTAGACATCCAAAAAAACACAGTTCATCTAAAAATATCTTTTCAGAAAATAAAAATCTCCTAATTTTATTCTACAGATAGTTTTATCATTTCATTTTTGCTAATTCAAGTCTGTTTCTTCATATGCTATAGAATTTTCATTTATACAGATAAAATATAAATCAGGTAAAATTAAGCAATAAAATTCGGTGTAATAACTGGATATTGGTTGAGGAAAATGTTAATGGGTTCTCTATTATACATCATTGATAAAGATAATTTCCAGAGGAAACTAAGATTTACGTTAATGAAACTATTGGAAAAAAGAATAAAATGTTTTCTAGTCTTTTCTTTGGATAGGTTATGTACAATCCATAAAGGAAAAAAAGCTAATAATATTTACTGACTAAAATGTACAATTTTCTAGTTATCAAAATGGACCATAAAAATCCCCAAAATTATACTAGATATTTTCAGTGTTTATAATCAGGGAAAGGATAGTATTCAGATTGTAAAATTAATGCCATGAATGCCAAGAGGAACTCAAGACAAAATTAGGTATCTGATGTAACAGAAAATATGATTGGTAAAAGAATACATGATACAGGTTTTTTGAAAAGTATTTGTTGTTATTTTATGTGTATAGGTGTTTTGCCTGCATTTATTTAATTTGTGTGCTGTTACACACACACACACACACACACACACACACACACACACACACACACACACAATTTATATGTACTGCTTATGGGGGTCAGAAGAAGGCATAGAATCCCTGGGAACTGGAGTTATAGGTGATTGTGAGCCATCAGGTACATAGGATAAGGATCCAAGATGGTGGTGAACAGTGTTTAGAAGCTCCAGTAAACAATTCAGGGAATTGTACAGAATTCTCAACCAGGAACACCGAGGTCCCCACAACACTGCAGGAGGAGTGCTCCACGGTTCGAAGGGACCAGGGTACAGAGGACCTGCGTGCCCCTGCACACAAGAGGAACACAGATTTTCTCAGATTGGAGTGGCAGTGGGGGCGGCTGAGGTTTGCAGCTCGGAGCCCTCCAGCGGAGGTGATTGGTGTGGTGGCCAGTGGGAGCTGCTGAGGGAGAGGGGACTTAGACAGGATTTGGGTCGTGCCACATGGTTTGGGCTCAGTGACCCAACCTCAACTTGGCACAGGGCTCATGACCTGAGACCCAAACTTGACTCATTGTGCAGTTCGGCTCCAGAGACCCAAGCTCAGCTCAGTGCACAGTTCTGCCGCAGAGATGCTAGCTCAGCTCAGCACACAATTCTGCTGCTGAGAAGCAGGCTGAGCTCAGTGCACAGTTCCACCACTGAGACGCAGGCTCAGCTCAGCACAAACTTCCACTGCTGAGACTCAGGCTCAGCTCAGCGTGCAGTTCCACCGTGGAGACACTAGCTCAGCTCAGCGCTCAGTTCTGCTGCTGTGACGCAGGCTGAACTCAGCACGCAGATTTGGCCCAGAGTCCCTGGCTGGACTTGGCAGGCAGATTGGGCCCAGAGACTCTAGTTGAACTTTGTGTGCATCACGGTTCTGAGACTCTGACTGTACTCTCTGCACAGTTTAGGTCCAGAGTCCCAGACTGAATTCAGTGCTCAGTGTGGGTCCAGAGTCCCTAGCTAAGCTCGGTGTGCAATTCCACCCCTGAAACTCTGGCCGAGCTCAGCGTGCGGTTTCAGGTCAGAGTCCCTAACTGTGCTTGGCAGGCAAATTGGGCCCAGAGACTCTAGCTGAGCTTGGCAGGCAATTTGGCCCCAGAGAACTTAGCTGAGCTTAGAACATGAGTTGAGCCCAGAGTCCCTGGCTGGTCTTGGTGGGCAGTCCTACCCTGAGACTCTGACTGGACTCAGTGGCAAGATGGGGTCCTGAGACTCTAACTGAACTTGGTGAGCTCAGTGTGTGCTTTGGGCCCAAGACCCAGGGTGGACTCAGCACTAACTGGACTAAGGGTGTGGAATAGGCCCTGAGACCCATTTGGGCCCAGAGACACAAACTGTACTCTGTGTGGACAGTTTGGGCTCTGTGCCATTAACCTGGACTCTGAAAGCAGTCTGGGTCTTGAAACGCTACAAGGAACCACAGACCAGCAGAACACCAAAGCTCCAGGAATAAGGAAATTTCAGGAAGACAGGAAGTAGAGTGGCCATTAGACCACCTCAACCTGACCTGTGTCAGTTTCTGGAGATCTCTGGTGCTACAAGGGGACCCAGAAGGCTGTGGACACTTTGGCCTGACCCAACGCACATTCATAGACCCTGAACGATTGTAGAACCCACAGTACAGGGGAGCTGAGGATCACTGGCCATGAGAATCCAAAAGGACAGGACCTCCTGTCATACATACCAGTGAAGCATCAGAGCTTCTGGCCAAGAGAAATTGTGAGAAAACCAGTGAATCTATCATCAGACTCCCTCCACCCAACTCTGGAAGCTACCCAACAAAAACAGAGATGGCAAGATATCTAAAGGACAGCATAAAAGCATAAGCAAAACAAACAAACAAAAAAACACAAAAAAACAATATGGCATCTCCAGATTCCAGCTATCCCAAAGAAAACAACCCAGAGAACTCTAACAAAATGGAAATACAAGTAAATGAACTCAAATCCTTAGTAATGAGGATGATAATGGAGGAAACAAATAAAATTCATATTCAAATGCAGGAAGATGCAGCCAAAAAGGTGGAAGACATAAAAGAAGCCAGTAGAGAGGCACTGGAAAAATTTCAGGAAACTACAAACACCTAGATGAGGGAAATCAATAAAAAGGTTCAAGCTCTGAAGACCTATAAAGAGGCAATGGAAGAAATTCAGGAATATACAAACAATCAGATGAAAGAAATAAAAAAAATCAGTTCAACATCTGAAGATGAAAATGGATTCAATGATAAACACACAGACAGAAGAAAAACAAGAACGTGAGAGCTCAGAAAAGAAGGCGAGCAACACAGATGTGAGCTTTTCTAACAGAATCCAAGAAATGGAGGAACGAATCTTGAAGATACAATCATAGATCTTGAAGCAACCATTAAAGAAAATGCTAAATCTGGAAAAATCCTGACGCAAATCATCCAAAAAATCAAGGACACCATGAAAAGAAGAAATCTGAGGATAATAGGCATTGAATAAAGAGAAGATATCAGACACCAAGGCACAGAAATTATTATCAACAGAATCATAGAAGAAAACTTCTCCAATCTAAAGAACGAGATGCCTATAAGCATACAAGAGGCCTACAGAACACCAAATAGAATAGACCAGGAAAGAAAAACTGCTCATCACATAAAATATACAGAACAAAGAAAAATATTAAAAAGCTGCTAGGGAAAATGGCCAAATAACATTTAATGCAAACCTATCAGAATTACACCCGACTTCTCAGCAGAGACCATCAGAGCCACAAGGGCCTGGACAGAGATCCTGCAAACCCTAAGGGACCATTGTGGGAAAGATTAAGCTTTGTCTCAGGTGGAAGCAGTCTTGGCGGGCTTTACTCTTGGGGCACACCATGAATACCTCGTGAGAGACTGTTTGGAGCCTTCCTTGGCTTGGAATTCAGGAAGCCTACCTAGGAACCCCACCGTGGCTATTGTTTTCCTAATTGACCCTCGAAGGGAGAAGGGACCGCCCTTTGCATATGACTGGGAAGGTGGGGGAGAGAAAAACGAGAGGTAGAAGGAGAGAAGGAGAAGGCGCGGAGAGAGAGGAGAGGACCGGACCAGCTCGTGGGACTGAGACACCTAAGGACCCGTCCTGCCGAACGGATTCCAGGAGGTTTTAATCTTCTGTCCCTTTACCTTTTTTTCCTTCTTGTATATGCTAGTTGGGTTGTATAATAAAGTTTAATTGTTAATAAACTGAGCCAACAGACCATAGATGCCAGGCCAGACTATTTTACCCAGAAAAACTATCAATAACCATTGATGGATAAAACAAAATATTCCATTACAAAAACAAATTCAAACATTACTTACCCACAAATCCAGCTTTACAGAATGTACTAGAAGGAAAACTCCAGCCCAAAAGGACAAGCTACAATCAAAACTACACAGGAAATAGATAACTATACTATGGCAAAAACACAACTACACAAATGCTCGACTGGAACAAACATCAAAATTAAGAAACTAACAATCACTGGTCATCAATATCTCTTTATATCAATGGTCTCAATTCTCCAATAAAAAGACACAAACTAACTGAATGGGTGCATAAATAAGATCCAACAGTCTTCTGCATCCAAGAAACACATCTTACCCATAATGATAGATATTACCTCAGGGTAAAAGGTTGGAAAAAATATTCCAAGCAAATGGTCACAAGAAGCAAGCAGGCGTAGCCATTTTAATAATGAAAAAAAAATTGACTTTCAACCAAAATTAATCAAAAGGTATGAGGAAGGACACTTCATACTCATCAAAGGTAAATTCAGCAAAGATGACGTCACAATTCTGACCATCTATGCTCCCAATACAATGGCACCCACATTTGTAAAAGAGCTTTTAATGAAGTTTAATCCGCATATTGATCCCCACATAATAAGAGTGTGAGACTTCAACACCCCACTCTCACTGAAAGATAAGTCATTGAAACAGAAAATAAGCCAAGAAATAACATCATTAACCAATGCCATGAATCAATTGGATCTAACAGATATCTATAGAACCTTTAACCCAAACAAGAAGGAATATACCTTCTTCTCTGCACCCCACTGACCCTTCTCCAAAATTAATCACATAGTAGGTCACAAAGCAAGCCTCAAAAGATACAATAGGATTGAAATAATACCCTGTATCCTATCAGATCACCATAGTCTTAGGTGGAAATTAATCAACAACAGAAATAACAAAAAGTCTACATATACATGGAAACTAAACAAATCTCTGCTAAATGACATCTGGGTCAGGGAAGAAATAAAGAAAGGAATTAAAGAATTGCTGAAATTCAATGAAAATGATGGAACAGCATACCCAAATTTGTGGGATACATTGAAAGCAGTGCAAAGAGGAAAATTCATAGCACTAAGTGCCTTTAAAAAGAAATTGGAAACATCACATATAAGCAACTTAACGACACAGCTGGAAGCCCTAGGGAAAAAAAACAGAAACCCCCAAGAGGAACTAGACGTCTGGAAATAATTAAACTCAGGGCTGAAATTAATAAATTAGAAACAAAGAGAACAGTCCAAAGGATCAAAAAAACAAGAGCTGGTTCTTTGAGAAAATCAACAAGATAGACAAACCATTAGTCAAACTAACTAAAAGGCAGAGAGGCAGTATCCAAATCAACAAAATCAGAAATGAAAAGGGAGACATAACAACAGACACTGAAGAAATGCAAAGAATCATAATATCCTACTTTGAAGGCATATAGGCCACAAAATTTGAAAATCTAAGGGAAATGGATGATTTTCTTGATCAATTCCAATTGCCAAAACTGAGTGAAGAACAGATAAACAAGCTAAATAGTCCCCTGTCCCCTACAGAAATAGAAAAAATCATTCATAGTCTCCCAACCAAAAAAAATCCCATGGCCAGATGGTTTCAGTGTAGAATTCTACCAGACCCTCAAGGGCAAGCTAATACCAATACCCTTCAAGCTACTCCATAAGATAGAAATGGATGGAACATTACCAGATTCATTCTATGAGGCCATCGTCTCATTGATACCTAAGCCCCACATAGACCCAACAAAGAAGGAGGATTTCATACCAATTTCTCTTATGAACATTGATGCAAAAATACTCAATAAAATACTTGCAAAACAAATACAAGAATACATCAAAGGTATCATTCACCCTGACCAGGTTAGGCTTCCTTCCAGGCATGCAGGGATGGTTTGATATATGGAAATCCATCAATGTAATCCACCATACAAACAAACTGAAAATAAAAAAACCACATGATCATCTCTTTAGATGCAGAGGAAGCATTTGATAAAATCCAACACCCATTCATGTTTAAAGTTTTGGAGAGATCAGGGATACAAGGCATGTACCTCAACATAATAAAGGCTATATACAGCAAGCCAATAGCCAAAAACAAAGTAAATGGTGAGATACTCAAGGAAATTCCTTTAAAATTGGGAACAAGGCAAGGCTGCCCACTCTCTCCATATCTGTTCAATATAGTACTTGAAATTCTAACCAGAGCAATAAGAAAACAAAGGGAGATCAAGGGTATTCAAATGGGAAAGGAGGAAATCAAATGATCCCTATCTGCAGATGATACGATAGTGTACATAAGTGACCCTCAAAATTCCAACAGAGAACTCCTACAGCTGATAAACACAGCAAATTGGCTGGATACAAAATCAACTCAAAAAAGTCTGTAGCCTTCCTATACACAAATGAAAAGCTTGCAGAGAAATTAGGAAAGCCACACCCTTCACATTAGCCACAAGCAATATAAAATATTTAGGAGTTACTCTAACTAAGCAAGTGAAGGACGTGTTTGAAAAAAATTTCAAAACTCTGAAGAAAGAGATTGAAGAGGAGATCAGAAGATGGAGTGATCTTCCTTGCTCATGGATCAGGAGAATTAACATAGTAAAAATGGCCATCCTACCAAAAGCAATCTACAGATTCAATGCAATCCCTATCAAAATACCTACACAATTTTTTAAAGACATTGAAAGTTCATTTCTCAACTTCATATGGAAAAAACCATAATAGCTGAAACAATATTGTACAATAAAAGATCATCAGGAGGAATATCCATATCTGATCTCAAGCTGTAATATAAAGCAACAGTAATTAAAATAGCATGGTACTGGCACAGCAATAGGCTTGTTGATCAGTGGAATCGAATAGAATCGAAGAACCAGATATGAATCCACACACATATGGTCACTTGATTTTTGACAAGGAAGCCAAATACATTCAGTGGAAAAAGGATAGCATCCTCAACACATGGTGCTGGTCTAACTGGATGTCTATGTGTGAAAAAATGCAACTGGACCCACATTTGTCACTTTGTACACAACTCAAATCCACATGGATCAAAGACTTCAACATAAAACCAGAGACACTAAGTCAATTAGAAGAAAAAGTGAGGAAAAGCCTATAACACATTGGCACAGGAGACAACTTCCTGGACAGAACTCCCACAACCCAGGCCTTACTGTCAACAATTGGTAAATGAGACCTCATGATGCTGAGAAGCTTCTGTATGGCAGGAGACACTGTCAAGAGAACAAAGTGACAACCTACAGACTGAGATAAGCTCTTCACCAAACCTACACCTGACAAAGGTCTAATATCCAAAATATTTAAAGAACTCAAGAAATTAAACACCACCAAACCAAACAGCTCAATTGAGAAATGGGGCTTGGAACTAGAGAATTATCAACAAAGGATTATCAAATGGCTGAGAAACACTTAAAGAAATGCTCAACCTCCTTAGTCATCAGGGAAATGCAAATCAATACAACTCCCAGATTCCATCTTATACCCATCAGAATGGCTAAGATCAAAAATTCAAGTGACACCACATGCTGGCAATGATGTGGAGAGAGAGGAACACTCCTTCATTGATGGTGGGAATGCAAACTAGTACAGCCACTTTGGAAATCTATCTGGTGCTATCTCAGAAGACTGGGAAAAGCGTTTTCTCAAGACCCAGCTATTCCACTCCCAGGAATATACCCAGAAGATGCCCCAGCACACAAGAAAATTTGTTCAACCATGTTCAAAGCAGCCTTATTCATAATAGTCAGTACATGGAAACAGCCTAAGTGTCCATCAGTAGAAGGATGGATATAGAAACTGTGGTACATTTACACTATGGAATATTACTCACCTATTAAAAACAAGAAATTCCCAAAATTTGTGGACACATGGATTGAGCTACAAATGATCATAATGAGTGAGTTAACCCAGAAGCAGAAAGACTGAAATGGTATATATTCATTTATATCTGCATACTAGCCCAAGGAGAATGTCTCATGAAAATCTTCACTTACCAGGAAACCGGGACAGAGGGGAGGACATCCTATTGGGACTCTAGATAAGAGAAGCATGGGAAAATAGCAAAGTAGAAGGATCCAGATGGTCCTAGAAACCTACAAGAAGAACATTATGATAGGCAGATTTGGGCCCAGGGGTCCTGCTCAAACTATGGCACCAGCCAAGGACAATACAGGCCATAAACTTTAAACCCCTACTCAGATCTAGTCAATGGACAGGACATTCTCCACAGATGAGTGCGGAGTGGGGTGTGACTTTCATACGTACTCTGATGCCTCATATTTGACCATGTCCCCTGGATGGAGAGACCTGGTGGCACTCAGAGGAAGGATAGCAGGCTACCAAGAAGAGACTTGATACCCTATGATCATATAAAGGGGGAGGAAGTCCCCCTCAGTCCCAGTCATAGGGGAGGGGAGTAAGGGGAAAATGGAAGGGAGTGAGGAATGGAAGGAGAAATGGGATGGGATAATCATTTAGGTGTAATAAGAATAAATTAATAAAGTAAAATTAAAAAGAAGAAAAGCAGTAAGTGTTATTAACCACTGATCCATCTTCCCAGTCCTGACACAATTTTCTTAAGTTCAAGAAAAATTAAGACTATACTACAGTTCTTATGCCAAATACATAAAATAAAAAGTACTAAATAATAAGAGAAAGAGTGGATCTGTGGGATAGGAGTTGAAATAGAGGGTATTGAGAAGACTGGAAGGAGAAAAAAATTGTATTTAGAATGATTATATGGTTTAGCATTCTATTTTCAATTAAAATATAAATAATAGAGATTTTCATCTAATTTACCACTTTAATATACTACCTGGCACATGCATGCCCTCCTGTCTAGCACATTATAGTTAAGTGCATAAGTTACTGAAATGCATATTTAGCACTACAATAGACAAGTCTGGAATTGTATATTCCAGCATTGTATATAAAATTGCAAAAATAATGTCTCACCTGTCTGCCTGCTATGAAATGGATAAATAAATGCTGCTTCACTCATGCAACATAAATAAATAAATAATTCTGAAACAGCCTAACTAGACAAACAAATTGATATCAAACCTCTAAGAAGAAAGTAGTGTGTGGAATTATAAGATGCATACCTATTCTTAATAAAAGTCTGCAGAGTTTTTTTATTTACGTATTTTGAGACTTTCATGTATGGACCTGAATTTACATCATTTAAACTCCTCCCTCTCTCTCCTCTAACTCCTAACTCCTCCAATTTCCCCATCATCTCCCTCTAAAAATTATGATCATTTTTTGTTACAGTTCTCTCTCTCCTTCCTTAGCTACGTACCTTTCTCGTCCCTTCTCTGCTATAGTCCATTTAATGTTATTCAGATGTATATATGCTTAGGGTTGCCCATTTTGAACTGGCTGGCCTGAGAAATACTCTGGAAAACAGATTCTATGTAAGCAGCCATTGACAGTAGCTATTCATCTAAGGGTCATATGAAATTTTTTTATTTGTGTTGACCTATCAATTGATGATAAAATTATGCAGGTCTTGTTTAGGTAACTATATGTTGAAAGTTTACTGGTTTGCCTTCCACTCATGCCTGGAAGACTTTATCTCACAGCAGGTGTCCTGGTTCTCTTGCTTTCACAATCTTTTGCTACCTCTTCTGCAATGTTCCCAGCCTTAAATGTAGAGGATGAATGGTAGGTGATATTTGGTTGGGATTGAGCACCCTATAGTCATTTATTTATTTATTTTGCATTTTGACCAGTTGTACCTTATAGTCTCCATCTGCTACAACAAGAAGCTTCCTTTTGATAAGGATGAAAGTTACACTCATGTGTTGGTATAAGTATAAGTACTTGGAATATAGTTAGAAATGATAGGAAACATGCCAGTATGCTTCTGTCTAGAGTCCATGACCTCTCCAGCTACATATATTCAGCTAGGTTTGCAGCACTGGGCATGACTGCCATCCTTGAGAACACCTTAAATCCAATTAGACAGATGTTGATTACCCTCAAGATAAAAGTACCATTGTTGCAAACTTGTAGACTGGCCTAGAAGGTCCATTACTAATGTAAGATCATTGAATCTTATATGTCTACCGAGGTTTGAACTCAATATTTTCTACTGAAAGTCTAAGTTCCTCCTCAACTTCATGGGACTTCTATGCCATCTTTGGAAGTTCAATGGGCAAACTTTTCTCCTAGTCAATACTCAGATCCCTGACAATCATTGACCTCATTTGCTATTTGAAAAGAAATTTCAGAACATGAAGTCCTGACAATGGATCATTTATTCCTGGACACACAAACTCAAACTTAGCTGATAACTTTCATGTGGCTTCAGCCTGGATGTCCCGTCTTACATCTTTCAGATCTGTGCCAAGCAGACACAGGATTTGTGATCTCTGGCACTCTGCAAACTCTTTCTTATCCTTTGTGAACACTTGGATAGATGAATAGTGATTATGTGAGAGACACCCCTGTTTTAGAGCACCTCTATTCCACTCTCCTCAAAGTGAAATGTTGTAATAAGTAATAAATTAACATACTCACAAGACAGGCAAGTTGATTGTAGAAAAAATAATAAAATCCCCACTGTAAATACAGAGCTCACATGTAATTACCATTTAGTTTCTGAATCTCTCTTTTCCATTGGCAACCTAGAGTGTGCTCCTTCAGCTTTGTATTCTTTTAATTTTTGGTCATCCATTCACATTAACATGCAGAGTAATAGGTATCATTATAGCATTTCCAGACATTTTTAGTTGAGGGGGCTGCATTGGTCTTCTCCCTAGATCTCTCCAC
Source organism: Acomys minous (assembly GCF_964271855.1). Taxonomy (NCBI): domain Eukaryota; kingdom Metazoa; phylum Chordata; class Mammalia; order Rodentia; family Muridae; genus Acomys; species Acomys minous. Next base: position 52,981,287 of record NC_140496.1, on the reverse strand, counting down.
ACTCCACCTTATATTTTTAGGACCTCAGTACTATTCTTTCTACTTCTGTGTCTAACACATTCTGCTGCCCATCCCACATCTTTCCTCAAACATCTCTATTTTTCCCTTCTACTCAACTCCTTTCTAGTACTATGAGCTAGACTCATGTCCACTCCATATATATATATATATATATATATATATATATATATATATATATATATATATATGTTATTAAATAGGATCCACATCCACATCAAGACAAAATGTACAGTATTTGTCTTTATTTGTATATGTATTTAAAATAATAATTTTGTAATCTATCATTTTTCTTAAATTTTATTTTATTTATGGTTTCAACTCTTTGCTATAGGTCTTCCCACTGTGTAAAGCCACTTATTTTGAATGTAATTTTCTCCGTGCATATCTGCAAGCAATGCCATCATTGGTCCAAGCTAATCAAGTTAAATCCATCTTGCTTTTCATTGCAATTAGCTGAGGCTACCATATCCCTAAGCTAACAAATAGCCAGAAGTTCTCTGGCTAGCAGAATTAGTTCAGAAGTGTCTAACTCATCACACAATTCAAGATGCTCCTTGGCTATTTTAAGATGATACTATGCTTTACACTGGACATCTGCTTTCTTGAGCTGACTCAATTCAATGTCTGCAGGACTAGGTTTTCTTTCCTAGTACCTTCATACTAAGCTAGTAGATGTATTTTTTAGTACTTCTGACATCTTCATCACAACATTTCTTAATTAAATGATTTTAAGTGGTGTATTATGCATGTAGAATTCAGATACAAAGTTGTTACATCAGCTCTTTCCTACTTTTATCTGAGCCAGGTGATCCAATTCAGCTCATCAGGCTTGAGTGGTATAGCCCACCTGCTGAGCTATCTTATCTGCCCCTCCATTGTAATTTAGGCTTAGCCCTCCTAGCCACAACTTCACACATTGGCCACTTATAGCCTCTCTGTAGGGTCTTCCTTGCTACACATTGCTTGGCTTCATCAGTCTTGTTTTGTTTTATTTGTTTTCCTGGTACCTTGGTATAATCCTTGATGACTTTCACTTTTACATTCTGCATGCCTGAAAAACAAAAAGCACATGATGACATCAAGTAAAGTTACCAGCTCAAGATAGCACCCACCTTATCTTTACCATTTCTTTACTAGCCATTGAGTACATGGGAAGCTAACTATGGGGAAATAATAAGCTAACTAGTGCTGTATGAACAGAGCACACTGAGGTGACACCACCTCTCCAAATGAAAGTCTTTCAAAGAGTTTCAGCACCAACACCTGGAGCCTTCAGTGAATGGAATCTTCAACATCATAGCATCTTTCTTATTGCCCTGCTGCAAAGTGTGTGGTCTCTCTTTAATGGTACAAATGTGTTTAATAATTACAGGCACTTTGCTGTACCTACTTTGCCCTCACATACTCAGCTATAAACACCCTCATGATCCTTTTCTCACTGAGCTGTACATTTTCACCCCCTTCATCTCACTCTGCTCTAGATCAGTGGTTCTCAACCTTCCTAATGCAACTCTTTAATACAGTTCCTCATGCTGTGGTGACACAAACCATAAAATTTTGTTGTTACTTTATAACTGCAATTTTACTTCTGTTGTGAATTGTAATGTAAATATATGGTATGCAGGACAGCTGATATGGGAACTCTGTGAAAAGGTCACATTACTCCTCAAAGGGGTCTTGACCTACAGGTTGAGAAGTATTGCTCTAGATTCTAATTATAATTCTGGTTAAAGCAGATGATAACAACCATGCTGCACATCCATGCCACAATTTGAATGTTATGAGAGCTTCTAGTTCAGCCTTACTGAACTTTCTATGACATAGGAAGAATATGGTCAGATTATTTTATTTTCTTTCTTTCTTTCTTTCTTTCTTTCTTTCTTTCTGTTTTCTTCCTTTTTCTTTTTTGGATAAATTCATTTTTTTCTGTTTTATTAGGCAGTTTTTCTTCATACAATATAGCCTGAATATGGTTCACTTTCCCTCTACTCCTCCCAGTCCTTCCTCATCTCCTCTCTCATTAGGATCCACTCCCTTTCAGCCTTTCATTAGAAAATAATAGCTTCTAGGTTATAAGGACAATGCATAACAATATAAGATATGGTAAAATAAAACAAAACCCATTATATCAAAGTTTGATAAGATAAGCCAACAGAAAAATAAAAGAGCCCATAAGAAGGCTCAAGAATCATGGAGCTCTGCATTCACACATTCAGGAGTCCCATAAAGGTACTAAACTGAAAGCTATAATATATATTCGGAGGAACTGGTGCAGACCTATGTAGGCCCTGTGCATGCTACTTCATTCTCTGCGAGTTCATATAAGCTTTGCTCAGATGTTTTAGAGGGCCTTGTTCTCATGGTGTCCTCCATCCTCTCTCTCCAATTCCTTCTTTCTCTGGGTTTCATGTGCTCTGATTGGGAGAGTTTGATGGTGACATCTCATTTAAAGCTAAGTGTTCCAAGGTGTCTCTCTCTCTCTCTCTCTCTCTCTCTCTCTCTCTCTCTCTCTCTCTGTAATGTCTAGCTGTCATTCTCTGTATTTGTCCCCATCTACTGCAGGAAGAAATCCTCTCTGATGATGGCAGAATAAGGCCACAATCTACAAATATATCAGAATATCATTAGAAATCATATTTATTGTTACTTTTTTAAACTATTAGTATTTGGATTTACTTTAGCTCTCTGGGCTATCTAGACTCTGGTTCTTCATCTTTTTTTAAATAAACATTTTTATTTTTTATATATACATTTATATTATTACACATATATACAATAGACTACCTGTATCAAGAAGAACCATGACACAAGCAGGAATTATGTAAATGTTACATTCTTAGTGTTTTGACTATTTGTATTTGACAGCCTTGAAGAAAACATCTTTCCTATCTTGGTGTGTCTAAAATTCTGAATGTAAATCAATCTCCATCACATATTGTCATTATCAACTTAAAAAATCTATCTAGACCTAAACACATCTTAACCCCTAAACAACTAAACTTCATGGTAAAACTAAGCTGCCTGATCTTCAACTCCATCAGAGACTTGAGAAGGAATAAATTTGATTACCTGAGTATGCTGGGAGAGCAGTTTAGTAGCTTTCCAAATTAGAAGATGACAGAGACAGTTTACTAACTGAATAATCACCCAAATCTCTCTATAATATTGAGGCATCTTCTTCAACCTTCTGGCCCAATATATCTGACAGACATATTTGTGAGGCAGGAACTATAGAGGACTTGCTTAGCATATCTAGGCAGAGTTTGGTCGTCAACTCTGCCTGCATCCATGCTTGCCCTTTTTAAAGGCAAAATTCTGTCTATGACAGAAATAAGAACATTTTAGCCAGTGGCTTGTTTGCCACATTTGAAGCCATCTCCATAAGGAGGTTCTTTGATGCTCATCACAGACTCTGGTTCTTGGTCAACCAAGAAGTGAAAGGTATGGATTTGGTTGCACACTCCCACAAAGTTTCTGCCACAATTGCAGAACAGATTGTACATGAACAGTTTTATGTTTGAGTCAGTGTTTTGTTCACTTTTTTTGAAACCCTGCAGAGTGTCTTTCCATGTCATAGACACTAGAACATGGGGGTGAAGGTCTTACACAGGCACCATCTCAACCTCTCCATGTTCAATGAGTTGTATGGGTATTGTCTTTAGCAACGGGACCTTGTTGTCTGTTTGTGGAAAGCAACCTTTTGTTTTGGCAGCAGAATGGGTTATTTGGGGATGTCCATGGGACCCTGTCAGCCAACAACTTAATTGGATGAAGCCCAGTCCCAGCACTAGAAACTTCATTTGGTGAAAAAAGATGGTCAGTAAGGGTTCCACTGCCCTCATTATTTGGTGACTCCTTTAACATAATCTTTTATATTTAATAGGAAGTTTCTACTGCATAGTCCTCTATACTACCATGCAAATACTCCTCAGTTATAGCTGTCATTCTCCTCAATCCCACCCTCAATCTTATCTTCCCTCCTCCTTCCCACCTGATCTTCTTATTCTTATTTTTCTTCTCCACCCCCATTCTCAGCTCCAGTCTAACCATAAAATCTATTGCATTTCCAACCTCCCATAGAGATCCATTACCCCCCTACCCAGACCCTTCCTCTATGCCTAATTTCTGTGGGTCTATGGATTATAGCTTAGTTATCATTTATTTAATATCTAATTTCCAGATATAAGCAAATGTATATCACATTTATCTTTCTGAGCTTGTGTTACCTCATTCAGAGTAATTTTTTTCGTGTTACATCCACTTGCCTGCAAATTTCCTGATGTCATTTTTTAAAAAGCTGAGTAATACACCATTCTGTAAATGTACTACATTTCCTTTATCCTTTCTTCTTTTGAAGGACATATAGGATGTTCCCAATATTTGTAGCCAGATTCTTTCTTAGTGTTTAATAGGGGTGATATCCAGTCTAATTCCAAGTAGGTCCAAGTTTCCTTCTGAACCATCATGAGCATAGCCTTTACTGTCCACATCTCTCAGAATTCTGGGTTTTCCAAACATCACTCAAATATCCATTAATACTTCCTTATAGGACTCAAATGGGCCACAGCTCCAAAATCTGCTGCATCCTACTTATAAATCAGCTTCTTAGGCCTATGTTCCACCAGTCAGGTCTTTGAGGTCAATAGCCATTTTATTTGGTAATTATTTTATGTTGACTCATAACTCTAAAGAATTATGAATTCTCTATGGTGAGTTAAGTACATTAAATATTCATTCTATCTAACTACAATCCCACATCCACATATCTTACTAAAGTCAACACATGCAAATAAAACCCAGGAGGAACCAACTTAATTTTGGGAGCTTGTGTATTGGAATCTTTTATTTTGGCAGAGATATTAAGTGGAACTAGACACAGAAATACCATTTAGGGTCCTCACTCATTTATGCAAACTAAGTTACATGTTATAAAGGTCCCACAACCTGCCAAATCCCTGTTGCAAGCTGAAGACTAAGCATTTGAGCACTTGAACCCATGGAGGACATTTTATTTTCAAACCTTAACAGTGTTGAGGCCCACCTGAACTCTGCTGTCAAAGATGCATTCTGGGGGAAAGCATGGCTCCAGGTAGAAGATCTGAAGAGTTCAATGATGCACAGAAATATCCTCCTTCTTTTTCTAAAATTAAAAAAGGGTTGGAGAGAAGCAATGTAGTCTGTTTTGTAGTGCCATGTCTCATTGACAGAGGTTATCTCATAGGAGATTCCTATAATATCTGTATAATGCATAATGCATCCCAGATCATTTGCAAGTCTCCCTAGCCCATTACTGCTTTGAGGTGATCATGACTGAATTTTACATGATTAAAGGAGATTCCCCAAAATAAAGCAAAGACTGCTTTGTAAACCACATAGACTGTGTAGTTTAAAATCTTCAAGAACCATTGTGTTTTCTACATGTGACACTTGTACAAAATCTGTGAAGACTTTTCTATCAACTAAGAGATAATGCACTATGGGTTCTATTTCTTTATTTACATGATTAGTCACCAAATGATACCTAAGAACCAAGCAAGATGTGGAAAAGTTGCATATTAGCTGTGAATTGTTGTGTTCGATGGTGGAAATTTCACTCTAGTAGTATTTATATTCAGGCTATTACTGTTTTTGAGTGCTTTGATTACAAACAATGTTCAATGGTTTTCCACAGCTCTGTTCTTGCCAGGAAACCTTTTAATTTTCAGCACTTATGCAGCTGCAAGGCATCACAGCAGAAACATTTTTACAAGTGTTTAATTCATATATGCCCATGTGCCAGGCAGGGTCTCCCCCTGTTGTTTAAATGTTGGCCTCTAGAAATTTCTGTCTCATGTTTTAATGATTCTCATGTGCTTTCATTTCCCTTGGCAGCCATTGGCTCTCATCTTGGCTTCTATGCACTATGTGATCTCAGCTAATAGTATACATTGTCTCAATTCTATGCATGATCAACTTTGATGGAAAGCTCAACATAAACCCATAAGCATATAGACATGGTTGGCTTATCTTAGGCTGTATTTGTGTGGCCTGACTTTACTGAGAAGAATGCATGTGAGAGAATAGTTGGGCATAGTTCATATCTCAGGCATAGTACTTCAAATTACATGTCTGTCAGCTTTGTTTCTAAGGGTACAATTAGATCAGAGGAATTAGTTTAGATTCTCTATAGCTCAGTTCAATATATACAGTCTATAATAATTTATTGTATATTTTGAAATAACTACTAAGGCTTGAATGTTCCCAACACAAAGAAATAATGAATGCTTGAAGAGTAATAAATGCTAAGTAGCCTGATTTGATTATTACTGACAATACTCACACATTGAATTATCATACTATATCCCATAAATATATATTATGCCAGTTAAAATATTGCAAAGTTATTATTTTATTTCAGTACCACTAGGGATTCCTTTTACCTTCCACAGCATGGTAGCTTCCTCCTTCCTCTTCCTATGTCTTTATTCTCTAACCCCCATCTCCCTCTTTTCTTTCCCAGGGGCATAAGTATTTTCTTTTTCCTTTCCTCTCTTCCCCTCTCCTCTCCTCCCTTCCCCTTCACTTTCTTTCCTTCCACTACCCCCACCCCACTGCCTTCCCCTCTTCTCTTCTCTCCAGTCCTCCTTCATCTCACTAAAATTGCCTTCTTTTACTTTCCTCTGTAACTCCTGCTGACATCCATGCTTCAGAGTTTCACTCTTTAAGTATCTTCTCCTAAAGGAAAATTCTGGTATCTTCTCCTGTTAAGGTCAGCCATGCATGAATGTCCATTCACTCTTACTGTACTTTTAAAGTCTTTTTGTTTCAAGAGATTGTGACTGGTGCCTGCAATTTGATCACTGCCCCTTGGTGGGGCAGTCTTGTGGGCACACAGAGAAAGGGGACTCAGGCTATCCTGATGAAACCTAATAGACAGTGGTCAGTTGGTGGGAGAGGAGGGGACCCCCCCATCAGAGGTCTAGGGGAGGAGAATAGGGTGGAAGAGGAAGGAAGGATGGGAATGGGAAGATAAGAGGAAGTGGGGGTGGGAACAGGAAGATAAGAGCAAGGGGATAACAATTGGGATTTAATGTCAATAAATTATAGTAAATAAATGAAAGAAAGAAGAGAGAAAGAAAGAAAGAAAGAAAGAAAGAAAGAAAGAAAGAAAGAAAAGAAATTGTGAATTTTTTGGATTTAGTGCCTCTGACATGGACAAGGGCATGAATGGTCCAAGGATCATTGCTTTGTTTTCTGAGCTTGGCTAGATATGTAAGCTCATTCTTTTGTTGCTGAAAATTCTGAGAGTTTGTGTTATAAGATGTGGAGTTGTCCCACACTGATGCCTAAGGGGTTTGAAGTCTAAGTGAGCAGAACACACACACATACATACACACACACACACACACACACACACACAGAGAGAGAGAGAGAGAGAGAGAGAGAGAGAGAGAGAGAGAGAGAGAGAGAGAGAGAGAAGAGATCAGCACAGCTGACCAAGGTGACTTAGAAAATGAGCTTCATGGATCTCAGTGGGCCATGGACGTTTTGAATTCATCCTTACTAAACCCTTATTGAGTAAAACAACAGTTGGAAACAATTTATGCTTCTTTTCTATATTCAGTTGCCACACAACAAGCACTTTCCTTATAGTTGGCTTTCATTGGGGGGAAAGAATTTGAAAAAGAGACATTTGCACTCTTGTACATGCCTGTAAATCACTTCCTTTTTCTTTCTTTCTCTTTCTTTATGTATATGAGTATCCTGCCTGGGTGTACATCTAGGCACAATGTGTGTGTCTTGTGTTGACAGAAGTCAGAAAATGGTGTTGGATACCAAGGAGCTGGAGTTACAGATAGTTGTGAACCATTATGTCAGTGCTATGATTCAAATCTGTGTCTTTTCAAAGAGGAGCCAGTGCTATTAACCACTGATCCATCTCTCCAGCCCCACATATTTCCTATTTTAATCGCCCGCCATATATTCCAAAATGTATCATTTGCCCATCTAAAATATATTGCTTCTTATCTATTAGAAGACTAAAATTTTACTATCACTTAGGATATGAAATAAAATAGGCTAGATATTCTTGACTTGGTCTGGTGTGAATCAGCTTTGGTTTAAGATTCAACTAAGGTTCATTAATTGATTCACTTAATGTTGAAATTCTTTTCAGTGTTTGACATAACACTCTAAGTAAATATTCATAACTTAGTAGTAAACAAGACAGAAATATTCTCTGAATCTCTTGGATCTTTGTGTCTGGGGCAAATGGAAATATTGAATAAATAAACCCACGTATGAAAATTCTCAGAAGAGAAAACCATAAAATGACAAGAATGGACAACTGTGGGATTGTGATGGTATGGCAGGCTCTGTGTTGAGTTATACATTATAAATTCAATTATCCCATGACTATCCCAGTGTAATATTAAAAGGAGAAACTGAAACACAGGTGAAATAATTTGTTGCAACTCTGCAGCTATGAGTACACATTCAAGGCAGGAAACTCTCTGAGGGTTGACATTTCCTAGAGGAAGTGATATTTTGATTGGACTCATAGTATGGGCTAGAGGGGTTTGGGTAAAAAGTCCAGGGAAGTACATTTTGAGGATAAAAGGGCATCAGGTAAGTGTGAGAACCTCTGGGACCACAGACATTTAAGAAGGCCCAGGCAGAGAAAACACATCTCAATTCTAGCCTGGCCCTACTGAGCTACTTTCAGGGCAATGATGCCATATGTGAGGGTGTTACTTCCTAATGTGCTGAGTGAAAAAGCTTGGAAACTCCTTTCAACTGTTAGCCTGATGCATCGGTTAAACCTATCTGTGGAAGAAATTTCTTGGTTCCCATACAAGTGAGTAATTTAGATAAAACTCAGTCCCAAGTAAACTTTGCCAGTGAGAGCTAGGATAGCTGAAGGCACCAGGGGGAATTGATTGAAGATGGTGTAATTACTGAGATTGCAGGTCAAGTCTTTGAAGCAGCTGTCCCAGGAGAGCTCCCAAGCTTGTGACTTGAAGTCTATAGAACCTCTTGTTCTTTCCACTTCTGTGGATATTTGGTGGTTTTAAGGGCCTGTTAGAAAGAACTTGAGTGTTCTGAAGAATGAAAGAAGGCAAAAAAAGGTCTCCATTTTGTCTTTTAATTGAAAGGAAAGTGATATGAAGCCAAAGAGAGATGAACAGATCATAGTGAGATTCTCAGTTTACTTCTGCTTTTTTAAAACTCTACCCTAACTCTAACCCTCTACCCTCCATCTGCCAAGCTACACTTTGGATGCTGAAGAGAGCCTAAGCTCATGTGTCAGGCTCTGAGCACTGGGAGGTCATCAATGTGATGCAGTTTATAGTACTGCTGAGCATGAGGTGATTGTATACTTGCTGCTACATTTAGAATATTTATTTTGTTTACTCCACTTTATGTGAAATCACTAGTATATTTTCTCTTATGTTCAGTATATGGATGTGTTTTTAAGTCAAGTCTTCAATCAAAGTTCAGCTGGGTACAATTTTAAAACTGTGGCTTTGGATAAGGCATAGATCTTTTCTGAGTCTCAATTTAGAAAATGGTCAAAATAAATATGACCATTAAGTATCTGGGGGGAGAATTTAATGATAGTCATCAGTATATGATAGCTATAATGAACATCAATTATTATGAACAAGTGTCAGGTTTTAAGATCATGAATTGAGCACATAATTATTAAATGACTCTTGGCCAGTGATGTATGTTGGTATATCCTTTAAAGACAAAAAAGATGTTTTCTGCTCTTCAACATCCAAATATTATGAAATGTGTGTGTGTGTGTGTGTGTGTGTGTGTGTGTGTGTGTGTGTGTACATGTGCGTGCATCAGGAGAAATAAGAATTGAGACATGACTGCTGAATGTGATTGAAAATGAGAAGATGCAGTAATCTAAGGGAAGAACTTGGCAACTTGGCAGTAATTCTTCTGGGGAGACACCTTCACCTGAGGAGAGGTGTTAAATTCCCTCTATGGAATGGAGTAAAGACTTTAAGAGAATGACAAAATGTAAACAAATCAGAACCAGGCTATTGCATGGATGTCACCCTTCACTTTAACCTGATGGCAAGAAAAAAAGAGAGATACAGATTTCTTAAGAAAACATGGAAGAGCATGCATGGCCAAAGATTTGCTGTGTGTTTGTACCAATTCTATCTGATCACCATGCTCAAAACACTGATGTAGACAATGTGAGGAGGATTTGTGTTGAGCCACAGTAGCAAAGGGGTCAGCTCATGGTCATGGGGAAGACATGGCAATGTAACTCCCATCATGACAAAGAGAAAGAAGAAAGAAAATGCTGGTTCTCGGCTGTCTTTCTCCCTTTTCTCTTTCATTCCTTCAGGGCCTTCACCACCCAAAGGATAGTGCTACCTACTTCAAGGTGGGTGACCACTCTTCTGGTAATCATCTCTAGAAGTACCTTCACCAGCAGACAGGGAGAGGACTCACTAATCTCCTAGGTAATTTTAAATCACGTTGAGTTGACAAGAGAGATGAACCACAATAGGACCTTAATCTCTTTCTTCTTCTTCTAACAGAATACTCAGAATTTGGGGACTTATAAATAATAGAGGTTCACAGTTCTGGCTGCTGGGAAGCCCAAGATCTTGTCAATATACTTGGTAAGAGTCTCACACTACTCCACAACAGAGGTTGGGAGGCAAGCAATCTTGTTTTGAAAGGAAAAAAAAACATATTCAACTTCCACAACGGCCTATCCTATTCTCATAAATAAAGCCACAAATACCATTGGAAGGGCTTCTGCCTCATATCTTAAATATCTCATTCATCTTCACATTTCACCTCATTAAAAAACATATGAACTTTTGAGGCATGTCACCAAACCATAGTGATTGGCTTCCCATGTGGAGATAATGTTATTCAAACACAGAACTCTAGCCAATAAGAAAACAAGTAGATGTTCTAAGCACTGGGAAGGATTTCTACAGGCCACAGTCTTGATGTAACAAGATTCAAACAGTCTGGGTATTTAGCACAATTGTATGTATGTTGTAGTGGGGAGGAATGTGGGACACCCCAGAAATCTTTTTATTCCTTGAGGCATGTATGCATCCACTCATCCACTCATATGCTCATATGTCCAATGAGTAGAAACAGAGGGGCTAAACTTTACAAAGATGTATAGAGCTATTGATTTCATTTGTAAGAAGCTGAGTTATGAAAACTACATTTATTATATTATTAAACTCTTCTCTGTAATCCATTGGCATGATGATACTTTTTAAAATTTTATTAATTTATTCAGATTACTACTCAATTGTTATCCCATCACTTGTATCCTCCCATTCCTCCATCTCTCCTGCTTTCACCCTATTCCCCTTCCCTGGGTCTAAGATCTAAGGGGACCTTCTCCCTCACTTTATGGTCATAGGCTATCAAGTCTCATCTTGGTAACCTGCTTATTCTTTTATCGAGTGCCATCAGGCTTCCTCACCAAGGGGAGGTGGTCAAATATGGAGTACTAGAGTTCATGTCAGAATCAGTCCCCACTCTCCACATAACTGTGGACAATGTCCTGTCCATTGGTTAGATCATATTCCACAGTGCAATGGAGGCTGCAATTGAGGAGTGTACAAGGCAGAATGGATGACTAATTTGGCCTCTGGAAAAAGCAAGAATCTGGAATTAAGTCAAAGACAAGGAGGTTCTTCAAAGAAGCTTTAAGGAAAAATTTAAATCCATTTGGTGAAGTTTGATACTCTAGGTAGCTGGAAGATCAGGCATTCTAATTGGTATAAGAGCCAAAGTTAGAGGACTGCAAACATTCCCATGATGAGGGGGTTTATGGAGCTTTGGAAGAAGTAGACAGGGAAAAATGGCAAAGTCAGGCAAATATTGGAGTCTCTAAGGCCTAACTCAAGAACCTTCATATTAACCAATGAAATGGATGGAATTGAGAATGCAAGGACAAAATAGGGTTCCTTTCTCACCTCTGAGCTAGCCTCTGCTCTTCTGTAGATTGTTCTCAAAACATTCTTATAATGCTCAAGTGACAGAAACAGCCAGAGGGAGTAGAGTTTACAGATGTGGTAAGGCACACATAGTGACGACTAACTTGAGCACTCCCATATCTTTCTCTGGCCTCTTCATTGTTCCTATACAACTTTTAAAAATATCTTTTCTATTGTTAGGTACACTTTAGTTTGTGGCTCACCTAGCTTACTTAGCAAAATACAACCAAGCAGGTTCCCAAGTATTTGCAGCTCCTTAGGCTTTCCCAGTTCAGGTTTTAAAAATTTAATGGAGTAGGGTAAGATTAAGGGCCCAGAAATGCTAAAGAGTGGGGCAAACTAAAATATCTCATCTGGGAGAACAACAACTGGTTCAACTTCATTTGATTGTTACTTTTGGAAATGTTATCTATCATTGTCACATATTCTATGCTTTCAAGAGAAAAAACAGACTTTAGCTAATTCTCCATTGTGATTTTTATTATTAATTTGAAAATTTATGCTTTTAAAATAACTATGTGGGTGAGATATGGAGGTTGAGCTTTGTTGAGCTATGGGGGTAGTTCAACAGTTAAAAGCACTTGCTGCTCTTGAACAGGATGCAATTTAGTTTAGTTCACAGTACCCATGTCATGGGGTTCACAAGTACCTATAATGCTAGTTTCAGGCACATCCTATTCCTCTGACCTCCTCAGCCAGCCTCACTTAACACACAGGTATATATACCCATACACAGACATACCCTTATATATAATTATAAATCTCTCTCTCTCTCTCTCTCTCTCTCTCTCTCTCTCTCTCTCTCTCTCTCTCTCTCTCTCTCTGTGTGTGTGTGTGTGTGTGTGTGTGTGTGTGTGTGTGTGTATTTGTGTGTGTGTGACACATAGACACCAGAAGATTCTGGGGGATCCCTTGCAACTGGAGTTATAGATGGTTGTGAACCACCATGTGGGTATTGGGAACTGAATCCAGGTCCTCTTCAAGAACAGCAAATGCTCTTAACCATTGAACTATCTTGCTAGCAAGTTAACAAAATAAATCTTTAAAAGGTGAAAAATAACTGTGGGTAACACACTTGAAAGCTATATCTGTCTATTGGATCTCTGGTTGGTAAAGTGAGCTAGCTCAATTTATCATCATGGATTTGGCCTTTGAGTCATATACTTAATCTGTTGTGAATATAGAGAGTAACTGGTATCAGGGAACTCTGCAAATAGGAAAGATACTATAAGACACAGTTGTGGTGTAGGTAAGGGTGGACCTGGGTGAAGCTGTGCACAGAGTAGTACATACCAAGAAACTTGAATACCTTAGGAGAAAGAGCCCTATAATGGGGTCTCAGTTTCAATTTTTTATTTCACAGTACAACTTGTAGTGGAATACTTAAAAAATGGACTCATAGTTACTATAAGAAGATTCAGAAGGCTCATCCAGAACTATTGTTAGCATGAGGACCTGAGTTAAACTCTTCAGAGCTGAAATAAAAGGCAAATCAGTATAGGAGTCCATATGCAAGCCTAGTGATCTGGGGGTGAAAATTAGCCATATCAGTGACCAAAGAAGTCAAATGAAAGACTGTCCCAGTGAATAAGGAGGGTTATTAATGTTCTAACCTCTGTCTTACACACACAAAGCATACACATGCTGCATGTACAAGCACTTGTCAAAAAGTTTCAGAATTGGAGAGATTATTTCATGTTACTATTCCTGGAGTCATTTGTGACTTTCATTTCTGATCCTGCCTATACTTTTTAGTGCTTTTTTTAATTGAAAAATAAAATAATTCATATTACATCTCAATTGTTATGCCATCCCGTGCATTCTCCCATTCCTCCCTCCCTCCCACTTTCACCCCATTCCCCTTCCCTATGACTGTGATGGAGAGGGACCTCCTCCCCCTGAATACAATGCTAGGGTATTGAGTCTCTTCTTGGTAACCTGCTATCCTTCCTCTGAGTGCCATCAGGCCTCCCCATCAAGGGGGCATGGCCAAGTATGGGGCACCAAAGTTCATGTGAAAGTCAGCACCCACTCTCCACTTAACTGTGAAGAATGTCCTGTCCCTTGGCTAAATCTGGATAGGGGTTTGATGATGACTGCACGTATTGTTCTTGGTTGCTTCCATAGATCAAGCAGAAACCCTAGGCCCAGATACGACCATCATAATGTTCTTCTTGTGATTCTGCCTATATTTATGAGGGATGGAGTTGCCATGTTCCTATCTTTTAGCTTCTCAAGATACTATATTGGCTCCCAAATTCTTGTAAAAGGCCCTCTTTTTAAAACAGAGGCCAAAATTATATAAAGAGCTCAAGAAATTACATGCCACCAAATTAATAACCCAATTAAGACATGTGGACAGAATTAAAACTCAAGTGACAGCACATGCTGGTGAGGATGTGGAGAAAGGAGAACACTCCTTCATTACTGGTGGGAGTGCAAACATGTACAACGACTTTAGAAATCTATCTGGTGCTATCTTAGAAAACTGGGCATAGGGCTACCTCAAGACCCAGCTATTCCATGCCTTGGAATATACCCATTTACCCAAAAGATGCTCCACCACACAACAAGGACATATGCTCAACCATTTTCATAGCAGCCCTATTTGTAATAGTTAGAACCTGGAAACAGCTTAAATGTCCCTCAGTCAAAGAATGGTTAAAGAAACTGTGGTACATTTACACTATGGAATACTACTCAGCTATTAAAAACAAGGAAATCCCTAAATTTGTGGGAAAATGGAAGGAACTAGAAATTAATCCAGACCCAGAAAGACTCACATGCTATATACTTACTTATAATTGGACACTAGCCCAAAATGGATGTCCCAAGAAAGTCTTCATTTACCAGGAGATTATAGATGTGAGGACTCTATAAGAGATGTATGGGAGAATGGGAAATAGAAGGACCCAGAGGGATCTAGAAACTTACAAGAAAAACATTATGACATGTTGGCTCTGTTTCTTAACAATTAAACTTTATTATACAACCCAACTAGCTTACACAAGAAGGAAAAAAGGTTAAAGGGGCAAAAGAGTGAGCCTTCCTGTATCTGTTCCACAGGATGGGTCCTTAGGTGTCTCTCTGGCCCGCATGCTGGTCTGGCCTGGTTGCTGCTCCACACCGCTCCAGCCTGGTCTGAACCTGTTGTTCTCTCCTGAGTCACCCCCATCTGCCTGAGTCACAGGGGAAGGGCAGTCTCCTTCTCCTGGTGAGGATCAATTAGAAAAATAATAGCCCAGTTGGGGTTCCCAGGTCTGCTTCCTGAATTCCAGGCCCAGGATGGCTCCACTCAGTCTGTCACAAGGTATTCATGGGGTGCCCCAAGGGTAAAGCCTGCCAAGACTGCTTCCACCTGTGATAAAGCATAATCTTTCCCACAATGACAGGCGAATCTGGACCCAGGGCATCTAGTTAAACTACTGCACCAACCAAGGACAATACATGCAGTAAACATTGAACCCCTGCTCAGATCTAGCCAATGGACAGGACATTATCCACAGTTGTGTGGAAAGTAGGAACTGATTCTGACATGAACTCTGATGCCCCATATTGACCACGTACCCTTGGTGGGGAGGCCTGGTGGCTCTCAAAGAAAGGATAAATAAGTTGCCAAGATGAGACTTGAGAGTCTATGAACATGTGGTGGGGAGGAGGTCCCCTTCAATCATAGACTTATGGGAGGAGAATAGGGTGAAAGAAGAAGGGAGGGAGGAATGGGAGGATACTAGTGAGGAGACAACAATTGAAATGAATGTGAATAAATTAACTGAAAAAAAAAACCCAGAATCTAAAGGTTCTTAGGTGGCCATTCTTCTAAAGTTGATTTGTATTTGTCCATAAAAATTTTCATGGACAAACCCTGTTGTCAGGCTTTGTTTACTTCCCAACTGGTATGTTCCAATTTTGTGGCCAGGGGAATTGAAGTCTTTCTCTTGCCTTCTGTATCTCATTCTGAACAAAACAAAGCCAGATAGGTTTTCCAGTTATTACCAAGTTATATGCCTTCACAGAGGAGTCAGTTAGAAGAACTAAACCAATTATAAGAAATCAAAAGGAGATAGAAAGCTATTTCTCAGGTTGTCTGAATTAAGGTAGCTCAGCCTGAATGGATTGGGACAAAAATCTAGCAAGCCATCCCAGGAGACTATTCCTGCACTTTTGTGTGGGACTGACCAGCTGAAGCCTAGCCACTCCCCACAACCCAGCGGGGGTTCCTGCTTTCCTGTAACTGCATGGCCTGAGGGTATTTGGCAGAATCCTAGCCAGCCTCCCAACCCAGGGAGATCTTCCTGGAATCTCAGGCAGGACTGAATCAGCTTGAATGGACCAAGAAGAAGCTTAGCCAGCCCCCTCAACCCAGTGAAAATTCCAGGACTCTCGGGCAGACTGAGCCTAGGCCCTCAAAACCAGCCAAAGGCAGGAAAACCAGCTATATCTCAACTACCCTGAACTGATCCTTGGGCTGCAAAGCATCAGCACCTGCCTCTGCTGGCCCAAGTGGTGACCCCAGGGTATGGAGCAAAGCCCACTGGAGCTGAAGCCAGGCCACCTGCCTGGTCCAGGCAAGGGCTCCCTGATCCCCACAGGTGAAAATTCTCGACCTATAAACAATCATCAATGAACTGCTCTCAATGACTCATGAAGAACACCAGAAACTACCTCCCAACATCAGAGACAGCAAGATGACTAAAGGTGAATGTAAAAAACAGATACAACAAACATCAAAACAATATGACATCTCCAGAACCCAGCTTTCCCAAAGAATTCAACCCTGGGATCTCAAACACAACTAAAGCTCAAGAAAATGACCTCAAATCCTTAGTAACGAAGATGATAATGGAGGAAATAAATAAATTCCATAAAGAAATTCAGGAAGATGCAGTCAAACAGATTGAGGACATTAAAAAGGCCGATAGAGAGGAAATGAAGAAATCACTGGAAAAATTTCAGGAAACTACAAACAATCACATGAAAGAAATCAATAAAACAGTTCAAGACCTGATGATGAAAATGGAAACAATGATAAAAGCACAGATAAAATAAAGCCTGGAATGAGAGGGCTTAGAGAAGAGAGCAGGAAAAGCAGAATTAAGATTCTCTAAAAGAATTCAAGAGATAGAGGAAAGAAACTTGGGAATAGAAGATACAATTAAAAAAAACTTGATGTAACCATCAAAAAAAAAAAAAAAAAGATAAATCTGAAAAACTCCTAACACAAATAATTCAAGAAATCAAGGGTGCCATGAAGAGATGAAACCTGAAGATAATAGGACTTGAGGAAAAAGAAGATGACTAGCTCCAAGTACTAAAAATATTTTTAACAAAGTTATAGAAGAAAATTTCCCCAATTTAAAGGAGATAGATGCATATAAACATACAAGAGGCCTACAGAACATCAAACAGAATAGACAAAACCCAAAAATCCTCTCACCACATAATAGTCAAAACACAAAATTAACAGAACAACAACAAAAATTTTTTAAAAGAGGCCAGGGAAAAAAACCAAGTAACATATAATGGCCAAACTATCAGAATTATGCCTGATTTTTAAGCAGATACCATAAAAGCCAGAAGAGCCTGGGCAGAGGTCCTGAAAACTCTAAGAGACCATAGATGCCAGTCCAGATTACTATACCCAGTGAAACTTTCAATAAGAATTGGTGGAGAAAAGAAGATATTCCATGACAAAAACAAATTCAAACAGTACCTATCCACAAATCTGGCCCTACAGACATTACTAGAAGGAAAACTCCAAGCCAAAGTGACAAAATACAACCAAACAAAACAGTAAATAGATAACATCATGTTGCCAAACATAACCACACAAACACTTTACTGCAACCAACATCAAAATCAAGGGACTTAACAGTCAATGGTCATTAATATCTCCCAAAATCAATGGTATCAATTGTAAAGTAAAAAGACATAGACTAACTGAATGCATGCCTAAAGAAAACCCAACACTTTTCTGCATTCAAGAAACACATCTCAGCCACAAAGACAGACATTACTTCAGGTTAAAAGGCTGGAAAAAGTTATTTCAAGCAAACAGACACAAGAAACAAGCAGGTGTAGCCAATTTAATATCTAATAAACTAGGTTTTCAACAAAAATTAATCATCAAAGGTAAAGTCAATCAAGATGACATCACAATTCTGAACACCTATGCCCCAAGTATAGGTCACCCACATTTGTAAAAAACATTATCAAAGCTTCAACCATATATCTGTCCCCTCACATTAATAGTGGGAGACTTTAACACCCACGTTTACCAAAGGATAGGACAATGAAACAGAAACTAAACTGAGAAATAATGACACTAACTGATGTCATGAAACAAATGGATCTAAGGAACTTTTTACCAAACATAAAAGATTATACCTTCTTCTCAGCACCTCATGGAACCTTCTCCAAAATTGATGCTATTGGGACTCTAAGTGAGAGAAATATAGGAGAATGGGGGAAATAGCAGCATCCAAAGCATCCTAGAAACCTACAAGAAGAACATTATGATGTCTGGATCTATGCCCAGGGGGGTCTTCTCAAACTAATGCACCAAGCAAGGACAATACAAGCAGTAAATATCGAACCCCTACTCAGACCTAGCCAATGGGCAGGATATTCCCCTTAATTATGTAGGGTGTGGACTGACTCTGACATGAACTCTAGTGCCACATATTGACCACTTCCCCTTGGTGAGGAGGCCTGGTGGCACTCAGAGAAAGAATAAGTAGGCTACCAAGATGAGACCTGATAGCCTATGAGCTCAACCATGCTCATAGCCAGAACCTGGAAACAACCTAGATGTCCCTCAGTCCAATAATGGATAAAGAAACCATGATACATTTACATGATGGAATACTACTCAGCTATTTATTTCATTTTATTTTAAAAAACATTTTATTAATTTATTCATATTACAACTCAATTGTTAGCCCATCCCTTGTATCTTCCAATTCCTCCCACGACTCAGCTGTTAAAAACAAGGAAATGCTGAACTTTGCAGGTGAATGAATGGAACTAGAAATGTCCAACCAGAGTGGGTTAACACAGACCCAGAAAGATACACATGGTATATACTCACTTATAATTGAACACCAGCCCAACAGGCATGCCCCTTGAAAGCCTTCACTTAGCAGGAGGCTGGTATAGATTCTGGGACTCCAGGTAAGAGATGTAAGGGAGAATGGGAAAATAAAAGGATCCAGAGGGTTCTAGAAACCTATTAGAAGACCATCAAGGCTGCCTGATCTGGACTCAGTAGGGTCTGCTCCAACTACTGTACCAACCAAGAACAATGCATGCACTAAATGTAGACCCTATATTCAGACCTAGCCAATGGAAAATACATTTTCCACAGTTGTGTGGAGAGCAGGGACTGACTCTGACATGAACTCTGTTGCTCTCTATTTGACCACTTCCCCTTGAAACAGAAGCCTGGGGGCACTCAGAGGAAGGGTAAGTAGGCTACCAGGATAAGACTTGATAGGCTGTGATCATATGGTAGGGAGAAGGTCCCCTTCTGTCACAGACCCAGGGGAGAGGAATAGCATGAAAGAAGGGAATGGGACGATACAAGTGACTGGATAACAATTGAGATGTAATGTGAATAATTTACTTAAATAAAAAAAATGTGATACAGAGCTAAACAAAGAACTATCAACAGAGGAATATTGAATGGCCAAAAAACACTTAAATAAATGCTCAACATCCTTAGTCATGAGGGAAATGCAAATCAAAATAACTCTGAGATTCTATCTTACACCTACCAGAATAGCTATGATCAAAAACTCAACTGACAGCATATGTGGCAAGGATGTGGAGAAAGAGGACCACTCCTCCATTGCTGGTTGGAGTGCAAACTTGTACAACTACTTTGGAAATCAATCTGTAGCTTTGTCAGAAATTTGGGAATAGTGCTACCTCAAGATCCAGCTATACTACTCCTGGACCTATACCCAAAATCTGCTCCACCATACAACAAAGACATTTTATCACCTATATTCATGGCAGTTTTATTCATAGTTGCCAGAATCTGGAAACAATCTAGATGCCCCTCAATCAATGAATGGATAAAGAAACTGTAGTACTTTCTAGAGTACTACAAAACCACCCTGAGTGAGGTAACCCAGACCCAGAAAGACACTCATGATATATACTCACTTAGCCCAATATAGATGTCCTTTGAGAGACTCCATACAGTGGGGGTTTAGGACAGATTCTGGGGCTTTCAACTGGATTCTGAGTGGAGCACTGAGAGTTATATAAAAAAGTTGGGAGTGGGGGCAGGGGGCCTATACAAACTGATGCACCAACCAAGGAAAAGCATGCAGAGTAACTAGACCCCCAGTTCATATGTAGCTGATAGACAGCTTCTTCTCCATGTGGGGGTGGGGTAGAATGGAGAGAGCCAGAACTGTATCTGACATGAACTCTGGTGCCTGCAATTTGATTACTGGCCCTTGGGAGGGCAGCCTTGCAGGGACACAGAGGAAGGGGATTCAGGCCATTCTGATGAGACCTGACAGACTGTGATCAAACAGTGGGAGAAGAGGAACTCACTGTCGGAAGTCTAGGGGAGCAAAATAGGGCAGAAGAGGGAAGGAAGATTGGAAAAGGAAGATAAAAGTGAGGGGATATAATGTGAATAAATTATAATAAATAAAATAAATAAAAATTAAAAAACAGGAGAAAGTGGTGAATAAAATGGTTCAAGAACTTAAAATAGAGTCAATAAAGAAAGCACAGAATCTTCCCCCCAAATGAACCATATAGTTACTTACAAAAAAACCTATACTGATACATGCAAATTGAATTAATTCACTGTTCTTTACCAAACCACAATAGATTAAAGCTACACTTCAACAACAGAAATAAGAAAAAGCTTTCATACACGTGGAAATAAAGCATATCCAGTGCTCAATGAGCACTGGGTCAGGGAGGAAGTAAGGGCTTCTAATTAAAGGCTTCTAAACACAGAATGAAAATGAAAGCATAACATATGCTGACTTATGGGACCCCTTGAAAGCAGTGCTACAAAGAAAGTTCATAGCACTAAGTGCCTTAATAAAGAAACTGGAAAGATTCTATACTAGCACAGCTCATCTGAAAGCTTTAGAAAAAAAAGCAAAGAAAACACACCCAAGAGGAGTAGATGGCAGGAAATAATCAAACTCAGGGCTGAAAACAATAAATTTGAAACAAAGAGAACAATGCAACAAATCAGTGAAACCAAGAGCTGGTTCTTTGATAAAATCCACAAGATTGACAAACTCTTAGTCAAAATAACTAAAAGGCAGAGAGATAGTATCAAAATTAACAAAATCAGAAATGAAAAGGGAATTAACAACAGACATTTGAGGAAATCTAAAGAATCATTAATTCTTACATCAAAACCTGTATTCTACAAAATTGGTAAATCTAAAGTAAATGGATTAGTTTCTTGATAGATTTCAACTATCAAAGTTAAATCAACATGAAGTAAATGGTTTAAACAGTCCTATAACCCCAAACGAAATTGAAGCAGTCATTAAAAGTCACCCAACCAAAAAAATTCAGGGTGAGATGGTTTTAGTGCAGAATTCTACCAGACATTCAAAGAAATGCTAATACCAATACTCCTCAAAGTATTCCACAAAATAGAAAGAGAGGAAACATTGCCAAACTTCTTCTATGAGACCATAGTCACCCATGATACCTAAACCACACAAAGACTCAATAAAGAAAGAGAATTTCAGACAAATTTCATTCATGAACATTGAGTCAAAAATCCTCAATAAAATACAAACCAAATCCAAGAACACATCAAATACATCATCCACCATGATCAAGTAGGTTTCAACCCAGGTATGCAGGAATGGTAAAACATATGAAAGTCCATAAATGTAATCTACCATATAAACAAACTGAAAGAAAAAATCACATGATCACCTCATTAGATGTAGAAGAAGCCTTTGCCTAAATCTAATACTCTTTCACGATAAGAGTCTTGGATAGATCACAGATACAAGACCTGTATATAAACATAATAAAGGCTATATACAGCAAACCGATAGCCAACATCAAATCAAATGGAGAGAAACTCAAACCAACCCCACTAAAATAAGGGATCAGTAATCTTCATGTATACCAATAACAAACAGGATGAGAAATAAATAAGAGAAGGTACATCCTTCACAATAGTCACAAATAATATAAGGTATTTTGCTGTAACTCTAACCAAGTGAGGCAAAGACCTGTATGATAAGATCTTCAAGCCTGTGAAGAAAGAAATTGAAGAAGATATCAGAAGATGGAATGATCTCCTATGATCATGGATTGGTAGGATTAACATAAATAAAATGGTTATCTTATGAGAAGCAATCTAGAGATTCAACGCAATCCCCATCAAAATACCAACACAATATTTTCCAGACTTTGAAAGAACAAATCTAAACGTCATATGGAAAAAACAAAAAATCCCAAATATCTAAAATAATCTTATACAATGAAAGAACTTACTTAGGTATCTCCATCTCTGATTTCAAGCTATACTACAGAGTAATAGTAATACAACCAGCATGGTATTGGCATAGAAATAGACTGATTGATCAATAAAATTGAATCAAAGAACCTAAAATAAATCCATATGGACATGGACATTTGATTTTTGGCAAAGGAGCCAAGATCACACAATGGAAAAAAAGACTGCATTCAACAAATGGTGTGGTCTAACTGGATGTCTGCATGTAGAATAATGCAAATAAATTCATATCTATCACCATTGCACAAAACTCAAGTACAGGTGGATCAAAGACCTCAACATAAAACCAAAACACTAAATCTAATAGGAGTAAAAGTGAGGAAAAGCCTGGAACACATTGGCACATGATACAATTTCCTGAACAGCACACCAACAGTTCATACCCAAGAGCAACAATTTATAAATGACACCTCTTGAAATGGAAAAGCTTCTGTAAGATAAAGGACACTGTTAATAGAATGAAACAGCAGTCTACAGATAGGGAAAAGATCTTCATTAATACTACATTCAACAAAAGGCTAATATCCAATATATATAAAGAACATTAAAGACATGCAAATCAAAACAACTTTGAGGTTCTATTTTACACCTGTTAGAATGACTAAGATCAAAAACTTAACTGATAACACAGTCTGATAAAGATATGAAAAAGAAATAACACTCTCCATTGCTTGTGGGAGTGCCAACTTGTATAACCACTCTGGGAATCAATTGGTGCTTTTGCAGAAAAGTGGGAATAGTTCTACCTCAGGAGCCTGATATACCACTCCTGGGTATATACCTAAAAGATGCTCCACTGTACAAGGACACCTGCTCCACTAAGTTCATAGCCACTTTATTCATAATAGCCAGAATCTGGATATAACCTAGACATTCCTCAATCAAGGAATGGATAAAGAAAGTGTTGTACAATTGCACAATGTACTACTCCTCAGCTACTAAAAACAAAGAAATCATGAAATTTGCAAGCAAATGGATGGAACTAGAAAAGGTCCTGAGTGAGACAATCCAGTTCCAGAAATACGCACGTGGTATTGCTCATTTATAAGTGAATTTTAGCCATATAGTACAGGATTAACATACTACAATTCACAGACCCAAAGAAGAAAATTAAAAAGGAGGATCCAAGGGAGGAAGCTTAAATCTGACTCAGAAGGGGAAATAGATTAGACAGAGGTAGTATTTAAAGAGAAGGAACAGGTAAGAGGGGGAGTACAAAGAGATATGAAGGTAGAGCTCAGACATGGGGAGAGTGTCTCATGAGAGCAGAAGGACAGAAGGCCTGTAGAGAAAAGAGGAACTGTGTCTGGGGGCATCTCTGTGATAAGCTGGAGACCTAAGTCAAAGTAGGCTCCTGGGAGGATATGAGGAGAGCTTCTAGCAGAGATTCCTAGTAGCAGTGGCCATAGAGACTAAAGAGGACTCTCCCTAACTAGACAAGACTCCTAGAAAGGGAGGGGAACATAAACCTATCCACAAAAACTTAGACTGTATGTTTGCCCTGCCTATAAGGTATGCAGGGATGAAGATACAACAGATAGTGTAGAGACAGAGGGAATGTTCAACCAATGCCTAGCCCAACTCAAGACCCACCTTATGGGAGGGAGCCAACCCCTGATGTTATTAATGATACTCTGCAGACAGGAGCCTAGCAAAGCTGTCCTCTGAAAGTCTCCACCCAGCAGTGCTTTGAAACAGGTGCTGAGACTCACAGTCAAACACTGGGTAATGAGTAGGGAGTCTTGTGTAAAAGTTGGGGGAGGGAAGAAGAGTACCAGGAGGTGTCAGGAGTTCCTCAAGAAGACCAACAAGCTCAGTGGGGCTTGCTGAGAATGAAGCACCAACCAAGGACCATGTATGGACTACACTTAGGCACCCTACACAGTACTGAGTACCTAACGGGATACTCAGACTTCACATGGACCAGGGAGCAGGGGGTGTCTCTGACATGGACTCTGTCTTTTTTTATCACTTTCCCCTGGTGGGACTGCCTTGCCAGGTCACAGGGGAAGAAAACACATTCAGTCCTGACGTGGCTTGATAAGCTGGGGTGGATGGGAAGAGAGGCTCTCTTTATCTGAGGAATAGGGAAAAGGGGATGGGGGGACAGAGTGGGGGATGTTGAGACTGGGAGGGGAAAAAGGATAGAGCTACAACTAGGATATAAAGTAGTAGATAGATAGATAGATAGATAGATACATAGATAGATACATAGATAGATAGAGTTATAACTGAATGGCCTTTATTTCCAAAAGCTCCAGGCTGTGTACCTGACGACTTGTACCTATCTGGCCGTAGGTTTATGAGGAGACTATGTGCCATTTTATTTTATTTCTAAGTGCCATTATATTCCCTCAATGCCAGACAAGTTATCTGATACATTATAGCCAATAAACACTTGTTAAATATTGAAATTGGAAATCATTCAAGGAGCAGAAAAGATGGATTCATGTTATAGATTTCCATGAGTTCTAGTTTAAAATAGAGCTATATCTCTCTGGCTATGTTTTCAGTTATTGAGGTCAAGGGCTCTGTCACTAGTAATGATAAGGACAGCTGGATTGATGTAGCATTGCTCATTATAATATGGTCCCTTTTCTTCCACTTACTATAGAATTAGGCATTATTGTGGATAGGTAAAGATGAGAAAAATAAGTCTTTGCAAGGTGGAATAGTTTGTTCAACTTATAGATTTTAAACCTTTGAAGAATATTTGAATTCTGTTGTCAGTGTGTAGCATGGTGAAATCATCTCCATATTTTTCTGTTGAATCATCCCCTGTTCATATTGAGTAGGATCTGTGACTTTAGGTGGAAAAATAACTCCAAGAGTCAAGGTGAACTCTCTGAAGTCCACCTACCTTGTATGCTCTAAGAACTTTGCATCATCTGAGGACTGGTCCTTGGTAGAAAGGGGCAATTGGCAGGACTCTGGTCACTGTCCTGAGACCTGATGCTTTTCTATTACTGCATATCAAGTTTCTTCTGGATGTAATAGATAGAATCAGTTCTATTTTCTGAGCTTACCACTGTACAATTTCTTTCCCCATCTGATCTTATTTTTACTTTTTCTTCAGTCAACATATAATCAAAGATGCTTAACATTCAAGGACAATCAATTTTGACTTATAGGAAAATGTTAAGAGGGAGAGGCTGACTTTTAATATTCTGGACTTTGCTAGAAATCATGACCTCCTTTTGGGCTAAACCTCATTTATTCCAGAATCCTGTCTTAAGCAGTCCCTATTGGCCATGCTTCCTACTTGTAATTTTACACTTAAACCCAGGTTTAAATGTGGAATCCATCAGCTACCATTGTCCAATATTACCCATTTGCTTAATCGGTTCTATCTCAAGAACAATTCACACACTTTGCAATTAAGATGTGGAATCCAAACTTATGTACATTTTAGTGTCATACTGATAGAATTGTAGATATCTGTAGCTAGTTAGTTCATAGAAGTTTCTATAGATTCTATGCTGTTGTTTGGGCTGGTTGAAAAATGAGATTTTCCCCAAATACTTAAGATCAGGTAACCATTATCTACTACATATACCAATGTCAACTCTAGGACTCTGTTCTTATGATTGGCCCAGTCTGATGCAAGCAGAGTGTGTTCTGCTGAAGCATGGCTCCTGAAGTGCTAAGTTATATTATTGGGTTGGTGTGATTCTTTCACTTCAAATCTGGCTTCACCTTTACTCCAGTGTTGTCTATAAATATACAATAGATAAGAGAAATAACAATACCTTAGTAATTAATATATATTTATATGCTCTTAAGGATTTGGAGAACATCTCATTTTTGACCAGAAGGAATACCACCCCTACAATCATACACACTTCCTGACTAGCCCAAGCATCAGTATAGAATCCACAGAACACTTCTATAGTCCTATCTCAGCATAACGTGAAGAAGACTTGGTCAAGATCAAGAGGAGAGTCCTGAAGTTGACCTCAGTGTATATAGAGATTATATTTTCTCATTCCATTGTACCTTGGAGCATGTTATCATTATCATAGTTAGTAGATGAACTAATATTTAAAGATGATGGTTCAAACTCTGTACAAGAGTTCACAAAGTTTAAGATACTTCCTCATGCCCCTGGTTTTTCTCATTCTAGCCCAGATTTCATGCAAGAGACAAGAAGATTATATTCTTATGTTTTAGAGACTTCTTCTCTCAGGAAAGTTAGAGAGAACAAGATTGAGGCCCTAACAAAGATTTAAAAAATAATTCTTTTATACTTGTGAGGTTGTGTCCTTACAAAGCCCACAGTGTGGTGGAACAGATGTAACTCAAGGGAACATGAGTTACATAATAGGACAAGATCTGGGCCATAGGAATGAATTTCAGAACCAATAGACTCTTGAAAGATTGGTAGAAATCTTTCAGTTTGAAGTTGTGTAAGTGTTACAACTCTTGGGGGGAAAGGCTTCCACAATGGCAGTGTTACAGTTCTGATCCAGTGGAAGAAGATTCCTCAAAAGTGTTACACTTCTGAAGGAAAAGATATCTGGAAGACAAGACCCAAGGAATACCACAAGGTTGAATGGCACAACATACTTCACACATTGATTTATTAAGAGAGAAGAGGCCTGAAGGGTTCCTGGGCAACAAGCAACAAGAACTGAGCAGAAGATGGGGTTTATATAGCTTTTCTAAAGGGTGGAACATTCTAGGTTTGAGATTGGTTGGTTTTCAAGTCCAGAGCTTTGACTTTTTACTCTACAGGGCAGAAGCTAGGCTTGAGTTAGTGCAGTCTGGGTGTTCTGTGGGTGAAGCTTGGTGGTTAGGTGTCCTTAGGGGAGGGAGCATGCTGGCCATTCATATGCCTCAAGAGGCTGAGAAGTCACGCTTACAGGAAGACTTCAAGCATAACCAGCAATTGAAGATAAGCAGAGAGATGTAGAGGTGACAAAGTAAAAAGATAAACAAGGCTGAAAACAACATGCATTGGGATGAAAGTTTAAGAAGGGAATACAATATTTATGTATCTAAATCAGAGTTAACAAGATAAAAGGATGTAGAGAGATTTGTGCAGAATGAGAAATTAAACAGAATGAAGAAAAATGGAGAGAGAAACAAGACCTCAGACCATGGAAGAAACTTGATCATGTGACATGACATGTTTAAATGCAGCAATGGTAGCATCAGCTTGGAAATTATTAGTGTATTAGGGCTTCTTTCCTTGGTTTTGCTTGTTTCATCTCAGGACTTATTTGTCAGGTGAAGGTCAGACTAGTATGATGATGAAAAACAGCAAAAAAAAATCTAACTATAAAATTTAAACACATCAATGAGCCTGGCTGATATCTCCTTAGTATTAGTGATTCATCCCAGCTGAGTCCTTTCCAGATTTCCAGCTCATTGAATCTATGGTAGTTGTTTTAAGCCAGTACAATTTCTGATAGTTTGTCAACATGTGACAGAAAATTATATCCATCAAATCTCTAAGGGAGAAAAAACATAAAAACCAATAGAAAAGGGTGTCAAAGTCCCACCTAATAAGACTTTGTATCTGCAACCAATAACCAGGGTATCTAGATCTGTTCCAAGAATTATGTTAAGGAACTTAGTTTAGCCTAGGTGAGTACTCTGTTTTCCTTTAAATAAAAACTTTGATTTACTCAAAAATTGTGGTGGGAAAGAAAGCTAGATTCCAAAAACCTCCCAGCAAATCACAGTGTCGATGCAAACTGTAGAACAGAGAGTGTCTTGGGTGCCCATTACCAGAAAGAGAGCAAGATACAAAGCCAATATCCTGGATGTAAACAGTTAGCATAGTAGCTGTCACTTTAAGAAGACAAAGCCAAGGTTAGGAGGCAGTAGTCAGCACTGATGAGAGGCAGGATCATTTCATACAATCAAAGAAGCATTGTGTAGGTGCTTAATAAAGATCTCTGTTCTCAAGGAGTTAACCTAGCAAAGCAGGCATAGACAAGTACCTTTTAGTTGGATCTAGTTAAAGCAGGAATATCCACCACTTCAAGGGATAAAGAGGAAAGGAAGAGATTGAGATTATCAGTTCCTCAATGTCTGAAAGCTGAGGTGTAAGCATCTAAGAAGAAATTGATGGCAAGTTGGTGCCAGTTCCACAAGAACCCAGTGGATCCTAAGTGATGGGTGGGGTGCATCATTCTGCACCCAAGGAAAGATCTTCACCCACTGCTATGAGTAACTACAAGGAGGAAGATGAAGACACTCTCAGAAAGTGTGAAGAATCCTAACTGCAAATAATATCTGTGTCAAGTAAGGGTCAGTTGCTGTGGCCAATATAACAGAATCCATGGCAGACAGAAAAAAAAAAAGCAAGCCTATTTCTCTATTTCAGAGAAGCAGTCCCTCAGTTCCTATGAGTGGCAGGATCTATGTGTATTTCCAATAAAGAAGAAACTTTGTAGAGAGTCCCCACTTCAGGATTGGAAATAAAGATGGTGGTTTGGGGGCTGGGCATAGGAATTCACCTTTGACTCCTAGACCAGGTGAAGTGTGTAAGTGTTTTCACAGAGAAAGTCATAACAAAAGGAGAATGGTGGGAAAGAGGGACTTGGAATAAGTTAGCAACATGTTGATATGAGATTACATTTTTAAAATGTTTATTAATTAATAATTAATTTATTCACTTTATATTTTGTTTTTTGTTTTTTTTTATTTTAGGTCTTTTATTTATTGTATAAGCTATATTGGAAAAGTTTCCTATTTTTTCTCCTGTATAACATTTATTTAAGACCTCGTCATAACCAAAAATGATAATAATGCTCACTATGTCTAATATACTCTGAAATAAATCCACATCTCTGTACTGAGTATGCATGGCTCTCCCATTTAAACATATCACTTTATATTTTGATCATAGCCTCCTTCCCCCTCTCCTCCCAGTCCCACCCTCCCTATCTCATCCCCTATTCCTTAGAAAAGGAGAGATCCCAACTACCCACCCCAACTCATCAAGCTGCATCAGGACTGAATTTGTTCTCTTCCTCTGTGGTCTGGTAAGGCAGTCCCATCAGGGGAAGTGATCAGAAGCAGGCAACAGAGTCCATGTAAGAGACATCCTTTTTCTCCCATTACTAGTGGACCCACATGAAGCCTGAGCTGCCCAGTGACTACATCTATGTAGAGGACCTACATCCAATCCATGCATGGTCCTTGGTTGGTGCTTCAGTCTCAGAAAGCTCCTCTGGGCCCTGGTTAGTTGGTACTGTTTGTCTTCTTATGGAGCTCCTATCACATACAGGTCCTTTTATCCTTCTCCCATTTTTTCCACAAGGCTCCCTAAGCTTTGCCCAGTGTTTGGCTGTGATTCTCATTACCTATTTTGAAATGCTGCTGGGTGGACAGCTTTGCTAAGCTCTCATCTATAAGCACAGCAGAGTATCATTAATAGTGTCAGTGTTGACTATCTTCAATTGATTGGGTCTTGGGTTGGGCCAGACATTGGTTTGACATTCCCTAACTGTCTGTTCTATCTTTATCTCTGAACCACATTTCAATGTCTGCATTTCCAATGAAGGTAAGCAGAAGACTCCAAGGCAGTGTCAACATATTTCAACAGCATCCGTTGCCTGGTCTAATGCATCTTAACTGGCAGAAACAGGCTTCAGTTTAGCACTTACAGCAGATAGCACTTCCCAATTTGATAACAGTATTTTTCTGTGTGCTCTGTACCTAACTTGTGGTTTGTGGGTAGTGGTTTTGGGTCTTCATTTCTATATATTCATAGACTAATTAAATTTAATTACGAAAAGCATATTTCGAAAGAGTATATTTGAGGATATATAGACAGTGGATATAACCAAAAGAGAAACTATTACAGCTTGTATAGAAATTATTTACACCAAGGGGAAAAAGTCCCATGATGCCACTGATTGTACATTAAATATTTATTCAATTAAAGAGTGAACAGTGGTGAATTGAAGTCACTGGAAAGCACAGGTTTGTTCAGGCCTTTTGAGCTTCCTGTCTCAGCCCAGAAAACATGCCTACTCTAGTCCAATGGATCCCACCTTACTGTCTGGCATTTCTTCTCCAAAAGCAAAACTATTTCTAGACTGATGAGCACAATTTCATTGTAAATATGAAATCAAGATTTGGTTTCTGGCACAGAGTTCAAATGTTCTCCCAACTGTAGCCAGGTTTGCTGGTTTTAATAGCTCATTCCCTATAGAGGAATAACAAATTTCTTTCTCAGCTATATTATCCTATTATTAAATAAGCCCATGAAAATTAGAACTTTAAAAAATATTAAATCAAAATGTATATAGTGAAGACACTCTGGAGTAACAGACTCCAGGCTCTGCCTCACTTCCTTTTATCTCATTCATAACATTAGAGCTGTAGTGATTTAAACAAATATATTTTTAAAGTCTGGTTTCAATCATTGTTATATCTCTACAAGATGTTTAAATGGAATTTAATTAGTTCTCATTTTGGTGTTTGAATCATCTATTTATATTATGATTGATAACAATAGCAAAATTAAAGCTATGATGTATTAATGAAATTAATTTTATGGTTTAATATAGTTCCACAACCTGAAGAACTATCTTAAAGGACTGCAGCACAGGAAGGTTGATAACTGCTTTAATAAAGCATTAAATTGCAACCCAAGGTCAAGTTGGGTAGAAACCAATGCCTATGGTTATATCATGGGCCAAGCTTCTGCTCTTGGTCATTCTGAAGACTTTGGAGATCAGTCTCTCTTCTTCTAACAGTGCAGTTAGGCCATGTCATCTCAGAGAACAACCAGCCAAGCTGGATGCTAAGTCAAATAGATAAAGGACTATTTGGCAGAATAAGATTTTTTTAACCTGCATTTACGGCCCCATGCAATCAATGAGAGCTATTAATTTAGTAGTGTTTCAAGATTAGATGCCCTGAGGTTCCGGTTCAGAAGAAATTTCTTCCCATGATCAAGATTTTATTTAAGAATTGTCCTTTTCCTCTGGATCATAGGAATGTCTGAGTATATGAACTCCTGTGAATAATTGTTATATTTTCAGTAGTATCTACCTTAACCTGCAAGAGATTTTAAAATTAGAGATGATTCTTGAAGAATATTTAAGTCTTTGAATTTAAATGATGTCTAGTTGAACTTTCTATCTCTCCATTTTAAAATGACTATTACATGGGTTTATTGAATTGATCTCAGTATTCCTAACAATGACAGGATTGGCAGGCTTAGCATCCCGGGAAGCAGTTTGTCCAGTTGCTTGAAAATTCTAAATATTGGACATTTCTAATAGCAGTAGTAGAGTCCTAAGTAATGGCTTTTAATGACTATTCATGGAATCCTATATTGAGGATGTTAGAAACAAAAAGGGATGCTTCGTGTTTGTGACTCACCATCGTTATCATCCTGAATTCAGTCCCTCAGTGTGATAATTATTATCAGCTTCATTTTACAAATGGAGAAAACAAGGCTAAGAAAGCACAAAATATTCTTTTATTTTAAATAATAAAATATATGGTTGGGGTTGAAATAATGCCTCTATGCACTAAGCCTGTGCTATTTTCGTGGCCTCAGTGCAGTTGCCACAGTCTCAGGAATACTTTAATCCAAAAGTTTTCAGCCTTTTTTTCCCTCATGCATGCTAAAGATTCAACTCATAATACATTGCCATGGTAACTAGAGAACAAGTCACCTATGCCATCTTTTTCTCCTCCTGTGAGAAAACAATAGTCACAACCCTCAAGAGGCTTGTATTTGAAGAATGAAAATCTACATAGAATATATTAATATACCCCAAATCCTTTGCATTCCACATCTCTTCCTGAAGGATCTCTCATCATTTAAACTTTACACTTTAGCAGCAAGAAATCAGCTGTCTAGATGGAGAAATTTAAAAGGTATTTGTAAATGAATGCTTGCTGATGGTGAGGCTTTACTGAGGGTGGGGGATGGAGAAGGGCAGGAAGTTTAATTCAAAGACAACTTCAAACTGGAGAGTTTTCAGCTCAGATAGACATTCTTTCGGGGACTTCAAATGAGGCATGCAATGGAATCCGAAGTCTGTAACCAAGGTGAGCCATCACAGCCACTGCAGTTCAACACCCCTTAGCAACATGAAGGGATATAAAATAGACTTACCCACTGCTGGAGTTTAGGATTATTGCAGAAGAAAACACTGTTTAAAATTTGCAAACTAATTTTATTAAATCTATGCCTGGGTAAATCATGAGTAATCTATTCACTAGGTTTTACTGATGAATTTGAAGCAAGTCCTCATTTTGTAAAATTTTACAGAGATAAATTCCCTGTGGCTTTTCTTGCTGTTGGGCTTACTTACATTCAGAACATATGGAAGGGTTACTGTAAGATGACCCTAACAGAAAAGACAGGGAGTTATCACTCCTCTTCTGTGAGACAGGAACATTTGCAAACAGGACTGTGCTTGCCTCCCACAGTCACCTTCTCAGGTTCATGTTACTGTTCTTTATAGTTTAGGTAAGGAAATTGATGCAATGTGATTTGTAGCATGCCAAAAATTAAAAGAAAGCTAGGACCAAGATATTGGAAGACAAGTAGTAAGAATTTATTTGATTAACATTCAAGAGGATCTACTATCGTCTAGAGAAATCATTCATTTTTTAAATTTATTTTTTTAAATTTAATTTTTAATTTCTTCACTTTCCTCTTCCCAGTCACACCCTCCCACTCTCTTCCCCCTATCCTCTGCTCCCTACTCCCCCAAACCCACTCCAATATATCAAGTCAAATCAGTACTGAACTCATACTTTTCCACTGAGACTGGACAAGGTAGTGATCCAAAAGCAGGTGACAGAGTCTATGTCAGAAACAGCCCCCGCTCCCTTACTAGGGTATCCACATGAAGACTAAGCTGACCATTGGGTAGATATGTGTAAAGGGCCTATGCCCCATCTATGCATGTGGTATGTCCTCACTTACATGCAGATATTAGCCATATAGTATAGGATAACCAAACTACAATTCATAACCCCCCAAGAAGCTAAAAAGCAAGGAGTGCCCAAGGTAGGGCACTTGAATCTCACTCAGAAGGGTAGATAGAACAGAAATCAGAACTGGAAGAAGAGAGGGAACAGAGTAAGAGAGGAAATATGGAGGGAAATGAAGGTGGGGATCAAATATGGGGAGAGTGCAGGCAGGACAAAGGGATTTGAGAGAGAAAAGAAAAAAGGGTGGGAGCAACACTATCTGAGACTCTTAGGAGCAGGGATCATAGAGACTGAGAAATTAGTCATTCAAAACTAGAATAGAAGTGTTTGAATTATAATATAGTTTCTAGAAAATAGCACCAGTAATTGACATTGCAGAGATTTCCCTTGAAATTTAAGAAAAAGTTGCATTATTTTCAATTTATTTATTTATTCACTTTACATCCTGATTGTAGCCCCCCTTCTCTCCTCTCAGTTCCACCCTCTCTTCCTCTTTCCCTTTTTCCCCTTCCCTATTCCTCAGAAAAGGGGAGCCCTCCTGACCTCCTCACCCCAGCTCATAAAGGCTCATCAAGACTGAGCACGTCTTCGCCTGTGGCCTGGCAAGGCAGCCTCAACAGTGGGGAGTGATTAAAATACAGCCACTGTTTACCTTACTAGGAGACCGACAAGCCTGAGCTGCCCCTCTCCTACATCTGTCTATGGTGCATAGGTCCTATCTATATGTGGTCCTTGGTTTGTACATCATTCTCCACAAGCCCCTCTGGGCCCTGGTTAGTTGGCTCTATTGGTCTTCTTGTGGAGCTCCTGCTGTCTCCAGTCCTTTTATCCTTTTCCCTACTTTTGCACAAGACTCCCTACTTGTCACCTAGTATTTGGCTATGAGTCTCAGCATCTATTTCAAAATGCTCCTGGGTGGTGCCTCTCAAAGGACAGCTATGTTAGACTCCTGTCTGTGAGCATGGAAGAGTATCCTTAATAGTCAGTGTCAAAGGTTGTCTCTAGTCCATGGGGTGGGTCACAGGTTGGGCCAGGCGTTAATTAGATATTCCCTCAATCTCTGCTCCATCTTTGTCCCTGCACATGGAGTCATCCCCATATCCTCCCAGAAGTTTACCCTATCTTAGGTCTCTAGCAGAGATGCCTCTGTCCATAGTTTCTGCTTTCACTGCAAGCCCTCTGTCTTCCTGCTGCTGCTCTTCACAGATCTGGTCTCCACTTATTTCTCTCTGTGTTCCTTCTCCTGCCTTGTTACCACTCTTCAACCACTTCTGCTATTTTATTTCCTCTTCTGAGTGAGATTCAATCATTCTCCCTTAGGTCCTCCTTGTTACTGATCTTCTTTGAGTCTGTTCATTGTGGTATGTTTATCCTATTCTATATAGCTAAAATCTTCTTATAAGTAAGTACATACCATGTACGTCTTTCTGGGTCTGTGTTACCTCACTCAGGATGACCTTTTCTAGTTCTATCCAGTTGCCTGAAAATTTCAAGATATCCTTGTTTTTAATAACTATGTAGTATTTCATTGTGTAAATGTACCACAATTTCTTTATTCATTCTCCGGTTGAGAAACATCTGGGTTGTTTCCAGATTCTGGTTATTATGAATAAAGCTGCTATGAACGTAGTTAAACAAGTGTCCTTGTTGTATGGTAGAGCATCTTTTGGGTATATACTCAGGAGTGGTATAGCTGAGTCTTAAGGTAGAGCTATCTCAATATATTGAGAAAGTACCAGATTGATTTCTGATGTGGTTGTACAAATTTGCACTCCTACTAGCAATGAGGCATATTCCCTTTTCTCCACATCCTCACTAGCATGTGCTGTCACTTGAGTTTTTAATTAATTACTTATTTTTTACATATTCATTTATATTATCACACACACACACACACACACACACACACACACACACACACATATATGTATAAAAGAAGCTACCTATAGCAAGAAGAACCACGAAACAATCAGGAATTATATAAATGTTACATTCTTAGTGTTTTGGCTAATTGTATGCCTTGAAAAAAACATCTTTCCTATCTTGGTGCATTTAAGCATCTAAACTTGAGTTTTTTATCTTAGACATTCTGACTGGTGTAATGGAATCTCAGGATCATTTTGACTTGCACTTCCCTGGTCACTAAGGACACTGAACATTTCTTTATGTGCCTTTCGGCCATTGGGGAGATTCCTCTGTTGAGAATTACCTACTTAGCTCTATACCACATTTTTATTTATTTTTTTCCTCTTTTTTTTCCTCCTTTATTAATTTATTCTTGTTACATCTCAATGGTTATCCCATCCCTTGTATCCTCCCATTCTTCCCTCCCTCCCAATTTCCCCTTATTCCCCTCCCCTATGACTGTTCCTGAGGGGGATTACCTCCCCCTCTATATGATCATAGGGTATCAAGTCTCTTCTTGGTAACCTGCTGTCCTTCCTCTGATTGCCACCAGGTCTCCCCCTCCAGGGGAGATGGTCAAAGGTGAGGCACCAGAGTATGTGAGAAAGTAATATCCCACTCTCCACTCTACTGTGGAGAGTGTTCTGTCCATTGGCTAGATCTGGGTAGGGGCTTAAGGTTTACCGCCTGTACTGTCCTTGGCTGGTGCCTTAGTTTGAGCGGGACCCCTGTGCCCAAATCTGCCTATCATAATGTTCTACTTGTAGGCTTCTAGGACCCTATGGGTCCTTCTACTTTGCCTTTCTCCCATGATTCTCTCATCTAGAGTCCCACTAGAATGTCCTCTCCTCTGTCTCAGTTTCCTGGTAAGTGAAGGCTTTCGTGGGACATGCCCCTTGGGCTAATATGCAGATATAAGTGAGTATATACCATTTGAGTCTGCTTCTGGGTTAACTCACTCATTATGATCATTTCTAGCTCAATCCATTTATCCACAAATTTCGGGGATTCCTTGTTTTTAATAGCTGAATAGTATTCCATAGTGTATATATACCACAGTTTCTTTATCCATTCTTCTATTGAGGGACACTTAGGCTGTTTCCATGTTCTGGCTATTATGAATAAGGCTGCTATGAATATGGTTGAGCAAATTTTCTTGCTGTGTGCTGGAGCATCTTCTGGGTATATTCCAAGGAGTGGAATAGCTGGGTCTTGAGGAAACCCTATTCCCATTTTTCTGAGATAGCACCAGATAGATTTCCAAAGTGGTTGTACTAGTTTGCATTCCCACCAGCAATGAAGGAGTGTTCCTCTCTCCCCACATCCTCGCCAGCATGTGGTGTCGCTTGAATTTTTGATCTTAGCCATTCTGATGGGTGTAAGATGGAATCTCAGCGTTGTTTTGATTTGCATTTCCCTGATGATTAAGGAGGTTGAGCATTTCTTTAAGTGTTTCTCAGCCATTTGATATTCCTCTGTTGAGAATTCTCTGTTTAGTTCCATGCCCCATTTCTCGATTGGGTTATTTGGTTTGTATACCACATTTTTAATTGTATTATTTTGTTTGTTGCTGCTTAATTTTTTGTTATTTATATATTTTGGATATTAGCCCTTTGTCTGATCTTTCCCAATCTGTAAACTGACTTTTCATTCTATTGACAGTGTAATTTGCCTTACAGAAGTTTTTCAGTTTCAAGATGTCCCATTTATTAATGGTATATCTTGGAGCCTGAGCTGCTGGTGTGCTGTTCAGGAAGTTGTCTCCTGTTCCAATGAGTTCAAGGCTCTTCCCCAGATTCGCTTCTAATAAATTTACTGTATATGGTATTATGTTGAGTTCTTAGTTCCTTTTGGACTTAAGTTTTGTGTAGCGTGGTAGGTTTCCCTTTTTCGACATGTAGACATCCAGTTAGATCAGCACAATTTTTAAAAGATTCTTTCTAATTTACATTGTATGGTTTTGGCTTCTTGTAAAAAAAAAGTGTCCATAGGTGTGTAGGTTTATTTCTGGGTCTTTGATTTTATTCCATTATCAACCCATCTATTTCTATGTCAGTGCCATGCAGTTTTTTATTACTACTGGTCTGTATAGCTTGTATACCTTGAAGTCAGGGACAAAGATACCTCCAGAACTTCTTTTATTATATAGTATTGTTTTAACTATTCTGGTTTTGTTGTTGTTGTTGTTGTTTATTTGTTTTGTTTTTCCCATATGAGGTTTAGAATTGTTTTTCTCGAGGACTATAAAGAATTGTGTTGGTACTTTTATGGGATTGAACTGAATCTATAGATTGCTTTTGGTAAGCCATTTTAACTATGTTAATTCTACCAATCCATGGGCATGGGAGATCTTTCTGTCTTCTTATGTCTTCTTTTGGCACAGGTATACCCTATATACTTTATATTATTTGTAGCTACTGTGAAGGGTGTAGTTTCCCTAATTTCTTTCTCAGCCCATTTGATGTTTGTATAGAGGGGGGCTACTGATTTTTTAAGCTAATCTTGTATCCAGTCATCTCGGTGAAGGTTTTTATGAGCTGTGGCGTTTCTCTGGTAGAATTTTTGTGGTCCCTTGTCTATACTATCATATCTGTGAATATTGATATTTTGACTTCTTCCTTTCCAGTGTGTATTCCCTTGATCTCTGTTTATTTTCTTATTGAAAAGATACAGAAAGAGTTGCCTGCCCTGACTTGTCCGTGATTTCAGTTGGTATTGCTTCAAGTTTCTCTACTTCTAAGTTGATGTTGGCTATTGGCTTGCTTTATTGTGTTTAGGTATGCACCTTGTATCTCTTTTTAAAAATATATTTTATTAATTTATTCATATTATATTTAAATTGTTATCCCATCCCTTGTATCCTCCCAATCCTCCCTCCCTCCCATTTTTCCCTTTACTCCCCTCCCCTATGACTGTGACTGAGGGGGACCTCCCCCACTTGTATATGCTCATAGGGTATCAAGTCTCTTCTTGGTAGCCTGCCATCCTTCCTCTGAGTGCCACCAGGCCTCCCTATCCTATTGACACTCTAGGTGAGAGAAGCATGGGAGAATGGGGAAATAGAAGGATCCAGAGGGTCCTAGAAACTTATGAGAAGAACATTATGAAGGACAGATCTGGGCCCAGGGGTCCTGCTCAAACAATGGCACCAGCCAAGGACAATACGTACAGTAAACTTCAAACCCCTACCCAGATCTAGTCAATGGACAGGACGTTCTTCACAGTTGAGTGGAGAGTGGGGTTTGACTTTCACACAAATTCTGGTGCCCCATATTTGAGCACCTTGTATCTCTTATCTTCCCAATACTTTTAAGGTAAAGTGCTGTTAAATTTTGTCAAATGCTTTTTCAGCATCTAATGAGATAATCATGTGTTTTTTCCTTTCAGTTTGTTTATATGGTGAATTACCTTGACGGATTTTTGTATATTGAACCACCCCTGCATGCATGAGATGGGTCCTATTTGATCATGGTACATGATACTTTTGATGTGTTCTTGAATTCAGTTTGAGAATATTCTGTTGATTATTTTTCCATCAATGTTTATGTGGGAAATTGTTCTGAAATTCTTTCTTTGTTGAATCATTGTGTTGCTTAGATATCAGGGTGACTGTGGCCTCATAAAATGGGTTTGGTATACCACTTCTGGGCATATACCCTGAAGATGCTCTACCATAACACGAGTACATTTGCTCTACTATGTTCATAGCACCTTTATTCACCATAGCCAGAATCTGGAAACAACAAAAGCATGCATAAAGAAATTATGGGACATTTACACAATGGACTACACCTCATCTATTAAAAATGAGAATATCATGAAATTTTCAGGAAAGTGCATATACCTAGAAAAGATCATCCTGAGTGAGGTAACTCAGACCAGAAAGATGCATGGTATGCACTCACTTATAAGTGGATATTAGTCATATCATACAGGAAAACCATACTACAATTCACAGACCTAAAGAATCTAAGTAACAAAAAGGAGTGTTTGATTCTCATTCAGAAGGGCAAATGTAATAGACACCAGAAGCAATTGAAGAGAGTGAACAGTAGA
Source organism: Acomys minous (assembly GCF_964271855.1). Lineage (NCBI taxonomy): Eukaryota > Metazoa > Chordata > Mammalia > Rodentia > Muridae > Acomys > Acomys minous. The sequence goes on along the minus strand of NC_140496.1, from coordinate 52,941,876 downwards.
GGAGCCTACTGTAGAGGTACTCTGAAAAACTCCACTCATCTGGGCATCAAAACAAATGCTGAGAGTCACAGCCAAACTTTGAGCAGAGCACAAGGACATTAATGGAAGAGTGGAGGGATAGAAGGGCTCACAGGGGATTGGAGCTCCACAAGGAGGTCAATAGAGCCAACAAATCTGGGCCCGGGGTGGGGGGCTGCAGAGATTGACGCAGTAACAAATGACCATGTGTGGAAAGAACATAGAACCCTCTCCTCATATGTAGTTGATAGGCACCTCAGTCTCCATGTGGGTCCGCTAATATGGGGAGCAGGGTCAGTGGAGGAGAGCTTCCTCTATCTTAGGACTAGGGGAGGAGGGAAAAGGTAGGGAGGGCGGGTCCAGGAGAAGATGAGGGAGTGGGACACAATTGGGATGTAAAGTGAATAAATTTTTTAAAAAACTTAAAAATAAAAATTACTAAATAAAATCTAATGAAATAAAAGAATTAATTTGGCAATGTTCCTTCTGTTTCTATGTTTTGGAACAGTTTTAGAAGTATTGGTATTAACTGTTCTTTGAAGATCTGGTTGAATTTTGTGCTGAGACTATCTGGTCCTGGGCTTTGGGGCAGGCAGTGGAATTGACTGCTTCTATTTCCTTAGGGATTATAGTACTATTTAATGTATTTGCCTGATTTCATTTAACTTTGGTAAGTAAACTCTATCAAGAAAAATTTCCATTCCATTTAGGTTTTCCAATTTTGTCGAGTACAGACTTTTGACCCTAATGATTATTTGGATTTCTTCAGTGTCTGTTGTTCTATCCCCCTTTTCATTTCTGATTTTGTTAATTTGAGTACTGTATATCTGCCTTTTAGTTTGGCAAAGAGTGTGCCTATCTCTATAAAGAAAATGCCTTCCACCCATGCTCATGAAAGAATCCTAACTAAACTTATTGAGTGAATCAAATACAATGCAATGTGAAAGAAGGATAGGCACTAATAGGGAAGAAACAAGTCAGCAGGAGTACCAGGGAGTAATAAAGAATGGTAGGGATGCATGTCATAATATACTACATATACTTGAGCTTGTCAAAAATAAACATTTTAAAAGAGAAAACAGAATGTTTCCCTCTTGTTAATTTTCTCAAAGAACCAACTCTTGGTTTTATTGATTTTTTGTATTGTTTTCTTTGTTTTTAAATTATTGCTTTCTGCTCTCTGAATTTGATTATTTCCTGTCATCTATTCCTCTTGAGTGTGTTTGCTTCCCCCTCCCATAGCTTTCAGGTGAGTTAAGTTGCTAGTATGAAACATGTCCAATTTCTACATGAAGGCACTTAGTGCTATGAAGTTTCCTCTTAGCACAGCTTTCATTGTGTCCAATAAGTTTGGGTATATTGTGCCTTCATTTTCATTGAACTTTAGGACATTTGAAATTTCTTTCTTTATTTGTTCCCTGACCCAGGGGTCATTGAGTAAAGAGTGGTTCAGTTTCCATGAGTGTGTAGGCTTTTTCTTACTTCTGTTGTTGCTGAAGTCAGGCTTTAATCCATGGTGATCTGATACAGTACAATGTGTTAATTCAATTTTCTTGTGTCAGTTGAGGTTTGCTTTGTGACCAACTATATGGTCAATTTTGAAGAGGTTCTACATGGTGATGAGAAAAAAGTATGTTCTTTTGTGTTTGGGTGAAAAGTTTTGTAGACATCTATTAGGTCCACTTGATTCATGGCATCTGTTAGTTTCCTTATTTTTCTATTTGGTTTCTGTAGTGATAATCTGTCCATTTGTGAGAGAATAGTGTTGAATTTTCCCACTGTTAGTGTGTGGGGTCAATTTGTAATCCAAGCTTTAGTAATGTTTGTTTGTTCGATTTACAAATGTGCGTGTCCATGTATTTGGGGCATAGATGTTCTGAATTGAGGTGTGATTTTGATGGAATTTTCCTTTGATGAGTATAAAGTATCCTTCTACACCTCTTTTAATTAATTTTGGTTGAAAATCTATTTTATTAGATATTGGGGGGGCTACTCCAGCATGCTTTTTGGATCCATTTGCTTGACAACCCTTTTTTGATCCTTTTACTCTGAAATAATATCTATCTTTGTTGTTAAGTTGTGTTTCTTGTATATAGCAGAATGTTGGGTCCTATTTACAAATCTATTTTGTTAGTCTGTGTTTTTATTGGAGAATTGAGTCCATTGATTTTGAGAGATATTAAGGACCAATGATCTTTAGTTCCTTTTATTATGATTTTGATGGTAATCTTGACTTCTTTTATTTTTTTTCCTTGGGGAGTTATCTAGACCCTATGTTTCCTTGGGTGTAATTGACCTCATTGGATTGGAGTTTTCCTTCTAGTATCTTCTTTAGGACAGGATTTGTGCATAGATGTTGTTTAAATTTGGTTATGTCATGGAATATCTGCTTTCTCCACCTATGGTGATTGAAATCTTTGTTGAGTATAGTGGTCTGAGCCTACATCTTTTGTCTCTTAGGGTCTGCATGATATCTTTCCAGGCCTTCTAGCTTTCATAATCTCTGCTGAGAAGTCAATCTCTGTTTTGATTCTGATAAGCCTGCCCTTATATGTTACTTGGAGGTTTTTTTTTGCCACTTTTAATATTGTTTTGCTTTGATTATTATTTTACAGGAAGAATTTCTTTTCTGGTCTAATATATTTGGTGTTCTGTAAGCCTCTTCTATGTTTAAAAACATCTCCTTCTTTAGGTTGGAGAATTTTTTTTTTGAAAATATTTTCTGGTTCCTGAAACCTGGAATCTTCTCTTTCTTCTATTCCTATTATTCTTAGCCTACATTTTCTCATGCTGCCAGTGATTTCCTGTATATTTTGTGTTAGGAATGCTTTCCATTTAATGTTTCCTTTGACAGATGTATTAGTATCTTCCACACCTGGAACTCTTTCCTACATCTCTTGTATTTTGTTGGTATGCTTACCTCTGTGGTTCCTGTTGTCTTTCTAAGTTTTCAATCTCCAGGATTTCCTCAGTTTGTATTTTCTGTACTGATTGCATTTCCATTTTTAGATCTTGAACCATTTAATTCATTTTCTTCACTATTTGATTGTGTTTTTCCTATATTTCTTTGAGTTATTTATTTCCTCTTTAAAGGCTGCCATGTGTTTGATTGTATTTTCCTGCATTTCTTTGAGAGATTCATTTGTTTCCTTTTTAAAGGCTTCTACCATATTCATAATCATAGTTTAAGGTCATTTTCATATGTTACATATGTTATGATATCCAGAGCAAGCTTCTGTATTGCCTTGGTTTTTGTTGATTGTATTCTTACAATGGTCTTTAGCCATCTGGTTTTCCCTGGCTTTGGCTAGTTGTACCTGGAATCTGCTGGGCTTCTTGGGTATGGGGGAGGAGACCTAGGTCATGGGCTAGGGGCTGAATCTCCTCTATTAGCCTACAGTTCTTCTTTGTTGGTTGAATCCCAGTTGGACCTGTAGTCAGGGAATTAGGGTGTGTGTCTCTAACCTGCATGATCCAATGAGATCCTGCAGGTCTCCTCAAGACTGCTTGGGGAGCTGTGAACCACAGACTATATCTGCATGTCTCTGAAATCTGAAGTTGCCTTCAGGATGGCAGTGTAGTCAGGAATTCTGAAATGGTAGCACATGTGTTTGGAAGTCAGGGTCCTCTCCTCACTCCAGAAGAATATGAATAGACACTGGTGTCTCAAAATCAGCAATGCAGATGCTTGCTAGTTCAGATGCTCCTGGTGCTCAGATGTAGTTGGATACTGTCATCTTTGAACAGGGACCCTGTATGCCCCTATTTTCCAGCCAGTCTCCAAAGGGGGACCAGCAGAACTCTGGATGAGAGGCTGGGATCCTGTCCTTGGTATTCAGGAGTTGTCCTCAGGGGGGTGGTAGGAGTCTTGGGTCTGGACACCAAAGCTGTGCTTTTCTAGAACTCCAGAGTTAGACAGAAGTTGCCAGGTTCCATGAGCTTATGACCATGTGTGATTCTTGGACCTGGAAGTCATCAGCAGGCATGGGGACAGGGATGGAACTATGCATCCCTAGCTCCCAGGATGCCTCCTCTTGTCAAGGAAACACACACATTGGCATTTTTGAGTCAGCAGCCAGTTGGTCTACAATCTCTGATCTTCTGCTATTCAGATATGGTAGGCACTGGGCACCACCATCTTGGAAAGTCAAATTTACATTGTGATTATAGGTGAAGAAATGGAGGCATAAAAGCATGAAAACAACAGTTCAGGTTCTATAGCTGGTCAATGATTAAATTAGGGTCCCCATCCAAGCAATTCTGGTACATGTTCTTAACTACTTAGCTCTACTGTGATTTGATTAGTCAAAAACGCCTTGTGAATAGATGCCAGATGTGTATACTGGGTCTAGACCATGTCCTTGATTCATAGTCATAAAGACTATGAAATACTTGTAAATTTGTGACTCCAGACCATGAGGACACTGGTTATCCTAATGGTGAAGATCAACATGGACTAGGCAAGTTATTTCTGTGAAGGCAATGGTGGATTTCCCTTGCCTTCTGTTCTTTATCCTCTGTTTATTATCTGATCCAAATTTGAGTCCACAGCTTCCCCATGTGTCTTCTGTCCTTTGAATTTCCATTTTCAAATCTATTTCTTGTCCCTTACCTCTATGCCACCAAACTTCTTTCCTTTTTATACAAAAAAATATTTATTTATTGTTTGTACAGTATTCTGCCCAAATGTGTGCCTGCACACCAGAAGAGGGCACCAGATCTCATCGTGGATGGTTGTGAGCCACCATGTGGCTGCTGGGAAATGAAATCAGGACCTTTGGAAGAACAGTGCTCTTAACCTCTAAGTCATCTCTCCAGCCCCAAACTTATTTTTATAATAAGCATTTCCATTAATAAGAAGCCTGTTTGAGGCAGAAACAACCCTGAAGCTGTTGTTCTCTCTCAGAAGTTCTCTTTCTCACTATCTCTATCTAACTCCTACTTCCCTCTCAGCACCAGATCAAACAGCCATCAACAATCATATCTCCCATGATTCCTTCAAGCAGGGTAAGCTTAACTTTGGTGTCACCAAACTGCCTAACTGTAGTTTCTTTGCACTCATATCTTGCTTTGCATACCAATTGCAAGCTTGTCTCTACTATGAGAATATCAGCTGTTAAAGGGAAGAGACAGTCATTGTATAGTTTCTTATATTACCTGACACATAGTAAAAATAAATATTGAATGAACAACTGAATGATTAAATGAAACATATTAAACATTATTAAGTTAACAGAATATTCATTTGAGAAATAAATTGGTATCAAGATTACATATCAGTTTATTTTTAACTGGACAGTGTTAACCCACCCCATTAATGAGACCTCCTATAGGTACTGAAACAAATTTGAGAATACAAACCTGTTGATCTGACACTCCAGAAAACAGTACACTGGTTTGCCACAATCAGCCAGTTTCTTTCTGGCTGACCACTTTTCTTTATAAACATGAAGGGTATCTTCCCAGAAGGACAACAGAACCCTAACTGTCATGTGTAATAGCCCTAAACTGCCATTCTTAGATGCTTTTAGGGGAGGATTTTGCTTCCAGTAAATAGATTTGGAATCAATAAGCATTTATTGAACAGCTGCAGTATATGCAGAATCCTCACACACATTCTCTAATTGACATTAACCTGATATGGTTTATTTCATTTGACCTGAGTTTTTGAACAACCCTGTAATATATAGTCAATTATTTTCACTTTTGAGAGGAGAAATGTGAGTCAAAACAGTTTAGAGATTTACTTGCAGTTATAAAAGCAGTGATATCTGCCATTGGAGTCTTGATATTCTAATTCCAATCAAATTTTCTCTACCATTGTAGAGCAAAGTTGGGCAAGAGGCAAGATTTTACTAATTAATCTTGTAATCTTGTTTAAGATGAAACAGTCTGTCAGTCATCAGGGTGTATTCTTATTTTTAAAGATATATATATATATATTGTGTGTGTGTGTGTGTGTGTGTGTGTGTGTGTGTGTGTGTGTGTGTATCCATGTGATATGAGGGTATGTGCACATAAGGACAATTGCATATGGAGGCCAAAAGATGCTATTGGATGCTCTGGAGAGGGAGTGTCCTGACATGAATATTCTGCAAGGACAGTATAAGCCTTTAACTACTGAACCATCTTTCTCATCCCTGTAATGTAATCTTAATCAAAATCAAGAACTGATCTTGAAGATATAGTTGGCATCCTCATTTATCCCTCTGCATCTGGAAATTGAGGCTTTATTCCTACCAGTATTAGAAAGGATCATCATTATCCTCTCTTATATGTCACAGAGGGAAGCAAAGAATTCCATCAGTCCTCAGGAAGGAGATTTAGTGTAAAGGCTACTACATTGTTCCTTCTGGGGAGGCATGGACTCAGTGTTGGCATGGGAAAGTAGAAGTCTTTCTGTCTTTTCCTTTGGTCCTGTCTGTTCATCTATGATTTACTGATACTGAGGCATATCCTATTCTGCAAACGGAGAGGACTACACTGGCAAGTTGGTGAGAGTAATTCAAAGGAGATACAAAAGTAACAAGCCCATTTGATTTTATGTAAGCCTACTTTCTGTTTTGTGTCTTATTTTTTACCTTTAATTTCTCTGTACATAGACAGGATAAGGAGGGATAATACTGATTGGCTTCTGTAAGCATACCACCCTCATATGCTCTTAACTGTAATTTTGACATTAACTATCCAGTCTTTTCCTCACCTGCTAGACCAGCAACATTTGATAATAACAACCATGTTCTTCTGTCTTGAAACATTTTTCTTCCATGTTATCCCTTTCCTGGTCATTCTTTCCTTGTTTTAACTGATATTGTCTACATTCACTTCTTTCTCTCAAATCTTATATTTCTAGCTGCATATCTAAATGTTTTTGTATCAATCTGTAAGTTATCCTTGAACAATGACATGAGCTTCTGGATTTTTCTGATGAACATTTTTTTCTATTATCTTCCTGGACCCAGCACTTGTGAATGCAGCTACTGACTAGACAATTTCATTCTGATAATCCCATGAACACTATTTCAAACATCCCCAAACTCATCACCTTCCCACTTTTAAAAAATTCTCTTTGATGACTCATTTCTGCTGACTTACTAAATTTGTTTTTACCTCTAATCCCAGGATGCAGAAGACTAGTAAGAGTTATTCCTCATTTTTCCTTCTTCCTCAGATAAGCATTGAAACCAGTTACCTATCTGACCACATTTGCCTTACAAATATATCTTAACTGGTTCTCTTCTGTCATTCCTACTAATCTGACTTCATTCAAAACCTCATTATCTTTCACCAGAATTATTTCTCTATTTTTTATGCCCAACTCCCCTCTAACAGACCATCCATGTGGACTCAGTGAGAACTTTTAAAGATAAAAATACACCCTGAAACTCCATGTAAGGCCTTTGGTTGCTCCCTAAGACCTATCGCATAAAGCTTTGCTCTTAGTACATGGCATAAGCCCTAGTCATGCTGTCCATCAATTCTTTACCCTCTAGTAAAAGAAATAATTTTTAAGAACTTTTATGTGTCAATTGCTTTGAGAGACTTCACCCAGAAACTGATGGAAACAAATGCAGAGACTCACAGCTAAACACTAGACAGAGTTTGAGGTATCCTATGGAAGGGCTGGGGAAATGACTGAGGGAGCCAGAGGGGTCAGGATTCCACAAGAAGAACTACGGAATAAACTAACCTGGTACCCTGGGGGATCCCAGAGACTGAAGTACCAACCAAACAGCATGCATAGACTGCTCCTAGGCCCCTGCACATATGTAGCAGATGTATATCTTTGTCTTCACATGGATCCCCCAACAACTGCAGCAGGGACCCTCTCTGACTCTGATGCCTCCTTTTTGGATCCCATTCCCCTAACTGGGCTGCCTTTTCTGCGCTCAGAGGGAAAGGGTGCACCTACTTTTGCAGCAACTAGGGCAGGTTGGTACCCATGGGGGATCTTCTCCTCCTTCTCTGGGGGAAGGAGAGGGAAGAATAGGAAAGAGGGCCTGGAGGGGGTATTGGAAGGAGGAGGTTGTAATCAAAATATAAAGTGAATAAACAAATAAAAATTTAAAACTTCTATGCATATTCTGCTTCTTCATTTAATAATTTACTACAAAATGGCTTTCCCATATTGATCACTGGCTACTGCCCATCATCTTCATATGGAATTTTTATACTGGCTTTGATTTTTTTTTCTTTTCTTTCCCCATTGGCCTGTGATTCCCAGTCATATAATTTGTCACAGTGCAGTACATTGCCCTGCCTATCCCTTGGTGTTTACAGGGACAATGTCAATGACTTTTACATTTTCAGATCCCATCACTGGGCCTGCAGAGTAGGGATGTAGGAACAGCTTTGATCAATATAATGATGTCTAAAATTCCCAAGAGAGACCTTGAGTAATGAGACACTAACTACAAAGTCATGCTCTGGATAAGTCTTGTGCTAGTATTTTTCTGGTCTTAGTTATTTCCAGTGAGAATAAAGTAGGATCTTTTGGAAAATAATAATGAAGGACACTTAACAAAATTGTTTTTCAGGTCTCATTTAGTTAATTATATTATTGAGATGGGTGTATGGGATGCAGCTTCTCTATCATACATAGGAGATACTATTTCATATATATATCCTAGTAATCTGGCTTCTACAATCTTTCTACTCCTTCTTCCATGATCTTCACTGAGTTTTGGTGTAGACATTGAGTTGAAGATGTATCAGCTGGTTTTGGGGACTCATGGTCAGTTTTTCTATGCATTGTGACTGATTATGTCTTTCTGTAGTGATACACATTTGCTTCAAAAAGAAGCTTCTTTGATGAGGATAAGAGCTACAGTTATCTGTGAATATAAGGGTAGATGTTTAGAATGTGGTAGAATAGTTTCCTGTTTTAGGGAAGCTGTGGTAATGGGCTCTCCTCTAGGGTCCTTGACATCACCAACCATGAATAGTGGGCTAAATTGACCATGTCAGGCATGAAACCCTTCTTATCATGTGACCAGAAGGAGAGTCAGTCTGTTTCAGGGATGAGTTCCCTGATATGTGTTCCAAGACTATGCGTGCAGCCCTACCCGTATATGCATGAGCAACATTAAATGAACCTATTAGGTTATATTTTTCAATTAATGAGTATACATGAAACAATAATAACTAAGGAATAAGAAATCATGGATTTGAGAGAGGGACACTGGGGGAGTTGAGGGGGAATGGTGTAAATATAATACGTATGAAATTCTCAAAAAAAGATTCCACAGTCATCTCTCAACTATGTGTAGATACCAGTGAATAATGAACATCAATACATATTACTCTCATGTCAAACTGTAAATGCTTCTGTGTTTTTATAAAAATTTTTGTTCTACAAAATAATTTCTACGTAGTTATTTCTGCTCCTAGAAATATATATAGCCTTTTTTCTAAAGCATTAACTACATTTTCTTTTTCTGGGTCTGATTGTAAGAAAATCTTACTCTTGCCAAAGTGATATGTTTATTGAAATCTAATTCTGGCCTAGGTTGAATCAGAATCTTCCATAGAACTTGACAAAATTTTTACCAAAAAAAAAAAAAAAAAAAAAAAAAAAAAGGAAAGAAAGAAGACAGAAAGAAACCTGTTCCAATTAGAATTATGAATCTTTGGTTTCTGTAAGATATTTTGAACATCTTTTTTTCTCATAGAAGGATTATGAAACAGAAAGGGTTTATGAGTTGCAACTCATAAACTCCAAGATCAGGCCTTGGCTAACTTTTATATTAAATTGGAAAAAGGACAAGGATATTCTCTCCCCTTCCTGTTTAATGTATTTCTTGAAGAAATAGGAAAAATAGGAAAGGAAGCCCAAGTATCTTTCCTTTCAAATGAGGTGATCCTTTTCCTGAAATATGCTAAAGACTCCATTAGAAAATTCTCAAAACCAATAAATACATTCATCAAAGTAGCAGGATATAAAATTAACACAAAAATTTTGCAGCCTTTCCATATATAAATGACAAACACACCAAGAAGGAAACCAGAAAATCAATCTCATTCACAGTAGCTTCAAAAAATCTTGGAGCAAATGTTACCAAGGAAGTGAAAGATTTATGCAATAAAATTGTTTTAAAGAAAGAAAGTTAAAAAAGATGCTAAAAGATGTAAAGACTTACCATGCTTGTGGATTGGTAAAATTAATATTGTGACCATAGCCATAAAACGAAAGAAGTCCACAGATTGAGCATATTTTCCATTAAAATTCCAATGCAATTCTTTGCATAAATTGAAAATAAAGAATCTTAAATTTTACATGGAAGCACAAAAGATCAAAGATAGCTGAAACAGCCTAGAATAATTTTAAAAATATACCTTGTGGAGTTGTTAATCACTATCCCTGATTCTGAGTTATATTTCAGAGCTATAACAATAAAAATATTTTGATACTGGAATAATCATGAACACATTGATTATTGGGACATGACAGAATTATAAGTGCCAAGGCTGCTTATCAGTAAATTTCTCTTCTCTAGATTAATTTGGGATTTTCTTAATTTTCTCCAGGTTACTTTAAATTATGTATAAGAGATAACTCCTTGAATTTTATCAATCTTTAAAGATTTCATCATTTTAAAATGGTATAAATAGTGTCAAAAATATTTGTTACTTCTGAGTAAGAACACACAAGGCCATAAGCTGCACACTTGACCTAGTGCACTATACAGAACATTTCTTAACACACACAGGTAACCTTGAAACTGAGTAAGTCTCCTCCAGACATGCCATCCTCCTTGGCAGGCACTCAACATTGATCCATCCTCCAATCTGTGCTTTATAAAGATTTTTCTGCTTGGATCACACTAGGTGACCCTTTGCACAGATATTAGCAGTAAGGTCACTTGTTTATATCTACCCCTTCCTGGACATTCAAGAACCCATTGATTGTAGTCCCAGTTTAGGTACAACTGTGTTCATAATTCCTCTCCAATATTGCTGTCTATGCATCTGTGTTTCTCAGATACCTCTGTGATAGCTACTTTTTATGTCAATTTGGCACAAGGTAGAGTCATTTCAAAAAATAGAATCTTAGTAGAGAAGATATTGATATGTTATTGGGCTATAGGCAACTCTGTAGGTCATTTTCTCAATGCCTGATTGATAGGGGCAGGCCCAGGCCATTGTAGGTAGCACTGTCCCTAAGAGATGTGATCTTGAGGTGTTCAAGAAAGCAGGCTGAGAAAACCATGGAGGACAAGCTAATCAGCAGTTATCCTCCATGGCCCTCATTTCAGTTCCTGACTCTGGGTTCCTGCCATGACTTCCATTTATGATTAAATATGAATGAGACAGGAAAGGTGAAATAAAGCCTTTCCTCCACAGGCTGCTTTTGGTCATGATTTTTTTCACAGCAATAGAAGCCATAAGACACCTCACTGAGCCAGAAGTGATTAGTTCACTGACTTAGATGCTGGCAAAAATAAGTTTAAAATTATAATAGACACATTCAGTTCTAACTAAAGTTCAGGGTTTTTCATTCATAGCTTTCCTGAATGAAGTTCTTTTGGAAAATAAATGTTTAAATTGAAATAAAAAATGGAACTGCAGCCTCCCATTAAAGTACTTGATTTGTATAAATGTTTTGAAACATTCTATTTTCCTCCCACTTATACCAAGTAGGTGGTGCTGTTTAAAATCAGGCCTCTGACATATGACCATTTTGGGGTTTTTGGCTTTAGAATTAAAATCACTTGCCCCATTCATGACTGCTGTTTGTAGTAGAGATGTCTGTCACTCTGCCACTAACCCACCATCCTGCCTATTAATTTCTTATCTTATTCCTCTTTTGATTTTGCATCTTCTGGAGTAAAATGAACTGCAACTAAAAGTGGTGGGAGAAGGTGTTTATGGTAGTGGGTTGACGCTGCTGGTCATGTCCTATCTAATAGTTTGCTGTAGTCCCAGCTGTGAGGGGATTTCTGAGGATTCTTCCTCAGTATGTTTAGATTGTAGGTTGGAGCCTGGATTTTGAGTTCTACCTCAGCCTTGTTTGCCATTTCTTCTCCCCAATTAGTTTCCATCCCAGCAATTTATATCTGTCTATGTTCCTTGGAGTCCTGCTCATAGTTTTAACTAGCACAGTCTACACCTATCTTTCTTGGGGGAAAATACTTAAATGTTGGACTGTAGAACATTCATGGTGATAATTATGAGACTATGTCCTTCCTTGTATCTACTGCACAATGCTTTATTATCAGTTACATTTAAAACCTTCTACTAGGGTGGGGCTTCCCATTTTGTTTTATTTTGAGACAGTCTTACACAATAGTCCACACTGACTTTGATCTCATAGCAATCTTTTCTCAGCCTCCCAGGGTGCTGGGATTTCAAATGTGATCCATAATGATGGGAAAATTGTTTTTCATATATGAGAATGCATACACCCATGAAACCCAACTGCAAGTTCATTTATTCATTCTGTGTCATGTCTCATGCAAAGCAAGAGAGATACAAATGGGAAAACCATGAATTCCAGTTGACCACCATGATGCTAAGATGGCCATAGAAGTTTAGGAAGAATCAACTGTTAGTGGGACTTGACTATGCTATACTAGATATGCCATAAAAATGAGCTGCATCTTGAAGAATGAGGGAGAGTTTGTTGGTGAATCAAAGGTAACAACAAGCTTGGCAAAAAAGTTGGGTCATCTCAGGTCACAAGGGAGTTATAGAAGAAAACTGAACATGCAAAGAAGGTTTTGATGTTTTGGGAGTACCAGGAACATATAAATTTTGTTTCTGTGTAAAAGAATGCTAAAAGCAAATAGAAGTGTTCTCTAGACTGTCATTCCCACCCAAGACCTTCAGACAAGCAGCCTAGAATCCTCTTTCCTCCAATTCATCTAATTAATTTCCCTTGTTCAGTTTAACCTCAATTAGATCTTCCCATAACACCACAGCCACTCCACTTCTTTTATTCAGGCACTTACTTTTATTCAGTTTTACTTACTAAACTTTCTTTTCTAAAGACATTTAATGGGTTCCTAGAAGCTATTATGTAAGGAGTGACTATGAAATCATAAATGAAAAAGGAAACAAAATACTATATTGACCTTGAACTTAATCTCATGCTCCCATTACTTAGAAGCCTTTCACACATGGAGTCACACAGTAATGAAGATGCAGTTCTGGTGTGCACATTATTATTATAGATCTTCCTACTCTCGTTTCTGTTTCTCTCTCCTTTTAAAAGAGGACTGTCTGACAGTCTCATACTGAATTACAGAAGCACAGTTCAATACCACCCATAAAAGACATTTTTCTAATTGGCATAGCAAAATCAATTGGTTGCTTCTATGTTACCACTCTAAGTTGTGCAGACTGTATACATGTAAGACAGTTTTACATAATGATAGTTTTTAGATTTGATTATATGTCTACTCTTCCTGTTACAGGGTGAATTCTGCTGAACAGGCAGTATTGATCACAAAGGAAATGTTTTTTATCAAATAAGTAAACATTATCTATATTAGTTAATAGAAATAGACTAAGAAACATAAATGAATACAGAAAGTATTTACAGACAGTTGGAAGATTAGAAAATAAAAAAGAACAATTGAGGTTCTCATTCATAGATTAATTGTGTACAATTAAGGGATTTTTTAAATGAAGCAGACAAGAAAGTTACAATAAAACCTTAAAATGAGTCTCATTTAATAAGAATAATAGTGAAAGAAGAATTTCATTTATATTTTAAACAAATCATATGTGAGATGAAAAACCAGAGTTCTTTCTTTTTTAAAAAAATTAATTTATTCATATTACATCTCAATTGTTATCTCATCCCTTGTATCTTTCCATTCCTCCCTCCCTCCCTCCCACTTTCACCCTATTCCCCTCCCCTATGTCTGTGTCTGATGGGAATCTCTTCCCTCTCTATTTGATCATAGGGTATCAAGTCTCTTCTTGGTAGACTGCTATCCTTCCTCTGAGTATCACCAGGCCTCAGAGTTCTTTCAAGCCCTGCTTTAGAAGTAGATCTATTGACTGAGTGGCTCAACACAAGTTCAGCCACAAAGGAGCTGAGGAAGAAAGCAGTCTGAGCACATGAGAATTAAGATCCACAGTTACAGGATTTTCACATACAAAGTACTAACTCTAGTTATAACTAGATCACATGGTCAAATGGGGAGGGGGAATTTTTATATTACAAGTACATTGCCTGGCAGCATCCCTTCCTGGCAGTCATATTGGGCTGATAGAGTCCATTTCTCCATAGATCTTGTGAGCTGTCCAAACTGGGGCCATTGCAATTCCTTGGGAATTTGTTTCTTCTCCAGCTTTCTGCTTCTAGCTGCAAGTAATGGGAATTTTTACTGAAGACAGAGGCTACATAGAGAAAAATAATCATCTTATCTTTCAAACTTAGCTCAGAGCCCAGGTCAGAATAGAAACTCAGTGAAAGCCAAACATTGTGTCTGAATAAGTGATAGTAGTCAAGAGAACAAATACCCCAAATATCATAGGAGCTAACTAAGAAGTATTTAGTTTTAACAGAGTTCTGTCAATTGCGAAGGAAAGAACAAAATGCTTTATACCTACTTGCCATGTGCCCCACATTAAAGATTTTTTTTTATCAGAAATCTCTGTAGTATAGAATCAGAATATCTGTTCTCATTCCAATTTTGCAGATGAGAAAACTGAGGTTTTCAGAGGCTGTGTGACTTATTCAAGTCCAGGAAGACAGCAACAGCAACATCAGCATAAAAATCTATGTGATTTTTAAGGCTGTTCTGTCAATAGTCACATGGTTTAAGTGATCATAGTAATACAACCAGAAAGGATGATGTATGCTTAGAGATGAAACTTAAAGTGATTGCAAACAGAAATCCATACACAGATCTTATTCTGCTTTGATTCTGTCTTACTTACCACATAGAAAACTCTGGAAGTCACACATTAAAAGTTACCAAACGCCAAGGCTGCTTGAGTAGAAATGTGAGACTGCTCTTCAGGCATGTACAAACATGCAAAAACAAACATTGTGGGAAAAAAACAGATTAACCTGTTTAAGCTGCAGTATTCTTAATGAGTAAGAAGGCAGGTCTTGAAATCTGGAAGGCTCTATTCAGCTAGTGCCCTTGCTACCTTCCTAGCCTGTGGACGTTCTCTGACACCATGTATTTACAGGTAAGCAAAAACATTAAAAATATCTACTTCACAGTTTCATGTATGGATACAAATTTGAAAAATATACATAGAACATAGTAACGTATGCAATGGTGAGTATCTACTTTAAACATTTTTCTATGTTATGTTCCACTCATATGTTAATATACTGTGTAGGTTAATGGTCATGAAGTCAATATTCAGAGCTGAAAATTGTAGACTGCATGAAAAAGACTGCATAGAAAAACAACAGAAAGACGGACATTGTAGCATATGTTTGTAATTTGAAAATTTAAGGAGCTGAGGCAGAGAATTGTGAGTTTAAGGCCAGCCTTGGCTACCTAGAGAAATCATGGCCTCCCATAAAAAACTATCAAGCAAATTATCAAATGGGTCCTGGATATAAGTGTTCCAAAGTTATTTAAGAGATTGTTTCAGTGTGGTGTATTTCTCTGCCCTCCTCTGTATTTTCTTTAAGTCTTTTTTTCTTTTTTTTTCCTTTTTTTATTAATTTATTCTTATTACATCTCAATGGTTATCCCATCCCTTGTATCCTCCCATTCTTCCCTTCCTCCCATTTTCCCCTTATTCCCCTCCCCTATGACGATTCCTGAGGGGATTATCTCCCCCTGTATATGCTCATTGGGTATCAAGTCTCTTCTTGGTAACCTGCTGTCCTTCCTCTGAGTGCCACCAGGTCTCCCCCTCCAGGGGACATGGTCAAAGCTGAGGCACCACCCACTCTCCACTCTACTGTGGAAAAGGTTCTGACCATTGGCTAGATATGGGTAGGGGTTTAAAGTTTTATGGCTTGTATTGTCCTTGGCTGGTGCCTTAGTTTGAGCGGGACCCCTGAGCCCAAATCTGCCTATCATAATGTTCTACTTGTAGGCTTCTAGGACCCTCTGGATCCCTCTACTTTGCCCTTCTCCTATGCTTTTCTCATCTAGAGTCCCAATAGAATGTCCTCCCCATGGTCTTAGTTTCCTGGTAAGTGAAGGCTTTCATAGGACATGCCCCTTATGCAGATATAAGTGAGTATATACCATTTGTGTTTTTCTGCTTCTGGGTTAACTCACTCATGATCATTTCTAGCTCAATCCATTTATCCATAAATTTCAGGAATTCCTTGTTTTTAATAGCTGAATAGTATTCCACAGTGTATATGTACCACAGTTTCTTTATCCATTTTTCTACTGATGGACACTTAGGCTGTTTCCATGTTTTGGCTATTATGAATAAGGCTGCTATGAACATGGTTGAGCAAATTTTCTTGTTGTGTGCTGGAGCTTCTTCTGGGTATATTCCAAGGAGTGGAATAGCTGGGTCTTGAGGAAGCCCTATTCCCATTTTTCTGAGATAGCACCAGATAGATTTCCAAAGTGGCTGTACTAGTTTGCATTCCCACCAGCAATGAAGGAGTGTTCCTCTCTCCCCACATCCTTGCCAGCATGTGGTGTCGCTTGAATTTTTGATCTTAGCCATTCTGATGAGTGTAAGATGGAATCTCAGAGTTGTTTTGATTTGCATTTCCCTGATGATTAAGGAAGTCGAGCATTTCTTAAAGTGTTTCTCAGACATTTGATATTCCTCTGTTGAGAATTCTCTGTTTAGTTCCAAGCCCCATTTCTCAATTGGGTTATTTGGTTTGGTGGTGTTTAATTTCTTGAGTTCTTTATATATTTTGGATATTAGACCTTTGTCAGATGTAGGGTTGGTGAAGATCTTTGCCCAGCCTGTAGGCTGTCGCTTTGTTCTCTTGACAGTGTCTCCTGCCTTACACAAGCTTCTCAACCTCATGAGGTTCCATTTATTAATTGTTGACATTAATGCCTGGGCTGTTGGTGTTCTGTTCAGGAAGTTGTCTCCTGTGCCAATATGTTCCAGGCTCTTCCCCACTTTCTCTTCTAAGTGACTTAGTGTCTCTGGTTATATGTTGAGGTCTTTAATCTACTTGGATTTGAGTTTTGTGCAAGGTGACAAATATGGGTCCAGTTGCATTTTTTTTACACATAGACACCCAGTTAGACCAGCACCATTTGTTGAAGATGCTATCCTTTTTCGATCGAATGGATTTGGCTTCTTTGTCGAAAATGAAGTGACCATATGTGTGTGGATTCATATCTGGGTCTTCGATTCGATTCCATTGATCAACCAGCCTGTTGCTGTGCCAGTACCATGCTGTTTTAATCACTATTGCTTTGTAGTACAGTCTGAGATCAGGTATGCAGATTCCTCCAGAGCACCTTTTATTGTACAAGATTGTTTTTACTATTCTGCATTTTTTGTTTTTCCATATGAAGTTCAGAATTGAACTTTCAATATCTTTAAAAATTGTGTAGGTATTTTGATAGGGATTGCATTGAATCTGTAGATTGCTTTTGGTAGGATGGCCATTTTAACTATGTTAATTCTCCTGATCTGTGAGCAAGGAAGATTATTCCATCTTCTGATGTCCTCTTCAATCTCTTTCTTCAGAGTTTTGAAATTTTTTTCAAAGAAGTCCTTCACCTTCTTAGTTAGAGTAACTCTTAAATATTTTATATTGCTTGTGGCTAATGTGAAGGGTGTGGTTTTCCTAATTTCTTCCTCTGCAAGCTTATCATTTGTGTATAGGAAGGCTACAGACATTTTTGAGTTAATTTTGTATCCAGCCAATTTGCTGAAGGTGTTTATCAGCTGTAGGAGTTCTCTGGTGGAATTTTGAGGGTCACTTATGTACATTATCACATCATCTGCAAATAGGGATCATTTGACTTTCTCCTTTCCCATTTGAATACCCTTGATCTCCTTTTGTTGTCTTATTGCTCTGGCTAGAACTTCGAGAACTAACTATATTGAAGAGCTATGGAGAGAGTGGGCAGCCTTGCCTTGTTCCTGATTTTAGAGGAATTTCCTTGAGTATCTCACCATTTACTTTGATTTTGGCTATTGGTTTGCTGTATACAGCCTTTCTTATGTTGAGGAAAGTGCCTTGTATCTCCGATCTCTCTAAAACTTTAAACATGAATGGGTGTTGGATTTTATCAAATGCTTTCTCTCCATCTAAAGAGATGATCATGTGGTTTTTTATTTTCAGTTTGTTTATATGGTGGATTACATTGATGGACTTCCACATATTAAACCATCCTTGCATGTCTGGAATGAAGCCTACTTGGTCATGATGAATGATATCTTTGATGTGTTCTTGTATTCATTTTGCAAGTATTTTATTTAGTATTTCTGCATCAATGTTCATAAGAGAAATTGGTATTTTCTAAATCTGTTGTAATAATAGGAAACATTTTATTAATTGGAAAATTTAGTATATATCCATCCTTCATTCACTACATGCTTGTATCATCCTGATGATTTTGGTTGTAAACTGCAGTAAGTGCAAAGTGTGAAAAGTATCTGCTAGCACAGTGGCAGTTAGAGTATCAGCAAATTTGCTTAGCAAATAGTTGACTGATATTTTCAGGCCTGTGGGGACATGTATAAGTAGGAAAGGGAAGGATGATGGCTGTGTCTGGAATGTCAGGACAGTACTTTCCAAGGGGTCCAGAAGGTTGAGGCTTGTAAATGCAAATTCATCCTTGTACTCAATCCCTTGTGACTTAACTGAAATATCCCAAGATGCTAATGGGATCTGGCTGGATGCCACATCTTTCTCCTTACATAGCTGAACCTGAGGAAGCCATATTCTCTGAGAAGGAGCAGTCCTGCTTTATCAGCACCAGTGGCTAGAGCAGCCATTAATTAGACAGAGATTAGTTTAAGTAGAGTAGTTAGTTAATTGCAAGTTTGACACATTACCCCCTACATCACAGCATGCTGCCAGGAGACTCAGCTAGAACAGTGGGAAGATTTCCAGGCATGTTATAGATGTAGCAAATGTAGAGTAATACACAGACAAAGCTTGGGGTTGAGGGATGTCCTTTTTGGTTTGGAAGTCCCAGTTTGTCTTGGGAGTAAATTCTAAATGGTTCCTGATAGAGTTTATATGTCTTGCACACAAAGGGCTTGCTGGAGGTCATGTTTCCAAATTTGAACTGAGGTCCAGATGTAGAGATCCAAGAATATGATTTAGAAGATCTTCTGAGGTCACACATATCAGCCAGAGATTCAGAAGGAGAAATATTTAGGGACGCTCAAGTGGTCAGATATGTCAGTGTAGAGCATTTATGTGTGAGTAGCTGAGGGACAAGGAAGTGGAAAATTGATAAGAAGGGATTGAAGGATTGAGACAAGCAAGAATGGAAAGTTCTTCATAGGATGGAATGGTCCTCACAAGATGAAATGGTCTCCATAATATTGAAAAATAGTTGTCTTGGAAAGTTAACCAATATATGTCTAAGAAAAAATGAAGCAGTGTAGAAAGTTCTACACATAGTCAGCCAAAAATAAGAGTCACTAAGTATTATATATTAATGTATAAGCAACAAAGAAAATAATTAATACATATCTTAAGTGTGCAGGTGAGTATAGCAAATATCACATAAACATAAATTTTTTTCTGAAAAATGAATAAGAGTAAAGGCATAGCACATTTGACAACATACTGACAAAAGGACAAGGTCTTTGCAGAAAGAGAGCACAGACCTCTGATAGAAGGGCCAGATTTTGAGATAAGGTCAAAGTCTTTGCCAGAAGGGGAACAAAGAACAACTGAATTTCACATAAAGCACAGACATCCATCTAGCACATCATTCATTCACTCATCCATTCACTACTCTTATTGTTCTACGAATAGAAATTAAGCATCCTCCTACACTTAGCCATATCCTATGTACACAAGGAAAAAAAAGACAAAAAAGGAAAAATTAAAATATAAAATTTCAATTAGGGAACAATTATGATATATGCAACAAACACCTATGCTTTTCCCTCAAATCTGGAAATGAATAATTAATTTACAAGATCACAATAATAATAATATAACATGAATGTTATCTAAAACAAGGAAACAGAATTCACAGGCTCTTGCAATATATGTGATAGAGCTAAAGGGATCGTTTTTGTGTGGTACTATAGAAACCAAAAGAAAATAAGAACTAGCAAAGATTTTTATGACAGACAGAGGGTTTGAATCTGCTCTGAGTGAAGAAATGGTATTTAGCAAAGACCAAAAAAGGATCCTCTCAGAAAAGAGAGAGGCAAGGGAGCTTGCATTTGGATGCAGAGAGGGGTGGAAGGGTGAGAATAAGAAAAGAAAGATGAAAATGAGAAGAGTGAAGGAAGTGGAAAGTGCTTTGTTGACTAGTGGTCCCCATGTTATTTTATCAGTTGTTAATTTGGACATTAACAACCAATACTAGTTGCTGATTAATTTACAGAGGGCTGAGGAGCATTTTCTATATACAACATTGCTCCCATGCCTGTAGGCCAGATTAGATCTTTCCACATATTATATAGTCTTTTATCTTTTACTGCATTTTTCTGTTTCATATGTTATATATAGAATATGCATAATTAATCTAAAAGAATATAATAATAATAATAATAATAATAATAATAATAATAATAAAAACATGAATATTATCTGAAACAAGGAAATAGAACTCACACGCTCACATATGAAGTAGGGAAATATAAATGCATATATATTTATTTCTGGGATCTTTTTCCTATTCCATTACTCAGTGTGCTACTCTTATGCCTGTACCATGTTATTTCCACTACAATTGCCTCATAAAATACTTTAAAGCAGTGGAATAGGATTCTCCTAACTTTGTTTTCTGAGCTAGATTCAGTCAACTGAGTTCTGTCTTGCTCCATAAAACCTTCAAGATTATTGTTTCTACTTTTATCTTTTAATGTTTTGGCATTCTTATAGCGATGGCATTGAATCTGTAGATCACTCTTGTTAGTGTAACTTGCTTTTATTCATGCTGTGATAAAACACACTGACAAAAGTAGCATAAAAAAGAAATATTCTCTTTTGGTTCATATTCAGAGAGGGCAGTTCATCTTTGCACAAAAGTTCTCGCACAAGAGCTTGAGATGCTTGGTCATGTTATGTCCTCAGGAAATGAGAGTGATGAAAGATGAAGCTCAATTAACTCCATACTTTTTATACAATTAAGGATTTAAGCCTACGAAAAGATGTCACCTACTTTTAGGGTGGTTCTTCTGACAGTAGTTAATCAAGATAATCAAGATAATCACTCAAAAGCTTGCCTAAAAAATTGTTTCCTGGGTGATTATAGGTCTAGCCAAGTTAATATTAAAAATTAACCATTCCATCTATAATTTTTTAACAATGTTAATTCTTCATATTCATAAACATTGATGTTTTCCACTTCTTTATATTTTGTTTAATTTCTTTCAATATCAATTTCTATCAATGTTTTATAATTTTCATTGTATGACTCCTTTACCTCAGATAAATTTATACCCAAGTAGTTTATTTTTTTGTTTTATTTTGTTATATGCACCATTATTTTCTTAATTTCCTTCTTAGATAATGTTTTAGTCAGCTTTACATGAGCTACAATTATCTGGGAGGAGGGAAAAAACCTCTATAAGTTGAGGTTGTAAGCAGGCCTGTAAGGAGAAGTTTCTAGTCCATTGTTGGTAGTGCCATTTGTGGGCTAGTTGTCCTGGATTCTAAAAAAGAAAGGCCAAGCAACTTATGAGGAGCAAGCCATTAAGTTGTATGCCTCCACAGCTTCTGTATGACTGCCTGCCTCCACGCTCCTGCCCTGTTTAAGTTTCTGTCCTGACTGGCTTTGATCATGAACAGTGATGTGGAGTTGCAAGCCATATAAACTCTTTCCTCCTCGCATTGCTTTGGTCATAGAGTTTTGACACAGCAATAGAAAATCCCATCTAAGACAGCAAATATTTCAAAATTACTAAAGGAACTGAGTATTTTATATATGCATTTATGTTATTACACATAATCAGGAATTATTTTAAAGTTACATTCATAGTGTTCTGGCTATTTGTATTTGGCAACCTTAACCTTGAAGAAAATATCTTTCCTATCTTGGTGAGTAGTACTATCATATATCATCTATATCAACTTAAAACATCTATCTAGACCTAAAAACATCTTAACCCCTAAACAACTAAGATTAATTGTAATCCAAGCACTCGAGAGGCAGAGGTAGGCAGATCTCTGTGAATTCAAGGCCAGCCTAGTCTACAAGGCAAGTCCAGGACAGCCAAGGCTACACAGAGAAATCCTGTCTTGATAGACCATAAAAAAAAGATTAATTGTAAAACTAAACTATCTGGTTTTCAACCTCATTGGAGACTTGAGAAGGAATAAAATTAATTAATTATCTGAGTATACAAGGAGTACAGGTTAACATCTTTCAAAGTGAAAAAATGACAGAGACAGTTTACTGCCTGAACAGTGACCCAAAACTCCCTACAACACAGAGCACCATCCTCAACTTTCTGGCCCAGTATGATTTGTAAGGCAGGAACTACTGAGGACTTGCTTACCCTGTTGGCAGAGTTTGGCTATGACTCTGCCTACATTCCACATTGACCATTTTTAGGCAGAATGCAGTCAGTTGCCAAAATGAGGACATTTTGCCCAGTGGCTGGTTTGCCACATTTGAAGCCATCTATGTGGGAGTTTCTTTGATGCTCATCATCTTCTTTGAGATAGGCTGGGTGTTTCCAGGAGTTAACCTGTCTTATTGTCAGTGAATCTTTAAAATAGTAAAAACATCTTTAAATTCCATATTCTGTAGGTCTCTGAGGTTTTTGAAGACTTTATCTAACTATTTTACCTTATCTATATATAGAATCATATCTATCTGTTAAACCTGAATGAAGGTTTACAGATATCTTTCTTCTGCTCATACAAATAGCAGAGAACTAGCCTTAATTGGTTTGTGCATCCTGCCTGCCTCATACATTTATAATTTTAAGACTGTATAATGCTTGTGAGAAATTATATGCTTTCAGAACAAAAGAACCAAACACTTACGCTGGGTCAGACTTGACAGGATTCAGTCCTCTCAGCATACTGGACACTGACATCCTGCATCCTTCATGTTCCACCACCAAGTGCTTCATCATCAGAAGCACTTGCTGTTCCTCATCAGAACAGGACAGCCCCCAGAACAGCTTTGAAGAAATCTTCTGATGCCAATTGGTCCACCATTTCAGACTGTCCCACACCACACAGGACTTCTATTAAGCCTGGGATTTCTCAACATTTAGAAACTGGAACAGAAATGCTATTCTTACCTTGTTTGGGACCCTACAAAGGTATTATTTGTTCCAAATCAGCCAGAAGAAATCTTAAAAGAACAATGCCCCATTTCCCTTAAGGGGGTGGGTGGGTAGGTTTTTGGTTGTTTTCTTGGGCTGTAGATGTTTACTTTCATTGGGAGTTAGTTATAAGTTATTATTGGTTTTATTCAGAGAGCAACTGAGGTTGGACTCAGGCATGATTCTCTTTTCCTTTATCTTTCTTTCTTAGGTTAGGAGATATGGGTTGAAAAGAAAGAAGGGGGAATATAGATATATAGGGATGATAGAAAAAAAGTAGATTATTGAATCTATTCCTCAACTTAAGGCCTTAATTGTTACTCACAAGATTATTTTTAATTCATTGGTATACAATTTTGTATATTGAGGCAAAATAAGTTTAATTTTGACACATTGGTATGGAATTCAAATTTAATATTATTATTAATATACTATATATATCACTATATATATAGTATAATATGAGGTATCATACATGTACAACTCAAGTAGCTTTACCTCCAATACATTCGAAGTGCTATTGCAGGCTATTTAGGATAAGTAAGTAATACAAGTTCATTGTTAGCTGATCAAATCATGGTCATGTCAATTACTAGTCTATTTAAATTAAAAGGAATAGAAATTTAACATTATCATCACAGACAGCAAGTGAGGAAGGTGATGAATATGTTAATTAGCTTCCCTCAAGCATATACTATCCTAGATGAAACTTTCACATTATATTCCATAAAAATTCACAATTAATATGTGCAAACCCAAAATAAATAAATAAATAAAATACCACATCCCAGCTGGCAACTTAAGCCAAGATAGGTATTGACTTATTGTTCAAAGTTGCTTATTACATGGTAGTGCTTTCCAAAAGTTCCGCATTTCTTGAGTTTGGTATAACTTTAGCCATCATGCACCACCTTACTCACAGAAAACATTCATGAAGAGTCAGGACATATGTAGATATATGAAGTACAGTAGTTTGTTAATTGCGAGTTTGACACAGGACTTCCTTTGTCACTGAATGCTGCCTAGAAGCAAAGCCAGAACAATAGAAAGCTTTCCTGGCACATTGTACATGCACCAAGTTAAAGCTGATATACACCAACGTTTGGGTTTGGAGCCCTGGTTTAGGTTAATATTCAGAGACAATGAAGGGAAATGAATACTGTGTGGAATATTTAAAGTTTACTAAGTAATAATATAAGTTATATGCTCTTACTAGAGAAATAGTTATTATCACTATTTCTTTTTTCTTTAATTAATTTATTCAGATTACAACTAAATTGTTATTCCATCACTTGTATTCTCCCATTTCTCCCTCTCTCCTGATTTCACCCTATTCCCCTCCCCTAGGTCTAAGACTGAGAGGGACCTCCTCCCAAACTATATGGTCATAGGTGATCAAGTCTCATCTTGGTAGCCTGCTTATTCTTTCTTTGAGTGCTGTCAGGCCTCCCCAACAAGGGGAGGTATTCAAATCAGAGACTAAAGTTGTGCTGGACCCAGTACTCACATCCACATAATCCTATGAATAATAAATCATATATACAGGAGGAAGAGTAACAAGCCCTCAGACACTGCTGTAAAGTGTTCTTCCCTCTCACAGACTATGGAAGGAGGTATTAAACAGCCAGTATTGACTTTTTATTATTGGAGTACAAATGAATGTTTTTTTATTTGTTTAAGTCCATCTTAAAAGGCTTAGATAACAGCTCCTTCTCCAAGAAGCTTCCCATGGTAACTGTATTTCATCAAACATGTATTTTTTTTTGCATCATGTCTCTTGCCAGTATTCATTCAGGCATGTGTTATTAGAAAACCTGAAATTTGAGAAGACTTATTGCTTTCTGCAAAAGTGTGTATTACTGATAATGGTTCCAAGCCACTGAATCTTAACACCCTCAAGTAAGGCATCTTCTGTTCTCCTTTTTCTCAACAATATTATTTATTCTTTGAAATTTTAACACATATGTACTCTCTTGATCATACCCACGTTCTATTTCTCACCTCCTACACCTCATAGTTCCACAACCATGGGTCCCTAGCGGGTGTTGAAGCCTCAGAAGGCCCTCCCCAATTCTTACTGGAATTCTGTCTGATTGACCTTGTGTAGATCTTGTGCAAGTAAAGAGAGCTACTATATATTGTTTGTTTTTCTGGGAATTACATAAGGACACAGTTGAGGCAAACTGCCTAAGTATGATTTATGTTCATTTAGCATTCAAGAAACATTTATAGAATGTGTATTCCATTGTGGATATTGAAGAGAGGCATGAAGCTAGAGGGAGCTAGATACAGTCTATATATTCTCAAGAAATTATAATTTGGCATCAGGAGGGAAGAGAATTGAATAAAGACAGCTCAACATACACCAAGAAACCTTATGACTCAAGTGAGGATAGCTAAGGGGAAAGCATAGACTTGGGAAAATGGCAACAGAGAAACTTTGGTTGTTGCTTATGTGATGTTCTGACAAGAAGTTAAATCTGAGCAGAGAAGCAGGTCTAGACATTTATCAATGTTACAGCATCTCCTGGAACAATACCTTTTGTGAGACTCATATTATTCCCTCACTCGCTGTAGTTGTCTCTATCATAAGCAGCAGCTGTCTCCATTGGCTTAATTTCAGCTTCCATTTGGAGAATGGGGAAAAGAGAAGAAAGCAAGCCATAAAAGGTACTGGCTAAAACACACACTCATAAACATACAACATACACTGTATTTGGCATCAAAGATACATCTGGAAAACAGTATATATTTTTTAAACAAGATGATTTGATGTTAACGACAAAAACAAATGTGCACAAATATTGTATTCTTCTAGAGCATACTGCAACAACGTTACAGTATGTGTATACTTGTCCAGCAAACAATTTTTTTGTGGGCGATGGGAACCAATTTCTCATTGTCAGACAAAGATGTCACAGATAAATGAAGGGGAAACCTAGAATGAAACTAGTGGTTCTGGATTAGAACTGAAGTTATTAGAATAAACTTCTGATTTAAAATTACGCAGAGATAAACACACTTTCATGTATTTCCTAGCTCTGACCACTGGCATAACAAACACTAGCACTCACATGGCAGTAAGCTTACTTCACTGTTTTCCAATTCAGATACCATTTTTTCCAATAAAAAGAAGTGGTATTATCAGAGAAAATGGCTTATTCTAGGGCCAGGACCAAAAATAGAACAAGATGAGCTTGATATGTTTTTCTTGTGATATCAGAACAAATGAACAAAAATGTCTTGAAAAGGAATGGGCATTTTGAATGGACATTGGAATTAACTGCAAGGATTTCTCAGGCCCAGACTTGGGACTATTTAAGCAATGAAACAAAGGAAGATGATATGGGGTCATAACCAACAAAGTAAAATAATATTCCTGAGACCTGATTGGCTGTGGTCATATGGAGAGGGGGAGGTCCCTTCTGTCAGAGGTCTGGGGGAAGAGAAGAGGGAGAAAGAGGGAGGATGGGAATGGGAAGATACAAGTGAAGGGATAACAATTGGGATGTAATCTGAATAAATTATAATAAAGATGTAAAAAACATGTTCCAGAGTCCATGGAGTAAATAAATATTAGTATTTGAATAAGCAAGGAAGAATGAGGAATAGATCTTTCTTACTAATAATTCAGTTAATAACAAAAAATAAGTTAAGGAAGATTCAATACATTTTGGCAAAAAGTGCAGTGATAATTACCTAAGTGAGATCTATTCATAAATGACAAAAGCAGTGGGTAATATTTGAAAAGAAGCACTATATTGTCAGATTCACACACTCACTATCTCTACCATGATATTTACTGACTTCAGAAGAAAACTGTTAATTTTATGTTGGCAAAATTTTGTAGACAGTACTCTAAGCAAGTGACTTAGACTAATATTCCCAATAGGACATCTTGAGGCCAGTGATCCTTGGTAGATTGTATCAAGAAGTGTCTCTCTTGTTTGCACTAATTTTCAGTAAGAAAGTGTAACCTCAACTTAATCATAAAAAAAGAAGACAAACTCACACTGATGGGCATTTTAAACAAATTAACCAATAATTATCAAAATAATGATCAGTTGATGATAATAGTATTTAGTATTAAATATTCTCATATAGTCCAAAAATTGTGGTAATAGATATATTAATTAGATTGATTTAGGCATTTGATGGGGTTCACATATTGCCAGATATAATTTTCTGTCACCATAACAGAATACATTTTTATTTAACAATTAAAAACTTTTAAAGTAATTAAGTGAGTGTATCATTCCTTGGAAATATGCAATCCTGGCCATTGTTATAGAAACATCTAAGGGATCTAAAAATACAGAGAATGATCCTCATTTAATGTCATTCCATCACAAATGGACTGTACAATGGATTATTGTTAACACAATATCATGAAATATAAAAATACATGAACAAATTATAATTTCCTTAAGTCCTAAAGAACAAATGACAGAGCTGTGACATATTCAAGGACAGAAAGAAAACAAAATCAGTGCAATATGTAGTTCTGAGTTAGATTCTAAAACACCTAAAAATCTTCATGAGAAATGCTGAGAATTAAAAAGCTTTTTTTGTAAATTTCTCAATTTTGATTATTGAATTACTGCTAAGTAAAATGTTGGCATTAGGATGTAAACACCCTGTTTTACTTGTAATTGTTCTGTAAGTATGTGCTTAAGGAAATAACTATATTGAACCTTACTTAATCATTACACAGCATGTTTTCTATTTAAATAATTCATTCAGATTACATCTCAATTGTTATCCCATCACTTGTATCTTCCTGTTTCCTCCCTCCCCCCCTCTTTTACCTTATTCCTTTCCCCTAGGTATGTGACAGAAGGGGACTTCCTCCCCCACCATATGACCATCACAGCCTGTCAGGTCTCATCAAGGTAATCTGCTTTCCTCTTCTCTGAGTGCTAGAAAACCTCCTCTTCCAAGGGAAGTAGTCAAATAGGGGTCACCAGAGTTCATGGCAGAGGCAGTCCTTGCTCTCCACACAACTGTTGAGAATGCACTTGTCCCTTGGCTAGATCTGATTAGGGCATCTAGGTTTGCTTCATGCATTGTCCTTGGTTGGTATAGTAGTTTGTGCAGGCCCCCCTGGGTCCATGTCAGCCAGCCTTGATGGTCTTCTTGTAGGCTTCCAGGACTCTCTGGGTCCTTCTGTTTCTCCATTCTCCTATATCTCTCTCACCTGGATTCCCAATAAGAAGCCTCATCATCTGTCTCAATCCCCTGCTGAGTGAAGATTCTCAGAGGACAACCATATTTTGCTAGTGTCCAATTATAAGCACTTATATACCATATGTATCTTTCTGGGTCTGTGTTAACTCACTCAGGATGATCGTTTCTAGTTCTATCCATTTACCTGCAAATTTCAGGATTTCATTGTTTTTAATGGCTGAGTAGTATTCCATAGCATAAATGTACCACAGTTTCTTTATCCATTCTTCGAGTGAGGGATAAGTAGGTTGTTTTCAGATTCTGGCTATCACAAATAAGGTTCCTATGAACATAGTTGAACTAATGTCCTTGTTGTGTGCTGGAGCTTCATGTTTGTACACACACATTACATGGCATACTAAGCATGTGCAATTTTTATGTACTGGTTTGAAAATTAATTCATTTATGTTTTAAGGAAAGGGTTGCTTCCCGCATAGTATGTATAACAGAATAGAAATTTATTATTGATTCTTTTTTCCTTAGTGAGATGAGTTTGTCTCTTATCCCTACAGTCTTTTTTTAAAATCCCTTCATAGCTTTTTGTGCAGCATGAATTATTTGATGCTGATATGAACTGATGGTCAGTGCCATAAAATTTCAGGAAAGGAAGAGTGAGAATTGGGTAGGAAGTGGCCAGGAGAGAGCATGTCATGTGTGAGGGTTTTGTCAGAGCATCAAGGAGAATTCAGGTCAGGCATCTTGTCCTTACAGGTACTCTTTATTAGATAGGGGGCTGCAGACAACTGAAGATGATTGGAAGGTTCCTGTGAGTCAAGCAGCTTGTGACTAGGGTATGGTTCTTAGACTCTAGTATGCATAGGCTGTAACTGAATATGACCTTAAGTGTTTCAAGGACTGTGGTAATGTGTGTGTGTGTGTGTGTGTGTGTGTGTGTGTGTGTGTGTGTGTGATGCATGTGTGTGGTGCAGTGTGTGTATGATGTGTGTGCATGTATGTAATGTGAGTGTATGTGAGTGGTGTGTATATGCATGTGTGCAAGTGTATGTGGTATGGCTTGGAAGGTTGTGGAAGAGAGAGGAAGACTGTAAAAATATATTTATTTTAAGAAGCCTCACTTGGTGAGTCGCACTCATCCTGAAGTTTAAAAATAACTTTATGTCCAGTCCAAAGTGAAGTAAATTGTAATAATTCAGGAAACAGGAGGAAAACCACTGACTATTCCTCTTTACCTCTATCTATTTCTTCAAGAATTTTTCCCTTCCCAGTGTGCAGTAAAATTTGCACAATGTCTCACTACATGAATATATGTTAATGAATATAATTCATAAATAAGGGTACATTTATCAACTTACGTGTTTTTCATTTCATTCAAGAAACACTACCTGAGAGCTCACTATGCTATAGGTACAGAATAGCATAGAAGAGGGAGAGAAGGTGCGAATGGGAAGATATAAGCAAAGGGATAACAATTAGAATGTAATCTGAATAATTTATAATAAATTAAAATTTTTAAAAATGTTAAAATAGGAAATGGATTTGCCTTCACAAAGCTTTAGATTTTCTCATAAAAGATGAAGAAGAGATGTAATAAATGTTTACTGTATCAGCATGGAGCACTGGGAGTCTTATGGAAGAGTTGGGGGTTGAAGGACCTGAAGGGATCTGGAGCTCCACAAGGAGACCAATGGAGCAAAAAAATATGGATGGAGAGGTGGGGAATGTTGCAAAGACTGATGCACCAACTAAGGACCATGCATGGTGGGGACCAAGATCCTCTTTCAGATGTAATAGATAGGCAGCAAAGTCTCCTTGTAGGTCCTCTATTATGGGTAATAGGGACTACTTCTGATATAGACTCTGGTTCCCACACATTGATCACTTCCTCTTGGTGCGGTGGCCTTGCCAGGCCACAGAGGAAGAGGATACCGGTAATTCAGAGGAGCCTTGATATGTTGAGATCAGATGTTAGGAGAAGAGGACTCCCACCTCCTGAGGACTAGGGGAGGGAGGGACAGAGTATGAAGGAGAGAGGGAAGGGCCAGGAGACAACAACGGAAGGGATGTAAAGTGAATAAATAAAAAAATTTAATATGAAGATCAAATAATTTTAAAAGTTTCAGGATATAGCAAGCTGATAGCCAACATCAAATTAAATGGAGATAAACTCAAAGAAATTCTACTAAAATCAGAGACTAAAAAGGCTGCCCATCTCTCCATATCTCTTCACTATAGAACTTGAAGTTCTAGCAGAGCAATAAGACAACAAAAGGAAATCAAAGGGATCCACATAGGAAAGAAGGGAGTTAAAGTATCACTATATGCAGATGACATGGTAGTATACATAAGGGACCTCCAAAATTCCACCAGAGAACTCCTACAGCTGTTAAACACCTTCAGCAAATTTGCTGGATACAAGATTAATTTTAAAAAATCAGTAGCCCTCCCATATACAAATGACAAACAGGCTGTGAAAGAAATTAGGGAAATGACACCCTTCACAATAGCCACAAATAATATAAAGTATCTTGGTGTAACTCTAACCAAGTAAGTGAAAGACTTGTATGAAAAAAACATCAAGTCCTTGAAGAAATTGAAGAAGATTTCAGAAGATGGAAAGATGGCCCATGCTTGTGGATTGGGAGGAGCAGCATAGCAAAAATGACCACATTACCAAAAGCAATCTACAAATTCAATGCAATCCCTATCAAAATACATACACAGTTCTTTACAGACCTTGAAAGATCAATTCTCAACTTTATTTGGAAAATCATAAAACCCAGAATAGCTAAAACAATCCTGTACATAAAAGATTTCCAGAGGAATCTCCATCCATGATCTCAAGCTGTACTATAGAGCAACAGTAATAAAAACACCATGGTACTGGCATAGAAATAGGCTGGTTGATCAATAGTATTGAATCAAAGACACAGAAATAAACCCACACACCTATGGACACTTGATTTTTGACAAAGAAGCCAAATCTATACAGTGGAAAAAAGATAGCATCTTCAACAAATGGTGCTGGTATAGCTAGATGTCTACATGTAGAAGGTGCAAATAGATCTGTATTTATCACTCTGTACAAAGCTAAAGTCCCAAATGGATTAAAGACCTCAACATAAAACCAGACAAAGTAATTCTGTTAGAAGAAAAAGTGAAAAAGAGACTTGAACTCATTGACACAAGAGACAACTTCTTGACAGAATACCTACAGCTCAGGCTCTAAGATCAACAATTAATAAATGGGATCTCATGAAACTGAGAAGCTTCTGAAAGACAAAGGACACTGTGAACAAAAGGACAGCCTACAGACTGGGAGACCAACCCTACATCTGGCAAAGGGATAATACCCAAAATATATAAAGAACTCAAGAAATTAAACACTACTAAGCCAAATAATCTGATTAAAAAATGAGGTACAGAGATAAACAGAGGAACATAAAATGACTGAGAAACACCAAAAGAGGTGCACAATACCCTTAGTTATCAGGGAAACAGAAATCAAAATGACTCTGAGATTCCATTTTATACCTATTGGAATGGCTACGATCAATTGGTCAAGTGACAGCACATGCTGACAAGAATGTGGAGAAAGGGGAACACTCCTCTATTGCTGGTGGGAGTGCAAACTTGTACAACCACTTTGGAAATCCATCTAGTGCTGTCTTAGAAAACTGTGAATAGTGCTACTTCAATAACCAGCTATACCACTCCTGGCCATGTACCTGAACAATGCTTCATCATACAACAAGAACATTTGCTCAACTATAGCAGCTTTATTTGTAATAGCCATAATCTGGAAACTACCTAGATGTCCCTAAACCAAAGAATGGATAAAGAAACTGTACTACATTTATACAATGGAATTACACAATGTATTAAACACAAGGAAATCCTGGAATTTTCAGGCAAATGGATGGAACTAGATATGAACATCCTGAGTGAGGTAATCCAGACCCAGAAAGACACACATAGTATATGCTCCCTTATAAGTGGATATTAGCCCAACATAGATGTCCTCTGAGAGACTCCATCCAGTGCGGACTGGGACAGATGCTGGGTCTCACTGCTGGATCTGACTGGAGAGCAGAGAATGGTATGGAAGAATTTGGGGGGCATGAAATGACCCAGAGGGTTCAGAAGCCCAACAAGGAGACCATCAAGGCCAACAGATCTGGACCTGAGGGCCTGCACAAACTATTGCACCAACCAAGAACAATGCATGCAGTAAATTTAGACCACTTGTTCATATCTAGGCAATGGACAGCTCATTTGCCATGGTTGTGGGGAGAGTTGGAACTGCCTCTGACATGAACTCTGGTGACCTGGATTTAACCACTTTCCCTTGGTGGGGAGGCCTGGTGGGCACACAGTGAAAGGGGAAGCAGGCTATCAGAATGAGATCATGATGTGGTCTTATGATGGGGGAGGAGATCCCCTTCTGTCAGAGGTGTAGTGGAAGGGAATGGGGCAGAAGAGAGAGTGACGGTGGGAGTGGGAAGATACAAATGAGGGGATAACAATTGAGTTGTAATGTGAGTCAATTACAACAAATTAAAATTTTAAAAAAGTTTCAGGGCCAGTGCTCCATTGATCTGACTTCAGTCCTCAGAACCTAAGAAAAAATTTAAAATCCCTGAGCTATGGAAGTAAAAACAGGAGGATCCTTCAGGTTCACTGGCCAGTTTAGCCTACTCTGTGAGTTGAGTCAATGAGAGAACCCAACTTTTTGAAAGGTGGATGGTGTTTGACAATTGACTTTTTATGTTTTGATTTAAAAAAATGTTTTTTTGTACCCATCTAGTGAACTCTTCCTAAGAAATTATTATTAGATTGGCAACACCCCCAAACACTAAATAAAAGAATAAAAGAGAGCAGCTTGTGCTGCACGGTGTATTAAAGGCCTCTCTGCATAGTGTGTTAGCTCCAGCATATCACCATATTTTATAGTAATACCTATGTTTTCAACCCTTGCTTTGGATTCAGGCAAACAGAACTCACATTTCAACCTAATTCATTGTGCATACCACAGACTTTCATAGCTGTTCTCCCTCCTGGGATCCCTCACATCACTCCAATCCTCCCATTCCCCATGCAAAGTGATGCTCCATAATTAGCATTAACAGGTGCTAAAAGCCCATTGAGGGCTCAACAGGCAACATGTTGCCACATCCAGGTCCTGACAAACCAGATCAGTTATGTGCTATCACCTCATGGTGCCACTTGGGCAACAAAGGCATGCACTGAGTCAGGAAACACTTGGGCAGCAAAGACATTGTCCTGAGTCAGGAAAAAAGAAATGCTTCAGGCTTGGAAAGAACAGATTTGGCAGCACAGAAATGATCATGGGTCAGAGGAGCTATAGTTACATGAATAAAAACAAAAACAAAAATAGTATGTATGTGCTAAGGGAACACTATTAAGAGAGAATAATCTAAGCACCCTGAAGACTCTGCTCATTGAAAATCTACTTTGTTCCAGGCACTAGGTCCAAAGCAGTGAAAAAAATTAAGAGCAGTTGTAAAATTTATATCTCATGTAGAAAATTCCCAGCCCTACCAGAAACTACCTGGGGACATCACAGCTTGACCAGACCTGTCTTTTTCTGGTTACTATAACAAAGAATCCCATCAAATGGATGCTGATAAGCATCAGACAATGTATTTTTCACATGTCAAAACTCTGGAAAATCCAAAATCAAAGTGCCTTAAAGACTTGATAACTGATGAGAGTACATTTTTCTGACTCTGTTTTGGTGCCTTCTTGTATTCTTGTCTGGTATAAGGATCTGTCTGGGGATTTAATTTTTTTTTAAATTTTATGTGTGTGTGTATACTTATGTGTAGCATGTGTTCAGCTTCCTGTAGACACCAGAAGATGGCATCATATCTTTTGTATCTATAGTTATAGGATATGTATGAACTGCCTATTCTGGGTCCTCTGCAAGAACAGCCACTGCTCTTAACTGATGAGTTATCTCTCCAGTTGCTGAGGCCTTTAATGAGGGCACTAATTCCACTGATTAGCTCCATGACATGATCTAGTCACCTCCCAAAGGCCCCACTTCCTCGTACAATCATCCTATATATGAGTGAGAGGAACATAAATATCCAGTCACACTACATGTACTTTCATGTTTTAGAAAAGGCTTCAGGGAGGTAGATGAGATGGAAAATGAGGCACAGGAACTGGGGAGATAGCTCCATGTGTAAAAGTCCTTGATACATCAACATGAGAACCTGAGTTAAGATACCCAGCATCAACATAAAAGTGTCGTGACATGATGGTGTAAACTTGCAACCCCAGTGCTGGGGGCTGGAAAGTAAGACACAATGAACATTCTTGCCAAATTCAGTGCTAGACTTCTACATATGAATACAAGTGCAATACATCGACATGCATGTCACATAACACACACACACACACACACACACACACACACACACACACACACACACACTACAACCATCAAAAACATAATGAGGAACAACAGAAAAGATAACAGAGCAGCAGCATCCTTAGCACTATGTGGAGGTTGGCATGAATGGGATACAGGTGTTTGTGGTGGAGGTGAATATTGGATGGTCCAATTAGATGTTAGAATAAATAGGTCATACAAAAGACTGAAGATGACTCCTTTGAGAAAATGGAACTTAAAAAGGATTATTATGAAAAAGACTGCCAAGGCCAGAACTTTCCTTTGAAAAAACACTACTAGAGGTCATTTCAAGGGAAGCATGGGACATAAACCAAGCAGTGTGTAGTCTGTGATGTCAGGTCTAGTGATGGAAGTGAAGCTCTGCAACAAAGCAGTGGTCATTCTTATAGATAAGAGGAAAAAGCTTGAAAGTTTTCTACAAACATATTTCTAGTTTTCAGTGTCTAGTCATATGTACAATACAGAAAAAGAGGAAGACAAAAATGATTGGCATTTCATGTTCAAAGGATCATGGTTTTCTAGTCTAACTGTGTTAGAATCCCCTGGGGAACTGACACAGCATGCATACCTGGTGCCAGCCTAGATGAGCAAAATCAAACTCTCTGGGGGAAGAACCCAGCTTTCTCTATTTTTGACTACACCTCAGTGATCATTAGGCACTTTCCTCATTGAGATCTGAGCCAGATCAGGGGCTGTAATCTACAGTTCACAGGCTATTGCCTGCTATTAGTATCTTATTAGCTGAACACGAATGAAAAAGTTATAGGTTTACATGCAATTGTGTAAAACAAACAGACACTGCCAAATATTTCTGTTTACTCAATGGTAACATTTTTGCAAAATTCTGGTGAATTAACACAATCAGAAAATTGATAGCAATAAAATACACTGAGCTCATTAGTGTTTGCTGCAGTGTTGTGCTCACTTTTGTGTTTCTACAGTTTTACTAGATACAGGCTGGTGTATATACCACCAGCACCAGAAGCAAGAAAACAAGAGGCTAAGGAAATGGTTCAGTTGATGGACAGCTTTCCACACAGGCATGAGGACTGGAGTTCCTATCCCTAACATTCACATGAAAAGCCAGGAGCAACAGCATGCATCTGCAACCTCAGTACTTGGGAGGGGAAATGTGCTCATTGTTCAGCAACTCTAACTGAATTTATGAGCACAGGTTTATGAAGAGAACTTATCTCAAAAAATTAAGGCAACAAGGGACTGAGGAGACTCAATGTCAACCTCTGGCCTATGCATAAATGTGCACACACATGAGCATGTACACACACACACAGACACACATGATCTTCCATACAAGCATTCCTCATGCAGCCCATTTATAATCATATCTGGTCCTCTACCCACCCCAACTCCAGATTCCTAACCACTGAACATCACTGCTGATTTCTTTCTTTACAACACTGCTGCTTGTATTATTTCCTTATCAATCTTCAAATAGCTGAATGATATATAGTGTCAAAACCCTCAATTTGTAATGCTGAAGATTCTTGCCTTCTTTTTGCCTTTGGTCTTGAAAAGATTTATTAATTTTATTGATTTTTTACCCCAATAAATACTTTCCTTTTAAAAAAAACAAATGAAGTATAACATCTTGCTAAATGACCTATTGCCATTTAGAAAAAAGTGCATCCTGTGTGCAGTATTCTGTATTCCAGTTCCATCCTGCTGTTGATTGTGTTATTGAGCTCCTCTCCAGCCCCTATAATTTCTAACCAAGTATTTCTGTTCTCTGTGAGAAACTGTGTGGTGTCCCCATATGTACTTGCCTTTTTCCTGCTAGTGCCATAAGCTTCTGCCTCTTACATTTTAGAGGTTGTTGTTTCACATACACATTTAGTATTATTATATCTTTCCAGTAGACTGAGCTACCATTTTCTATAGCACTTTTGGTATCTAGATATTTCCTTTTCTCTGAAGTCTACCCACTCCATTTTCTTATAGTAAAACACTCTTTATTATACTCAAACCATTTATCTTAGCCAGCAATCAATTTATTTTGGTTTTAAATATTTTGTATACTACAGTTACAAAGGAAGTTTACTTTCCAAAGAGTTTTTGTATTAATTTATATTTTCTGTGTTTATCTAGTGTCTTTGAGTTCCTGGTACTTCATCCTGATGCTGTCAGATGATGGGAAAGTATTGGCAAAATGGTTGCTTGTTTTCATGCTAGTAATGGCCCTAGCTGTTCTTCTGTCTGTCAATAGGACATAGAGTCCAAGAGCATGAAAAAGCTTCCCACCTGCATTCTTACTGTTCCAATCTCCCCAGCCAATTTACTCTACCAATCACCTTATTGCAGAGAAGAGAAGAGAAGAAGGCTTGAGCTGTGAGAAAGTAGGTAACTTCACCTGTGGTTGTATTTGGCTGACCTGTGATGTTATCCTAGGGTTTATAATTTAATATATCGGAAGAACAAATTTATATGGGGTGGTGTTAAGGGACAAAAACAATAGGCCAGAGAGAGCTTCTTTTGCTTGATCAAAGATCCACGAAGTCCAGACACTGCCCTGTTCCTGGAGGACTAGTACCTTGGTTCTGATTTCTTTTTCACGGCCAGGATCTCTAGTGATTCTTGTGTCATCTTTAGCATTTATCATCATGCCTAACATACTTAGGTATGGGGATTAAAAACAAAAAGCTTATGTAACCTTGCTTGCATGGTCAGTTATCTCTCTTAATTCTGTAAATAGCATTTCTTGAGACACAACCATTCCTAATCTTTTTGCAGGTCACCTATGGTGTCTTTTGTGCTTTATCAGCAGAGTTAATTAATCATAATGAAACCCACCTTCTCTATTTTACTGAGATGAATAAGGATGAAATATCAATATCATTTTTATAGAAGATGCTTACCATTGCATAGTACAGATTGCCCATTGACTAAGAGGTCAGAGTTGAGAGCTTTCAAATAATGACCTAAGCATCCACTTAGACAAAATCTGCTGATCCAGGCAAGAAGCTGATGGATACCTGGAACTTTTTAAAGTACTTCCTTATTGGTTATCCCATCTGATTCTCATAACAGCAACATGAAATGGATCATTATCAGCCTAGTAGCACTTGCCTTATGCAAATAAATATGAGGTCAGTATTCTGATGATGTTTTCCATTATAAATCAAACTATCTGATATATGGGAGCCAAATTAGAACTTTATTTATGCCCCTGTGACCCTTGGCTTGGCAGATTTCACTTACTCTGAAGATCAGGCATAATTTCTATTGCCCAATGTGCTCTGAGGGGTTATAATATATATGTAGATGTGGAGTGTGTGTGTGTGTGTGTGTGTGTGTGTGTGTGTGTGTGTGTGTGTGTTGTTTGTTCTATAGTAAGAGCTTCTCTTGCTGTACAGGAAGAGAAGGAATGCATTTTAGCATGACATATTAGGCTTCACATGTGCTTTTATACACAATTTTCAGTCTTTCAAATAGGAAATATCAATCACTGAGTGACTTTGTCAACAGCTAATACCAGTATAGACCTCTTCACAATTATCATTTACTGAGATTTCAACAATCTTCCTGTGTGTTTGTGCTCCATTCTGTAGAAGAGGTATTTGAAGTTTAGTACAATTATCCATCTTATTTAAAATTGCTCTATAAGAATCATGGCTTTAATTTGAATCCATATTAGACTGATTGTTTTTGTGAGATTCAATTAGCTGCATAAAGTAGTGGATATTGGAAGAAGACAAAAAGTCTTCTATTGTTAGTCCATTCCACTACATTAAAAGGGAGACAAGGTTTGGAAAGAAGGGGCAGGGGAGCAATATCTTAAAACTTGAGTTTCTGTGGCTGTTATGTTTCTTCAAAGAGAGAAGAAAATTCCATATGTGACATTTCTTTTCCCATGGATTAAGTTTAGAATGAGCTCTGTCTTCTACTTGAGCTAGATGGATAAGTACAATGGTTGTGAGTATGTTATTAGGAAAGGCTTGTGGACTCCATAACTTACCATATTAAAACAAGACTCTCACCAAGGGAGTAAATAGATAAGTCAAGAACCCATGGGCTTGTTCTACATTGTAGTTGATTTTGGGTAGAACTATGAAGGCCATGGAAATAGAAGGTTTGCTCGTCAGCACTAGTCAGAATAAAAGAAAAATAAATCCTATCATATAGGATTTTACATCATTAGTCTATATGCCTTATACAGCATTTTTCACATACATTTTCTGAAACCATTAAGAAATACAGCTAGAGAACCTTAATTAATGTTTATTAATTAATTAACTAACTAATTAATTGATGTTGATGTTTTTAAAAGGCCTTGTAACCAAACTCCAACAGGGGCTCCCACTATAGTTTCTTCATCAAGGTTCCTTCAGCCTTGAACCAAATACCTTATGGCATGAGGCTGTGTATTGTCACTGCTATATAACATATGTGTTCCAGAAAGACCAATCTTCTCTAAGATCAGTTCTGCCTTTGGGTAACTATCTTTGTCCATTGGACCCATGATAAGTTTTTTTCTCTTCTTTGATGGTAGTATAATGTAAGAGAATGCACCTGCTTTGGCCAAAGTTCAAATCCTACCTCATCTCCAACTAGTTATGAACTCTTAGGTATGAGTTTTCCCTAGTTTCAGTTTACATTTGTGAAAAATAAAACTGGAGATGTTTTTATGCCTCAGAAATGTTGTCAAATAGATTCAATGAGATGAAGACACTGAAGCATGACATACTTCCTGGATCATCTTATGATTTCATTTGATAGCTTATTTTCTATATAGCAGCACTTTACATACTTGAAAGATGATATCAAACTATCAAATCTGATTTTCTATTGTCTAAGCAGCCATATTTTCTTCTTTGTTTTTATCATGATATTTTTACCTACAAAACCTTCAGGATTCTGTCTTCCATCTAAATGGGATTTAGCTTATTGATGCTATTTGGAAAGTATGGTATTCATGCCTAAACACAGGGCTGCAGCTGTGCCTTGAGTACCACAGAAGGATCAGGATGCTCACCTACCTTTTACTGAATGATATAGTTAGCTCTGTTAATCCTGTGTGAGTCTGCTCTTGCTCTCCATGGGTACATCCTGATGTTGCTATGCTGACTTGTTGCATAATTCAGTCATTAAGACATTAAGTAAGCTCATGATCACTTCCAGTTCTACCTCATCTAGTATATAAGCAGGAAAGTTTCAAGTCTAATAGGAGGAGGACACATTTGGTCACATGAAATAAAACTGTTTCCTTACCAAGGTTCTTCATAATCTGCTCTGCTTATTTTTCACCTTATGTCACTCTTCATACCTTTTACTCTCTTCCTTCTTGACTTACCACTCACAAGAGACATCTCAGTCCACATATGCAGTGTAAGGTACATCTGCCTTCTTACCATGCCAATTCCCCTCAGACTCCAACCCATACCATCTGAAGAGTTGACTTGTACCTACCTAAACTACATTGAGTCATACCTATCTAAACTACCTAAACTACTATCTCATAACACTTACTGTAGTTGGTAGTTACCTTACTGTTCATGGTTGGTCTCCTGGATCAAAATTGTTAGGTTCATCTCTGAATTCCCTGTATTTATCACAATGCTTAACATAGGACTGAGAACTAGTTGATAATTTTCTAGTAGAAGAGAGTGTGTAAGCATGAATGAGTTGGCTCCAATTTGCATATAATCTACCTGGATAGGATCAATTTGATGGAACCTCTGCTTTAGAAATTTTAAACCACACTTGCTCACCTCATTCTTAGTGTTGTATCATCTACACACTTGCTCAGTCTGATATTGTCATCCAGATTAGAGAAGAGAAATACTGATTAACATAAGACCAAGGACAAGCATGTAACAAGACACTAAATATTTTCTATTGCTTCAGAATATGATCCAAGTCTCAAGGAGGACTGTCATTAATATTGCAAATTCAGTTTCATCATAAGAAAAAACATCCACTGTATTTTTATTTATTATATATTGGGTTTGATAGGGTTAAGAAACTGATAGTAAACAATGACAATAGTAATAGTAATGAAATATTTATAATAGAAAGTATTTATATATCTGTCAAGGATGGGTCCTATTAGACTGAGGTAGGGTGAACAAAATGCAAGAAGTTTCATGTGGCTCAATTCAAATAATTATCCATGCCTTCTAGGCACCATATAGAGAAAATGAGAATTGTCACAGAGTATACCTAGAATCATTCTGTCACAGGCTAAACACTCAGTAACACTCATGATTTATTGTTGCGGGACTTTTGATACTATTATGATGATTCCATGCCCAAGTGTGTACCATACACTCTTAGTGTTACAAGGGTAACAAGGGTACAAGGGTAAATGCACATCTACATTTTTATGAAGGTGAATCTCTCCCTTCTATATTTTCTCTTTCCTTCCATGGGTAGTGGTATAAGATGGTATAGCACTCCTGGCCTCTTATTTCCGATCATAACTTTTGGCTCTGCAGAAACTGAATGCTCTTTTTAACTCATTTGTTGGGAAGGAGGAACTTCCCACAAGTGTCTCAGTCTTTCTTTTGTGAAAGAAGATAGTTGGTGAATGAGTATGTGTGTATTCTCTTTGTTTTTCCCAATCTTTGTCTTCAGAATTGCCCCCATTTTATCTAACTTTGACTACCAGCTTTTAGAACATTTGGTCTCTCACCAAGACCATATCCTCACACTGTTTTGTCTTGCTCCAAAGCACTCATTATGTAACATTTATTTGCTCGTTTTCAATTCTCTGGTGGACCTCCATACCAGTATATTATCTTCTTGTTATTGTAAACATTATTCTCTATCCCTAGAGCCAGAATAGAGCCTGGAAAATAATGGAGCTTATAAATACTTGATGCATAAACATGGCTCTCATCATTTATAATTTACCTCAGTTTGAGTGCAGAAGCAAACAATAACTAAGTCAGCATTAGAAACTTGGAGGGTAACAACCTTGCTCACCCTGTGGCTTCCTGCTCTGAATGCTTCACAGCACTGAGTTGAAAACAGTTTTGTAAAGCTCCTGAGGTAGGCCCAGGGAAACTGTTGCCAGATGCCATAGGTTCAGGCTCCTGACACTAACAAAAAGGGCAATTTGAATCTTTAATCAAATGGTATATGCACATAAACACATACGTGTTACCATCACATATATGACAATGTGAGTGAATGTCATAAAATCTGACACAGGCAGGCTGACAGACAGTAAACAACTAGTAAGTGGAGTTATATGTGATATATTTACTAGTCTTATTATAAATAGATAGGTAAAATATTAACTTATTTCTATGTATATGTGTATATGTGAGCATATGTGCATGTCACAATACATATATAGGGATCAGAGGACAACATGTGAGATTCAGTGTTCTCCTTCCTCCATGTGGGTCATGGGAATGAAGCTAAGGGTGACAGGCTTGTCAAAAAGTGGCTTCATTCTTCTTGAAT
Organism: Acomys minous; assembly: GCF_964271855.1. Lineage (NCBI taxonomy): Eukaryota > Metazoa > Chordata > Mammalia > Rodentia > Muridae > Acomys > Acomys minous. The sequence goes on along the minus strand of NC_140496.1, from coordinate 52,899,461 downwards.
GCCTCCAAAGATACTATATTTTATGTTGACATAAATGTTAACAACTATTTATTTTTGTCTCAAAATGATTTTAATGCAAATAAACCTATCCATCTGCAATGCTTAGACATTCCAGAAAAGGCAGGTTTTCTAGGATTCAATGATGGAGATGAAGCCTTGAAGCCTTGGAATTTGGGGCTGAAGGTCCAAGGACCCCAATTCAGCAAAAGTCCAATCTAGGTGGCTAACTACTGAATTATTATGTAGGAAAAATTGCTCTGGTTAAAATTATTTGAACCACCTAACATTTTGAGGTAAGTTTTCAATTTCCCTTCAGTTTTTATTTAGAGAAGTTTCATTTATTTCAAACTGAAATTCAAGCAAGACATTTGATGCTCAGGGAATGTATTTTATCCATCATTTTTCATCTTGCATCTGATTTGTAGGACACAACTTTCCCCAATTATAAGCCACTATCAATGTCTCATGTTTAAACTTTTCCAATTACCACATACACTTTCCACTGAGATAGAGGTCATATTATTGTGGTCCTTGTTCTGATTTAAAAACTGTGTTTCTCAAATTGACTTTTGTCAGCTTGAAAGTGACAGAAATGGCTTCTCAGGAATATAAGATTTCTGTGCCAAGTTATGAGGTTTTAGTAAGGATGGTCTCTCTCCATCTTTCCCTTAATCACCCTATTTCTTTCAGTACTTTCTCATTTGCTTGGGTAGAAACTTCTGAGTTAAAAATAAACAAGCAAACTCCCCAAAGCTGAACCTTGCAACTGATTGTTAGAAATGAATCCTTGGCTTCACCAGATACTGAGCTAGCTCCACCCACCAGCTCAGCTGAAGGAGTCAGAGGAACCATTTTGCTCGCTTAACTAGATGCTACCATAATAACACACAATTGCAAATTTGCCTCCTGAGTCTCTTAACAGCCACTTTTAGTAGAACATGGGGACTGCATTCATTTTATCTTTTTAATTTTTACAGAGCAAGATGCATAAACAAAAGGAGAGAAGCAAGCTCAGATCTGCCTTGGTGATGTCCTCAATCCTCTCTGACTCATTCTTGCCCTTAGCAACTCCTGCCTAAGGTGGAGATTTGTTGACTTACTAAAGAGTACTAGTTACAATAATAATTTGGGTTTTGTTTGTTTGGTTGGTTTGGTTTTTCAAAACAAAGATTCTCTGCATAGCCTTGGCTGTCCTAGATTTGCTTTGTAGATGAGACTGGCATTGAAATTACAGTGATCCACCTGCCTCTTCCTCCTGAGTGCTGCGATTAAAAGCATCTGCCACCACACCCAGTATACAATAATAATTTAATAAAGTTCCAAAGATACAGCATAGAAATTGGGTGCCACATGACTGGGACCATGGTGTAGTTTCTTAAGACCTTATGAACAAGTCCCTCAACATGACACTTGCATTTGACCTGGTGACACTTAAATATTTTCCAGACAGACAGTTCCCTGTCATCCCAGGCAAGTTACTCTTAATTATTCTGGCCCTTATGATTACCCCACTTTTCCCTATTTTCAAGCCCCATTGCATTTATTTTATAGTATCCATTTGCAAATCAGCCACAAAATCACTTTTCTTCCTGAATTTTCTAGTCTCTTCCACAGAGAGGTACAGTGTCCCCTACCACTGAATTTGGGCAGCCCTGTGTCTCCCTTTACTGATATTATATGGCAAGTATGACCTCATCTTATTGCTGAACCCAGTCTAGTGAGGACTTGGATGTTTTTGCCCATTCTTTTGGAACCCTGCCATCAGCTATGTCAACAGCCCCCAGGATGCCACATTTGATGACCAGGAATAAGTGGCCTCACATTCCTAGAACATAAATTGAACCAGACAGTCTCCAAAAACAGAACCACTAATTGATTGGCAGCACACTACAGATTTAGGAATGTTTTTAGCCAAGACTAGAAAACCATCCAAGCAATCCAAGTCCAATTGTTAGCCTGCAGAACTGCCAGCTAACTATTGGTTCTGTCTCAAGCTACAACGTTTAAATGTTTTTTGTTATGCAGAAAAAGCTAACATGACATGGCTTTCTTTCATGATTTTCCAAATCTTTCCCTAAAGAAGCTTGTTATTGACATGAATTGGCTTGCCATTCTTGCTCCTGTGATATGACCAGGACTGTAGTAACTAGAAGAGATGTTTCTCCTCACATTCCTTCTCTAATCACATGGTCTAAAGCATAGAATCCATTCTTTCATCAGTTTCATTTCTAGCTCAGGCCAGAGATAAGAATGTGACTCATTTGCAGCAAAATTGGGATTTTTCTGTTCAGTTCACAGGGGCATGTGAACCAAACCAGTGCAAGTAAAGTCCGTCTAGGAACTTTGGAAGCAACTTAAGTAGAGTAAGTCACATTTCTGTCCAAATTAGAAGTAATATCATGATCATGGCAGTTTTGAATCACCAGAGTCTATCTTAGTCTTTTTGATGACTATCTTAGTCTTTTTGATGAATGGAGACTCTGATTGCACTGGTTAGTTACTTAATTAGTTAGTTAGTTAGTTAGTTAGTTAGTTAGTTAGTTAGTTAGGTTAACTTCACATAAACTAGGGTCATCTTGGAAAAGAGAACCACAATTGAGAAAATGTGTCTATCAGATTGACCTATAGGTAAATCTGAGGCTTTTCTTCATTGTTTATAGGTGGGGGAGAGCCAAGACCAATGTAGATGAGTTGACTCCTGGTTTGCAGAAGAATGCATACTGAGAAAATCATGGGAAGCAAGACAGCAAGCAGCATTCCTCTATGACCTCTGCATCAATTCCTGCCCCTAGGTTCCTGCCTTGAATTCCTGCCCTGACTTCCCTTCATGCTATAAATTGAAATAAAACCTTTCCTCTCCCATATGATTTGGTCATGGTGTTTATCATGTCAATATAAAAAATACTAGGACCCTTGTCTAAGAGAACAATACTGAAATATGGAAAAAAGATAAATAAAAAGAGATTGACTTAGTCCCTTAAATGGGGCAAGCTTGACTTTCCTGTGGATTGGGTGTGAAAAGAACATTGTCCTGTTTTCCTGGGCTTCTTTGAGTTGAGCAAATATGACTTACAATCAGAGAATTCAGTAAGCCTTGTTTCATCATTCAAAAACTTCTCTGAGCCTGAGAACTGTAGGAAGCTCTGATCTGTTTGTTAAAGTAACTTTTATTTGCCTCATGTAAGTCTCATCTTAGAAGCTTACTGCCTCTGTCTGCTAACCTAGGCCTAGCTCTGGAAGCTTCTAGCCTCTGTACCATCTAATCTAGGCCTAGAATCTTTTCAGCCTCTGAGACTTACTGCTGAATATGCTCATACCTTCTAGTTCTTTCTGAACTCTAGATGGCTGATTCAACTCAACTGTTTTGGTTCAAACTCTTCCCCAAGCTGACTGATTGAATCTGGCTTTTCTCAGTTCCTCACTGAATTCCTCTTCTTCGCCTCTAACTGGGACTAAGCATTTCTATACATGAAATTTATCCTATACTAGGCTGGCCTTGAACTCATAGATCTGCTTGCTTCTGTCTCCTGGGATTAAAGGCATGTCTTTTTTACAGCTGGATCATACAGACCTAGAAAGTCCTTGGATGTTCTCTTGTCAGAGCAACCATATTCTGAATTCAAACTCCTCTTCAGCTGTTGCATTGCTTCTGGACTTAGTCTAGGCCAATTAAAGTGGAACTAACATTTGGTGGGGAGATTTCACCAATTTGTACATTTTCTTATGAGAGCCCTTTTCTTCTTGCTTATTCAAAATCTATCTTTTGTATCTGTCTAGAGGTAGGCTATGCATTTGAGCTCTTCAGACAAACCACATGGCTTCTGCCTACCCTTGAAAACTTTGTAGTTAAGTAATGTGAGAAATGATGAGTCATTGGCCAGTTCTTGACACACGCATAGTGTGATAAACATGTAATGGTAACATGTGAAAGGTCATGAGGTCCAGCTATGAGAGTGAGAAATAAGAGCCATATAGGGAAGATCCTGGTAGATAGAGTTGTTATGTATGATGGGTAGTATAGCTAATGGTAGGAAGTAAGGTGGTAAAAGAAGGTAAGGTACAACTCTTTCCTAAAGAGATAATGTGTGAGCAGATTTTAGTCACATATAGGGCGGAGGATATAAAAAGAAGGAACCCACAGGGTTTGCATGGGACAATGTATAAATGGACTTTGGGCTTATTCTAACAAAATATTGCTTTTGGTTATTTTGAGAGTTGTAGGTAGTTGTGAAGATAAAGTCATGTACTCAGTTGATTATATGTGTGCTTTAGGAGGATGTGTTTAAAATCTATGCAAGGAGCAGACTAGAGTAGTCAGGGAGGGTGAAGGAAGAGAGATGGGTTAGTAATCTAGGTAATGGGTAAGGAAGAACTTTGCTCTTCCCAGGCAGTAACATTTGGTTTTGAATATAGAGAATAGAGGGGATTAAGAAATACAAGCAAGAGTTCCAAGATGGTGGCACCTATCGTGAACTGTATCTGATCTACAGCACAGAGACCAGGGACTGGATTGAGAGGCACAGACTGCAAGATCCCTAGGTGAGTGGAGTCCTGCATAGTGCAGACCATAGGTGGGCTTGGCCCTGGGCCAAACAACAGCCCATGGTGGACCAGAATCCACTCTCCAGACTTTGGAACAGAACCCACCTGCAGACTGCAGCCAGCCTCTATAGCTCAGGCACAGTGTATGCAACGGTGGAACACCAGAGCTCCTGGCCAGGGGAAGACTCAGAGAAACAAGTGAATTTGTCCTTGCACACCGCCAACCACCCCACCCCAGTCCACAGGGAGCCCCAGAGGCCACTGAAAAGCCCACAATACCCTGCAACAATATGCACAGTCTGGGTGGGTCCAGCCAGAGCCAGGCACCTGGCCTGAGTGGATGAAGTCTGCAAAATTCAGCTGACAGAACCTGGCCAGGACAGTCCCCTTGGCCCAGAAAGGACTCCCATGCTCATGGGAGAACCTGGACTGCCCTGAGGGTATGGAAGGGGGTCTGAATTGTGACCACAGCTAGTGGGACTGAGCTGCCAAAGATGAGCAATCTAGACTGACCCAGGCAGGAATCTGTCGCTGGCCATGGTGGTCCAGGCCTGGACAATTGGACAGATAAAGCCACAGTCCCCACAGCCCAGGAGTGACTCCACATGCTTGTGGGAGAAGCTGGACTGTTCTGGGTGTCTGGAGAGGAGTCTGAGTTGTGGCTGTGGCTTGGTGGGATTGAGCCGCCAAAGGTGGGCAATCTAGACTGGTATACTATCTTAGAGTGATCTGGGTGGAAACTTGTCTGTTGACCAGAATAATCTGAGCCTGGACAATTGGGCATATATAGCCACAGTCCCCATGGCCCAGTGGGGTCTCCTACATTCTTGGAAGAGGATGGGCTGCCCTGAGGTGTCAGGATGGAAAATCAAACAGCAGCCCCCAACACAGCTAGTCTGAATCCCCTCAGTAGTGTGAACAGAATTAGGCAGAAGCGTCCTTCTGTTGACACAGTCAGGAGTTTAAGGTGTAGAACAAAGTCTCCTGGAGCAGAAAGCAGGTAGCCTGCCAGTTCCAGAGAAGAACTCCTTGATCACCACAGGCACATGATCTATAATCACTCACCAACTACCCACTGTCAAAGACTAGTGAAGGACACCAGAAGCTACCACCCAACATCAGAGATAGCAAGATGACTAAAGTATAAAAATGCAAACAACAAAAACCAAAACAACTCAGCATCCCCAGATCCCAGCTATCCCAAAGAAAGTAACCCTGAGAACTCAAACACAAATGCAAGAAAATAACCTCAAATTCTTAGTAGTTAAGATGATAACGGAGGAAATGAATGAAATCCATAATCAACCGCAGAAAGATGCAGCCAAACAGGTAGAAGACATAAAAGAAGGCTATAGAGAGGCACTGGAAATTTTTCAGGAAAATACAAACAACCGGATGAAGGAAATAAATAAAACAGTTCTAGATCTGAAGATGAAAGTGAAAAAGTGATAAAATCACAGACAGAAGAAAAATGGGAATGAGAGACCTTAGAGAAGAAAGTAAGCAACATAGAAGTGAGCTTCTTTAACAGAATCCAAGAAATGGAGGAATGAATCTCAATACTAGAAGATACAACTGTAGAATTCGAAGCAACCATCAAAAAAAATGCTAACTCTGAAAAATTCCTGACACAAAATATCCAAGAAATCAAGGACACCATGAAATGAAGAAACCTGAGAATAATAGGAATCAAGGAAAGAGAAGAGACCTGACTCCAAGGCCCAGAAAATATCTTCAACAAAATCATAGAAGAAAATTTCCCCAATTTAAAGAAGGGGATGCATATAAACATACAAGAAGCCTACAGGACAATAAATAGAATAGACCAGAATTGAAAATATTCCCACCATTTAATAATCAAAACACAAAATATACAGAACAAAAAATATTAAAAGTGGAAAGAGAAAAGGACCAAGGATTATACAATGGCAAACCTATCAGAATTACACCCAAATTCTCAGCAGAGACCATAACAGCCAGAAGAACCTGTACAGAAGTCCTGCAAACCATAAGACACCACAGATGCCAGGGCAGTGAAACCATTGATGGGGAAAACAAAATATTCCATGACAAAAACATATTCAAATAGTACCTACTCACATATCTCCCCAAAGGGACAAGCCACAACAAGAACTACACAGGAAATAGATAACTACACCATCACAAAGCACAATCACACAAACTGCCTATTGTAACCAACATAAAAAATTATGGGATTTAACAGTCTCTTGTCGTTAATACCTCTCAACATCAATGGTCTCAACATGCCAATAAAAAGACACAGGCTAACTGAATGGATGCATATACAAGATCCAACATTCTTCTGCATTCAAGAAACACATCTCACCGACAAGGATGGACATTATCTCAAGGTAAAAGGCTGGAAAAAAGTATTTCAAGCAAACTATGACAATAAACTAGCTGGTGTAGCCATTTTAATATCTAATAAAATAGACTTTCAACCAAAATTAATTAAAAGAGATGAGGAAGGACACGTCATACTCATCAAAGGTAAAATCAAACAAAATAACATCACAATTTTGAACTTCTATGCTCCAAATCCAAGGACACCAACATTTGTAAAAGAACCATTAAAAAGCTTAAGTGACACATTGATCCCCACACATTAATAGTGGGAGACTTCAACACCCCACTCTCGCTGAAGGATAGGTCATTGAAACAGAAACTAAACCAAGAAATAACATCATTAACTAATGTCATGAATCAAATGGATCTAACAGATATCTACAGAACCTTTCACCCAAATAAAAAGGGATATACCTTCTTCTCTGCAACCAATGGAACCTTTTCCAAAATTGATCACATAGTAGGTCACAAAGCAAGCCTCAACAGATACAAGAGGATTGAAATAATACCTTGTATCCTATCAGATCACCATGGTCTTAGGCTGCACTTCAACAACAACAGAAATACCAAAAAGCCTACACCTACATGGAAACTAAACAACTCTCTACTTAATGGCACCTGGGTCAGGGAAGAAATAAAGAAAGAAATTAAGGGAAATAGACAATTTTCTTGATTGATTCAACTTGCCAAAATTGAATCAAGATAAAATAAACAAATTAAATAGTCCTATTTCCCCTATAGAAATACAACCACTCATTGATAGACTCTCAAGCAAAAAAAGCCCAGGGCCAGATGGTTTCAGCACAGAATTCTACCAGATCTTCAAAGAAAAGATAATACTGTTACTCTTCAAGCTACTCCAAAAGATAGAAACAGATCAAACATTACCAAATTCATTCTATGAGGCCACAGTCATGTTGATACCTAAAAACCACAAAGACCCAAGAAAAAATTCACTTTCAGACCAATTTATCTTATGAACATTGATGCAAAAATACTCAATAAAATACTCACAAATTGAATACAACTAAATATCAAAGATATCCTTCCCCATGACCAGGTAGGCTTCATTCCAGGCATGCAGGGATGGTTTAATATATGAAAATCCATACACCATATAAACAAACTGAAAAAAAAACCCACAAGATCATCTCCTTAGATGCAGAAAAAGCATTAGACTAAATCCAACACCCATTCATGTTTAAGGCTTTAAAGAGATCAGGAATACAAGGCACATACCTAAATATAACAAAGGCTATATAAAGCAAGCCAGTAGCCAACATCAAATTAAATGGAGAGATACTCAAGGAAGTCCCTCTAAAATTGGGGACCAGACAAGGCTGCCCTCATTCTTCAATATAGTACTGGAAGTTCTAGCCAGAACAATAAGACAACAAAAGGAATTCAAGAGGATCCAAATGGGAAAGGAAGAAGTCAAATTATCCCTATCTGTAGATGATATGATAGTGTACATAAGTGACCCCCCAGAAATTCCACCAGAGAACTCCTACAGCTGATAAACACCTTCAGCAAATTGGTTGGATACAAAATTAACTTTAAAAAGTTAGGAGCCTTCCTATATACATATGACAACCTGCAGAAGAAGAAATTAGGAAAATTACACCCTTCACGATAGCCATAAGCAATATAAAATATCTAGGAGTAACTCTAACCAAGCAAGTGAAGTACTTGTTTGAAAGATCTTTAAATATCTGGAGAGATTGAAGATGACATCAGAAGATGGAAGGATTTCCCTTGTTAGTGGATTGGGAAAATTAACATAGTAAAAGTGTCCATCTTACCAAAAGCAATCAACAGATTCAATCCAATCCCTATCAAAATACCTAAAGACATTGAAAGATCAATTCTCAAATTCATATGGAAAAACAAAAGAATCCAGAATAGCTAAAACAATCCTATACAATGAAAGATCCTCCAGAGGAATCTCCATACCTGACCTCTAGCTGTACTATAGAGCAACAGTAATTAAAATACCATTATACTGGCACAGCAATAGGCTGGTGGATCAATGGAATCCAATCTAAGACCCAGAAATGAATCCCCACACACTTCGACCTTGATTTTTGACAAAGAAACCAAATCCATTCAATGGAAAAAGGATAGCATCTTCAACAAATGGTCTTGGTCTAACTGGATGTCTACATGTTGAGAAAAATGCAATTGGACCTAAATTTATCAGCATGCACAAAACTCCAGTCCAAGTGGATTAAAGACCTCAATATAAAGCCAAATGCTAAATCAGTTAGAAGAAAAAGTGGGGAAAAGCCTGCAATACATTGGCACAAGAGACAACTTCCTGAACAGAACACCAACAGCACAGGCCTTAAGGTCAACAATTAGTAAATGGGACCTAATGAGGCTGAGAAGCTTGTGTAAGGCAGGAGACACTGTCAAGAGAACAAAGGGACAGCCTACAGACTGGGAAAAGATCATCATCAACCCTGCATCTGACAAAGGTCTAATATCCAAAATATATAAAGAACTCAAGAAATTAAACACCACCAAACCAAATAACCCAATTGAGAAATGGAGCTCAGAACTAAACTGAGGAATATCGATTGGCTGAGAAACACTTAAAGAAATGCTCAACATCTTTAGTCATCAGAGAAATGCAAACTATTGCACTAACCAAGATCAATACAAGTGGTGAACATCAAACCCCTACTCTGATCTATCCAATGGACAAGACATTTTCCACATTTATGTGGAGATTTGAGACTGATTCTGACATCAACTCTGGTGCTCCATATTTGACCACCTCTCCTTGGTGGGGAGGCCTGATGGCACTCAAAGAATAAGCAGGCTACCAAGATGAGACCTGATAGCCCATGACCATATAGTGGGGGAGGAGGACCCCTCAGTCACAGACCTAGGGGAGGAGAATAGAGTGAAAGTTGGAGGGAGGGAAGAATGGGAGGGTATAAGTGATTGGATAGCAATTGAGTTGTAATCTATATAAAATAATAAAATTTTAAAAAAGAATATACACCCTAGGTATAACAGCTAGAAAAAAGAAAAGAAAAGAAAAGAAAAGAAATACAAGCAAGAGGCAAAAGTCATCAGGAACTGAACAAAAATAAAATTTAGAAAAGAAGGATGACAAATTGCTCTTCTCATTGTCAAATCACCCCTGAACACTTGAGGCTAACATGGGTAAAGAGGAAAGCTTTTGCTCTAAAAATAATCAACTATGGACAAGAATGATGAATGGACTGCCCCTCTAGTCCTGGTTGGCTTTGTTAACTAACAGCTTCAATATCTGTTTTCTCAGACCCTTGATAATGCCATAAGGTTAGCCTTCATTCTCCTTGAAGCAAACAGAACTACAAGCATGAAAGAGAAAAATAGTCAAGTTTGATGAGAGCTTCCAGTGTTTTCCTTTATCTCCAGGACTTTGGCTCCTCATGTATGGTTTGCTGGGTTTGCCAATGCTCACAACAGCTGTTTTTTAGAATTGCTGTTGTTACTATGATTGATTCAGTTTCTGTAGTCACTCTTGGCATAGGATTAATCTGACACAAGTTACTCCAACTTGGATGAATCAGGCAGTTCTCATTTTAGTCACATTGAATTCAATGGCATATTAAGTATTTGAGTCCATGCTATCAGAGCTTTCATGGAAAAGTTGAGTGAAAAGAGTGAATGAGCAACTTGTGTTGCCAAGAAGTTTGATAGGGGTTTTGTAAAAAATGTAATTGTTATTCTTCAACTGTTGATTTCAGTGGATAATAAGAGACACTGTCAGAGATTAAATGCAGACTCCATTCCTTAAATGACACCTCAAAGGCTGAATTTATAAAATGAAAATTAAAGAGTCCTGTATTCTGGGATGGTTCTAAGCAAAAGACACCATAAAACTATAAATTCTGTGGTTCAGCACTTCACTCACACTATATAATGAGTAAAGTCATTATTATGATTTTAGTTTATTGCAGCAGTACTCTAAGCAATATCACTGACCCTTTATTCAAACAATGAAAATGAGGCTAGGGGAATTATACCTGAGTTTCTATGAATATGTATAAATGCAAATATGTTTCTAGGTGTGACCATTCCTATATGAGTCTGGTGGTGAGTGGGATGACCAAAATATAATCATTTTCATGCTAGATAGTCACATCAAGAGAAGGAAAAGAAGAGGGAATAGCATTTGTTCAATTATTATGACAAAGAGAAAATGGGCAAGAGCCTGGAACAGGAAATTAGTGTCAGAGGTATAGAAAGAAAAAGCACACAGAGATATTGTAGAAAGGAAAACACATTTAGTAACAACCTGACTGCTAGATTTAAGAGTGAATTCAATCTGGGCAGTATAAAGAGTTCTGTTAAAAAGTAGATTTATACAGTTCTAAAATTACAAGTGTATAAGGTGTGTGTGAGGCACAGAATAACTAAGGCTGGTTTTCTGCTCTTTGTATGAGCAGAGGAAAGAGACATCTGTAAATCTTCATTCATGTCATATGAAGAATGGCATGTAATAGTAATTCATAGGAGTTCTGTAGTGAACAAGAAGTACTGTCTATGCCTAGACATTCATGTCTCAGCCAGCCTCAGGGCAATTCCCATGAGTGGGATTAGTAATATAACTTACCAGCTTGTTCTGCAGTTTAAATTCCTCACATCTCAATTGTATCCCCCTCCCTCATTCTCTCCCGATCCTCTTCTCAATTCCTCATCCACTCTACCTCCCTCCCTTAATCCTCAGAAAGGGGTACCCTCCTCCCCTAACATCTGACCTCAGCCTATCACGTCTCATCTGTACTACCTGTAACCTCTTCCTCTGTAGCTGGATAAGGCTGTCCTGCAAGGGAGAAATGATCTAAGTTTTGTGGCCAGAGTGCATGTTCAAAGTAGTCCCTACTCTCCACAGTTTGGGATCCACAATGAGTCTGTGCTGCTATATCTGAGCAAATGGTCTAGGTCCACATCATACAAGGGCCTTGGTTGATGTTTCAGTTTCTGTGTTGTAGCATAGTTATCCTGTATTATGTGGCTAATATCTGCTTATGAGTGAGTATATCCCATGTGTGTCTTTCTGGGTCTGGTTTACCTCACTCAGGATGAACCTTACTAATTCCATCCATTTGCCTGAAAATTTCAAGATTCCCTTTTTTTTAAATAGCTGAATAGTATTCCATTGTGTAAATGTACCACAGTTTCTTTATCCATTGTTCAGTTGAGGGACATCTAGGTTGTTTCCAGATTCTGGCTATTACAAATAAAGCTGCTATGAACATAGTTGAGGAAACATCCTTGTTGTATGGTAGAGCATTTTTCAGGTATATTCCCAGGATGGTATGGCTGGGTCCTGAAGTAGAGTTATTCCCAATTTCCTAAGAAAGTACCAGACTGGTTTCCAAAGTGGTTGTACAAGTTTGCACTCCCACCAGCAATGGAGGAGTGTTCTCCTTTATCCACATCCTTGCCAGTATTTGCTGTCATCTGAGTTTTTTATCTTAGCTATTCAGATATATGTAAGATAGAATATCAGAGTCATTTTGAATTGCATTTCCTTGATAACTAGGGATGTAGATAATTTCTTTAAGTGTTTCTCAGCCACTTGATATTACTCTGTTGAGAATTCTGTTTAGTTCTGTACCCCATATTTTAATTGGATTATTTGGTTTGTGGTATTTAAATTCTTCAGTTCTTTATATATTTTGGATATTAGCCCTTTGCCAGAGTAGGGTGGGTGAAGAGCTTTTCCCAGTCTGTAGGATATCATTTTGTTCTGTTGACAGTGTCCTTCACCTTACGAAGCTTTCCATTTCATAGGGTCCCATTTATTAATGGTTGATCTTAGGGCCTGAGCTATTGTTCAAGAAGTTGTCTCCTGTGCGAATAAGCTCAAGGGTCTTCCCCACTTTTTCTTCTAACAGATTTAATGCGTCTGGCTTTATGTTGAGGTCTTTAATCCATTTAGACTTCAGTTTGTGCAAGGTGATAAATACAGATGTATCTTCATTTTTTTACATGTAGCCATCCAGTTAGACCAGCTCTATTTGTTGAAGATGCTATCTGTTTTTCCATAGTATGGATTTGACTTCTTGAGGACTGAATAATGCTTGTGAGAAGTTATATGCTTTCAGATCCAAAGAACTGGACACTGACATTGGACCAGACCTGGCAGGATGCATTCTTGTCAGCATGCTGGACACTAGCATTCTGCATCCTTCATGATCCAGCACCAAGTGCTTCAATTGCCATTCCTCATCAGAACAAGAGAGCTCCCAGGACACTTTCAAAAAAAGGTTCCAATCCCAATTGGTCCCGCATTTCAGACTGTCCCACAGGACTCTAATTAAGCCTGGAATTTCTCAACATTTAGAAACTAGACCACAAATGCTATTCCTAGCTTGTTTAACGATTTCACCAATTTTATTTGGGCCCCAAAAAAGGTATTGTTTGTTTCAAATCAGCCAGAAGAAACCTTAAGAGAATAACACCTTGTTTCCTTTAAGGGGGGTTGGGTAGGTTTTTGCTTGCCTTCTTGGGCTATAAGGGTTATTATCAATGGGAGTTGTTTACATGTTATTATACATCTTATTTATAGAGAAAACAAGGTTAAATTCAGTGATGTCTCTCTTTTCCTTTATCTTACATTCTTAGGTTTGGAGATAGGGATTGAAAAGAAAGAAGAGGGAATATAAAAATATGTAGGGAAGATAGAAAAAAAGTAGGTTAGTGTATCTGCTCCTCAATTTAATGTCTCCATTGTTACTCACAAGTTATTTTTAATTCATTGGTGTAGAATTTTGTATATAGATGCAAAATAAGTTTAATTCTAGATACAGTGGTATAGAATTGAGATGTAAGATTATTTTTCACACACACTATATATATGTATATTCTAATATGAGGTATTATACACATATAAATCAATTACAATACAAAGTTTACTTCCAATACTTTGAAAGTGCTATTGTAGGCTGTTTAGGATAAATAAGTTCTACAAGTTAATTGTTAGTTGATAAAATCATGGTCATGTCAATTTCTAGCCTACTTTTATCACAAGAATATACATCTTAGGTGAAGCAGATAGGTATGATTCTATAGAAAGATAAGGTAGGATAGTTAGATAAGGTCTTCAAAAACCTCAGCAACATTCAGAATATGGCATTTAAAATGTTTTTATTATTCTAAAGATTCACTGACAATGAGACAGGTTAGTGTCTGGCAATACCCAGCCTACCTCAAAGAGGATGATGAGCATCAAAGAACTTCCTTATGGAAATGGTTTCAAATGTGGCAAACAAGTCACTGGGCAAAATGTCCTCATTTCTACCACAGACAGAATTCTTCCTAAAAAGGGCAAGCTTGGATGCAGGCAGAGTCAACAACCAAACTCTGCCTAGACTGAGTAAGCAAGTCCTCAATACTTCCTGCCTCACAAATATGTCTGTCAGATATATTGGGGCAGAAGGCTGAAGAAGATGCTCCAACATAATAGAGAGTTTTGAGTGATTATTCAGTTAGTAAACTGTCTCTGTCATCTTCTCATTTGGAAAGCTACTAAACTGCACTCCCGGCATACTCAGGTAATCAAATTTATTCCTTCTCAAGTCTCTGATGGAGTTGAAGATCAGGCAGCTTAGTTTTACAATGAAGCTTAGATGTTTATGTGTTAAGATGTTTTTAGATCTAGATAGATGTTTTAAGTTGATAATGACAACATGTGATGGAGATTGGTTTACATTCAGAATTTTTTCTGAGTTCTCCTAAGTCAGCTTTCCTAACAGTTAACTTGGATTTTAAGAAAGAATTAACCATCCACCAACAGTAATATTGGTGGTAAAATCTCTACATGCCTGACTCTGAAATAGTGGGCAACTAGACCAGAGCAATCAAGATTTCTAACCACAGAAACTCCCAATCTTTGATTTTGTTACATTTTCCCATATAAGCTCATAACACCTGTGAGCACCTTGAGGCTTACAAACCTTAGATCATTAGACCTCTGCTCTTTTCCCCCTGGACTCACTGAGCACACAGTCTCTGTCCTGTATTCACCACTGCTCATCCCTTTGACTAGCCTTCTGAGAGGATGGCTGAGCTAGTCTACAGGAACTCCCTTTACTGCTAATCCTGAGTGTTAGAATAAAAAGCATCAAGCCTATCTCACAGCTTTTTTTTCATTTTTTCTCCTTTATTAATTTATTCTTGTTACATCTCCATGGTTATCCCATCCCTTGTATCCTTCCATTCTTCCCTCCCTCCCATTTTCCCCTTATTCCCCTCCCCTATGACTGTTCCTGCGGGGGATTACCTACCCCTGTATATGTTCATAGGGTATCAAGTCTCTTCTTGGTAACCTGTTGTCCTTCCTCTGAGTGCCACCAGGTCTCCCCCTCCAGGGGACATGGTCAAAGGTGAGGCACCAGAGTATGTGAGAAAGTAATATCCCACTCTCCACTCTACTGTGGAGAGTGTTCTGTCCATTGGCTAGATCTGGGGAGGGGTTTAAGGTTTACCGTCTGTATTGTCCTTGGCTGGTGCCTTAGTTTGAGTGGGACCCCTGTGCCCAAATCTGCCTATCATAATGTTCTACTTGTAGGCTTCTAGGACCCTCTGGATCCTTCTACTTTGCCATTCTCCCATGATTCTCTCAGCTTTTAAAATGTAGTCCTTAGGACTGAATCCAGGACTTCCTGAATGGTAGTCCAACACCCTGCGAAATGAGCATCACAGCACTCATGGTGACATAGGAATAACCAAAATCTCATAAACAAGTCCATTTAACTGTTAAATTTTATCTCGTTGCACACTGTGGGCTGATTAGGTTCTTTGAAGGCACTAGAGAAATCTGAGAAGTAAATGAAATTTTGAGAAAGAGAAAGGGTAGAGAAAACTTCTGCTTGATACATCCCACTATTTATCAGCTCATTCTATTGATTTTTCTATTGAGTCATCAGCCATTCGTCTTTTCATTCATCCATCCATTTAAGTATCATAGCCTCAAGTATAGATATGTTCTGATAAAATTTAAATAATTTATTGGTGGTTTAGTCCTTTAAAATGTCTTGCTTGCTCACCTTATGAGAATGGATCCCAGGAAATATTGAAAGATCACAGAGAAAATTTCTTCTTGAAATTCATCTTCCACATTTATAAAGGCAAACTTTTAATTGGATGAGGTCTGGAGGTCTCTTTTGGTCATGTGGCTCTGAGAAGTTTTCTATAAGTAACCTGGAAGTTATAAAAACTGATTCTATTCTATCACCTCTTTCTTCCATTACAAAGCATCCAGAGATAAGATCACAAAGGAGAGGACAACAGGGGAACAAGGCTGTGAATAAATATCAGAAAGTAGCTGACATGTGACTGCTGAGATGTTCTGTAGCAGACTCCAGGCCGGGGCTATGAGGCTGTAAAAATGGCATGAGCTGTGTGATTTATTATACTATGAATGCTGTTGTTCTGCTCTGCAACTCCACATCTGTCATTAGCTATGTCCCTTGGTGTTTCTTAAATGACACAGATATGGGGAAGTGACAAATGGAGAAGAGGAGATTTATACCAAAGAGGCAAAAGGGTAACTGTTCTCCACATCTTCTGTTCCTGGATCTCAATTTATTTTTCCTTTCCTTTCCTAAGCTGCTGGCCCTGACTCAAATATTTTATAGAAGAGGCTACAGTGCAAAACCTGGTGCTGCTTCCCTTGCTTTTGTTGATTGCGTCCTTTGCTGGGCACAGGCTTGATTTGGATGTGGTCTTCTTGCTCTGTAGTTGCTTTTGGTAACATATGCAAGAAATCACTGCCAGAATCAGTGTCATGAAATAGTTCTTGCTGTATTTCCTTTTGGAATTTGGAATTTGGAATTTCAGCCCATATATGTGTGTACTTAATTTATTTTGAGCTGCCTTATATGTATGGTCTAAGATAAGGGTATTAACTCACTGTTTTGAGTGGGATATCGAGTTTTAGTAGTATACTCTCTTGAACAAACCATCCAATGTAGGTACTCTGCATTTATTTTATAAGTGCAATACACTGTGTGGAAGCTGAATAATTTCTATGCTTTTTAATTTTTTTTGGTCTGTGTTTCATACTTTATGTTAATATATACTATCACAATATATTTTAAAATAATCAAATGTAAGACTCTTTCTAATTTTCATTCTTAAAATTGCTGTGACCTCTCACAGTCTGGTGGTTCCATGTGAATTTTAGGGTTTTTTCTATTTTTGCAAAAGTTGCCAATAAAATTTTGATAGGAGTTATATTGAATGTATAAATTACAAAATGAGATGAAATATTTGCAAACCATATATCCCATAAAGAGTTAATATTTGCAGTATATGAGAAATCCCAACAACTGAAAAAGAAAAACGAATAACACTATTAAAGATGAGAAAATTATTTAAATAGATATTTCTCCAAGGAGTAAATGAAAATGGATGACAGATATATGAAAAGATAATCAATATCATTAATTATGAGGGAATTGTGAAAAACACTGAGTTATCACTCAATACCTGTCAAGATACTTATCAAATTAAAGAAGAAGTAAGTGGGTGTATGAAGAAATCATAACCTCCAGACAGTGTTGTGGGAAGTACAAAATGGTACAGCACATGCATACACACACACACACACACACACACACACACACACACACACACATGCACGCACACACACAATATGGGCTTTTCTGGGGGCAGAAATAGTATGGAGTTTCTCCAAAAAAATTTAAAAGTTAGGGCTTACTGGCTAAGAGCACTGGCTACTCTTCCAGAGGATCTCATTTCAGTTCTCAGCCCCTATATGGTGGCTCATATATAGCTACATATCATATATGTCAGTATATTATATATACTGTAACTCCAGTCCTAGGAGATCCAACTTCCTCTAATGGTTTCACTGGGCAACAGGCACACACATGCTGGACATATATAAATACTTGCAGGCAAAACACTCATAGACAGAGAAGAAAAATTAAAAAATTAAAAAATTAAATGTTACTGCCATATGATTCAGCAGTGCCAATTCTGTGTATGTTTCCAAAATTACTAATATTGGAATCTCACAGAGAGGCCAGTAACTCATTCCCTGAAGTGTTGGTCACTATAACTAAAATACTGAAATGCTAGTAACATCAACCAAGACAAATTGGGTAAAGCTGTCTCATATGAATACAGTTCATCAGTATTCAGCCTTATAAAAAGAGATTCTTCTATTTTCAAGAACATGGCTAAATGTGGAGGACATTCAGGCTAGATGAAAAAAACCAGCTACAGAAGCACAAATGTTCTGTGATTTGACTTATGTAAAACAGATGTAAGTGTCAAATTCAAATGCAAAGAGTAGAAAAGTGGTTGCCAAGAATGGGGGAAAGAAGAGAAAATGAGGAGCTGGGAAATAAATTCATTGGGAGTGAGTTTCTGTTGTTCAAGGTAAGTTCTGAGGATCATGTATATAATATTGTACATGTAGTTAACAACAACACACTGTGACCTTTGTATTTAGAATGATAAATCTCATGTTGACTACTGACATACACACACAAACACACACAAACACACACACACACACACACACACACACACACACACACACACACACACACACACACCTATTCACACATGCACACAAGCCTGGTGAAATTCTTTGAAGATTGGGCTTCATACATTTAACCCTTGGATCTACCACCTACTAGCATTAAAAGACTTGAAAAGTCGGTTATGTTCTGCATGTCTTAGTTTTTTCATCTCCAAAATGGAACAATGACAGTGCTTTTCACACAAGTTAGCTGTAAGAGTAAATGATATAATTTCCATAAGTGCTTAGTACAGAGCTCAGTCCTATTGCTGATTCCCCAGGCTCATATTTAATCCCAACCAGTCCTGCATACTTTTCTCTCCCCACCTTTTGTCTTGGTAAAGATTTTCAGTAGCTTCTTACAGCTCTTTGGCTGAATTTTTATGATGATTAGGAGGAAAATTTGGTGCTGGTCCTGATACTTGTCTGTTCTCTGCTCCTTCCCTACTTCTCAAACTATACCAGCTTTCACTGAGATCTTTATCTCTACCCACATCCTCCTATCACCTATTTTCCAAGCCTGTTGGTCTCTACTCCTAGAATACTTCTTCAATGTATTATTCCTTCTCTTTAGATGCTATAAAACTGACCATTCTCTCAAGAAAATCTTCTATCGTCTTCTTATCATTGACACATAAAACTACCACAAACAGGGTACCTCAACACAGGAGAAATTTCTTGTCTCATAGTTTGGGGATGATGTATAAGAGTTTAATATCAAGATACAAGTAGTATTGGTTTCCCTTGAAGTCTTCTGGATAATATAATCCACTTATGTCTCCGGTTTTAGAAGGTATGGCAACACTTCTTGTTCCTTGTCTTGGGGTTTCATAACTCCAGTGTCTCCTTTTATGCAAATTTGTTCTCTGTACCTCTGAGATTGGTGTGTCTCCCTCTTTTCTCTTATGAAAACACTCATTATTGCATGTAAGGCACACAGCAAATGCAGGAAGTTCTTAATCTAATGACATCTCATATATTCCATTTCTAAGTAAGATCACAGTCATAAGTTATGGTAATAGGATTTGCACATATGTTTTGAGTGACGCCTTCCCTCAAACGCAATAATAAAAATGTTCTCCTGTACACTTGGCCTTTCAATGGCCCCATCTGTATGTGCTTTCATAGATACACAATTTCAACTTCACTGATTTTGTGAAATTCATCTGTTTTAATTTACTCATGTAGTTGTGTGACAACCACTCCTATTCAACACCAAATACTGTGAGGATAAGACTCATCCCTGTTACATCACTTCCAGTTTCATAGCACCAAACCAACCATTAAGTACACTCCCAGAAGTGTAACTTATTTACAATTCACATGGTAGAAAAATATTCCAAAAAATACTAGAAATTCCAATAGAGTGTTAAGCGAAAAAGTACAACCCAGTGGGAGAGACAGACAGACAGACAGACAGACACACACACACACATACACACACACACACACACAGAAGATAGGGAGACAGTCAGAGACAAAGATAGGAACAGAGTCAGAGTTAGTCACAGAGAAAAAGAGAGTAATCTAGAAATTCTGAATGAAAAAGACAAAGGAAAATGTTATCAATAACACCAAAATGTTAGCAATTGTTATAGCATATATCAGAATTAAAGGTCATTTTAATATCCTTCCTTGTACCATCTGTCTTTTCTATATTTTATACAATGCATTTGTTTGACATGTTATCTTACTTATTTGCCACTCCAAACATATGGAGCTGATAACATTTAAAAACTTTCAAAAGAATAGATTTAGAAATATCAGCACATAGCCTTTGTGATACAAAATATGGAAGTACATAGAACAAATTGCAGTTCATTCTTTTTCTAAAATGTGAATCCAGTTATTTTCAACAGATTCTCTTGTGGTAGCTAGAAAAAATAGTTATTTTTAACAGATTACAGTTTATCATAATGAAATTATATGTGTATATGTATGTTGTGTGTTCAGTGTGGTGTAACCACATGACTGTGTGGGTGAATATACTCTTTTACACACATGCATGGATGAAAGCAGAACCTTGAAAGTCTTTTTCTTACTCTGCGTTATTGCCTTGACACAAGGTCTCTTTCGAAACTGAAAACTCTGTTTTAGCTAAGCTGGTTTCCTATTAAGCTCCTGGGATCTGGAGCTACAGGAATTCACAACCATTTTAGTATTTATGTGGATTCTGAGGAATTTTTTTCATAGTAAATATTCTTACCCACTGAACCATCTCCCCAAACCCTTATCATGTTTCACTTATGATACATCATCACCATCTTGGTAACATGTGGTCCAGCGTCTTTTCTATTATATTAATTTCTTATAGTCCTCCAGTGGAACTCAATGAGATCTATATGCATACTGTTCATTTCCCCCAACACATACAACAGCCAATATACAAACCCTCTGGGATTTTTCACTTTTCAGTACTTGGTTTGTGAACCTGAACTGAGCATTAGAACCTTGATTACATTGTTCAGAGAGAACAAAATCTGTGCACAGAGGTCTTACAGACACCCTCATAGTGAAGTCACTGACATCTAGTGGACTACATTTTCTGAACGGCATCTGATTTGTGGTAGATTCTTAAGAGTCTCTTGGGAGCTGTGGTGTGTGTGTGTGTGTGTGTGTGTGTGTGTGTGTGTGTGTGTGTGTGGCAGAGAGAGATGGGGGAGAGGGAGAGGGAGAGAGGGAGAGAGACCTTACTTTTGGCAATTATGTTTGTGTACTTGGCCTCAACCTTCTTTAATGAGAGGCCATGGTTACAAAATAAGAGCAAGATCCTCTTGGGCCCCAGGTGTCCTGGTAAGATGACTAATTGATTATAGCAGTGGTGCCATTTGGCTGGATATGAGTCACCTAGAAAATAAAAGCCATTAAACATGACAGGCCCTGAGTTCAACTGCTGACTTATAGAACCCTTTCCCTTGCAGTAATCGCAGTAGACTGGAGGGTTTGGCATACATAAGTTTAGAATAAGGCTGAAGGAGCCAGAATGCAGCAAATGAGCCCACTGTGCACAGTAATGGTATGTCATAGAATAACCTCCATGCTACAACAACAAAACATCCTTCTCTCTTTTGGAAACATGGGCCAATATTCCTGTGGGATCTGACTTGGCCCTCTGATCACTGGCAGAGAAATTCTGGAGGAGCCCAAGCTTAGCTCAACCAAGAGGCCTAGAAATCAGTGTGTAGACAACTAGTATGGCCAAGAATGGACAGCCTGGTCCATGAGCTCTGTCTATATGCATGAAAAATTACAACTCTCCCAAGAAACAAGAATTACATAGAAAATTGAAAAAAGGTGGAAATAAATTAACTTCAGAAGCTTCAGATAGAATTAGTGCTGCTGACACACATATAGAAATAGCCTTGCTCTGTCTCTAATCAAACTAAAGCTAAGTAACTTTGTTTCTTGTTTGTTATTGGGTGTTTTATTATTGTTGTTTCTTTTTTCATGTCATAGCTTGATTTTCTTGTTTCTTTTTTGTGTGACTCGCAAATGATATTGTGAAGACAACCAATTAGTATTTAATGAATTCAAATGTATAAAGAAAAATATGGCTAGGGTATTCTTAGCCAGTTACTTTTTTATATGACCTTAAGAGAAATTTTAGAGTTGATGGGTAGGTTTGCAGAATGAATTGAGTTACTTTCTCATATTCAAGAAGAAAATAAGGCAGTTGATTTTTATCTCTGTAGGACGAGGTGGGTACCTCTGGGTTTCAGAGGCAAACAGAATGCTGTTTCTGATACTTACCTATTATGTATTTTTCAACTTTTTTTTGTTTTGTTTTTTGAGACAAAAGTTTCTCTGTATAGCCTTGGCTGTCCTGAAATCACTTTGTAGACAAGACTGCCCTCGAACTCACAGCAATCCACTTGCCTCTTCCTTATTTTCCAGAATTTTAAGAACTGTTCTAGACCACAGTTCTCTCTTTAGCCTGTATCAGACATCCCAGGTTTGGCTGTCAATGTGTCTAGTAGTGCAAGTGTGAGAAACCAGAAAGAGAAGACATCCAAGGTAATATCTTCATAAATCAATTTGCTCAAGATATCTGGTGGAGAAAACCCAGCTGTGCACAAGCCACAGAAAGAAAGTTGGGAGAAGCACATTGTCAATATCAAAGACTTATTTTTTTTTTTACCCACAAGCCAAAATATGCATCTAATCCCCTAGAAGGACACACACACACACACACACACACACATGAAGTGTCCACTCTAGTCATTAAAATTTACTGGATACATTAGTCTTGTTTTGTAGCTGATGTAGGCCATAGTGTATGGTGTGTGGGTGGCTTCAGGGTGCTAAGAGCAGTTCTTGGCTAACAGCAAACAAAACAAAACATGAAGATATCAGTACTAAAAGTGAAAGATAGAGGAAATGGGCTCAAAATAATCTCAGTTTTTACCATTTGAAAACTCAAAATGGACTGTTTCATGATTTCTGTATTTAACACTGTTAGCTGAGAAGCAAGTTGACCAGCGTAGCAGTGTGGGAACTCCATGGTAGATGTCTGAGCAATAAAATGCTGATATATCTCCTACAAATAACCACTGTTATGTCCTCTCAAGCCATCCTACCTCAACAGCTCCCTGTGCAAAGGTGACTCTTTAAGCTGCGTGTATCATACGGGCATTTTCTAACTACTGTAGTTTCTTCTTTTTTGCTGAGAAGAAACACAATGACCAAGGCAACTTAATAAAATAAAAGTATTTCATTTATGACCTACTTAGAGTTACAGAGGGTGGTCATGGCATGGAGTATGGCAGCAGGCACCAGGTTAGTAAGTAGTTCAGAACTTCCATCTGACCCACAACCAAGAGGCAGAAAGGGTAAGACCGGACTTCCTGTATGCTTTTGCACACAAAGTTCAATTCACCTCCAGTGACACACCTACCTCAGCAAAGTCAAACTTCCTAACTGTTCCCCAAACATCCACCAAACAGAGACCAAGCACTGAGTATGATTCTATGGTGGTAGTAGCAGGGCCAGGGAGGCATTCCCAATCAAACTACCATCCCGACTATCCTAGATTTTAGGTACCTACAAAAATTGCCCAATATGGTAGGGGATGGGTTAAAGTGCCTGTGAAATGGGGTTATAAGACAAGAGAGCCTTAAGTCTAAGTCTAGCTGATCTTGTTTGTCCTTAGAAGCCACAAGCTGTCTTCCAAGGAGGATTTCTGGCAATCGATAGCTTTAACTGTCAGACATTTTTCAAGATCTGATCAACTAAACTCTGAAAGCTTTGCTGTCTTTCTGACTTCTAATTCATTTCTACAGTGATGAAGGCTTATATTCTCAATAATCATTTCTGACTAATTATCCTTTGACTTGTCTTTCCAGTTTACCTGATCATAAATTGGAATACCTGCTAAGTCTCTTGACAAATTCTAGAAACAGAGAAACGTCTAGCACTTTCTCCTTGTTTGAATGTGTGTGTAATAGAGTGTTATGTGGTAGATACTATTGATGGGCTTGAAATAGCCATGGTAAGTGTAGAGATATCTGTGCGGTGAGTGTGTGTGGTGATGGTGGTGGTGGTAATTTGTGGTAGAGAGTATTGTAATGTGGTGTAATGTCATCATCATTTATCATGAGTTCTAATTTTTATGTTTTAGAGTAAATACTATGGGATCTGTAGGCTGCTAAGTTTATCACCTATATTCCCTCCTCCCTTCTTCCCTATGTTTCTAAGGTATCTAGAGGGTGGTGAATTTGTTATAAGTAATTATTGCATTTTAGAATGTTGAGAATACTGAGATAGCTACCTGTTAATGTACAAAAGCAATCTTTCCTAGAAATGTTAAATTAGGTGGTTTTACCTATAATGTACTAAGTCTGTTTTCCCTCTCCTCGCCTCAAAGTCATGCAACTTCTCTATATCCTATTCATATATAAACTGTTCTAATGACCATTCAGAGTTCACTAGGCCCAGGTTTATTTTGGTATAGGTATGATGTCTGATTTGAGCTTTATTTGTCACAGAGATAATAGCAGCAAAACCTGTATTGAGTGAAAGGTGATCTTCAAAGACTTGAGAATCAATTGTGCTGAGAGGTTTGCTAAGGATTCACATGGTTGTACAGCAGGGTTGGGACCTTTGTATTTATTGTAACTTTGTGTCTTTGCTTACCTATTGTTAAAGATGTCTACCTCTTCCTACTAAACTAACCCAAGCTCTGCCTAACCTTTAGGGATAAGATCTAACCTCTAATGTGGCAGGCAGTCTCAGACTATGCCATAAATTCCTGAAATTTCTTCTAGGTCACTGTAGTCTACGGTACATTTTTGGTGAATGTTGGTTTCATGAAGGAAGGATACAAGAAAGGGGGTATAGCTCTTTTCTTTGGGGGCCCTAATCTGGTAACGATATGCTGTTTGAAGGCTCCAATACCAGATGCTTACAGGCCATGACTAGAAGCAGACTGTGAGGGTCTGGTGCTCACCAAATATGTGCCTGTTAGAAAGTCATATAAATACCCTCATACATGAGTTTACTCATCTTTAAACCTAGAATGAATAAATAGGTTTGATGTCAATATTGAATAAGTCTGTGTGTGCAAAGCCATTGGAACAATGCCCAAGAAATGGTCAGCACTAGAGTTTACCTGTTGCTATTGTCATTATCTGATACAACTCTTAATCCTCTGTAATGTTTAATAGTTCAAGAGGCAGAAAGCTAACATGATCAATCAGAGGCTGTCAAAGCAATGACATGACTGAAACTAGAATTGAAGGGTTCAATGTGTCCTCTAGAACTTTCTTCACAGCATTACACTTGTCTTGATCTTGTCAGTCCAACATTTATCTAACAATTCCATTATTTGTCAAGTGGCTTATGAACTACTGAAGGCACAGGAGATATGGTTGGGCATGGAAAGAGAACACTGGCCCTGGTGTGGCTTAAGCTTTCCATCCGTGTAACTGCTAATCCATCTTTCAGGGAAGACATTGCTTGTGAGCTAGAAGAAAAGCAGAGTTCAGATGTAAAATTAATGCTCTTGGATTGAGCTTGAAAACCCTACTTTCCTCATCTTATATTACAACCTGAGGGTAACTTGGCTTTTGCCAGCTTAAGAAGCAGATCCATTTAAAAGCCATTAGTTTGTAATTGCAGAGATTATACTCCTGCTGCCTAGCTGCAGGCTCACACTTAAGATTAGATACCTGAGATCTCATGTGCAAGGTATCTAGGCAGCATTATCCCAGCCCCTCACAGAGCTGAGATGACTTGTCCTTTCTGTCCTTACAGTAAGTAGTCCCTTCCTTACATGTAAGTTTTACTCTGGGAGCACACATCTGAACAGTTTGTAAGCTAAAAGTGGTCTTTTGATCTGTGCTCTTTTCTACCACAAATTTGCTGTTTGATCTTAGACTGTATTCTTTTTATGACAGGTAAGTATCATTGCCTGAACACCTCTGATGTTCCAGGCCCATCCAAATTCACCTAGCAACACAGTAGAGAAACTGTACTATCTTTTATATTCTAGGAAGCAGTCAAAGAGGTAACATGACTTACCCAAAACCACACAAATGGAAAGTGGAGAAGACTGAATCCAAAGCTATACAGCAGATGGCATAGAATTAGAAATCCTGTGGCACCAATCTAGATCTTCCAGCAATAATGTAAGGGACATCCTTAAATGTCCCTTCTGCTACAATGTTTTATAGCAACGATTTGCAATTAAACCATTACTCATTAAGGAGTTAAGACTTATTAATGCTCAGGAAGTAAAAAACTCACAAAGCAAAAAGAGTTCTTGAAACTTGCATGAGTCACAAGGTGTCTTCCCAGGGTTCTATAAGTAATAAAAATGCTGGGCAGATGAGACTTTGAATGAACAGGTTTCCTGCAAGTCTTGAAGTGGGGTCCAGGGATGCATTTTTCATGAGATTTTACCTGTGCTAGGGTTAGGCATTTCAGCAATTCAGCTGCTTTTGAATCATCTATGCTTCTGTAGGTAAGCATTCATTCATACTTCTATAAGCAGCCCTAGTGAATTCATTAGTTTTCCAAGCTGGACTTCGGTATTACACTTACTTTGACCTGTCCCTATTGGGTGTTCATATAGCCTCATAAAAAGCACACAGTCTAAGTGTCCACACTTCTTACATGAAAAAAGAAAACACTGATGATTAATATTTTGCATTGTGGTAGTTCCTAAATAGGCTTGCAAATTTAGCTAGCCACAAAAAGCTTGCTAGAAACATGAACTCATGAGCCTGAATCCAGGTTTGCAGAATGTAAAGTATCTGTAGGTCAAATCCAGAAATCTGTAGTACCACTTCTTGATTATTTGTTCTCATATTTTGTGCTGGCTCATAATGTTGGCCTCAAGCCTCTCTGGAACCCAGGTCCCAAGAAATATTTCAGAATAAATGCTCATGGAAATCAGAAAGATTTGGGTGTGCATGAATGTCTGACAGCTCATGAAAGGAGAGGGGTAAGGAAAGGTTATGGAGTCGGAGAGCCTGTTACTATAGTTAGCCTTGAGATTCTCAGGAAGGCTGAGGGAGCATTGGTTCACAGAAAACCTATTAGTAATTCAACTTGCCCTTTATCTTGCTTCAGCCTTCAATGATATACATTTCCTCAAGTGTACCAGAGTTCCAAGTTGCTTCCCATCTCCATGTTGTTACACACGCTATTTCTCCATCCCCAAAACTTCTCTTTTCTTGTCTCTAGCTGATGCAGTTTTGTAATTTATGCTTGCGTGTCTGAAATATGACTTAATTTCAGTAGTTTTTCTTTGCTCTGCATGGTTTCAAGTTTTTGTTATATCTATAATTCAGAGAGAATTTTAGAGTGAATAAAAACACTCATGAATGAATTCATGATTATTATCACAACTAAGAATTACTCCTGAGCCTTTAGCTTTTATTCTTAACTCTCACTTGTTGAACCAGGTAAAGATAAATCGTTCATCCAAGCATCCATGTGAGGTTACTGCACCAGACACTTATGTTTATCAATTCTCATCTTGCATTTACTTTGCTACATATAAGAACAATTGCCCTTTACTACTACCTTTATGTTGTGACTGACCAACAGGGCTTACTTTGCATAATAAACCTAAACAGAAATGATGTGTGTCACTTCCCAGTACAAGTGTTCCATGACTTAGCCATTCTTTCTCTGCCAGGAAGCATCACAGAAAGCATATGTTTCAATAGGAGAGTCCCAGGTGCAGCAGCCTTGGATAAAGCACCCTTACATGGAGGACAGTTGCTGTCCCCTATTGGACCTCACAGTGACTACAGACACTGTAGAATATATGCATTTTCTGGAGGAGAATGTAATACTATAGAGCAATGAAAGTATACAGTATAAATTGCATATTTCCTCATTGCCTTGTTTTTTCCCTTGAATCATAGAAGAATAACTATAATAATTTTAATAAGAAGTTTTCCAGTCTTGGTTTGAAGTTCTATCATTTTGGTTATATAATATTGAGCAAGAGTTTATTCTTTTTATTCTTAATTTCCTTGATAGATAGTAAGAATTGTATGACCCAAATAAAAAAAAGGATAGATAAAAGTTACCACTGGTCATCCTTTGAGTCCCTTTCTTCCTGACAATGTGCATTTATCTTTATCTTCTCCTTTCCCCACTTTCCTTTGTCACACCTTCATGTCCAAAATAATCTAGACTATTTTTCACTTTTGTATATTTTAAGTTAAAATGAAAATATCATTATAATACTATCATATATGTATGTCATGTACTTTGCTAATATTTATTCCATGTTACCTGTTTTTGTATCTTGCTCCTCTTTTCCACTCCCACTGATCCCCATAACTCCCCCAAAGTTGTTTCTATTAAACTTTTTGTAATGTATATGTATGCATGTATACACAAATACACACAAAATATGTTATATAAACAGAAAATTATACATGTAATATATGATATATATGAAACCTATATTATGTATTGGAGAGAAAATTGGACATTTGCCTTACAGAAGCTTTTCAGTTTCAGGAGGTCCCATTTATTAGTTGTTGTTCTTAGTACCTCGTTTGTTGGTATTCTGTTCAGGAAGTTGTCTTATGTGTCAGTGTGTTAAAGGCTTGGTGTATCTGGATTTATGTTGAGGTCTTTGATCAATCTGGACTGGCATCTTATGCAGGCTGTTAGAAATGGATCTATGTGAATTCTTCTACATGCAGACATTAAGATAGATCAGCACCATTTCTTTCTTCTTTTTAAAAGAGTCACTTCACATTCTGGTCATAGCTCCATCCTCCTCTCCTCCCAGTCCTACCCTCCCTTCCTCTCCCTTATCATCCCTTCTCTATTCCTCAGAAAAGGGGAGCTCTCCTTCGCATCCACCTCAGCCCATCAAGTCATAGCAGGGCTGAACATGTTCTATTCCCCTGTGGCAGTCCTGCCCAGGGAAAGTGATAAAAAAGCTGGCATCCCAGTACATATCAGAGACAGCTCCCACTGTCCTTACTAGAGGACCCACATGAAGCCTGAGATCCCAATTGGCTACATCTGTATAGGAGCATAAGTCCAGTCCATGCATGGTTCTTGGTTGGCCATCATCATTTCTTAATATGCATTTGTTGTCCATTGTATGGTTTTGGCTTCTTTGTCAAAAATCGAGTTTCTGTAGATGTACTGATTTGTTTATCAATCTTTGACTCAATTCCACTGATCTATCTGTCTGTTTCCATGCCAATACCATGCAGTTTTTATTACTATTGCTTTGTTGTACATGTTGAAATCAGGGATGGGGACACCTCCACTTCTTTTGTTGTACACATATTTATTTATTTATTTATTTATTTATTTATTTATTTATTTTTAGATGTCATGGACTTTTAATTTTCCATACAAAGTTGTGACTTGCTCTTTCAAAGTTTGTGAAGGACTGTGTTGAATTATTGAGGGGAATTGAATTGAATCTGTAGATTGCTTTTGGTAAGATGGCCATTTTTACTATGTTAATGCTACAGATCCACGAGTATGGGAGATCTTTCCATCTTCTGATAACTTCTTCAATTTATTTCTTCAGAAACTTAAAATTTTTGTTATACAGGTCTTTCTTTTGCTTAGAATTACACAAAGATATTTTATATTATTTGTGCCTACTGTGAAGGGTGTTGTTTCCCTAATCTTTTTCTCAGCCTATTTATCACTTGTAAAATGGAGGGCTACTGATTTTTGAGCTAATTTTGTATCCAGATGATGGTGTTTCTCAGATGTGGGAGTTCTCTGGTAGACTTTGGGGCATCTCTTATATATACTATCATATCATCTGTAAATGGCAATACTTTGACTTCTTCCTTTCCAAGTTATATCCCCTTGATTGCCTTTAGTTGTCTTATTGCTCTAGCTAGAACTTTAAGTACTATATTGAAGAGATACAGAGAGAGTAGGCAACCTTGTCTTGTCCCTGATTTTAGTGGAATTGCTTTAAGTCCCTCTCCTTTAATTTGATATTGGCCATCGGTTTGCTGTATATTGCCTTTATTGTGTTTTGGTATGTGCTTTCTATGCCCAATCTCTCCAATACTTTAAACATGGAGGGGGTTTCGATTTTGTCAAAGGCTTTTTCAGCATCTAATTATATTATTTTTTCCTTGCAATTTATGTACATGGTGTATTACACTGATGGATTTTTATATGTTGAAGCATCCCTGCATCCTTGGGATGAGGCCTACATGATCATGGTGGATAATGTATTTGATGTGTTCTTAGATTCAGTTTGAGAGTATTTTATTAAGTATTTTTGCATAAATGTTCATAAAGGAGATTGGTATGAAATTCTCTTTTGTTGTTGAGTCTTTGTGTGGTTTAGGTATCATGGTGACTGTGGCCTCATAGAATGAATTAGGCAATGTTCCTTCTATTTCTGTTTTGTGGAATAATTTGAAGAGTAGTTTTGTATGCTAAAAGTGTCTGGCCATGAGCCTTTTTGGTTAGGAGACCTTCAATGACTGCTTCTATTTCCTTAGGGGTTATATGAATATTTAACTTGTTTACCTGATCTTGATTTAACTTTGGTAAGTAGAATATATTTTAAAAATATCCACTTTATTTAGATTTTCTAATTTTGTCATCTACAGGCATTTGAAATAAGACCTAATAATTCTTTATATTTCCTTCATATCTGTTGTAATGTCTTCCTTTTCATTTCTGATTTTGTTAATTTGGATACTGTCTCTGTGCCTTTTAGTTAGTTTGTCTAAGGATTTGCTTCTTGTTGATTTTTTTCAAAGAACCAGCTCTTGGCTTCATTGTTTCTTTGTATTCTTCCCTTTGTTTCCAATTTATTTTCTACCATTTTAATAAAAATATTACTTAACCCATTAATAGCATAAATTTTTCTTTATAAATAAATCAAACTTAATTGTGTATGTATACCATATTCTAATTTATTAATCTGTGAATGGTCATCTAGCCTGCTTCCATAACTTGAATATAATGAATAGTGCAGTAATAACGATGGATGTGCATATATCCTTTTGCAAGTATACATAGATTTCAGGGAGAGAGAAAGAGAGAGAGAGAGAGAGAGAGAGAGAGAGAGAGAGAGAGAGAGAGAGAGAGTGCACAAGTGAGTGAGAGGGGAGAGTGATAGAGAATATACACATGTACATATACTTTCAGGAGCAGCATAGCTATATCCTATTATATGCATCTGACCTTTAAATAAATAGCTAGGGTTATATCAATCTGTGTATTTTTGTCCTGGTAAAATTCTATGTATAACTATAAAATTTGCTCAAAAGTTGGTTTGGAATTCAACAGAGTGCCCTCCAACAGAACAAATGAGATTACTCATGACACCTGAACAGTACACCTCTGCTTTCCTTATCTGAGGACTGGGGAATCTGATTTAAAGAGAACATACCTCAGGCTTCCAGTAGATCAAGGTCAAATGGAAGACCTTGAACAATATCACTGAATTGGCTTTATTTGTGTTCTCTACCTCTCTTAGGTGGCTTCACATACGAAATTATTTATGCCTAGAATAATTTCCCTTCAGTTCATTAAAAAATATGGTCTCTCTTTTCTTCTTATCTCATTTTACAAGTTATTATATCTCAGCTACCCAAGTCAAATGTTGATGTTCATTCACATAATAGATCCTATTATATCTTGTATTAATTTTGTATCTTTTTAATTTGTGTTTTTGTTTTGCAGATATTACTAGTCTTATAATTTGTTTTTGAGAGCAAAGATAATGCCTATCTTCTTAGCTTCAGTATATATTCCTATAAGCCAAAATACAAATACAAAATACAGATGAAACAGTGTTTATGAAAAGAATCCATTTACTAAGGAATTACTATGTACAGATTATACTGGTTCACGCACATAGTAAAGTTCCTTTTTCCACTAAGAAAATCTCTCTCTCTCTCTCTCTCTCTCTCTCTCTCTCTCTCTCTCTCTCTCTCTCTCTCTCTCTCTCTGGAATCTAGGTCTACTTACAAAAGGATATATTCACATCATATAATTTTTTACTTTTAAAAATTAATTTATTCAAATTACATCTCAATTGTTTTCCTCTCAAATGTATCCACGCATTCCTCCCTCCCTCCCACTTTCACCCTACTCCCCTCCCCTAGGTCTGTGACTGAGGGGGACCTGCTCTCCTACTATATGGTCATAGACTATCTATCAAGTCAAATGGTGGTAGCCTGCTTATACTTTCTTTGAGTGACACTAGGCCTCCCCACCAAGGGGAAGTGGTCAAAAAAGGGCCCTGTTTATGTCAGAGTCAGTCCCTGCTTTCCACACACTGTGAGGAATGTCCTGTTCATTGGATAGATATGAGTAGGGGTTCAATGTTTACTGCATGATTTGTCCTTGGTGGATGTAGTACTTTGCACGGAGCCCCCTGGGTCCAGATCAGCCTGTCATGATTTTCTTCTTGTAGGTTTTTAGTACACTTTGGATCTTTCTAATTCCCCATTCTCCCATACTTCTCTTACCTACAGTCCCAGTAGGATGGCCTAACATCTATTCCAATCTCCTGGTAAGTGAAGACTTTCATGGGACATCACATTTGGCCTAGTGTCCAATTATAAGTGAGTATATACCATGTGAGACTTTCTGTTTCTGGGTTAACTCACTCATTATGATCATTTATAATACCATCCATTTGTCCACAGATTTCATGATTTCCTTGTTTTTAACAGCTAAGTAGTATTCTATAGTGCAAATGTACCACAGTTTGTTTATTCTTTGACTGAGGGACATTTATTTTTTCCAAGTTCTGGCTATTATAAGTAAGGCTTCTATGAACATAGTTCAGCATATGTCCTTGTTGTGTGGTGGAGCATCTTCTGAGTATATTCCAAGGAATGGAGTAGCTAGATCTTGAGGTAGCCCTATTCTTACTTTTCTGAGATAGCGCCAGATAGATTTCCAAAGTGGTTATAAAAGTTTGCATTCCCACCAGCAATGAAGGAGTGTTCCCCTTTCTCCACCCTTGCCAACATGTGCTGTCACCTGAGTTTTTGAACTTAGCCAATCCGATGGGTGTAACATAAAGTCTCAGAGTCGTTTTGATTTGCATTTCTCTGATGACTAAGGATGTTGAGCATTTCTTCAAGTGTTTCTCAGCCAATCGATATTTCTTTGTTGAGAATTCTGTTTAGTTCTGAGCCCCATTTCTTAATTGGGTTATTTGGTTTGGTGGTGTTTAATTTCTTGAGTTCTTTATATATTTTGGATATCAGACTTCTGTTTGATGTAGGGTTGGTGAAGATGTTTTCCCAGGCTGTAAATTGTCACTTTGTTCTGTTGCCAGTATCTTCTGCCTTACAGAAGTTTCTCAGCCTCATGAGGTTCCATTTGTTAACTGTTGACCTTAGGGCCTGGGGAGTTGGCATTCTGTTCAGGAAGTTGTCTCCTATGCCAATGTGTTGCAGGCTCTTTTCCACTTTTTCTTCTTACTGACTTAGTGTCTCTTGTTTTATGTTGAGGTCTCTAATCCACATGGACTTTAGTTTTGTGCATGGACTACTGTGGCTTATAGCTAGATTCCTGTCTGGTCATGTTCAGACCATGCTGCTGTGGCTGGGAAACATCTTCACAGCTGCCTGGGCTTCCCTGCGGTCCCCTGGGGCTTTCTGTGGCTTTTTGCAGGGCAGGGAGGAGGGGGAGTCTGAGGACAGTTTCATCCATTTCCCTGAGATTTTCCCAGGTCATGAGCTCAGGTGTTTTACTGTCCCATATACCAAGTTCAGGTTATAGAGCCAGGCTGCAGTTTGCGGGTGGGTTCCAGTCCAGAGTCTTGGGACTGGTTTTGTGTCCTCTGTGGGCTGTTGGTTGACCCAGGGCCAGGCCTGCCTGTTGTTTGTACTGCACAGGACCCCATTCACCTATTGTTATCCAGTTATTGCAGTCTGTGGATCCAAGTCAAGTCCCTGGTCTCCATGTGGTAGATCAGATACAGTGATCTAGGTGCTGCCATCTTAGAAAAATATATATAGAGAGAACAGGACCTGTTAAAGACAAATTGTTTATTCCATTGGTCTCTAATCTACTTCTGAAGAACAGTTCTTATTTGCCTAACCATGGAGGAAATCTTATGCAGGTTATCACAGCTATTTATGTTACTTCCATTGCCAAGAATAATTTTATTTTGGAAACTAAATTATTTAATGCATTTTCACATTGTAGGTTGAGCTATAGAAATTTCTAGTATTTGATCATTTCCATATATGTAAATTGTTTTGCATAATAAAAATTAGTAAGTCAGTATAAAATTAAATATGCATTAAATTTAAACTGATTAATTGAAGTCTAGACTTATCTAGAGAACAAGCTTGAATTTCTCTGTTGGCCTCTCTGCCTCTTGTAGTCTACTCTCTGTAGCCTGACTATGGTTTTCTTCATTCACAAAATCCTTGCAAGATGTTACAGATGAGGTCTTTTAGATGTAGTTGACATCTAATCCAAGAAATATAGTCTGCTACACTATCAGGGAATGAATGGCTTTCAACCATAAAGTTATACCTACCTCATAATCTTTTTTTTGTAATACTTATTTTGTTTATTCATTTGATAAAATACTGAACACAATTGACTTGACAGAAACCTTCATTTTCACTCACAGTTTGAAAGTAGTTATTCATTGCTTAATGCCCTAAGTGGGGGTTACCTGGTTACATTCAAAATTCAATTAACAATCAGGAAGTAAAGAGAGTTGTATACTAGTGCTCTGCATGCTTTCTTCTTCGTGTTCAATATTGAACCCCAGGCCATGGACTGGCACCATGCACGTTCAGGCTGAGTGTTTCATCATCAGATAAACCTCTGGAAGCACCATCATAAACATATAAAGAAGAGTGTTTCCTTGTTGATTCTAGATATACTAAAGTTGAAAATGTACTTTAACAATCACAAATAAAGACCAATTTTCCTAACACAGTCTTCACTTTTCACAATCAAATACATACAAACCAAGTTCAACAGTATAATATCAGGCACTAAAACAGAGTTTGTGGCACTGCAGAAATGCAAACTTGATACAGTATATTAAAATGTAACTGGATCATTTTATACAAATATAAACTAACTAAATGTAATAGAACACATAAGTAGATTGGAAGATAGAAACTGTATGGTCATCTCAATAGATTCAGAAAAAGCATTTGACAAAGTTCTACAGTTCTTGCTGAGAAATATCATTAATAAGATAGGACTAAGACAAATGTAACTTAACAGAACAAATAAAATATATTTAAAAATTCTATCCAACATTATACAAATTAGGAAAAATCTGAAAGCATTTTATGTAAAATTGGGAGTAGAACAATGTACATCATAATCTTATACCAATACATGTTCCCTTCAATAATTTCTCATTTAACTTAACATCAAAAGGTGCCTCTATTTCCCTCCACCCTCAAGGAAGAAATGAGAGAAAAGACTTTACAGCACTTTGATGACTCTTTCCAAAGCTTTCGTCTCCAAAAAAGACTTCCAATTCAATATTTCATAGGTGAGACATGAGTGGTTCTCTTGGAAGACACTGAGGAATCATTATTCCTTTATGTGCCACATAAGAACATACTTTACAATGTAGGATATGTTTCACCTACTCCAAGTCTTCAGGGCCTTTGTTGCAATTCTAGTAACACAGTAAAAGCTTGTGTTTTCTTGACAATGTGTTTCACTTATTTATAGTTGTTGATGAAAGGTTGCCTTACTAAGCATTATATCTCATAACTGATGGGACCAATCAGCAAATACACCTGCTTCTGAACTTATTAGATGAGGATTCTGGAGACAACTTGACTGCCAATTAGATGATTATAATCAGATTGGCCTTTGAGGAAGATAGATTATAAGAGCAATATGTAATCACTTTGGTGAAAGAGACCTTAAAAGTCAGCTTTCAGGTAGGAAAGAGTTACTAAAAATAGATTGACAAATCACTCACAGCATGAGATCATTTAACATGGAAGTTGCTGACAGAGTTTGACCAAGTTCAGATCATGTTTCTGTTTTTAAAGGAGATATTCATGGAGTCTGACATCCATTCTCTGTGAGAAGCAGTGAAAGAAAATATATAGATTTTTAGGGTGATTGACTTTTCCACCAATCATTTGGCAGCTTATATCACAGGTTCAGAGGTTAACAAGACCTGAGATCAAATGTCTATTTCCTCTTTTTACTCACTGGATGCCATTTACCAATTTGTCTTCATTTGTAATACTAATTTATAGGATTTATAGGAACATTAAACTGGGAAAGCCCTGGGGAAGAATGGGGAAAGTGGATTGCAGGAGCCAGAAGCATCAAGGACACCACAAGAAAAGCCACAGAATCAACAAACTTGGACTCATGGGGGCTCACAAAGACAGAACAAACAATCAGGGAGCCTGTATGTGTCTACCTAGGTCCTCTGCATATATGCTATAGTTGTATAGATTAGTGGTTTTATGGGACTCCTAATAGAAGGAGTGAAGGCTCTTTCTGATGTTATTCCCTGATATGTGGGCCCTTTTTCCCATGCTGGGTAGTCTTTCCCAGACTTGATATAAGTAGGAGTGACTATTCTTATTTCAAAGTGATATTCCATGTTTGTTTGATGTTCATGGAAGTCTTGCTGTTTTCTGGAGTAAACAAAAGAGGAGTGGTTAGGGAAGGGGGAAGGGACTGAGAGGAGAGGAGGAAGGGAAGGCTTATGATAGATTGCAATATACAAAAGAATAAAGTAATAAGAATCTATATTTTACATATAGTAAATACTTAATAAGTATTAACACTATTGACCAAATAGTTACTATTACCAATACAGAAATTGTGGACCTTTCTACCCAACAAAACACTAGGTAGGGGAGAAAGATTAGAGACAAAAGGGGTCATAGATCTATTTAGGCTACTTCCTGCTGATTATGGGCATCATGTTTTTCTTGTTTTGTTTTGTTTTTGCTTTATTAATTTATTCTTGTTACATCTCAATGGTTATCCCATCCTTTGTATCCTCCCATTCTTCCCTCCCTCCCACTTTCCCCTTATTCCCCTCCCCTATGACTGTTCCTGAGGGGGATTACCTACCCCTGTGTATGCTCATAGGGTATCAAGTCTCTTCTTGGTAACCTGTTGTCCTTCCTCTGAGTGCCACCAGGTCTCCCCCACCCAGGGGACATGGTCAAAGCTGAGGCACCAGAGTATGTGAGAAAGTAATATTCCACTCTCCACTCTACTGTAGAGAGTGTTCTGTCCATTGTCTAGATCTGGGTAGGGGTTTAAGGTTTACCGCCTGTATTGTCCTTGGCTGGTGCCTTAGTTTGAGTGGGACCCCTGGGCCCAAATCTGCCTATCATAATGTTCTACTTGTAGGTTTCTAGGACCCTCTGGATCCTTCTACTTTGCTATTCTCCCATGCTTCTCTCATCTAGAGTCCCAGTAGGATGTCCTCCCCTCTGTCTCAGTTTCCTGGTAAGTGAAGTCTTTCTGCTTCTGGGTTAACTCACTCATTATGATCATTTCTAGCTCAATCCATTTATCCACAAATTTTGGAATTCCTTGTTTTTAATAGCTGAGTAGTATTCCACAGTGTATATGTACCACAGTTTCTTTATCCATTCTTCTACTGATGGATACTTAGGCTGTTTCCATGTTTTGGCTATTATGAATAAGGCTGCTATGAACATGGTTGAGCAAATTTTCTTGTTGTGTGCTAGAGCATCTTCTGGGTATATTCCAAGGAGTGGAATAGCTGGGTCTTGAGGAAGCCCTATTCTCATTTTTCTGAGATAGCACCAGATAGATTTCCAAAGTGGCTGTACTAGTTTGCATTCCCACCAGCAATGAAGGAGTGTTCCTCTCTCCCCACATCCTCGCCAGCATGTGGTATCGCTTGAATTTTTGATCTTAGCCATTCTGATGGGTGTAAGATGGAATCTCAGAGTTGTTTTGATTTACATTTCCCTGATGACTAAGGAGGTTGAGAATTTCTTTAAGTGTTTCTCAGCCATTTGATATTCCTCTGTTGAGAATTCTCTGTTTAGTTCCAAGCCCCATTTCTCAATTGGGTTATTTGGTTTGGTGGTGTTTAATTTCTTGAGTTCCTTATATATTTTGGATATTAGACCTTTGTCAGATGTAGGGTTGGTGAAGATCTTTTCCCAGTCTGTAGGCTGTCGCTTTGTTCTCTTGACAGTGTCTCCTGCCTTACAGAAGCTTCTCAGCCTCATGAAGGTCCCATTTATTAATTGTTGACATTAATGCCTGGGCTGTTGGTGTTCTGTTCAGGAAGTTGTCTCCTGTGCCAATATGTTCCAGGCTCTTCCTATGGGCATCATGTTTTAAGGTAAAAGTCAAATCTTTGTTGTCAGAATATCTCCAGCCAGCAATCAAAATTCAGCAACCTAACAACAGCAAAAGCAGCAGCAAGAATTAGCAACACCAGGGGGAGCAACAACTACCCCAGTTCCTTTTGGGCTCTTGCAGTTATACCCTCATAAGAGTTATCAGTTTCTTTATCCATTCTTCTACTGATGGACACTTAGGCTGTTTCCATGTTCTGGTTATTATTGAATAAGGCTGGTATGAACATGGTTGAGCAAATTTTCTTGTTGTGTGCTGGAGCATCTTCTGGGTATATTCCAAAGAGTGGGAATGCAAACTAGTACAACCACTTTGGAAAGCTATCTGGTGCTATCTCAGAAAAATGGGAATAGGGCTTCCTCAAGACCCAGCTATTCCACTCCTTGGAATATACCCAGAAGATGCTCCAGCACACAGCAAGAAAATTTGCTCAACCATATTCATAGCAGCCTTATTTATAATAGCCAGAACATGAAAACAGCCTAAGTGTCCCTCAGTAGAAGAATGGATAAAGAAACTGTGGTACATATACACTATGGAATACTACTTAGCTATTAAAAACAAGGAATTCCCAAAATTTGTGGACAAATGGATTGAGCTAGAAATGATCATAATGAGTGAGTTAACCCAGAAGCAGAAAGACTCAAATAGTATGTACTCACTTATATCTGCATACTATCACGAGGGGCATGTCCCACGAAAGCCTTCACTTGCCAGGAAACTGGGACAGAGGGGAGGACATCCTACTGGGACTCTAGATGAGAGAAGCATGGGAGAATAGCAAAGTAGAAGGATCCAGAGGGTCCTAGAAACCTACAAGTAGAACATTATGATAGGCAGATTTGGGCTCAGGGGTCCCACTCAAACTAAGGCACCAGCCAAGGACAATACAGGCGGTAAACCTTAAACCCCTACCCAGATCTAGCCAATGGTCAGAACAGTCTCCACAGTTGAGTGGAGAGTGGGATATGACTTTCTCACATACTCTAGTGCCTCAGCTTTGACCATGTCCCCTGGAGGGGGAGCCCTGGTGGCACTCAGAGGAAGGACAGCAGGTTACCAAGAAGAGACTTGATACCCTATGAGCATATACAGGGGTAGGTAATCCCCCTCAGGAACAGTCATAGGGGAGGGGAATAAGGGGAAAGTGGGAGGGAGGGAAGAATGGGAGGATACAAAGGATGGGATAACCATTGAGATGTAACAAGAATAAATTAATAAAAAAAGAGTTATCAGAATTCCAAATGTAAACTATCTGCACCTAGCAAAAATCATGCTCTTCCTAAAGCATGAGACAAATCATAGTTATCTGCTGTGGTTACTATGAAGCAGTCTTATATCCCACACTTGGGATTAAAGAAAAAACATATTCATATAACATAACTGGGTATTTTTTTATACTGCTTTCACTATTGGCTTTAAACAAAATATAAAACCTGTATTATCCAAGTAGTAAGTTGTGTTGTTTTGGAATTTGCATGGGAAATATAAAGATATACATACCACAGATATAGAACAAAAAAAAAGATTCTGAGTGCCACCAGAGCAAGGACAGCAGGTTACCAAGAAGAGACTTGATACCCTATGAGCATATACAGGGGGAGGTAATCCCCCTCAGGAACAGTCATAGGGGAGGGGAGTAAGGGGAAAAGAGGACGGAGGGAAGAATGGGAGGACACAAGGGATGGGATAACCATTGAGATGCAACAAGAATAAATTAATAAAGGGAAAAAATAAAAATAAAAAATATATATACAATTAATACACAAGTAAAGTAAAAAAAAAAAAAGATTCTGTTCCAGGCCACCTCCATTGACTGAGTTAATCAGGGGTATTTATAGAAGTATGGGTCTTAAAGGCAGAAGCATCACCAAAAGCTTCTCATGTACACATGAAGACCATAGGCCAACTTCAAATGTGATGATTAAACATATAGCCAAGGATTGAGTTTGAAGAAAGGGTGTATCAAGCTTCATCATAAGCTGGTTGGCCAGCTTGGAAATGCCATTTACATAGTGATGGCATTAGAGTCATGAAGAATACAAGAGTTAAAAGATTGTAGATTTCTCCTCCACAGTTTTAGAGAGCTACTGGGGCCTGGCAGTGTATAACAGGGCACAAACTTTGTGAAGGCCCTAAGAAACCACTTGGTGAAGCTGTAGAAAAAAAGTTTGGATTATGTTAGAGATCTAAGATGTCGGAGATGTCAGAGCTGTGAGATATCTGCCAAAAACCACTGCACACAAAAAGTGGAACCAGACCAAAAGATAAATAGACATATGATAGATAGATAGATAGATAGATAGATAGATAGATAGATGATAGATAATAGATAGATAGATAGATAGATAGATAGATAGATAGATAGATAGATAGATTGTAGACAGTAAAACTGGAGGGACAGAACTATTTAAACCATTTGACATTGTACATGAATCTATAGGAATCAGAATTTTCCCTACTGGGTTTCCATCCCATTTTATAGTTAAAGTGTTTAATTTGTTTTGTTTTGTTTTGTTTTACAGCAGCTTACAGTTAAGAGATTGCCTTAGTCATTGAAGATACTCTGAACTTGTTGAAGCTGAAAAACTATAAGAACTTTTAAAGTTGGACTAAATGTGTTTTTGCATTGTGATATGCCAATGGACCTATCAGGGCTAAGATATAGAATATGGTAGTTTGAATGAGTTATGTTCTATAGTCAGGGCATTTGAGTATATAGTCCCCATTCGGTGGCACTGTTTGGGGAAGGTTAAGTATAGTTTGGTTGGAGAAAGTGTGTCACTGGGAGCAAGCTTCAATATTTCAAAGCCATATGCTATTTCAGTTTCAACATGTGTGCTCTTGCTTGAGGTTCACGATATGAGTTCTCAGCTCTCAGATTCCTACTCCAGACACCATGTTGGCCTCTTGCTACCATGATGTTCCTACCAGTATGTATCCTAGCCTTCTGGAACCATAAACTCAAATAAACCACTTTATTTATAATTTTTTTGTCTTGGTGTCTTGTCAAAGCAATAGAAAAATAACTAATACATGTTGAAGCAATGGTTCAATTATAAAGAGCACTGGCTGCTCATCCAGAGGGCCCAGGTTCAATTCACAGCACCCACATGATAACCCAAAACTGACTGTTATTCCCCATCCCAGTTAATCTGATACCCTTTTCTGGTCTGTAGGGTCACTGTACAGTGTGGTATATAGCTATACATTCAGATAAAACACTCATAGACACAAAATAATATAATGACATAAGCATGATTGCTTCATGGTGACAAAACACTGTTTTTGTTGAACACAAGAAAGAAATAGACATTCTGGCTACCACCTTATTGACATA
This sequence comes from Acomys minous, assembly GCF_964271855.1. Taxonomy (NCBI): domain Eukaryota; kingdom Metazoa; phylum Chordata; class Mammalia; order Rodentia; family Muridae; genus Acomys; species Acomys minous. Next base: position 52,857,849 of record NC_140496.1, on the reverse strand, counting down.
GGGCCATATTTGAACCAATAATCATAGTAAGTGTGATGTTATACAAGTGGTCCATGTTGCTTATTCTTATAAGTTGTTTATTTTCACTAGTAAGTTTCCTATTTCATTAGATAATTTCCTTATTGCCATGACAAAATACTTGACAGAGGCTAAGGGTGAACAGTACAGCTGGCAGAAAAGTCCTGGTGGCAGGAGCTTGAGATAGCTCATTGCATCCACAGTCAGGAAGTAGAGAGACATAAACGATGATGGTTACGGTTAGTTTTTTTATTTATCCTTGTAGCCCAATCTGTGGAATCATATTATTAAATTCAGGGCAGATCTTCTCTTCTCATTTGAACACTTTGGACACAGTTTCATGAACACATCTGGAGGTGTGTTTCCATGATGATTATAAATACATTCAACCATCACACATGACATGCTATTTCTTTTTTTATTAATTAATGTATCTACTTTATATCTTGGTCCTGGCCCCCTCCGTCCTATCCCTGTCATGTTATATCTTTGCATGCAATTTTCTTCTAAGATTGACAGGAAGAGAAGTGTCTAGTACAATAGAGGGTTTGGATAGTATTGGGTTCATTTCCTTCACACAGTAACATAAGTAAGTAAATCAAGCTTATTATTTGTTTTCTGAAAAGACTGTCCTAAAAAAATCTCAAAATCATGGGCTGTCTGCATTCTGATTGATGTTCTGATCTTCTGAGTTCTCACTAGCACTTAACATTAAGCTCTTCCCATAGTTTTTTGGGGATTTCTAGAATACATCAACAAATGCTTGCACACTCAGATTATACCCAATATTGCTGCTGTCAAAGTACCAGGTTGAAGCAATGTAAGGAAGGAAATATTTAATTTCACTCATGGTTTCAGAAAGACTTCAGTTCATCATAGCAGGGAAGCCATGAGAGTGGGAGTGACTCTGTCTTTGAAGGTTGAAGCATGAGGCTTGTTCACATTGCAGTGAAATAGAGAAACAAAGCCAGAATCAGAAGCAGATGTGTCTTTCAAAGACCTACTCCTGGTGACCTACTTCTGTCAACCTGTTCCCACTTCCTGAAACTTCTACTACCTTCACAGTTGCAGCACAAGCTGGAGACCAAGAAATCAAAACATGAGCCTGTGGGAAGCATTTTAGGTTCATAATCTGACAGCTAGCATTCTTCCTTTCTGGGAAATGAGACAGAATCTCTATTCAGAAGCTTCTATATTATATGAGAGTTTAGAACCCATATTAAGTTCTTGTTTCTCCTGCAGAAAAATAACCAAAACAGCAGTCATTCAAAATAACATAAATTTAGTATCTCATGATTTAGGAAGTCAGAAGCCTGGAATGAGTCTCAGTGGAGTAAACTAAAGGTATTAACAGAGACAAATTTATTTCTGGAAATTCTAGACAAGGGTCCATTTTTGTCATCTTAAGACAGCTTACATTTCTTGGTCCTCATTTCCCCCCCTCTATTGCCAAGACAAACTACTGGTGTAGAATCTTTCCCACATTACAACACTATGGTTCTCTCTTTTGGCTTTATCTTTACCCTGTAGGAATATTCATTACTACATTGAATCTATCTGGATAATCCAGGAGTATTTTCCCATGTCAGAGGCAGTCAATTAGATGTGTAATCATTTTTATAATATATTTTATTAATTTATTTATATTACATCTCAATGGTTATCCTATCCCTTGTATCCTCCCATTCCTCCCTCCCTCCCATTTTCCCCTTACTCCCCTGCCCTATGACTGTGACTGAGGGGGACCTCCTCCCCTGTATATGTTCTTAACTGTACCTCTCCACGGAAACATAATACTAGCCCAATGACATCAGAGTGTAGATACCTTTGGCAGGAAAATAGTAAACCTTTTCTGCTTAACTTGGGCATTCTTCCTTTTCTTCCATTGGCAACTGGTGGGATATTTTAGAAACATTTATAGAATGTGTATGATCTTTCTGTCTTGAGAAAGACAATTTTATCATGGCTCCACAGGATCCATTACTTTACACAGACTCCACTGACTGAATGTGCAGGTTTCCACCTCAAAGACTTCCAACCTCAGGGATCAGTGACTAAGATCAAGGCCCGGAGACTTCACTGACCATAACACATGTATATAACCCTTAGAATGGGCAGTTCCTCATACAGGAAAAGCTACAGTTCTACCATCTCAAACATACTTTATATCTTCATTTTCCTCGGTGGTATTTGCTCATGACTGATGCTCATTGGTCATGTGAGATCAAATATAAAACAGAAAAGGTAGAACAAAAATGTCTCAGTTCAACTGCATAATTCATGAAGTCTGAATATTAATATTAATGATCCTGTTCTCGGTAGTCAGGCAAATGAAATATGCAGAGGAAGATAAACTTGGAAGCCCAGAGACTTCAGGTATTTTAGACTTAGTTCCCTTGAGGGCATAGCTATAAAAGTACAGCCAAATTTGTATAGCAAATTAGAGCATGTTAAGAGCTTTTACATATTAACTCACATTATGCTCTCCATGAAGCTGGTAAGACAGGAGAGAGCTCCCACTTAGTGAACGAGAAAAATGAGGCTCCAACAATATTCAGAGGCTGAGCTGGAGCAAGAAATCAGGTGACTTGATTTCAGACCCCAGTCTTTTCATGGTTTCACTATGCTTTGTTAGATATTTTTATGTGCTGTAATTAATATGACATTCACAAATTCATCCTAGTGTCATATTAAGCAGAAACTCTAAGTAAATCCATCAGGATTAGCCATATGCCTCGTAACTTCTTTTTCTTGGAAAATTTCTTCATCTATAAAGTAAGACAATATATACATATGCACATATATGTATATACATATTTATATTTATACCTAAAGATATATATGCATATGTACATACATATACACACACAGACATCTACCTAAGTATATACATATACATATATACTATAATATATTACATTTACATATAGGCATATACACATACGCATGTATGTATACCTAAAAATACACACACATGTATGATATACATATGGAATACAAATTCACACACATGTCCACAAACACATGTATGCATATACGTACACATGCACACAAATACCAAGATCATTGCAGCAAAGATGCTAGAGTTTCTGCAAGGATTGTGTGGCTTTGAGTCAAGCATGGAACTGGAGCCAGAAGTGGATTTTAGATGCAATAGTCTCTCCCATCTCTTTAGCTCAAATGAAGGTTTATTTAGGGTAATTTTCCACAATGTAAACTTCATCTCATAAATGTTGCTGTGCTATGCTGTGCTGTGTTTTCTCCATTGTGTGGTGATCCAATAAGTCTTTCTTTGCTTTAATTCAAACACTCTTTTCTTCATGACAGAAATGAAGGGAGTTTTATATTACCAGATTGGCATCACTAAGGGCCACTGTTGAGTAAATTGTCTTAGATACCCTTAATTCTCTTTAGTGGTTAAGTCTGGTTTTGATGGTTAATAGGGAAGGGCTATTCTAATGATCTCCCTTCTATTTCCTAAGCCGGCTGTTAAAAAAAAAACGTTGTTATAATGTAAGGTAAACAGTTCCTTTTGATGAACACCGTTGTCCAGGGAAAATAGCCTTTATTTACTTAGGCATTTATTCTATCCACAAATACTTAATCAACTTCTACTGTTATTTTGCAACAGCATTATTGCAATAGTGAGCAGGAGCCAATCAAGTCACTCATACCTCTAAGGGCATTAACATGAAGAGGTAGGAATAGCAGTAAATGAAGGTGCATAAAACAGGGTAAAAAGTAAGAGGGCCAGAAAGGCTCTTTCAGGAAAGGCCACTGGAAGTAGGAGGAAAAATAGTCCAGGAAGGGAAATTATGAAAAATCCCAAGATGTGTTTAGCAACTTGCATTTTGGGAATTTTCAGTTAAGGCTCAAATTTAACACACCATGTGTTTCTACTGTTCACCCCCTCTTATGCCTGTCAAATTCTACTTTCCAAGGTTCTGTAACAAGGAGGCCTTTTTCAACACAAGGTTCCCAGAAAAGGACAGAATTTGTAGATTTCACATCTTGCAAGAGAGCCCTGACTTTTCACCAGGAAGTTGCTTAATTAAGCTCGTTATTAAACCCATACAATGTCTTTGTGGAGGCTCACTGGGACTCTTCCACAGTGTCTTTATTACTGCAGCACTGCACTCTAATTCCTATTTAGTTAGCTTAGTAAATACTTCAGAACATCTTTCCTCTGCTAGGGCAGCTCTAAGCAGTATAATACAGTTATCCATCCTCTCTGCTTACAGTTAGCTTCTGGAGAACAACGACTGTAACCTCAGCTCTAACCCCATGACCTAAGATTTTCCTGATCTTAGCCATATAAACATGAGCCTAAAAGATGTACTTTTCTTTTTTCATGTTAAAATTATTTTAATTTGTTCATATTACATCCATATTGCTATCCCCTAGCTTGAATCTTCCCTGTCCTACCCTCCCTTCCTATTCCACCCTATACCCTTATCTAAACCTCTGACAGAGAGGAGCCTCCTCCTCCTCATCTGACCACAGCCTACCAGGTCTCTAGATAGCATGCATCCCCTTCCTCTGTGTGCCCCCAAGGCTTCCCAAACAAGATGAAGTGAACAAATCCAGAGAACCAGAGTTCATGTCAGAGTCAGTCCCCACTCTCTCCCCAAATTTGAAGAATGAGCTGTCCATTAGCTATATCTGAACAAGTGGTCTAGGTTCTCTGCATTCATTGTCCTTGATTGGTGTATCAATGTGTGCAAGTCCCCATGGATCCAGATTCAGCAGCCTTGATGGTCTCCTTGTGGGGCACCTGAATCCTCTGGGTTCTTCCATTCCCCCTAGTCTTCCATAGCACTCTCAGCACTCTGCCAGGGGTCCAGCAGCAAATCCCAACATCTATCCCTATCCATAGCTGGGTGGAATCTCTTAGAGGACATCTATGTTGGGCTAATATAAACTTATAAGTGAGTATATACCATTTATGTCTTTCTGGGTCTGGGTTACCTCATTTGGGATGATTGTTTTTAGTTTCACCCATCTGCCTACAAATTTCAAGATTTTCTTGAGGAGTATTGCATTGTGTAAATATACCAGTATTTCTTTATCTATTCTTTGGTTGAGGGACATCTAGGTTGTCTCCAGATTCTGGCTATCCCAAATAAAGTTTCTATGAACATAATTGAACAAATGTCCTGGTTATTTGGAGAGGAGCATCTTTCAGATATATACCCAGGAGTGGTACAGCTGGGTCTTGAGGTAGCACTATTCACAGTTCTCTGAGAGAGCACCAGATTGATTTCCAAAGTGGTTGTATATGTTTGCACTCGCACCAGCAATGGAGGAGTGTTTTCCTTTCTCCACATCCTCAGTCAGCATGTCCTGTCACTTGATTGTTTGATCTTAGCCATTCTGGTATGTGTAAGATGGAATCTCAGAGTCATTTTGATTTGCATTTTCCTGATGACTAAGGACACTGAGCACTTCTTTGAGTGTTTCTTGGCCATTCGATATTCCTCTGTTGAGAATTCTCTGTTTACCTCTGTATCCCACTTTTAATTGGATTATTTGGTTTGGTGTTTTTTAATTTCTTGAGCTCTTTATATATTTTGGATTTTAGCTCTTTGTAAAATGTAGGGTTGGTATAAAACATTTTCTAGTCTGTAGTCTGTCATTTTGTTCTGTTGACAGTGTCCTTAGCCTTGCAGAAACTTTTCAGTTTTATGAGGTTCCATATATTAACTATTGATCATAGAGTCTGAGCTGTTGGTGTTCAGTTCAGGAAGTTGTCTCTTATGCCAATAAGTTCAAGACTCTTCCTCATTTTGTCTTCAAACAGATTTAATGTGTCTGGTTTTATGTTGAGATCTTTAATATACTTGGATTTTTGTTTTGTGCAGAGTGAAAAATACAGATCTCTTTGCATGTTTCCACATATAGGCATCCAGTTAAACTAGCACCATTACTGAAGATGCTATCTTTTTTCCATTGTACGGTTTTGGCTTTTTTTTTTTGTCAAAAATCAAGTGTCCATGGGTGTGTAGATGTATTTCTGGGTGATATTTTGATTTTTTGAAGAGAGATACAGAGAAAGTGGGCAGCCTTGTCTTGTCCCTTATTTTAGTGTAATTTCTTTGTGTTTCTCTCCACCTAACTTGATGTTGGCTATCACCTTGCTGTAGATACTCTTTATTATGTTTAGGTATGTGCCTTGAATGCCTGATCTCTCCAAGACTTTAAACATTACATTTTGTCAAATGCTTTTTTAGAATCTAAGATGATCATGTGCTTTTTTTTTCTTTTGGTTTGTTTATTATTGTGGATTACATTGGTGCATTTCCATAAATTAAACCATCCTGCATACTTGATCATGGCGAATGATATCATTGTTGTGTTCTTGGCTTTGGTTTGACAATATTTTATTGAACATTTTTGTATCAATGTTCATAAAAGAAATTGGTCTAAAATTCCTCTCTTTGTTGGGTCTTTGTGTGGTTTAGGTATCAAGGTGACTGTGGCTTCATAGAATGAGATTGATAATGTGCCTTCTGTTTCTATTTTATGGAATAGTTTGAAGAGTATTGATATTAGCTCTTCTTTGAAGGTTGGGTGGGATTCTGCCCTGAAACCATCTAGCCCTGGGCTTTTTTTTTTTTTTTTGGCTTGAGGGAAATTTTGATGACTGCATCTATTTACTCAGGGGATATAGGATTATTTAACTTGTTTACATGATCTTGATTCAACTTTGGTAAATGGACTCTATCAAGAAAAATGTCCTGTTTCATTTATATTTTCAAATTTCCTGACATATAAGCTTTTAAAATGAAACCTAATGATCCTTTTTATTTCTTCTCTGTCTGTTGTTTCAGATTTTAATTTAGATTGTGTCTCTCTATCTTTTAGTTATTTTGGCTAAGAGTTTGTATATCTTGCTGATTTTTTTCAAAGAACCAACTCTTGGTTTCTTTGATTCTTTGAATTATTCTCTTTGTTTCTGATTTATTTTTTCAGCCCTGAGTTTCAATATTTCCAGCACTACTCCTCTTGTATGTGTGTGCTTCTTTGTTTTCTATGGTTTACAGAAGTATCTTTAATTTTTTTGTATGAGACATTTCCAATCTCTTTCTGAAGGCACTTAGTGCTATGGACTTTCCTCTTGGCACGCTTTCATTATATCCCATGATTTTGACAATGTCTTACCTTCTTTTTCATTGAATTTTAGGAAGCCCTTAATTTCTTTATTTCTTCCCTGACCCAGTTGTCATTGAGTAGAGAGTTGTTGAATTTCCATGTGTGTGTGTAGGGTTTTTGTTCTTTCTGTTGTGGTTGTGGTCCAATTTCATACATGGTGGTCTGAGAAGATATAATGTATTATTTCAATCTTCTTGTATCTATTTTATTTTTTAGCCTACTCTATTTGGTGTTCTGTAGGACTCTTGTATGCTTATAAGCATATTTTTCTCTAAATTGGGGGATGTTTCTTCAATGATATTGTTGAAAATATTTTCTGGGCCTTGGAGCTGGATATCTTCTCTTTCCTCAGTTCCTAATATTCTTATATTTCATACTTTCATGGTGTCCTTGATTTTTTGAATGTTTTGTGTCAGGAAATTCAGCATTTTCTTTGATGGTTACATCAAACGCATGCACTGTGTCTTCTACACTGGATATTCTTTCTTCCATCTCTTGTATCCTTTAGTATATGCTTACCTCTACAGTTCTTGTTTTCTTCACTAAATTCTCTCCAGACTTTCCTCAGTTTGTACTTTTATTACTGTTTCCACTTTCATCTTCAGATCTTGAACAGTATTATTGATTTCTTTCACCTAGTTGTTTGCATTTTTACTGAATTTCATCCAGTGATTTATTCATTTCCTTTATATTGGCCTCTCTAAGGGACTCAATCTGATTGTCTGTGTCTCCTTGTATTTGTCTATGGATTTTATTCATTTCCTCCATTTTCACCTTAATAGAAAAGTATGTGAGATTATTTTCTTGTGTTTTGGTTGCATTTTAGTGTCTAGAGCTGATTACTTTGGGATAACTGGGTTCTGGAGATGCCATATTATTTAGACATTTTTTGTTCGTGGTTTTATGCTAACCTTTAGCCATTTGGCTGTCTCTGGCTTGTGTGATACTTTCTGGTGTTCTTCACTGGTCATTGATAGCAGATTATAGGTGAACTGCTATAGGTTGAGACTCCTCACCTATAGAAATCAGAGAACTCTTCTGTGGATTAGGTGGGTGAACTGAGATCAGACCTGGGAACTTTCTGTGAGTTGGCTTGGTGACCTGAGGTCAGATCCACTTCTATTCCAGACTGAGAGGTCTTCTCTCGGCTAGAATACCTAGACACTGGAGGTTTAGGACCCACAGTTTAGTTTAGTACACAGAGCACAGGTGCTGCAAGCAGGCAAGCAAGTAGGTAGACTTTGGAGACTGCAGACATGTCTGCAGCAACCCAAGGACTTTTCTATGGATTAACCAGGTGGCTCAAGGCCAAACTCACCTGTGCTACACATACTGTGGACCCCTCTCATCTGGAAAATACCAACAATGGTGTTTTGTAGCTTTAAGTTTAGTCCTTTGGTCACTGTTCAGTCACTGCTGATAAGACACCGTGTCTAATCAGTGCTACCATCTATTATCTCCCACAGAGAAATATTTATTATTTCCATCTTTTCATATAATTACTGTACCTCTCATGATTTATGTAATTTTGTTCATGAGGCTCATTTGTGCATTTTCTAGGAATTGATTCACTTAAGACTATACATTTATTTTAACATCTGCACTTTCAAATTTTATTTTAAGTAAATAAAAGTAACAAGTCAAATATTTGAATACAAAGTTATTCTTTTCAAGATTATTTACATTGATCCAAACTGGTAATAGTCTTAAACCTGGCCAGGCATTGCTTGTCATATTGATGTGCTTCTTTCTTTTACATGAGTTCCCCTTTTTCCCTCTGCACTAATAAGCTTCTCTTTACTGTTTGTAAAAATCTTTAAAATGTGAATGTTTTACTTTGGAATTATATTTCACAGTTCCCAGCCCATAGTCATTTGATTTTATTGCTTTGGGTCTATGGAGACATAGTATCCAATGGTTGGGATACATGGCAAAAGAGGTGCTTTTAGTTAATGATAGTAAGGAATAGGGGGGTCAATAGCTTTTGCCTTGTAACCTAACTCCCTCCCACTAGAATAAGCCTTTCTTTTTTCACTTTTTAAATTAATTCATTCATTTTACATCTCAATGGTTATCCCATCCCTTGTATCCTTCCATTCCTCCCTCCCTCCTGCTTTCACCCTACTCCCCTCCTATATGACTGTGACTGAGGAGGACCTCCTCTCCCTGTATATGCTCATAGGGTATCAATCTCTTCTTGGTAGCCTGCTATCCTTCCTCAGAGTGCCACTGGGCCTCCCCATCCAGGCGACATGGTCAAATGTGGGGCACCAGAGTTCATGTGAGAGTCAGTTCCCATTCTCCACTCAACTGTGGAGAATCACCTGTCCAGTGGCTAGATCTGGGTAGGGGTTCGAAGTTTACTGAACATATTGTCCTTGGCTGGTGCCATAGTTTGAGCAAGACCCCTGGACCCAGATCCACCCATTGTAATATTCTTCTTGTAGGTTTCTAGGACCCTCTGGATCTTTCTGTTTCCCCATTCTCTCATACTTCTCTCACCTAAAGTCCCAATAGGATGCCCTCCTCTCTATCCCACTTTCCTGGTAAGTAAAGATTTTCATGAGACATGCCCCTTGGGCTAGCGTCCAGACATAAGTGAGTATATACCATTTGAGTCTTTCTGCTTCTGAGTTAACTCACTCATTATGATCATTTCTAGTTCAAGCCATTTGTCCACACATTTCAGAAATTCCTTGTTTTTAATAGCTGAGTAGTATTTCATAGTGTAAATGTACCACAGTTTCTTTATCCAATCTTCTGCTGAGGGACACTTAGGCTGTTTCCATGTTCTGGCTATTATGAATAAGGCTGCTATGAACATGGTTGAGCATATGTACCTGTTGTGTGCTAGAGTTTCTTCACGGTATATTCCAAGGAAGCCCTATTCCGTTTTCTGAGAAAGCGCCAGATAGATTTCAAAAGTGGTTGTACAAGTTTGCATTCCCACCAGCAATGAAGGAGTGTTCCTCTTTCTCCACATCCTTGCCAGCATGTGGTTTTACTTGAATTTTTTATCTTAGCCATTCTGATGTGTGTGAGATGGAATTTCAGAGTCATTTTAATTTGCATTTCTCTGATGACTAAAGGTGTTGAGCATTTCTTTAAGTGTTTCTCTGCCTTTTGATATTCCTCTGTTGAGAATTCTCTGTTTAGTTCTGAGATCCATTTCTCATTTGGGTTATTTAGTTTGGTGGTGTTTAATTTCTTGTGTTCTTTTTATAATTTAAATATGACACCTTTGTCAGATGAAAGGTTGATGAAGATCTTTTCCCAGTCTGTAGGCTGTCACTCTGTTCTGTTGACAGTGTCTCCTGCCTTAAAGAAGCTTCTCAGGCTCATGAGGTCCCATTTATTAATTGTTGACCTTAAGGCCTGGGCTGTTGGTGTTCTGTTCAGGAAATTGCCTCCTGTGCCAATGTATTGCAGGCTCTTCCCCACTTTTTCTTCTAACTGATTTAGTGTCTCTGGTTTTATGTTGAGGTCTTTAATCCAGTTGGACTTGAGTTTTGTGCATGGTGACAAATATGGGTCTAATTGCATTTTTCTACATGTAGATGTACAGTTAGACCAGCACCATTTGTTGAAGATGCAATTCTTTTTCCATTGAATATATTTGGCTTCTTTGTCAAAAATCAAGTAATTATACGTGTGTGGATTCATTTCTGGGTCTTTGATTCAATTTCATTGATCAACCAGCCTATTGCTGCGCCAGTACCATGCTGTTTTAATTATTATTACTCTATAGGACAGCTTGAGATTGTATATGAAGATTCCTCATGAGGATCTGTTATTGTATAAGACTGTTTTAGCTATTCTGGGTTTTTCTCCAATAAAAAGACACAGACTAACCGAGTGGATGCACAGAATAAGCCTTTTAAAATTCTTTCTCCCAATACCATTGTAGGCTGGAATGCAAGAGTTTAGAAGCAGGCTTTGGGGAAATACATCCAAAGCATTGCATTTCTCCTTGTGCTGTTCCTTTGCAGTTCATCCTGTTTTGTACTTACAGATAAGGATGCTTTAGTGGGGCTCTAAGGATGCCACATGTGGGTAGATTATGTGCCCTATGGGCATTGTGATCAACTTGATCTTGTGACCCTACAAAAACTGACTTTTAGATTTCAAGAAGATCAAAAAATGCCCTTAAAGCACAAGATAACTTTAGTAATGCTTTCTGTGTTTGAACTCAATGTCTTTGACATGAGCATCACTTAACTTCTTGCCGTCTCAAAGAAATATTTAAAAGACACAAAATTTTCCCAACATAATATTTTTATTGATTATGTGGAAATTTTACATCATATACCCTGATATCATACTCACTTCCCTGTCCTCCCATGTCTTTCCCCCAACCACTGAAACATCTCTCAAGAATAAGAAGAGGAGGAGGAGGAAGAAGAGGAGGAGAAGGAGGAGAAAATAAGACCAATTTGTGTTGCCCATATACTCACTGGAGCATAGTCAAACTCTCATTGGCCAATACCTTAAAGAAAACTGAGTCCTTCTCCATCCCACCCCCACCATAAGCCATCAATTGTAGACAGTCACACTTCAGAATCTTTATCACAATTCTAAGAGTTCTCTTTGATGGCTTTCTGCTAGGCCTTTCTCAAGGGTGGTGTGGGTAGTCTGTGTCCCATGCTGTAGCAGGGGGCTATGTGGATGTCTGTGTTCTGTGATATCACTGAAATGCACAAGGAGGTTCAGGATCTAAGCTCTCATTGACTGTAAAGGGCAAGAAAACTACTTTTGCAGTGTTATTGATGACTGCAAACTCACAGATGAGAAAGAGGGGAACATAAGGCTTTTGTGACAACCATTGTCACAATTTTTAAGAATTCTCTTCAATGGCTTTTTTTCTAGGCTTTTAATTTGAGGAGGTAATAGTTGTCACTGAAGACTTTTATGTTCCTATTTGAAAGACTTTGGCAAGCTTGACCTTGGCTTGTATGGCTTTGGCAGGCCTTGCCCCTCCCAATTACTCTGCCTTGCTAAAAACCATTAGACTACATTATTAAAACTAGCCACCAAGCCCTATTCCCTTATTTGTCACTTCCTCCTCCTGAGGGGGACTACCAATGTCCAACAATCAAAACTCCACTGTTTGGCTCACATAATTAACATGCCCAATTAAAATTAAACACCTCATTTTAACACGAGGTTCACCCTTTTACTTTTATAAACTGCTACTTGCCTATGGGCCAGACTGTATCCTCTCTACAAGAGCCAATTCTTTGTCCCATTCTGGGACAAATATCCCTTACCCCTCTCTCTTGCCACTTTTCTCCCCTCTCCTTTGTCCCATTTTCCTCCTCCCTCTTCCTTTATCTACTCTTTGTCCCTTATCCCTGCCCTCTGTCCCTCTGGGACAAATACATCTCCTTTGTTCTGAGAACTTGGTCTTGAGCCAATACTTTTCCTATTTCTCAACTGTGGGCCCGTAGTCATTAGCACTACTTCCAAAGTAGTTTTCTTTCCATTTACAATCAGCAGAAGCACCAATAATGGATTTCCACATGGTTTCTCAGATCACATACATCCATATGGTAGCTGGCATCAGTAGTTGCTATAGAACTCAGTATGGTTTCTGGTCACAGTACAAACCATGGACATCAACATGGTCCTCTGCTGAAGCACAGGCCATGGATATTGGATATCATTATAGCCATCTTTGGCAGCACAGGCCAAGGACAGAAACATGACCTATAGAGCAACATGGGCCATGGATACCAATATGGTCCCTAGAGGTAGCCCAGCCCACAGACATAAAAATGTCTTGTCCAGCACTCTTTTTAGAAAGAGATTTGAGAAGCAAGACATTTGGTTCACAGCTACTTCCAGAAGCAAAAGTTTCTCAGTTAGAAAATACAATCATTTGAACTTAGGCTTGCCTGTTTTCCAGGACCTATTCCTCTTCTAATAATATAGTTTATGAATACTATCTTATCTAATGCTAGGTTAGGGATATTTTACTCTATTTCCATATATGCAGATAAGAAGATGGGGGATATATTTTATATTAATAACCTGCATGATTTTTCTGTGTTTTTTTCTGTAGCATTTAACTTTGTTCCTGACCATTCCAAGTGTTCTGAAAGCAGCTGAATCCCACAGCAGGTGTGTGATAGAGCACATGTTAGAGGAAGTGAGCAGATCTATCTTCCAGCTATCTTCCAGCTGTCTACCAGTCTATCTTCCAGCTCCATTCACCTCCAACCTCTACGTCCTCCCTTCCTAATAAATGTGATAAGAATCAGACTCATAATCAGTGAAGGAAGTGAGTCTAGATTAATTGACTGTCACATATTTCTATAAAATAACATTTTCCTCCAGTGAGATCCTCAAATTCATTACAATATTCAGTGGGAAATCCATAGCAGGTAAACCTTTTACTTGTATTTCTTCAGTATATCTAGGAAAGATAGCAACTCTCCCTTGATGTCTTCCAATAGTATTATCACAGAAAAGTGAAAGCCATAAAAGTTTTGCTAGCTGCCTATTTCAAGAATTTATACACATTAAAAAGAAAAGGTGTACTTCAAGTACATAGGTATAGTTGCTAATTCTTTGCCTATCCATTTACCCATATATCCACCAATTTAGTTATTCAGTCATTAATCTATTACCTATAAAATTATACTTAACTCTACCTATCTGTTTCTTCTTTAATGCATATCCAATCCTTTAAGACGATCATTAATAAAACCATAATTCCAACTCTCAATACATTTTCATCTATTGGTTTATTTTTATTTTCACACACACACAGACACACACACACATACATATACACATACACATGCATATACATGTATATACTATATGTCCTATTATCCATGTATCCATCAACTGTTTCTTAATCCATCTATCAGCCTATTTGAACAATAATTTTGGAGCTCAGTATGAGCAATGAACTGAATTGTTCTTTCTGTGACTACCTGCTGTTGAAAAAATTAGACAATCTGTGGTGTTTCACATGGAAGGAAGAAAGAGTATGAAAGAACATGACATTTCATTTGACATTCTATATGCAAATGTCAACAGAAATACATCTTATGCATTAGAGGTTTCTAGAGAACAGAACCCAACTGTTGTAATTCCCAGGGAAAGTCTATGCTCTTTCTAAGCTCTGTGAGCCAAAAGTTCTATGTTGGCTGAAGTTAATCTGAAAGGCCTTTCTATCTCTCAGATTAGCAACATCTGACTCCACAAAATCTGGATTCTACCCTGTACTGAGTGATAATGTCACCTGCAGTTTATGTACACGAGTCACAATTTATGAATCTTAGACATATCTCTGTTTAATGTAATTGCCTCAAGTGGTCATCAAATATCATTTTAAAATATCTGTATTTAGATGGTATTCATTATAAAGCTCTCAGAATTATTAAGCTTTCACTTTATGTAAGATCTTCAATAAACAGTAATGTAGATTTTTAATAAGTAGTTCTCTCCTGTCTATCTACAACTCTAGTCTCTGTTGTACTCACTGATTAACTTAATAACTCATTCAACAAATGTATAACAAATGCCTGAAGCTTTATGCCAGAAACTTGTTCAACAAATGTATAACAAATGCCTGAAGCTTTATGCCAGATACTGTGCTGTGTAGTATACATGTTACAATCTTTTTTCTAAACCATATGAGAGAAATATTATTTCTATTCTAAGGAAAAAGAAAATGGAGACTCAAGGAGACACATAATGTTAAAGATTAGTAAGAGATTGAACTGGAATTCAAATCCACTTTTACTCAACAACAAAGATATATCATCTATATACTAACCACTGTGTTAGTAAATATTTATCCAGATATTATAATCAGCTCATCCATGCATTATTTTATTCCTCATAACACCTGTGATATAGGCATTACTGCTCCATATTAGAAATAAAGAAGCAGAGGGTTGATAATTTTTCTAGAATTTTTCTAAGTTCATGGAGCTTGTAAGTAGCAGAACTAACCTATGAACCCAAGACTATCTCTAGGGTCTATGTATGTACTACAATATTACATACACAATGTACCTCACCTTCAAACTCTAATAGAGAAGATGAGAGGTATATATCATTATTGTGATACAAAATTTAAAGAAGCTAATTGGCCAACTATGGGCAAGTACTGAGAAAAGTCATTTCTTGCTGACCAGGACCACTTCCATCACCAAGAAGGAGTCTGAAATTAAAACAGACTAGGATATATGGGACAAAATAGCATTGAGAATAAAAAATGAAGGGCCATACTAATACTAGTGCATTGATCATAAGGGGTCATCAAGCCAAGTAGAACTGAAGATAAATCTCCTGGATGCAGGCTTCTGTGAATGTGAAGGTTTTCACTTATTTACATTAAGTTGCTTTCTCTGGAGGTATTAGCTTCCCAACTGCCCCTCAGTTTTATTTAACACCATTAATCAGGACTACAATATGTAGTGGATTTTAGTAAGCCCTTCTCTTCTGGTTATAATGATCTATATGCTTTGGGCAGTCCATTAGCAGAAATTACCCTCAAGGCTTTGTGTGGCTAAACAGAAGATATCTAAGATATCCATTGCTCTAGTCTTCACTAAAGTCTTCCAAATCCATGAATGCTGGAGTACAAAACCAAACAATTTGAGTGTGAAGGTGATAAAATAAGAAGCTAAGAAAAATAGTAAGAAGATATTTTTTAAGGGGTAGCCAACAGAAAGATAGGATGTTTTCCTTCCTGACCTTATACCTTACTTTTGAAGCATGAAGCCCAGATTCTTTGGACTAAGAATGAGGAGTACATTAGCGTTAAAAATCAATAATTAAAGATGGCTTTAACAAAATTGGAAATGGAATGATGGAGTCAAGTGACTGAGTTAGTACAGGAAGTGGATTCAGAATGCTTGGATTTTGAGTTCCCCTTTTATTGCTTACTGGCTTTGTGATATCAAGCAAAGGCCTTCAACATTGTCAGCCTCAGTCTCAAGTTTTTTATGCACCAGTTTCCATACCCCATTGATGCCTTCCTTGTACAAAATTAATTGTGACGATACTCACTGTAAGGTAGCTGTTCATTGAACATTGGCATAGTGTTTCCAGATATAGAGGAGGCATGGAAAAGTAAAGAAAGAAGGAAAATGGCACAAAAGGAATGAATAAACACAAGGGAACCAATGTGGATGGTGAAAGAAGCAAGTGGTTTCGCATGACTATTGTATAGTCTTCAATGCTATTGGTTTGCCTATTAAACTCCACCCACACTCTTTCATGGGGCTTTGAATAGAGCATACATCATTTTGATCTTCAGCCTAGCAACTTAGGACTTATAATTCTATCTCACAAGTACATAAAAACTAAGCCTATTGGATAGCCACAGGTTTTCCATGTGAATATTGCAAAGAACACACTGAATGTGGCAGATATAAACATAAACTATTCATGTAAAACTGAATAGGGTCCACGAAAAGAGCTCTTCCCACATAGAATGATTTTCTTCAATCGCCTACAAATGCTTAGTGGCCACTTGATTAAAACGATATGGTGTTTCCCTATACTTTTTCAGACTCTTTAATCATAACATTGCTACATTGCAAATGAATATTTAATTACATTTTCAAATAAATTGTTGGCTAAATTCTGGATAGCTTATGTATCATGTACCAGCTTAGACATACAGTTCTTTTCACTACAGCCAGTTCTGTGCTACATTTGGAGGGGGCTTAACAGCACACACTTTCTTTACAACTTCCATTACTCAGGTGATACAAGTTTTCCATTATTGACTGGGGTCATTCTATTGGCAAAATTCACTTCAAAGCTCTTGGTGGCTTTTCTCCAGGAATTCTCACTGTGCCAATATTCACTAAAGCCTTCCAAACCATGAACACTTGGCGTGTAGATTCTTTGCAATGAAACCCCAGCAGGAAACTGCTCTCTGGGCAGGTTAATTGGAACCCTGGTGGCAAAAGGGTCCAGAGGATCACACATCTTACATACACCACCTCCAAACTAAAAGCAGTAGGAAGTTTAAGCTTTCTGATAAACATACTAAGAAAGGTGAAGCAAGTGAAATTAATCTTAAAGATATGTTATTTAACTTTTTACACCCAAATATTTTTATTTGAACATGAGCAACACCAAATGTTATGTTAGATATTTTACATTTTTGTCATATATTAATCCCTTAAAATTAGATATATTTTTCGCTTGAGGCATTTCCCAGTTCAATATTTCAAGGGCTCAGTAGCCACAGGTGGATAGTGTCTATGGAATTGACCTCTGTTTCTTTAAAAAAGTGGCCAGGATGAAGTATTGTGTGAGTCCTAAATGTTTATACAATTCCATGGTCATCATGTCTTAAACCACAAATCATCTATTTTTTCCCCTAGAGGGTATCATTTTCCATGGAAAATAAGATTTTAACCATTACATGCCAATCAGTTTTGTAAGATTCCAGAAGTGTATTTTACCTGTCATTCATTGGGGTTGCAGACAGCCTAAGGATAATTTGATGGCAAGGCTTCCATTTCTTCTGACTTATACCCACTGCACAACAGCCCCTTTCTAGCATATTCTCTTAGAAGCTGCCTCTCTCTCCCCTCATTCCTCTTCAGCAGGAGCAAAAGCAACAAAAGGAAGGCCCTTGTTATTTCAAATGAGGCTTGAAGAAGCTCCACAAAGAGCATAAAATAAAACCATTTTCACAGGCAATCACACCCAAATAGTTAAAAAAAATACAGCCAATTACTCTAGAAGTTTGTGCTCCTGTCTCACTACATCTCTTGCCTTTTGGAAAAGAAGGTGGAAAGGGGCAAAATGCATCTTCTTCTGTAGCTTGCTAATAGACTTTTCCCATTTAGAAAGCCTCCATTTCACTTATCAACCCAAGTGAGAAATACAAGTGAATGATTCTCTTGCTATTTAATCAGGTGTAAAGTAAAGGCCAGTCCTAGTAGTACTAACCAAGCAAGACCCTTTCCATGTCTGGTTAGTGGTAAAGGCCAGAAAAATGTATTGAGACAAAAGGGGAGTAAATAGTAGGAAAGGAAGAGAGAAGAAAACAGAAGAGGAGGGGAAGGGAGAGGAGGGGAGAAAAGAATCTTCCACACAATCACATACTATATAAAGACATCACATCATATACACTTGTCTTTGTAGTCATAGTAAAGTGATGACCTTATTTAACATGGGCATCCTAAGTATATTAAATTAGTGTCTTTTCTATAAAATGTGAATAACAATACAGCCAAACATAGAGATATCATAAACAGTTTCTCCGTGATTATCTATCATCTAGCTAATTAGCTAGCTACCAAAATGCCTATCACTCTTAGAAAGCTATATATAAAGGGAATTTAATATGAATGATACAGGCCTAACTAACAGAAAAATACAAGGATTCCAAGATGGCGTCGACCAGTAGGCACCATAGCTCATCTACTCCGAGGAGACCAGGGATGTGAATGGAGCCACAGACTGCTGGATTTTGAGAACTGTAGGTGAGTGGGGCCCCATACTCCACAGACCACCAGTGGGTCTAACCCTGGGACAAGCAACAGTCCAGAGGTGCTAAACGCACTCCCCAAACTCTGAAATGGAATCCACAACCAAGCTGCAGCTGGCACATAAAACCCTAACTTGCCATTTGGGGAGGGCATTTTCCAGAGCCCTCAGCCTGAGGAGTCTCAGCGAATAGGGTGAAACTACCATTGAACCTCTCTATCCACACCACGCCAAACTGCGGAGGTCACCTGCCTAGCTCGGGTGGAAACACAGGTGGTGGGTCTCACCAAAAACAGCTAGAACTGGCATGTAGCTCACGGAATGCGTCCTGGGCCCAATCTGAAGCCAGACACAAAGGATTGACCCTGCAAACAAGGGCAGTTAGAAACCAGCATGGGCTGCTCCCACAGCCCAGTGGGACCACCGGCATTATCAGGAGCCATGGGTCTTGCTTGCAGGGTTTAACTGCCGACCTAAAGCGACCTGAGAGCATTCTGGCTTTCACTGGTGGAAAAAGAAGATACAGGGGATTCCCGCCAGTGGTCTAAATGGCCATTGTCGCTGGCCATGGGGCCGGGCTGCCGGCACTGACCTGGCACTCCCCAAACAACAGAACTAGCTCGGTCCATTCTTGCGGGCATGCGACAGGGCCACTCACAGTATCGGGAGCCATAGGTCTTGCTTGCAGGATCTAACTGCTGACCTAAAGCGACCTGGTAGCATTCTGGCTTTCACTGGCAGAAAAAGAAGATACAGGGGATTCGCGCCAGTGGTCTGAATCACCACTGTTGCCATCCACCTGCCTGGGCTGCTGGCACTGACCTGGAACTCCCCAAACAACATAACCTAGCTGGGTCCATTCTTGCAGGCGCGACAGGACCTCACATGATATAGGGAGCCATGGGTCATGATTGCAGGGCCTAACTGCTAATCTACAGAAATCTGGGAGTGTTCTGGCATACAGGGGTGTTGAAATTGCTGCCTCCTTGGATACTGCCAGTGGCCTGAAACCATACTGTCTCAGACCCACCAGGCAATGATCCTGTAATCTCAAACAGGCAGATCCTAGCTGGGTCAGCTCCTGCAGACCCAGAAAGAACTCCCAAATTCATCGGAGAGGCTGGACGCTCCTACAGAGTATAGAGGCAGAGCTAAAAGACAGCTAAAACCCAGAAGATCTGATCCACCTGGGGTCTTGGCTACAAAGTAACAGGAAGGACAGGCAGCTGGGATCAACCTACACAACCAGAGAGCTTGTGTGCTGACCTTACTCTAGATCCCAAAACTGCTGATCTGAATTACAGCAGTAAGGTGAAAAGGCCCAAACAGAAACCTACTTTGCGTGACAGCCTGGAGCCTAAGGTGTTGAGAAAAATCTCCAGAAGTAGAATCTGAATCACCTGCCTGTTCCAGGGAAATACTCCCTGATCTCCACAGGCAAGGGCACCCTACCTATAATCAGGCATCAACTATCCACTCCCAAACAAGGAAGGTCACTACAAACCACCTCCCAACATCAGAGTCACAAAAATGACAAGAGGACAATGAAAGAACGCTAACAAAAACCAACACAGGATGGCATCTCCAGATCCCAGCAATCCCAATGAAAACAACCTGGAGAACCCAACAACAATTGATATACAAGAAAACGACCTCAAGTCCTTAGTACGTAAGATGATAATGGAAGAAACAAATAAAATCTGTAAACAAATGCAGGAGGAGGCAAACAAGAGGGCTGAAGACTTAAAAGAGTCATATAAAGAGGCATTTGAAGAATTTCAGAAAAATACAAATAACCAGATGAAGGAAATCATTAAAACAGTTCAAGACCTGAAGATAAAAATGGAAGCTATCATAAAAGAACACACAGAAGAAAAACATAATTGAGAAGCATCAGAAAAGAAAGCAAGCATCTCAGAGGTGGCCTTATCTAACAGATTGCAAGAAATGGAAGAACGAATATCGGGACTTGAAGATACAATTGCAGAACTGGAAACAACCATCCAGGAAAATTCTAAATCTGAAAAGTGCCTGACACAGAGCAGTCAAGAAATCAAGGACACCTTGAAAAGACGAAACTTGAGAATAATAGGGATAGAGGAAAGAGAAGGCAACCGAATCCACAGCCCAGAAAATATCTTTAATAGAATAATAGAAGCAAAATTTCCCCAATTTGAAGAAGAAGATGCATATGAGCATACAAGAGGCATACAGAACACCTAATAGAATAGACCTGAAAAGAAAATCTTCCCGCCACATAATAATAACAACACAAAATATACAGAACAAAGAAAATATATTAAAAGCAGTAAGAGAAAAAGGCTGAGTAACATATGAAGGCAAACCTATCAGAATTACTCCTGACTTCTAAGCAGAGACCATGAAAGCCAGAAGGGCCTGGACAGAGGTTCTGCAAACCCTAAGAGAACACAGATACCAGGCAAGATTACTATACCCAGCGAAACTATCAATAACCATTGACGGAGAAAACAAGATATTCCATGGCAAAAACAAATTCAAACAGTACCTAGCCACAAATCCAGCTTTACAGAAGTTACTACAATGAAAACTCCACCCCAAAGGGTCAAACTACAACCAAAACTACATAGGAAATAGGTAACTACACCATCGCAAAATCACAACCTCACAAAAATCTCGACTGTTACAAATACCAAAAATGAAGGGACTTAGCAATCACTGGTGATTAACAGATATTAATCAATGTCAATGGTCTCAATTCTCCAATAAAAAGACACAGACTAACTGAGTGGATGCATAAACATGACCCAACATTCTTCTGCATTCAAGAAACACATCGCAACCACAAGGACAGACATTGCCTCAGAATAAAAGGTTGGGGGAAAATATTCCAAGCAAATGGTCACAAGAAACAAGCTTGGGTAGCCATTCAAATATCTAATAAAATAGACTTTCAACCAAAATTAATCAAAAGGGATGAGGACGGACACTTCGTACTCAACAAAGGTAAAGTCAATCAAGAAAACATCATGATTTTGAACATCTATGCTCCTAATACAAGAGCTCCCACATTTGTAAAAGAGTTACTAACAAAGCTTGAACCACTCATTGATACCCACACATTAATAGTGGGAGACTTCAACACCCCACTTTCACTCAAGGATAGGTCCCTGAATCAAAAACTAAGCTGGGAAATAACTTCATTAACCAATGTCATGAATCATATGGATCTAACAGATATCTACAGAACTTTCCACCCAAACGAAAAGGATTATACCTTTTTCTCAGCACCCCATGGAACGTTCTCTGAAATTGATCACATAGTTGGTAACGAAGCAAACCTCAACAGATACAAGAAGATTGAAATAATACCTTGTAGCTTATCAGATCACCATGGTCTAAGGCTGGACTTCAACAACAACAGAAATAACAAAAAGCATATTAACACGTGAAAACTACACAACTTTCTACTTAATGGCACATGGGTCATGGAAGAAATAAGGGAAGAAATAAAAGACTTCCTGAAATTCAATGAAAATGATGGAACAACATACCCAAATTTGTGGGACATATTGCAAGCAGTGCTAAGAGGAAAATTCATAGCACTAAGTGGCTTTAAAAAGAAATTTGAAACATCCCACATAAACAACTTAACAGCACATCTGGAAGCTCTAGAAAAAAAAAAGAAGCAGAAACACCCAAGAGGAGTAGACGCCTAAAAACAATCAAACTCAGGGCTGAAATAAATAAATTAGAAACAAGGAGAACAATCCAAAGAATCAACAAAACCAAGAGCTGGTTCTTTGAGAAAATTAACAAGATAGACAAACCATTGGCCAATCTAACTAAAAGACAGAAACACTATCCAAATAAACAAAATCAGAAATGAAAAGGGAGACATAACAACAGACACCGAAGAAGTACAAAGAATCATAAGAACCTACTTTAAAGGAATTTATGCCACAAAATTTGAACATCTAAGGGAAATGGACAGTTTTCTCGATGGATTCCATTTGCCAAAATTGAGTCAAGACCAGATAAACAAATTAAATAGCCCTATTTTGCCTATAGAAATAGAAGCAACCATTGATATTCTCCCAACCAAAAAAAGGCCAGGGCCAGATGGTTTCAGCGCAGAATTCTACCAGTCCTTCAAAGAGGAGCTAATACCGATACTATTCAAGCTATTCCGAAAGATAGAAATGGATGGAATATTACCAAATTCATTCTATGAGGCCACAGTCACATTGATACCTGAACCCCACAAAGACCCAACAAAAAAAGAGAATTTCAGACCAATTTCTCTTATAAACATTGATGCAAAAATACTAAATAAAATACTTGCAAAATGAATACAAGAACACATCAAAGATATCACTCATCATAACCAAGTAGACTTCATTCCAGGCATGCAGAGATGGTTTAATATATGGAAATCCAGCAATGTAATCCACCATATAAACAAACTGAAAAGAGAAAAACCACATGATCATCTCTTTAGATGCAGAAAAAACATTTGACAAAATCTAACACCCATTTATGTTTAAAGTTCTGGAGAGATTGGGAATACAAGGCACTTATCTAAACATAATAAAGGCTATATACAGCAAACCAATAGCCAACATTAAATTAAATGGAGAGATACTCAAGGAAATCCCTCTAAAATCGGGGACCAGACAAGGCTGCCCACTTTCCCCATATCTCTTCAATATAGTTCTTGAAGTTCTAGCCCGAGCAATAAGACATCAAAAGGAGATCAAGGGGATCCAAATGGGAAAGAAAGAAGTCAAATTATCCCTATTTGCAGATGATATGATAGTGTATATAATTGACCCCCAAAATTCCACCAGAGAACTTCTACAGCTGATAAACCCCTCAGCAAATTGGCAGGATACAAAATAAACTCTAAAAAGTCAGTAGCTTTCCTATATACAAATAACAAACAAGCAGAGGAAGAAATTAGGAAAATTACTCCCTTCACGATAGCCACAAGCAATATAAAATATCTAGGAATAACCCTAAACAAGCAAGTGAACGACTTATTTGAAAAAAACTTTAAATCTCTGAAGAAAGAGATTGAAAATGACATTAGAAGATGGTGGGATCTACTTTGTTTGTGGATAGGGAGAATTAACATAGTAAAAATGGCCATCTTACCAAAAGCAATTTACAGATTCAATGCAGACCCTATCAGAATACCTACAAAATATTTTGATGATATTGAAAGAATAATTCTCAACTTCATATGGAGAAATAAAAAACCCAGAATAGCAAAATCAATCCTATACAATAAAAGATCCTCTGGAGGAATCTCCATACCTGATCTCAAGCTGTACTATAGAGCAAGAGTAATTAAACAGCATGGTATGGCACAGCAATAGCCTAGTGGATCAATGGAATCGAACTGAAGATCCAGAGATGAATCCACACACATTTGATCACTTAATTTTTGAGAATGAAGCCAAATCCATTCAATGGAAAAACGACAGCATCTTCAACAAATGGTGCTGGTCTAACTGAATGTCTACATGTAGAAAAATCAATTAGACCCCTATTTGTCACCATGCACAAAACTCAATCCAAGTGGATTAAAGACCTCAACCCAAAACCAGAGACATTAACCCAGTTAGAGGAAAAAGTGGGGAAGAGTCTGGAACACATAGGCACAGGAGACAACTTCCTGAACAGAACACCAACAGCCCAGGCCTTAAGGTCAACAATTAATAAGTGGGACCTCATGAGGCTGAGAAGCTTCTGTAAGGCAGGTGACACTGTCGAGAGAACAAAGCAGCAGCCTGCAGACTGGGAAAAGATCTTCACCAACCCTACATCTGACAAAGGTCTAATATCCAAAATATATAAAGAACTCAAGAAATTAAACACCACCAAACCAAATAACCCAATAGAGAAATGGGGCTCAGAACTAAACAGAGAATTCTCAACAGAGGAATATCAAATTGATAAGAAACACTTAAAGAAATGCTCAACCTCCTTAGTCATCAGAGAAATGCAAATCAAAATGACACTGAGATTCCATCTTACACCCATCAGAATGGCTAAGATCAATAACTCAACTGACACCACATGCTGGCGAGGATGTGGAGAGAGAGGAACACTCCTTCATTGCTGGTGGGAATGCAAACTAGTACAACCACTTTGGAAATCTATCTGGCACTTTCTCAGAAAAATGGGAATAGGGCTTCCGCAAGACCCAGCTATTCCATGCCTTGGAATATACCCAGAAGATGCACTACCACACAACAGGGGCATATGCTTAATCATGTTCATAGCTGCCTTATTCATAATAGCCAAAACATGGAAACAGCCTACATGTCCCTCAGTAGAAGAATGGATAAAGAAACGGTGGTACATTTACACTATGGAATACTACTCAGCTATTAAAAACAAGGAATTTCCAAAATTTGTGGACAAATGGATTGAACTAGAAATTATCATAATGAGTGAGTTCACCCAGAAGCAAAAAGAGTCAAACGGTATATATTCACTTATATCGAGACACTAGTCCAAGGGGTATGTCCCCATGAAAAACTTTACCTACCAGGAAAGTGGGTCAGATGGGAGGACATCCTATTGAGACATTAGGTGTGAGAAGCCTGGGAGAATGAGGAAATAGAAGGATCCAAAGGGTCCTGGGAAACTACAGGTGGGTCTAGGCCCTGGGGTCTTCCTCAAACTATGGCATCAGCCAAGGAAAATATAGGCAGTTAACTTTGAACCCCTACTCAGCCTAGCTGATGGACAGGACATTCTCCACCGTTAAGTGGAGAAGGAGATCTGACTTTCACACAAACTCTGGTGCCCCATATTGGACCATGTCCCTTGGAGGGGGAGGCCTGGTGGCACTCAGAGGAAGGATAATAGGTCACCAAGAAGAGACTTGATACCCAAGAGCATATACAGGGGCAGGAGGTCCCCCTCAGTCACAGACATAGGGGAAGGGAGTAGGGGGGGGGAAGCGAGAGGGAGGAAAAAATGGGAGGATACAAGGGATGGGCTAACAATTGAGATGTAATATGAATAAATTAATAAAAAATTTTTTAAAAACAGAAAAGTACAAAAAGATATTGATGATCCTTCTGACCAATTTGGGGCCCAAGCATATTCAGAACATTTGTTCTATGTTCAGCATGATTGAAGTGACAGATAAATATTTTTATACAGTATAGACATAACTCTTTTTAGAGAATATAAGTGAACGAAATGATGGGAAACTGAGAATTACGAGTCTAAAGTGTCATAAAATGAGGACAACAGATATGTGTAGTCAGATTAGGTGCTCCATAATATGTATCCCATGCATAGAAAGGACTGTACTTTTTTCCCTTTAATCAAGTCCTGGGTGAATCATGATGGCCTATGGATTTATGATTTAATATGTCTGTCTTGCCATCATATGTAGTAAGAAGGACATTGCAAGAAATATATAATGTGTGTACATATATATAATGTGTGTATATATATTCCCCTAATGATCTAGTGTTGTAGAGTATGGATGGCAGAAGAGTCCAATCTATAGGTCAGGCATTTGAACTTCATAATTTAAGTCCAACTTCTTTGTTTAAAGAAAACCAAGAATAAGGGCTGGAAAGATGATGCAGTGAGTAAAGATTTTACTGCAAAAGTGTAAGGGCCCATGTTCCCACTATCAGAACCCACCTAAGACTGAATATAGAGGGGGGCATCTGTACTTCTGTAGGGAGATGTGGATCAGAGACAGCAGAACCTCTTGGAGCTCCTGGGTCAGGTAACTAGGTATAGGAAGTGGTGAACAAGGGGCCTGGCCTCAAGAATGTAAAAGATGAGTATTGATACCATGAATTGTCCTCTGGTCTTCATACACTGTGGAACATGTGTACTCATACTCACAAGTACACACACATACACACACACACACACGCACACGCACACGCACATGCACACACACGCACACACACACACACACACACACACACACACACACTAAAAGAAAGAAAAGAAAGAACAGTGTATCTTTATGTCATTTAATAATCTTTAACAGTGATATAAATCATCATCATTGACTCATCAATCATACTGATCAAATACTGTGCTGTGCGAAGACAATCAAAGTAAAAAAAAAAAGTAACAATTTAGTACTCCAGAGAATGAATTATGTGCATTTAAGAGCCTAGTTGAGTCCCATCAAATGCCTATAAAGAAGAGTTAATCTAGGTAATAAAGAAATGGAGAAACCAAGGACTTATGAGATGAGGGTGCATTTTATTTTCCAATAGAGATAGATCCCAAGCCCTCTCTAATATTTAATTGAAAATAAAATGTACAATGAAATGTTTTCCTTTAAAAATAACTGTCACAGTTGGAGGGAGGTCTGGAGTGATTTAGGAAGGAGAGGCAGAATGGCAAAGGACAGATAGTATTGATGAAGAAGTGAAAGTTCTGAAGACATGGTGGAAAAACCTGAAACAGTTGGGTACAGAATTAAACTCTCTGATGGAAAGCAAACTTGTCTCATATCAAAAAGCATGCCTTATCCATCACCCAAAGAACCTATTATAGAATCTAATTTATAGTAAGCACTCAGTAAATATTTGTTTAATAAATAGACTATAAAATACAATGCATTTGATTTTCACCCTGCTAATCTAATTCATACATCATAACACTTAGGAAAAGGCAACAATAGTAACTAATTGAGTTCCTTTGTTCATTCAATTCATGCATTCACCTACCCACTGACATCCATCTATCCAGTCTCTTTCCTTTCAGCATTCAACAACAAGCTTGCATTGATGGCTGATTCTGTGCCAGCCATTATTCTAGAAGCTTTGTCAAAGGATTGAATAACATAATCCTTGCCCTGATGGAGAATGAGAAGCAGAGTAAAGGGGAGTTGTGGCGGCAGGGGGTGGGGGGGGACAGTGGCGGTGAAGATGAGCCCCAGTCAGTTCAAGTCTTGGAAAACACATGGTGAGATAGGAGTGGGTCAGTCACTTGGGGTGGTGGTGCCTTAGATGTACAGGTCACAAAAGAAGCCGTGTTACAGAGTAGCAACACGTGAAATCCAAGGCAGTCTCATTCTTCAGTAAGCCCAAGGTACAAAGACAGTTATAAAAGTGACGTGACGAAGCTCAGAATCTGAGCAAATTCAATCAAAAAGAAAGAGGATTTAGATGTTAAGGGAGAAGGGGTCAAAAATTACAGCTATAGCTAAACTGTAGCCTCACCAATACTGAGTGCTGAATATATGCATAAAGCAGATGTCACTGTGATTTAAATACAACCCAGTTTGAATTTGCTTGCCACCAGACCCCTTTGATATACCTTCACTTTCTCTTTATTTCTTGCTTTTCATTTTTATGAGGCAGTTAATTACAGGTAACTCATCATGAGTTACAGTTTTGTTATATTTCACACAGCACACCTAGGCCCTGAAAGGTTCTGAGTGAAGATAGAAATTATTTACTGTCTTAAAATGAGGAGGTTGATATATTGAATATGCAAGTATTTTCTCAACATTGCAAAGCTACCAACAGACAAATCCAGGCTTATAACTCAAGTGCTAAGGCACACTATTGAGTAGAGTTGACCAGATTGTCCTTGGAGTACACTTTCAGAAATGAATCCCCAATTTGATAGAACTCCAGTTGATGTCCTCTGGGATCTGAAGCCTGGGCAGGAATCTATGTTCCTCCTCTCAATTCCTATTGTCATCAGAATCCTCCTTATCCTTAAGTAGGAATAGTCAATAGACTCTACACCTAGGACCTCACCCATCCAGGACAGGAAGAGCAAGGATAGAACTCCTGTGTGACAATATGTCATTATCTCATGAGGTGAATAATGTGTTATTTTGCCCTTATCAGAGCCCTTTATCTCAGGCTTCCTACATCTGAGATCCAACAGACTCATTGTTGGAACCTCTTTTTGGCCAGACAGGTAAGGAGATGGCCAGATATCAAGATAATTCCTATTCCCTACCCTAGGATCATCCAAACTGAGTCTGGATAATAAACACAGTTGGTAAATTTACATCCATGTCATCTCCAGGCAGA
Organism: Acomys minous; assembly: GCF_964271855.1. Lineage (NCBI taxonomy): Eukaryota > Metazoa > Chordata > Mammalia > Rodentia > Muridae > Acomys > Acomys minous. The sequence continues at coordinate 52,829,173 of NC_140496.1, read as the reverse complement.
AAATCTTGAAAATGTTGTCCTGCTGCCTCATGCACCTAATACGGGAGAAATATTTCTGTTCACGTGTATGCATCTGTCATTGTGGATCGAATCAAAACATAGCTAGGGTACAACTTAAATTAACAGGTAAGTAAATACAGCTTTAAAATCTGAGCAGAGAGAATTCTGTCATCAAAATTGTGTTTTCAAGTAATATTCAATGGCCTGGAAAATAGCATGAAATATATTATTAAGTCACAAGAATAGGAAGTATAAGCAATTTTATTGAACTTTGTTTCAGATTCTTAATGCAGTAGTACTAATAAGAGGAGAGCTAGAATAAATTACATCCAAGTGCTTGTAAAGATTGTTTTTAAGAATGTATAACTGTATATTTTCTTTTTAGCTCCTTTATATAGTATAGTGTTTTTTTTTTTCATTTTAGGCAAACAAAGGGAAAGAGTTCTATTATCAAGAAAAGTTCTTGAGAGATACTATAAAAACATGTTGTTGTTTTTTTTACATAGAATGAATTGTAGAGCTTCTAATATAACTCAGCACACTGTAGAATGTTCTAAGCATTTCTTGTAGTGATTTTTTCCATTTGCATTTAAGATTGCTTTTAGCATCTGAGGTGTTGGTACCAGGTTGTCAGTTCATGAATTAGCTGGCTATACATCCAAAGCATTGAGATGGTATCTGCTTATTGAGTACTTAGAATATACTATGTGACATTTGTAACCAGCTTGCTTTTATAAAAAGATACCAGAAATTCTTCCAGAAAGATACCAACCATTCTTAAACAACTCCCTGTCACATAGCTTGTGCTGGGTGGTTCTTTAAGTATTGTCAACATAAGAATCAACATGTTTGCTTTGAGATGATGATACATTGTGTGTTGCATTATATACAGAGAACTGTGGGTATACCAGGTGAATTCTCTATACCTAGCACTACCAATGTTATTTTCGCATGTTGAAGATAGATCACCGTGAGAAGGATGAGGTGGAGCAAGACACACTCTTCAAAAGTATATCTTTATTGACCTACTTCATCCAACCAGGTGTTACCTGCCTAAGTCTTTTCTGAGAATCAAGGCAATCTCTTAAACATAGACCCTGCAAAATTTAACAAACAAGCAAAAACACAAAATAGGTAATAGATTGAGGCTGAGTAGCAGCTATTATTTTTCTTCCTTCTCTCCTTCCTTGTTTCACATTTTCCATTTCCCCCTTACATCCTTTCCTCCCTGCTTCCTCTCTTCTTCTACCTTTCTGTATCCTTCACCTTCTTTTCTCTTCACTATGTGTTCTATCCCATCTCTCTTTCCCTTGTTCATTCTTTCTTTTTATTCAATATCCTTTCCCACCTCTTCCTCATCTTCCTTCCTCCCCTTATTCTTTCCATTCTCCCTTCCTATCTCCTTGCCTCACTTTCTGAAATAGAACAGAAGTTTCAATAAGCAAAGAGTTAAAGACCTGGCCTCAAGTCCTTACATCCTGGCACAAGAGAAAAACAGTCAATTTCATACCAGGTACTATGGCTACTATTAAAAAATGGATATGAGTTTTATCCCCCGAGAATGGTAGCAATTCTGGTGGAGAGTAGAACCAAGGCTTAGCCAGTGTGGAAACAGGTCTTCCACAGGGACAGCACCAAAGCATCCAGGAGATGTTCTAGATGGGAAAACCAGCCATACACTGTCATCCAAGGAGTGCCTTTCTCAGGAAGAACATCATCTACAGCACTGCCACCTTTTTTTCAGATCTTACACAGCAAACATCTGAGAGTCTCAGTTTGGAACAGACCAATGATCTCTCTCTGAGTAAGTTGAAACAGTGTCTTACAGGTGTTTCTGAACTTGACACTATTTATGATCTTCCTCCCCTCAATGTGACATTTCCTTTCATGATAGGCAGGTCATATGTGATCAAATTTTAAAAAACACTGAGGATAAAGTGCAATGAGATAAGAAAAAACATCATTTTCTATGAAGGCACAATCAGACATTAAAGCTGTGTGCCATGGTGCACTGAGGGCAGAGCTTACATCAGTGAGGCTAAACCAAAAACTCAAAAACCAAGTAATCATTAAAACACTAGCTTGAATGTCACTGTAAATGCATTTTAGATTATATTAGCATTCAAATCTGCAGACTCTGAAAAAAATCCAATTGTTCTCTTCACTGTGGATGAGGCTGGTACACTTTATAGCATAAACCTTAGGGGAAAAAAAGGCAAGACAGAGCTCTGACTGTGGGCAGCCTTTGAAACCATCTACACCAGTAGCTCTTCCATGGGCTTCCTGATGGCTGCCAAAAAAAATGTAGAAGACACCTGCATCCATTCATCCTTCAGGATCAAGTTTATATCATTGGCTGGATATAAAGAGATTATTTTTTATGGATAGAATTGTGATCATACAAAATTCACATGTTGAAAACTAAAGCTTGTAGTGTGAGTTTATTTGGAGCTAAGGCCTTTGCTGAAATAAGTTAAAATGAAGTCAGTGTGATAGAACCTGATGCAGTATCACTGGGGTTCATGTAAAAGAGGGAAGTACAAAGATAGAGAAACATATAAAAGAAAGATTTGTGATGAGACAAAGCCATCTACAGGAAAGTTAGAATGGACCCCACCCGACCCTTAACAACACTTAGGAGAATCAACACTGATGTCACCTTGGCTTTGAACTTATGCATTCAAACCTGTGAGGCAATACATTTCTCTTAAAGCACTAAATTGGTAATGTGTTTGAATACCAACCCTAGGAAACTAACATGGAGGTATTTCCTACACCAGCATATGCCTCTTTTGGAGTTTTTCTGCATACATATTTCCATGTCTTTATTGTTGTTCCTCTTTTTATGTACATTTTTTGTTTTGTTTGTTTGTTTGTTTGTTTTGCCCTGGGTTTCTGAGAGATTGCATCCACTGAAACCCATGCGGACACTGGGACTCAGGTCCTCAGGTTCTCTGGTTCTCTGCAAGAACAAGCTAAGTTCATAACCACTGAGCCATCTCCCCAGCCATTCCATATCCATAATTAAGGAAAAAGATGAATATTTAAGTAACTGAGATATGGCAAAATCTTGACTCATTTTTTCTTGTGAGTCTCCATGCAACTTATCACAACTAGAAAGTAAATCCTCTCTGAGAATGATGCTTGAAACAAAATAGGCACCTAGTAAACATTTGTTGAATAAATAGCAAATATGATTGAGGATACTTCATTCTTGCTCAATAAAGCCAACCTTCCTATTACATTTGACTCCTTTAGATCTGCCCTTGGGTTTGCTCCTACTTTTACTTCCTTTGAAGGAGTTATTTATTCTTTACCAGGTGCCTGATTCATTAGAGGTTTCCATTAAAGCTATGGTTGAAACCTTCAAGTTTTTGATGGCTGGCTTCTCCTCACTTGAATACTTTTTTTTGAGGTGTTGAACTTTCTCATGTTTGTCATTCTTCTTTGACAGCCCCTTCCTTGACCCATTCTGGAAGGAATGCCTGGGCCTTTTTAGTAATGATAGAGCATCTTGAAAGAAAATAAATCATTGACAATTTGGCCTGGAAAAAATTCCCTGGGAGATGCTTTTTTCCAAACTCTTTACTCACAGATCAGGTCAGTTTTCAGAACAAGTTCTGTGTATATTACTAGCAGATGAAATAAAAATAGAGCATTTCTCAGAAGTACAGTACAGTACAGTAGAATATAAAATGTGGTCATTTTGGACTGTAGTTTTTTCTTTTCTTTCTTCTTTTTGCTTTAAAAATATGTGTTTTTTATTTTTAGCAAAATAAAATTTAATAAGATAACATGAAAACCATCTTGTTGAACTTGCCAGTAGACATACAAAGGAGCACCAAAATATGGTACAAGAATCAGAGACACACTCATTCACACCTTCAGGACTCTCATAAAAGCACTAAACTAAAAGCTACTGTGTGTGTGTGTCTGTGTGTGTGTGTCTGCGTGTGTGTGTCTGTGTGTGTTTGTGTGTGTGTGTCTGTGTGTCTGTGTATGTGTGTGTAGATTAGATAGATAGATAGATAGATAGATAGATAGATTGATGCATATGATCTGGTGCAGACCTGTGTAGGCTCTATGTATGCTACTTTAGTCACTTTATGTTTATATGAACATTGCTTAATTTTAGAGGGCCTTGAACTCTTGGTATCCTCTGTTCCTTTTGTTTCTCTTACTTCTTCTGTCTCCACTTTCACAGGGTTCTCTGAACTCTGAGGGGATGATTTTATGGAGACATACAATTTAGAGCTAAGTGTGTAATGTGGATGTGTAATGCTATAGGTATCTGTATTTTTTCTCACCTTCTGCAGGAAGGAACTTTTTATCTATAAATATAGAATAATATCCTTAAAATCATTTTATTGTTACTTTTTGTAGACCAGTAGCATTTGGCTTTACCCCAGTTCTATGAGTATCTAGACTCTGATTCTTGTTCACCTCAACAATATTAGGTATGGGATTCATCTCATGGAGTGAGCCTTATGCAAGTAAGACATTAGTTGGTTACTCCCACAAGGTTTGTGTCACCATTGCCCTAGCATATTTTGCAGGCAGGACAAATTGTACATCAAAGATTTTCTGTGTGGGTTGGTGTTTACTTTTTCTTTTGGTATCCCACAGAGTACCTTTTTGTATCATAGACAAACGTATGAAGGTTCTATGTAGGCAGTAGCTTGATCTTTGCATGTTCAATTAATTATTTGTGTATTATCATCAGCAATGAGTCCTTGATATTAGCTTCTGGAGACCAACCCACTGACTTGGCAACAGCCTTAGTTGTTTGGAGATTTCCATGGAACACATGGAAATAAACAACTTAACTTGAATTAAACCCAGTCCTGGCACTGAAAGGTCTGCTTGGTAACAGAAGATGGCCAATTCTACCCCCTCTTTATTTGAAAACCTCACTAACACTGTCTTCATATACGAAGTTTCAACTACACTTGGTTTCCACATCATGCTGTTTTTCATCTTTATCCCATCTCCCCTTCCTATTCCCATCTGATCCTCCCATTTTCATTGTCTCCTCCCCCCAGAGTTAGTCCACCCATTAAATCTATTGTGTTTCCCCCCCTCAGGAAGATCTATGTGTCCACCTTACTCTCTCTCCTTCTATGTCTTACCTCTCTGGGTCTATGGATTGTAACTTTATTATTGTTTATTTAATGACTAGTATCCAGATAAAAACAAATACATACCATATATACCTTTCTACATGTGAGTTACCTCACCCAGGATGATTATTTTTCTAGTTCCATTCTTTTGCCTGAAAATATTATGACGGAGATCTTAAAAGAGCTAAGTAATATTACATAGTGTAAATGCATTACATTTTTATCAGGTTCAGTGTACCTTCTTTTATGTTGAGGTCTTTGATCCATTTGGACTTGAGTTTTGTGAATGATGTTAGGTATAATCTATTTGCATTCTTTTACATTCAGCCATCCAGTATGACAAGCACAATTTGATGAAGATATTGCCTTTTTGCTAGCATGTTACATTTTGTCAAAGGGCTTTTCTGCATATAAGGAGATGATCAAGTGTTTTCCCCTTCTTTCTATTTGTTTATATAGTAAATTACATTTATTGGTTTTCCCATATTGAAGCATCTCTGCATCTATGGATGAAGTCTGCTTGATCACAGTGATTGATCTTTCTCATGTTCTTGGATTCAGTTTGCAAGTGTTTTACTGAGTATTTTTGCACCTATGTTTAAAATGGAAACTGATCTATAAATTTCTTTTTTTGTTTGTTTGTTTGGGTCTTTGTGTGGTTTGGGTATCAGGGTAACCATGATCTCATAGAATAAATTGGTCAAGATTTCTTATGCTTCAACTTTGTGAAAATTTTGAGAAATACTGTTGTTAAATCATATTTGAACGTTTTGCATAGTTCTGTGATAAAACCATCTGGCTCTGAGCTTTCTTTGGTTTAGAGATTTTTAATGACTGTTTCTAATTCATTAGTAGTTATGGTCTATTCAATTGTTTATCCTATCTTGATTTAACTTTGGTAAGTGGTATCTATCAAAAAATTGTCTATTTCTATTAGATCTTCCAATTTGATGAAGTACAGGTTTTTAAACTATGTTCTTATGATTCTCTGGATTTCCTCAGTATTTTTTGTTATCTGTCTCTTTTCATTTCTGATTTTCTTAGTTTTGAAGTTCTCTCTCTGCATTCTAGCTAACATAGATATAGTTGTGTCACTTTTACTGATTTTTCCAAAGAACAAACTCTTTGTTTCATTGATTTTTTGTATTGTTCTCTTTTTATTCTTTTTTTTTTAAATCTGTTTACCTTTCTTTATTTCATGTGCATTTGTGTTTTCCCTGCATGTATGTGAGAATGTCAAATCTTGGAGATACAGATTTGTGAGCTGAGCTGCCAAGTGGATGCTGGGATTTGAACCTGGGTACTCTGAAAGAGCAGTCAGTGTCCCTAATCATTGAGCCATCAGTCCAGTGCCCTCTTTTTCTATTCCAGCCCTGAGTTTGATTATTTCTTGATGTCTTGTCTAGTTCTTGTGGGTATGATTTCGTCTTTTTGGTTTATGACTTTCAGGTGTGCAATTAAATTGCTAGCATAAGATTTATCCAGTTTTTCTATGTTTGTTTGTTTGTTTTTAAGTAGTCACTTAGTACTATGAACTTGCTTTTTAGTATTGTTTTTATTGTGTCCCCTATGTTTGGAAATAATGTGTATTCACTTTCATTCATTTCTAATAAGTCTTTAATTTTTTGTTGTTTCTGTCTTGATTCATTTTTCAGTTGGTAATGAGTTGTTCAATTTCCATGAGTTTGTGTTTCTGTTGCTGCCAATATCTAGCTTTAGTCAGTGGTGGTCTGATAGAATGCAGGGAGCTCTTTCAATTTTCTTCTATCTGTTGAGACTTTCTTTATATCTAAATATGTTGTTGATTTTAGAGAAAGCTCCATAATATGCGATGAAGAATGTATATTCTTTTGTGTTTCTGTAAAATGTTCTGTAAATATATGCTACATCCATTTGGTTTATAAAGTCCCTTGGTTACAGCATTTTTCTGATTGGTTTTTGTCTTGATGCCCTGTCTATTGGTGATAGTTAGGTATTGAAGTCGCCCACGGTCAGTGTGTCAGGGTCAATATGTGATTTAAGTTGTAGTAGTGCTTCTTTTACAAATAGGGGTGCCCTTGTATTTTCGTTATAGATTTTGTTCAGAGGCACAATGTTCTCTTGGTGGATTTTTACTTTGATGAGTCTACAGTGTCCTACCCTATATCTTTTGATTAGTTTTAGTGTTAAGTTTATTTTGTTAGAAAGTCAAATGGCTACACCAGCTTGTTTCTTTGGTCCCTTTGCTTAAAATATCTTTTTCCAACCCTTTAGCCTGAGGTAATGTCTATCTTCGATTGTTGAGGTGAGTTTCTTGGATACAGCAGAATAGGTCTTATTTTTCCATCCATTCTGTAATATGTGTCTTTGTATTTGAGAAAATGAGATCATTGATAATGAGAGATACCAATGACCAATTATTATTGATTCTTAATTTATTGGTCATGATGGTGGTGATGATGATGATGATTATGATCTCTCTCTTTCTCTTTCTCTCTCTCTCTCTCTCTCTCTCTCTCTCTGTGTGTGTGTGTGTGTGTGTGTGTGTGTGTGTGTGTGTGTGTACTTCCCTTTCTTTGATTTTGGTGGTTGGTCTTATTTATTCCCTGTGTTTTCAGGATTGTGCTTATCCTCGGTCGGTTGGAATTTTGCTTCTAGCACCTCTGTAGAGCTGGATCTGTAGACAAGTCTCCATTGACAGGTCAGGTGTAATTTTAATAAGACTTTACATATATGTTACTTAGTATTTTTCCTTGTAGCTCTTAGTATTCTTGTTGTTGTGAATGCTTAGTGTACTGATTATTATGTGGCAAGATAACTTTCTTTTCTGGTCCAATGTATTTGATATTCTCCATGCTTCTTTGACCTTTATAGGCATCTCCTTCTTTAGTTTAGGGAAATTTTATTCTGTAATTTTGTTGAAAATATTCTGGCTCTTTTATCTGGATTTCTTCTTCCTCCTCCTCCTTTATTACTATCATTCTTAGATTTGGTCCTTTTTTCATGTCCCATGTTTCCTGAATGCTTTGTTTTAGACAAGAAAAAATTTACATTCAGTATTTTTTGAATTATGTACTCATTTTTCTATCATATTGTCAACCCCTATGATTCTTTCTTCCACCTCTTATATTCTGTTGGTAAAGCTTGCCAATTCCCAACTTTTTCATTTCCAACATTCCCTCAGTTTGGGTTTAATTTGTCAATTCTACTTTGCTCTTCAGGTTTTGAACAGTTTTATTCATTTCCTTCCACTGTTTGTTTGCATTTTCTTGTATTTCTTCATAGGATTTATCCATTTTCTCCTTAAGAGCCTCTATTTTCTTCATACAAACTGTTTTTAGGGTTGTTTTCCTGCCCCCCAAAGATGTAAACAATATTGGGATAATTATGACTTGCTGTTGTAGGGTTGCTGGGCTTTAGCAGAGACTTATTCTCCTGGATTTTTCTGACCGTTATTGATGCCTGATATATAGGCATCTGGGATTGGGATGGTTATATGTCTGAGTAATGATATCTGGTTTTGTCTCTATTGGGTGAGTATATTGTTCTTTGGTTTCAACTTCCTCCCTGGACTTTAGGACAGTGTGGTGGCTATGTGATGTCTGGTAGAATTTTTCTGTGGACCAGTTTCTCTAGCCTGCTTAGCTGGTATAGTCCCTGGATATGACTGCTCATGTTGGAGGCTGGGGTGATGGGATGAGTTGGGGTAAGGAAAGTTGGAAGAGTTTTTTATATCTGTTTGGGATGGAATCAGAGAAGAATGAGAGTCTAGAGCAAATTTTCTGTTACAGAGCTGAGGATGAGACTGGGGCATGGACCTGGATGAGCAAAAGTAGAAATGTTGACCCACTGTAGGCTTACCTATTGCCTTGTCAGGAGCAGCCCTTAGATTAGTAGAGGCCCCCTGCTCTTTTTAGGGGTGTTGAGTGGGAGATTAGAAGGGAAATATCTGTGGGGTCTTCAGGAGATGGAAGCAGTGGTATATAGAAGGCGACCACAGGTATTCTGTTGCAGAGTTGGGCATGAGGCTGGGAGACTGAATCTGGGGTGAACAGAGGACTGTGCCTTTTCATAGTTGACTTTATTAATGGCTGTAATCAGAAGATCAGAGCTATTTTCTAGTGAAATTTTACTTAAAATGAGCAATTGGTAGATTTGTGCCAATTATACAGGGACCAACTAAACTCACAGTAAGAATATTAGTATATAAGATGTCACTCATGAATGGTAGTCATAGTTGTGGCCTTCAGTTTTAGACTTTTCTTGTGAATATGTCTCCACTACTACTAACTTCATATTTTAAGAAATCTCTGTTCATGTGGTCTCCTGTTTTATTTTATTTATACTCTTTCTCAGTTGATTTACCAGTCCTAATTATCTCTCTCATTCATCCAGAAGATATTACTAACAAGGTTCTAGATACATGTTGTGGTGTAATAATATACAACTGCTAACAAAGTAATTGTCTACCTCTATAACATTTAAATTCTAAACATGATAAGTAAGTACACAATACTCCGATAATGTACATTGATGATGTAGCAAAACAAATATTAGTATCAAAGGAGTATTTGAAGGGAAATATTAAGACATAGAGACATTACACAATACATAGTCAAAATAGAGAAGCCACAGGGAGTGAGTAGTGAGCAGAGGTGGGGTTGTGGCAAATACATACAAAAAGCTTAAAAGTGTCATTGTCCTCTAGGGAAGAGCATAGAAGTAGGTGGATAGGGGAAGAGAGAGAGATATAATACCAGAAAGATAGAGATACTGATCATAGGATTGACAGGAAAGGTCATACATTGTTATGTAAGTTCTTGTAGTTGACTGTGTAATGATGTTCTTATTTCTGGATGAGGAGACATTGGTCAATCTGGACTGAATATACAGCATGATTCAGTTTGTGTTTCCAAAGTGTCATGTATGCTACACAAGAGAGAAAAAGAATTGGAAACTATTGCAATAGTGTCTGTTCAAGATAGAGGAGTGTGGTTCAGTAAAGGCAAAGGATATTTCTTATCAGTAAGATGATCACAATCTCAGGGGCTTATAAAAACCAGGCTTATCCTTTGCTAAGATGGCTTATGTTATCTTTTCTATAAACCTAGGCTGACAAAGTAGCTCTTTTCTAGGGCAGTGCCAGTTAGAAAAGAAACTTTGGGTTTAGTGAAGTGGTACTGCAGGTACAAAGGCTTTCTCTAAAAGTCTAGGAGCCTGAGGTTGATTCTTGGAGTCCACCATGGAAGCACAAGATGTATTCCTGTGATTTTCCCTTTAACCTCTGAGTGTGAACCATGGTACAAGTGTGGGCCTCCATTCATGCTCATATGTCATATGCAAAGAAACAAACAAAGAAAAGAAAAAATGAAAAACAGGCAAAGCAGATCATAGAACTGGTCATTAGCACAGCAGAGGAAGGAAGAAAATGTTCCACAGGAAGGACATCACACAGAAAAAATCAAGGTAATTAGAAAACTGCTGCAGAATTTCCTGAGTGGTCAAATTCCAGATCCACACTGAAGATAGAGATAAGTGAATAGCTGTGGACTCAACATGGGTTGGCCTTCTCTAGTTCCTTTTTGTTGCTATAATAAAATGCCTCAGTGGTTCTACCCTACACTAACCATGCTGCACCAGGTGTTCTCTTGTGAGGTAAAACAATGACCCAATACATCAAAAATATTTATGTTATTTGCATTATAAGTAGCTTCTCTAAGAACTTCATGAGGATAGATGTTCTTGGCCTCTTGGCTATATTTTCATAAGAACTCCACCTAAATTTTAAGAGAAGAAATTTCTAGTGTTTCTTAGAAAAGTCAGTCATCTCTTGCTCAAATATCATTAGTTTTTTCTGAAGACATTCATGGAGGCTATGTTTCTACGTACACAAAGGCGAGGGCCTTGTGACCTTGAGCAGCCTCTATTCTCATCTTTGTACATTTTTGGGGAATAAAAAAAATATTGTATATGTCAAAACCACATGTAATTTCTATTTCGTGTCCCTATCTCTGTTGCATGTTGTAAAATGGGATAGATTTACAACCCCGTGTTCTTTTTGTTTAACAACCCTTCAACTCAGATACAATCTTCTCTAGTCATGTCAACGTCCAACAACCTTCAGGTAAAAGGTATTTTCAAGTGTCTGTCCTTTTTCCTAATTAACTTTTCTGCTCAGTGCTTTGTCAGATAAGCCACGGTTCATCTGCTGATCTGGAATCCCCTAGCTCAAGCAGCCAATAGACCACAGCAGCTAGGGTGCAGTACCGCTAGAGATGAACTTTAGTTCTAAACACATCTCCATTGCATTTGAAAACAGGCTCTTCATATACAGGGGGAGGAGGTCCCCCTCAGTCACAGACATAGGGGAAGGGAGTACAGGGGGGAGGGGGAAGCAGGAGGGAGGGAGGAATGGGAGGATACAAGGGATGGGCTAACAATTGAGATGTAATATGAATAAATTAATAAAAAATTTTTAAAAATTTAAAAAAGAAAACAGGCTCTTCTACAGGCCTTTAATACTCAGTGATGCCAACCATTGCTGAATGCGCATGCAAATGACACTTGCTGAGGTGCCAGATGGATGAGCTAGAGAGCTATAGAACTAAACTGTATCTGGTTCAAATCTTGTCTCTTTCACATCCCATTTTGGTGCATATTGCACAGAAAGATTTCATTTTTCTCTTGTATTTCCAAACCATGGAAATAATGTTCTCCTCACAGGAATTGTGTGGGGATAAAACAAGTCAAAGATACAAATATAGAGCCTGATGCATAAAAGATGCCTTAAAATGTGAGTTAGCTTCAATTCTCCAGTTTACAAGGTTGTTTGAATGTATTATCCAATGATACTTAGAATTTACTTGATCTAATTTTCAGCCTGCAGGCAATGTGTGTATAAATACATTCTTTTCCAGGAAGAAGTAAAAAACTAGAAGAGAGAGTACAATCTTCTTCCTGAAATGTTCTCCATTATTCCCAACTTTCATTATTCATACTTCTATCTCTCTGTCTACAAACTGCTTAGGTTGAACTAGATGATCCCCACGGCCTTGCACTCTATTCTTACTCTCATCTATTATGCTTGTAGCAATATAAAACTATTTTTATTCTGTTCTTAAGGGAGAAGAGGAGAAGAGAAGTTACATTATGAATGTCTCCTTTTCTCCAAGAGCTCTGGCAGAAGGTCTGTGTCTCTCTGGTTCAACATTATTCTCACTGCCACTCAGTAATGGCAGCATTATTACCACCATTTTCTCATGCAAAGCTGCAAAATATCATATTATTGATACATTAACAAGAGCAAGTGTCATAGGCTTTAAAGGCCTATCTGTCTATAGTTAGGAATATGTCCAAGACACAACACTGAACATTGTCCAATAACTTTCCAAATATCCAAACAGTTCACTACTATTAATTGGAGCTTTTGTTTCACTTTCTGAAAGCATTTTATATTATCACATCCAAATTATCTGAAAGTATGCTTCCAGCTAACTCAGTATTTCAATAACTAGAGCAGCTACATCAGTCATCTTTGAAGTAACATCAGAGTAAATGAAGACCTACTGAGGGCATCCTCTGTAACCAGAGTCAATTGTGTTCAAAGTCTCTGGACATCCTGGATACAGGTCCATAAATATTTGCACAGAAAATCTCTTGTGTCCACTCATGGACAGTAAGCAGTCTTGGCAGACAAATCCCCTGCCATTCACACTATTAGAACAGATGTTAGGGGATTATGAATATCCAGTTAGCAATTAGGCTGGATAACATTTGAAACCCTTTGAAGTTTTTAATCCTACATATGTCTAAAAATTTTTATTAACTTCAGCATTGGTTACATGGTTTTTAGGGTACATTACATAAAATAACCACTGAAGTAAATTAACTGTGTAGATGATAGAAACTAGTTGCAAATAAAATTTTGAAACCAAGTTAACATGTATAATTAAATACAGAATATATACTAAAAATGTTTATGTGCAATGTAAAATTATTTATTCTCTGTTCCTGGTATTTAGAATGCTTTAGATTCCAGATATAAGTGGCAGCACAGTGGAGAGCAGTCAGTGACTCTGACATGAACTATGGTGCTCCATATTTGACCACCTCCCCTTGGTGGGGAGGCCTGATGGTACTCAAAGAAAGAACAAGCAGGCTACCAAAATGAGACTTGATAGCCTATGACCATATAGTGGGGGAGGAGGTCCCCCTCGGTCTTAGACCTAAGGGAGCAAAATAGGGTGAAAGTGGGAGGAAGGGAGAAACAGGAGGATACAAGTGATAGGATAACAATTTAGTTGTAATCTGAATAAATTAATTAAATAAAAATAAAATAGTAATAATAAAAAATAAGTGGCAGCTTATAACTTTTTCTGTATTGGGCTTCTTCCATTTAGCATAATGTTCTACAATTCTATCCATGTTGGTGACAACTTGAAGGGCAGAGAGAGAGAGTGGGACATGATAATTAAAGGATACAGAGCCTTGGTGAGACAAAAATAATTCTAATGCCTTCCTTTTTTAGTGCTTTTGCACAGTATGGTGCATATAGCTCTTAACTGAGTACTACTTATGTTGCTAGGAAGATGTCTTAGTTTTGTTTCTTGTTGCCATGATAAAAGACTCTTGCAAAAGCATTTTAAGAGAAAAGGTTTTGACTTGTTTTGTTTTGTTTGTTTTTGTTTCAGCTCATAGTTCTAGACTATAGCCCATTGTTGTGAGGAGGTCACAATGGTGAGAGCTAAAGATAGCTGTGATTGTTGCATCACAGTCAAGGAGAGCAAAATGAGTTACTATATGTATGCTTAGGCTCAGCTTGTCCTTTCTACTTTTTTCATTAATTAATTTATTTAATCACTTTACAGTTTAATTACAGCCCCCTCCCTCCTCTCCTCTCATTCTCACCTTCACATGCTGCCTTCCTACCCCTCCCCTTCTCAAGGGGAGGTTCCCCATGGGTACCAACACACCCTTGCACATCAAATTTCAGCAGGACTAAGTGCATCCTCTCCTGCTGAAGCCAGACATGGCAGCCCAGCTATGAGAAAGGGATCTACAGCCAGGCAATAGGGTCAGAGAGATTCCCCCACTATAATTGTTAGGGGATCCATATGAAGAACAAGCTACTAATCTGTTACATATGTAGTGGGCCTAGGTCGAGCTTCTGCATGCAGCTTGGTTGGTGTTTCCATCTCTATGAACCCCCATGGGCCCAGGTTAGTTGACTCACCTGACAATGGAGATTAGTATTTCCCCCAAAGAACCCAATAACCCTAAAAAGCAGGAAGTAGCAAAGGAGAACTACTCCCTTTCTCCATTCCTTCTCTCCTACCCAGTGTTGGGGAGTTGGAAGGGATTGAAATGGAGAAGGGAGAAAGAGGATGGATAAATACAAACAAACAAAAAAAAGTTTGTTGGATTGAAGGTTTTATGGGTTGGTTGGTGTCCCTCTCCCTACCATGGAATTCCCACATTGATACAGAAGGTGTCATCTTCAGGCTCTATCTCCCTCATTGCCAATAGTCTCATATTGGGACACCCATATAGACTCCTGGGATCCTCTCCTATCCCAGAGGTGCTCCTACTCACTGATTTTCCTTTTCTCTCTCCAGTCTCCCTCCAGGCCTCTTCCTATCACCAAACCTGATCCCCACCCCCATTTCCCTCCTCACCCCTTTTTTTCACCCAGTTCCCTCCCTTTATCTATTTCAGATGTCTAGTTATTTGCCCTTCTGACTGAGATTCAGGCATCCTCTCTTGGTACTTAGCTTCTTTGGGTCTATGGATTTTTGCATGGTTATCCTGTACTTTATGGTGAATATCCACTAATATATGAGTACATATAATGTGTGTCTCCCTGGGTCTGCATTACCCTCACTCAGTATATTTTCTTTTTTTTTCTTTTTTTTATTATTAATTTATTCTTGTTACATCTCAATGGTTATCCCATCCCTTGTATCCTCCCATTTTCCCCTTATTCCCCTCCCCTATGACTGTTCCTGAGGGGGATTACCTCCCCCTATATATGCTCATAGGGTATCAAGTCTCTTCTTGGTAACCTGCTGTCCTTTCTCTGAGTGCCACCATGTCATTCATCCAGGGGACATAGTCAAATGTGAGGCACCAGATTAAGTGAGAAAGTCATATCCCACTCTCCACTCAAGTGTGGAGACTGTTCTGACCATTGGCTAGGTCTGGGTAGGGGTTTAAAGTTTACCGCCTGTATTGTCCTTGGCTGGTGCCTAAGTTTGAGTGGGACCACAGGGCCCAAATCTGCCTATCATAATGTTCTACTTGTAGATTTCTAGGACCCTCTGGATCCTTCTACTTTGCTATTCTCCCATGCTTCTCTCATCTAGAGTCCCAATAGGATATCCTCCCCTCTGTCCCAGTTTCCTGTTAAGTGAAGGCTTTCATGGGACATGCCCCTTGGGCTAGTATGAAGATATAAGTGAGTATATACCATTTGAGTCTTTCTGCTTCTGAGTTAACTCACTCATTATGATAATTTCTAGCTCCACAAATTTCGGGAATTCCTTGTTTTTAATAGCTGAATAGTATTCCATAGCGTATATGTACCACAGTTTGTTTATCCATTGTTCTACTGAGGGACACTTAGGCTGTTTCCATGTTCTGACTATTATGAATAAGGCTGCTATGAACATGGTTGAGCAAATTTTCTTGTTGTGTGCTGGAGCATCTTCTGGGTATATTCCAAGGCATGGAATAGCTGGGTCTTAAGGAAGCCGTATTCCCAGTTGTCTGAGAAAGCACCAGATAGATTTCCAAAGTGGATGTACTAGTTTGCATTCCCACCAGCAATGAAGGAATGTTCCTCTCTCCCCACATCTTCTCCAGCATGTGGTGTCACTTGAATTATTAATCTTAGCCATTCTGATAGGTATAAGATGGAATCTCAGAGTTGTTTTGATTTGCATTTCCTGATGACTAAGGAGGTTGAGCATTTCTTTAAGTGTTTCTCAGATATTTGATATTCCTCTGTTGAGAATTCTCTGTTTAGTTCCAAGCCCCATTTTTCAATTGGGTTATTTGGTTTGGTGGTGTTTAGTTTCTTGGTTCTCTATATATTTTGGATATTAGACCTTTGTCAGATGTAGGGTTGGTGAAGATCTTTTCCCAGTCTGTAAGCTGTCATTTTGTTCTCTTGACAGTGTATCCTGCCTTACAGAAGCTTCTCAGCCTCATGAGGTCCCATTTATTAATTGTTGACATTAAGGCTTGGGACGTTGGTGTTCTGTTCAGGAAGTTGTCTCCAATTTATTCCAGGCTCTTCCCTACTTTTTCTTCTAAGTGACTTAGTGTCTCTGGTTTTATGTTGAGGTCTTTAATCCACTTGGATTTGAGTTTTGTGCAAGGAGACAAATATGGGTCCAGATGCATTTTTTACACATAGACCTCTAGTTAGACCAGCACCATTTGTTGAAGATGCTATCCTTTTCTCATTGAATGGATTTGGTTTCTCTGTAGAAAATCAAGTGACCATATGTGTGTGGATTCATATCTGGGCCTTCGATTCGATTCCACTGATCAACCAGCCTGTTGCTGTGCCAGTACCATGCTGTTTTAATTACTATTGCTTTATAGTACAGTTTGAGATCAGGTATGGAGATTCCTCTGGAGCATCTTTTATTGTACAAGATTGTTTTAGCTATTCTCGGTTTTTTGTTTTTCCATATGAAGTTCAGAATTGAACTTTCAATGTCTTTAAAAAATTGTGTAGGTATTTTGATAGGGATTGCATTGAATCCGTAGATTGCTTTTGGTAGGATGGCCATTTTTACTATGTTAATTCTCCTGATCCATGAACAAGGAAGATCATTCCATCTTCTCATGTCATGTTCAATCTCTTTCTTCAGAGTTTTGAATTTTTTTTCAAACAAGTCCTTCACTTGCTTAGTTAGAGTAACTCCTAAATATTTTATATTGTTTGTGGGTAATGTGAAGTGTGTAGTTTTCCTAATTTCTTCCTCTGCAAGCTTGTCATTTGTGTATAGGAAGGCTACAGACATTTTTGAGTTAATTTTGTACCCAGCCAATTTGCTGAAGGTGTTTATCAGCTGTAGGAGTTCTCTGGTGGAATTTTGAGGGTCACTTATGTACACTATCATATCATGTGCAAATACAGATCATTTGACTTTCTCCTTTCCCATTTGGATATCCTTGATCTTCTTTTGTTGTCTTATTGCTCTGGCTAGAACTTCGAGTACTATATTGAAGAGATATGGAGAGAGTGGGTAGCCTTGCCTTGTTACCAATTTTAGAGCAATTTCCTTGAGTATCTCACCATTTACTTTGATTTTGGCTATAGGCTTGCTGTATATAGCCTTTATTATGTTGAGGAAAGTGCCTTGTATCCCCGATCTCTCTAAAAATTTTAATATGAATGGGTGTTGGATTTTGTCAAATGCTTTCTCTGCATCTAAAGAGATGATCATGTGGTTTTTTATTTTCAGTTTGTTTATATGGTAGATTACATTGATGGATTTCCATATATTAAACCATCCCTGCATGCTTGGAATGAAGCCTACTTGGTGATGACGAATGATATCTTTGATGTGTTCTTGTATTCGTTTTGCAAGTATTTTATTTAGTATTTTTGCATCGATGTTCATCAGAGAAATTGGTCTGAAATTCTCTTTCTTTGTTGAGTCTTTGTGAGGTTTAGGTATCAATGTGACTATGGCCTCATAAAATGAATTTGGTAATATTCCATCCATTTCTATCTTTTGGAGTAGCTTCAAGAGTATTGGTATTAGTTCACCCTTGAAGGTCTGGTAGAATTCTGCACTGAAACCATCTGGCCCTGGACTTTTTTTGGTTGGAAGACTATCAATGATTGCTTCTATTTCTGTACGGGAAATGGGACTATTTAGCTTGTTTATCTATTCTTCACTCAACTTTGGCAAGTGATTGACCAAGAAAATCGTCCATTTCCCTTAGATTTTCAAATTTCGTGGCATATATGCCTTCAAAGTAGGATCTTATGATTCTTTGTATTTCTTCAGTGTCTGTTGTTATGTCTCCCTTTTCATTTCTGATTTTGTTGATTTCAATACTATCTCTCTGCCTTTTAGTTAGTTTAGCTAACAGTCTGTCTATCTTGTTAATTTTCTCAAAGAACCAGCTCTTGGTTTTGTTGATTCTTTGGACTGTTTTCTCAATTTCTAATATGTGAATTTCACCCCTGAGTTTGATTATTTCCAGACATCTACTCCTTTTGGGTGTTTCTGCTTCTTTTTTTTTCTAGGGCTACCACTTGTGTCGTTAAGATGCTTATGTGCGATGTTTCCAATTTCTTTTGAAAGGCACTTAGTGCTATGAATTTTCCTCTTAGCATTGCTTTCAATGTATCCCACAAATTTAGGTATGTTGTTCCTTCATTTTCATTGAATTTCAGAAACTCCCTGATTTCTTTCTTTATTTCTTCCCTGACCCAGGTGTCATTTAGCAGAGAGTGGTTTAGTTTCCATGTACATGTAGGCTTTTTGTTATTTCTGTTGTTGTTGAATTGCAGCCTAAAAGCATGGTGATCTGATAGGATACAAGGTATTATTTCAATCCTCTTGTATCTCTTGAGGTTTTGCTTTGTAACCTACGATGCGATCAATTTTGGAGAAGGTTCCATGGGGTGCCGAGAAGAAGGTATATTCTTTCTTATTTGGGTGAAAGGTTCTATAAATATCTTTTAGATCCATTTGACCCAAGGCATTGGTTAATGATGTTATTTCTCGGCTTAGTTTCTTTTTCAATGACTTGTCCTTCCGTGAGAGTGGAGTGTTGAAGTCTCCCACTATTATTGTGTGGGGATCGATGTGTGATTTAAGCTTTTTAAGCAGATCTTTTACAAATGTGGGTGCCCTTGTATTGGGAGCATAGATGTTCAGAATTGTGATGTCATCCTGGTTGACTTTACCTTTGATGAGTATGAATTGTCCGTCCTCATCCCTTTTGATTAATTTTGGTTGAAAGTCCATTTTGTTCGATATTAAAATGGGTACGCCTGCTTGCTTCTTGTGACCATTTGCTTGGAATATTTTTTCCAACCTTTTACCCTGAGGTAATGCCTATTGTTATGGATGAGATGTGTTTCTTGAATGCAAAAGATTGTTGAATCGTGTTTATGCACCCATTCAGTTAGTCTGTGTCTTTTTATTGGAGATTTGAGACCATTGATGTTGAGAGATATTAATGACCAGTGAGTGTTAAGAGTCTTAATTTTATGTTGTTTGCAGTTGAGCGTTTGTGTAGTTGTGTTTTTGCCATGGTATAGTTATCTATTTCCTGAGTAGTTTTGGTTGTAGCTTGACCCTTTGGGATGGAGTTTTTCCTTCTAGTACCTTCTGTAAAGCTGGATTTGTGGATAGGTACTTTTTGAATTTGTTTTTGTCATGGAATATTTTGTTTTCTCCATCAATGGTTATTGATAGTTTTGCTGGGTAAAGTAGTCTGGTCTGGTATCTGTGGTCTCTTAGGGTTTGCAGGATCTCTGTCCAAGCCTTTCTGGCTTTGGGGTCTCTGCTGAGAAGTCGGGTATAATTCTGATAGGTTTGCCATTAAATGTGATGTGCTTCTTTCCCCTTGCAGCTTTTAATATTTTTTCTTTGTTCTGTATGTTTTTTATTTTGTTTTTCCCCCTTTATTTATTTATTTTTTTAATTTATTTTTTTATTATTATTATTAATTTATTCTTGTTACATCTCAATGGTTATCCCCTCCCTTGTATCCTCCCATTCTTCCCTCCCTCCCATTTTCCCCTTACTCCCCTCCCCTATGACTGTTCCTGAGGGGGATTACCTCCCCCTCTATATGTTCATAGCGTATCAAGTCTCCTCTTGGTAACCTGCTGTCCTTCCTCTGAGTGCCATCAGGTCTCCCCCTCCAGGGGACACGGTCAAAGGTGAGGCACCAGAGTACGTGAGAAAGTAATATCCCACTCTCCACTCTACTGTGGAGAGTGTTCCGTCCATTGGCTAGATCTGGGTAGGGGTTTAAGGTTTACCGCCTGTATTGTCCTTGGCTGGTGCCTTAGTTTGAGCGGGACCCCTGTGCCCAAATCTGCCTATCATAATGTTCTACTTGTAGGCTTCTAGGACCCTCTGGATCCTTCTACTTTGCCTTTCTCCCATAATTCTCTCATCTAGAATCCCACTAGAATGTCCTCTCCTCTGTCTCAGTTTCCTGTTAAGTGAAGGCTTTTGTGGGACATGCCCTTTGGGTTAATATGCAGATATAAGTGAGTATATACCATTTGAGTCTTTCTGCTTCTGGGTTAACTCACTCAGGATGATCATTTCTAGCTCAATCCATTTATCCACAAATTTCGGGAAGTCCTTGTTTTTAATAGCTGAATAGTATTCCATAGTGTATATGTACCACAGTTTCTTTATCTATTCTTCTATTGAGGGACACTTAGGCTGTTTCCATGTTCTGGCTATTATGAATAAAGCTGCTATGAACATGGTTGAGCAAATTTTCTTGTGTGCTGGAGCATCTTCTGGATATATTCCAAGGAGTGGAATAGCTGGGTCTTGAGGAAGCCCTATTCCCATTTTTCTTAGATAGCACCAGATAAATTTCCAAAGTGGTTGTACTAGTTTGCATTCCCACCAGCAATGAAGGAGTGTTCCTCTCTCCCCACATCCTCGCCAGCATGTGGTGTCGCTTGAATTTTTGATCTTAGCCATTCTGATGGGTGTAAGATGGAATCTCAGAGTTGTTTTGATTTGCATTTCCCTGATGATTAAGGAGGTTGAGCATTTTTTTAAGTGTTTCTCAGCCATTTGATATTCCTCTGTTGAGAATTCTCTGTTTAGTTCCATGCCCCATTTCTCGATTGGGTTATTTGGTTTGGTGGTATTTAATTTCTTGAGTTCTTTATTTTTATTTTGATTATTATGTGACGGGCAGTTTTTCTTTTCTGGTCAATTCTATTTGGTGTTCTGTATGGCTCTTGTATGTTTATAGGCATTTCTTTCTTTAGATTGGGGAAATTTTCTTCTATGATTTTATTGAGAATAGTTTCTGAGCTTGGAGTCTGATATCTTCCCTTTCTTCAATGCCTATTATCCTCAGATTTCTTCTTTTCATGGTGTCCTTAATTTCTTGGATGTTTTGTGTCAGGAGTTTTCCAAGATTGGCATTTTCTTTAATGGTTGCTTCAAGATCTGTTATTGTATCTTCTAGACCTGAGATTTGTTCTTCCATCTCTTGGATTCTTTTAGAAAAGCTCACCTCTGTGTTACTCGCCTTCTTTTCTGTGGTCTCATATTCTCGTTTTTATTCTGTCTGTGTGTTTATCATTGAATCCATTTTCGTCTTCAGATCTTGAACTGATTTTTTTATTTCTTTCATGTGATTGTTGGTATATTTCTGAGTTTCTTCCATTGCCTCTTTATAGGTCTTCAGATCTTGAACCATTTTATTTATTTATCTCATCTGGTTTGCATTTTCCTGAAATTTTTCCAGTTCCACGCTATGTGCTTCTTTTATGTCTCTCATCTGTTTGGCTGCGTCCTCCTGCATTTGATTATGAATTTTATTTGTTTTCTCCATTAATATCCTCATTACTAAAAATTTGAGGTCATTTTCTTGTATTTCCATTGTATTTGAGTTCTCTCGGTTGTTTTCTTTGGGATAGATAGAAATTGGAGATGCCATGTTGTTTTGGGGTTTTTTGTGTATGCTTTTACGCTGTCCTTTAGACATCTTGGCGTCTTTGTTTTTGTTGGGTAGCTTTCAGATTTGGATGGAGGGAGTCTGATGATAGATTCACTTGTTTTCTCATGATTTCTATAGGCTGGAAGCTCTGATACTTCACTTGTGTGGATGGCAGGAGTCATTTTGGACTCTCACAGCCAGTGATCCTCAGCTCCCCTGCACTGTGGGTCCTTTAATAGTTCTGGGTTTCTGAATGAGCATTGGGTCAGGCGAAGATATTCACAGCCTTCTGGGTTCCCTGCCAAGTCCAGCCAGGGACACTGGGCCCGAACCACGCGCTGAGCTCCACTAGATTCTCAGGGCCTGAACCGTCTGCTGAGCTCAGCTAGGGATTCTGGGCCCAAAATTCATCCAGGGTCCAGCCAGAATTTTTGGGCTGGAACTGCGCACCAAGCTCAGCTAGGGACTTTTTCCCAAAGTGTGTGCTGTGGTCAAGTATGGACTCAGGGCCTGAAATGTCCGCCAAGCTCAGCCAGGAATTCTGGATTCAAACTGCACACTGTGTCCAACCAGAGTCTTAGAGCCAGGACTGTGCCAAAAGCTCCACTAGAGTCTGTGGGCCCAATCTGTCTGCCAAGCACAGTTAGGGACTCAGGCCCCAAACTGCACGCCGAGCTCCACCCGAGTCTCCGCTGCGGAGTTGTGCACCGAGCTCAGCCAGGGACTCTGGACTCACACTGGACACAGAATTCAGCCCAGGCCTCCGGACCTATACTGCATGGATAGTCCAGCCAGAGTCTTGGAGCTGCCGAGGCTGTGTGCACAGCTCATCTAGAGTCTCTGAGCCCAATCTGCCCAGCAAGTCCAGCTAGGGCCTCTGGACTGAATCTGTGTGCTGACCTCAGCCAGTGTCACTGCCCCAGAACTGCCCACTGACCTGAGCTAGTGTCTTGGTCCGAACTACTCGTTGAGGTGAGCGAGTGCCTCCAGTGGAGCTGAGCATTCTGCCCAGCCTGCGTCACAGCAGGAGACCTGCGACTGCGCTGAGCTGGCACTTAAGGTGGAACGGAGCGCTCTGCCCAGCCTGCATCACAGCAGAACTGAGGCTGCACTGAGCTGGTGCCTATGGTGGAACTGAGCACTCTGCCCAGCCTATGTCACAGCAGGGGAGCTATGGTTGAGTTGAGCTAGTGCCTAGGGCAGAATTGCTTGCTGCGCTGAGCCAGCATCTCCAAGGCACTATGCATTGAGCTGAACCCAGGACTCTGGGGCTGGACTGTCTGCCGAGTCCAGTTTGGGTCACCAGGCACCACATGACCCAAATCTTGTCCAGAGTCCCCTCTCCCACAGCAACTCCCACCGGCCACCACACTAATTGCCTCCACTGGAAGGCTCAGAGCTACAAACCTCAGGCACTGCCGCTGCCGACGCTGGTGCCACTGGTGCTGCTGGTGCTGGTGGTGCCGCTGCTTTTGCTGCTGCCTCTGCCACTGCTGCTCCGATCCAAGAAAGTCAGTGCTCCTCCCGTGTGCAGGGACAGGCAGGTCCTCCACACCCTGGTCCCTCCAAACCGTGGAGCACTCCTGCTGCCGTGGTGTGGGGACCTTGATGTTCCTGACTCAGAAATCTGTGCAATTCCCTGAAATGTTCACTGGAGCTTCCAAACACAGTCCACACTGCTCGCCACCATCTTGGATCTCCTTCCAGTATAATATTTTCTAGTTCCATTCATTCATCTTCAAATTGTATGATGTGTTTGTTTTTTATTGCATAATTTCTTTAAATCATTATAATTTATTCCGATTTCATCCTGAATATTATCCCCTCATGTGCATCTTCCTATTCACACCCTTCCTTGCTCTTCTGCCCTATTTTCCTCTCCTAGACCTCTGATAGTTAAATGTGAGGATGATCTGGCTGAGAAATCTGTCACCCCGTTGATTTCTAGAATTGATTCAGCTGATCTGGCTAGCTAGGTTGGTGTATTGTTCCTCCCTCACCACTCCATGTGCATCGTCCAGAAGCTGTGCACTCATTCGAAGAGAACAACCTTCCCCAAGTAGAGGAGGACTAGTCAAGGATACACAAGCAGCTGTACTCCCCTGCTGGAACCTTCAAACAAGCTCAAGATCCCATCTGTCATAATACATTTTCTTTATCCATCCTTCAATTGAGGGATATCTAGGTTGTTTCCAGTTCCTGGCTATTATGAATAAAGCTGCTACCTAGGCTCACTGTATCCCAGGGCAGGCAGGGAACTAGCAGAAGGGATATCATTTTTTCCACTTTTAAACCATCCAGGATTCACTGCCTAGAGAATGGTATCACCCACTGTGGGTGAGTCGTCTTATTTCAATTAATGTAATCAAGATGATGCCCCACAGACATGCCCACAAGCCAACTTGATCGAGAAAATCACTTTTTGAAGCCTTTTCTCCAGATGATCTTAGATAGTGTAAAGTTGACAAAACAATCACAGAGGAAATAGTCTTACTGGAAAAAAATGTCATGTATTTGAGATGATGAGTGGGTTTGATCTAATGGGTCATTCCATATGATATTCAAAACTCATATCACTTTTATCTTAGACCTATAAATGTATGCAGATATTGTTTGTTAGTTAAAAAACATGGAGCTTTATGTTCTCAAGTCATTTTGAAATTTACAATGGTAATGGTAGAAAATTAAGCCAAGGGTGGGGACTTTCTGAGCCTTAGGCTAAAAGCAATTGCCTAAGTTACACAGAGTTAGAGACTGGACATTTGTGTTTCCTTGGCATCCATGAGTGGGAGCTCTACCCACTTTTGGATGATATTGAAGATGCTGGTGGGTATATTGAGGGCAGTGCTATCCCTAGTCAGGTGGGCCTGAATTATATTAGAAAGGAAAAAGTCGGTAAGAATCATTCCTCAATGGTTTCTTCTTCAAGTTCCTGCCTTGGCTTTTCTACATGTTGGATTGCAAACTATAAGATGAAATACCATGCCCCCAATTGGTTTGGATTGTGGTATTTAGTATAGCAACAGAAAGAAACCCAAAACAGATATGTACCAATGCTATTTATACTCTAGATAATATGCCATGAGCTTATTTTACACATTTTATCTATATTTCATCAGCCAATGGATTCTGGAAGTCCCAAACTGCCAGCTCGGCACTAGCAATTTTAAGCTCTACTTTTAAATGAAAATCTATTCTACCCTCACATTTTAATACCACAGGATAATTTATACATTCTACCATAATTTTGACACATTTTATAATAAATTTAATGGAAAGATATAGGCATTGAGCTAAGGTGCTTTAACTTCACTATCAGCTCATCAATGATGCAGTCTGAACAAGTCACTAAGCCTAAGTAAGACTCGTTTTTATTGTTTATAAAAATGTAAATGATTATGTATTCCACAGAGAAAGATAGTAAAGTTTAAACAAGATATACTATTAAAAGTTCCCATTACATAAATGTGTAATACTACTGTGTAATACCACATTAGCATACATTTCAAATTCTCCAAATGACCTATATGATTGGGAGAGGTAGGCAAGTTGCATGTGCATTTATTGTATCCTTCCCACATTCCAGATAAGTACCTATATCAGTGACCTTTATCTCATAATAAAATAAGAGCATAGTGTTTAAATGAAGGCATGTAGAGTATCTGGAAAAGAGCTCGGCACATGGTGAGTGTGTCTCATGGGAAAGCTGTTGCTGCTGTTGCTGCTGGAAACACAGTGATCTATTAAACCGTGAGCACCATCAGTTTACAAACCCACACATATTTCATCTCTTACTATATATTCAGCACCAAAAGTCCAACATTGACAGGACACTCAATTTGTTTAATGGACGAATGGATGATGATATGTGCTATCCTAAATTTAGATGGGGACATTGTGTTAGTTAATACTTGTTGTCAGCTTAGCTGGATTTAGAATCACCATGGAAACATGCCTCTGAGACTATTTCTATCAAAATGGGAAAAATCCACCCTTAGTGTGGGTGACACTGTCCAACGGGCTGGAGTCCCAGGATAAATAAAAAGTAGAAAACAAGATGAACACCTGCATTTACCTCTCAATTCTTCACTACAGATGTGGTGTGACCAGCTGCTTCATTCTTGACACCACAAGGACTCCCTACCATGATAATCTATACTGGTGAATCACATAAATCCTTCTTTCCTTGATCTGGTATTACAGGCTATTTGTCACAGCCATGAGAAGGTAACTAAGACAGACATGGACTCTGGGATGCTTGTTCTACTGTTCAGGAATCCCCTTCAGAAGCTCATTATAAAACAGAAAACATGCATATTGTCTCAAGAGACAGGAAACCTAACTTTCAAGATTTATTCTACCTCTGACATGCCTATTATGCTTATTATGTTGTTTTTGAAACTCAAGTTCTTGTCGAAGGGAAACTGACAGTGGTCGGATTTGATCTAGATAAGGGCATGCAAGCTGGTGTTCCCTATGCTTCGTCCAGCCACCAACACATGCACATTACTTTGCACCTGGGGAAATACAGTGGGGGATTGGTAAATTCAATCCTGGAAGTATCACATATAACTTTTGATGTACATTGTTCCCTCAAAACGTTAAAAGATCTTAAAAAAATAAAAATGAGAGTGTCCAAACTCCAAAGGGAGAAGATAAGCTTCTCCTATTTGCAGAAGAACTGATCATGTATATGAAAACCAGGAAGAGCCAACAAAAAACAACTAATTTAATAAGTGATCTCAATAGAGTTGTAGATTATAAAGGCAACATCCCAAACAACAAAGTTTGTAGTGACGAGTTTCAGAAAAATCAGGAAAACCATCCCACTTATAACAACTATAAAGGTATAAAATACTTAGAAATGCATTTAATCAAGGAAAGGGGCAACTTATACTAATGAAATATTGACAATGAAAAATGATGATATAGGTAAATCCAGCATAAATTCCAGAATAAACTTTCTGATAGTGAAGCCCAATAATTTGTGTCTAACTCCCTGCTCCGGACAATTCTGACAAGAGCCTCAAGAAAGATGACACCTGTCCACACTCAGCAAAAAAATTCTAGCATGTGTGACTCTCAGGCTGACATCAACCCTAAAGAAGTGCGTGGGAATGAAAGACTATAAAGATGATCCATCAGGCTCTCAAGGTGGGAAGATTGACAGTATGACTACAAGCACACAGGATTCTTACCTGAGTTGAATTTCTACTCTGTGCTTGTTTTATTCTAAGTTCTAGTCTCTGAATGCATCTCCTCTCATTTTTCCATCCACAAGATGATTATGAGGACATTATCATCCCAAGAAAAGGAAAGATATAGACATAAAATCCATCGGCTTTTGGGGGCTTAAATGAGACAACATGGTGGGCTCTTCACAAAGGAATACTTGCACATTACTTCACCTTTCTGGTCTCCATCCTTAAGGAAGTGGCTCATGCTTTAAGTAACAAACAGACAAACAATACAAAGTCTTTAGAGATAGGATATGGACTATTTTCCCAGAGCAAGAATGTGTTCAGTTCCTGGCTTCAACTCTTTCCTGTTTCTAGTCAAAATTCCCAAGGGAGAGGATACAGTTGAATGACAGGTCATTTCTTATCTCAAAGGCTTATTTCCCATAGGCAAAGATACAGGATCACCAATAAACTGAGAGCAAGGAGGAGTGGTGAATGATGTTCAGCAGGAGAAATGTTCATTTTGTGAAACATGCAAAAGAATCCTCCAGACTTCTTATCAAGACCAGGTCATCAGCTTCTATAGAAGACAACACAATGTTTTTTATTACCTGGTGAGTGCAAAGACAAAAGTCACAGCTATCCCACAGAACAGTGAAGAATAATTTTTCTTACTTGCAAATAGGGGAGCAGAGTATCCTAGGATGACATGCTTCCCTCAAACAAAGAATGAGTGAGGAATTAAGGAGATTTACACACACACACACACACACACACACACACACACACACACACACATATATATGTAGAGTTGTTTTGGAAAGGGTGTATTTTTGCACATGCTCATTATTCTGACCATGTGGTTAGAGTCATAATTCAAGAAAGAAATGTAGCAGAAAGGCACATCCATATATGCTGGGGTGACATTGCAAAGCTGTGGGGTGGGTGATTCGACCAGGTAAATCCAGCAAGTTTCACAGGTGTTCACTATAAACAGGAAGTTTCTGGTTGCTTCTGGCTTGCAGTAGCCTACCACTAAGGTAATAGTAGAGAGAAAGCAAGGGATGCTCCAGCTTGACTTTTAGAAGTAATAGAGATTCTAGAAGACTAAGTGCCTCCTCTAGGATGCTCTCCGAGACTTCACAAGCTGGCAATCTGAGCAGTTTCTCTCAGGCAGTGAAGACAATCTTCAAACTTCTAATGGGCAAAGGATAGAGCACCTTTGAAGAGTTGAAACAGATCTGTCACTCACTCCTGTTTTGATGGCCTCTAACACCATCAGATGCTGGGTAGCAACAGAATTCTGCTAGTTTGTGTCCCCCAGTAGGTGGCTACAATTTATAATGCTAGATGCCTTTTTAAAGTTCACAGACAAGAAGGCCTGAACACACACAGTAAATGGAAATTGAATTTCCATTCTATAAACACTTCAGAGTTTAGTATAAACAAGAGGATATAGCTTAATGTAAATTAGTGTTATCTTCAGTACAGGTTATGTTTAATGCCAGCTTACTGAATCCTTATATAAGGCAGATCTGATGTAGTGAAAACACTTTCCCTCTTTCCCTTTGTTTTACAAGAGTATATTGAACACATAAAAGTATTTTTATTTATGTTAAAGTTCCAAATTGGTGTGATGTAGGAAATAGTCTGAGCTAAGTATTTTCTTATCTAGCCACAATTCAAATTGTGATACCAGCTTTTTCTTCAGCCCCATCAATAGCAAAATAAGGAAGTAAGGCATCATGATACTGACACTCTCAGGGTTTCATTCTTCTCATGTTTATGGATAATCTGTGACTGTGCAGATATCTAGGAGGCACTGGACACACTCATTCCTTTACTAGGAAAAAAAAGAATAAAAGGACCATGTAATACCAGTTGGGAGGGAATTGAGAGAAACAGGAAGGGATAGTGAAGCATATAAAAATTAGCAACCAAGGGCCAGGCATGATGGTGAATGCCATTTATCCCAACACTCAAGAGGCAGAGGCAGGTAGATCACTGTGAGTTCGAGGCCAGCCTAGTCCACAAAGCAAGGCCAGGACAGCCAAGTCTAACACAGAGAAACCCTGTCTTGAAAAAACAAGCAAAAAAAAAAGTGAAAGAAATTAGTGGCTCTGGGACACTATTATTCTACACATAAGTACAATAGCCTCAGGGAAGAGATCACCTGTGGCTGACAGAGAGGCAGCAAAGACAAATAGCTATACATCCTTCTCCACCTTCAGAGTCTAGAAGGTGCCTGCAGTAACAGAACTTACTCAGAAACCACAGCACAGTGCAGGGGAGCTCTGTGCATCTACATGCTGTGAGAAGGATAAAATGCCAGATGTGTCTTTCAGGCTTTTGATCACTGCAGCAAATACCCAAAGAAGTAGTTTAAAAGAGGAAAGCTCAGCAGGGGGTGGTGGCACATGCCTTTAATCCCAGCACTCAAGAGGCAGAGGCAGGTGTATCTCTTTGAGTTTGAGAACAGCCTGGTCTGCAAAGAGAGTTCCAGGACAGGCAAGGTTACACAGAGAAACTCTATCTTGAAAAACCAAAGCCAAACCAAACAAAAACAAAACAACAACAAGAACAACAAATAAAAACAAAAAGAAAAAGAGGAAAGCTCTATTTTATCCCATGATGTCAGAGATCCATCCTTCCATGATGACTTTCAGGCCTGAGACAGGCAGGATCATCATAGCTATAGCAGGAGAATGAGACAAAGGCGGCACTAGGTACTAGGTAAGGAGGAAGGAAAGATATGAGTTGAGAAAGGAGGGAGAGAGAAAATACACACTCACTTTCCTACCTCCTCTAATAAAAACCCTGGGGGCCCTGCACAAACTGATACACCAACAAAGGACATTGAAAGCAGAGAACCGAGACAATGAACAGCTCATTCTCGTGAGGAACAGGAGAAGAGCAGAGCACTGCCTCTGACGTGAACTCTGGTGCCCACGATTTGATCACTTCCCCTTGGCAAAGAGACCCTGTGGGAACACAGAGGAGGAGTATGCAGGCTATCCAGATGAGACCTGATAGGTGGTGGTCAGAAGGTGGAGAAGGAGGAGGGAAATTGGGTGAGAGAGGAAGGGAGGGTGGGAACAGGAAGATAAGAGCGAACTGATTACATCAGGATGTAATGTGAATAAATTATCATTTAAAAATAGGAAAAATCACACATTTCACAAGACTTCACCTCTCTATTTTTAAATAAGACCATCAATGGAGTTGGTGATGTTAATGATGAGTGCAGAACCCTCAGCACCCATTATCCAGTCACTTCCCCCCAAGGCCTCATTGTTGAATACTCTTTGTACTAGGGATTAAGACTTTAATAATGGAAGCTTTTGGAAACACATAATATTCCCATTTTAACACTAGAAATTAAAGACAAGCCAATGCTTTGTCTTCAGGTCTCCAGTCAAAGCCAACAGATGAATTGAGAATCACCTTTAAAACAGCAGGCTCCCCATCTGTTGGCACCTTTCCTTGGTGTGTCTCTCTGTGGGGTTCTTGTTAATTGAGACCTTTTAAGCCTTCCTCTAGTTCCTTCTTTGCTGGACTTTCATTTGTTTATTCTGAAATCCCTGGTAAACTCATTCCTTGCTCTGCTGGTCAGCAGAGGAAACTGCTTTCCTCAGCTCCTTTGTCCTTTGAACTCTTAGTGGCTTCACCTTCTGACACAGAACAGAAGAGTGGAGAGGAGAGTATCTGAGAAATCTCCAACTTTACGAAGCATCTCCAGGAGCAGTGAACTCTTGAGTAATCTGTTCTAGAGTCCATCTCTGCTGCTTCCACTTCAGGAGCCTCTCCCACGTCCTTCACCATGACTCCCCAATCGAGTAGCAGCTTTTCTTAGTGGAACTTGTATGTGTACTATAGGTGGTTTTAACTGTTAAAACACTGTTTCCCTTTTAACCCACCTACCCTTGGAGAACAATTTGCTATATTAAACTCCCTCTGTTTTATATATGTTCTGTGTTTCTGAGTGGCCCAATAGCATCTCAGTCCTTAAAGAGAGGCAGCCGGGAGCTATGGAAAAATCACTCACCAGAGTCACAAAAGATGTCTGGAATCAGAATAGTATTTTTTCCTTTCCATTTTAGTGGCTTCCAGCAAGGTCTGTGACCTCTGGTCAGTGATAAAGATACTTGTTTCTTGGGCTTACTGGGAAGGCTGTTTTTTCTAAGACAAGTTTTCTCTGTGTAACAGCCCTGGTTGTCCTGGACTCGCATTGTAGACCAGATTGGCCTCGAACTCAGAGATCTGCCTGCCTCTGCCTCCTGAGTGCTAGGATTAAAGCCACCACTGTCTAGCTTACTGGAAAGGTTTTTACTGAATCCACACATGTGAGGTGGCATATAATGACCTGGGCCACGGTGGATGCTCAGAAATCTAGAATGGAATTCATTGATAACAGTAGAAAATAGATTCATCTATTTTGCTGGTTACTCAGTTCCAAGTTATTAGGCCTTCGGCTGTTTGGGGATACAACCTATATCCTTTACAGTAAAGAACAGTCAGAAGTGGATGGAAAGGAAGTAAAAGAAGGCAAGTGCAAACCAGGGACTGTGGCACACGTCTGGAATCCCTCACTTGGAAGACAGAGGCAGATAGATGTCTGTGAGCTTGAGGCCAGCTAAGTCAACATAGAAAGTTCTAGGCTAGCTGGGAACTTTATGGTCATAATAAAATAAAAGTGACTCCACTCTAGGAATGTGCTAAGTCCCCGGTGTAATTTTAATGTATCCACCTATTCAAAAATATTTTGTTACGTTATATTTTTATTGTTTGAGAATTTCACATATGCATGTAATGAGTTTTTTTTTAATGTAATGAGTTTTAACAAGGCCTGCCCTGCCCCCATTACTTCTCCTTTAACTATTTCTGCCACTCTTTCCCCAAACTTCTTGTGATATTTGTTTTCTTTAAATCCACTGAGTCCACTTAATGTTGCCTAAATGAGTGCAATGTAAGGCCATCTGCTGGAGCATGGATGGTGTCTGCCCTGGTTTTAATAGAGGCAAAAACTGGATCTCTGGAAGATATTGTAGAAGGTCTGTGCAGCATCACCAGACTAGTTCAGTGGTTAGATTCCAGAACTTTTCAAGCCTATCTGAAGTTGCAAATGAGAATTTGAGATTGAAGAGAAAGTGTTAAACTTAGTAAACTTGTTTCCTTTTAATCTTATAAAGAAAACCCAAGAGACATGAGTGAACAGAGGGACAAAAAAAAAATATTAAGAGAAATGTGATTGACTCGGAGAATATGAAGAGCCAGGGAGGGAGAGATAAGGAGGAAGCAGAAGTGACAAAAGAGATAAGCAGCTGCTTCTCTCTAATAAAGAGTCCTCCCAAGCTCCCCAGTTCTCAGGAAATTCTATCTCTGGAACCTGTCTTGGGAGACATAATCCACCTCTGAAGGACATTTTGAAAAGTAAAAAGAGATAGAGGTGGAGAAGGTGGCAGCAGAGAGACCATGTCATCTCAAGGTCATTCTCATCTCTGAGATCACCATGAATGTGATTCCCCACATTTACTGGAAGTGAATGACTAAATTCAATATTCAGTACTCAACTCTTTATTTTTAATCTTTGTATTTGTGCATGCTCACACATGTGTCACAGCACACACATGGTTATTAAAGGATGGCTTGAGTGCGTGAGTCTTTCACTTCTACCTTGTTTGATCCCTATTTTTTCACTGCTGCTTATCCAAGGCTAGCTGATCTGTGAATTTCTGAGGACTCTCCTATCTGTGCCCTCCATTCTCCTGAGCAATCAGTGGATGTACAAATGTCCATTTCAGTATCTGGCTTTACAGAGATTCTGGGAATCTGAGTTTAAGTCCTCACCTTGCATGTCAAGTAATCTAGGGACTGAGCCATTTCCTTAGCACAGAAAATTCCTTAATTCTTGAAAGACTGTATTTCTCTTGTTTTCAGCAAAGATGCTCACAAACTATTCATTTTTAAATTGCTACTTCTTTTCTAAAATTTACTCACAAGAGGAAACTGCCAATAGATACTCTGTTCAGAGTCACAAGGACATAATGAGTTTAGGAACAATGCTAGACTTTGCTGCACACTCGTGCAGTGATGGGAATAAGCTCAAAAGTCTCTTATTGACTTCCTCATCTAATAATTTTCTCAGCTG
The DNA here is from genome assembly GCF_964271855.1 of Acomys minous. Lineage (NCBI taxonomy): Eukaryota > Metazoa > Chordata > Mammalia > Rodentia > Muridae > Acomys > Acomys minous. Next base: position 52,796,066 of record NC_140496.1, on the reverse strand, counting down.
CACCCTGAGATGGACCACACCATTTTTATAACTGTGGGGGAACTAGGAATGGTGAATGGCACACCAGAGTCAATTGATTGTAAAATCTTTTGTATCTAGGCCAGATATGTTTCCTGGAGTCACACACACACACACACACACACACACACACACACACACACACACCATACAAACACACAAATGCACACACACCCACACAAATGTACACAACACACAAGGTTGTTATAAGTGTGCCACACCTATAAGCCTTTACAACAAAATTTTAGGACTTAATGAGCCTATTAGAATAAGTTTTTAATAATGAATTTTTGGTGAAAAATTTATGCAACTAGTATCCAAACTTTGTAAGTCAACAATACCATTGCCTCAGAGGAAACCATCTATGTATCTTTTATAGTAAAAATATTGGGTTCCAGCCAAGGACAATACAGGCAGTAAACTTTAAACCCCTACCCAGATCTAGCCAATGGACAGAACATTCTCCACAGTTGAGTGGAGAGTGGAGTATGACTTTCACACATACTCTGGTGCCTCATATTTGACCATGTCCCCTGGAGGGGGAGAGCTGGTGGCACTCAGAGGAAGGATAGCAGGTTACCAAGAAGAGACTTGATATCCTATGGGCATATACAGGGGGAGGAAATCCCCCTCAGGAACAGTCATAGGGGAGGGGAATAAGGGGAAAATGAGAGGGAGAGAAGAATGGGAGGATATAAGGGATAGAATATACATTGAGATGTAACAATAATAAATTAATAAAAAATTTAAAAAACATATTGGGTTCGTGATACTACCTATTAATCAATATAATAAGTAATATCTTATAGTGTTTGTTATAGGTAAGCTTTTATCTAATCTAATAATATAATTAATGTCTACAATTAATTATAATAAGTCACATATCATATTATACCTTTCAGAGGCACAAAGAGCTTATATTGTTGGCCCAAGGCCACACACATTGTAAACAATAAGTTAGGAATTTGAACTGAGATAGTACAGCTGAAGTGTCTGTGTTCTGAATGACTGTTTCAGCCACTGGGTTATGTCCCCATTGGTATGGAGTTTGAAAATGGATATCCTGTTTCAATCTCAGGTGTAGGCAGAGGCATTGACAATATCTATTGTCCCCTTCTTATAGAACAGTAGAATTTGATCTCAGTCATATAGAGATTGAGCAGCAGACACTAGTTTTTGGCCAATAGGGAACTAACAGAGTGAACACATCAGGTTTTTGGTACAACCTTCTGTGTTCCTGCTGATTTCTAGCTGGAATGTGAAGGGTTAGTAAACACAGTAGACCACACAGACACAAGCCACTAAGGAAGCCAAAGTGGAAAAAGCAGTTTCCAGAGCACACAGTAGATAAAGGATTGTCTATCTTAGCTTGCTTCTGTTACATCCCTAAAGGTCAACCCTTGACTATGTGATTCCAGATAGTTTCCCCACAGCCCTGGTATTACAATCTTGGAGAGTCAAGAAAGAGACGGGAGCAAATATGAGTAAAGACAGATGCATTCTGTTAAAAAGCCCTCTGTCACCAGCTGGTGTCACTTACCCAACTGGGCCCAATGGAACTGAGGGAACAGGAAGCAGCTCTGAGGACTGGAGGATGAACATTAAATCAGTAAATGGGATGGCATTTGAGCAAGCTTCAAGTCTAAAAAACAAATTGTGTTAGTGACTTTCCCCATCACATTGTAAAATACCCCCAAAGAGCAACTTAAGCTGACTCACAGTCTTAAGTGCACATGGTCCATAACAGCAGGGGGAGTCATGTACTTGGCTCTTCATGGTGAAAGGAGCTTGTAGTGGCTGGTAATATCACAGCACAGTTCAGGATTCAGAAATCTCCAACAGGAAGCCCAACCAGCCTGTAATTCTCCAGCTCTATCCTATGGCTCTATATCTGCCTCATGTCCAAAAGTTGTTCACAGCATCACCATCTGGGGACCAAGTGTTCAAGTCCATGAGTCTGTGGGAGATAAATTTCACAGCTAAACCAAAACACATATGCTAAGTAAGAACACTCTGTAGGGCACTCAGTTTCAGGAAGATAGAAGGTACTTTTGTACTTTATGACCTTTTTTATTTTTATATTTTGCTAGAAGGATTCATTTTATAATTCAGTAATTTAATCAGTGTCCACACAAGGTGCTGAGGAAGAAGAAAAAAACTGAGTTGATAAACTGTAGAAGTTAAACATCACTCTTTTTCCTCACAGTCACTATTTAGAGAACAGGTAGAAAGCAATAGAAAAGTAGAGAAATGAAACTGTAGGGATGAGCAGACAGCAAATCACAGAGGCCACTCTATGCCAAGTCACACTTGGGACTGGCTCTCAAAGACAGTGAGCATTATTAGGCAAGTACTACATTAGTGAGCTACATGCTAGACCACTAAGAGATGCTTAGGCAAGAACAAGGATCAGATTTTGAGGTCTTAAAAGCACATGGTAGTCTCACCTCAAATTCGTTTGAAGATCAGTTTATATCATGCCAGGAGTTTGGGCACAAGGAGTTGGAAGCAGAAAAGCAGCTTCCTGTGGTCTATACTGCCACCTCTATCTTTAACCTCCATGATTCAGAGGATAAAGCAGTTCTGTCTCTGAGGTCACTACAAAGATGAAATAAATTAATGCATGTAAATGTTCAAAACAATGCCTGTCACACAAGACTGCCTTCACTGTCTTCAGGTATACAGGAGCTTCTTTATCTTCAGGAGCGAGTTCTCCTTAGTATGGCTCCTGAATCTAATTGAAACTTCTTGCTCTCTTTCCTTACAACAATAGTGACTATGGTGTTCTCTCTACATTAGGCCTTTATTTTCCCAAAGTTTTAGGAATCACTGACAATGGAGACACCGGAGACAAACAGATTTAAGCACTTTTTTCAGAAGAATTGGAAGCACATGTTTAAATTTTGTGATTTGCAACCAGACTTGGGAAAAAAGCAAGAACAGCCTAGATTTTTATAGTGGGATCAATAAAAGTAGGCAAAAGAAATGTTTGGGAACACTTGACCTCATTGCTCCATCCCCTGAAGGCTGTTAGATGGATATAAGCCTGGGTAAAAGCATCAGGACCTAGGTTGGCTGCTCACATTAAAGATCAGTTTCACAGTGGCTTGTCCATAGCCCTACTGTCAAAAGACCCAGAATAGCCAAGATCTGCTTCCTAATGGCCACCCTTAAGTGGTTCAGAAATGCCAGGTTCCTTTTCCCATTTCTTTTCAGAATGTTACAGAAGTGTCTAAATACAATAAACTACTTGAACTGAAATTAAATTCCAGAGTAGGAGTTTTAAAATCATCTCTTGTAAGTCTTTAGTTAACATGTCCCCAGAAACTACTTAATGTGCTGAGGGCAATCAAGGGACAAAATGCAAGCTCTAAAACACAGTTCTATTTATTCTCAATATCTAAAGTAGTTCCAGAGACTAGTTGTTGTTTTGACAAATATATATTACCTAATATTCTGTCTCCAAAAGAAAACTTACAGCATTTATGTCTTAGAGATGTGAAGTGGACACACAACTTTCTCAAGATCGTGTAGTAAGGCCAGGCATGTAGCTCGGTGGTAGAGCACCTGCCTAACATGAATGAAGCCCTGGGTCCTGACCCTCATACCAAAAATCCAGTAACAACAACCATAAAACCCTAAAATGATCATTTAATATACAAACAGTTTAGTTATTAGTAATCTGGCTTAGAAACCAGATATTACAGACCTGCTTTTGTGGTTTATTGGCACTTTCACCCTGGCATATTTAAATGGTTTCCTCTAAGATCTCCAGCTCATCTCAGCTCTGACTCTGATATCCTTCCTTGTGCTTAAGTTCTTCCTATTTCTTTTGCCAGCTCCCAGGCAAAAACTGACTTCACATCTTTCATTAATACTAAAGAAAACTTGTGTGACAGAAGGTTAAATATTTAAAGATCCCGTACTTATTGAGGCTTTTTAACATTCAAATGCATGCTCCCCAAATAATTGAATTCCCCCAACTATGTTTTTCACGATTTTTATGAACTCATGGCCCCCAGACTCCACAACTTCAGAGTAGAAGGCACCCCTACCATGGTCATTGTAGCTATGAGCTGTGGGGCACTGCCTTGTAGAAAAAATAAACTTTATCCTCTGAGTCCTAGTAGCTCTGATCCTATGGGCTAGTTCTTTCCCACACTACATTTTAGTCACTAATGTGGGATCTGTAGTGTCTCTCATTCTCCAAAACCAGAGTATGGTGTGTGTTAGCACATATGTACATTTCCCAGAAGGAATGTCAGCAGTGGATCTACCTACACTGCAACCAGAGACAAGTTAACACTCTACAGTAATGGGCCACATGGCCACAGCACGGACCTTACATTCTACAGCTCTTCACATCACAGGTTGGGCTCCATCCAGTCAGCCATCACTACTGCTTCCAAGCAGGTACTCTAATCAAAGTTATTAATGACTGCACATTGCTAAATCTCTGATCATTGTTCACTTCATGTAACACATGTATCTGCAGCATTTGATACATGCAAATGGCTTCCTACTTTTCACTTGAATCTAGGACAGAGAATTTGTTGGGGTTTCCTACACTATTTCGTGATGTGCCCTGTTCAGATCTCTTAACACATCCAGAAGTGCTCAGCTGTCTAGACTAAGTTTTAGAAAACATCCATATGCTTACAAAGCTATGAACACAATCTATAGGCTGAGACACTTCAACATTCTTCCTCCAGCCCAGAGCTCTTTTCATAACCCAGACTCATCTGTGCAAGACCTACTGCCATATGCACTCAGACATCCAGCAGAGATACTGAATTTAGTGCATCCCATAATTTATTCCTTGCCCCATGTCCCACCTGTACTTCATGTATTATTTTTTTATGATCCCTTCATCTTACCAGTTGTTGCAGGCAGAAACATTTGGGTCTAAATAACTCTTTGACCACACTGTACTTGAGGCAGCATTTATCCCTGCCTGACCTGAATGTGTCTGTAATGTGACAATGTCTTACCATCTCCCTTGTTATTAACTTTTGCTATAGACTCCACACCAATCTCTCAGCTTTCATTCTAATCTGCAAGGCTTATACTCTACCTAGCCACCAGAAAATACTAAGAAAATACATGCGAGTTCCTGACACTTATCAAGTAAAACTGTCCTCTGCTTTCCCATGAACTCAGAATCAGATCAGCAGTCTAGGAACTGAGATAGTATGGTCAGTAAATTGCTTACCATGCAAGCACACAGGTCAAAGTTTGGTTCCCAGTACCCACGTTTCTGTTTGGGCAGGCAGAGATCAGAGGATCCCTCATGCTCCCTGGACAGCCAGACAGGCTGAAATGACAAGTCCCGGGTTCAGAGAGGAACTCTATCTGAAAAGATAAGGTGGAAAGTGACTGAGGAAGACAGCAAGCATCAACCTCTGGCCTCTACGAGCACATGCACCGACACGTGCGCATACATACCCAGATACATACATACAAAGTATTGTACTATACGTTCATTGTGTTTCTATGTCTTCCCTCGCTCCAATCATCCCCTGCAAAACCAACTTCCTTACTTTCCCAATCACACAGAGGGCTCTATTCCCCCAGATATGTCACCTTGTGTTCTGCCACTTCCCAAAACAGCCTGTTTGGATGTGTCCTTCTCCGAGAGATTTTCCTGGATCATGTCGTATAAAATAGTGCCTCTCTTCCCTCTCTGCACACTTTGTCTGCTTCACAGTTTTCTCTATACCAGCAGGTTACCTATCAGTTCATCAATTCTTAGCCTGTCACTCTTCATTTAAATATCAACTTCAGAAGAGCAGGAACTTTAGATGTCCTATTACTCCTGTCTTCCAGTGTCTGAGCTAATAATTGGCACAGGATTTTCTATATCCTGAGAAAAGGTGAACTTTGCCTGATTTCTCTCAAAGCGGTGTCAGCTCTTGCATATAGCTTACATGCAGATGTAAACACACTCTCTATCCACCATCTCATATCCTCTAATGTTTGATTATTCCTTCTTACTTTAATATTTATACCACTACTTGGTTTCCCACAGTCCCTAAGCATTCATTTTACTACCAGGTAAAATTTAAGACTGGTTCCTAGGGACAGCTGACATAGAAGAAGATAGACAAAATAAATTTGAAATCTAGTTGAGAAAGAAAGTAAAAATTCGCCTATTTTAACTAGTCAGCTTAAGCTAGCTATGTGTGCTTTGGCACAGAGTTACATTTGTACACTAAGAGATTTGAGAAGACACCTTCAATATGTACAGATATGCACATATACATACAGATACACCCACATTTTCTAAACTATATGAACACCATGCACCTGTACACTGTTCCCCACAGAAATCTATCCACACTATGCCCTGACATAAAAACTTTTTCTATGAACTCTCCTTCACATTAATAGTGTTAAAATGGTCACATCTCAAAGTAGCACTCACACTTTCTGTCATCTTTTCTACACACAAGTATAGAAGAGCTCATAAAAGATCACCAACTTATTCACAATCAGAGTCATATAAATACTTACTAAATATACTCCTACATGCCCCAGTCCATAGTTATAGCACAACACATTTGATAAACACACACACACACACACACACACACACACACACACACACACACACTTTGAAAACCAAACTAAAATATTGCATCCTGTTGTTATGGCAACAAAAGTCCTCTGACTGCCTAGGAAAGGACATGGACACACAGAGACAAAAGCCCTGTTGTAGCACTGTATGGAGGACCTTCCTTACTGGTATTTGGTGGAATCTCCCACACATCCTGGTAGGCTCCCTAAAACACCTTTCTTACTTTAACTGATTCTTCCCAGTAGAAGGCCCAGTGTCTTCTCTTTTGCATGATCATTCTCCATGCTGTGAACCTCGTGTCCTCAATCTTAACCCCAGCATTTTTCAGTCTGCATTTACACACTGCTTCTAAATAAGCTCCCGCATGAACCTGCTTTACATATCTTCAACAGTGAAAAATGCATGCATGAGTATGCATTCCTCTCTAATCATTTCCCTATCTCATCTTCATGTCCTCAAAAGGATCATTTGGTATTTCCACTTAATTCAGTTGTGTTGGTCAGGATCTTCCTTGTAACCTGCCTGGCAAGCATCACCATTGACCACTCCAGTGACAAATGCATTCATATATTGCCATCCTTAAGAATATTTATTTGGGTTCCTTTTTTAGTGATTTTCTTATCTCTGGCTACATTTTCTTTAGCTATTTTTGTAAGCACGTCTATGTTGTCCTTTTTGCTCCATAGGGCTTCCAGTTCACTGAAAGTCCTGCCATACTCAGGTTACCTTTAGTAAATGCAAGACAACAAACCCAGTGTCTTGAGCCTATTTCTCAAGCGTCTTCATCCATTGACAACATTAGTTTTATGGGTTCACCTAGTATGAAACCTATGTATGAAAACCTCCATCTAGCACTCATCCAAGCTATTTCTTGCTCATTCTGCATTCTACTAAACCCAAGTTGCATTCTCCCAAGTCTTTTACAATCATGCTTTCTGACCTAGTTAGAGTACTACCATGGATCCAGTTACTTAATCCAGGAACTTGGTCATTCTTGTAGATTCCTCTACTCTCCTCTGGATCAAACCAGGGATCAAGTCCTTAAAATTCTGTTTACAATCTCTGAAGCTTTTCTGCCACCTTTTCCAAGTTATCTCCCAGCTTTTTATTTAATTGTTTTTGTATCTAACTTTCTTGATCATGTTCCATTTTTCATTAAAGCTTTAAATCATAGCTCTAAGTCATTGTGTAAATTTTAGAGCCAAAAAACACCTCTTTGGTAGCCTCTTGCTTTTCTGTTTGCATATTGTCCTTTTGACTTCATACTCTTTACTATGTGGATAAACTTGAGTTTACTCTGATGATTTAAGATTGAGCCAAGCTTCCATGACATTGTTTATGTCATCTGAAATGCCCTGGTTCTCCTGGCCTATTGTCACTTCAGTTAGCAGTGTTCCTCTATCTTTAATGATTCTATTGCTTACTTTTTATTGCTGTAATGGAGTACCATAACAAAGGCAGCTTAAGGAAAAGAAGCTTACATTGGTTTCTGGTTGCATTGTGATATAATCCATAATAACGGGGAAGGCAAGGTATGGCAGCATTAGAAAGAAGCAAAGTACCTTAATACGAAGTGCAGTGAGCTTATATACTCCCAAGACCCACCTTCAGTGACAAACTTTCTTTAGCAATGCTGCACCTCACAATGGTTCCATAACCTCCCCCAAACAACAGGGGAACCACCAACTGGGGAAAATGCTTAAATACATGAGTTTGTGTGGTGTGCGGGGAGCTTCTAATTTAAGCCACCACAATGAAGCAAGAGCCCCTGCTTCCTTGAGGTCTTTAATGATTATTCTCACCTCACCCTTTTGTTATCCTATTCAACAACACTGAACAGGATTTTAAGACTATAGCACTTGAGGGTCCTTAGTTCAAGTCACCCTACCAGACCATTCACAAGGCCATTGTTCCTGCTCTCAGACACTGCCATCTTGCACTTACCTAGTGCCTGTCAAGGTCTTAGTTACTGTTCATTAGCAACCTCCTCAGTGTTGTGATAGGTGACGTGGCAAATTCTTGAAGTTCGTGGAAGAATCATACATGAAGAGACTGTTGCTCATTGACAGTGTGACATCTCCAAGGTAGCCCAAGCAGCATTGCTATTTTCCAGCCCATGGATTCAAATCCAGAAAAACAACATTTTCCTTGGTGCATATAGGATACCTCTAATTTGTTTCAGGCTGACCTAACACCTTCATGTGTTTTTATTGCCTACCTGGTCCTTAAATACAATTAAGTCCATGATACCCTAATTTAAATAAACAGAAGATTGGACATAGAAAAAAAGATGAAAAGATGTGCTTCTTCATTGGATAGCACTTATAGGAGGAAATATTTCAGACCTAAACAGCTATATTTTTTAGGAAATATTCCTCCCTTCCTAGCTATATAAAATTAGTTTTAGTTTAATTCTCTATTCATGGCCTTGATTTCTTCCACTGTAAAAATAATTGTACCCAATTCATTGTGTTGCTATAAAGGTTGAAAAGTGATGGTGTAGAGAGCATTTGAACAGAATATTCATTGAATCCAGCTATTACTCATTATTCACCAGGCAGAGGCAATCACAGGGTAATGTCTTCAGAGTTTGAAAGAACATTGAATGTTTGAGGAAAATAAGATGCCATCTGAAATGAATGAGGAGTGGGAAGAGGCAAACGTCAAAATTCATTATTTTGCCATATCTAATTGAAGGGTCAATGTGTGGCAGGCACAGAGTACACATTAGTAGGATGGGAGATGGGATGAATCTTGTTTTAATATGTATGTGTTACTACAGCACAGTGGCATGGACTGTGTAAAGTAAAGCAATAGAAATGTATTGCTAACTTTTGGTGGGCTGAAAAGAATCTAAGAGCAAGGTACCAGTAGATTCAGTGTCTGGTGAGGGCTTGACACATGGATCTTGTTTTCATGCAGCATTTTCAGCTAATGGAGAAAAGCAGGACAAATAGGTCTGGATACTTCCCTCTGACCCTTTTCTATAATGGCAGTAAATCCATTTACAAGTGCAAAGCTCATAAAGCCTGATTACCCTCTTGAAGACCCAAATTCTAATATATCTTGAGGTTGGAGTTTTGGAGGGCACATATATTTAAACCATTGCAACTCCTGAGGCTTTGGAATGAGAGAATCTGGTAGCTTTATTAAATAGTGTAATTGGTCACAATGAAAATGTATGTTTGAGCTAAGAGATGAAGTAGGTAAAGAGTTAACTAATTTGCTGAATTTGGAAATGGCACTCTGAACAAAGGAAGCAGCAGGAACAAGGGTCCTACTGCAAAAGCATGTCTGGTGGGTTCGAGAGCATCTTGGAGCTGGAGACGGAAGAGTGGAGGAAAGGAGGAAGTCACAGGGTCACAGGGTCACAGCATCACAGGGGTAACATCAACTGGAGAAAAAAGGCCCAGAGGATCATTATAAGGTGACTGGGCTGTCACTGCAAAGAAACAAAGAGTAATGGCAAGTTCCTGAGCCTAGAAGTGCATAGCATCCCATTAAAGGGGACCTGTAGTTCTCTGCAGAAACTGGCCTGTGAGTGTCAACAGCCAAGCTTCTTTAAGAAGCAGAAGAGAAGCAGGGTGATAATGCCCTCCAGGTGTGGACAGAGCTCACCAAGAAACAAAGGCGAGAGAAGGCTCATTGGTGAAAGTACAGGTTCCAATGAGAGGTGGCCAATTCTACCGAATCACTTGTGCTCCAACACCCCTAAATCCATGCTCTGTTTCTGTCTCTCCTATAATGAAATAATTTACCTTGTAGAAGCGATATCTACAGCCACAATAATGTTATGATACATGATGTATATATGACACCTGGCAGTAGGTAAGCTTTGTTATAAACACTGTACTCATATTAACCCTTTGCAGTGTGAGGCAGTTTCTGTCCGTACCGCACTTACTCAGATGGACAAGGAAGCCAAGACAGTGTTGAGACTTACCTAAGGTCATGCCACTAGATGCAGAGCCAATGCTGGATCTTGGACTGTGTAACTCCAAGCCCGTACTATTTGCCAATATTCTGAACTATTCTCCATGGAACAGACCTGTGAGCTTGAGAATGATTTGCCTGCTACTTGGTAATTCTTCATTCCAGACATTCTTCCAAATCCTAAGAACTGAGGATGCTTTTTAAGGAAATGAGGGTAAAACAGCAAAAAAACTACAGTATAAGAATTTGTAATCATTCATGGACTTGAAAACAAAATAGTTTCCAAAGTGTAAAGACATTCATGGATGATACTCAAGTATCATGACTGTATGCAAGAGCATTCTTTAAATATCACCCCGGTCCTCAGAGGCCTGGTCTGGGACTAATTCACTTAGTCATTAAAGATCAATATATTATCTTTTTTCTACCTCCCACCACAACCCCAATCCTGCCTCTATTGCCATAACAACCACAGCTGCAAATGACATTCATGCCCTAGACCTTGGAGCCATGTATGCCCTCAGACTCAGCTCCAATGGTTCTGGCTTATATCGATCAAAAAATATTTACCATAATTTATTTGTACTGACACTATTTAAATCCTTCTTCAAGCAAACTGTACTTATACATAAAAATAATAGTCTGACATAATTGGATAAATATTAGGACATTGAGTTAGTATTTTAAATATAATAATGACAAGATTATGTTTTAAAAGATTTAATTTCTTTATAAATGAGAGCTTAGGGTATGCCTTTTGGGCTAGTGCCCAATTATAAAGTGAGTATGTACCATGTGAGTCTTTCTGCTTCTGGGTTAACTCACTCAGTATGATCATTTCTAGCTCCATATATTTGTCCACAAATTTCAGGATTCCTTGTTTTTAATAGCTGAGTAGTATTCCATAGTGTAAATGTACCACAGTTTCTTTATCCATTCTTCAACTGAGGGACATTTGGGCTGTTTCCAGGTTCTGGCTATTATGAGTAAGGCTGGGACTCTAGGTAAGAGAAATACAGGAGACGGGGAAATAGAAGGACCCAGAGGGTCCTAGAAACCTATAAGAAGAACATCGTGATGGATAGATTGGGACCTGGGGGTTCTGCTCAAACTATTGAACTAACCAAGGACAATACAAGTAGTAAACATCAAACCCCTACTCTGATCTACCCAATGGACAGGACATTCTCCACAGTTATGTGGCGAATGGAAACTGACTCTGACATGAATTCTGGTGCCTCATATTTGACTACTTCCCCTTGGTGGAGAGGCCTGATGGCACACAAAGAAAGAATAAGCAGGCTACCAAAAATGAGACTTGATAGCCTATGATAGTGGTGGGGTGGGAGAGGAGGTCCCCCTTGGTTTTAGACCTAGGGGAGGGAATAGGGTGAAAGAGGGAGGGAGGGAAGAACGGGAGGATACAAGTGATGGATAACAATTGAGTTGTAATCTGAATAAATTAATTAAATAATAAAAAATGTGTACCTTTTGTGACTTCAAAATATAAGTGAGAGCTTAAAAGTTTCAGAGGTTGCACTACATTCTTTAGTATTTACTTCAAAATAATCCTGCTGTGAAGAAAACAGGAGATAGGGGGCTTAACAAATGAATCACAGAACACAGCTAATAATTACTGAAGCTGGTGATAGGTTAGGGTTAATTTTATTTTTTATTTTAAATTTATTTGTTTATTATGTATACAGTGCTCTGCCTCCATGTATGCCTGCAGGCCAGAAGAGGGAATTAGATCACATTATAAATGGTTGTGAGCCACCATGTGGTTGCTGGGAATTGAATTCAGGACCTCTGGAAGGGCAGTCAGTGCTCTTAACCTCTAAGCCATCTCTCCAGCCCTAGGGTTAATTTGATTACTATTATTCCCTACTTACAAGTGTGTTGGGGAGTGGTGCTGTGTGGCTGTAGCTGTATAGCTACAGGTGTGTGTGTGTGTGTGTGTGTGTGTGTGTGTGTGTGTGTGTGTGTGTGTGTGTTAGGGTTTCCAAACCTCACTACTAGTAATTGCTAATTAGACTTTAACTTACATTTACTTTGGATTTTAAGAATTTCATGTGTGAACAGTGTAGTTACATAATTACTTCATCTTCTCCCCATCCAATTTCACAATATCCTTCCCAAATTCACAAGCTTTTCTCTCTTAATTATTATTCATATGCACATAAGGACATATACTCATGCATATGTATATATATGTATAATCTGTTGAGTCCATTTAATGCTGGTCATATTTGTTTTGTTTAGAGTTAACCATTTGTAACTGGATAGCCTTCTGTATATAATAGGGGCTACCCACATGGAATCTTTAGAGCAGGGCACTTTACCAAAAGGACTTGTACAATGATATCACTTTACATCTTGACATGGATTGAGAAATTTAACAATAACCTAACCCCTAGATAATTTCCTTTATATATATATGGGCTCTTGTCTTATTCATGCTGAACACTACCCCTAAGTTCACATATTAGACGCCACAGTCACTGATTCCACTGTGAACACATGTTTACATGTTGCTGACTGACTTGCATGGAAGAAAAATTTCTGGTTGAGAGCGCTAAGTCTGTTCATTGCCTGATTA